>NC_091413.1:4174579-5561105 GCF_032191515.1 Phaenicophaeus curvirostris | reverse complement strand
CATGCTTGTGCAGCGGATGAGGTAAGCAGTCTGGAATATCAAGACAGACAATAGTCCTTCCTAGATGGCAAGGAGCTAGCATCACCAACAAAAACAAGAAACGGAAACTTTGCTTTTGTATGGAATGTGCCGCTTGATAGCCATGACCTCGCTCTGTCAGCACTGGAGTCTAGACAAGTCCGTCTGCCAGTCTGTAAGGTACTTTTAACTGGAAGGGAACATGATGGGCAGCTGTAGAATGCCACAAATACAATAACACAGTGATTATTTTGGCATAGTGAACAAAGAACCTGAAGCCACTACTTGAAAACCTTTGCTTTAGTGGTCAGAGGTTGTTGGTGGTGGTTTGGTTTGTATTTTGCTTGTATCACTCCTGATTTTGTTGAGGCTGTGGAAACATCCATCTGAAATCTCAACTGTTCTTTCCTTCATTACTTTCACAGCACTCAAAGTCAGACCTTAATGTCTTCATTTAGGAAGATATGTTATCATTTTGATGAGTGTGCTGTTGTCCTTGAGTTCAGTTATCGTTGGGATGGAAAGAGGCCAGCGGAGGAAGGAGCCTGGAGGAAGGGATGAGAGCTGAGCAAGCCCCTGCTGCTGCTGAAACCTAGAGCCAGTTTGAATTCTTTCAATTTAGAAAGAATTTCTTTGAATTTAGACTAGACAGAAGGAAGAATTTCTTCAGGATGAGAGTGCTGAGGCCCTGGCACAGGTTGCTCAGGGAAGTTGTGGCTGCCCCATCCCTGGGGGTGTTCAAGGCCAGGTTGGATGGGGCTTGCACAGCCTGATCCAGTGGGAGGTGTCCCTGCCCATGGCAGGGGATTGGAACTGGATGATCTTTAAGGTGCCTTCCAACCCAAACTAATCTGTGATTCTATGAATTCAACAGAACTGAAAACCTCAGAGGAATTGCAGGTGCTTAAGCACCTTGTGTGATTGGAGAGTTTTAGCTGAGTGAGATTTTAGGCTAAAAATTCTGTTTAGAATGAGAGTATTGCAGAGCAGTTATGTAAAAAATTGTATAAGGTCTTAGAATTTACCCTTATATTCCTGATAATGGAAAATTTGGCAGGTTTTGGAATGGGATTCTACAGTGGCTCAAACTATCTAACCAAACTGTGTCTGTAGTTCCATGAATATTTCACTTTGGTCTTCCTGTTGACATGTTATCATCCTGGTTTGTCTGAATTAGTATATCCCTTTTTAAAACTTCTTTATCATGTAGCATTGGTATGTGATAAAAGATTAACTGCATTGTGACTGGAGCTGGAAATCAAATTAATACCAGTCTCCTGAAGTGAGGGCAAAACACTGAGACTGATAAAAGTAATTCAGAGCTGTGACCTTTCTAAGTGTAGGACAAAAGGTTCTTTGTATCTCACATGGATTTCAGTAACAGTCCTTAATCTAAAACATCTCTTTAAACACGGGTCTTTCTCAAATGCTCATCCCCAATTTCACTGTTGGAACCTGTAGAACACTCTTACAGTATTTGAGAATTCGCTCTTTCCTTAAGAAGAACCTGACCTCAAATTCTTAACATACAGGAATTTTAATCTGCCACAGAGTTTTACCTCAATGGGCTGAAGTGTTCCAAACCTCAAAGCCTTTTCTTTGCCACATACATCGGTGTATGATTTCTGCTGCGGAGTGGGGAAGAGAGGAGGCAGCATACCTGAAGTAAACTCAGCAAGTCCTGCTCACTGCCTGTCAGGTTTGAAATCCAGTGTGGCTGAGCCACTCCTCAAGAAGACCGTTGTGTTCTGCAAGTAAAAACCGATTTCTGACATGTATCTTGCAATTCACTCTGAGTACAAGACATGAATAGACCTGATCTGGCCACCCCAGAGGAGATTAGTTCTGATCTAAGGAAAAGAGCTGATTTAAAATGACAGCATTAGAGCTGAGAGGAACTGGTTTTCCACATATTGTGATTAATCGCCGTGTACTTTTTTTTAACGGGCACCGTGATCTAACATAATGGAATCATAAAGCCTTTAAAATGATGTTTAGGAAAGAAATGGACACAGTTCAGATGTGCTTCTCCCACTGTAAATGCAGCACACAAATGTACGGCACAGACAGATGTCGAGTGGGCCTGGTGGATAATAACTTTAAAAGGCTCAGGGTAAAACTTACATCGGTATTTTTAGACTCCAGTACTAAAGCAATGTTGTCCAGAGCATCTGTCCACATCCTAAACGCTCTTTATGCCCTGTTGGGAGACCAGAATGACACACGCACGGTCTGTGCAGCTAATGGATCTCCCTGTGGTAGCTCAGCAATGCAAAGATGTAGCGAGCCGTTTTAAAAAGGTGACCTGACACATCTTGAAGTGAAAAAGATAACATAAAAGCAGTTGTGACTTTTTCTCTTTTAGATAGTTTAGCATAATGAGAAGATTTACCCACCATGCAGATGCCAGGTCTTAGATAATTAATGTCTCCTGTTGTGCGTGTGATTGAAATAAACCATAGGAACGGAACAGTTTCAGGCGTATTTGTAATGATGGCTACTTAAATCTGATGTAAATGTAAGCACTTAATCTTAGAGCCAACTATTAGAGCTTGCTAGTAACCAGAAGTAAATGAAAAGAACTGGGGAGTGAATGTTTTTCCATGTCATGCGAAATAATTTACTGAAAGCTCCAAATTAATATATTATGAGAGCACAGATTTGATTGAGTTGCTTTATGGTCTCCAGAAAGGCTTCCTGTCTGTGAAGATTAGATACTGACAGCAACTTTATTTAAGGGCTTCCTGTTGGCAGCTCCCTTCCTTGTTGATTGAGTTTGAGGATGGGTGGAAGAACCCGTGTTCCAAGTCCTGGGCTTGGAGGGCATTGAGCCTGTGATGTGTGCGAGTGCCAGGGCCAGCGGTTTGAACAATGCGCTGAGTAAGTGTCTCTGATTGGCAAACACAGCCAGAGTTTATCAGATATCAGTTCTGTTCATGTCTGTGGAGCAGCATTCCGGCTGGAGCTGGTTTAGCTTATAATTTAGAACATACCTGTCTTTTGTTACTGAGGATGTTGTAAAGAGAATAAATAATGTTAACAAGAAGTGGAGCTTGCAGAGTAGCAGTCGTGTCGTCTCGCATCAGGATACGGTGATGTCATGTGAAAACACTGTGTCCTGGAGAGACCCTGTGATGTAGGCACAGCAAAATCCAGCCCTTTTTTTAGCTGTTTAAGAACTGGCGTCAGCACAGTTAGATGAGGCTACCCTCAAAACAGAACCGTGTGGATGCTGTAAGAAACCTTAAAGTGAGTGTTAAAGATGAGGTTCTACATGGATGTTGCTGTAGTGCCTCGGAAGCCGTGCACCCGAAAATTAGCGTGAAGGCGCTAAATGTGCTGCGTAAGGACGATGCCTGCCTCGGGCAATGTGGATACAAACCAAAAGGCAGCAGATAAACACAGGTCTGTACTGGTGGGGATTGTAAAGTGAGTGATTTCGGCATCACTTGCCTCTTTTGAAATTTTTGGTAAAGCATCGCAGCAATGGATATTTGAAGGTGGGACTTGAAGGGCAATAAAGAGTTCTGTGGGAAGTTTGCAGAGGTGCGGGCAGTGTGATAGAAGGCACAAAGGTGGTTTGAAAAATTAATGCTGGGAGGTAAAGGCTGGAACAGGAGCTCTGCTGCTAAATGAAAGGTGATTGGTAACATGGGGACAGTGGCTTTGAGAGGGAATACAGAGCCTTGGGTGGGACAAGCTTGAAGAGGAGGCAGTGAAGTTCAAAATGAGAGTTGACCTGGTCAAAGCAGTAGTCGAGGTTTCCGATCGCAAGCAGGAGGGGTTGGACGGGATGACCTCCCAAGGTCCTGTCCAGCCTCAAGCGCTCTGGTTTGTACCCATGACAGGGAACAGGCTGCTCTGCTGCATTTCATGGCAAGATGTTTTTCATCTGTGACTGTTCACCTCGCTTACCTGATGTGATTAATCCCCATTTTATTTGTATGTTTTCATGGCCTACAGTGAGTTGTAAATGCACTGCTGTGTTTCTCTTGCATTTATGTCACGAGTCTGGCACAGGCTAGGAAAAAGTTGTCTCAGGTTTGTAGAACTATTTCCATCAGAAGCACTGACATAAGTAGTTTTTACAGCATTATAAAATGAATGAAACATGCTGTTGAGCTAATGCCTAATTAGTCTGGCACGGCAATTTGCTTTAAGAGTGACCATAACCCCTGCATACATTTCTAAGCTTCCTGACTAAAAAGTTCAGAAGGAACCAAAGATTTATTTTAATTTTTTTGAGCCCTGCTGTGGAAACCTGTCTTGGTAGGGTGATACTGTGCAGTGGATGGTAAAAGTATGAAGGAGGAGCTCAGAAAACTCTGAATTACTTTCCTAAAACAAGTCAGCAGCGTTCAAAGAGAAAATACACAGTCATTAGATCAAGAACAAGCTGGTTTTACCTCAAGCTGCCATAGCCAAGAGCAGGAACTCACCCTGACAGGTACAGATGCAGCCTATTTTCCAGGAAAAGAACTAGGACAAATAGCTGATAGTGATAAACTCCACAGAAATAGCCAGTTAATTCCACAGGAACCATGGGGAGAAGATAAAAAAAGACACAAGATTTCTCTGTTTCTTTCCCATAAAAGTGGACAAGTGTGTAGAAATTCTGTATCTCTCCTTCCAGACAGTTTGGAAATGTCAGCTAATGGTTATTGATTTTGAGTGTTTGTTTTAAAACCCATTTAACTAATGGCGGTCAGTTTTTAGTGTTTGTTTTTCGCTTTGATTTCTGGGCTGAATTGGAGATCCAAATCAAACACCATCGCTGCTTTAAGGTGTTGTGTAGGAAATGGGAGACTGGAAAGGAAAAATCATAAACACAGAGAACAGCGCTGGCCACCAAGAGAGAGCAAACGCTAGAATTTTTAAATCTGTGTGCTTATCAGGAATATAAAGCAGAAATTATTAGAGAGATCTTTTTTTAGCTAGGCTCAGGCCCTGTTCTTCAAAGCATCACGTTGACACGCTGAAGAGTCGAACAAGTCAGACCCAGGCACTGCCAGATCCATTGGCTGATAACACTGACGCCAGCAGGAAAGGGTCAAATACATGTTGCTTGACCTTTATCCCAGTGGGAATTAAATTGATTTGAATTAATAGACTTGGGAATAGATGGGTACCTTGGCAGAGTTTGTAACTAATTTAAATTGTTGATCCTATTAGCTTAGCCATAAACTATGCATAATTACAAAAGGATTTTGTGGACAGCCACCCTTATGTTGCCACCTTCTTAATTACAGTCTGTTGAATACAGAGCTTTCTTGGTTTGATGAATGTAGGGATTTCTGTCCTCTAACACTGCCTGAGCAAACGTGTCAGTGTTCCACGTTAAAATAGATAGAATAGTGTTTGAAAGCACAGATGCAGCTCTGCTGAAATCAGTTATGCTTTGCATATGTCTGAGATAATTCTGGCTCTCAGGGTGTAATCAATGGCAGTTGGACCTCCAAATGCAACAAAATTATGTACGTTTTGGACCCTGGAAAAATTCTGGGCTGTGATTATCCTGTAGGATGAGGTAGTTTTGGCCACAGGTTAGAAAGGGGCTGTGCAGAGGTGGGGTGGCAGTTGGGATGGCCTGGCTAAGACATTTTTCTCCCTTATTTGAATGAAACAGGCATGTAAAATAGGTGCAAATGGAGTTCAAACTCTAATCCTCCAGTCAGTGTTCCTTCTCTTAGTCAGCACAGGTATTGGCTCGCAGCAGTTGTATCGACAGGTAGCGTTTGGCCTTTTGGGATCTCCTCTTTCAGTCCTGGACTGAAACTGCTGACTTGTACTGGAAAGTGAAAACTTCAAGACACTGAACAAAACCTTATTTCAGTGTTTCTTCTCGCTGAGCAGCAAATGTCTTCTGTGTAGCTGGGCCCACATTAAGAAATCAGGGGTTACCACTAAAAAAAAGCATGATATTTGAATTAATTATAATTGGGGGTTTGTTCTGATTTCCCTTTGACTCACTGGGTGAACCCAAGTGACGTGTTCAAGATTTTCCTCTCATCTGAGGAGTGGACAAACTCGCACCACTTTAATGGAAAACAGAAACTGTGAGATAATCTTTCAACTCCGGGTGCTGGACCTTAAGAAAAAACTCAAATAGACAAGACTTAAACGAATGGGGGTGGAAGATGTTGTTGTAGACACAGTTCAGCCTGCTATGCCCTTAAAAAGAATGAATCAATGATAACTGGACAATCGGATGTTTTCTACATGGAGATTGAATTAGTGTTTGTCTTACATCTGTCATTTTTATATCCTTGCTAGAAGTAAAGAGAGACTCTGTGTCTCCTGCCAGCACATTCGCTGGGCGAGACTTGGCTGTGGTAGTTCAGGGAGGGAATGGGAAACCCTGACATCTCCTTTCAGCAGCTTGGTTTGTGCTGACTGCAAACTCAGATGCTCTGTGCCTTGCCCCCTAAAAAAAAAAAAAATCAAACTGGTGAGGACACAGCTCAGCTCCCTGCCTTAAAAAGAAGGTCTTGCTTCCTAGTAGAATATTACAGACATCCAGGTGGTACAAATACTTCTTTCCCAGAGTGGTAATAGAAGAGGGCTGGCTCTGACCACAGCGAGCTGTCAGAAACGGTGTAAGAACATTTCCAAGACTCTGGGGAAACACGGGAGTCCTGTCTTGCTGAACAGAGCTATTTGATTTTGGGGTTGAGATAAGCTGATTGTGCAATGCTGTAGAGCGTTCTTTGTGTTGCTTGTTATTTGATTTTAATGCAGGCTCCTTAGAGACCATTGTCTGGGTTGTGTTTATATTTGAAAGTGTGCTTTATGGCAGCATGAGGTTTGCCTCCTCAAAAAAACATTTAACCATCACAGGGGTCGTTCGGGGTTTCATTTCCCCTCCCGATGATGTGCAACTGCTGCAGATCACTCCGACACCTTTGATGCTGGAAGGATGCGTGTGTACGTACGGGTGTGTGTGGGGATCTGGCACCTCGCATCTCGCACAGCCCAGGGTTCAGCAGTGGGTCAGCCAGCTCCTGATGACAGCATCCCTTGTTTACAGCGCGCACCGGGGAAACGCTGTGCTCGTGGGCCTGACCACTGTCATCATCTTCGTTTAGTCCAGCGTTTGGACTGTGTGCAAAGGCTTGTAGTGATAGGACTGGAGGCAATGGGGATAAACTGGAGAGGGGCACATTTAAACTAGATATAAGGAGGAATTTCTTCACTCTGAGAATGGTGAGACCTTGGCACAGGTTGCCCAGGGAAGCTGTGGCTGCTCCATCCCTGGAGGTGTTCAAGGCCAGGTTGGATGGGGCTTTGACCCCCTGATCCAGTGGGAGGTGTCCCTGCCCATGGCAGCGGGTGGAATTGGATGATCTTTGAGGTCCCTTCCAACCCAAACTGTTCTGTGATCTTTAAGATCCCTTCCAAACCATTCTGTGGTTTTTTGCAAAATCAGAAATTAGAAAAGCGTCTTGTATAAAGGGATTTTAGTTTCTCTTCCTGACTGAGCTAAAACGGAAAACCGCAGACAGAAAGTTCTTAACCATTGAAATGACATTACAGGAACAGTATTTCATGATGTCATTGAAATAGTGCAACTAAATAATCGGAATTCTGGTTATAGATTGGAAAAAAGATCCATCTCAAAGGGAGTCAGTATAATTGGGATGAACTACCCTGCAATACATGAACTCAGAATGGCCTCTTTAGCCACTAAATCCAGTAAAAACAGTTAAAACACTTTTGGTTTGCTTTTGAGTCACAGATTTAGGCCAAGTTGCATCACTTGTTTCAGGAACTAAGCGCCGTGGTGACTCCAGTACGTTCCTGATGAACATGGACATGGCTCTCAGTCAGCACTCCTGCAAATAATGTCACTTCATTCCATTATTTCAGTCTTTTTGTGTACCTGTAAGTATTTTTTTATTGGAAGTAAGGATTGTTCCATGAGTCAGCCAAATTAGGTCTGTGTTTTGGGGCTACATTTCACACACCTCATAGAAGTAGCATACAGACTCCTAGTGTTCTGCAGCCTGCTGGTAGGTAGAAAACCCTTAACTTCATTTTGCATTGCAGTGGCCTCAAAAGCGTGTGTGTGATAGGCAGTCACATCCAAAGGAGGGTAACTTCCAGGGAGCTGTAACTTATTAGTATGCTAGAGCTTGATTTGTGACTGTCTGACAAGCCCCTGGAGGTTAAATAATCTGATTAGAATTGCTTTGATCACTTCTGGATAAAAGTAATTATCATAAGTTTCATGTCTACATTTAGATATCATTTTATGTAAGTAGAGCTGTGCTGGTTTTCACAATTTTAATCAGCAGGGTAGCTACTTCATCTTAACAGTGAGTTGGAAAACTGGTCTCATTGGTGACAGCCTTTTTAGCCATTCTGCAGCCCTTTGGGGGGATGTGTGTTCTGGGAGCTTACAGTCCTCTGATTCCCATCCTCCTTCTTGGACTTAATAGGCTGAAAGAGTTAAATATCTCCTGAAAGCTGTCATTTGTACAACAGATGAATAGATTTTAGAATTTCTGCCCTGTTGCATAGCAACAGCCACCATTAAAAAATAACATTCCGAAATGTGCATAAAAAGATAGGAACCCAGTTAGGCATTAAAATATTGCGGCTTTCTTCTAAGCAGTATCCTTTATTTCTTTGACTAAAATACTTAGAAGAAAAGCTCCTTTTCCCAGCTTTTAGATGGTTTTTAAATGGTAGCAATTCTCTTTTTTCCTAGAGGCAAAGAAAGGAGGCTTGCAGGGGAGCTCGTCTGGAGCTGTTGCTAGCGTTCAGTTCATCCCCGAATTTAATGTTGGCTATTTTAACTCCAATACTTCTTTAGTAGCCTCATGGGAGGAATTATTTTTTCAGTCAAGAGCTGCAACATATTATGCCCGGGAATGATGTGGAGCATATTTTAGGCCTTTCTGGAAGGCAATTTATAATGACAGCATTAGAAATGTTATTCATCCCTAGGTTTCCATGTCTGTTTTTGTTGCAAGCCTTCTTCCAGTTGAACAAATTTAAACCCTGCCCCTAGTTTTCCTTTTCCATGCTCGTGCCATAGCTGGGGTTCTGTCTGCCTGTGTCATCGTAAACGTTCCTCGTGGCTTTCCTTGGTCATCAGAGCTTCCAATACATTTACCATTTTGTCTGTTATCACAGATCTCCAAGACAATGTGGAATAAGCTTAGCTCTGGTTCATGCTGCAGCCGCCACAGATTACTGCCAGAGTTCAGAACCTGCCCAGCATCAGAAGACTAATTAAATTACCTTTTGAGTATAGTCTGATTGATAAAATTCTATGTATTAATTTCTATAGAGCTGGCACCGGGATTTTATAGATTCTTCAAAATAAGCGGAGTGCTCATGAAATACTCATAGTGATTTAACTCACTGAAAATGTGCTGAATTCAACATTCTGAATTAAAACTGACAATTTTTTTACTCCAAACTGGTAATCCAGCATAATTAGTACTTCTGTAAATTGCACAGGGCCCTGGGAGTCTGAGCGTGCTGCCGCAGGGATGGGGATGCGATGGGCAGCTTTCTCCGCTACAAGTTAGAACCGCTCCGCATTTCAAGGTCAGCCTCTTGGTTACAGAAATAATCTCATTAAGGCAAACTTTAAGAAATAATCCAGGTCTATCAGCGCTCAGGTTGAATTCTGCTTTTCCATAAACTTACATTAGGACTGATTTTTCCAGTTTGTTATTTAACAAGGAGCAGACTTTTCAGTTAACGGCTGCTCGAAGCAGGCAATTTTAGGAGCTGCTTTCATCCAGTCAGGTGATGGGAATAATACTGTGTTGGATCCACAGTTTTAATTTCTCGCACCCTTTACTTGTAACATTACCCTGTTATCTAAACTTCTGATGGTTTTTAGCTGAACAAAACCAAACACTGACCCTTCCGTGTCAACATAACTTTCTGTCATGGTAAATGTTTAACTATTACAAGAACATTTATCCTGCTGCATAGTGAGAGCTTTTTGCTTTGAGAAGGGTATGCAGTAAGGAAAAATAATAATGCCTCATTTTGGAATGGAATTTTTGATAGGAATGGTTGGACTTGATGATCCAGTGGGTCTCTTCCAACCTGGTTATTCTATGATTCTATGAAACGTGCAAACAGCAAACCTTCAGCCTTGTTGAAATGCCCGGTTGGATCGCAGTGTTTTTGCCAGGCAGGTCCATTGATTGCTTTTTTTTTTCCCCCCCCTCTTTGAAATGTTATTTACTGACTTTCCATCCCTCCATCCTGTCTGCTGTGCTGGCAGTACAAAAGGGCTTTTCTGCACCTGCATATTTTCCCTTCCCACAATTTCCTGAGATCTCTGTGAGCGTTTTTATCCGAGCCCGGGCTATAGGGATGCCATCCCGAGCAGATGGAGCTAGCAGCATGCTCATTATTTTTACAGGATGGAATCTTTTATTTCTGTTGGTGGCTCTCTCCAAAGCCTTACCTCAGATACTTCTGAAGCCCTGGTTCTTTCTCCCTCCCAGATCCACCACTTCTTTAGCTTTGCAGCCAGAGAATTTTACTGCTGGGTGATTCTTTGTGCGCTCTGGTCCCCTGGAGCAGGGGCCGGTGCTAACACATGGTGTGGCAGACATTCACCATTAAAAATCTGTCCTGTTTCCCTCCTCCCAAATGCTTCCATGAACCTTTGCAGGGTGACAGCTTGTGGCCACTTGGTGCTTTTGTTGGAACGTGCACTCCGTTTGACCCTGTCGCAGCGTTAATAGGATTGTAAAGGCTGACTCCTGCATGACCTCTTCTTGCAAACAACCCTAACCCTTCCCCTTCCTCAACTGCTCTCCACAACAGAGCTGAGAAGTCTTGCTCCCAAGGCAGTCTGGAGGCGCATTTCATTCTGCAGACAAAAGCTGTTGGAAAAAAACATTGGAAAAAACCAAAAGCAGCGCTGGGGCCACCTGTCCTTAAACAGTCCTGCCTGTGAGAACTGGAGGTGTTTGAATCCAGCTCCCTCTGTCTGTGTGCAGACAGAAAATAAAACAGTTTCTGTCCAAGGAAAGCCTCTGCTGAGCAGGAGACAGGTTTTTACAGACCTCTGGGTCGCTTTTTAGGTGCTTTTTTTTCCCCTATGAAGAAAACCAAACGAGTCACTGGGGTACAGTTGGAATTGAGGGTGATTTAGGCGACTAATGTTAATCCCATTGAGTGTTAAATCAACATATAAAGTGATAAAAAGGTCTGACTCCAGACTAAATGGATTGGAATTCACTCTTAGTCTCCTGAAGTCTCTTTAGACCCAGCTCTTCATCTCTTTACTGTCTGTTACTCCTGGCCTTAACTCAAACCAGTTTCTAACAAAGTCTGGGTTTTGTTTTTACCACGGTGGCAGGATTAAATTTAAATTAAATTCATATAGTCTAATGTCTTTACAACTCCTAAATACTCATCTGGAAAAGATTGTGTGTAAAATAGGCAAATGGGCTTACTCTCTTGATTCCTCCATGCTTACCTGTGATCTCTCTAAAACCCCTTCCTCGCAGCTTTGATATTCGCCTTCCACTGTGGGAATTCAGAATATTTCACCATGGGCTGCTTTGTTTGCTTACTTTTATACAAGTGTCACTAAGGGGCTGGGTTAAGTATTTTGACCTACTTCAGGCATCAAAAGGTTCTTTTTCCTTTCTGAGGCCAAGATTGGCTTTTCACACTGAAGGGCCACACCTTTCGCTCTTCCAGTAATCCCTCTTCATCTTGCCTCTCCCTGCACAACTCCTGAAAGGACTTGTCTGGCTTCACCCTGGGGGCGAGAGAGGGGAAGGGCTGGAGGAGAAAACCCTTGTGCCGTTGACAAGCAAAACACATCAACGCTTTGAGGCTGTAGGATTTAGCCTCCTGTTCCCATGCTAGGCAAACCTCTGCCAGGATTATGGGATAGACTGGAATGCTTTTCTTTGGAGGACCAACCGTGAGTCAGTACTGCCAGGCTTTGTAAATATATGGGGATAAGATTGACATATTTCAGTGGATTATCTACACTTTGTACTTCCTAAAAGTATGCGGGAACTTTTAGTGTTGGGTGCAGAAAGGCTTTCTCTGTTTGAACAAAGGTAGCAGTCTGTGCAATTGCAGATACCAGCTGGAACAGAGCACCTTTTGTTTCCCTGGCCTAGGAAGGAGGTTGAAAGGGGGAATGAAACGTGCTGATCTACCTAACTGCTTCCTATCTCTGCCAATCTGTGCTGAGGAGTTGGGGTTGATTTGTGGAGGCAGCAATAATGAGATCAGGCAGGAAGGGCGCTTTCGTGTCTCCCTGCAATGTTTCCATCTTTCAGTGTCTTCAGATTGATACAGAGGTTTGCTTCATGAATCATGAAACGCAGAAACTGTTGGAATGCGAGTTGTACCTGCTAATCGCGATGCGCGTTGTCATGTTGGAAAAGGCTAAGGCTTTTGTGTCTCTCTGCAATGCTTCCATCTTTCAGTGTCTTCGGATTGATAGAGGCTTGCTTCATGAATCATGAAACACAGAAACTGTTGGAATGGAAGTTGTACCTGGTAATCGCAATGCACATTGTCATGTTGGAAAAGGCTAAGGCTTTCGTGTCTTTGCAATGCTTCCATCTTTCAGTGTCTTCGGATTGATAGAGACTTGCTTCATGAATCATGAAACGCAGAAACTGTTGGAATGGGAGTTGTACCTCCTAATCGCGATGTGCGTTGTCATGTTGGAAAAGGCTAAGGCTTTTGTGTCTCTCTGCAATGCTTCCATCTTTCAGTGTCTTCAGATTGATAGAGGCTTGCCTCATGAATCATGAAACGCAGAAACTGTTGGAATGGAAGTTGTACCTGGTAATCGTGACACGCGTTGTCGTGTTGGAAAAGGCTAAGGGTGAACAGTTCTGTACTAAAATACAACCCAGATAATCCAAGGGGAGTGTCAAGAAGAGGCACGTGTTGAGTCTCAGAAAGGCTTTTGTTGTGGGAGACCTTTCCAACGCCACTCGAGTTCACTGGCTGGATGAGATCTAGCACAGCGGGTTTGCTGGAGATCCAGTGCCAAATTAACTGACAGTGTAAAAGGGCAACATTCCTTCGCTGCCGATCTTGAATCGTGATAGCAATAAAATCGGACCAAACAAGTTAAATAGCCTTGTAAATGATGTAAAATTAGCTCTAACCTCATCTCCTGCACCAATAATGTAGTTCAGGCTCTGGAAGCACAGATTATGCCTGTGTGTTGTGGTTGATGGCAGCTTCAATCTAGGCCAGTTTATATAAATTAGTGGCTTTATCTGATTTTGTGGCGGTCCAAAGCGTAACTCTTCCGCAGTCGTGTTACGGCAAAAATCGGGAGTTAAACGTGCGGCCAGGTTTGGGGCTGTTGGCAAGCGGCCCGCGCGGGCTTCTATTAGAAGGTCTTGCAGCAGCTGCTCCAACCTCCCTCTCGCTCCCCTCCGACCCCGGGGCATGTCTCATTAGCAGATTAAGTCCAGACTTAAACGAGTCCTCTGGGAGGGGAGGATGCGGTGTCTACTGAGCCTGCCACTCCAGCTGAAATGATTTTCCGAAGGCCAGATAAGGAGTTCTGTCACTGCCAGAGGGGAGAAGATCTGGAGATAAGGTTTGTTTTGCAAAATCTGCTCGGGAATAAATCCTGGGAAAATCTGCACTAAGCTGTGATGTCACCGCCCTTGCCTACTTTAAAGTTAATTAAGAGGAGGGCGTGTGAAGTTCCTCTGTCATCATAAATCTCTTCTTTCACATGTCCGGGCGTAGGAAGCCTCCTGCCCTGCTGCAGCTTCTGCCAGCCTGGAGCACAAGCGATGGCTTTGACATCCCACCTGCCTGCCAGCGCGGGGGTCACCCAGAGGTAACCACAGGGCAGGAGCCTCCAGGAGGGCCTGTCCCAGCGGGATTAACCGCCTGGCTGGGCTGCTGCCCTCGGCAATTTTCTGGTCAGTAACTTTTGGAAAGGAGAGCGTGTCTAGTGCGGGAGGGAGGGGTAGGCAGGAGGGGATGTGGAGAGATGAAGGGGGTGAAGAAATAGAGGCTGGATTCTTTCCAGGACGGAAAACTGTCTGTCCAAGAACTTCTCCAAAACACAAATTAAATATTCCTCTCTCCACCATTAAATTACCATGAATGGGAGGCTGTGTAGCATCCTGACAGGCTGTGTAATAAGGAACATCGTGTCTCTCTCCTCCTTTATTCCTCTATGTTTTCCTCTGCCCCAGGCAGGACCTTCCGTATCTGTAAGAATCATTCTCTCCAGGACTGAGCCTCCAATTGGGACACACTTATTGCCAGTTTAGAATTAAACTTAGAATGGGGGACACAGACCTGACTCAGACCCATGTCTACATTTTGATATAGAATCGTAGAATAGTTTGGGTTGGAAGGGACCTTAAAGCCCATCTAGTTCCAACCTCCTGCTATGGGCAGGGACACCTCCCACTGGATCAGGCTGTCCAAGGCCCATTCTGACTGAGCAGAGAATAAAATGAAGAGTTCCTTACATGTCTCCTTGCATACAAGGAGGAGTGAAGCGCCAGCTGCTCAGCTTTAGGCTAACCGGAGCTGATGGGGCCACAACCATTCATCGGTTCAACAGCAAGCAAGAGTTTTCGTTCAGAGGCATTGAACACACACGGTTATTGCTGACTCTGAAGCTGTCCAGTTGAATGGTTTAGTGGGAATGTTACTGATGACCTTCTGAGGGCCAAAGAGCGTATGGTCAGCTCTCAGATTCTGCAGGAAGAAGTGAAGCCAGGAGAGCAGAAGAGCGAGGAGTAGGTTTGTAGAAATCTCAGGAGGCAATAGCGCAGTAAAGACCTAGCAAAATACCACAACTGCAGCAAGCAAGAGAAGGAGACGCGTATTGCCTGCACAGAGACACTAAGCCAAACCCCTCTGTGGGACTGGAGTTCAGGAGCAACAGCAGCCTCAACAATCGGGCTAATGCAGCAGCTAGAAGTCTCGCCTCTTTGTAAGATTTGATATCCTAGGAGGCCAGAGGGAAACCTGTGCCAATTTAATTTGGCTAGATATAAGAGAAATTGAAAGCCTCATATGATCTTGTAGAGGCAGCCAAGCTTGAATTCAGACCAAAAGCATGTTGTATTGAGGTTTGAGTTTTATCCATCTGTAAAAAGTCGCAGGAATGACGGCAGGAAACCTCACTTCCCACTGTGTCGTTAGGGAACTTCCACCTCTCACGAAAGAATGGTCTTTTATTTACTGCTTTTCTCTTACGCAAGGTGAAGCCTTCACCTGAGTGTGAACAGTACCAAGGGCACAAAAATGTGCCATGGAAAAAAAAGCAGTACTGGTGTAAATGCTGTCAGCAGGATAACAGGCAAACTGTCTTCCCCAGATGGCCCCAATTTTAACGAGGTCGCCTTGCAAGACTTGTCTGTAGGATATTAAAGATCCCAAAGTAACTGCTGGGGCATAAAATGTGTTATGTCCAAGAGTTGCATCACAGACAGATGTTCCTTTGACAGGCCCTCCTTTGCTTAACTGTTCTTCCATGTATACTTCCTGACGTTCAATGCATCAGTGGCAACTCCTGGGAACAGGAGGCTGTATGGATGCTTGAAATGGATTAAAGTGAAGAGTGAGGGATCTACTTTTCATTTTGCAATAGTGGTGTGAATCCCTGGAGTGCTGGCTATGTGAGGTCAATTCCTTGCCTTGCTCCCCTTGTCTGACACCTTAGTGCTCCTTCTCTCCTCTCCTTCTCCTACGTTCCATCACTCTTCAACCTGTCAGTTAATTTTTAGTGTCTGCTTTTGACTGATCCGGTTCTGCTAAGAAGTTGAAGTTCACACCAATGCAGGCTCTGCGGGCATCAAACTTGATGCTTGCAGTTCCCATTTTGTAGGGTTTTTTTCTCCCCTTTCTGCAGAGCTGCAGGTTGTGAAAGGGCAAGAGTGTGTGCTTCTAGTTGAACGGTATTTTTCCTGTGGGCTTGTGAGACTTCTCCCATGTTGTTGATTTTCATTCAAGTCTGCAGAGCAGGCATAAGAAATATCACCCAGCCTAGCTCTGAGTTCAGAAGCGAGTGAAGAGCCATCAGTTTTACAAGCTCTGTGTAGACACCAAAGCCTGATGGCAAAGGACGATACGCTGAGGTGCTCAAAGACAAGCCAAGAAAAGAACCACATTTTTATCCGTATGCAGTTTTTAAGTGTGGTCACAGCTTTTTCCTTGAACACGTCTTCCCCTGAGATACGATTTCCCCTGCAATGGCTCTGAAGTTCTCTGATTTACACGTGTTCTGAAGTTTCTGGTTAACCAACTCGTTAGTCCTTGGGTGATTTGGAGAATATAAGTCTATCAGTCTGTGTGCGTTTATGTTCACAGATGTGCTGATGATTTATACGTGAGATTAATTGGAAATTTAACTCATTTAGGAAATGGTTGAGGCCCCAGGTATTGCTGGACTTTAGCCTTGCTTATTTGCACTGGAAGTGTTCTTTGACCCTGCCAGAGATTAGTTTTAGTACCAGTTATAACATAAGCTTAACTAGTCCTTAAACATAAGTGTATTAAAGCTCTCTGCGAGAGATTTGTCGTGGGGAGGGAATGCTGTGGATCCTCATTTTTTACGTTTTTCTTAATGTTACTGTGTCAATTGCAGGGATTGAGTTATGAACAACGATGTAATTTAGATTTCTTTTCTTTTCCCCCATTCTTCCAATTTTTGGAAGACTCAGATTATTAAATCTTTAAATCGTGCTTATTTTTAACCCTTAAAAACCATCCCCGTCTCATAGAAAATCACAGTTAATCATAACTGAAACAACGCAACAGGACTGGCAGCGAACTCGCATCAAAGACGTTCATCAATTTATTGATGTTAGGAGCATGTTTGAATTATTTTAGATTTGAAGCAGAAGCGGTTTGACTCTTAACAAATGTTTCTTGCTGCAGATCATCCTGTGGGGTCGAACTGAGAAATGCCTGAAGGAGACCACAGAGGAAATCAGGATGATGGGGACAGAATGCCATTATTTCATTTGCGATGTAGGAAATCGAGAGGAGGTCTACCGGCAAGCCAAAGCTGTGCGGGAAAAGGTTAGTGTCTGTGGAAATGCTGCGGGCAGAATTTACTAATGACTCATATTTGAGGGGAAAAAAAAATACATTGGCGAATTGGGAAAAAAAGAAGGGTAAATGTCTAGGTTGTGTTCTACGAAGTCTACCTACCTGCTTTAAGCGATCAAGGAAGATTATGCGGCTCTAGGCAAGAGTGTCAAAAGCTGTGAAAATAATATTGTTATCTAGGCAATAATAGATGATTGGATATAATTATGATTACTGATTTGTGAGGAGAAAGATGAGTTGTAACAAGTCATTTGGTTTTCTTCCAGGTGGGCGATATCACTATCTTAGTGAATAATGCTGCTGTGGTCCATGGTAAGAGCCTGATGGACAGCGATGATGATGCACTGCTCAAATCACAACATATAAACACCCTGGGACAGTTCTGGGTAAGATAAGCCCTTGTATTGCATGTATTCAGAACTGGGAGTAAGAATGACAGATTACAGCCGGTGCATGCTTGGCTGCTGCTGGATCTTTCTAAACGATGTTTGGTGAAATCAGTCTGACATCAAAAGGAGACAGAAAAGCAATGTGAGAGGCAAAGGCCGGAGGGAAGAAGTCTAAAAAATGTCATTTTTCCCGTAAGAACACACAGTATTTGATGCTGTTGTTATCCCCATTCTGTGATTTCCAGTAAAAAATTTGATTTCCTTCACGAGGGCCCAAGCTCTCAGAGGACAGTTTTCTGTAGTGATGTGTATGAACATCAGAGAAGCATGAGACCACATTTCAGGGAAGGAAGTTGGTGTGAAACTCATTCCATGTTAAATTAGGTAATAGGAATACAGGAAGAGCTGCTTGTGATTTCATCATTTTGTTGAAGACTTTATGCTCTACAACATTTTCTTAAACGTACTGTTTAATGTTAAGCATTCTGTTGATGGCCTTTACCTGTGGGTACCGCTTACTTACAGGCTAGGAAAGGTTTTGGTTTGTTTCTACATAAACCCTGCCTGTTTAGAATCTTTTAGTAAATGACAGAGCAGCAAGGTACGCTCCCACTTGTTTTCTTGCATACTGAACTGCACAGTTTGGCTTCTTATCTCCGTGTCACCTTATTTTCCTTTTCAGCAACTCTTGTCTTTGTTGTATCTCTACTGAGCAAACCTGTGTTTTCCCTCCCTGTGTTTTTCAGACCACCAAGGCTTTCCTGCCAAGGATGCTGGAGCTGCAGAATGGACACATTGTTTGCCTGAACTCTGTCCTGGCTT
This sequence comes from Phaenicophaeus curvirostris, assembly GCF_032191515.1. NCBI lineage: Eukaryota > Metazoa > Chordata > Aves > Cuculiformes > Cuculidae > Phaenicophaeus > Phaenicophaeus curvirostris. The sequence continues at coordinate 5,542,815 of NC_091413.1, read as the reverse complement.
TGTCAGCCATCCCTGGTGCCATTGACTACTGCACCTCCAAAGCCTCCTCCTTTGCCTTTATGGAGAGCCTGACCCTGGGGCTGCTCGACTGCCCTGGAGTGAATGCCACAACAGTCCTGCCCTTCCACACCAGCACGGAGATGTTCCAGGGCATGAGAATCAGGTCAGTCCAGGGGAACTAGAATAAAGCATCTCATTTTAAATGAATCATCAGAATACACTCCTAATTAATGCTTCATTTAGTTAAGAGAATTTGATGTCTCATTTGGCTGCCTGGGAACAGAGGGTCACTCTAGGCCACCTGGGACTCATCGGACTGGTTCCCTCGGCTTGCTGCGTATTCACACAGCCTGTACTGACACATTTGCTTCTACAGAGAAAACCAAACGCTATTTTTCCATGAGTGTATTCGGGCCGTATGCAGCCACCAGAGAGGGAAGGGAGGCAGTCTGAAAACTGAGGTCATTGAAATAGAGCAGTCTACAAGTTATTTGAGAATTAACAGAACAGATTCCTTCTTTATTTGTTGAAGTACTTAAATCTTTCCCACCAAAAGGAGTGACAGCCACTGACTGAAGTAAGGCTATCAGTGCGCTCTTAGTCAAGAAAATATGCAGTGTCAAACTGTTGCTGGAGCTGGGAAAAGCTTTATGTTTGATATTAAAAGCAATGGGGGGAAATGTTTGTCTTTCACCTGACTAGAATTTGAATCAAGTAAAGAGCAACAGAGAGGAAGAGGAAAAACACCGACACTGAACAGGCAGCATTTTGGTATTGATTTGCATACAGTTTAAGAAAATACTTGAATCAAGGTTCTGAATACACTGCCACTTCACCCTAAAGGCACCAACATGTACGTTCTTAACCAGATAGCTAACCCAGTAGTACTGGTTGAAACTGGGCTTTCTGCTTTCCAGCTTTCTGGCTGCAACTGGAACTTTCAGCTCCTTCCAGCCTGCTTTGGGGCATGTTTGACCGCCAGTAATCAGTGATAGCTTAGTGAGTGACAGGACTTGGACAGTGATATCTTAAAGCAGCGGTTTGTTTAACAAATAATTATTTTATTTTTTACTTTATTTATTCAGGTTCCCTAATCTTTTTCCTCCTCTCAAGCCAGAGACGGTGGCTAGGAGGACAGTAGAAGCCGTTCAGATGAACCAAGCCTTCCTGCTCCTTCCATGGACAATGCATGTTCTTGTCATCCTAAAAAGGTAAGTAATTTCTTTGCTCAGCAATAGCCCAGCCGGTGAGACAAACCTTGCTTTCCATCCTCTCTGTGCACCAAGGCAAAGCTCCCTTTGACTGCAACCCGACATCCAGGATCAGACCCGTTCAGAAGCAAATGGTAGAAAACTTGAGATTCCCATTGAGATTCCCTGGGTGTAACCCCCTTATGAAACCAGTTTCCCTCCCCAAATTCGGATTCCTGAGGTTTGAACTGGTATTTGTATCTAGGAAACGTTTTAACAGTTGATGTATGAATGTCATTGATTTTGGACTCCAGGCTTCAGACCGTAAAGGATTTCTGTACAATGAGGGATGGTCATCACAGATGTATTTAGAGTGTGTTGCTTGTATTAAAGCAGTGAAACTATAAAAACAATATTTTTGTGTGTGATTAGGACAGGAATTTTAAAGTCCCTAAGGAAAGAAAGTCGTAACTTCATGTCCTGAGACTACAGAGAAAGGACATTTAAAATTGTGTTTCCATGAGAGTTTGCACTAAAGCCTTTCGAAAACCTGTTTCAGTCAGGAACTGAAACAAGGCCATGAGCTATCTGTGGCAAATGATTACATTTTTGAATTTCAAAGAAGGGGGAAAAAAATCAGAATAAATGCTTTGCTTTGAATGTAAAATCTTGGATACTCTCTAAAGTTCCCAGAAGTTCTGCAGACTACAAAGGACTCATCCTCCTCACGTAAGGATTCTTGCATTCCCCTTTATTATATGAATTAATCATTCATTTTCCATGACAGTAGCTGTCAGGAAATTGGGTCTATGTCTGTATGTTACGATGAGTAGGCTGCATCCCTAGCACAAACAGATGACAAGTTAACCAGGGAACTCAGCTTAAATTTGTGTGTTTCGGAGTGAACAGTTATGCACAATATTTAAAAGGAATAGAAACATGATAATGTCTTTCAAGTTACAGTTTCTACAGACCTTTTTGGATAAATGTTCTTGTAGAGAAAGAGCGACTTGATGTAACTTTCTCCTTTCAGGCCTGCCACAGACCCACACTTTGTGCCCTCTCACTAGCTGGTTTCTGAGAACGTGTACCTCTGTGTACATAAACACATTTTTACACATCCTCTTATTAGAACAGACTAAGAGGTTTGTCTGCTCTGCTTATTTTATTTCTCCTTCTCCTGTAGCATTCTCCCTCAGGCAGCACTTGAAGAAATCCACAAGTTTTCTGGGAGCTACACCTGCATGAACACTTTTAAAGGAAGAACATAGACTTGATGGTGCAAGGACTGTTCTTCAGTGAAACCAACAAAAGCATGAAAATCCTGACAAGACTGTGAATCAGCAGTCTTGGCTTTCAGCCCATTCATGTGACTTGCGCTGCTCTGAGGCAACACATTTCTTGCAGGTCATATCCATAGTAACATGACCTTTGCACAGGATTGAATGACTAGACTATGGACCCTTGGAAAGAAAAACAGAACGTGTGAAATGTTTGTACGATGTTTAATTCTTTAGAGTTCAATTGTTAAATCTACTCCTAGTTTTCAGATGTAATTTTTGTGTCTCAAGTGTCTGTAGGCTGTCTCAGCTGAGAGGCAGCACATCCCACCCCACAGTTTACCCCTCTCTTTGGAGGAACTGCAATTACAAACTGCTACTGGTTTCATTTCAGTTTTTTGAATGAGGAACTTAAAAAATACTGTAAAGAACTAAAAGTTATGGCTGTTTAATGGAAGCTTCCTTCCCTTCCTTTGCTTTACATCAGCTGATGAGGCTGTTGCCAACTCGCATCAGGGAAGGGGCAAACTCTGAAGCAATGTTCTGTCTGGGAGGATGGTGCTGGGTCCAAGGAAGCTGCCTCACTTCGCTGGGGAAAGCTGGGGAGGAATACTCAGGAGAGCAGCCAGTTTGAATAGTGGGAGATTTTCTGTCACTAAACTCATATATGACATTTAATTGTCTTTCGGAATATTTGTGTTCAGTTATGATAAAATATAGATATATTTTTAGCGTTAATCCCAGATTGCCATGCCCGTAGGCAGCATCACAGTGAGGATGAACTAAAGCTAGAACTAAAACTAGAGCCTGCTTGTACAAACATACATTCACTGACATAATCCATGCAGAGGAAAATCCATTGTATCAATCTGCACAGTGAAGTGAGTGGAATAATGCTCTAAAAATAGAAGAGACAGTACTGTGGTGCTCATGAAATTTGGAAGCACAGTTAGCAAAGACCTGATTAAATGCACGTTGAATTCAACTGGGAATGTACCCTTTGTTTTTTAGGGGCATTGAATCAGGCACCGATCAGCCAAAAGTGATAAAATACTGCTTGGACTGAAATGCCAGAAGCAGCTAGATGTTATTTATTTTTCTAATGATATATTCTCTTTGACAGCCTAGAAAGAGCAACACTGCATTCCTGTGCCAGATGCAGTGTGCAGCACTAGGCACAGTAATATAGCTGAAACATATTGGAACTCTACTAAAGAGGAATTAATATAATTGCAATACGGGAAGGTAACAAGCAGAACTGGAGAATGCCTGAACAAAGCACCTCGAGGAAGGTCATATGGTTAAAGGAGTGAATTTCGGGCTCCTGACTTGAATTTCAAGCTTTTCCATAGATCTCTTGTGTGACCTGAGGCGAGCTGCATAATTTCAAGGTGCACCCTGACCTGCAAAGCAGATATTTCTACTACTGTTTCCCTACCTCGAAAGTTGTAAGTCTGACTACCTAAATGTTTGTCAAAAGCTCAGCAAATTCAACTGGAACAGTGCTATAGAAAGGAAAAAACGTATTTCTTCATAAACCCAGAGGTTCTATACAAAAGATGATGGAGGGAAAAAACATATGCTTAAATATATTATTTCTTAAGAGGTCTGAGTTAAAGCAGAAAAGCTGCAAGCTGTATTTGAGATCCTATTCCTTTGATTCTGTCGTGTAGAATGTAGGAGACCAGCTACTTGGGTGCAGTGATGTGGATGTTGAAATCTGAAGGTCAAATCAGCAGATATCGCTCTTGAGCAGTTCAAGAGGAAGATATCGCCAAAAGTGCCGTTGATGCGAGCCCTCTGCCTACACGGGTGTTTGGAGGAGCTCTTGCTTCTCTGTCAGCGCTTTCCTTCCGAGGGCAGAACGTAGAAGCTGTAGCACTGTGCCAGTTTTGAAATGGTTTCTTAGAATGGAGTTTTGTTTTGAATTCCTCGATGTCTGAGGCTCTCTGGAGAGGATGAAAAGAAACTTTGATCTCTGATTTTAACACTCGCGCTAATGGATGCTTTCAGCTTTATTTTTCGTTAATTTTTTGAGAAGAAACCCAGTTCATTGAAAACACAAGTGGAATGAAGAGAGAACCCATCCAGGATCTGCCAGGAATACCATGTTTATCTAGAGGTGTTTGGTTGGGAGGGGAAGGGATGATGATAGGTGTCTCCTCTTGCACACTCTAATCCTTCCTAGGTTCTCAGTCACAGCCAGATGTGCCAGGCTTGGAGATGCAAGAGCAGACAGAAATGGTGAAAGAGGTAACCCCACAGTTCCCCCTTAAAGTAAACCTTTATGCCAAGATTCTATTCCTTGATGACATCGTAATGCAGAAATGAGGTAAAGTCTAGTACACACATTGAAATTAACTTCCCACTCATCCCCAAGTCCTCTCCCTTGATTCAATCTGCTCCTGTCCTGCAATATATGAAAGATGTTCCCTATTACCAGAGGTTGTCTTACACACTCAGTGCTGTTGGTTTCTTTCTAGTGAATATAAACAAGCCAGAATGTGGCTGGGACTCTCATCATCTCCCTGCTCTCGTACACACACAAACTCGCCTCTCTCTTCCCCTCAGGTTCTCTGCGCCGACAACAGGTCAAATAGCAGTCACAGTGGGGGAGAGAGGTATGCAGCAGATGAGGAAAACATTGACTTTGCTTTTCAGATAGTAAGGAAGCATTAGGTAAGAGTTTCTTCTTGTCTGAGTGTCGCAAGACAGACTGCTCGCCATCCAGCGAGTTACTTGCAAGTTTGGATGGGTACATTCGAAGCCTTTTTTTTTTTTTTCCCCTGAAGGGCTCCTGGAATGCCTGCCGAGCACTACTGCCCCGTTTTGCATAAGGTTAGCATTGGGTAATCTTGAAGTGCTGCAAATGTGGACAAGCTTCGTTGAAGCCTAAGGCCTTCTCAAAGGAATTTCCGGCCTTTGACTTATTTTAATTTTGGTTTTCCCTGCTCTCTCCACTGCCTCCTGCTTTCCACTGCACAATTATTTTTTTTTTTCCTTCTGTTTTCCTATGTCATTACTGCACTTTGCAGAGCCACCATCTTGAAGCCAGATGTCATACAAAGACTCTGGAGTAAATCTAAATCAGGGTATATATTTACTATGCTGCTGGAGGAGTCTAGGTGAAGTTGTAGGGGCAGGTCACAGAAGTTACACGTGAAATTAGCTACATTTTACTTACTTCAATCTAGGAAGAAGTAGGAGACCCCTTACTATAGTTTTTTTATAGAGGAGATTGTTGCTATTTTAGAATCAGAGTGCTAGAAAAAGGATTTCTGGTTTGGGGCATGTTTTCTGCTGACATGAAAAGACCTTATTTAAATGAGAGGATTTTTCATTTCCAGGTGTTTTCAGAGGCTGGTGTTTGTAGAAAGTAATTTTCAGAATTAGAGAGGCAGGGCAGGGAGAGGGGGACCCATTTATAAGTAAATTTGATTCCTCGTGTTCCATATATGCGTTTGTATTTTGGTTTTGATGAGGAAAAAAAAAAAGCTTGTTCCCTCATGCACGCTTGGTGAACTTTGTAAAGGTCTTACAGCCCTATCTCTGCTGATGACATGCTTTTAGCAGAGCAAAGAAAAGGAATGAGCCCTGAAAATAAAAGCTGTACCCTAGCTTCTCCTCCACTGTTCTGTTGAGATTAAAATGTGACAGAGGCCACCTCTGTTGTTCTTCCAGAACTGCACAGAAAGTGCCTGGGCAAGCGATTCTGCTGTTTGCAAAGAGAAACTTGTGCTTTTATGTAATGTGTTAATTAGTGTGGGTGGATATGATCAGATCTAGTCTTGCAAGCCTTTCAGACAACTCCCTGAACACTCCCACCTTCAGATATTAACAGATAGCACTGCACTTGCCAAGCCTCATAAAAACACGGTAACAGGCTTAATGCAGGCAGAGCATAAGCTCTGCTTGCATTATTTATTTCAAAGAGAACACATCTGTTTGTAGCCAACATTAATTTGGCCTAGTGTTATCCTCTAGGTGAAATTCAACAATTGAGAAAAGAATACTGGGTGAGCCTGGGTGATTTATTTCTTCACGTGGCTTTAATCAACTTAATCTGGGTGACAGGACTTGTTTGTAAGTTTTGAGGGTAAAGCAAGTTTGTGGCAAATCTTTTGCCTTTTTCAGCAAACAACCAGCAGCCCCAAGAATCGGAATGTTCTGCCCTGTCGGTGTAGCTCTTGCCTTGCTGGTGCTGAGATCCCTCAACCTGGTATCGCCTCACAGCCTGCTGGAGTTTGGAGACTGAGCAGAACTCGTTGGTCACCAGGAGCAGTTATGCTCCCTAGTAAACAGAATCCTCTTCATTAGAGTGCTTTTCTGAAGGAGATTTTGAGATGTGAATAGTGGCAGGTACCTCTCACAGATTTCAGCAACTAACTTGGAGAAGGACATGAAGAAAAACAGGACTTCACCTTCTCCCTGTTACTTGTGGTTTTTTATCTGGTGTTTCCTATGCGAAGCTACAATGCAGTAACTTTTCTGACTGCTAAACTGCCCCTCTTCATGCCCTCAGAATCCTTCTTCAGTACCTTTAGGGAGCTGACCCTGTATTCGTAAGGAGCCAGATCACCACGCTGATGTCTTAGAGAAGACCTCTGTTTTGATGGGGCTGAGCTACCCCAGCCTGCAGACTACAGATGGAAGACATGGGTCGTGATGCGGATGTTGCCAGCACCATGGAAGGCAGTGAGATCCCCCTGCTCTATCATCTTTTCTTGACACACAACCCCTCTTCTATCTCTGTGCCTCAAGCTGATGCTTTAGCAGAAGCACATACTGATCCAGCCCATGTTGATTGGGTACAGTGGAAGAGAATGGACGGCTGAGGAGACAATTTGCACCTTCACACCCTCGAAGAGACCAGACTTAAGAGTTCCTTGCGCTCACCTTATTACAACACTTATTACTACAATAATTAGAATCCTAGAATCACCAGGTTGGAAAAGACCTTTTGGATCATCAAGTCCAACCGTTTCTGTATGCCGCTAAACCATAGTCACTTGTTCTCCAGCCCCTTCACCAGCTTCGTTGCTCTTCTCCGGACTCGCTCCAGAGCCTCAACATCCTTCTTGTGGGGAGGGGCCCAGAACTGACCCCAGGATTCGAGGAGCGGTCTCACCAGTGCCGAGTCCAGAGGGAGAAGAACCTCCCTGGCCCTGCTGGCCACGCTGTTTCTGATCCAAGCCAAGATGCCATTGGCCTTCTTGGCCACCTGGGCCACTGCTGGCTCATGTTTAGTCGCTGTCAACCAACACCCCATGATCCTTCTCCTCCAGGAAGAGGCGTGTGCTTTCCATCCAAATACGGAGTCTATAAAAAGCTTGTTGTTACTCCTGCTCATTCCTGTGGGTCACTGTGCCCTAAGAAGCAGCCCATTAGCTTTGTAGCTTGCTGGCTTGGAACACCCCAATACACCAGTTACTGTTCATTCTATCTGGTTTTATTGAGGAAGGGAAAGCAAACCATCCATGTTAAAATAAGGGTCAGCTTGACTCGGCTCTTGCTTTTTCCTAGTCAGCTGAAAAGGTCATCCATCATCCCTAGGTATTACAAGGACATGTGGGTCTTTGGCTTGTGTTAATGATCATGCTAGTGCTACTAGGTAGCTGTGGTTCAGTTTTCTGTGTTTTTTTCCTTATGTGAAAGCATTTTTTAATTGCTTTTTTTATTTATCTGAAAGAGTGCCTCTCTATTATCCAGGATTTTCAGAGACTGGCATCCTAGGCATGGAATTTCCCCATCTATGTTTATCAGAAGGTAATGAATACTAAAGTGAAAAGTTTGACATCTTCCCCAAATATCTTCTTCCCCAGACGATATGGAATTAATGTAGGGGAACACGGTTGGAGCATCGATACCTTAAATCTAGACATCTCAGAAGCCTGCTGGCTTCTATATGAAAATAACCCTGGCTTCCAAACTTGCCTTCCTACATGTCTGTGAGGCAGTTTGCCATGAAGTTGGTTACTGGAGCACATCACTGTTAGAATCATAGAATAGTTTGGGTTGGAAGGGACCTTAAAGATCATTCAGTTCCAACCCCCTGGCTATGGGCAGGGACACCTCCCACTAGATGAGGCTGCCCAAGGCCCATCCAACCTGGCCTTGAACACCTCCAGGGATGGGGCAGCCACATCATCTCCCTGGGCAAACTGTTCCAGGGCCTCACCACCCTCATAGTAAAGAAATTCTTCCTTATATCTACTGTAAACCTGCCCCTCTCCAGTTTATCCCCATTGCCCCTCATCCCATTGCCACAAGCCTCTGTGAACAGTCCCTCCCAGCTTTCTTGTAGCCCCTTCAGGTACAGGAAGGTCGCTATAAGATCTCCTCAGAGCCTTCTCTTCTCCGCATTCTTCCCAGTTGTCAAACCCTTCTGGCCTCATTTTGATTGTTTTAAATATTCAGAGCCAATGCATCTTCATTCCACTTTTCAAAACAGGTTTCCCCATACACATCCTTCTGTTCAAACACATTAGAGAATTTTTAATTCAAACAAGCACTCCTCACAGCTCTTGTTCCCCACATCAATTAAGAAAATAATCTTAATTCCTTCAAACTCTTAAACAAGTATTTAGGAGCACCTACACTTTCTGGCTGGAGATGTTACGTTTCCTGTGATGCAATCTGGTAGGTAGTATTGTAATCTTCACTTCTTCCCTTTAAAAACCTCTCCGTGTTGTCGGTCAGATTTGCCAATGGCTCCTGATCACACACGATAGAGGAACATACATTCTGGCTTTCTTCTGCAGTGAACTGAGTTCTTGCAAACAAACTCTCGAGAAGACCTTCTGTTGAATGAGCCACAGGAGCCGTGCTGAGTTTATTTTAGTTGGGTTTACATTAGGTCTGTTTTTTCTGCTGATGTCTTCATTTTTCATCATTTTTGCCTCTCTCTTCCAATTGTTCCTGTAGGGGAGGGCCGTGTTTTGAGAGTTCCTGAGCCAGAATGCTGTGCATGCAGATAATTCATCTCTGCACCTTCCCTTCAGGCAGTTTCTCACCTGTATGTGCGTCTGACCATCCATTAACACTGCAAACCACCCTAAATGTCTTCGAGATCAGCTTCCTGTAAAGCATTAGGTGCACCCAAAGCTTCTTTCTAAGGAGTTGGGGTAAGTGCATGTAACACCTGTAGGTTCCGAATTGGAACTGGGTGGGACTTCTAGGTTGTGGCTGCCCAGAACATCACTTTGTGGCTAAAGGGAGAATGATAAGCTAAAAGTGATGAAAGGTGTGCTGAAATGGGCAGCATAGCCATGGAAAGTCCAGAGAGTGTGAACGGTGGGTTTAGGTGCTACTTCCTGGCTTTTGGGGACAAGGAATTGAACTGTAGATCGAGGGGTGTTTATAGGTCAGTACTGAAGTAGAAAATAAACAGCTAGTAAAGTACAGAAACCCGTTCCATCTGCCTGAATAATGGAAATGTGGTGCAAGCACTGAATTGCAGAGAACTCAGTGCTGCTGTTTGAGTTCTTTCTGAATTTACCATTCAGGACTAGGAAAATAGATTGTACTTGTGAGACCTAAATGCATCCTTTTGCAGTATAAAGTTGATATCATGTTGGATGTGCTTTAAGGCTGGAGGGGCAACTCATATTCTAGTGATCTTCATTACAGCTAGCAGTACTGTTTGACACGGGTAGTTTTTGCTGTAAAATTAGCTTGTTTTCTTCCAATGGATTGCTTTTGAATAGACTTCTTCTGAAATTTAATTTATCAAATACTTTATATACTTAATGGTTCTCAGCAATTATTTGCTTGCAAGCTATTCACCATAACTACCACTTTGAGTGCTTGCCATCCATTAATGTGCAGTTTTCCTGTGGAACTGGCTGTCCAGATCACTCGGTGGCTTTGCTTTCCCCTGGCTGGATGCCTTCCAATCCCACAGAAAGCTTTCTAGGGGCTCCAGTATGTCTGATGATGACTGTGAGATGGCTTCTGGCAACAATATTAATGCAAATGCGTACTTGAATGTGTTCTCATGACATATTCCAATCCTGTGATCAAAAACGTGCTTATAGACCTTTTCAAGGGAAAAAAAACCTAACTTGGGATACTGTCAAAAGTGCAGTTGCCTTCTACATGTGGCAGCAAATATTCACCATTCAGTTTTGTTTCTTTCATTGGATTCACCTCTCTCTTAGCCTCAGATTGTCAGGGGAAAAAAAAATTACACTATGCTGATCCTGGAAATAGATAATTAATATAAAAGTGACCTCCTGACATCAGGGGATGGTGTATTTTCACATGAGGGGAATGGCATTTTGAGCTTTTGGGATTCATTTCGCTGCAAACTCACCCCTAGTTCATGTAAGAAAATAAAAGCACAAGTGGGGTAAAGTTGTACCACCACTTAAATTTGGAAAGTGAGTACATGTAGGAGAGAAGTCTCTGAACACACTGAGAACACAGATGCACTAGCAGAAGGGTTGTGCTTGATGCTGAGCATAATGCAATTCACCTGATGTTCGTATTCTTCCTCTTTGCTCTGACTTCAGAATACAGATGTGAAACATCTGGATCAAACCTCCAAGCATAGTATTTGGTACGCACCTTTGCAAACCTTGCTCTACCAGAGCCTCTCAGTTGTTGTTACGTACACAGGCCATGGATGAAACAGAACACTGTACAGTCCTGCCTGGTGACACAGGAGGGGACAATACGTGATTGCACTGTCAGTGTAACCCTTAGGGTCACCCTCTGCATGACAGCAGGCTGGATCATAAGCTCCTGGCCTACAGTTGAGATGTTAGCGCTGCCACTGCTGCCACCCAGGTTTGACAAGTACAGCAGAATACACTATTTGCCCATCAACTGCTGCTTACTGAATTCATAGAATCATAGAATCACCAGGTTGGAAGAGACCCACCGGATCATTGAGTCCAACCATTCCTATCAAACACTAAACCATGTCCCTCAACTGTCGCTCTGTAGAGACAAATCCTAGTGGTGAATTGGTAATTGGGCTTTCACACCTGTGTTTGGCCCTTAGATTAGATTCCAGTTTCCTCCTCAGGCCATCGTTGCAATATTTCCATGCCTTAAGCCACCACAAGGCTTGGGTACCCAGCCCTGGGGCTCTTGCCGCTCGCTTCCCAGGGTGAGCTGTGGGGAAGGGGTCTGCTGTGCAAAACTAGCCTAGAAATGCACAGACTCTGAGGATTTAATCACAGAAAGGTTTGCTGGGGGCACTCACAATGTTTTTTTTCTTGGAGCTTTTAGCAGACGTAGCCTTTGTTTGCATTTCTCTGCAGTATGTGTTTACTGTTCATTTGCTCTGCACATGCTGTGAGAAATTAAGCCATTACGTTGGTATTTTTTTTTCCTTTCTCCTGCTTTCATTCTTTTTACACCACCCCCCTTCAAAATCCTTACAATTCCTTTCATAATTTGATGTTAACAGGACAAAAGAAATAAATACTTGAAAGAAGATACAAGCTGTGTTGCTGTTTTACTTCGGAGCTGCTGTGGTAACTGAATACCAGTCGGCAAGGTCAAAAGAACCCCAGAACTTCCAGAAAGCCTCTGTGCTCCAACCACCGCTTGCGCTGCCCGTGTTAAAGCCATTTTCAGCCTAAAGAGCACAACAGTCGCTCTGTAAATCTCTGAGTGTTTCATATAGTTTCCTTGTCATGTGGCCATTAAGTTTTATAACCTTTATATTTCAAGCGAAACAATGAATGTGAATTCCTTCTCAATGTCCTAATAGGTTCCACATGTGAGCAATTTCTAATATTTGGGTTGCTCGGTAGGTAGCAAACGCGCCTGTGGGATGGCTGGTCTCGGCTACAGACCACGGATGCTGCCTTGATGGAGGATCAGCTCCTGCTCCCTCTGTCTCCTGCAGACACCTGAGGTCGCTGCCCAAACAATCCTCTTCGACATCTGCTGTGTCCATCCAGGGCCTTTTTTACCTGCCTGTGAATAGTTTCAGCAGGGTTGAAGAGGTGTTAAAAATGGAACAAAGGCTTTGAACGGTTGCACAAAGAATTGCTTGTATGGAAATGACTGTTGTCTGTTATTTTGATAGTTTTAATTATCCTGATGCAACGGTGAGTACCTGTGTTGGTCCTGCTGTTGAGAAAAACAGATACTGGGTGAGTTATGCAATGGGGGCCAAGGGTTTGGTGTACGTCCTCTGTTTTCTTATGTAGCAGTTTGATGTCTTCCTGACAACCTCGCTTGGCTCTTCGTAGCAATTTTCATGCCTTGAAAATATGCAGGGGTGAGGTGGGGGATGCTGGATCATGCTCTTTGATAAGGGCCCAGGATTCCTCTAATAACAAGGACTATCTGTTGCAAACTAATCTTCTGCTGCCTTGGTGTGGGAGGGGTGACATTTGAAATGGATGGTGTCACTGAATTAGTGACCACAGCGCAACAGCTTCAGGCTGCGCTGCTTCCAGACAGATTAACCCATGTGTCAAGGTGAGGTCATCTGGTGATCCTGAGAAGCCAGTTTTATATTATTCTTAGATCACGAGGAATTTCCACTTACTGTAAAGCTGTCAGGCTGCGTGTCTGCGTCCCCCCAAGCAGTGGGACAGCTTCTTTGTTCTCTGTGTACAGCGATACTGTAATGAGGTTTGGGGGGCACTGTGATTATTATTAATAATAATATGTTCATAAGGGTTTCTACTGGAGCTAAAGCAGCTTAGGTGTATCAAAGCTGTGGAACAGCTTTAAGAGCCTTTGTCAGGCCAAACACAAGAAGGATGTTGAGGCTCTGGAGCAAGTCCAGAGAAGAGCAACGAAGCTGGTGAGGGGGCTGGAGAACAAGAGGAGCTGCTGAGAGAGCTGGGGGTGTTTATCCTGGAGAAGAGGAGGCTGAGGGGAGACTTCATTGCTCTCTCCAACTCCCTGAAAGGAGGTTGTGGAGAGGAGGGAGCTGGGCTCTTCTCCCAAGGGACAGGGGACAGGACGAGAGGGAATGGCCTCAAGCTCCACCAGGGGAGGTTCAGGCTGGACCTTAGGAATGATTTTTTCCTGGAAAGGGTCATTGTGCACTGTCAGAGGCTGCCCAGGGAGGGGGTTGAGTCCCCTTCCCTGGAGGTGTTTAAGGTGCGGGTGGATGAGTTGCTGAGGGACATGGTTTAGTGATTGATGGGAATGGTTGGACTCGATGATCCGGTGGGTCTCTTCCAACCTGGTTATTCTATGATTCTATGATTCTACGAAAAGTTAAGGTTTATAGGAAGTGTTTATTTTCAGTTAGAAGAGACCTAGTCACATCCTAACTCAAGGTCTCAGAGAGGTGGGTATAAAATGCGCCGATGCTCACGAGTCCAGGATTAGACATGGAAACGCCGCAGGTTTGGTTTGTGCCCTGCTTTCTGATGATGTATCCGGTCACTGAGAAGGCCATCAAATACACTTTGTGTTGCCTCAGCGTGCTGGGAGCAGCCCTGGGCACAGCGGGAAAACAAGGAACGCCTGCCAGAAATGCGCATTCTGGGCAATTGTCCCGTTTGCGCCCCTGGTGTGGAGCTCTGATGCCTTGGACCAAGAGGAGGTGTTGACCGTGTTCCTAGGAGGTGAAACCAGTGCCTGCACAGGGGGGTGACACCAGGGCTTTTGTCACAGTTCTTTGGGTTCAGGGGGAGGATGTGTGGGAAAGCTGCGTGCTGTCACTGAAAGGGAACAGCTCAGCGCTTCCGAGCGGGACCTTTTCCATATTCATAGAATCATAGAATCACTAGGTTGGAAAGGACTTCTTAGATCATCGAGTCCAACCATTCCCATCTAGCACAATTCTGCTATATAAGTAGCTGATGGGCGCAGAAAGGCTCGTGGATCAGGGAATCCTTTTCTCCAGAGAACAGCAGCAGCACGCTCACCAGCCCAGCCGCTCCTTCACTGACTCCATGGGGATTGGAGGGAAGGAAGAACACCCGGGGTCGTCCTCCATCGGCCCCGTGTTACTGCAGGTACTGTACTGCTCGTTGTGGTATTTTCAGCGTTCCTTATAGAATCAGAATCACCAGGTTGGAAAAGACCCATCGGATCATTGAGATCCTCCTTTGGAGGATCTTGAGCTGCAGAGGCGAGTCAATAGACATACTGGGCTAAGCGGTGTCCTGGAGGTCATGAAAATAGTAGGAACCGTGGGACAGGGCTGCCGAGGGGGGATTGGGGTCCTTTATAACCTGCTTTAGGAATGCCGCATCCTTAGAATCATAGAATCACCAGGTTGGAAAAGACCCACTACATCATCGAGTCCAACCATTCCTATCAAACACTACACCTTGGAAGGGTGGCAGGGTGCGGGGCGGGTGCCGTCCAGCCTTGGGAAAGCTGATAAGCTTGAAGGTGCTATCAGCAACGCTGCTGAGTGTGGAGCTTCGCTGTTTGCGCCTGAGGATGAGTCCTGGTGGAGCGTAGGGCGTAAATAATGGTTATCTCTGCAGTGCAGGGCTCCGCGCTTGGCCCTCTGTCCCAGCCCCCCTCCTCTCAGGGTCAGGGAGAAGGGAATAAGGGGCGGTATCTTTGGCTGACATGAACCCGCTGGGGAGGGATGAGAGGAAGGGGGTCTTGGGGGCTGGGTTCAGAGCAAGGTTAGCCAAATAGCGGATAAATTAAGCAAGAGAAACAGCCGGCTCAGCTTGCGGTGAACTTTTCACCCAGCTAACCTGTTCCTCACCCTGCTCGCACAGGTGGAGCACAGCTCAAGGAGAGCGCAGCCCTTCCTCTCCCTGCCTCCAATCTGTGCTCCGGTCTAAAGCTTCGGCCAAGGGGAGAGCAGGACCCGAAAGGGCTTGATTTGCTGGTTGGAGTCCAACAAACATCATAGTTCTACTTGCTCTTAGCCCTGGCGTTAATATCACTGATCGCAGGCGTTATTTGCTCCGGTGTCGAGCAAGGACCGATAATTTCTGGTCTTAGAGGACTGGGAAGAAATTCCACGCTGGAGAGGGCAAGGAAAAAATAGGGATGATTAGAGATTCTTCATAGGAAAACACAGGACTGGTGGGAATTCAGTGGATCCTCATGTTTATATTTCTCTGATTTTTCCTCTGCAATTGCGGTGCAAGTAAATACAAATAATTGCTGACAGATGTTCTAAAACCAGCATTATGCTAACAATTAAGCTTAATTTTTTTTTTCTCAGTTAATAATACCTATTGATAACTGGCATGGCGTACTTAGGCACTTACTCATCACCTCTGTGCAACGAGCTTTGCTCCAGAGGTGTGGGATGGAACCAAGAGCTGAATTTGTTCTGTTCACCCTTTCCTAAATCCCTGCTGCTTCCTCTCCCTCTCTCCTCTCTCTGAGAAGCTCTAAGAAATTAAAGTTACTGGGTTTTAAGTAGTTGCTCCACCACAGTCAGAGTGTAGTGCTGAGGCGGATGGTTTTTGTATGATTTCTTGGGTCATTTTTCTGTTTTGCAGGTTTGTTGGAGAGTAATAACTGCTAAAGCATTTCAACCTGATTTTTAGGCTATAATAACTCTTGGAATTTGGACTCCTTGAGTTCTCCCTTTTCACTCATTGTAGGTATGGAAGGTCTAAAACTGATAGAAGCTTTCTGATGCACAGTATTTCCAGGAGTTAAGCCCAGTATTTTTGTGTATTTGTGTATTTTGTGTATTTTTTGTATGTATTTTTGTGTACTCTATAGAACAGGGGTCCTTGCAAGCCCTCCTGAAGGGACTTTCACCAGTAGCGCGCTCTCAGAGGGTAGATGCAAGGAGCTGTGTGTCTTAAAACGGAGAGAACAATGTGTAAACCTAGAGATAATCTCTGACTTCAGGGGGCTGCGAGCTTTCCTGGAGCAGTGGATATTTCCCCTTCTGCCTCTTGCTCTGCTCCATGCGGAATGATGATTTCCACCCCAGTTTTGGATCTGGGAAGGAGGTTGGGTTCCCTTTGGACAACACGTACACGTCAATCACCTACAGCTCCCCAGGTGCTGCCAGCTTTCCTCTAGGTGATTGGCTGCAGAGAAGTCTTATCAGCATCATCTTGGTATCCCAAATTCTGGGTGCTGAGGAGGTGCAGGAGCTCAGAGCAACAGGACCTCGTTGTCCAGATGTGCCTTCAGACTGATGCTGTGTTGCAGTAGGATGGTTTGCCTCAGTGGTCCTTGTGGCACCACTCCTGGGCACGGGAAAACTCGAGGGGAAGAAAGACCATGCCTTTTGGAGAGCTTGCTGTTACCTTTTTCAGTGTGCTCACGCCTCTCGTTCCAGAGGATGAGAATGTCATCTTCCTTTCTAACGTTCCATGCAAGAACCAAATGTCATTTTGATGGAGAAGCTCAGTGCTTCTATTGCCAGAAAGTGGTTTTGTTGGTGGGGAAAAGTGTTAGAAGAAGGTATACAGGGAGTCTGAAATGTAGTGTGGTTGTCCTTCCGTTCCTGAGCCTGCAGGTTGCTGGTGCTACTCGTTGTTTACGAAACAGTTTTTCCTCCTCAGGCAGTTGTTTAAAAAGATCAAAGAAGTCGATGCAATCTGCCCAAGGCAGCAGTGCTCTCTGCTGTCCCTGCCCCAGAGGTCACAGGAGCTCTTCTGTACCCCTGGGGAGCCCAAGCAGCTAGAAGGGATTCTGTTCAAACTCACTGTTTCTGTTTGACTGTTTCGGGCTGTTGTTTTGTTGTTCTGGTTTTGTGCTGTTCCCTTGGGATGGTCCTTGCTGCCTGGGTTAGAGTCTGCAGTTCCAAATGCAAATCCCACCTCTGGGAGGGGATGGGGAAGGACAAGTTCAGCGGTCATCAGACAAGCAAGACCACTCCTCTTCCACCAGGTTAAGCAGATTCCACAGAGCTCAAGCAGCGTCATCATCTTCCTAAAGACAAATTTGCTCGTCTCTCAGTTAGGGTGTGTGTGTTCTCCGTGAAAGTCATTCCCTTTCAGACGTGTTGGTGAAGTTTCCCAGACCTGTTTGGCCGTTCACCTTGTGGCTTAAAACCCTTGCGTCAGGGCAGGCTTTTTTCCTTCTGCTCTATTTTTTACTGCCCCTTGAGTGACATCATTTAAATGATGAGTCTCTGAGAGATGATTCATCCCAAAAAAGACCTAATAATTGTTACCAGTTATTCAAATCGGTGTTACTGATTTCCCGCATCCTCCCACTAGTCCCTTGAGCTCCCCCACCCACTCGTTTTTCCCAATAATTCCCAGGCTTTCTGGCTGTGGGCTCAGCCTGCCCTCTTCTGTGTTACTGTGCGAAGGTGTAAGCATCGAGCTCTCCCCAGGCAGCATTTAGGGCTCGGCTGCAGCAACTCGCGTAGGCAGATACGGGCTGGAATTGAACTGGTAGGGTAGATTGGCTACTGGAAGCTTCAGTTGAGCTTCAGACCGTGTTCACAGCACATCTGCTGGGCTCCGCTGTGGCAGTGGTGCTGGCAGACTCCGAGGTGGCTAGTTCAAAGCTAGGTGAGTAATTTATCTGCAGGCTACGGTGTTGGGGTGCGCAGAACTCCAAAGTGGATTCTCTAGAGGAGTTCTGCAAAGAGCTGCGCTATTTACAGCTTCCGTGCTAGCAAAGACTTGCTCCAGTAGTGACCCCACGTGCTGGTGTTGTTCCAGTTCTTAGTTACATTCTTTATTCTCTTTCATAAATGAAGATCTTCAACTCACCAGGCTTGCTTCTTCAGCACCAGCATTGAAATCTGTATTGTCGGTGCAAACACTAAGCTGCTGTCGAGAGCAAGTGTATTTCCTCAAGCAGCCTTTCTTCCTGGCCTCTTTTCTCCATCGTGTTATTCTGTCTTCATATTTCTATGCATTCTTCCTTCATCTTGCCTCTCTAAGTCCTTTCCACATCTATATGCTCATTTCTTTCACTTTCCTCGCTCATTCTCTCACTCAGTAATTAGTAATTTCTTCTGTTATCAGGAACATGCTTCATTTTGCTCAGAGATTGAGAGTCCCAGAGATGGAAAACAATGAATCTGGATCAGTTCTGGACGTCTGCAATGGAATATTTCACAACACATTGACGTTAGGGCAGCTAAAGCCCTTTATAGAGGTATTTTTGGCTTTTAGACTGTCTCATGCAAGACCTAGAAGAAACAGAACCATAGACACAGTCATATAGATCTACAGATCTATAGATCTATAGGAACAGTGCTCACCCTCCCTATTTATTAGCCCCGGGGGGGTGTGTTATCCTGACTTTGGAGGTGGGAGAACTGATAGCTTGTTGAAATTCCTGCTGTCAAAAACCCTTCTAGGGGAAGTGAAAAGCCATTTATGTTGTGGAGCTTAGTCGTATGCTCTTGCTGGGAGGGCTGAGATGTGGCAACAGCTAAAATTAAGAATGTTCTCCTTGTATTTGAGGCGAGTTGTTCATTTCACAGAGAGTGGAGAGGAAAATGTGAAGTATATTGAGGAAACAGGGCAAGGAGACAGGGTCTTAGTCAATAAGAGGACATAGAGGACCTCTTCAGGTGGCTAATAAAAATGGTCCACTTCCTAATACCCCAATTTTTTGAAAGAAAAGGCCCCTGTTGTTTGGGGTTTTCTATAGAGGAGGTAATGAGGATATGCTATAACAAAAAGAAAGGCATCTAAAGCATAATCCATCTCTTGCACGGCATTCCTGGATTTTCTAGCTCACTTGTGGGTTATGTTGGTGGTTCTGAGCCATGCAAATAGGTGAGGAGATCACAAGGCCTGTTGTATTAACCCAACACCAATTGTTCGGGGGAGAAAATTCTGTGTAACGTGTGCTGGTCTAGCAAAAAGAGCTCACGTGAAAAGAGCACTATAGCTGCCCATTTTTCCTTTCAGGAGAAGCAAGGGATGTAGTAAAGCTGGCACCACAGCCCCTACTTTGTGGGGCTGCTGAGGGGAAGAAAAGCTGGGCGTAACCTTTGCCATATTATTTATTATCAATCTGCAGCCCCCTGGAAAAACGAACTTTAGAAAATTCGGAGCCGACGGTAACGGGGAACACTGGGAAAACCCAGGAATCAGCAAATCCATTGTGTTGCGCTGACAGAAAGATACTGTTACAACACACTTTAGCTGCCAACTTGCTGCAGTCACTCAATCCATCACGGTGGGCTGTAGGATCACAAGCCAGTGAAACTCAGCCTGGCGTGTTATTTTAGTCTTACATGGACTGTGAGATAAACGGGGCATGAACCGGCCCCCTGGCAGGGGGTCGACCCCTGGCGCCCTCATTAAAGTGCCAATCAAAAAGAGTAATGGAACGGGGAATGGAAAGCTGGCTTCTTCAGCCCGTTGCCGCGCTCAGCCTGAGCAACTTTCACAAGCCAAGGGAAACATTCCTCCTCTGACTAGGAGCCAGATCTTCAGAAATACCTCTCTTTGCCTCTGGAAGAGCAAGAGCTGAGGCTCTCCTGCTGCTCTGCCTGCAGAAAACTGTTCTGTACTGCTACCTGGTCAGTGCTGGTAATGGGAAGAGGTGCTGAATGCAACCCAGAAAGGGTACAGGTGCTTGTTCTGCGGAGCGTGCATTGAAAATCAGTGGGTTTTGGCACGGTTTCTATCATAAATTGCTTGTAGTTCAGTGTTTGTGTATGATAGATGCGGAGGAACCTGCTAGGAACCCCCCCCAGCAGTCCAGCCGTGCCTGTGTGCAAGGTGCAAAAGTGGATTCTTGTGCTGCGGGTGTTACTTCAGACTCCCCCGGGAACCAACCCCAAATCGATCCTGCAGGGATCCCATCATCTTTGGGTGAATACACAGCCAAGGCTCAGGCACACGTGCAGCGCAAAGCTGCCTGTCGCTGATGGTTAATAGCTCAAAAAAGGCACGTAACCTCTGCTTTAAAAGTGAATGTTCATTTTTCCCATTCTGAGGGTGTCCAGCACTGCTGATGCTGTGGGAATTCCTGTATTTCTTGTGATGCATGCTAGGTTCCTGGTGTATAAATATTAATATGTGTTCTTCTGCACATCAGCTTCCCCCTGGTGTGTGCTCGGAGGAGAGGGAGAAAAGGCAGCTACTGAAAAGAAAGAAAGAAAGGAGGGTGAAGGGCTGTGTTGTGTGGAATTAACATCTGAAATCAGGAAGCTCAAAGCTGGGAGTTACCTCTTAAACTTGCTTATAAATGTCAGCTCTTGGTCTGGTCGCAGTGTGATTATGAACTTGGCAGCTGCTTTTTTTGCTCATAACATTTTATCAGCAGTTTCTCCAGGTGGATATTGGTTTGGTTTAAAATATTGTTTTTATCTGGACATTAGGAAAAAACTCTTCCCAGAAAGGGTCCTTGGTCCCTGGCAGAGGCTGCCCAGGGAGGGGGTTGAGTCCCCTTCCCTGGAGGGGTTTAAGGGACGGGTGGACGAGGTGCTGCGGGACACGGTTTAGTGATTGATGGGAATGGTTGGACTCGATGATCCGGTGGGTCTCTTTCAACCTGGATATTCTATGATTCTATGATTATTTTAAGGTGTAGGATCGGCAGTTGGATTTGGCGTCGGTGAAGCCAACACGTACAAGCAGTAAATAGCTTCAAGACCTAAGAGCGAGCAGCGTGAGAAATAGATTCTCCTGCCACATAACAAGGCGATCGGATTTCAGGTTGCCGAACTATTGCCCCCCGAGGCTGGTACGGAGCAGAAAAGCCCTTAAGGAGCATTAGAGGAAACTAATACAGGCAGCAAGTGAAAAGCATGCTTGGAGATCAGCTTTATACCGAGCTAGGTGAGAGTGAGTGGTTTTATCCATTTATATTCAGTTTTGTGTTCTTGTGCGCTCCGTAGCCCCGCCTGAGCTTGGGGTGTAAGGATGCTGTCTCTGCACAATCCTTAGAAGCCTCATAGTGCAACTGCTGTGACACCACAAATAAAGACGCGTTCCGGCACAGCAGGAGCGCTGAAGATCATCTTCACATTTCTGGGATGTTTACTTCCAATCCCATCCCCTCCACACTGTGACATTTAAAAGAAAGCCTGAACGATGTATCTGCAGGCAAAGGCTTATTCAGAGGGCCTGGAATGGGTAGAGGGACAACATCCCTGGTGATTTTCTCCTGGGAACTCAAGTTGCTGCGTCAGGGGCTCGAAGGGAGCTGGGAGGAGGCAGCTCCTGCCAACGCTGCTTTGCTTCCCCCAGTTCTTTTTGCTGCAGGTGGTTCTTTCTGCTGCTTGTCGGTTGTTTGTCTTGAGGCAACAGGCCCTCAGGACGACGAGCTGCCCTCCGGGGTCAGGGGGTGCTCGGCTGTCGCCGTGTCTGGAGGGTCGAGGGACGCTTGGTGCCACAAATCCCTCTCTGAGCTGTTAGAATTCTCTCCAGCTGCGGCATCTAGGGGATGGTTTCTGCTGGCGTTTTCAGTGCACAGAAACAATTGTTCTGTAGCTGCTACGCACGGGCCTTGTCCTTTGGGTGACCCATCCATTTATCCAAATTGTACATGCAGATGAAAGCTGTTTACTTCTCTCCTGGCCTTTCAGTGCTTTTGAGTCAGCCCAGAGCTGGCCTGAGGTGCAAGGTTATTCGTATCCACAGAGGGAACTCGCTGTGCTGGGACCAGGGCTTGGGCAAGGCTGTGTCAGCTACAGAGGAAAAAAAAAACCACACACAGAAAGCCCTTGTGATACCAGAGTCTGGCTGCAACTTGATAGGAACGGTTGGACTCAATGATCCAGTGGGTCTCTTCCAACCTGGTTATTCTATGATTCTATGAACTTAACTGTACCACAGGCCACAAAGAGAGTGAACCCGTGCAGCTCTTGTGTAACTGCGTTTCACTCCAAGATCATTGTTATTTCTAGACTAGAAAGTGCTGGAGTCCTGTTGAAGAAAATATTTTGTTGCCTGGTGTTAGTCAGTGGTTAATCAGTAACCCTCTTAGTTTCTGACAAGCCTCCTTTCACACACCTTGCGCTGCGCTCTCTCACGTCTGTGCGACGTGTGCAAAGCCCGTCACGGCGCGAGGACCCAGCCTTATGTGCACAGTCCAAAAAATCTGCTGATAGAGAGCTAAAAAAACCCAGTTCAGTCCAACTGAGCCATGTCCTCTATTAATTAATCATTTTCCCAGCTAGGTAACTTTGTGGCGTTAGCGAGGCAGACGGCTTTGTGCTCTCCTGATTCCATTTTCAAGGCTGTCCGAGCACTGAGCCGACTACCAGGGGGCTGCAATAAATAACAGGCTGTGATACAGATGAACAAGAGGGGAATTGGAAGCGTTTTGGCCCTCACTCTACGTTTGATAAAACTAAATATCATAATCTGTGCTGATTAAGAGCCTGCTGCCAAGCCTGAGTTTTACAGGGTGTAGAGGGTGTGTGTTAAAAACTGTGTATATACACACACCCAGGCACCACAGGTGAAATCAATGTGATTAGTAAATAGAGGCTTGTTCTTAGAAGACACACAGAGCACCTGAGGTTATTCTCAGAGGAGTCATCATCTAGTGCTTCGTGCACTGTAGGAAAGAGGTCAGTGCTAAGCTATGTTAGAAAAAAGAGAAGTTAAACATATATATAGTTGGCCTGGGTCCTAGAAAGCAGGTATTCCACTGATGAGAAAAAAGGAGAAATGCATCATGCAGTCTAGGAAACAGGACAGCAAATAGATCACCCCCTCCTTGTCACAGGGATGTCATGATTATTTTTCTGGTTTGAGATGTGGACCATTTAGCCACTTACTGTCTCTCCACAAAAATGTAAGCACTGCACTTTTTTTGGTAAACAGCTTCAGCTGCTTCGATAGCAAGTGCTGTGCGGCTGATTTATTGGAAATCTGTTCAGGAGGAAGGGAAGGACGTTACATCGCGCACACTGTTTACCTCATCTCAGGCATAACTCATCTTGCAGTTCCTGTTTCACAGCCTAGACTTTATTTATAACTGGCTAAGCTTCAGTAGGTAACAGAATAGTTTATGATCCAGTAATAACTATAACAAAATGCCCTTTTCAGCCGGCTCCACCATAGGAAGCTGAGAGAGTGTATGTAGAACTTCACCCCTGATTTGAGTAAAGAGTCTAAAAGTTACCAAACCTTTTTCTAGCTTATTGTGTAACTTCAAAAAGAGAGAAATTTCTCTTCTTCCGGAGGCAGCAAGCGCTTTATCTGTTCATCCCACCTGTGCTGGGGTAGGTTCTGCTCCCGGCTGTGTTACTGGGGGTGCAGTGGGGTTCGCCTCTTCTAGCAGCCACCTTCTCCACACCTTCCCTGGCTCTTGATGCTTTTGCAGTCCCAGCTGCTTTGCAAGTGATGCTGTTTCCTCTGCAGAAAGGTTATTTAGTGGCCTTGTTGCATCCCCGCAAGCTGTGAGCTTAAAAACAATATGATCCAGACTAGTAGTCTCCGTGTTTTGATCACGCTGTTGCAGCAAAATGGAAGTTCGCAGCCACAGCTGTGGATTTAGGTCAGAACAAAAAGGAGTTTTGTGGTTCTGCTTGTCCAGAATTGATTCAGGAAAAAAACTGACACGGGCATCTGTGTGGTAGTGCATATCTTGCATGTGAAAACTTGCTCACCTAATCCAGACTCAAGCCTGTCTCAGTGACAGTAGGACACACAGGGTATAGATATAGACATATAGATATATAGATAGAGATAGAGATATATCAGGACACATTCTTTTCCATATAAAATTATATAAATACCTAACCGGCCATGGTTTTGGGAAGTGCCGTGTTTGCCCTGGCTCTGGCCTTGCCCAGCGTGGGTAGGTGACACGTACTGGGAGGCGTTTCTGTAACACAGACGCATTTCTCAGCCCTGCTGGTCATCCAGATGCTGGATTTCATTTGGCAAGATGTGCTTTTGAAGTTTTAATAGCTTGAACTTTGAAGTTCAAATAGCTCGGTCTGTAGATTTCTTAAATGACTTTTGGAACATTAGAGCATCTCAAACACAGATTACCTGAGTGTCCAGGCCACAGAAATCCAATGAGTCTGGGTTCCATGTACAGTGACAAAACCAGCAGCACAGGGGTCTGTCCAGGAGTTGCCTGAAGGAGCAGAACGATGTGATGTCAGCGCAGTCCTGAGGCTGCGCTGCCGCTCGAGGGACGTGTCTAACTTAGAGAAGCCGTCGTTCCTGCTCGCTGCAGTCACCGGTTGCTCCTGCACAGAACTAAGAGTTTTGCAAGCGAGGTCGCCTGAAAAGTGGGTGGAATCAATTTATTGCACTTTGCTACAGATACAGTGAAATGGCTCCTCTGTCAATAATCTTTATTTTACATTTCAGTAGCAACTCCAGCACAGAAACAAAGTTGGTCAGGGGAGGCAGAGAACAAGTAGTACAGTTCTCATCCAAATGGAGCTAAAATCAAAGCTAAGGGGCTGAAGCCAGGTATTTCTACCTCAGCATTTCACTGCGTGGGCTATACAGGGTTTGGAATACTATCCGTGCTGTTGATGGGTTATTTAAGCTTTATTAAAGGTGAACAGCCTGAGCAAAGAGACACAGAAAAGCACTGTCTTTCCTGAACTGTAGTTGCTCTGCGCTAAAGACAGCAGGCAGGGAGAGACCCGTGCTCCTGTCTCTCATCAGTGAATTCTTTTCCTCTCCAGCTTCTGAAACGTGGAAAGCGAAGCTGCTTTTGCTGCTGCAGCCATCACAGCTCGTCCAGTGCGTCCAGGCTAAGGGTGGCAAGCGTGCGGCTCTGCCTCTGAAGAACGTTTCAGAATTATGGTAAATGCAACTGTCACGTTGTCCTGCTTACAGCTTCTGATCGAGTTCTTAAGAATTGCAGTGAAAGCTGGAGACTTGCACTCTCCCCATCCCCTGTAAACTATTTCTGAGCACGGCTCCTGGAATCTGAAAGTTATATTTATTCACTGAGTAATAATGTTAGCAGTGCCAATAGCAATAGAAGTTCACAGTAAGAGTTCTGCTATATAAAAATAGTTGGGTTACAGCAATAAATAACATCACTTGCACTCTTAAAACAACAGCATTCTGATTCAGTTTGGTTTGGAATGCTAAATGAGTAAATATGCCTCTTTCAGCTCTGTCTGTACATCACTCTCTGTGATCAGCACCGCTTACGTGCCCTTAAGAGAAAACTTGTCTATGAGCGAGAGGAGCCACGATATCAGGGACAGGATCATAACGTACTAGAGTAACCTCAGCCAGTTATGATCTGTGGCACTCGGATACATCTAGGCTACACTTTTCAAAGGTTTAAACACCATTCTGTTTAATCATTAGTAACAGTCGACAGAGCAGGTTAAGCAGCGTCTGAGAGAAATAAACAACACACAAGTTGGATGTGGGACTGCCTGAGCTGAGGGAACTCAAAGGGTGTGCTCTGCAGGAGTTTGGACATCAGCTCCTCACAGAATTGTTACAAAATTGAAGTATTCAAGCCCTTCTCCTGTAAATTCTCAGCACAGAGCTGTGAATTACTTTGATTTTTCCTTCCCATCCTGAGCAGCCAGGCATCTGTGTATTACAGACTCTCACAGGGGGCGGAAGCAGGAGTGTGGCAGCAGAGTCCAACAGGACCGGTGTGTTAAAGCACTGATGAGCCAATGCACTTGCTGAATTTTGTTTGACTTACTTAAAAATTACACAGAGAGATCCACAAAAGTGATGCATTCAATCAGTTTCATTCGTGCAAGGACCTTTATGGATTTTGATTTCCAGTCACGGACCATGCACACATCCACTGATACCACACTGTCTCCTTGTGTAATGGTTGGAGTCGATGATCCTGGAGGTCTTTTCCAACCTAGTGACTCTGTGATTCTGTAATAATCCTCTGCCTTTCACTTGACAGGAGATGAGAACCGGTTTAATTCTAACCTTCAGTTTAAAAATATTCCTGTATGACTTTATGAAAGGATAATAAAAGGTTACCTAAGTTGAAAGTAAAGCTATAGGAGTTCCCTATTTTGAGTCAGAGGTTTACAAAATAAAACCTTTGGAATGTAGGTTACTCAGCAGTGTTGGGAAGGCTGTGTATTCGCAGGGTTGCTGCACTATCTCCAGGCAGCAAGCACAAAAATGAGATGTCCCGGTCTCTGAATAAAGGTATGTGAGTGCACTCAGGCTTCAGCTTGATTAAAGTCAATGAGACAAATACCCATTTGACATACATCAGTTGAAAAAGCACATTATTTTTATTGCTTCAAAAAGTTTAATTTTGAAGAGGTTGTCATGATAACAAATGATGCTGTGATTTCCTCTCCCCCTGCCCCTGGCTTCTCCAGTGCTAGCAGAACCCCCACTAACCAGCCGGCACCCTACGTGTACTCAGTCCGAGTGAAGGGAGGAACCGAGTTACAAGATTTCACTTACCAGTGCTGCCTAGTTGAATTGTTTTAAAAACAACCTAGAAGCAGAGGCTTCAGGGTGCAGACTTTGCTAGGCATGAGTGCTGTGTTCGGAACAGAATCGCTTTCTTGTTTTCTAATAGCTTGAAAATGTAATTGCATTACTGAGTCTTCACTGCATTATTTAACAAAAGGCAAGTATTTTTGTTAAAAACGAGGAGTAAATTTCAGTGAACACTAGGTGTATGTGCTGTAGTAGTGATTTAAGGACAAAAACCAACAAACCCCCCAGCAACCACCCCCAAAGAAAGTCCCCTAATGGCAGCATTAAAGCTCCCAACCACAGGAGGTCTGTGCTCCAACAGCTGCAATTAACACCTCACTTTATTTTATTTTTAAACTTCTATTCCTGCACTGTGAAAATCAGCTTTCTCAAGAAAAAAGAGTGAGAATGGCTAGTTCAGGTAGTGCAGACTCAGTATAGCTCCTTTAATTTCTTTACACAGTAAACAGACTTCTATTTATACCAACACCCTGGTCTGTACTCTCTTATTTACAGGAAACACTTTTACATATGTACATGTTAGCAAAATACAGGGCTTCTCCCAGACCCCAATACATTTCAGCTATATCTTCGTTATACAACTAATGCTTAGAAGCCCGCCTCACTTGCTTTCTTATGCACGAGGATTCCACTTAGCTAAATACTCAAATCGTATTTATTTTCTTCCCATGTGGAACTTGAGTTACAGAATTACCATCCGCTCCAGACTGGTGCTGGCACTTCACTGTGGCAGTGAGGAAGGTGGTTCAAGAGTCCAGCTCTAATTGTTCTTGATTTTCACTGAGTCTTAACATAAGCTGTTGTTCGTAATAAAGGCTCTTTGCATAGTTGATTTCTTGAGATAGTTTTACTGCGAGAACTTCAGACTTCACTTTCACCTGCAAAGAGAAATGTCATTTATTAATGTGGTATTGCTCCTTCACTAAGTGAAGGGATGAAATCTGAAGTCTCCTGAGAGGAACAGAAATGTTGCTGTGGTGATTCCTTCTCAGTGCTGAGGCTGGAGAAAGGAGAGACAGGTAAATAGAGATCGGTATTTTAGGATGAGAGTGGGAACATCTTGCAGTATTTGAAGTTATTTCTGTTGTTTCCCCTCCTACCTTTTATCTGGCTTATCAGTTTGGAATGTGAACTGACTTGGGTCAGGGGTGAGCTTGTAACCTTGTCTGTAAAACAGACCCCCGAGCAACTACCGTAAGTGAAGCAAAAAAATTCCTGTAATGGGTTTAGAAGCAAGAGCTCTGATAGACTTCCACATGAACATTCTTTCTAATCTCCGTGCTTTGTAGTAAAACATCCCTTGTTGAAGGGAGGAGCAGAGGGGACTGAAGTAAATGGATGGCAAAAAGTACTTAATTTTCACATATGCATCTTTAAAGTTAAAATCCCTTCTCGGGTAAATATGCATTTCCTACTGTAACTCTTCTGCCTGCAGGAATATTGTAGATACTGCCTTCAGCTTTTCTCAAGAGTTAGGGAGCATGTTCTGCTGTCACCTAAACCTTTTTGACAGCAGCTATTTTCCCTGCTGGCAGAACAGTTTCCATTGTTACCCATCACAGGAAACCAAGAGTAACGCCTGAGAACACCTTCAGCACCAGTTCAGGCACAAGGGGGAAAAGAAACACCCATGAATGAGACAAATAGGTGCTAGAACCTCACCATTGGCTTTTGTTGGGATGGGCCTGGCATTGCTACACCACTGCTGGTGTTGACAGCTTTCTTTGTGAGCTGTATGTACACATTCCCGTGGTCTTTCGAAACCAGGCAGTGGTAGAGATCGTCATACTTGACTTCTAGGAAGATGGCCTCGCGGTCTGTGTAGTCACCACTTTTCAGGAAATAAACAGCTTTAGATGAAATGAGAACACAGTAGCTGTCTATGTGCTCCACTGCTATGAAGCTAAAAAAAAAAAGAAAAAATGAAAAATTATTCACTTGAAGCAAAGGATTGTAAACTAAAAACTAACAAATGTCTTCACCCACTATGTTTTCAGTGGCCTTTAGAAGTCTGTCTGAAAAATTAATAGCATAACATGTACAATTCACCTGCTTTTAATTTAA
The DNA here is from genome assembly GCF_032191515.1 of Phaenicophaeus curvirostris. Lineage (NCBI taxonomy): Eukaryota > Metazoa > Chordata > Aves > Cuculiformes > Cuculidae > Phaenicophaeus > Phaenicophaeus curvirostris. The sequence continues at coordinate 5,514,054 of NC_091413.1, read as the reverse complement.
ACTGTTTTAAAAAGCAAGCTGATGAAGTACCTTCTCACCCAGTTAACAAAGATCATGCTGTAAATCAAATATTAGTGCTAAATGCCTGGCTTCTAGCTTTGGACATTAAAAGGGCATATAAAAATACCCTGTAACAAGGCTTAAGAAGAGTGATTTCCTTGCACTAGAACAGTCAGTCCTAATGCTGCAGGTCAATTCAAAGTTCAGTTCCACTGCTGAAACGTGAAGGTCTGCAGACATTTATAACAAGAGCATTGTCCCTTCTATAGTAAACCTACGGTGCTTCTTTCTGCCACACAACTCCCTTCCCTTTAAAAACAAAAAACAAGTTTAACCTGCTGCCTGGATCAGTAGCTAGAGAAGAGAAATTGACTGTTTAACACTGGGGTGAAAGGTTAAGCAGCAAGCAGGTTTCCCCAGAGAGATTAGTCTGAGTGATGAATAGCGGAGGTAGAAAAGAGTGAATTAAGAATACTGAGAATTATGATGGCTGAAGAGGTGGATGTGTAAAAAAATTGCAGTAGGGAATGCAAAATGAAATAGATACTTCACACCCCAACGCTTCCCCCCTACTTCTGATTCACTACTGAAACAAACCTCATTATTGGGTTTTTTTAAATGCTGGTAGGTTCAGAAAATTAAATATGAATACATAACTAAGAAAGAATGCCAAGCAGCAACAACATTCTGTCAACAACCTGTTACAGCAGAAGCACGGCTGTAAAAATAATATTCTTATGCTGTCAGGTAGGCTGAAAATTACTGTTTACTGCACTGTTGCTTGTCCAGATCAGTCTGCTGGTATCCCAATACATCCTGCAAAACGCTCCACTACCTTTGAAGTCAATGAAGATTGTCAGTGTGAAGAGGTTTTGGTAGATGAGAAAAGCTTTGCATCTCCAGCTGTTTGCCCTACCATTTCAGTAAGGCTACACACAAATGACTTGGAGCTATATCCAGATAGACCCATAGCCATGCGTGCCATTTCTATAGCCAAAAATATTACAAGAGGTCAGATCACGGTTTCATTTTGTGGTATAAAAGAATAAGTCTATTAATTTTCTATTAGTAGTCCTCTGAAAAGATGGTATTTTGCACTGAACGTGGGGCCCTGGCCACTGGCACGTGCCCTTGCATCCCTGAGCCCGAGGAAGGCGAACCCCCGTACTCAAGTTAGCAATCATGATTTTCATCTAAGTGCTGAGAAGAGCACAGCCATCCTATTGCAAAACCAACAAGTAATGCACTTTGCCTAGCTGTAACCTTGGATAAAACTACGGACAGAAGAATTGGATTGCGTTCCTCTAAATAAAACAAATGGACAAAACATGTATTTCAACTTAAAAAACCCTACAAATGTTAACAGAGTTACTGAAACTAGCAAGTGTCCTCAGCTCTCCTCAGAGTTCAGACACTTCGGGGCAAGGTTTTGTCTTTGAAATTAAGTTAATTAGGATGGAGAGGGATGTTTTTTTATGAAGTGTCAGAGAAAACAGTCTGAAACTAGAGCAGCGTTGTAGCCTGCAGGGTAACGGTGCTGCTCCTCAGGAGAGGCCCAGGGAAGAGAGTTCAGTGTTTTACCAAGATCCGAGCTTGGATGGAAGGGACTGGGCAGTCACACTACAGGTCTGTGCTTTCTGCATAAGAACAAGGCGGTGGATTCAATTTTCCATGCAGGATTTTTACTGCTGTCAAATATATATTTTGAGGAATGGAAACAGGACAGTGATTTAATGGTGAAGCACAGAAACATTAGCTAATTTGTAGTTCAAGCTCTACATTTTGTTCTAAGTTTGAGTCATGCATCATTACCCATTTTCTCTTGCCAACTCTAGTTCTCAAAGCCAGTATTTAACCTTTTCAGATACTACTGTAAAATAGAACTTTTTTTTTTTAAACCCGTACTTTTACATTATTAAACAGATCTCAAATTAATAAAATGAAAAATTAAATGAAACATGATCCAGTAGAACAAAGTAGAAGCAACCAGATCTCTGGAGAATTTGTGGGTTTTTTAACAACATCAGGAAGTAATTACACAATATTTTCCAGAAGTGAAACAGTGAGCCTAACTGGAAAAAAATGTGGAAACATTTAGTTAGAACAGTAGAGCAAGGTATTAAACCCCCTTTTATGGATCTAACTCTGAAGGAAAATATGCAAATAATCAGGTCTTTAAATGTGTTTCTGATTATGATACTAGGATAAAAGTCAGAGGCATGATTTTGTACTTATTTTCCATGACAAGAAACACTGTTTTCTTGTTGACTGATGTTCCTGGTGGTGAACATCACAGTGAATAAGCAATGTGACTCGACAGCGAGAGCCCACTGAGCTGCTGATGGGGTACACTTGCAAAAAGCTGGCAGGTTTTCTTGGTCACAAATTGCTCTCTCTCTCTCTCTCTCTCTCAATTCTCCCTGTTGAAGAGTCAGACTGTATGTGCATGAACACCCTTAAATGAGACAAAACCTGCATCACGAGAGTCCAAGACTACAGGGCCACAGGCAAGTGGCAGAGTGCAAACTTCCTCACAGGCAGATGAAGGCAGGGTCTGCAGCTGCCCATGGCTTTCATCTCGTATCCAGGACATTCAAACGTAGATGTGCCTTTAGTGTATGGCCCATTCAAATTATTCAGTACTGACTTTTCTGGGAAACAAATGAAATCGCAGAGTTGTAGCTTCAGGATAACGTGCACCACAAGGATCCATGTGAGCTTCCCTCAAATCTAAACCAGAGGCACCTCAGTGCATGCTCTGTGCAGGTCAGTGGTGGTTCACGTGCTGCTGTTATGGAATCGCCAGCTGCTCTCCCAGATTCCAGGCCGTGCGAGTAACATGCACACACAAAACAGTTTCTCTTCCCCAAAGACACAGTGGCAGCAAACAGAACTACTCGAAGTAACTGTGTAAGTCAGTACTTACAACTCATCGTGGATGTTGTCTGTCAGTTTGAAGAGCTGTTCTTGTCCTTCTGCTTGACTTTCTGAATAGCGGGGCAAGAGCCCTTGAGGTCCTCGACAGCAGCGTGGCTTTCTCACTCTCTCCGCTTGTGTCCTACATGAAAAATAGATGCAGAAAAATGACTTAGTGCAACAGCAGCACTTCTACTTTCACTTAAGCCAGTCAGCAGACAAAGTTTGGTTTATTTTGAAATACAAGGTGTGAGGAAGGCTTGAAAAATATAACATCTTCACAAACACTACATTCATATTCTGTAATACTTGCCATGGTGCCTATGAATAGTGTGTCACATTTCAAAGAAACGTCTCTCAGTTTTCTTCTATAATTAAGGGCAGAAAGGTAAATTAATAGGAAGAAGTAACCTAAACTGCGTATACTGTCTGCAGATTTTAGGATCGATCAAACAGCACAGTTTTACCAATTTGACTGTTTCTTCTCCTTTTTTCTACAGAAAATAAGAAGGCATCAACTGAGATAAAGCTTGCATCGATGGGCAGCATCAGCAGATTGAAGGTTATGGGAATACAAACACGCAGTTAAGACAAAAGAACAATCCACAGTTGACAAGAGTCATCATAATAGGGTTCAGCTTACTTTACCTTTCTTGAGAGGCTATTAAACAAAAAGGCAATAATAAAAGACACACGTGTGGCCTGATACTAGGTTGATACTGGCCGCAGTGCTCAAGAACTGCAGGCTAGGTTCCTCCCTTAGCAGTATTTTGTTAAAAAAAATAATATTCTGGATTCCTTTAAGCTTTTGCAACGCCCTGCCCCTGAAGAATTGTGTTCCAGGCTGCCTAGCCCTGCTTTATTCTCTGTCCTCTCCCAACAGCATCGCTCTGGGGCTTCTGCATGCTTTTTCCTTTCTCTCTCAGGCTACTGCTGTCAGGAATTTCCCAAGCCAAATACACCATTTTTCATTAGTGCTCCCTACTTCCTATCTCGGTGCTTTGTAAAGTTCCTGTACCCTGAACTCCTTCTATCCTTTTTGATCGTAGATGGGAAAAATCCCATCTAACACCACATTTTCTTTTTAAGCTGCTTGGCAATTGCACACCAGCCCTTGCCTTTAAGCATTGCTTTCTGCAGATGTTTTCTCTGGAGCCCCGTTCCTTTGTTACCTTTCCCTTTCAGCAGTCCTGTCCCAGACTTGAAACCCATACGCCCTTTCAAGATTTGTTTTCCTTCAAGTCTTTGACACCCTTGCCTTTTAATGGTGACAGATCATTTTCTGTTGCGCTCTCCCTCCTTGGCTGCAGTAATTGCTCCTGGACTGGAATATATTCCATGTCATTCCTGACTCGGTATCATCTTTGTCGCTCTCCCATTGGGTCCCCAGCCTCTTGGAGTGCCCTAGCTATCCCTGCTCTGCCTGGTATCAACAATTTATTTTGCAAATCAGGTACAGGAGGAACCAAAGACTGTTTTTCCAGCACAGTCAGCTGATGCATATGTTTAATACATTATAACTACCTGCTAAATTCTGATTCTGTTCATGAGATGATTACTTCCCTGAGCTGTGTAACATATTATAGTGGCTCAGAAGAACCGAATATTGATGATCCCCTTTTGAGAGCAACTTCAGGAGACACTAAGAGCTCTTGACTTGACTTCAGCTGAACTAGAGTTATGCTACGACCAGTTCTGACACAAACCATCTTTCAGATGAACATTCACCTCTGCTCTTTCCTCCAACAGCCTGTAGTGCTGGTGAGAAGAGGGCTCAGAAGCATCGTCAGCCAGACTTCTGCAACCACGAGGAAAGAGCAGGGCTTTGCAGTCACGCATGTGCTGTAGAAGCCACAACATCAGCGACTGCTGGTTCCTGATGTATGGCTGAGGAGCAGGTCGGAGAGAAGGTATGAGTACTATGAAGCACTAGGCACTGCAATGAATTTCTGGGAGGCCAGGCAATTTCTGAGTTGTGGGTTGTTCTTACATTTCAGTTTTGTTTTTAAAAGGAAGAAATACTGAAGAGTATGGTGCTTACTGTCCCCATTGCTTCCCCATGCTGAAACATTCATCCTGGTGATAACAGAGACTTCTCATCTTGGCAATAAGAAGGTCAGCTGCTTTTCAGCTGAGTGCCACTAGTGCTAGCAGAAACTGCTTTGATTTGGTCCATCAGCCCCTTGGCAAACTGGTGTGTTTGGTCTGGACAGCTAAAAACATTCCACACCACTTGATTTTTTTAATCTAAAAATTTGTTCTACTGTCTCAAGTTACGTTCTGTAAATAATAAGCAACACTGATGAAATGCAAAAAGCTGAAGATTTGTGAAGCAGAGTGAACGGTGGTGTGCCCACATCTGTGTTACATTAAACAGGCACTCAACAGATTTGCTGATTCTTTTTTAATAAGCACACAAAGGCAATACAAGACAGAAATGCCCTCACGTCTACTGGTCACAGCGGGGAAGAGCGCTGCTGAATGAAGACACAAAGGGCCTGGAAATAGTGTCAGAAGGTTGAGGCACACACTCTGGTTCTTCACTGTTCAGACAAAGCTGAACACTGGAGAATCTCATTTCAGATGACCGTATGCACACTAAAACCAGTCAGCAGTGTTAATTGGTTGGCTTTCGCTTAACAGTTCACAAAATTCTTGTGATTCAGTTGGCCAGTTTTAAGCCAGAAGGTTTTTAATCAAATAGATCACTGACCCACTGACGTCGGAGAGTTGTTCAGGTATTACTGGTGATAATTACCTACCAACTTAGACTGAAAAAAATAGAAGGGACACCGCATGTCTTACAGAATTCTTTACCGTTATTCCTTCACTACATGCTCACCCCCATAAGGAGCCCTGTCAGGTTTACACTGTAAGGTAGGTAGAGGTGATTCCTGCTGAGGTGCATAAATACAGTGTTGTTGAGACAGGAATTGTTACTAATCTTTGAGTGTCTTTTGGACCAGAAAAACTTCCTTGAAGCATTCAGATTGCTTTGACAAAAAACTTTAAAAAATATATCAGAAGGTATCAAGTTTGTATAGCAACAGGTGATATTGAAAACAAAACACTGCACTTCCAAAATGATGCACATTTGCATCTGCCCGTGTCCTCAGCATCACACCCAGAATAAATATACAGAATACAGCAGCTTTAGGAAATGTAACTTCTCCTGAGAGAAAAAAAGAACAAGGAAAATACCATGACCGACTCCTCATTTAAAATGTGTGCCTGTGGGACTTCTCTCCTGACCCTTTGATAACGGAGCAGCGCTGGCAACTACAGATCCCTCCGTCCACGGAGCTCTCCCCCACACTCCCTAGCAATAATTTCCTTCAGCTCGACCCTGCTCCTGCTGCCAAGACTTCCAGCAACAGTCATCAGCGTGTCGCAGTCAGCAAGGTGTGCCAGCCTCAGAATCCCAACACACTTAAAGCAGTAACTTACTGGTTCTGGTATAGCTCAATTCTGTCAGTATTTCCACTGTAAACTCGTTTTTTCAGGTTTGCATAAAATTTATTGAGAGAAGGCTGCTCTGGGCTGTGCCTTGGTGTACTGACTTTCAACCAGGGAACAATTTTTATCCCCTTGAAATAATTATAAACCAACCTTATTTCAAACAAAGGAAAATTGGCAGGTAATACAAGCCTGTGAAATAATTCCAATTGCTGCTAGTACTCTGAATAAATAATATCAAACCTGTTACTTTCTTGGCTTTGGAAAATGTCTGCTTCATAAACACAGGGAGTGCTTTGTCTAAGGAGGCTCAGTGCATTTCAGACACTAAGAAGTGACTTAGTTTGATAAGTTTAAAGGGGGAATAGCCTTCCATCTTCTCTGATAAAATGCTCAACAGCTAAAATACCTGCTACCGCTGCTCAAGCTCTAGACCAAATGACACCTGGAGTCTTCTGTAAGGATCTGCAGCCCATGGACATAATTTCCACAAGGATAATGAAGATGGTACTTGTCTTGTGGACGTGTACTGGGAGGGCACAGGGTAAAGCATATTCAGAAGTGCCAGAACCAATTAAAGCTAAACAACATATACCTTAAAAATTGACCTAAAAGTTGGGCCTTCACAGCCCATCACAGGTGATGCAGCCACAGCACAGGATCATAAAGGGTAACAAATGCAAGCAAACAGGTGCCATCCCTGGTACAATCTGTACTGCACGTCACACCATGACAAAATACTAAACATCCACCACGTCCATAATTCTTTCCTCGATGATGTATTTACTTTGCATTTGGTTTCAAATGCTGAACCCTTACTATAAGGAATATTTTCTGCATTTCTCAGCATGAAGGGGACAGCCAGTGTTATTTTTTATGCGCTAGCTCTCTGCGTCTGCGAGCATTAAATGACTTGGCCCCAGGTTCAGGAAAACCTATCAGGTTCAGGAAAGCCTAGACCCCATGTTCCGTTGCGCCTCCCCTGGTAGATGGCAACGCTCCATTTCAAAGGGTAAGCACGGTTGCCTCCTTCCCACTTCCCAACAGGCGGATCATTTCTTGATGACTTGAACCCAGAGATCTGGCACAGCTCTGCGATGAAATTCATTCACCGATACAGACACAGATGCTTTTAAGGTGTGTTAAAAATGCACACGCAATGCAGTCAGTTGAGTGTTGGATTTGGCATTAGAATGTCTCAGTTAGATGCAAGAATGTGTAAAATCACGAGCCAGACAGCTCCCTGCTGACTGCATATCTGAGGAAGCTTATATGCACTGTTTATTCCAGCAAACGCATGGAATATATTGTGCTTGTTAAATGTGTTCCCAGAATGCTCGTTTCAGGCAGAAACATGCAAATAAATGGTGCCTAAGGTTCAAACCTCCCACTTGCACTCAAATCTCTACTCTTTTGAGGGATCTACCAGCATAGACACTGCAGACCTTTATCCGACCTAGTATACTTCTAGGAGAACTACAGCATGCTGAAGAAGCAACCGTTTATCATGTAGGCCATTCCTGACAGCTTCTTGGAGATGCCCCTCTCCCCTCTTCCCCTTTCTTTTGTATACAAGATCAAAACACAATTGAAACTATTCTTTGGGTTCATGATTATCCACAACCTCTTCAGGCCTCAAGTTCAAAAAGAAGTGAGAAGAGCCGAATCAAGAGTCACTTCTTTAAAACCAGCAGAGTGGCAGATTAACTCTCCCAAACGGCACGTTTTCCATATTGCAAACCCAAGATCTGTGTAAGCTGGATGTGCCTGTGTGCTGGACAACTGCATGGCACTTAACACCAGTTGTGCTCTGTGCATCGACCGGTGTTCAGCATCCGGCACGTGCTCCACCTCTGACTGTAAGAGCTGGGCAGCAAAGGAACACTTTTTCAAGCCCTTTGATATTATCAAGCTGAAGGAGTTAACAGAATGTAATACAGCCATCTCAGATTCTAATGTCTCCCATACTCTGGCTGTGCTGATCACAGAGCGATGACTGGAGTTTTCACCCCAAAGTTTCCTGTCTCACAAACATGATGAAAATTGCTCCCATTCACCTTCTGATTCAGTGTAAAAGATAGGACTCGTAGCAGGGATTTCCTGCAAACACCTATCTAAAAAAACCACCAGCTGAACATGCCTTAGTGAAGATTAAAGCGCCCAGAGCTATAATGTTACTCTGCCTCAGGGCACTCTGCAAGGTCTTACAAGTTTTGAGCACAGTTTGCTGGCAGGCAGAGCTTAGGGCTGATTTCTGTGCTCCTGTTTGAAATGGTACCATTAAACCCCTCAAATGCTGGCTAGACGATACCCACTTGTCATAAATGTGAACGTGGTCACTTCACTACACGTGTAATGGCAATGTCTCCCTGTTGTATGATATACCTTTCTGGGAAAGATCCTCTGGGGAAGCAAGCAAACCCAGGGCCCCTGCACAGCACCAGGACACGAACTGAGAGATGAGCTTTGATGGCTGCGTGCATTTTCTCATCAGACGATCCTTTCCGTGCCTTGCAGTTGGTTCAGCGAGGGCTGCAACAGGCACAGCAAAAGCCTTCTCACACAAAAAGCTACTCAAAGTTTGTTTTGATTTTTAAAGTTAGCAGTTGCAAGAACAATTCAAATGAACTGGCTGTACTTACAAAACTGATAAAGAGCGTTCCACATGTTAACAGCCACATTAGGTGAAAAAATTGTCTATAAAAATACCAGCCACATGCTAAATGAGGTGACATCAAGGCAATAAATAGCTCCATCTGTATGAAAGAGTTTGCAGAACAACCCAGAAGACGTCTGTGAACAAAAAAGCAACTATGGATGAAGGACTGGGAAAAAAAAGGGGGGTATTTTTTCTAAAGGAAAAAAAAAAAGATCAGTTTTACATATTTTTCTCAGATCACTTTATAAATCTGCTGCACATTAGAAATCAGACACACATGTATTTTTTCCAAGCAAAGAAAGTTGAAGGTTTACATTTTTAACAGCGCTGTGACTATTTCTGAATGGCAGCAGTATATATTACATGCAGTGTGAGAGGGTTAAACAGGACAGCCTCAACTCTTTATAAACTTTTGCCCTCTGGATATGTACTCATTGGCTGCTGTACAAGACTCGAGCTGTATTACACGCCTTAACGATATGGTTCAACTGTCGGTCAGGCTCGGGGCCTGGCAATAGGCCAGACCGCAATCAATGGGACACAAACCTCCCCCTTTCAGATCATCACGAAGGCTCATATTATCTCCTTTTTGTCGTGCTGGTTAAATTTATGGAGCAGAACCCCGAAGCTGCATTCCTTGGCTTGGGCCGGCCCACGCGGGCCTCCCTTTGTTTGGTACTGTAAGCGAGGCGTGCTTTGGAGGATTGCGGGGTTGTTAGTTCAGGCACTGACTGTTTGCTCATGACTGAAATGAAAAGAGTTCAGTGGAAGGGCAAAAGGACAGCACAAGTGTAAAACCCCATCCCAGCAGGCCCTGGGCTCCCAACGACGCACCGCGGGCTGGGACCGAACGGCGAACCTCACCCTGAGCGGCAGAGGATGGAGTCTGTCCTGGCACCGGAGCACACGCTTTCCCCCACGCCCTCGAGCACACCTGTAATTGCTACGTAAATACCAACCTTAAAATACTGCTTAGAAGTGGTCTGAATTTTAAAGCAATGCTGTATATTTAATCTGAAAGTCAGACCTGTCAGCACAAACGGCACCTGTCCAGCCGCAGGGTTTAATATTTCTACCATTTTAAACCTGTGGAGCAACCTCCAAGAACCTGATGCTGTGATATTTATGCTTGGGAGGAGGATGTAGCAAGTAATTCCTGGAAATACAGTATGTAGAGGAGAAATGATTTTCATTTTCTGTATAGCAGGCATTTCCTACTTCTTCATACTTGGTCTCAGGATGGAAAAAGTCCACCTCTGGGTATGCTTAGATGCTCTCTGCTCAAAGCTTTATTACTGTGGTAACTAAATGCCACTTCTTGATACAGGTCACAAAACTAAGTAGGTAAAGAAACCTTTAATGTGATCTCAAGGCAAAATCACCTAGAGAGAAAGCAAATGGAAAGACAATTTGGAAGATGCTATTCCAAATACAGGCCAGAGAAAACACCTACATACAAAACCCGCAAGGACTTTCGTTGATCATGCACATCATTTAAGGCATCCACATACTTATTTTTCAGTCAGAAAACATTTATGCTTCCCTTCAGCGGTACAAGACTTGTAAAACTCATTCCCAGAAAGCTGCCCCAGACCTGCTGTACCAGACTTCACCCCTTGGCACGAGGAGCAGATCTTTCAGGACGTGAGGTCACCAGCCACTGCACTGGCGAGCAGCGCCGCCACTTGTGCTTTGGAAATGAATCAATAAACAAAGGCTATAGTCCTGGTGCACTACACCAGTTTCATCTTTCTTACTATTTTTATGAACTGAAAATACTAGTAAGCGGGCCAAAAGATATTATAAAAACCCACAGAATGTGTATTAAATTATTTTCAGTTCTGGGGATCAAGCCCGGCTGGTTTAATGCAGTCAGATGATTTGTCCCGGTACATTCCAACAGACACGTCTGGTTTGAATAAAGCTTTTGTTCCTTTCTGGTTCGCATACACTTTCAACTTATCCCACCTAATTCTGAGCAAGAAGATTTGTGAATGGAAATCGTGAGCACTTTATTGCCCGCTCTTTGGCGACTTTCTAGTTTGTTCTGCTGATGCCAACGCATGAATATGATATTTTTCTTTTTCAAAGTCTCTCCAATTCTGCTCTAGGGGATAGCACTGCAGAAAAGTTACATCTGCAGCTCTCTCCAATTGTTTCAACCCAAGAAACCATAGAATACACTGAAACAGCAGCATCGTTTAGCAGCACGCTTTCTGAATCACAAAGGATCTAAAAAACACGAGCACCAGCAACAGCAACCACACAGCACAGTAAAGGTGCTCCTTTTATGTTTTAGCCTTGATGTCCAAACGCTTCTGCCGAAATGGAAGATAATTAGACAAAATATGCAGGCCCTAGAAATATAAGTATTTCTGAAGGGAATAAAAATTTCTCCTTGGCCAGACGCATTAATTTTGGTTAACAGCTAAATACTGTGAACTGGGCACACAGAATTCCACTTTGTGGAGCAAATGCAGTCGTCTTAACTGTTATTAATCTGTAAGCAGTAGGAAAAAAACTGTGGTAAACGCAACAAAGGATTTACCAGTTCTTTGCAGAACAAAGTTCATCATTGCTTAAATTTCCAGCAGACTGGAAAACATCGGTCACCTATTGCGAGCATCAGCCTACCCCTCCGAGCAGAAGCATCCTCTGCCTTCACACGTGTCACATTTGAAAGTGAGCAAATGTCATACCGTGGTGCCTTTTCAGCCATCTCGTACCAGACCGGCTTCACACAACATAATGTTTTTCCTCACACGCTCACACCTTTGCCAAACCAGTTCCTGCACACAATGAAACGAGGCTCAGTCTGGTTCCTGTTCTGCCCCAGCCACAGCAGCAGCCGTTTAACGCAAAACCTGTGCAAGGGTCACTCAACACAGTACCCTTTAAGCAGTGATGGGAACATAGCAGCCTCTGGTTGTGGCTTCTCAAGGCCCTAGTGAGGATTTTGGTCTGGTAGAGACAATCACAGTAAGAGCTCTATATTCATTCATTCTATTGATACTGTTTGTTGCTAATAACGAAAGGACATTAAAGGAAAATATAATTCCACGTTACGCTCAACTGACTACTCAGCATTACTCGCTTGAGTATTTTCCACTTCCACCCATCTGTTCTCCCCTCACAGCATTCCCTGTGAGTGCCTTGGTCCCTTTCTGTCCCTTAACCACCAGTCTGAATGCATCCGGGGTATCTTCCAGCCCTCAAAGGTCAAATGAAACACTAATGTGGTGTTTGGGTTTTTTCTCCTAAAAACTCCTGTTACTTAGAACCACTCGTGCACAGCAGATATGAAAGTAACAACATCTATATAATATTAATTATGTTGCTGCTGCTGCTGCCTTAAACACCTTAAACTCCTTCCAAATGTTTAAACCAAGTCAAGTTCTAAAGAGGGGACATAGTCAACCAACTGTAAAGACAACTGATTTCACAACTATTCCCAATATAACCAGTACCACTGATGCAGATTCCTAGCAACAGCCTCTTGGAAACTGTTCAGACACAAAGCAAGGCATTGGCAGTAATGCATAGAAAGGCATTTTCAGTTTTACAGCAGTTTTGGGCTTAACTCTACTACCCCTCATTTCTAAAGGCTGACTTTAGGATTAGTGCTTGCATGAGCACGCGGAGGTGTGGCAGCAGTGAAATGCTGGAGGGCAGTGCACTGCATCCTCAGTTCTCAAGGTTTTAGGCACCGCAGAAGAGTAACCACATGCCTCAAGTGCTTGAATTCCTTCCACAGAGCTTTAAGGGGAAGCAGAGCGGTGGGGTGAATACGCAAAGCAAACTTGACAGACTTCCAGTCAAACAGAACCATTGCTCAAGACTGTTCTGACCAAAAGCCCTACTAGTTTGTGCTGTACAGCACATGAAACTTATTTCTGTGCAGTCTAGGGAGGACTGCATGTCTTTTTAATCCAAGTCATGTCTTTGGAAAACAATCCTGAGTAAGGCCAAGAAAAAATATCACACATTCTATTAGAAGCCAGAAAGGTGTTCTGGCAGTAAGGAGCACTTTGAGTAGGCAAAAGGGATAGAGAACCATTTTCTTTTCCGTCTTAAGGGTAGCTTCATTTAGTTAGAAATCATTTTAGGTTTTAAATGGTGGATTATTGCCTCTTTCTAGCAAAAACACTAAAAATTAAGGTCTTGAGATGAAATTACTGGTACTGAAGAGGTACTGCAGTTTGAGGAACTCCTTCCCCCACAACGAAATCTACACTCGCTCAGGCAACATCCACTGAAGAGCAGAACAGCATCTCCAACAGAGACAAAGTTGCCAGTGAGAAATTAAAACCTAATAGAAGAAAAACAGCAGGTGAGACAGGGAACAGAAAATGTTGAAAGCAGGGGGAGGCGTCAACTGAGGTGCTGCAAAACGTGTGGGCACAAAACCAGGTTTGCTTAACTTCAAGGATCTACTAAAAGTAGCAAGTAAAATTATATTTGGAGAGGTCACACTAAAAGGCGTTTAAAACTCCAGTGAGGGTGGCGAAGAACTGAAGAACCTGAAGAGGTCAAAAATATGGCAGGAAATGAAATGGGATTCAACCTACAAAACTGCAACCTGGTTCATCTGGGGAAAAATAATCCAGAACACAAATACTAAATGACAAGGAGATATTTGCAAAGCAGTAAAATGAAACAAAACATTAAAAAAACCCACTCCTGGGGGAAAATAGCAAGCAGAAGACTGGATATCAATTTGCAATGTGATATGGCAGTAAAACCAGCCAGCAAAGTTCTGGATGACTTGCAGAGCACAGCTTGTCACAGAACAGGGATACGACAGTCCTGGGGGGAATTTCAGAGTAGCTCCAGGACAGCAATGGAAGAATCTGTGTAGACTAAAGGCAGAAGAATGAAAACCCATAAAATCAAGTTCAACAGTGACTGAGGATAGTAGGTAGAGCTTACAATGAGAAAAAGGCAATGTCTACAGCCATTTAGCTGGGTGTAGGGGTGAAACGGACAAACTTGCTCAAAAGAAAACAGATCATGTGAGAAGACAGTTTATTATTAAGAGCTGTTATCCCACTGGGAAAAAAGAGGAAAGAGGATATGAAGGAAATCACACTGCCCAAGTCTTTCACAGATTAGACCCATGAATCAACTAAACTGCCCTGTATGCAGCATTTCCAGATTAACACAACACAACAGATACTGGGCAGTAAATATGTTTTCTTTCTGGCTTCTAGGAAAATCTAAGGAAGAGCTTACCAGAGGAACAACGTCTCCTTCACCAGAGTTGGGGCCCGTACAGGACTGACACTACTGTAATGACTCTTGAAGTCCAATCTACATCAAGTCCAAGATCAGGACAGAATGTGGGACACATACAGAGGTGATAAGGTTTAAGCAGTATTTATCTATAACACTTGAGAACCTTGAGGATCTACTCTTTGTAGTACAATGCCAAGTTGGTGTTCTGTACAATCGTGTACGTGTTTTCATCTTCTCAGTGTCACTGACATTCACACTCTCAACTCCACTGACTTTGCCCTTACAGCTGAAATCCTAGCTAACAGAGATGGATGCAGAAAGGAAAAACAAGAATTACAATCACCTGCTGTTGACAGTGTCTAAAACTTTGCAACCTCACTGCACGTTTCTGAGTGATGGCAGGAAAAGAGGTGAATAAAAGAACAATGAGTGCAGACTTCCTTCCAGGGGAAGCACATTTAAAAGAATCACATATTTACATAAGACTTTCCTGTGACCACTAATGCCTTGCCAGTCTCCAACTGCTCTGTACCAATACAGTCTTGCTCAATGACAGCATTCATTAGACTTGGGTAGGTCATGACATTATCTCCTAATTTTCTCATTATGACTTTCAGAAAAACACACAGACCCTTGCGGCAACAGTTCAGGAATAATCTTTAACTTGCACTGACCTGGCAGAAGACGCAAGGGCAGTTTTCTGCACTCCCTGTTAAGTTATACACACATCTAAATATAAATGTTCTTTACTTGTGCTGCACTAAGACTTAGAACACGTTTCCAGGAGAGCGCTTTCCAAGCATATCTAGAAACATAACAGCCTTCCTGTTCTGAACTGGTCTTTAAGACTTTTGGCAGTGTATGACAAATATGGAAATAATCAGAACCCTTCTATGTGACACTGGAGTACTTGGAACACAAAAAACCCACTCAGAAAAGGTATCAAGTCACAGGCATTAACTGTATATAAATTAGATGTGCACTGCTTTGTCATCAACTGTTTTATGCTCTCCTTTGCATTAAAAAGTAGAAGTACTAAGGCAGCTTTATTCATAACAAACAAGTGTAATAAATGCTATGATTACATAATAAGCAATGAGACTCGCCTTGAAAAAGCCCAGCCTAAAGTCAGATTTAAAAAATATTTTCTTGCATTTAAACCACAACACCTTTTAAACTGCCCCTACAAGCTGCAAAGCCATCATCCGCGTTTCAGACGTATTAGTTTGCTATGCTCCAAACACAGGGTTTGGGCTCACTGCAGGAGTCCCAGTACAAATCAATGTATTTTGGAGCCCAAAGAGACTCTCCCTGCAGCACGATCCCAGCAACACGAGCTACAGAGGCTTCCTCAGTGTGCTGTTCAATTCAGTGACTGTGCTGGAGTTTGAACCTGCCATCTAGGAGACACTACAACCTCAATTAGAATTCTTCGTCTCACTCAAAACTCATCAAGTGGTTAAAGTCAAGCAGCTTATATCCAGACCTTTAAAAAAATCAGCTACATAATTAAAAAATCGCAAGGGGCCTAAAATTCACAGTTCCACACCATGCCATATAAACATAACTGTCATGAGCTGGCTGACTCGACTTTGCACGCATACAGGAAACTTGAACATACGTCGTCAGGTCAAGGAGGCTCTTGCCACGCTTATTAACTCTGAGTCTTTAATTGTTCAAAACTACACTTGAAATCAGTGACTGCCACAAATTCGTATTCATCAGGATGAGCTGTTTTTGTGTTCTTAGCTTGGAAGAGTCTACACGGCCCAGCACGCTCAAACAGAATATCCAACTGGAGCCAGCAGCTTGGGTTTGGAACGCTGCTCTAGTCTGATTCCAAACCGCACATATTTGAACAGTTAACAAATGCAGCAGGGGGATATTGGTACACATCAGCCTGAAAAATGTACAAATCCTTTGTTCTGTTAGGTTTTTTTTAATACCCCTGAAAGAATAATTTGGTTGTTTCATTATATAATCACATAAAAACACCCTTATCACATAAAACATTGAGTGCAGGGCTGCTACAGGTGGTGGCGTGGTTTCCTGCCCCCCTCTGCCATTACCTATATATTCCCATGTACTTTTGTTTATCTAAAAAAACTTTTGATCAGATTTTGTAGACTGGAGAAGTGCAGGAATTGAGGAAGGCTCCTCTTTTGGGTATGTTGTTTTGGTTGCTTTTTTTTTCTTTTTTTTCCTCCTAGGAAGTTGCATCTTTCTTATCTGCCTCAACCTCAGTTAACTGGCAGTTAATCCATTAAGTGGCAATAATGTCACAGGCAAACACCTGAGAGGAGGTTTGCTGGAGGCCCAACCTTCTCCAGTTGCTATAAAATTTACTTTAGGTTTTCTTTCACTTAGCCCGCAGGATCTCACATGCGTACAAACAGAACTTCTTGGCATAGCTCTGTCACATCAATTCAACCCTGCACCACAGAGAGCAAAAACGACCTTCTCTCAGAGCAGCCTTTTAGAACTCAGCCCTTTCTCCCTTCCACATTCACAGTCAGTGCTAAGGAACATTAATTTACTTTAAGCATGATCAGTGTTATTTTGCAGAGATCCCATTACACCAGTAACCAAACGCAGGAAGGCAGCCACAGCACAGCCCTAATGCTGAACACACACCTGTGTACAGGCAAAAAGAGACAGAAAGGCAAATACAACCACACTTTTTGTAAGTGAGAACTCTTGTACAAAATGGAAATTAGAAGTTAATGACGCTACATTGATGCCAGAACTCTTCAAACCTTTGAAGAACTGCTTCTTTACACAACTAAATTGAAACTGGAGGTAGCGCAGGAAAGACTCTTCCATTTCAACTGCGCTTAAGAATTCTGTGGTGAAAGTCAAATCTCATTTTATACAGCCTTTTAAAAATTTTGCCTTAAGCTAATGCAGAAGCTTAATAATTCCTATTTCATGTTGCAGCTTTTCTGTGCAAATTTCACTTTTGTTATAGTACCAAGAAATGCATCTGTTAAAGAAAAAGCAAACTGAATGAGAGGGGCTACCTCACTAATAACGGCTCACAGTAAATTTTATTAACTTATTGTTTCTTTAGGTATGGAAAGATGATCGGATCAGAAATCTCAACATGTACAAATACACATTTTTTCAGTATTATTGATCAGCAATATAAAATGCATACTGACCTGGGGCCGCTTAGAGTTGCCGTGTCCCTCACTGCCTGCGCAGTTTCTGATGCGAAATCCAGAGCTCCAGCCACAGGTTTGGTTACTGTGCCAACCAGCCCCTTCCCAAGGCCCGATATGAAACCGCTGACACCTCCTTCGGTTTTCACACCTTCCACTGTTGAAGTTATTACACTTGTCAGTCCTCCAATGATACCTGGCGAAACAAAAACAGCAAAGTAAGCCACAAGGATTGCCTCTAAAAATCACAGAGCCTTGTCACAGCGGGTGCTCCCTGCCAGAGTGACTTACTGTCAAGGTCGATAGAAATGTACTGGGCATTGCATGTAACACAAAAACTGCTTCACCAAAGATTACGTGGGCTTTATACTCTGGATATGCAGTACACACACGCATACACACAGACAATACTGTCCCACAGAAAAAGATTTTATTAATTATTAAATATCTATATCTTTTCCTATTTCTGTACTACTTCACTTTCAGCAGTTTACATGAACGGTCCCCTATCTCTTGCTGAGGTGAAATGGTCACTTACAATGCGACTGACACATTTCAGATTTCCTGCATTCCTACCAATATAATTTATATCGGCCTTTTCAGCACACTGGTGAGAGAGAAACCTCTCTCCTGATCCATTTAAGTACCTACAAGTATCTCTTCATGCCAGAAGTCCAGCCTAAAGACTTTTGCTCAGCACAGAGAAGTTTGCCACGTTAGTGGAAACCAGATTATCTTTACACAGGCTGCAACAGTTGCACTACAAGAATGATATTTAAACAAAATGAGTCAAGATGATGCAAAATATAAATATTTGATTTAATCTTGGCTTGTATTGATTTAACTTTCTTCAACAGATAAATCATGAACTAAATTGATGTGAGATGCTGGCCACATTAACACCAGTCCGCTGCCTTTACACAAATTCAGTTCTCTAATTCTCGGTAGACATGAAAAACTCAAAACAAAACCACAAAATAACTCAACTGGTGAAACATAACTTTAAACTGACACAATGATTCTGAGGAAACTCAGGTTCTTGGAACTGAAAGCAAACATAAGAAAGCTACAATCCAACCATAGCCATTTTTATTTTAATGTCTGTTGCTCAAAAAGACTGCGTGGCTATTTTATGACTCTACAAAGAGATGGAAGTTTTGGATGAACTTGCTATGAAATTTCATTTTAATTTGCAAAATCTCCTTCTACTGACCTCTGAAATGTAGAGTCTGTCAACATAAAAACCAAACAATGCCCCCACACCAACCCACAAGCATTAGACTTCAAATATAAAGCCTATGATAGCCCTACTTCCCTGCCTTCGAATAACCACCACAGAGCAATACGATTCTTTTCCATCTGATCATTGCTATTAGGAGAGAAATTAGTTAAAAGTTACAGCTAAGGGTTACCATGTGCAAGTCCATGGATTCCAGCTACGAGATGTTCTCCACTAGTCGCAGCATGGTATCGGATGTATTCTCGTTCCGTCTGATGTCTGTTATCCATTGTCTTTCCCAAACCATCTGACAAGGTCCCAGCAAACTGTAATAGAATCACAGAATAGAATCATAGAATCACCAGGTTGGAAGAGACCTCTTGGATCATCGAGTCAAACCATTCCTATCATAATAGAGCAACATTAGCCTTTATTAAAGAACAAAAGGTGTTTCTCTGATGCAGGTTTACAAATTCCTAGATTCTAATTGTGAAATACAAACTAGCTATTTTGGTTATGTTTAGCTGCTCATCTTCTGTATTTCCCTCAATGAGCATCAGCATTCTTACAGTCTTCTCCTTTCACTAAATGAACAAACTTTTTCCCCCAAGGATAAGTTCTTGCTTTGGTGTGGTAGCCTAGGGCTGGGGAGTGTCCCAGGTGCCACAGGATCACCAGCCATCCTGATGGCTGCAGCACTGGTGAAATCATCGCATGCTCACAGCTCCTCTATGACAAGCACCTCATTGTTTAAGCACCGCGTATGGGCACTGCCCTTTCCATCGCTCAGCTTGGCTTTGTTGCATGTACTGTCTCCTTCGCATCCGCATTAGTTACGGTAAAAAAACCAACGTGACTGTGGTGCGCACCAGAAGATAACTAAAGCCTAGTGTGCAATTCTGCTACCAGAATAGACAAACAATTAATTTAGGTGCTTGATACAATGACAAAGTTCCTCTCCTTTTTCTGCTGCTTTCTCCAAGGCTGTGTTTCTTTTCTACTAACGACACGATGGCCTAGTTTTAGCTCAAAGACAAACTGGTCTGATGGCTCCAATTATCTAAACAACTAGACTTTAACAACATGAATGAAAATTAAATCCCATGACCCTTCTTGCGACTTGATCATATGGACACTAAACAGAACACGGTGACTGCAGACTGAATTACTCCTGACCTCTTTGTGAACTTAATTGTTATTTTTTTTACATTAGCACAGAAATACAAACCAACCTGCAGCTATCTACTAGCCATATTAAAGGTTGTTTTTTTTTTCAGGGCAAATATCTTGCTTTGAGAGGCTTACAGTATTTGCTATAAAAATGAAAAGGCTCACTAGGCCCTCCAAATTCAAACCTCATTCAGGAATCTGTCACATTTTGAAAGCTACATTAGTGCATGACCAGACAACCAGCCAGCAGGAACAAACCCCTTATCAATACTGAATATTGGTGAGCTCTCCTCATGGCTTTGGCTTCGCCCCAATGCCCCTGTGTAAACTGGCCAGCTCGCTCCACTGTACCAGCCTGCCAGTCTTTCCTCAAATTTTCCTCCCTCTGTGAAACAGAATCTGACATCTACTAGTCAATAATAACTCCCTTTTAATTTAACATTAACACTCAGTTTAATACTTCGCCTTATCCTTTCTGCATGGACATTAAAAGGAAGGCCTCATCCACCTACATTCACAGAAACCCCTAACTTTTTGTCCCCTAAGCAGATGGTCTTTCCTGCATTTCCTATCTACAGGGGACACTAACCATTTCTTCCAGGTCTACACCCTAAAGATGCTCAATCCCTGGTTTCCACCCCACAGTGGTTCATAGACTATGAAAAGCTACCAAGTGGTATTGACCACAAGCAGCAAACGTGACCCGCTGCACTTCAATAACCCAAACCTACGTGGCCAAACCTAAACTGATTCCCCCTAAGGATGGTGAAATACGACTTTCATGTTCTCCTCCAAATTTCACAGGCATCAGCTACTGTGAACACTATCTTCGAAACAACACGTAAACCACCCTCGGCACCCATGACTACCGAAAATGTTATTACACTTCCACAAGCCCGGGGCACACTGGCCTCAGCCGCATCCGCTGTACAGTCAAGTACACAGATGAGTCATCATGTCTTGTTTTACCTTTCCCTACCCTCTCCAATCAATACTAACCATCTACCACAACCTACAAAACCAGCTGAAATAGTATCTGTACAATCTACTCATGTCCGGGGTTTTTTTTTGTGTGTGTGTGTATATATATATATAGTGTGTGTGTTATTTTGTTTTTCTTTTTAGAGGCTCAATAATTAAGGAAGTTTTGCCACAAAACCTTTTATCACTCATTATGCATCCTTTGCTGTTTTGAGCAATAGAAGAAAAACAAAAACACCCATATACAGTGTTTGCGAATCGGAGCTGCTGCCAAACAAGAAGGCTTCTGGGGCACAAGAAGAATTCAAAGCAAACGAAAACTAATTCTAGCCTTCGTACTGCATGTTCCCTCTAAGCCAGATGCATCAAGCACACAGCATGGAAATAAGGTTTAAGTAATCTTTTAAAGTCTTTTTAAGCTCTTGGCACTGCCTGGTTCTCTAAGGACATCCCAAAAGGATAAATACACAATTATGACTTCAGTCCAAACATTCCATTGTAATTCTAGCATCAGAGAATGGTACATTTACAAATATTTCTGACAGAGCAAAGTGGAACGTTCCAACATGGAATTTTAAGGGAGAAAGTGATGAAATTAAATACAGGTCAGATATAACTTCTGTGCAGACCTCAAAATGAGCTGCATTTAAATTAGAAATCACAGAGTTTACTCAGTTCTCATCTTTGCTTTGCAGGACTCCTTTAAAAAGAGTTTGTGGTTCAACTCCCTTCACCTTGCTGCTGCCACCACCACCTTTCAATAAAACCTTGAACACCAAACACTGATGATGTTCACACTTTAAACTCCAATAATAAAAACTGGATCTGAGATCAAAGCACATATTTAAGTATGTTATTTCAGCAAGGTAGAAAGAGTATTTAAAATGTATTTAAGTCTAATGCAAGCTGTGAATTTTGTCATCTTCAGTTCTCACACGCATTTTCCAAAACAGGAAAATCCCTAGCACAATGATTAAAGGTCATTCCACAGTTTGAACAGTAACTCCCCTAAATATGATTAACTGTCTACGTGAAAGAGAAGAGCTGCTTATCGCAGGAAACAAAGGCTGTATAGAACAAAGAACAGGGATTATCAGAGGCCTGAATGTTAGTTCTGCTAAATCCATTCTTCCTTATGGTTTTAAGCAGGAACATTGGGTTTGGAACTTCCTTTTCCTCACCTTTGCTACCTTGACATTTACCTTCTTTCTGATGTACCAACAGAAGCATCACAGTGCAGACGGCTTAAAAGCAATAAACATCCTGGTGCATACTGTGACTCTAACAGTAAGCTCGTAACAAATATATATACATATACAGTAAATATTAGCTAGAAAATACTGACACTCCCCATATATTCCTGGATAGTACAAAGTGTTTTACGCAGAACATTATTTTTACAAGATTTTTAAAAAATACTACTACCCTGTCATGTTAGAATGAAGCAATGATCCGTTTCTTTCAATGGTATCTAAATACACTTAAAATAGAATGTCACATATTATATATATATATATGTGTGTGTACATATATTCTTTTTTAAAACAGTGAATATAAAACATAGCTATAAATTACATAATCAACTCTGACAGATTGATAGTAGCCTCTTATTTCTAATGCTTTCTTTAGACTTGTGGTTTTGTTTTTTTTTTTTAAAGAAACTCTGCATTCAATGCAGGGTTCTGTTCTGCTGAACAGAAGTTTTGAAAGCCCTGTTCTGCCACGTGATTAAATCCAATGGGCTATGACTAAATGCTTAATATGTATCTGTAAGTTTAATCCCTTGTGGTTATTTGCCTTCTAGCAATACTGTTAAAAATCACCTTTATTTCCTACACCTCTCCAGTCTGGTGGAGATATTTTTACACTGATTTCTGATGGGAATATACAACGCTTCAAAATTAAGCATTTATTTCACTATATGGGGGCAAAAATCTTCACAGCATACATCTGACAGGCTAAGCATACAGACATACACTGCTGCTAGGATTCACCATGGTTTGAAGAAGTTTTAGAGCAGTTTGCAGTCTTTAAAGCTTGCTGTTATTCTTTTGAAAGTGTAAAAAGAAAAAACAGCAAATATTCCTGGATATCCATAACATGGAGGTGCAGTGGGACAGATAAAGTCGTCTGGTAAGCTCTCCAGCCTTCCTTATTTTTATTGCAGCGTCTCAAGGCTGTATTTAATACATTTTTGCAACTTACGAGACACGTAACTTTTAGAGCAGCTTCTTTATTAATCAATAACTGTGATGTTATGGAATGAAAGCACTACATATTTAATTTCACAAACTGGATGCCAGTAAGCAAACAGATAGCACAGCTTTACCCTCTCACATCACCACGGTCAATCATGCATTACACTGGGACTTAAATGGTTTAAGTATCTAAAAAATAGCAGGTGTTTGTCAGGTTTAAAAGGCCTGGCTGTTCAAAGCTGTTCTACAAAATATTTTTACTGTGGCTTCTGTCAGTCTCTTAAGAATTCCTCAGACATTTAAGTTAGGAACTTTGCGAATTCAGCTGAATTTATAAGCTATAGGCTTGTATGCTTCCCTTTAGCCATTAACACATCCCCAGCTCAAGCGTTAAATACAATCCTGAACAGACAGGACGGTTCAGGCTTAGCCCAAAATGCATTTAAACCGAGTCAAGCTGTACAGAGAGAAATCATAGAATCATAGAATCATAGAATAACCAGGTTGGAAGAGACCCACCGGATCATCGAGTCCAACCATGTGTGACGTGTAAATGTGTAAATGTGTAACGGAGCCATGAATGGGACTGCCAGGCTCCCAATTTAGAAAACACTGAATCAGCAAAACACTATAATCAGCTTCTCATTTTAAGAGAGACATAAACTTTGACCCTCTCTAAATTACTGACAACCTAGAGGAGGCAACGGCTTTTCCCACCGAACCGCCGCGTTTCTTGAGATTCTCCACAGCGTCCTCCGTATGTCCCGTAAGCGAAGCGAAGGAGCTTTAATTAGCTCACATCCCATCGTTAATGGAGCTCCCTAATGCGTCTTGACAAGGGCGTGCTGGCTGGGCGATGCGCAGCGCCCCGATGCTGCCGCCGGCGGGTTCCTGCTGCGCGGGGTCGCTTCCCCCGGGCCCTCCTGGGAAGCCACCCCAGCAGGTGCCCGCTGGCAGCAGTTTTGGGTTACAGGGCTGAGTGAGTGATCCCGGCAGGAACCGCCGGCTGTTTGCACAGACACGGAAGGCAGCAAAAGTCCACAGCCTGAACTTGGAATGACCCCAGCGGCAGAGTCACGGCGGGTTCAGCCGGAGGACAACCGCCTTTATTAAACAACCAATACTCCAGATAACTCCCCTCCCCCAGCTGCAGCCCGCACAGAGCTTTAAGGTCTTTCCGTTTGTTTATTTTCTGGAAATGGAATTATTTGCCCTCCTCCATTCCTCTCCTTAAAAACCCTTCTATGTCCTGAAAACCCAGGAAGAAGCCTAAAGACGTCCAGTCGTTCCAGAGTCAATGCCGAACACTGAGAG
Source organism: Phaenicophaeus curvirostris (assembly GCF_032191515.1). NCBI lineage: Eukaryota > Metazoa > Chordata > Aves > Cuculiformes > Cuculidae > Phaenicophaeus > Phaenicophaeus curvirostris. The sequence continues at coordinate 5,489,745 of NC_091413.1, read as the reverse complement.
GGGCAGAGCTACCTTTGTCTTAGAATCATAGAATCACAGAATTACCAGGTTGGAAAAGACCCACTGGATCATCGAGTCCAACCATTCCCATCAAACACTAAACCATGTCCCTCAGCACCTCGTCCACCCGTTCCTTAAACCCCTCCAGGGAAGGGGACTCAACCCCCTCCCTGGGCAGCCTCTGCCAGTGCCCAGTGACCCTTTCCATAAAATTTTCCCTAATGTCCAGCCTGAACCTCCCCTGGTGGAGCTTGAGGCCATTCCCTCTCGTCCTGTCCCCTGTCCCTTGGGAGAAGAGCCCAGCTCCCTCCTCTCCACAACCTCCTTTCAGGGAGTTGGAGAGAGCAATGAGGTCTCCCCTCAGCCTCCTCTTCTCCAGGCTAAACACCCCCAGCTCTCTCAGCCGCTCCTCTTGTCCTCCAGCCCCTTCACCATCTTCGTTGCTCTTCTCTGGACTCACTCCAGAGCCTCAACATCCTTCTTGTGGTGAGGGGCCAGAACTGACCCCAGGATTCGAGGAGCGGTCTCACCAATGCCGAGTCCAGAGGGAGAAGAACCTCCCTGGACCTGCTGGCCACGCCGTTTCTGATCCAAGCCAAGATGCCATTGGCCTTAACAACGCTGTTGATTTTTACTTCCCTAGGGCATTCCTTGGGATCCCAATTCCCTGGGATCCCCAATACTTGGGATCAGAAAGAACCTCCTATGTTAACCCCCCCGCCGACCCTGAGTCTCCCATGTTGCACTGGTTTTTGAAGGAAACCTCACGCCTGCACAGGGAACAACCCTGGGAGGACGATGCCTTCGGATCCACTGAATCCCCAGCACCTCTTGTCACAGCTTTGGAAAGCAGCTGGGCCATCTTCCGGAGACACAAAAATACTACCTTCCCTCCTCTGGGATACACAGCTAAAGAATTTCAAGTTGAAATCTGTACTACTGAACATATTCTACGCAACTGCGTAACTTAGTATGTACGGCAGGAAGGTGCAGTCGGCCCTTTGTCAAGACTGAAGCCATTAATTTCAAACCCACTCCCCATTTTCTCTTCCTTCAGACGCTAATGGTGATGCACAGGATGTGTGTGCCTGCTTTCACTACACATTAGCCATTCAAAAACTAGGTTAAGATCAAATTTCATTTAATCTTGATGATAAATGCCTTTTCTAATTTCACAGTTTATGATTTGGCAACATTTTGCATTTTAAATTCTCCTTTTTCAATTTGATTCCCCAGTGAGTCAGCAAAACAGGAGCACTGTATTTCATTTTGCAAGAAATTCATCTGGTAAACCCCTTCAAAATAAAGCTGTAGAGCAGGTGTAGAACATGAAGCTTCCTAACACCCCTTCCCTTTTCTTAAACATCACAATGCTCACTTGTAGATCTCTACGCACACCTCAGCACCTCCCTGCTCGCAGTTGTGGGGCTGTTGCAGGATCCTCATTGTCAATGGAATATTTTCTCCTGGAAGAGGCTCATTCAAAGCAACCAGCAGCGTGTCAGTTTGGTTCTGAACGTACATATTTAAGGCATCGAGCCCAGATCAAAACAGTTCTCCCTCTAGAATAATTTTTGATTGATTTTAGCCATACCCACTTCTCCACATAAAAACACACTGTAGTCAAAGCACGTTCATAAAACACAGACAAGAATTTGTAAAGCAAAGGCTGAACGTAACATGAATTGTGAAGGAAACTTTCAGCCAGGATGCCGGCCACACACATTTTATGCCATGGTACAAATGCAAAACAGGCAGAACAAAATAATACTTCAAACTTCTCAAAGACAATCCTTTATCCCAAAACCTCCTTCAAAGATACTGATCACAGATACCAGATGTTCTGCACATAAGAAGTGACACTTTCTATGGCTTCTGATCGTCACTAATTGGCTACAAGGCTTGCTGCCTTTTAAAACTGCTCGGGGGAAATGGCTCCTCCCAATACTCAAATTGTCCGCCTGGGAATTTCAGTTACTTTCCATCTCATAATCCGCACATTTTCATACAGATTCTCACTGCTCAGCACTTAAATCTGCCCAGGTACTATCAGTCTTTGAGTGAAATGCAAGCTAAACTGGAGATGACCTGAACTCCTTGATACTCTCCTGAGCAAAACACCACTAGGTGTTTCTTTCTCAGGCTTCACACACCAAGGCTTCTGTCAGAAGTTCCCTGTTGCCAAGATATGACTTTTTTTCCCCACTATTTGAATTGTGTTTTGAGCTAATATTCCTAGAACTGCTGAGTTTCTGAAGATGCAAGAATGCCAGTTGTTGGCGCTTCTGAATGATACCAGAGTGGTTGGTTACATAAACTAAGAAACTTTAAACAAAAGGGAACCACCAGCTTTGCTTTAGAAACATTTCCATCTGCTCCTGGGCAGAACCTGTTTAAATTGAACCAACTGCCTGCGCTCCATTATATCCACTTTTCACCTTATTTATTGCCAGTTTTGTTAAAGTTAATGTTCATACAAATCAAACACTTGTTCATGGTTTGTTTTTAAATAATCCTTTTATTACTTCCTCTTCGCTTTCCTTCAGTTATCTTTATTTTTCTGTCACTGCCAACCACTTGAGATTCTGCTTTGATTTATCTTACACTGAGAGTTAAAACTCCTATTTCCTTTTGTGTTGTTTTCATGATCCTTTGCTACACATGTCCCCATGCCAAACACTCACCTGGAGCAATATTCATATCCTGAGTAATCTTACTATTTTCTTACCTGGTTCCAACACCCTACCTCTTTTCATCTTTATGTTAATCACTCAAATGCCTCTGCTGTCACTCTGAACGGAATAAATACTGAGAGTGGAAGTCCCCGACAGTTCATTTGTGCCTCTTCCTCAGCTATAACAGAAATCAAGCAACTCCTCTCTATGTAAGTTTTGGCACCTTAAGTGCCTGCTCCCAAGCCTAAGGAAGCTCCTTCCAGCACTCAGCAAAAACCTAACAAGGAAATGTAACTGTGGCTGATGGTTTCCCTTTCCCTAAGAAGCCTAATTAAATTTCTTACTGTAAACTTCAAAGTTCAATATGAAAATTAAGCTCATTCAAGAAGTTGATTACATTGTGAGTGTTTTTTCCAGGAGGAAGGGAGGCCCATAACCATTATTTCCTATATAAATATATCAATATATCTATCTACATATATATCTGCAGAAACTAAGTCTAGCTGCAGAGTCATAAAAACTACATAATTGTGTTAGTAATTCATAAAAGATAACAGAATTCCTTGTAAGGGTCAAAAGAATCAGACAAATTAAATACACTATTGACGAGCTGATTAATCTTTTCAGTCCACCAGGAGTCTCATTATGTCAGCACAGCATCTATTTGCCACTAACAGAAACAAGCATGCTTAACGTTCCATTTGGAGAATATAAGCCACAGAACATTTTTGCTCAGATGCTGATTCAGTGTTCAGTATTCATTCCTAACTGAAACACCTTCAGAAAGAGGAATAATTTAGGATTTTGTGCTATCTCATACCTAAAGGGGGAAATAAAGTGTGAGAGCCAAGAATGCAAGACTTTTCTGCTCATATGGCAACTATAGAAGTCTCCATTCAGAGGGAATGAAATTCCCTCAGGTGTCTATATTTAGGATCAAAGAACTTTTTAAGATACAGAACTTGGAGTCTCCAAGGGATAAAAACTACAAAACTGTCTGTAGTGAACTTTATTTAACCTAGGCTTTTGTGCCAACTTAAATACACTGCAGCTCTCTGCTTGAGAGAAGGTATTACCCACTGCATGTTCCAAAGTGCATGGAAAAGCCATTACAGGGACAATCAACAGAACTATAAAATGGAAAAGCAATAAAATGACAGAACCAGATACAACTCAAATTGCTTACTTTTCAATTTAGTCAAGCAGCATCACTTTTAAAGTGATGATGACAGCCATCTTCTATGAGCAGAAATAAGATCCACCCTTTTGAAGGAGGATTAATCAAGGAGTTCTGTAATGTATTATTAAGCTTTCCTAAAGGATCTAATCCTCTGCTTGTCCTGAAAGGACAAATGCATAATCTGTATAAAAAGTTTTTAAAAGGGAACTGTGTGAGACTCGGATTGCAGACGTTTCAGATATATCAAGGAGAAAGAAAAAAAATACCTGGGAAGACAGATAAATAGTACATAGGGTGATTTTCAAAGGTACAAACGGGAAGCAGGCACTCAGCTCCTGTTGAATTTTGAAAGAAGTTCAGCATCCAACTGCCCTTCCTCCTTTGAAAATCTTCCTTCAGAAAATCCTCAGTTACAAATGACTCCAAAGTTCAAAGAATGACCTTGCCCTTGTGGGAAACGCAGGAAGGCTCGTGCCTTTTAAAGAAAGATTTATGACACTGGTGCTGCAGATGTGACTGTGATGAGGAAACAACACTTTATAGAAAGGAAACTCTAAAGCAACACACTCTATTGGGTGGAGTGGATGGGTCACCAGAGACTGGAACCACCAGTAGAAGGCATGGAGAAAAGCACTTGTTTGCACAGATACTGCCTGACAGAATTCTGCATGTCTTCTTCAGGACTGCTTGGGTAACTTGTACTTGCAGTGCTCATAATCACAGATTCACTAGTATGGGATTGAGACAGGAATAGCAGCAACTTGGTATTTTGTTTGAATTTCTTGAAATTGTCCAAAGTTGGCTGATGCTGGGAACAAGGTAATTATGACAGAGAAGGTGCGAGACATTTTTCCTCACGGTTCAGCTGCCTGGGTTAGATATCCTCAGGGCTATCAGCCTGATGAGGGACTGAGATCTCTGTGGCAGCTGAACGAGGTTTGACAATGTTAGTTTTCACCTATCTGTAATTATGAAAGTCTACATTTCATCTTTCTCATCTTCTAACTTACCTTTCCTCACTAATGTGGGGGATAAAGTAGATTACCTTGCATACAAGTAAGTGGAATAGGTTGTAGAAGGATGGACCATAATGACACACGTGTACAAACTTATCAGTTTGGAAAATGAACCTAATCAGAAGTAAAGAATTTCCCCTAAAGCAGATTTTAACAGCAGGTCCTTATGTGGAGAAGGCATTGTTCCAGTCCTACCTGTGATCACAAATCCCATTTACCGCACATGCTGACATACCATGCGTGTAATGAAAAATAGTTCAACACTTTTTTATTCAAGCCAACACATGTTTGTTCAGTATAGACCACGATCAAAACCACTTCCTATTTTTGGCTGCTGTCTCAGATCATACCTTTCTCAGGCACTAAATATACAACTGAATTCTTTCAAACGTTATCAGCAAGGACAAAAATATGTTCACCATGCAGAGACCTTGGAATTAAATTAAAGATAAATATGTAGCAATCTAGGAATTCCTTACTTTGTTGCTATGTGGCATAGAAAAAAAAAACACCAAACCAACTCAAGCGTTGGCGTAATAATTGATATTCACATCAGCTTAATCACTTTCCAAAATAAAAGGCAACAACTCTTCCATACTAAATAGCCCCTTAAATATTCCCCACTCCTATAATGCTCTCTCTGTGTATGTATTATATAAGTAACACAACAGAACTTTGTTCAATCACACACAGGTGACGATGCCCCATTTGAGCATCATTTTAATTCTCACTCTAGCCAACCACTGCATTCAATCTGCAAAATATATGTGTATCAGTAATCAGGCCTTGAGTGGCTTCCCTGACTCCTGCAGGGTTTCTGGTACTCCTGAAGCACGTGTCTAAAGCATTTTAAAGAAAAAAAAACTACCCTGTAAACACAATTTTTACAAAACAAACAGGACAGAAAGTAATTTAAAGATGGTCAATAATTCTGTTTTTCTGTCTCTTGACTACTTTTTGCTTATTCTTTTAACAAACTTTAGTATCATTATCATTACCTTTGCGGCAGAGTTGGATACTCCATGCGTGACGTTTCTTATGAGACCACCAACATTGCCGTATTTTATAAGTCCAGTAACACCTTCCGAAACATCGTTCAGCAGACCCATAGGGTTGCCAAGGAAATCCACAGAACCCAGAATCCTTGCTGCCTGACTAAGCAGCTCCTGTAAAATCAGCAGGAAGAACCGATGACTTGTGGATCACATGGGCATCAGCAAGGTTGATTAGAATAAAAAAACCCCATCCCACCCACAACAAAAGCATACAGAAATGCAAACAGTTTACTGAGGAAATCAACACACATCTACCAGTGAGATCAACAATAATTTAATCTTAAAATGCAATATGTTCTTAGAAGCACATGCTGCTATTTTTCAGTGTACCAAAAAATACAGCACAAACATTAAGTAAATAGTCAGGAAAGAGTTCCTCCACCCTCAGAAAAGAACTCATCACCCAAGAGACGTTTGGCCTTTGCCACAATAAAATCTGTGTGACACTCACCTCTTGGAAGTGTTTCAGGATGTCATTAATGATAAACTCCTTAGTTTCATATGGATGGACCCTAGTGAAAGGATCCAGATTAATCACAGCATCTTCAAATCGAATCAGAGGAAATCCCAGCGTGCTTTTCAATGCCTAATTAAATAAAAAATATTGCTTCTTTAAGTTTTCTCTCTACTTCTCATTCACAGCACCCAATAAATAAATCCTTAAATGGGAACAAATCAAAACGATATGAATTTCTAGAGTAGTTCACCACTGCCATGTAGCCACTTTGATACAGAGGGTAATCGCTCCATAAGTGACTGATTTGACTTTTAAGCAATGATCAGTTATTAGAACTTCATTTCTTCAGTAATTAGGCGGTCATTAAACACTCTGATGCAGTGTTTTTACACTTGATAGAAACATTTCAAAACAAAACGTGTTTTAAGATTCCAAATGCTTAGCAGTTTGCTCTAACTTCTCTAATGTTGAATTAGACCAAACCCTAAACGAATTTCCTTGATATGCAGCAAAGACAAAACTGGGTATTCTCCACCCAGCTGAAGTTCTGCGAATGGATTAAGGGTCAGGATGAGCTGGATAACATACATAATTTCCTGCAAGCCTAAGGCTCATGATGTTGTCACTGAAATTCTTCAAACCAGTCTTTTCAGTTATTCTCAAGGAAGACAACTAGACAGCCCATGGGCCATCTAACCTGTACCATCTATATGTAAAAAACCATATTTAACGTGGACAAGCCATACACTTATATATACACACACACATCAGTAAAATCATTTTGGAAAAAATAATAAGAAAACTATTCATTCAAGAAAGAAAGATATCTCTTCTGTTTCAGGTCTTGATAATGGCATGTGCACAGTCACTAACAGAAAATCTGAAGAAGGCAAGAAGCCTGAAAGTCGTGGAGTGCCTATGTTAATCACTAAAGCCTGCATGTCAGTAATAAATATGAGTTTTTCTGCCATCTGCAGGCAATTAAGGTAAATTGCAGGTCTGACTTACGTTTGCAAGTAAGCAGGAGCTATTTATTTTTTCACTGAACGGATGACTAACTAGAGGAGTCCTCATTATTCACTGGGGTAGGAAGTAATTTCCTGTTTAACTATCAGATATTATACAAGGCAACTTTGTTAATACTGGTACCTAATAAAAATAATCTGTCTACACCAAATTACCAGACAGCAATGTCCAAGCCAGAAACATTAGAGGTAGTTAGAAAACCTTCTACAAAGGCTCTACTGTGATTATTCACTCCCTCCTACCCTGAACTCTCCTGTGTTACAAAACTGAATGGAACTCTGTCTGCGAAAGTTAATATACAGTATACAGTCAGTGACTGTTATCATTAGCGGGAAAATAATGTATACGCCAAGTTTTCTCTTGGGAACAATGCTGGTGGCTGCCAAGACGTATCCATATGCAATCATATACCCGAGGTGGTAGGAAATCCAAACAGAACAGTGCACATTACTGGTTTCTTAAAGGCACTCACAACTAACTGTTTTCTCTCTCTAAATTAGAAGTAATCAGGTGATAAGCGTTTTCACATTGAAGCTAAAGTGCAAATGCATTCAAGACAAAAGCAGTACAAGAACGCAGGACTGATGACATCCTGGCTCACCTTGGTATATACCCTCATTCCACAAAACTAAACAATTTTAAAAGCCTGTACATCTTAATGCCCATAATATCAGGGGCACAAAAAAGCCTGATCAGTGCCTCAACGTCGTTTGTTGAACCCCCAACGAGAACAGGCAGCAGCTCAGTTCCTCCGCAGTGGGGAGGGTTTTTTATGGGTTGGTTTTGTTTCATCTCCCCCGCCTTGGAGGAAATGAGTCGCATTAGCTCAGAGGGAACTGAAATGTTGCTGAAGGCTGCCACTTATCATGTCCAGGAAGGTCCCAACACACTGGGAACGCTGAATGAGTTTATCTTCTTGTTACCATACGGAATCCCTGATTCACTTGAACAGCTAAGCCAGACATTTATTACTACGTGCAAAGGACCAGATCTCCCACCCAAGTCCTTACTCAATCTGAATTCACTTTAATATTGAACCAAACTGCACAGTGCTCATGCAAGTCCTCCAATTCCAATAATACAACATTTTTTTGGATGAAAACACTCAGCTATCCTGCATTTCTGCTCCCTAAGTTGAGTAACTTGCTATTTTTCTTCACTCTCACCTCAGCCCTCCCATGTGACAGCTGTCCCCTTTAACCTTCCCTACACTACCAGTAACATAACGAAGATCCTTCGTGAAGCAGTGTGTTATTAGATGAAGCTGGCCATGCTTCAACTGAAATTAGAAAAATGAAAGAATATCACAGAAAAGACTGGAAATTATGGAAACTAAATAATAGAAGCTATTGGAACTTCTATTATTTGTAACTTAAATAATGGAAGAGTAAATGGCAATTAATATTAGTAAGTTGAAGCTTCTGTTCCCTTTTCCTCCTACAATAAAATCTCTTTATTCCTTTGTTATTTATTTGCCCACTCTACAAATGTATTGTCGTACCTTGAGATCCAAAGGTAACTTGTTGGAAGTGAAGACACTCAACTTTATTTGAGGCACACTAATTTTCAGATTTTCAAAGTAGTATCGCTTTTGTCCTCCACCTTGTTCAACAGCCTTGTCATGGAGGTTTTCATCATACTTTTCAACCTCTGCATCCAGACAAAACATAGGAATCAGAAGAGATTTTATATAAATAAAGATGGGGTTATGAATTCATACTTTCTAAAGAGTTATTAGTTTCTCTGTACAAGTAAAAGGCTGTGTTGACTGTTAGTGTAGCCAGCAAAATTACTCATGCCTTGTGACATGAAGTAGACCTTCAAGGCTCAAGATTTTTTTTTTCAGATAATGCCTGCATCTCTGAAACCTGAATATATTTGTAGCTAGAAAAAGTCATCCAAGTTTAAGGTATTTGAGCTTTTAATCTCGTTTCTAATGTATCTTGTCAGCATACAGAAGCAAGGCTATACAAACATAAATAGGCAACATCTCCTACTGTTTCACATTTCCCTGTCTGCTTTCTCTACACTTCCTTACAGGCTCAACTCTCCATAAAATGTACAAAGCAAACAAAGCTGACAATCTTTTCTATTGTCACTACAGAATGGACAAAATGCCTACATGTAAGACACTCAATAAATCAACCTACATACAGAGTGAGTCAAACATTTTCATATGGTATTTGTAACAGCATCTTGGGAGTGTGAGGATGAAAGATGACAAAGTCTTATGAACTGAGGCTAACAATTAAACATGCTGAACACAAACGGTAAAATAATTTTTGTCTGAAGCTGGGATGACGCCATCAGCAGCAGTGACTAATCTACAAAGAGTAAGCAGGGAAACAAAAAAACCAGCAAAAGCATTGGGGTGAACAAAAATAAATGAAAAATTAGTGAACAGCATAAAAGCCAAACTCAAAATGGCTATTTCTTCTTCATTGCTACAAATCTGAGTCTTTAAGTCCTCTGTGAAACTGGGGAAAATAATACTCATATTTTTTCAGAGAGAATTCAGAAGTTACTGTGGATCAGCAAGACTCCAAAGCATTGTTTACAGGCCTGCCCACATTTGGAATTATGCCAAAAGTGTATTTTTTTTTTCCTGCAACAGTTATTTTATCACCCTACTACATAACAAAAGTGACTCTTTGAATTGCCACTCCACAACAGACATTTTGGAAAGTTTCCAAAGTACAGGTAAGCCCTACAGTAGAAGGATTAGAACATCTATGGGATTAGAAGACTCAAGAGTTCTGTCTTGCCTCACTGAACGAAAGAAATCTTGTGTTACAATTAAAGCCAGGGATACGGATGCCACAACTAAAAGGTCAGACAGCCAAAATTTTTGTTCAGTTAAGCAAGAGGAACTGCCCAAGGAACAAATGAACAGAGATGCCATTTCTAGCCTGGGTTTAAATAAAGAAACATTACTAAACAACATGGTTTACTAAATTAATCACACAACTTATTTTTTCCCTGTTTAAATGAATACGGGAACTGAAGACGAATACTGAACTTCCCATTGAAGCTCAGCTCTGGCCTCTTGTACTAGACAACAGCATGTGACATGGGTCATTATCCAAACTCCGGAACCAGCAGAAACACACATGAACAGCTTTACGGGGGCAACTGGGACATGAGCTTTCCAGCATTCTGTTCAGAGGAAGTTTCTGAGCAGCCAAGAGGTTGCTAGGTATTCTGAACTTATTTTATATAGAAAAATCATATCTCTGTATACTGTAAAATTGGTCTTTGTACTTTCATACTCTACCTGATTCAGACTGGTCATAGCCAAAGAAACTCAACAGCTTCAGAAGTAGTTTCTCCTCAATCTGAACTGTGAACTTTCGAGCAGTGATCATCAGATGCTACAAAGATAAACAAATCTCAGTATACAGCATTAACACTAGAAACATAATCCATGTAAGTCAGTAAATAGGACAATATGTTCTACTTAATGGAATATTTTCCCTGGAATGGATTCATAGTAAGATTCTCACCTTCAAAATATTTAGGTAGTTTTCTTCACTTAAAGTTACTCACAACTAGTGATAATTGCTTCAGGATTTTTAGAAGATACTCTGCTTCATTACCCAATACTAACACTTCAAAACCTGATGCTTTGCTGTTTTTCAACACCAAAATCAGCCTTTTTTTTCAAAGCAGCATCAAAATCCGTGGTTAAAGTTTCTAAGTGAGAAAACAGGCCTTGATAACCAACTCAGTTTTGCCCTCAATGCATACCAGTTGGTGGATAAATTTCCAAACAATATCAGTAGTACCAGTAGTGCAAGTACACAAAGGAGGGTTTATGCTGCCAGATAACAGCTTATCAGAGAGAATAACCTTGCCTACAGCTCATGAAAAGCACAGCATAGATATTCTGGTTCACTATGCTATGACAGCAACTACCTATTCCGAGGTGAGAAGAATTAGCTTGAAAAGTGAGGTCACAGACATGAACAGAGGTCTGGCCTAATTTGTTTGGGGTTTTTTTTGAACATATTTATTATCCTGTTCATCACTACCCTGTGGCTTATAATACTATGAATATGAGAAGGTGAATAAAGCATCCTTCAAGCCTCAGTATTAATTTGGTAAAGCATATTTCACAAGTTATTTCACGCAGACTACTAGTAAAAATTAGGAACAGAAAAGATCATCCAGAGCAATACTTGCATGGCACCATCAAAAGATTGTGGTTTACCTTGTATATATCAGTCAGTGCATTTTTACTGGGAAATTTCATTGCGTTTACTTGCACAGCAGGAGCAGTGTCCACGGGTTCATTTTCACTCATCCTGGGCGTCAGAAATAGCATAAAAGGCCTCGTGGTGCCAATAAGCTGGTTGTCCACCTGAAGTGGAACAGACAGGCAACAAAATCTGAATAGGTGACAATAAACAGTAATACTGATGCTCTTTAACAGAGGATTTAAAAGCTTTCAGAAATACACAGTCCCCAAGATAATGAATATTCTTGGTCATTAATCACCACCGAAACCAAACCAAAAAACATTCACAAATGTTCTCCATTGTTTGTCTGACTCGTTTACAAAATAAAAAAGGTTCTAACTTGCCTAACACAAATCAACAGCATGAAATACAATATAGCATCGTCTCATCTAGTAATAGAGAACAACGAAAAGGAAGCATTGATGCCAATCGCTTCTTCTATGATATTTGGGAATCGAAATCTGCTCTGAACATTTTTCAAACCTACTACGACAAGAAAACCTGCAGAAGACCTGTTAACAGATAAATTGTTTCAAAATGGCAAATACCTGTATGTCGTGCACACTGAGCTCTAGCACCTGACTTGTTGACAGTTGGGTGTAGTGGACATTAATTCTTGTGAGGCTTGCAAATATCAGCTCTTCAGGAAGTTTGTTGACCAGAGATAACCCTATCCCACCTTCCAGTTTCACAAGCACCTGAGAAAAGAATATTGGAAGAAGGAATAAAAAAACCACTAGCAAACTGACACTGAAATACATACTTCTGCAAACAAGTTATCTTTACATACTCATGTCCAGAGAGGCCAAACTATTAGTCTTTGAATAAAGAGGTGTTAGGACACAAAGCCCAACAAATGAGGAATTTTAGCAGGAAAATCTACAAGTTCATAACAAGAGGTCATTGTAGGGAAAAGGTAATGACCAACCTCCCTCTAAAATCTAGAAAGGAAAATGATACATTAAAAAGACAGACAGGTACTCGGTGTAATATCTTACTTCTAATTCCTGCTCTGTATCTGGATTTTTTAACTTGCGTAGATCTTGTTCTGTAACTGCAAGTTCATCTCCTTCGCTGGATAAACGATCACTTCTACGTTGGTTAAAATCTGTTATCTGATAAAAAAAATTAATTAAAACAGTGGTCATTTCCATCTTTATAAACATCAGGGATATTGTTCTACCTTAGAAAAGCAAAATAAAAACTTTTTTTTACTTTTTATTTATATATATATTTATACTTATTATTTCATTTTACCATATTCCCCTCCCTATCATTATAAAGGCAACTTTTTGGAATTATTTAGAGACACAATATGGAAAAAAAGTATTTCAAGTACAAGTAAACAAACTAGATTCTGGTCAGTGAAGCACCATCACCTGTAGAACTCTAGTTGGCCCATCTGGGATGACTCTCACAGACAGCACCCCTGACCCAGGCCTCATCTTCTGGTTTATGAACTGCTGTTCAGGTGGAACTGGCTCCAAAAGTTCAAGTGAAGTATCAGGACCAAGAACAACTTCTGCTCCATCGTGAAGACCTCCTATTCCTCCCTTTGCCTGAGAAAAGAAAGAAGAGTAAGGAAAAAGAATTAACTACAGACTTCAGAGAACTCTTTACATACATTAATTAAATCTGTATTTCGCTTTCCCCTCCTAACTCCGAAGAGTCAGAAGAAAAGCAGTCCAGTGGCATTGGACTTAATATCAATAAAGCTTCTGGTAACTCATGTAAACAACTTGGTGGCTAGAAGGAACAGTCAAGATCAGTAATTACGTATTCCCATTGTATGCTCACGTGTTTAAGTTGGTTATACACAAACCACGACTTTCATCAGCAATGCTAACTGACAGAGTCTGCAGCCTTTTCACATCTGGTACATGTGAAAACATCAAGGCCCTATTTATCAATACAGTGTCCACTCTCAACAATGACATACTATTAAATTTTGAATTATTTAGTTTCAAATTAATAGTGCAAGATGTTTAATTAATCAAAATTGATAAGAACATTCCAAAATGAATTTACACCATGCAAGCTGTTTGTGCAAGTCTGGTTTCCTCTGTATTCTGAACTTTGGCCTCAAAGCCAAATGACTGATCTATATCAGCAACAGTCAAAACAAGGTCAACATACCATCAACACATCAGTACTGACCTGGACAACAAGTCCATGAATACCACAGGTCAGCTTTCCATCACGAAAACTCCATGTCTGGGTAGTGCTGCGCCGTCGATCAGGCCTTCTCAACATCAGGGGCTCGTACCTGCAACAAAAGCACAGCACCCAATACTGAGAGGTTACAACTTGTCAGCTTTATTCCCGAGATGTGTTAATGGCCAACGCTTACTCTAATTTTGTTCAAGCCTGTTCTCCTAATCTCACTTCTGAACTGCTCTTGTAACAACCAGCTGCTGAAAAAACATTAGCCATGCTCTTAAAAATATTTCCATGTCACAAAAGTGATCGTGAGGTCTGTTTGTGAAGGCAGATAACATCTAGCTCTTCCACATGCCTTGAGTCGTTGCATTCCTTATTCAGATACTATCATGCTAAGTGTGCTTTCAAAGACATGGTTAGAATCTACATTAGTTCTGTGAAAGCTTGTATTTGCAATACCTGTTATCTGTGACAGCTGCCAGACCTGCGATATCTAAAATCATGCAAGAGTCCAGAGACCGAGGAGAAGGTTTCTGGGGGTTGTGAGGAACTGAAGAACCTTCATGGCAAAGCATTCCTGTGCTCGTCATTCTCCAAAGTTGGGATCGTTTTCCTGGCTCCTGTGGCATACAAATCCAACATTTAAATGAACAGTGCAGTACAACGCAAATATTTCTGTCCTGTTTTGCTGTCAGATGCTTTGAATTATAATTCTTGGAATGACTTGTGCATATTTAACTTCAGAGCCCAGAGTAAGAATTAGAAACTAGTTTGTATAGAAACTCATTCAACTCTGATATTCAATGAATATGCATCCTACGTTAGCATTGGTAGATGCAGAACTGTGTTTACAAGCCATTTTTATTCTCAGTAATATTTAAAGAGTTTTTGTTTCTTCAGAGCTCCAAAAATAGAAGACCTTCCTTATAATGAAACCACAAAGGAAGCATGCCCACCTTAGAGCTTAAATAGAGCCTCCAACATGCAATTACTACAGTTGGATTTTCTTACGTTCCTTACTACTTTTATTCCAATTCCTTTTTCCACCACAGTTCAGGCAACCTGAATTGCAATAACCTGTCTCCTTCAATGGAGTCTGTCTTCACTCCTTTAAAAGTTACCATGAAAATGTTTTTAGTTTTTCCTTTTTTCAGAATATGATTTCATTTCAGCACACAGCAACAGCATTTTAATCAAATCACATGTGTCCTGATACCTTCTTTTTCAGTACAACTCGCTGAGTCTTTGGAGAAACATCAAGGACAAGCTCTGCATATGCAGCATCCTTATTCGAAGCAACCGGTCTTACACTTGGCTCCTGTAAACTAGATCAACAAGAAAACTTCATCGCGTTTATTCAGAGTTGCTGCTGCTCCCACAACCGACTGAGGCAAGACACACAGCTGACTGCCAGCCTCAGCTTCTGAATTTTGGCATTTGTTCTGCTAACTATAAGGTTGACAAAAGTTTAGTGGCATGTGAAAGACTTTCAATGCCAACCATGATGAGAATATTAACATAAAGCCTAAAGAAGATCATGAACATTCAAAATACGTTCATCTAATATATAAAGTATTACCCTGAGAAAGTATACGTAGCAGCAATATAAATGAAGTTTTCATAATAAAGCTGCTTGCTATCTTGGAAGTCGTTCATGCTACAGACTATTTCTGAGGAGCCAGCCCCTTTGACTGTCAGCATTATAAAAGGTGGTAGAACAGGTTCATCCCACGCATAATCCAGAGAGGTCATGGGCTTCACTTCGGTGTACAGCCTTGGCTCAACAACACCGTGCTGATTAAAAACAATTGGGACCTGTAACAGTTAAGAAAGAGGTTTTAGGTTCACACAGAAACTGTTAATCAGACAGGGTTTTTTTGCTATCATTTGTTCATTTTTCAGGAGTTGATCACTGAAACATGTCTAGCTCAATTCCCCCCCCAACAACTTCACAGGCATTTTTCCCTCTAGAGTCCCAATTAAGATACTCTCAAAGAGAAGAGAAATGTCATCTTTGCTTTTATCTGCCATCCATGGTTCAAAATGTCTCTAGTCCCATGGCAGCAGCTCAAGCCTAATGAAAATCAGGAGACTTGTTCAGCTTTATTTAATAGTTATTGGTTCTCATTTTGAACTGTTATAAGCTGTCTCCTGCTCTCAGCTCAGAAAATCACAATTATTATATACAGACACCTCTCACTACAGGCATTTTCGTATTATTTTATTACACAATCTAGTCAGCTTCCTCTTCTAACAAACATAAAGTAGCTCCTACTTCTCTTTCTCTACTCAAAAATAAAAGAAAAAAAAGTGTGATTTTTACTCTTTTACCTTGGAAAAATTGTCTATGCGGAAAGGTGGCGGTAACTGATCTGTGTCACTGAACGCAATGCGGTATGTGGCTCCTTGAAGAGTAATTTCTACTCTTAAGAAGTAACATTTTCCCAGGACGTCCCTGAACAAGAACAAACAAGTGCAAGAGAGGTAGGCTCCTGATCTGCATAACAGCTGCTTCTATCAAAACCAGACTTAAACTAAAGCAGATTTATATATAATACCTACCTCATATTAATATGGAATGAGTTGTTTTTATTGACCTCAAAGCCCCCAGACCAAATGCAGTTTGGAACATCCATCAGTCTCACACATAACAGTTGATCATAATCATTCCGTGGCCAGTGGAACACAACGCTGGAACCAGGAAGCGTGGAGATATAGCCATCAGGATTGGATGTTCCCTAGTAATAGAAATCGGTAGATACATATCCTACAGGTATTAAAAAAACCGTATTCATCCATCTACCTCTCAATTATTCTATTCAGTGAATGCTGACACTAGAACAATGAGAAATATGCTCATAACCAGCTAACAATGTTTTCAAGCATGTTGTTTGTGTTGGTTTTGCTTATAAGACGCTGTGACTGACTACAGGGACTGTGATGGCAAGTTAAAAAAGGAAGCATCTTACCCGGCCTCTGGCAAATTCCCGCTGAACAAAGGCAAGCTTGTAGGATGATTTATTATCTAACAGGTAACGTGGCGCAAATGTTACCACGCATGTATCGATATAACAGCCTCTGCCTTTTTTAACATCAATACCTAGTAATAAAAACAAGTTAAAAATAAAGCTATTATTCAAAAGACAAAACACAACACATCTGCCACAATATACTTCACATAAGCTCTTTTTTTGGGTTCCAGAAAGGTGTTGCCACACCACTGCTACATTTTGAAACATTATTTTCAACAGTAAAATGTAGTTTTATGCCATCTGTTACCTCCTGTTTCTCAAGTACAATGTAGAGATTACAAACACTGAAGAACCTGGCCTTGAGCACCTCCAGGGATCACCCATGACCTTCCCATAGTGTGATTCCAAACCATCATCTAATTAAAAGCTAAAAAAGCTTCCAAGGAAACTGGACTTGCAACTGTTCCATTTCTGGCATTGCTAACACCCTAGCAATACATACCGATGTTATAAATGAGGCCTGGCCGGTTCCCGTGCTGGATCACTTTCAGGGCTCTGACCCCACTGCCACCATCCAGGGAGAATCCTTGGCACCAGCCAGGCATTCCTTCAGGATGGGTTCCTTTTCCAACCCGCATTGTACAACTAAAGGTAACAAGAAAACACAACAGTTTACTTGCTTAAATAAGGGATCAGATATCAGCACAATGCTGGTGGATCGAATACCCAGATATAAAAAGAGAACAATTTTGTTTTAATATTAAAGCATTAGAAGTCACAACGAATCCCTCCTTGAGTACTTCATTCTGCACTGCTGCCATAAGCTCTTTTAACATATTGGTCAAGATTTAGTGACCATGTTAGGTAAAAGGCTTGGCAACTTCAGACTGATAACCCACGACAAATCTGTGTGGTTTTTTAATTTGAAAGAAGAAAGAAAAAGGAGAAAAATAAAACTGGAATAAATTTTTGTGACAAATTTGACTGTTGTTCATTGGAGCAAAAATCCCAGATCATTTCAAAAAAATTTACTTTAAATCATGCTCTTATTACATATTTCTATGGAAAAAAGCAAGCTCTCTCTGTGATACCAGCTAAAGCGTCTGAAACGTTTCCTTCCCAAAATCCTCCCTTTTCTTTTAGACTTCCCACCAAGTGACTGCTACTACTTCTCTATTAGGATTCAGAGTTCAGGTTTATGGGCTGGTAGTGGGGTTTTTTATTGGTAACAAATTAATTTATAACACTTCAAAAGGTTTTTGATTTTCTTACAGACCAGTTCAAAACGTGCAAAATAAAACTGAAGCAGCCTGCAGACACAAGATAATCGGCCAAGCAAGGAGATTTCAGTAGGAAATGTGTAAAGCTCCAATACGCTTAGTTCAGTATTTAGAAATTTAATACAGGTCATCTTAATAAGGAAAGACTTTTCCTACATGATATTCACACTAGTATATCAGCACTCAACTCTCTGCAAATTACTTTCATACTTTGTAGGGTTCCTCCTGCCTGCTCTCCGTATGGTATTACTTACAAGTTTGGCTGTTCTTTATCAGCGTAACAGAACAGGAGTGGGCTGAGGCTTCTGGCGAGCTCATGCTCTTCAAACTGACCTGCAGCATCTGTTTTTGCATTATCTTGTCTGAAGATAAGCGGCAATCCTTTAAGTAAACACAAAAACTGGATGTCAAACTACACTTCACCTTTGCACAAATTACAATGAGAATGGTAAAAACTACTTCAAACGAAGGACCCTAAAAAATTTCAGCTATATTAGCCATTAGTCTGCAAGTGTCCTCCCTCTCATTCAGAACCTGCTGAACAGACAGACCTACTAACACCTGCGTGCCATGGTGTCTGCTCTATGCAGAAAAGGAGTTCTTGTGGTCCTAGAAGTGCCAGCAAATGTTAACAGACAATAACCTGTGTTGTTATTTGTTTGAAAATCCACAATATAGCAAATAAAAAGACTAAATTAGCTGCTGTAACATTCATCAAACAATAGAAGCTGGCGCTGTAAAAAAAAGAATACAATTCTTGCAACTGTAATTCCTCTTCAGTGGTGTTTAAAAGCTCTGTTTGGCTGTAAGCAAATCAAAACACTTTATTTCCCAGTTCACATTTACAGCTGTGAAAGAAATTTCTGTAAACTTACCTGTTTTGTTGATTAGCCAATACGGTGCAGAAATCAGTATTATTAGAGAGCCTTCAGCTCGACACACAATCCTTATGGTCAAATTTAGCAGTCGTTTGTTGACATCGTACAATCGCATCCGCACCATGTAGTTTTGTGTCCCAGGAGGAATCAACAGCTCCTTGCACTTCGGGAAGTTCTCTAGCAATACGCCTACAAAAAGAAAAGAAAAGAAAATGTCACCCACACAGAAACAGCAGTTTCTGATACGCATACAGATCGGTGTTTCATATGGCTTGACCTTTCTCAATATTTCATACAGCTTACCCAGATTAACTTTTAAATCTGGCCACTGTAGTAACCTCTGACCTCATGAAGAAATGCCTCGATTTAAGTCACAAGCAGCAAAAAAAGTTCTGAAAAGAACCCTGCTCCGGGCTAATTATTGCTTTAGGCATCAGAAGTCCAGCCAGTGTTGAGTAACTCCAGTCATGCAAGTCATCCTACCATCTATCTGTAATGGCAACTATCATGGTTTTCCTGCTGCAAAATAGATTTCAGCTCCTCCTGTTTGTTTCCCATGCTGTGTGCATTGGTGGAGATGCACTTCAGCTGGGATAGTTTTTAGTTTTCCATTCTTGTGCCATAATTCCTTGTACAAGAAGCTCTTATTGAGGTACTGCTCTAAAAGGATCAGAAAGTGATAGGTGAAAAAGAACCTTACCAAGCTCAATGTTCTGAGACGTATCGGCTGTGTGCAACACTGCCTCTTTGCCCGGTTTTAACGTCCCGCTAATTGGTGTTCCTTTAACATAGAAATCGAGTTCACAAGGCAGCAAGTTATGGATTACTACTGTTGGCAAGAGATAAATAGTATGTCCAGGCTGTCTGAAAATCTGCTTAGCACTGTCAGAGAATATGTTGGAAGGCATGTAATCCGGATAATTCTCTTTCTTTATAGCCACACAAAACCTGCAAAGGCAGACATAAGAAGTCGTCAATTAATTTAAGAGACTAATTTAAGCCTGTCTTTGTGTAGCGCACTAAATCCACAATGCACTGTAACATCAGGACTGACAGCAATACTAGCATTTAGAATTGTTCTCTACAGGATCAATTTGGAGTTGATTACAAGGTATTTTCTCTAAGCGTTTTCCCTTTATTTACTTTCACAATGTTTCATTTATCAGAAGAAGATGACACATCTTATACAAAAATAATTAGGTCTTAAGTACCTGAAAAATCGGCTATTTTCAGACTCCATCGAATGACACTCTCGCTTGCTGCTACACACTTCTGCTGTCTTCTGAACATTAGTCCAATGAATTGGAGCCTTACAGAAAAAGACTCCCATTCCTTTTGGCCTGGCTTGCAAACGCCAAGATGTAAGATGTAGTGGAATAGCAAAGGAATCGCCTGGCATAACTGCTGGAAGAACTACAGGTTCTGTAACCAGAAAAGAAAATACACATATTGGAACAGGTCTAAAAACTTGCTGAATTCAATTTTCTTTTCCATGGATGCTTTAGTGAAAGCTTATTTCAAAAAGACGTCATTCATTACATTTTGGGTACATTATCAGCGTATCACTACAAGCCCAGACTGTGCATCTGCATGCTAACACCTGAAACCTTCTCAACTAAAGATACAACTGCTAAAGATACAACCTGCTGCAGAAACAAATAAGATTCAGTCTTTATAGATTCTCAGTTTTCCCTGTTTACCTGAAAAATAAGAAAAGTCCTACTGGGTTCTCTAGCTTACCTTGCTGACCACTTTCTTCTTAACATTACCTGCTTCCCTTCCAGGAAAACGTACTTTGCTGTTAACTGTCAGAAGCAGTGCTGAATCTTCCTGGGGAGGAAGCTAAGGATTCGCCATAGCATGGAAGGAAAATACCACCACTTACTGTCAGGAGCAGAAGGACTGTCTAGTCTTAGCTCCATTGGTGTTTCCAGCTTGTTCTTCACAATCAAGGCTGAGCGCACCGTTATCACTTTCCGAGCACTACCTTCCATGGTGACTTCAAATACCACACGAACTGGAGGCAATGAAGAAAACTGGAAGATATTTAAAAGCATTAAAAAGCTCAAACAATAATTATATCTAGAAGATGGACACCTCAATTCTGAAGCAGCAGCTGCTGGAGTGAAAACTTGCCAGCTAAGTTCAGCCACAAGCAACACCGAAGGTTATATATTTTTCATAACAGGGATAAAAAACATTGTACCTTCTCCTCAAAACACAACAAAAGTAACTCTGAAAAAACAATTCTAAATGCTAACTCCATTATCTTTTCCAAAACAATCCAAGTTCAAATAAGAGCAATACAGATCCTAAAAGAACACTCTATACACTACCTTACTACTATATTGTTTTATAAATTCAGGGAGTTTGAATCCTAGGCCTTATATAATTAACAGTCACTCATCATTTCAATCAATCACATCAAACATCCATTTAAACTGGTGAGGAAGGGCAAGTTATGTCAAAGACCTGTTCTGCTTTGAAAGTTTGTTTTGTTTGCTTGCCTTCTGTTTCCTTTCTACTGGAAAGGTTCTAGGAGGGTAGAAAAGCCAGTTCACTTGTCAAATTACGCTAGCCTTATTTAAGTAGCTCTCAAAAAATGAAAATATGTACTCACATAGACTTGTGGATGTATTATATTTGTTCTACTTATTGGGCTTCCAAGCTGGGAGAAAAGTAAACAAGAAAATCAAAGTTGTTCAACTTATATTACTCTCAGCTGTAATACAGAACATTATTACAGAAGGATAAACTAAATAATTTCATCACTTCGTGATTCAGATATTTGATACAACTTGGAAAACACATCAGAACTACATTACCAAAACCTGTTTGTAATACTGCTTTAAAAAGAAGGGAAGCTGAAGGAAGAAGGTTTGCTGAAAATAAGAAAAAGCCTATAGAGCATGTACTCATCAATTTGTATCCTCTTCTTTCACGATTCAAGCTACAGAGAGAGATGAGGCTTTTTACGCTTCAGTACGAAAACATCAAAACCAATTCAAGTCGGAGACTGCTGTCTCTTGTCAACAGCAGCATGAAATTATAATCCTCTATTACATGAAAAAGATCTCAACTTCCAATTTCTCCAGCACTCAACAATTTTCAGTAGCCAGTCTCAAGACTTAACTACTTTTGAAATCCACAAGATGATTTTTATCATTGAGCCTCAACCCTATAGCCTGCTGATTATTACAATCACATTTTTCCTTCATGACAAGTACATTTTGTCAAAGCAGCCACATATTTCACCAATCCCTAGGCTTACAGGAAATTGCCAGTGTTGTTTATTTTAAGAAAATGAAACATATGAAATGCATTCCTGCAACAGAAGAAATAAAAATAGCTGCTGTAATGCTGTGCTGATTTAAAGCTCAGTCTCCATGAGTCCATGACATTGTCGCCAACATATTAGTTCTATCACTGGAAGCTCTGTCTCCTTAAATACAGAGGAACTGCTGATTACTCTGTTTGTCTTTTTGTTATGCATAAACTCCCCAGTTAGGAACTCAGCACCTCTAAACCCGCTCAATCAAAGCTAAATGGAAAGAGGACAATCTCACACAGCAGCTGCTTTAAAATCAAAATCCTGGAGATATCACTACTCTCCGATTACATGATCTACTAGAACTAACACTCAAAATCAGAACTTACAGTAGAAGAGGATGAGTTCTTATCTGGTGCAGCATAGCGGAAAAACGTTCCAACTTTGTCTACAGATACAGGACTGACTTCTTCCCAGCCATTTACTCTCACTTGCAGCTGATGAATTCTTAGGTCATGCGTGTGCCTACCAGGTTAGAGCAAGTTAAATTACTATTAAGGGTTATTATATAATGCAAACACCAAACAGTTCAATCCAAGAACAACCTCTGGATACTGAAAAAAAAAATCTCACTGAAGCATTTAAAAAAATCCCCAAGTGCCTCTGCAGTTGTTCCATTTCATGGATAAACAGATCAGATTTTATGTCTTTTCAATTGTTCCACCTTCCCGAATGAACATACAGAATTACAGCTATGTCATACAAGCAAAAATAAAAGCATGATACATGTTTGTTAAGTTCTTCTAGTTCTTAATATTGATAAAATTTATGCTCAGCAGCCAGTGACTCCCCCTCCAGTCCTCCAGAATAAAGGACATAGACCTGCAATTGAGGCCCTCAAGTGTTTCTAAAAGCTTCCAGCGATCGCGCTCACATCTAGGAAGGGCTGCCACCAATAGCAACATATGCTGCTCACTAGACAACTAGTAATTTCACGCTATAATGAGTTTTAAATATTTTAAAACAAAACATTAACAGGAGATTTTGTTCAAAATCCACTTTTTATGTGAAGTCTGCTAGCGTCCTCACAACCCTGACCCTATGCCTTCCATACATGAGTGTGTCAAATCACATCTCTCAGCTTGGTCCCCTCACCTGTGTCTGAGTTTCCCCCTGGCTTCAAATTCAAATGGAACCTCCTCCCCAGTGATAACTTCTTGCCATTCACTGACATTATGGGCATCATCCAGCAAAGTCCCATTTTCCTCAGGAACCACCCCTGGACTCCCGCTGTGAGACAGTGCAGCCCTGTGAAGAGAATCACATTATTTTACAAACTGAAAAACTGATAACGTCAAGTAACAAGCACATTCAGCCTGCTTCGGTCTACAGAAGTTGTGCAGTAAACATGTACACGTCATCAACAGATCAGATTGCTTCTCAAATTTAGTTGGGCTCTTCACTAAGACAGACTGGGAGTAGCTAACGTTTCTCTGCATGAAAACAGAAGCACTCAAGACAATAGGGTTTGGCTGACATGCCCAGAAGCCAAACAAACATCGTTGGCAATCCCGTAACTGCTCCTTACCGGGTAGGTGTTGTAGTTAGGGTAGCAAACCACAGAGTGCATCCAGTATGATTTCTCAGAGCAAATGGGACAAATGGCTGCCTGCGCTTTGGAGTCTTCATTTCAGCTACAAAACAGAATAAAAATTTGGCTAAATGCTTGCAAAAGAAGCGTTCATCAGATGCTAATGAGGGATGAGACACAACGTCTGGAGAACCAAAACCTCCACTAACTAAAGAAAAACTGATTGAAGAAACAGGGTAACAGATTACAAAAACATTAAAAAAATCAGTAATTATAGAAACGGCACAAAGCAAACAGAATAAACACCCCCACCAGGAACTGAGTTAAAGCTACACATACTTTTGTTTCGTCATATCAAGTCTTATAAATAAAACGCTTCAGTTATAATTAACAGGTTGCCCAGGGATGCCCAGTCCCATCCCTGGAGGTGTTCAAGGCCAGGTTGAATGTGGCCTTGGGCAGCCTGATCCAGTGGGAGGTGTCCCTGCCCATGGTAGAGGGGTTGGAACTGGATGGGCTTTAAGGTCCCTTCCAAACCAAACTACTCTATGATTCTATGTAGAAAACCTAACTAAAAACTCAATCTTCACCAGTAACTTTTCATGTACATCCAAATACTCATTAAGTTCTACACACATATTTACTTATAATTAAGATTTATGCTCTGTTTAACGTGACAAAAACAGAATTATCCAGTACCCTCTTTAAATGGGACTTTTATTCTTCAAGACTGAACAAATAGAAATATTCTCCTATGCAGGGTAAAATCTAGTTAAAAAAGCACGGAAAAGAATTTGAATGCAAGCAAAGGTAATCTGGTTCTACTAAAGTGCTGGGACAGCAAAAGCCAGAACGAGAAACTACACCTACCACATCTCACTTGCTTAAAGGATGAACTACTAACAAGGGCAAGCGTTAGACTCGTCCTGCCTACTGCAGTACATCATATCTGTGAAAGTACTTGGTGCGTCTGGACAGAAAATATCCTGTCAAATTCCTGTAACTACTTAAAAAGGAAGACAAACAGCTGCTCCCTAAATGCTCACATCTTTTCGTATGAAAGAAGCAGAAAGAAGGCACACACAATAAATCAGATGCTTAAAGAAAAGGCAAGACAGAAATGGAGTTTGTTCCACAGAATTTGTCTGCAATCACTCCAAAGGCTGACTGATCCCACACTGAAGCGGTTCACAGTCAGAAACCCATTCACCCACCACACCATGTGTCTAAGCAAGAACTTAAGCACAGTCTTACAGAGGCAAGAAGGGATAGCGCAGAGTGGGTAGGTAAGTTTTTGAAGGAGTTACTGATGATGCCATTCAACAGCCTTCCAAATCAATGACAGCAAATTGCTATCTACCACACGCTGTCAGTGGAGGCTGAAATCTGATCTCTCAAAAGCTCTTTCCAATTAAACAGCAAGAGGACAAAATTCTCAAAAACCCAAACTCTGATTTTTGCCAACTGCAAGTAAAGCGATGTTTTTAGTGTTGAGTTTGTCCTTATACAATTTTCTGGCTAGCTCAGGTTCTACAAAATTAGAGCCCAGAGCCAAGTGAATTTTCATTCTGGGATTTAATTGATAGCCAATTTATTTTTTGATACTTCTAAAAAAAGAATTTTTGGGACTATGGCCTGACTTTCAAAAAAGATAACAATGTAAAGCTGCATTTTGAGGGCACTGCCTGAAAATAATGACTACCATTACAAGGAGGATTTTTTTCATAACTCATGTTAGTTGTAACACCCACTAAAAGCCAAGCAATGCATATTAAGAGGTTTTATTGTTTAGTTTCTTTCACCAGAGAAACCTCCTGAAAAGTTTGTTTTGTTTAAATACAGAGGCCAATTTACCAGCGAGCCACACACACACCTCCCACAGCATTTATGGTACAAGAGCCCTCCAGAAAAGGCAAAGACCTTCTTGTCTCTCCCTGCTGTACAGTACCTCTAGCATAGATCTGATGCTCTAGGTTAGTCAAACTGGCTGTACTCCTAGTTCTAAGGTAGACAAGAGGAAGGCCTGGCAGACAGGAAAGACAAAGTTAGCAGGTAAGGAAACACAGAGAAATACAGGCAGGTCTTCCCCATCATGCATCAGGAAAGATACAGACAATAGGCAGCATGCAATCAGCGTCTGACTCACTACCCATTTGTTTACGCTAAGCTGGCGTTTTGAGTCGCTCAAATTTCTTCCAGAAGTAGCACTGGGAGAAAAGAAGCTGAACAGACCTGACACATGTCAAGAGCTATTACTTACAGAGCTGTCGCATGAATACAACAACATTTTTTCCAGTCATTTAGGTCTTTGAGGGTACAGAAAGAAAAAAAAGATCACCTCAGAAATGCACACACCCCGAACTCCACGCTCTTATTTAAAATTTGCAGGATAGTCCTTCATTAGCTGAGAAAGCGTGACAAAAAAGGAGTGCAAAGCTCTCACTCAAAGCTAAGTAGCCAGAAAGGTTTCTGTTCTTAAAGAACTTAAGAAAATTAAGCAAAAAATAGCATTTTTGTCATTTTTCGTCAAGTACCTCTAACACTTCATTGTAAGCTATGAAGGCTAAATACTTATATTCATAACACACTAGACAGATGACTGTGTGTGTCAGGACTGTTTGAAATAAGTGTGATTAATGAGTATCATACTCTGCCCAAAGCATGGTGGATCCACCGAAGAACCCGCCCAGTCTTCTGAACTGATTACATTCACTTCTTTCTCCTGTTTACAGTAATCTTCCATCCATGACTGCTTGGTAGATGTGTATTGTTCTAGAGGAACATAAGCATAAACAGCAAATGTCTCCAAGGTGGCAGTAAACAAAGTAATTACAAAGCATGGTGAAGTTTTTCTGCTTTTGTGGCATTAGTTTTACCTCGCTGCTGATTCTATGAGCCACTTACACACGTTAGAGACAAACACCAGCTCAAGAAATCACAGCGGTGACTTCCAAACCCAACATCTTCATATTCTGAAGATTTGTTATTATTTTTAAGTGGAATCCTGTGTTCAGTGGAATCTTGCAAGAACTATCACTGAGGAAGCAATTAACCTTAAATATTTTCATATTAGAAGCAGTTTCTAATACGTTTTTTCCTTCAAGAGGTACATGTACATTCCCATATAAATATCAAGACACCAACGGAGTTCCCTGGCACAGCTTTAATTGCAAACCAGCCTTACTACTCATTATCACTAGTATTAAAAAGCATCATGGGAACTCTTGGGAATCACTGATCTGCACCTTTTCCTGCCACCCTCCTGGCTCCCTCTTCCTGCCAAGCCCACAGTCCTTGTGGGAAAGAGGAATGGATATCAAAGGAACAAGGAAGGCTGTTGTGTTAACATTCACCAGATCAGCCTTTTCCATCCTTTATTATGACAACCAAACTATTAAGATTTGCATAGCGAACAAGCGACAGTATTTCTGTGAAATACACACAATCACAGTCTCACAACACAGAAGCTTCCATGAAGTTTGAGTTAATGATGAACAAAATATTTTGATTGCCCGAGGTGGGAACTGAAAGCTCAGGTTTTCAGGGCCGACGGAGCTGAAATAAGTAGCTCCCAACTAGATCTGTCAACGTACTGAAAAATTATGAACTCATCAAAGTATTCTTACATACTGTGAAGCATGGAAAGCCCTCCATGAAAGCCTGTTTCTGATTAAAAATAAATTTCAAATAACAGATGAGTTTGATAGAATTCAGATGACCAGAGAACGAATTCCTACTGATCTCTAAAATATGCAGCTCATGCCTTTATGCTTCACAATATCTGATAAAATACAGGCTGCCTAAGTGCACACCTGTGCACGACACAACATCATGTGGAGCGTGCAGGGCCTTGTGCCAGGTCTGTCTCCCTCCATCCAAAGACGCCAGGAGGACTCAATTAGAAGCGCCTGTCATTTCCAGTGCAGTGGAAACTAGACTGCACGGTGATGCTCTCAGGGAATATTCCAACATACCTATGAAGACGGAGGTAATGTTTATATCCAAACGGTGCTTAGCCTTTACTTCCAGCTTCAGTCGGGGAGGGTGGAGGCGGCTGGAAGCTTGTTGTTGCCAAGAAACCGAACACGGCCATGGCTCAATAAATGGCTCCCAGCCTGAGAACAAACAGAAAACATCACATGTATCACACATCTGAAGGCCACAGTGGACTGCTGTTTACATATCTAACTATTTAATAATGCGAACCTTTACTTCCAATGAATTCGTAAGCCTACAGATTTCATCTACTAGCTAATGGAAAGCTCCTCTATTTGAACCAGCATACACGATATTTAAGGTCTTGCAAAAATATCTTAATTCTGAGGAAAACATCAGAAGGTAAATCAAAACAATGAAACACTGATAAGTGAATATACAAGCTGCATTTTACCTCACTGTCATGTTCTTGGATAATCTTTTTATGCCACTGCATTTGAAAACTCCAGCGTAACTTTCACATCAGCAATATCTCTACTTCCCACATCCTTCCATCTGATACCCAGCTAGGATATCTTGTCTTATCCCACGTCCTCTCTCTCTCACACACAAAGGATCACAAAAGTCGGCCTTTCACATTCCCTTATATGCCTTTCACATTGGATGAATTTCAGCTACTGAAGCAGGCAAGGCTGTTTTCCTAAACTCAAATAACGAAAACAACAACCCCAGAAGTATCTCACCTGAGAGCTCACGATTGTAATAATCTCCAGAGAGGGTGAAATGAGCATAGCCTTCAGGGTTGGCTCTCAAATGTTGGAGAAAATTCAGACCTGCAAAACCAAGTGAATGTTATACTAGTGTAAAACAAGTGAGTTTCCTGATTTTGTGAACTGTTATGTAAGCAGTGTTTTTTGTCACCTTTTAAATGGAAACGGTACAGACACAAACATAGAAACCTTACAAAAACACCCATAAAACCCCACCTAAAAATAAACAAACAAAAAGAACCCACAAAAATAACAAAACTCCACACCAGCACCACCACCAAATCACTGTCAGTTGAAATTTCTCACATCCCAGGAAATCAGATGGTGGTGCTGAATATACAGAGTAACCAACAGGAATTTTCCTTGACTCACTCAGTAGAAGAAGATACTCACGTGAAAAGGTTAACTCAGCGAGGGGAACGTCACAGTCCATGCAGTCATCAATAAAGCAAATACATATACTTTCTGCTTTTATTTCGACTCCAGAGATGAACTGAAAAGGCACAATTCCCTGGCTGTCTCGGCCAGGAGAGGTCAGGGAAACCGATTTCAAAGGTTCAGCGTTCTTAAATAGCCAACTCGCTGCTTTTTTCAAGTCACCTTAGATAAAAATCAAACAACCCATCAGTCACCGTCTACTTTGTCAATTAACTGTATTTATTCAAAAACACAGAGAAGTAAACTCATTCCTCCCTCTCTTAAGTACAAGACACCAACGGTAACCTGAGTGCATTCTACTTAATAACATAAATAAGAGCTGATTCTCAACAAATTGCTATTTTCTGGGAATAAGAAATGCATTTTGGAGTTGGCAAAACGAATGGTAACATAATTGTATTGACATATCTGTATAGATACTATAAATGCCTATGAGGTGGAAAACACGGCAGTGGTAAAGAAGAATTAATTCTGGTAAAGCTTCATCTTCTCCTCATGTATGGCACATAGAAATAAAATACATGATTCAAAAAAGGGAGAGAAGAACATGGGCTTTAAAGAAAAAGAGATGGACAATAGCAAGAAGTAGGTAACACCAAAACAAAAAAAAAGCAAAACAATCCAAACAAAAGTAGTCAAACACTCCACAAGTGACATCCCAAAAGGCAAGAAGAATCTTTGAGTGGTGGGTTCCATGCAGTAGTAGAATGCCTACAATTATATGCCAACACAGAGCCAAAGTAAAGAAAAGCAGGGAATACTGCCCGTGCATCAGCTGCCTTGTAGTCTGAAAACGTAGCAAACAAGGAAATATGAACAATCTGCAAGGCTAACTAAGGATATTTGAGGTTACCTTGGCAGATCAAGAGAGCTTTACGACAATCTTCCATACTGAATCCCAACTCCTGGAGGCGAGCCAGCTGTACCTCTGTAATCAAACAGTTAACCAATCACAAACCTTTGACAGTTAACTACTTGTTTCTTTCTTAAAATTAAGATACATCTGTATGAAAAATTCTTTGTTTGAGATTGCAGCCGTGGAAAAAGCATAGGACTCAGCACTGCTTTTACAAAACAAGCTTGAAAAGCAAATCCCCAAGCCATCATGTTCACATTCTAAAATACAGGGCCTCATTTTGTTCTCCTGCAGAAAGCCAGCATAACCCCCTAAATTTTGGTTAGGAGTAAATCTTTCTTTTCAGGTAAGCAACTCTTCCTTCGGAACATAATTACTTGTCTACTGTGACCTCCCCACACAGCTCTCGAGTGTGGTAGCAGAGAAGAAAGGCTTTTTCACTAGGGTGTCTTTCCTTATCATTGTCAGGCAGCATTTCTGACCACACCTGATTTTTAGTTTGTGAAAAAGCAATGTCACCCAAACAAAAGATAGCTAGGCATGAAGAGATAACTGGTAATTGCAATGTCTTCCATTTCACTATCAGTTCAGTGAGTCTGAAGAGGTGCTCCCTCTCTAAAAACTTTCTACCTAAAAAGTATTCCATCGTGATGATTTAAAAATGACCAACAACGCTAAATAAAATTCAGTATATACAATCTCCTTTAGATATATAAAAAAAGGCTTCACTCCAAGAGTTAAAAACATACCTAGAACAGGATCCAGCACACGTTTGGCTGCCTCTGTGTTTTCATGTGGCAAGGAGGAAGCCTCATTCAGCAGCGCTGAACTAGGATTAGCAGTATTCTCTGCAGTTGGTACAGCCAGGTCGGGCAAAGCTGCACTTGTCTGCTGAGGAATGGACTTTGCAATTGCCAAGAACAATTGAACATCATTGTATGACAGCCTGATATCCAGTGCTTGCAACTGAATCTAAATGAAAAATTAAAATATAAGATCCGATCACCCTTTTCTATGTATTTTCTTGTATACTTTGGACATAAAGAAAGCTTTTCCCAAAGGAAGACAAAATTTAATATTTAATATTAAAATCTGATGACCACATTGTTTTAAAGCCCCAGTAATATAATTACTGAACTGGTTATTATTTACTAGCAACCAAAAGCATTAAAAGCATATAACAGTCGAAAAAAGACACTTTTGGTATAATGGTAAAAAGAATTACCTAATTGATTTCCCCTCCAACACTAACAGTGAGATACAGAAGATAAACCTTTTTCTTTCCATTATTAGTCTAATAAAGATGTCCAAGACGTCTATGTTATCAATCTACTTTTTCCTCCACTATTAATCTCTATAATATATGCCAGAAATACCTCCTTCATCACCACTGAGAGCACTTCTCACATGCTTGTTTCTTTGCCTTTTGCACCTCAGGAAAAAGATAACTTATTCTTTTCTCATATATTTAAAGGTGTTCTGCTGAATCCTTCAGCATAATAAAATCTGTGCAAGACCATCACCTAGGATTCTCTGGTGCACAGAGCTTTAGTCAGGCCTTTAATGTTACCTCTAGAATAGGAGGAAAATCTTCACTGTTGAAAGCATCCAACAGTCCTGAACCACTTGGGTAGGAAGCATTCCCAATGAGCTCCATCTGAATCTGTACTGGGTCAATAATAGACAGCGCGGTCTCTTGCTCATTTCCTAACCGGCATGAAAAAACCTGCAAATTAAAAATGGTTTCTTAAAAAAAATAGGAACCAAGAGAACAGGCCTGGCAAGAGCCTCAAAATCAAAGACTATCACAAACCATGAAATACAGCTAAACTGTTCTCTACAGACAATTCCTTTGTAAACTTGAAGATAGCAGAGATTCCAAAATCCATATGATTTATTCCAGCGCTTGCTATGCCGTAAGGTTCAGGAAAAGATTCTAATATGCAACCACATATTCCCTTTACAGCTAAGCTTAACTCCGCTACTCCTCCTCTTAGATCCAAAAAATGCTTCGTTCTTTGGTCTTCAGTAACAATTTCAGTTTTAACACATCTCTGCACAGCCTCTTCTGAGAACATTCTTTTAAACTTTCCTAATACACCATGTAACCCCCAATTCCGAGAATTCTTGTTGATCTCTTGCCTGATCTAGTGGGATTAATTAATTAATTGAAGTTAATTAGTAACTAGCAATAGTTTGAGATGACACTCAAGTTCTTAAAACTTCTGTAAAATGACATAATTTTATGAGGAACTAACAAAATTCAAAACTCACGTACGGACTACTCCTGTTGTATAGATATTTAAAGCAACGCGTCTTCTTCACAAGCACTTTTAATCTTAAACATTTTACAAAAGCCAAGTTACTTCTTCTTACCTCAATGCCAAACAAACTACCAGAGAAAGGACGATCTAACAGCTTGGGCTTGTAAGTGAGAACCGTAGTCCCCTTCAAAATAATTGCGTTGGTATCAAAACAAGACATGTCTTCAACAACCACAAATTCAGTCCCTTAACAAAACAAAATGACAAATAATTAACAGTGCAATTAGAAACACCACCAAGGTATTTTAATCATTTGTAGCAGGTTCCTTGATTTTCTGTCCTTTAACAAACCTGTTTTTCCACTAGCACATGGCTTTCAGTCATAAGAGCTCCTAAAAAAGCACTAGAAAAGAACACATTTACCTGTCACATTAACCTTAACTTCCAGCTGTTTCTCTGCAGACACAGGCAGTGATGAACGTTTTGTAACTACTCCACTTTTCACTGTTTTGGGAACTACAGCTACTTCACTGCTATAAGTTCGCTGCCGGGGAGAAGGGTGATTTTCCCGCTTTTTGGTGTCTCCAGGAGTATACAGAAAGTCATGAACAAGTAACAACCAGTCAAATATCAGGAAGACACGAAGATTGTTCAGAACCACTGTGAAACTGGAGGAATCCTTAGTAGACCTTTCAAGAAGAGAGAAAAACGCAAGTGAACTTTACATCTTGCACATACTTACAATGATGCAGAAAACTGTCGGTAACTAGTAAGAACTAGATGAAACTTTATAGGGATACATTGAGTTTACAGTGTCCGACCTTTAAAATACATAAGTATATTTAAACAGATTGCAATTCATCATGTTGCTGTACCCACAGAAACCCAACTGATCTTAAATGCATGAATTCTAAACTGTAATGGTAGAAAAGATTAATTGAAAAACTCCATGTAACAAGAAATCAACTTCTAAAGGCTCCTTCACTACCATTTACATTATCAATACTAATTTGCAAAATCTCAAGTTTTAAAACTGACCTTTTTAGTACTACTTTACATCTGTTTGGCATCAAACATAACACACTGCATGTGGAATTTAGACCTGGCTCTACATTCCTCTAAAATATTAGACTTAAAATGTGTTTCCTCTCACACTCTGACAGCGTTTTGTGGCACAAGAATTTTCTTTGTCATTCAGAAAAAATGCTACCCTTACTGAACTTTTAGCATTGCATTTTGAATATCTGATGAGGAGGGATAATAGTGTATGGCTTTGTGATCTGGAATACCAACTATATTCGGTCACGCTAACTGGAAAATCATCTCTAAGTGCGTAAATATCACAAAACAATTTTACATCCAACACATCCTGAACTATAAAATCCCCAAAAAACTGCAATTCCTTTGTAAGAGGCAGCCTGCCCACACTGCTTCCAACAGTAAAAGCCTTTAACGCCCCCTGGCTCTCCAGGGTTTTTCCAGAAGTCATGAGCCAGTAAAGCACTATCGCTGAGCTCTGCAAACGCTCACATCTAGTGTCAAGGATGCTCTCACCAGTAAAAACTTAACACATGCTTACAAGGCTACAATTTAAAAGCCTAACAGTTGGGAAGAAAATTCCAGAAACTACCACTCCTAAAGCAGATGAGGCGACACTCTGCAAACTGATCCCATTCCAGGCAGATACTGGATCAATAGGTACACAGGAACATGGCATTTCAGATTTATTCAAATCAAAATCCTGGTGTCTTTCTGAACACAAACATTAAGTGTTTAAGAGACCATCACGTTATCCAAATCTTTGCAACAAACTTCCCTCAATTATCTAAAGTTGGTTAGTTTTGATTTTTTTATGAACAAGTGTCTTCAACATTTTCTACTGGACTAAAAATAGTCACTCAACTTTTTTCTATGTGACTCCTGCAACTGCTTCAGCAGGCATCAATCTTATAAAAGAGCTAGAGAGCTGACTTTGGTCAGTGAACCTCATCAAAAGTGAAAGCAACACCTCCAGCCACCGCAATTCACCTCCTTTTTTTGGTTGTTAACACCATGGTGATACCGAGAAATATTGATATTGTTCCTTGTAGTCACGTTTTCAATATTAAATTTCAACAGAACAGATATCCACTGTGAAGTCTTTAAGCATTCCAAAGGGTTGGGATAAGGAGAACAGGGCAGGACAGAATACAGAGCAGACAGTACATATTGTTTTTTGAAAGAGGCGCCATTTCTGTATTTATTTATTTGATCCTCTCAGAAAAGGCAAGTGTGACACCTACTGGAAAACAGCTTTTGCACAACGTATTAAAAATTCTATAATATGGATTTATGTAAAGACACAAGTTATGGGCCAGACTTCTCAAGGAACAGGCACTACTGATTTTAATAGGCCAGAACTTCATCCAATACATTCACACATGCAAACCTAAATTGCAACAATTAGGGGAAAAAAAATAATCCAACAATGCCCAGTTAGTTAACAACTGTGGATTTCAATTTATCAAGTACCAATTACCCCAAAAATGTCTTCGGATTTAAATACAATGCCAGCAAGTTTATCTACATCAATAACAGCTACGCTAATACCAAGACAATCCTGACCATGTCATTATCAAAGCCAAACAAATCCCAGAACTACCAACCTGAAATGCAGTTCAATCTGGATTGCTCCCGGACTACTGGTATTCTTCGATGACTGGAAGATGCAATTGAACACATTCGGAGTGCCCGACTTCTGCCCAGCATAACGGGTGTCAAATGCCATCATGGAATGAGAAACCAAATTTACAGACTTTGTTCCATTTGAAGAGCTTTCAAAAAGCAACTTGGATTTCTTAAAATCAAACCTAGGAGAACAAAAAGCAAAACAATACATTTAAGAGTCTTGGAGCTCATTTATTCCTAGAAGTCACTTGTTTTAGAAGCATCCATAGTATAATGCTGATATCTTTCTTTTTCTTATTTTCTAAAAGAACTATAATCACATCTCATGCCACAGAGGTAGAAAGTAGATCTATATTCTATGTAATAAACATAGAATGGTTTGGGTTGAAAGGAACCTTAAAGACCACAAGGCTTTCCACCAATTAAAAAAACCCTAAACCAAACAACAAAACGATACAGCAGAAAATTATGAGTTTTTTAAGAAGAGCTTTCAACATTTTCTTAATCACAATACCACTCACCTCAGGCAAGCCACTAATGAACTGTGATTTCAAGGACAACTTGAGAGACACAGATGGTACCTTTTGAACGCTGTCAATCCCTTTCATCTCTCAGATCAGCTGAAACACTGAATTTGGACTCTATTTAAGAAATTCTATTTTGTTGCATTATTAAAACATAAGGTCATGTCTGGTTTTAATCCCTGTCGTATAATCTCTCAGATTAGCGAATTATTTAGGATAAGGTATTCAGTACCTGGCTAAAGAGCTGCATCCATCTTTTCCTTTTGGATCCATCAGTTCCAGACTCACATTGACCATGTCAATGAGGAATGACATAGAAGTATACACTTCTCCACTCAAAACTGTCTGAAAGTGGAAACACCAATACTCTTTTAAGAGCTTTCATTCCAAAATTCAAGGTTGCTATTTCACGCAAATGCAAACAGCTATAGATCTTTCTCCTTCCAAGAGTTTTATTAACCACTGGTGAGAAAACAATACAACTTTACATTTCACAACAGAGCAGCCTGCAGTTTGAAAACTGTCTATGAATCCATTTTCACACTGCTGTTCTATAGCTTCTCTGTTGTTAAACAAAATGCCACTGCTGTTGTTATCTTCCCCAAGAAACAAAACAGCCAACAATTATTTCAAACTCTTTCAGGCACCTTCTGCTTCACATATTTGCTTGGAAGCCCCATGAGATCAAGGACGAAATGTTCAACAACTTTGCTTTTCCTATTAATAATGGTAAATATTGATTGTTTCCAGGTGCTGCCCACACTCTTCCTGAAAGGACAGTTTTTGACAACAGGCAAACAGGTGATACCCCAGAACCTGCTCTTCTTTCAGATTTATAGGACAAAGAGAGGACAGTCATAAACATTCCACAATCTCATAAGTCAGCATTGCTGAATTCACAGGAGCATCTACAGACAAAAAGGGTCCTTTGCCATTCACCTGCTTGAATTTATTTCTTTTAAATCTACCTGGTAAACTACAAGAAACTCACAGATATTTCACCTAATCAGCCAAACCCCCAGATATTCCAAGACAGAATTGCACCTGCATATAGTTCCTCTTACATGAATTCTTGGATCCTGCAAATCATAAGGCCGCATGAACTCCTCTATGGGCTCCCCAAGGTTGTTTTCCAGCAGCCCACGTATCAGTTTGTACTTATTCAAATCCAGCGAGCAGTGCACCGAGGAGAGATTGCCATGTATCGATATGTCTGCAACTGCATGACTTAGCTCTCTACAACAAAGGAAAACACTTCAGTATTTCAAGGTGCTATAACACACCAGGAAATGCTTTAAAGACACAATAAAAGGCATTTAAAACACTGACTTTAGGCTGGTAGCATAAAGAGATCCTGTTTAGATAAACTCACTTGTCTAAGTTCCTCTCTACTTGTAACTTCAGCCTGAAAGGCTCTGTTAACAGGCTTCCTCCTGTCTGCCGAACGAAGTAGGATGGAAAGCTCAATTCTGCACTTGTATCTTCCACGGCCTTTGAATAATCTCTCTGATATCTTTCTGCAGCAAATATGTCCATGTCCTGCAGATCGACCACGATGCAGTCCAAAAGGCAGATGTGATCCTCTACAAGGGCAGAGGCAGAGAACGCATCAAGAAAGACAAAAAAAGGATCTGTACAAAACTAACACAACTCCATTTGAAAAGACAACTAGTCATTCTGGAAGTTATTCTGATTATTAGCATTTTTTTAATTCACACTCATCAACACCTGTACCTGCCAGATATCAAGCTCACGGCATTTCCCCTATTTATCACTTACCTGGGCTGTCAGAGTTTGGCACAACAGGTAGTTTTGACTGTTGCCCTTGTTGCTTACTCGATGTATTCGGCACAGGCTCACTCTTCAGCCTAGAAATGTTTGTTCCTGATGATTTTTTCATGAACAAGCCTTCCATCATTACTTTTGATTCATCGGCACTTGTTGTTTTCTTCGTGCTATGTTTTGGGGTTCCCAAAGGAGATGAAAATTGAACAGAATCCTGCTAATGAAAGTAATTTTGTAATTAACAAGACTTTCTTCAAATTCTAACGAACCAATACACCAAGGTTCAAGCTGCAACAAGTTCCTGTCTAAAAGCTAAACATGTATTTGAATGCCAGTATCTTTTCCTGTAGAAAGATGGCCAATTTTTTGCCCTACAACTTTAACAGTAGAGTAAAAGATTCACTATTAATAAAAAGTTTATATTCTTTTTAAAAGAAGTTTATTTCAGCAACATTTTCAAAAACGCTATGAAATCTTTCAATCCTTGCCCATAAGCTTTCCCTTCTGGATTTAATTATTAATCTCATTTGCGTTATGTGGGTTTTAATTATCATCTTTGGAAAAATTCCCCCGCAGCCATGATCAATGATTTTAAGATTAAAAATTTGAAGACATTTACATTGAATTTTATACTGTAAAGACAAGACTGAAAAGTACATGCAAAGAAAAACCACCACATCATCCACAAACCTACGAATTTAGGCAACAAATCCAAATTAACAGCTCCTCAGACATGCACAAAGAGCACACCACAACAAGTAAATCCAGTTCTTACAGAATTCAGCAAAGTCTTTAGAACACAAATATTACTTTTAACATATAAAAGAACATTTAAAGTGCTAAATTCCATAAGAAAATTTCCTTTTTTTAACAAATGAGGAGCACCTGAACACCACTATAAAGATGTGAGATACCTCAAATAAAACTGGATTCTTGTACGCATTGCCTTGTAAAATCAGATCCTCAAAACCAAACATAGGACAGATGAAAAATGAAAACAAAAACAAAGAAAAAACCCAAACCCCCTCCCGACCCCATTTCAAACCCCAAATTCCTACAGTGCTACATAAAACAGAATTTTAAAGTTGAAACAACATTATTATACATGCATTCTAAACTTCTAACATGAATTTAGGAATCTACCACTCATAAACCTTTAAGTATCTCAGCACACCAGACGAAACTCAGTACTACAGTCCAGTATCTCCTTACAGTAAAGGCATCGATGGAGGTAACAGACATACCACAAAACTTCTGTAGCAACTTAGTCCACTCGATTTCTGCTCGCTTTAAAATGGGATTAGGAGGTTCCCAGAACAACCATCCAATTTGTGGCACACATTAGATACAGAAAACCATCCCAGACTCGATGATCCGGTGGGTCTTTTCCAACGTGGTGATTCTACGATTCTATGACTCCTTACCCAAAATTTTGTGGCTGCATCTCTCAACAGCAACACCAACCATTCTCTGTCCTCTGCCTTAGCTTCACACGGATCAGTGTGTTTAGCAAGTCTCAGCCAATACAGATCTCTCCTTTCTGTTACTCACACTGCAGAAATGTTCTTACCTTGTTCTTTAATGAAAATGTACCCGGCATGCCCGCAAACAGGAATCTGTTCTTGACTTTCAGCTTTCCAAGATTAGCTACAATAAGACTATTTGACTTGGAGCTTTCAGGTATGAGCAGCACAGGAGCACCAGCCTCAATATCAAGAAGAACTCGGGAAGCTCGCTGTGCTTTATCTCGTACCTGGAAAGAGCAAAAAATTAATGAAAAAAAATAAACACAGGAAGCAGGCGATTATTTCACGCTGATTTGAACTGAATTCAGGAACGCTACTGTTTGATTTGCAAAATTGGGATGTGATAAAATTTTATAGCAAAAAAAGAACTCAAACTCTTGTTTTGATATACGCAAGTATTAACTGTCTTTCTTCTCATTATGCGAACAGACTTTTTAAACAAGGCTACTACTATTAATGATACTGATCACTCCCACATTAGGTTTTGTACACAACAGGCTATAGTTGCCATGATTATTTATGTACTCTATTGTGCAGAAGTTCAGCATCTGCTTTCCTCAGTCTACCAGCCATCATTCTTAATCAAAGACATGCACCTGAGTAGAACAGAAGGTCTCTTCAGGTATTGTAACCAGCTGGTGAACAACGGAGGAAAAGGCAAGATAAAATCTGTTTGTCTGGCACCACAAAGATAAGAAAACACCTGTAACAGCGCAATCCAGGTGCCAAAGCTTTAAGGCATGTACAGATTTGGTATTCAAAACTTTCAAACAGCAGCGGAACAGCGCTAAGTAAGGTCTGTTCATACTCCTCCTGTAGTTAAGAATATTCGCTAACATCAGAACTCTAAACCCTCCCATCATTTCAACTCTCTGACTTGATGCGCATAAATTTTATACTTCAAAAAAGAGTCTGGGAAAGAACAGAAAAACCCCAGACATACCGTTTGCCCTTCGATTGCTGCTCGTTGCCGCCCCAAGACATCCTGAAGCTGAGTAAAATGTTGGATGAAAGACACCACCTCTGCCTGGAAACGCTGAGTGTGCACGTACTGAACAGATGCCATGCGCAGAGTGACACGGATATCACACTCCCTCTGCAGCAACACATCTGGCCTCCCATACCTACAAGAATCGTTGAAAGTAAAACTTTTGGTGATTTTATGCACCTGAACAGTGGCTTATAAGGTCAGTACTTTACTATGTGATAATATGGAGACTCAACCCTGAATCAGTTTGCTGTTACGTTTAAAATTCATTGCATAACAACTGGACAATTCCTTATCTCATTAATTTCAGTGGGTAGCGGAGCGGGTGGAAAACCATGAAACGTCACAGGGTAAGAGCTACTGCTTTACGCAAAGCAGAAGAACTTCAAGAGCAAACAAAACCAAATCCTTAATTCAAAAATTAAATAAACTAATATCTTATCTTGAAATAAACTACCATCTTTCAAGAACAGCATCAGAGGGAAATAAAAAACTGTTTTTCCTGATTAGGCAGGTATATTGCAGAGCAAAGAAAAGATAAAAGTTGTGACTTTATGACTGAATACGTTCAAATTTTCATTTAAGTCACAAGCATCCAACGCAGAATCAAACAGACCTGACTGTTGGGGGGTTCATTTTGGGGGGATTGTTTGGGTTTTGGTTTGCTTTCTTTTGGGGTTGAAATATTAATATCGAGTAATCAGAAGTTAAAATTCATACTTTAAGATTTGGAAAATGAGTGCCTCTTCACCACTTGTAGTGAAACGTTCTCTGTAGAATTCTCCATGAGCTGTAAGGTCACTTAAGGACAGACTTCCAATACTTCCTTGCAGGGCTAAATCTCCCTCTGCGAAACAAAAGACACACTGTTGAGATCCAGTGGGAGGCGACCCTGTCCATGGCAGGGGGTTGGAGCTAAATGATCTTTAAGGTCCCTTCCAACCCAAATTATTCTATGATTCTATGATTTAAAACCAAGCCTGGAAAAACAGAGGGAAAAGCAGTGGGAAGAGAACGTGCATCTTCCCCAGGAACTAAACACACGAAACACCCACCAAGCACCAAAACAAAAGCATTTAAAATCCCCACTCTAGTGCACACCTCATTTATTTTAGACTGCACTCAACCTCAACCCTCCCAGCTACTCACCGATCACCTCCAAGTGAGCAGCAAGTTTTGACACGCTGGCTTTAGCCAGCTCACTAGTTGTCTTATTCAGCACTAGCGATAAAGAATGGACCTGGTGAAACAAAAAGGAACAGGCTGGTATTAAACAATATGACTTCACAGCTGTTAGTTTGTTTTCAAGGCAACTGCACTGTAACAAAAAATGGCAAATGAGAATTATCTGACTGGGAGACACTGGAGGAATGCAAGTTTTGGCTTCCTTGCTGGCACATTAACGGGTCTCCTGAGCAACTGAGACTGATCAGATCACTCACAAATCCTAGAACTGCTACCCTCATCCTTTTCCCTTTCAAGGTCTATAATAGATTTAAATTAGACTGCAGGACCTCTGGGATATAAAAATATACGTATATATACAATACATGCCAAATAGGAATATACTTTTTTTAAACAATACATGTTTGTACATACATATATATAGCCACAGATGTACATATATTTTTAAAAGTAAAAAAAAAATATTACATAGAAGAGCACAGTAACAATTTCAGGTCTTCTAACGCCAAAGCATCCTCACCATTTAAGAAATCACATTTAGTCTGTCTCCTGTGTTATCCCAAGGAAATAACAGTCACTGCCCACAAGACTTACACCTTCAACCTTAGACTCTCAGGCAGACTGGGTGGGGCTGGGAAATGGGTGACAAGCTCTTCCCATGAGAGCTCCATAGGATGAACGTGGAGCATTCTACTTCCCCCTCCCTTTCTGCAAAAGTTCTGTTATTCTATAACTTCTGTACCTTTTTTAACTACATCTACACACACTTTAACTCTGTTTCTGAATTTATGCACATACTCCACTAGAATATAAAACATCTGATTTAACCTTAAGTTTCTATAAACCAGCATGTTATGACAGACAATCCAATTAGTATTTTGTATTTCAAATATACCTTCAGATCCAGCTTAGTGTTTACAGGCTCTTGGGCTTGAGAAGCTGACAAAGTATTTATTTCTGATTTGATTGTCTGCTGAGTATCTTCGGGTTGCAGTTTCATAGCATGGTTATCAGCAGTGGATCCAATGCCAAAGAAATCCAGTATCACCACCCAAGTTTGCAAAGTTATTAAGACATCTAGGCAATTAAAATCGACATCTACGCTACGGTTAATTTTGTTATAGCGAGAAGAAAATTCAGGATGTTTCCTATCAACTAGAAATATATTGATATGAACTAATGAATCATCAAAGTTACTTTTTGCACAGGGCAACCTGGATCTGCCTGCTGTTGGAGAAGGAGGTGGAGTCAGAGGATACTCAGAATCAGCATCTTTTTGCTTCTTACGGGAGGCACAAACTGGTCTTTGGTATAGCTGAAAGACATTAGGTGCTTCTTCCATATGGGAAGGTAGGGAACGAGGCATATCTGGATATTCTACATTGGATACCGAGGGGCAAGACTGCGAAAGATATTCCTTGTGTGCTAAACTGGATGGCTTGGGTGCTCCACGGGACACCATGAGGTTCTTATACATAGAGTCTGGATTTTTTTCCAGAAGATCTTCCATCAGCAGGGAACGCAAGGCAATCTGAATAGACAAAGTCTGAGGATGATCTTTAGCAAACTCAACATCGAAGTCCTGAAATTTAAGGCTGACGAGACCTTGTGCACCAAGTGTAAGATCACCACTTAACTGAACCTGGAGCTCAGAGATATGAAAGTTCGCTTGAATCTGAGTAAACGATTTTGTTTCCTTGACAGCTAATGACTTGTTTGGAACAGAATTTAAACTAGAATGGCTGAATAAGCCATTTTCCTTCCGTTCACTTGAGAGTTCTGTGCCTGTACTATGAAGCGATGCTGAGGGAGAACTAGGACAAGGTGAAGACGCAGAAGCAGCTGGAAATTTGTTCAAGTCTTCACTGTAAATTAAATTATCCAGAGTCTGCAGGACTTGTTCATACACATGTTTGGCAAACACCACCTACAACATAAAAAAAAAAAAAAAATCATCATATGAGAGCTGTCTATATTAATATCATCAGTACGTGCATTTCAAAACTCACAAGCTGAAAGGCTGAGGAATTTCAAATTAGAAAAATTTTAAGTTTGCCCACAAGTGAAAATTACTTCAGAACAAGATACAATGCAAAGATGAAGTAAATAAATTCTTCTGTATCAGCTCTGTAACATGACACAATGTGGAAACACACAGGATAGGATCCTAGACTAGGATACCTTGTACTGCTAGGCAAGAAGCATGCACACAGTTAGTTAAAAATAAACCACCATACAGACCAGCCTTAATTTACCAGGCTGGGCTTATGCAGTAACATATGGAAAACACACTCTCCTTAGCTACCACTGCTTGTCTCTTTAGCTTTAGGATTTTCTGCTTCCTCAATTTAAAACCTCTGCTGCTGTAGAGATTTTTTTCAAGATAATGGCATTTTAATTCCTAGTTTCTACTAGAACTCAGATAAA
Organism: Phaenicophaeus curvirostris; assembly: GCF_032191515.1. Taxonomy (NCBI): domain Eukaryota; kingdom Metazoa; phylum Chordata; class Aves; order Cuculiformes; family Cuculidae; genus Phaenicophaeus; species Phaenicophaeus curvirostris. The sequence continues at coordinate 5,446,583 of NC_091413.1, read as the reverse complement.
CATGTTTGGACAGCAGCTTTTGGACAGTGACACATTCATTTTTTGCCCCTTGATAGATGTTCACGGCAAGAGCTACACCTAACTCATAAGCATGTCTAAAATGCCCCCAAAGAAGATTAAATTTTGGTCATCATTATTATAACCTAAGACTGTCTCTTCTAACCACACATATAAGGATCTGGTTTCTAAACTACCAATATGTTAAACTTGGAGATTTTTGCCTAGAAAACACTTACCCTCTGTGGAGGGAAATACTTTTACATTGATGGTAGAAATGTTACATTACTGTACCTGAACAGGGTTCACAAATTTCCCTTCAATCTTCATAATGCTTGATATTTCGAAGTCTTCACTACTCAGAGGGAAAGTTAAATCCAGATCTCTCTCTAGTGGTTTCTTTTCCAATTTAAACTGGATGGTGGTGTTATTCAAAATGTGGAAGGCTGATAAGAGACAGTGAAATGAAAACAACATTACAAGTGAACTGATGATCCTATATAGACTGTACAGCAGAGATACCATAGCAGCTATGTGACTTGCTCAGAATCTCCTAGCAAGACTAAGTTAAGTATATCTACGTTTTGTTAAATTTCTGCATGAAAGGCACTATTCAGGTTTTTACTAGGATACTAAAAATGGATGCAAATAAAATAACTTTTAAGTACCATCTACTACTCATAATAAAATAATTAAAGAGTCCTCTGATTAACATACCATGGCCCTTATGTAATGATTCAAAGAAGTCATGACGAGTAAAGTGGGATTCTTCCTGGCTACTAGTACTGGCAGGACCTGATGAAGAATGCTGCCTGTGAGGTATTTCACTTGCAGGCTCCTTCTTGCTCGTAAATTGGCTGCTATTTAAAGAATACATTTTAATATCTTTAATTTCAACTTGCAGTCTATCACTCGTAGATTCATCTTCTCCTGGTACAAAATTCTGAATAGATATTTGTCCTAGATGACCTACAAGCAGTTCAGAGCTGCCAGGCTTTCGAGGTATTGAGACAATCGGTGATTCAATGTTTACATTTAATATGAGCTTAATAGTATCAGTTTTGAGAGGCTGAGATCCAAATGCATAGCCTTCATTATCTTCTAAGTTGGCAACATCCCTTGATCGTGGCGTCGTATCAAACAAAGAAACCATCTCGCTATACTCGGCAGTTTTAGTTGCCAAGACTGTAGTAACTTTCGAAGCTGCGCTTTTCAGCATGTTACGGAAATTCTCTTCCAGTTCATCCATTGACAAAGTCAGTTCTTTCAGAAATTTGGCCGAGTGGTTGTAGTGCAAGGAGGCCATTTTGAGGCCGAGAGAACACTCCTCTTTTGACTTTTCTGTGAAAGTGAAACTTAAAGCATCTGGAAGGCTATTTCCATCATCAAGCCTAAAGAATAAAGATTCAAAGTAATCTACATCACCAATGAGATTTTCATACCTTACTGTATTCCCTATGCTGACAACATACTGGTTCTTAACGCTATCCTGTGTTAGATCCATCAGGTGAAGGTATCCAAGAGAGCCATTTACATCCAATTTACTACACATGGAGACATTGACTTTGGTGCCACCAATACTGGCTGTTGCGATTTTTCTGCCATACTTTTCCCCGTTTGCCATGCCAACTGTCCTGAGGAGGAGTATATTTAACCAGTGGATATCAACTGCCACCTCTGTATTCTGTACATAAGTGGACTGGAAGGTTTCCTGTTCCCTCCAATCTCTTTCCAAGTCACTTATTGAAGGCTGAGGACTGGAATCTTCTTTCTCCTTTGGAAAAGATTTCTGGAGAAACCCAATCAGTTCAACAATAGTCTCTGGATTAAGGATGATATCCAGGTTGTTCACCTGCACAGAGATCACCTGCAGACTGCTATCCAAATTCATCGATGGGCATTCTGCACTCACAAACTGATACTCTAATTTTATTAGAGACTCTTGATCTTTTCCACTGTTACCAGATGAAGTATTTGAGGCTGCGGTGCATCTCTCTGCCAAACTAACTACATCAACGGGACGTGCATCATGTGGTCCATAAACTGGGGACTGAGCCCGGCTGTCTCGAAGGCTCCCTGTTGGCACATCAAAACTCAGGTTCTTATGAGAAGCCATCAAAAGATCAAAATCTGTTCCATACGTTTGCATAGTATCAACTAGTAACAGGCCATGAACCGTCAGGGACACTTCTGCATCATACGGCCTTTTCACAAAATGGGCATTGGTGCCAAAAACCTTGAGTACAGAGATATAGCGTCCATTACTTTCAACACCCAGCTGCATACAGTTCACTTTGAATTCGGCCAAAAGCAGCTGAGATTCAACAAGAACTTCCCTGGTATGCTGCTCGAGCATGACAACACTCTGCGTTAGATTCATTACAGAATCATGCAAACTGCCAAGCTGCTCCACCTCTGCAAAGATCTTGTCTTTCCCTAAATGTAGGGCATCAGAAGGCTTAGCTTCAGATTTACTCAGCTGTGTAAAACAGTTCTTCAGAGCTGATATTTTGTCTTCATTGATATGAATTTTCAAGTCTGGGAGGCTGCCGGACAAGACAGCTCCTGGGTATTTTGGGTCAGACGTGTATATCAACCTGCGCTCCAACTGCAGGTGAACATTGAATTTTTCTACCACGTGAGTTGGACCCACATCACTATCCTGAACGTGTTTCCAGTTGTCTTTTACTCGGCCCACCATGATCTGAAGATCCATAAATGAAAGTGTGTATGTCTCATACATTTTTTTACTCATTAAGTGTGCTTGTAGCTGCTCTTCACTAATTTCTACTGCACTAAACTCAGGTATTTTGATGCCGCTGTTAGTGTTAGATTCTGGTGGTGGAGTATTAGGCGGAGTTGCAAGAGGTGTTTTATATTCCTCATCACTCAATTCGCTGGCTTCTGAAGGAAGAGTATCTGCACTTCTTTTAGATTCTTCTGTGGATTAAAAAAAATAATAGTAAACAAACAAACAAAAGCATTCTCCCCCCTCCTGGGGTATCTCCCACCACTACTATCATCCCACCTGAAGTTCTGTTTTTTTTAAACCCAAAGTATATCTGGTGCTGTCCTTGCACCCCCTCCACTGTCACCTTCTTATTCCCTCAAGAGGAAATCTACTATATTCTTATACATGCATGCAGATGTCAGTCACAACATATTACAAAATCTAGCAAAAGACACTACTGTCTCACTTTTAAGCCACTTAGAGCTACAAATTTATTTTCAATCAAGTTATAAACAAAAAAATCCATGATTCTGCCTATGCAATTCTTCTGATCCCAATCTCCTCAAAGCTATCTGCAAGAGAAGAGCAACTCAATATACTTTTCAATATATGAAAATATACTTCCGATGTCACTCCAAAAGAAAGGACTTATTCAAAGTAAATTTTCTCTGGAAGCACTGTACCAAAAAAAGCACTGGACTGCTCCTTCTTACAGCTCTCCGAGCCAAAATCCCACCTATAGTAAAATGCCCAACACACTCGCTTCAAATCTATTCACTGCCTTCAAGATATGCAAAATATCACAAAGCAGCCTTTACTTTAAAAGACAATCCCAAAACAACCCGAAATCCCCAACAAAGCAAAAAATCCCTGCGCTCCTACCCCCCTTATTTTAAAAGCTGAGTATCAATCTTAATTAAAAATTTATTAATAATAGCAGAATTACTATGTGAAACTACGCACATGTATGGGAAAGAACCTTAAGACTTCTCTACTTTCTACACAGACAAAAAAGTTCTTGGGAGAAGATGGAAAGAAAGGGAAAGTTGCAATCATTCCAGATCATACCTTGAGAATTTGTAAGTAATATTCTTCCTAGATCTACAACAACTAACACCGGATCCACAAATTTGAAATCATCGGGAAAGATCACCTGAGGGGCAGAAATATCAAGGCACACGGTCCAGCTTTTGCTGTTTTCCTGAAAGTTAAGAAGAAAGAAATAATAGCTCTCAAAAATGGCTTCCCCTCACACACAATAAAAGCTGTGTCAAAACAAATCAATCCAGTCAGCCACTTTCACACCTGAAAAGCTAACCTTCACAAACCACAGACTGCCACCACAGTCAATGAAGAGGCATTTTCAGTAGATGAAAGGTCTCAGGATATGGCAGATGCAATGAATCCCTCTCCAAAGGAACCTGCCATCTCTAAGCTGAGGAGAGTGTATCTACCTGCAGAGCTAAGACAGCAATCTACCTTCTCCATAACAATGGATCAGATAAATCCTTGTCAAGTACAAGAGAATCACAGAATCACGGAATAGTTTGGGTTGGAAGGGACCTTAAAGCCCATCTAGTTCCAAACCCCCTGCCATGGACACGGACACCTCTCACTAGATCAGGCCACCCAAGGCCCATCCAACCTGGCCCTGAACACCTCCAAGGATGGGGCAGCCACAAGTTCCTCAGGCAACCTGTTCCAGGGCCTCACGACCCTCATCATGAAGAAATTCTTTCTTATGTCTAGTCTAAATCTGCCCCTCTCCAGTTTATACATGTTGCCCCTCATCCTATCACTCCAAGCCTTTGTAAACAGTCCCTCCTCAGCTTTCTTGTAGCCTCTTCAGGTACCGGAAATTCACTATCACATGTGAACTCCCCCCAGTTTCTTAAAAAGAACACCACACAAAAAAATCAACAAAACTCTCTATTCTTTAGAGCTTAAAGTCCTAAAACATAAGAGTAAAAAACTACATAAACATTTTTGGGGGAAATAAAACTTACAATGAAGTCTCCTACTAGTAAACGATCAATCGTTTGCCTGATTTCAGCTTTTGTCTGCATTTTCAGCTTGTTGTACTGTCTTCTGGCAGCTTCAGCCACTCTTGCCTCTAACTCAGATTGATATCCAAAACCTGCATAAGAGATACAAGACTGATTTTGGTATAATTTTGTTCATCTGTTATAGAATCAGGGAAAAAAATAAAGACAGATAAAAAAGAAAAGATCTATTTTAAATTTTAGCAGTAAAATACAGGACAGGAAAACATAGCAGTTGAAGGCATTGGCTGTACCGTATACACCAGGTTGCTTCACAGAAAAAAACGAAGCGTCTAAGCACTAAGCAAATAATCCCACCAAAGAACGCTTCCCAAACCTTTTTCTGAGTCACTATTTGACAGACCTTCAACCTGAGTGATGACATACGAGGGGGACAGAAAGGGTGATAAGTATGGCAACAGAGGAACCAAAGGTATGAAAAGATATAAAAAACACAAAAAATCCCCAACCCCACCGAAAAAAACACATTAAAGTTTAACCTGAGGTATGAACCCTTCCCTTGTAGAAGAAGTCAGCTACTTTCTTAATGGCTTGTGGATTGTAAATAATATTCAGAGGCCTGGTACTGACTTCCAGGCGCCTCTCAAAAGTGCTGTGGACTGGATTTCTTTCATAAAGCATCTCAAACACGGGGGCATTAGGATCTGCAACTGAACAAAGAATGAGTTAGAAAAAGCAGCTGTAAAAATACACTAAACAAATAGACAAATAAATAGCTAAAGCAAAAAACAAGCCCCGAAGAATTTAATTACTGATTTTTAGTTGGTAATACGAGGGAAGCGCTACCCCTTGGAAAGTTATTTGGTAACAGAAAAGCAAATAATATGACTGACTTTTACAATCACCAGAATTCAATGTTTGTACATACAAAAACATTTTCATAAATGGGTCCTAACATTGAACTCCTCACAATTGTTTTTCTTTTTTTAAACCGAGACAAGGAGCAACTGCAATTCCCGTTGTCTTGCAATACATGTTTTCTCGATCACTTTCTTTAAAGTCAACTTCCACGCACTCTTATATCTCAACAAAGCTTCTATGATTTTATCTTTACTGTTGGCAAAAGCATTTGCATTAATTCAAACTCCAAGCATTCCATTATGAAATTTCTGGTTTGTAGGAATTCTCTCATATGCTTATTATCATCAAACAGAAAATGAAATCTTTACCAGGGTTCTGATCAGTTATTTCTGAGGACAAACTTTGGAGTCCAAAGGAAGACATGCAGCCAACTTCTTTTTGCTGATAAGAATGTAAAAAGAAAAAGATTGTTTAGATAAAGTCAACCAAGCCACTCGATATAAGCATAAAAGTCTTTCCCGTATTATGTATTATGGCTGCTTTATGAGTGAATTGTATGTATAGCCTGAGAATATTACATGCAATTTTTTTTCTTGACGTAGTCAAACAAGAGAGGGAAGTATGACTAAGAAGCCAACGTTATCTACTCATGTAGCAGACGAGAGCAAAGTCTGAAGTGCAAATTTCAGTCAGTTGTCTACAAATCATGAAGTACAAAGTACAAGGGAAAATTTCATGGAATTCTATTCAAATTTTGTGTGCTCAGAAGAGATACTTGATATCTATCAGCACTATGAAGGAAAAAAAAGTTCTGTATTTCTGCTTTTAGCATAAAAGAACACAGGTGAAATAAAACCTAACTTGATCCAAAGGGCTTTATGAAGAAGAACAAGCATTGATTAAGCAGCGACGCTGATTGTTACAAAAATTACATCTTGTTCAACAAATTATATTCTTCCCAACACATAAACTGTAACGTTAAAGTCACGAGCACGCACAGGAAACGATGAAGAGTTCTACGAATTATACTTGGGAAGGGAGGGGAAAAGCATGTGTTGAGTTTTGGACTATAACTATTTTCATACGCGTTTATGCATTCTACATAATAACTCAAAGAGTTTCTTTCACCTACAGGATTCGGGAAGACAAGAACAGGAAATATGGTCCCTTCTGTTGCCAAGTCTCTCAGAAAAAGACCACCAAGCTGAACTTTGAGAAGGGAAGAATTCCTGCGAGGAAGGGATTCTGCTAAGATCTTTACACCTGGATTATAAAGACATAAAACACTTTTATTTATCTTCATACACAGCATAGGTTTTATTTAAATTTTACCGATAATAAATAACACCCAGCAAACCAGTCCTCTGCAAGCGCTTATATATATTTATTTCTACTAAAAAAATAAAGCATGGAAATTTGGAATACATTACAATCATTACGAAAGCATGTGTTTCTATAGTTGTCTTCCTTTCACAGATAGCAATGTCTAAAATTAGATTTCTGTGTTGAAATCACTCACACATATGAAGAGAGAAACTTATTTTCACTTGGTGCATCAATTTCTGTAAGCTGTTTTCATATTTTGAGCTCTGTTTCAGTACAGTAATTTAAAGAATTTTAAATAAAAAAAAAAAATCAAAGGAAGGTCTGAAGGCAGACAAAGCTGTGGTCTTTTTTGAGAAAGAACAAAACTGAGTTAATACCTGAAAACTCCAGCTGCATAAAAGCAGTCTCCTCAGCACGCGCCACTTTATTCTCCTTATGCAACAGAGTGAAAGAGCCACCCTGCAACTGCAGATTTAATTTAGCAAAAACATGATCTCTCTTTGTAAAGGTGTTCATGCTAGAAGCATCTGCAGCAGGATCAAAAAATTCATCTGCACCTAATTAAAAACAAAAACACAAACCAACACATTAAACAAGGGCTACTGAAGAACAGAGAACTTAGTCTGAATTTGAAAGTAAAAACTTCCCAGCTTTAGGAAAGAAATAGAAACAAAAAATTAAATCAGATATACCTTAACAGAACTGAATATTCCATGGAACCCTTCTATTTCAATTAAGGTAACGTAAACCTATATTTAGGAAGACCCCCGACAACTCAGTACTGGTTATACAGCAGGCTATCCACCCCAGCCATCTGAACAGAACAAGTCCCAAAGCTCTTTGCCATAAATATTTCTAACAGTGGAAGCAAACGTATTCCATAAATTGCTTCAGAAATAAGCAGGTACACCAACTACTGAGACAAAAAAAACCCCCAGTTATTAACCTTTAGACAGGCCCTGCTGCCTAGGTACATTGTTTGGCATACGTAATCTTCGAACAGTGTAGAACCAAAGAGTTGATTCTATTCTCCTTTACGAAATATCTGACTATGGCAGCGTTAGCAGCTTTGAAATGCGAAAGAGAAACCTGTACTTCCATACCTAGTATGTCTTCTGGATTCCACTGTTCCTTTGGGTCTGGCAGCAGCCCTTCAAAAGGCTCACCTTCGTATGTTTGCTGAGCATATCCATACCAACCTCCCCACCCAGGAAACCACGACTGAAGATACTGCAGCATTCCTGTCCTACTGCCATGTGCAGATTCTGCTGTAGGGGAACCTCCAGGGGAATCAGGCAACGGCTCCTTAACACTCTGTGTTTGAACATTAAGGACATACACATAACTGCTGATAAGTGAAAAAATATCACAAGCATACAGAAAAGTCACAACAAAAATAAAATTCCATCTACTATTTACTCAGCACTCCTCAGTAAATCAGCGGTGATATTTTCAGTCAATACTTAGCCTGTCAGGAGAGCAGCAGCGAAGAAATAACAAATATATCATCAGTTAAGTGCTGCATATTCAAATAGGAAGCCATATGGCAGTATTTAAATCTTTGCCTAGAAACACTAAACCAAATAAGAAGCCATTTGATACCGTAAAACACAGCTTTAAATTTTAAGAACTGTATTTGAAAGAGATGACATTGTACTGTTACAGAGGTTCGTCCATATTTTATGAAGTGTGCTCAGAAAGCCATTTGCATGAAGCTGTCTTCAGCCACATATTTATTCTGGGAAAATACTATAGGCCCTTATTTCCACTCTCTGCTTTTAAGATGAACAGTTCTTGCCCTAGGAATTCCAGCAAGGATACTAGGGAGGAGAATAATCAGATGACCAGACAAAAGACTTCACTGTGCAAACTTGTGTCAAAACTGGAGGAATCCAGCACTGTTTGCAATTTTATCATTAATGCCACATTCCAACATCAAAAGGAACACATGCTAACACTCTCCAGCGGAACAGAACACAACATCTCAAAACAACTCACTCAAAGATTCCAAACACCACCCTGTCTGCAGAATGTTCCTCACCTCAGCCAGGTCATGGAATTTATCATGGACTATCTCATATAATAGCTTCAACTCTTCATATGTTTGCTCATCTTCAATACGATGCATTTCTGCCTGAAAAAACCAACAAAGGTAAAGTAACTGCACTAAAAGAATATAGCACCTTGTTCGTAAACACGTCAAACATCCCTGCAATAAGTAAGAGATTCACAGAGGAAACTAACATCTAACATGGTTTTAATGATAGCACCAAGTGCCTAAGCACATGAAAATAAACAGAAGCCATGTGGGCCACCGTACTATTTTCCCCTCTATCACAAATAAAATTTATTTGCATTATAAAATACATTATTTTAACACTTCTCATCGTAAAAATTCCTTGCTCAACTATATCCTTCTATTATGCATCAGAAGCAAGGTTTGCAGCACAAAATTTTAGCTGATTTTAACCTGATCTAACAGAATGACTAGCTTAGCCAGAAGCAAAGAAAGCTTCTAGCTTGAATAAAAAAGGCAGAGGAAATGAACTGCATAAATTAGGACACCGTAGTAGTCGCATTTAGTTACTCAGAGATGTTGTCTTCTTTGTACTGATTAAGAAGTTGTTAGTGGAAGCTTATGATTCACCCAAGTCTTAAAAATACATATTGGAATAAGAAAGCAAAAGACATTTTTCTAGTCCAACAGCATTGTCCTTGTTAGGCTCTGCTGATGATAATACTATTTGAAATAGTCTCCAGCTTTGCCATGTACTATAAATTTTTCAGTATATTGACCTACTCCTACAATTCATGTTTAAATAACACAAATAAGCATTACATATTGCTTACAGTATGAATAGAACCACACCTGTAGCCAAGGCAGGTGAGGTATATGACGCCCTGCACTGATTTAACAAAAAAGTCCCAATTCAACTAGGCATCAAATGCAGCTAATTATAGTTCACAGGGTTTTTTTCCTTCTGAAGTGAGACACAGATTCATCATTAGGGGCATTTTCTAAATTCTTCATCTTAAAATTCGCCACCGAAAGACAAAAACTAAAAAGACAACAAACCACCCCCAAACACACTGTCAACTCATCACAATTTTCCCCACGTTACCTACCCAACCATATGGGTGCCCTGACACACTTCTGATAGTTAAAACTCTTTGAGTCTGTAGAGAGCACAAGTTAAGAAAACACGTGACAGACTGACACAAGCATTCTATGAGACTTAATGCTATTTTTGATCAAAACCAGTTACAGCTGAAAAAAAAGGACAGGTTTTTGCACAGCAAAATAAAAACACAAGAACCCAAGAACCCTGCCGCGCACACACCTCCCACAAGTCCAGGCTGCAAACATTAAAAATTCAGTTGTGGTCAAAAGACAGCCTGCTCAGTGAAAAAGGCTTGCAGTAAAACCAAAGACGTTTCTAAACCGTAACAGATTTAAAATTTGAGAAGATGAAACAAATCAAATATAAGATGATTAATGAACACTGTAAAAACGTCAAAGCTAAATACCTGCTCTGCAGCAGACAGTGGTTCCCCCTTCAACTTGCTGTAATATAAGTCAGTGTACGATACTGCATCTCGGGCCCGATGTAACGCGAACTCCCAAGTAGAACGTCGTCTCTGCTCCCTGATCTCCGAAAGATTGGCATTCAAAGCAAAGATCCACCATTCTCGGCAGCTGAAACATTTTAAAATTACTGGATTAACAATATTTGTAAAAAAACCCAAACGCATGTCAAACTGGTAAAAGGTCCAGGATTGGTTCGGTGAAAGAACAGAGCGCAACTGGTCAGAAGAAGCATCAGTGTTAGAGACAGCAACGATGGGTCAGTTCTACAACTTGTGTAGAACACGGCTCTGCCAAGTACCCACTGCTTAAATAGGATTTAGTGTAGCTGTTCTATATCAGGCATAGACAATAAAATGTAAAGTGACACAGACCTCTGGTCTGCAGCGATACCACCTCTCCTACCTATCATGAAAAGAAACTTAATAGGAGCTCTATCGAGAAAGAAAATTTCAGAACACCACAGTGTGCACATGTGGGTAGAACCTCCAACTTCATTTCAGTTCTTGGAAGCTGTGAAAGAGGGATTCAAAGCCTTAGGTAGGAATAATTTTACTTTAAGCTTGAATCACATCTGAATATTTAAAACTTATTTATGAGGTAGGGAAAAAACCCATGAAAATTGGAACTCCAACAGATGATAGTATAGTTTTTAATATCATATTAACAACATCACATCTGTAGATATACTTACTTCTCCGTTACTGTAACCTTTGGTCTCCACTTCCTGAATTTAAGCTGGCGTTCCTTTCTAGCCAGTTCCTTTAAAAATCCCATGATCTGCTGATACTGCATCTTGTAGTAAAAGAATACACAGATCAGTTAGGTAATAGTGGGAGTGCTTTCCAAATAAAAGGGGAGGAAAAAACAAAACAAACATAAAACCAACTGCAGGCTCAGCTTTGCTGCATCAATGGCCCGCACATGGCTGCAGAATTAAGATTAATGTTAATCATAATTCATAATTTGCTTCTCTAGCATCACATCTTCTACCAAATCAGCCTTGCACACCCAACGTAGCCTAGTATCGTTAACAGCACATTCATGATAGCCTCGTTTATCCTGCTTCCCAACAGTCTCTGTTTCCAATACAGAGAGTTAAATGACGATGGTTGGTATCTACCTGTGACAGCTTCAAGGGGATAGTCTCAAGCTGAATGTCACACTCAAGTCGCGGAGTCTGGCGTGATCTCAAAGGCTCCTTCGAACAATTTCTCTTAAGAAGAGCAGATGTGCATACAGGTTCCATGATGTAATCATGATCACGGCTTTCCATACTCTTATCCATTGCTTCCTGGGGGTTACAAGCAAATTTATTCCATAAGAAATGAGTGTACAATACTCATTAGGAGGCGTGCGTTTCATATATTAGAATATACTTCATTAGCACGCCAGTCCATTTAAGAACCTTCTTCAACATATTCTCTCTTCAAAGGTAGAACAAGATATTGCACAGCCTAGCCTTTGTGGGTTGCACACATATACTATTATTGTAGCATGAAATCATAATCTTCCGTTGCTCTTAAAAGCACTGGATCCAATAAATTCTAAGTCAAATATGTCTTCAGTATATCAAGAAGACTAACAACAACAATAACCATTCACATGCAAAATCTCTCTCTCGTACCTGTAGCTGACCAGGAGGCAAGTCACCCAATAAAGTGCAGTTAGTATCCCAATAAACACTGAAGTCAGCAACATCGAGCTGTTTTTTCCGCATCAGTTTCTCAACCTGAAGTAGAAAAAGTGGAATACAGCCAAGATCACACATCATGTGCCATGTAGTTTGTAGTTCTACATACTCAATAAACAATATAAACGTCCAGAAACAATTTATAACATTAACCAGACCATTATTAAAATGCCATATTTTTAACTAAATATTTCCCAGCACCTATAAAATACATAATCACATCTTGGCTGCCATGAGCTCTAGCACAGTTGTACTTACTGGTTCAAATACTGCATTCTGCATGCATACATTTTTGATGCATATGCCAAACGCAAATGGCCGCAGAGGATTTGTGACACCATCTTCAAACCTCAAATGGACATCTTGAATTTTTAACTAGACAGAAAAAAAAGACAACTATTATGCACTGTTAAAAGTGGACAGCAGTACTATCCATTTATACTGAAACAATTCATTATTTCATTTCTGCAATGCTCCCACAAATTTCTCATAGTTACTCAGATCTCATAAAAATCCTGTTTCTCAATTCTTTCTGTACTCTCTGGTTCTACCTCTTTCCCAGACACCACTGGTCCCTGCCCTTCTCTCCAAAACCAACCAGCCCCTTTCATAAGGCACTGTACTTCATTCTGCTACCCTACTATTACTCTCCATTAAAGGCAAATGTGTAATTGCCAATCAGATTTGTTTCTGTACTAGAATCATCAGCGTGGGCAGCAACACACAGTGACCCAAAATAATTTTAGATTGGTAAAACCTTTGAGAGAACCGAGCTACTGTGGCTTCCCAGAAAACGCTGTGTCCAGGACTGAAAAAAGTATAGAACCTCTCACCTTGAGCTCCTGCATCAAATACATTACTCTCAAAAATACCAGGAAAAGGAAGCATGAGCTATCCTGCTTCTAAATTGCCTCTAATGAGCTGAAATTCAACCAGATAATATAGTCTATCTGCACATAAGGAAAAAGAAGCATAGTCCTTTCACAGAGGTGAGCAGGCAAACTTTAGCAAGTAATACGTAGAAACCTTCAAGGTCTTAAACACAAAGGATTAACGATGTAAATGTTGCTAAAATATCAAGTACACTAGGACTTCCAAAGAGAAAAAGGAACAGGGCATAACACCCATACTTTTGAGTAAGTTTGATACTTAGGAGATAGATGGCAGATTTTTATTAATAGTAGAAAAGTAATAATTAAAGAACTCGAGAGACAATATGCAGTCAAATAATCAATATCACAGATCAGCATAAACTCTGAGATTTGTTTCTTTATAAATTATCTTTTTATCAACACAAATTATGCTCTTCTGCATCATAAACAATTCAATATTTTGGTGGGTTTATAACTAAAAAACTAAAATGTGAGCAAAACCCATCAGATTTCATGCAAATTCATTACCCACCTCCTGTTACAAATCATAAAAAGTTGATGTTTTCCTCTGGGTAAAAGCAGGATGGAGGGTTTTTCCTTTCCAGAAGTCCCCACCCAGACTAGTTTAAGAGTGGAGTTACAAAGGTTCAATTTGAAAAGGAACTGTCCTCTGTCAAACATCTACCTTTGAGTTACGCATCTCCTCCCTGAGCACTATACAATGTGAAGCACAGTGGGCACAGGTAATTCTTTATAAGGGGAAAAATCTCTGCAATGCAAAGACTTACTTCAATGTTTTCTACAATTCTTGTGACTACAGATGCAGTAACTGAGTACCAGTAAGATTCCCCCTTCTGTTGTCGTTCTTTCTAAAAGAGAAAATAAAGACAAGCATTAATTACTACTATAAAATCTAGTCAGGAAACAACATACCTCATTTTACTGAATTTACTGTGAACAGCGAGAAAGAAAAAAGAACACCCAGCTCCTGCAGTATCTCCAACACACGTGGGACACACAACGGACCAGGGTTAGTGGGGCAGAAATTGTACCATGTTTGCATGTAGGAAACAAACTCTAACTTAGTTTCCAATGCATCTGTTCTCCTAATTGTTAGGAGACTTAAATGCAATCCATGTACCATAGTAGGAAAGACAAGCGTGACTCACTTTCCATTTTTCTTCAAGTGCAAGGAGAAGTGCTTTCTTGTGTTCTCTCTCTTGCAACTTCTCCCTTTCTTCATCAAAATCTCCTTTTTTTTCTGGTGCACCAATTAAGTGTAGTTTTGAGACGGATATCACCCATGGTTCCACATGTGGCCGATAAAAAGGTATCTGTAGTGTTATTTTGCCAATGAAACCTAGATATACAAAACAGAGATGCTGTCAAATTCCTGTGCAAATATTTTATCACTCTTGGTAAAAAAAAAATAAAAGAAAATAGAAGCAAATACGCTTCTGAAGTCACAGATATAGATTCTTCTAAAACATGCAATACCTCCTGTTTATAAATATTTGTCCGGCACACACAAGCAAAATACAAACCTGCCTTTACTTCAAATGGTAATTCCAGTTCCTTCAAGGCATCTTTCTTCAGTGGCAGGTTTTCCAATTCAACAGCACCTACACAAAGCAGAAAAAAAGACAAGACTGCTAAACAAAATTATGTTAAAGAATGCCAGCTTGAGGATCAGAAGATTAAAATGACTGGCACTGTGGTTTAAAGGAAAAAAATCAAATAGGATTTCATGAGAACAGCCAACCCACCACTTCAAGCTGTGGCACAATTGCAATGGTTATTTAATATACTTGCTAATTTTCCAATGCCATGTGCTTACACCATTTGATGAGGTCCTCTAAAAGCAATTTTGTGCAAGGTTTTAGACCCGAACTTTATTGTAACCAAGGAGAAAGCTTCTTCTCTGTGTTTTTTCAAGAGATACTTCAAGTACCTTCTCAATATTACAAAAAGCACCCACAGAAAATCGTTGACGTGTTATAAAACATCCTCTCCAAAACAAGCAGATAATAGCAACAAAATGTAAATTAGAAAGCTTTGATGTGAGGACTCTGCACAAGTTGCATGAACATAACATGACATAACATGCTATAAACAAGAAGTATTAATTACAGGGGAGTAACTACCAGCACCAAACCCTAAGAAGCAAATGCTACACAATATTTTCTGCCACAGTCCCTCAACACGGAAGTTACCAAACAACACCAAGAAAAATGATACTCAAACACAAAACTAAACATGCTGATAAGATATGCTAAGCACACTTTTAAATGTTTCATATAAATTAATTTGTTTATAAAAAGCAACCAAGATAAGAACACAAGAGAATTTCCTCTTTATAGTAAAGCACTAGCACAAAATTCCATATTAAAAAAGTTTATACGAATGTGAAGTGCAACATTAAGTGACTGCTTCTAGTGCACCTTCCAGTTATTACAAAAACATGGCACTTCTTTTTAAAATCACAGTATGAAAACACTACAGAAAATACCACAAGGCCTCACCCTTCAGAAGAGCGACTGAAAGTTGGTCTGTGTTCAGGTTATTGACATATTTGCCCAAATAGGTGTTGAGGACCCAGGCTACCAATCCTTCCAACATGACTGTCCTAGAAGAGGGCAGCTAATGCTCCTGTCATTTTCTGGGTTTCTGTTCCATAATTAGTCTTTCTCTGGAAGAAAAAGCATGAAGAAAATGATTGCCTGAAATACACACCCTCAGCAGAGCTGACATATTGCTGTCACTGTAATTCTTACTGTAAAGAATCTAAAAAGCAACAAAATCTGTTAAGCTGGATTTCTACCCTAAAGAAAATGCTTTGCCCTTTATATCTCAAATCAGAGTTTTATATAGAGCTTTGATGATTACAGACCGCTTCCATTTGCAAATTAAGTTCATTTTTCCATTCTTTTTCCAATCAAAACAACCCTTTTTGTTGCAGTAACCAGCAAGCCCAATCTACAATCCTCTTCCAGAAAAGGGAAGACTAAAATTCCACATTGATGTCAAGCAGTTTTGCACTGGCCTCCTCGATTTCTGCTGTCAGTGTCTTCTTCAAGTTGCCAGCGTTTTGGTCTAAAGTAACAGTCCAGAGCCTTCGACTGTATTTTTGCAGAATTCCTATATAGCATCTGTGAAAAAACAACCCTACCCAACTCCTTGTTTTTTTTGAAGAGTGTATATGTGGGAAGTAACCAGATACAAGCCGCATAAATAGCTCACCAAGAGTTACTCTAACAGGTTTCCAAAGCGATAGCATAGGTTGCTGTGTCAAGGAGGGGAAAAAAGCTGCATTAGGAAAGCAACACCAGTCGTACAGGTAAACATTGCTCTTCATACTCTTCTTCAACCACTTCTGTTTCAACTTATGTGGTAATCAGACCACTAAAACTCCTAAGCCCCTGTTCAAGGTTTGAACCAGTGAATTGCAAAACTACTATGAGCTCCTGCAAGGACAGGATCAAGCATGTTATTGCAGTAAGAAGCAGATAGGCTGTATCTTGTGGTTCAAATGCAGCAAAGGCGTTAATTCCATGCTTAGCAAAGTCTCCCAACCCCCTCACCTCCCTAAGTGAGAAGACTGAGTGGCAGAAAAGCCAGATATCAAACTTATTGACATCTGACAACAGAAGAAAACGACAACTTCAAGATTTACATTTCAAATTTTATAATAAGATTCAAGGTTTTCTCATAATGAGTTTTGATTGGTTTTAGCCAATCAAATCAAATTTTTCTTCTTTAAATTTGAACTAATATGGTCAAAGAAAATAACCAGAATTAATTAAAAGCCTTTCTAAAGGCTGAAAAGTGAAACGATGTTAAACATTTTTAACATATTTATCTTTGTAAAATTCCTCAACACTTTTCAAAGATGACAGTATTACCCCACAGAATAAAGATCATTTTACACATGGGGCCACCACCGTGTATGACTAGTTTTTATTCTATTAAAACTGACCAAAAAAGGTGAAGTTAAAATCTCAAGCAAATCATAGAATCATAGAATAACCAGGTTGGAAGAGACCCACCGGATCATTGAGTCCAACCATTCCAAATACAATAATCCTTGTCATGTTACCCTTAACAAAATAAGTAAATAAAAAATCTACAGGTGTTAGGAGTCAAACCAGAGGAAAGATCTTGCAGAAGCTTTTGGAAGCACAGGACAGGCTGGTACCCCAGAGCCTGAAAACCTCTGGTGCGTAAACACTTTATTAAAATCCACAGTAAGAAAGACACAGCGAGCGCTTATAGAATCGGTGGGAAAAGACCTTTGCGATCATCGCGTCCAAGCGATACTGAACTGTTTCTCAGGAGGACATGGCGAAGTCAGGACCCTCACTCGGGGTTGGCTCAATTTTCCAGCCCAGAGGAAGCGGGAAGCCCCGAGGGTCGGGAACCAGCTGGGATGCGGTTCCTGTCAGTGGGGATGGGGGCGTGGGGTGGTGGGGGAAGCTCAGAAGCTTTTTCCCCTAGTCCTATCACCACAAGCCTTTGTAAACAGTCCCTCCCCAGCTTTCTTACGGCCCCTTCAGGTACTGGAAGGTCGCTCTAAGCACAGCAAAAGCCCAGAAAGGGCCCTGAGGGGCTTCCCCTTCTCCCCGCACGCAGCGAGGAAGGCACAGCAGCCCCGAGCCAAAGGTCACCTTGCCGGGGGCGGCCAGCAGAGCCCGCGGGTGAGCGGTCTCAGCTCGTATCAGCCCATATCAGCCCGTATCAGCCCGCTCGCCCCCCCCCGACTGGGCCTCAGGCGCCAGGCGGGGCCTTAGCGGGGGGGGAGGTATGTGGTGCGTGTGTTTCTCGGGCCCCTCGCCCCCCCGACTCCCCCCGCGCCGGGGCGGAGCGCTGCGAGGGGCGTGAGGGAGGGGAGGTGCGGGGCTGCGGGCGCGGGGGAGCGCGGGGGGGGGAGGCGGACGGAGCAGCGAGGGCGGCGGGGCCGGGCCGGGCCGCGCGGTGCCGGTACCCACCTGGGCGGCTGCGGCGCGGGCGGGGCGCGCCAATCGAGCCCGAGCCAAGCGGCGCCGGGCAGCCGAGCGCCGAGCTATCGATGAGCGCCTCCCCCCTCCTCCGGCCCCGGCGCGGAGGCGGTGCCGCTGTCTCTGCCCCGCCCCTTCATCTCACCACCCGCCCCCGTATCCCTCCGCGTCACGGCCCGCGGAGGAACACAAGGCGGGGCCGCCTCACAGCCCCATGGGGAGCAACAAAAGTAGCCCCAGGAGTCGCCTGCCCAGGGTGGGGGGCGTCAGATTACAGAGCAGTGGAGCTGGAAGGACTCTGATAGGGCTCTTCAGTCTCATTTCGGCTCCTTTAGCCCCTAAATCATAGAATGGCTTGGGTTGGAAAGGACCTCAAAGCCCACCCAGTACCCCTCCTGGATCAGGGGCTCCAAGCCCCATCCAACCTGGCCTTGAGCACCTCCAGGGATGGGGCAGCCACAGCTTCCCCAGGCAACCTGTTCCAGGGCCTCCCCACTCTCAGAGTGAAGAAATTCCTCCTCCTGTCCAGTCTAAATCTGCCCCTCTCCAGTTTATCCCCATTGCCCCCAGTCCCATCACCCCAAACCTTTGTGAACAGCCCCTCCCCAGCTTTCTTGTAGCCCCTTCAGGTGCTGGAAGGTCACTAGAAGGTCTCCTTGGAGCCTTCTCTTCTCCAGGCTGAACAATCCCAACTCTCTCAGCCTGTCCTCTCATGGAAGGTTCTCCAGCCCTCGGATCATCCTTTTAGCCTCCTCTGGCCCCGTTCCAACAGCTCCATCTCCTTCTTAGGCTGAGGATTCCAGAACTGGGAATTTCTTCCTAATGTCTCGCCTCAATCTTCCCCTCTCCAGCAGTGATAGGACTGGGGGCAATGGGTAAATACTCCTTGCATCAGTTGGAAAATGTACCTTAAAATACAGAATGAAAGAACCCATACTAAAAATCAGAATTTGGTTTAATGAGGGGGTTGGGAAACTTGAAAATACACAGAATTCTAAGAAAAGCAGGCTTTTTATTCTTTTTATAAGCAAATGCAAGCACACTTTTCCTACTTCAGCATAAAACGGGGATTTTCATTCTCTCCACAATGTGAAATCCAGTTACCCTGCCATAACAGGAGCCTCCTTTTTAACATTTTTGAAACAACTTCAACAATCTTGCACTGCTTCTCCACTCAAGTCCCAATATAGGAGCTGACGAACAAGGCATCAAAATGCTCACTACAGGGCAAGAGGTTCAAAGCACTGTATAAAATCAGGTCCTTGCCCAAATCCCTAAGTTTTGTAGCAGTCTGTGTACCCATTTTCAAAGTCTCTTCTGAAAATTACCATCAGGTTTAATATCCAGTTGTAAAAGGTTTCTTCATAGTATAATTAAAGACCTGCTAGCCAGTTCTCAGTTCCAGAAATCATATTAGTAAACCTCATCACTTTTGAGGCAGCTTATAATTTGGATTTTAAAAAAAATCTGTATCTCTTCTGTAGCTGTAGAATAAATGTTATCCAAAATACTCTCTTTCAGTCTAAGGCTTTGGAAATAACTACTGCATTGAGTTTCTCTTGAGGTAGAATAGTTTGATTGGAAGGGAAGTACAATGATCTCCTAGTCCAACGGTATGTTTTTATGGTGTAAAATAAAGAAGATATGCCTACTGTATGCCTTCAATTAAAGGTAAATCAGATACCACGTTGCAAATCGTGGTTGAATACACACACCACAATTGCTGGTTGAGTCATACGCATAAGATATAATTATGGGAAAATGGGATCCTAAAAATCAACTTGCGAAACAAAGACTCCCACTTGGTTCAAGGAGAACCTCTACTAATTTTCTGTAAGAGGCGGTTGGGTCTTCAGCGTCAAGCAAGAAGGGAAGAAGAACAGGATTTTCTGGTTCTGAGGTCTGAGTCAAATCCACTTGTTACAGAATATGTTGTGCAATCATCGAGAGATGGCCCTTTTTCTGACGTCAGAGGGCGTGAGCGATCTGGCATACACACATGTTTTTGCTGTAATAGTCACTGGAACGCAGGGAAAAATATTTTGGGTTCACGGTTAACCTCAAAAATGAGGTCAGAATCCATCAGAATCAATCAATTGGAATCAATATCATAATAAATCACCCAGGACACACAGATGGCAAACTTTAGAGCTGTCAGTAAAAGTAACTTACTTCCTGCTCTGAGATAACAACTATTTCACCAAGCTTTTCTTTTCTAAAATAAAATTAACTATATACAGCTAATGAAATACTATTGTTTAGACATAGCAGTTGTAATTTAGTGAAAAAAATCCTCCTGTAAAAGATTTCACTCCTTGATATATTTAAGGTTGATTTAAGAAGCGTGGTCTAATATGAGTGAAAGCAAACTGTAATAATTAAAGAAATGTCCAGGAGGATGAGGGAAAGTGGGATAGGAAATTGAGTGCAATAGCTTTAATATTAAAATCAAATGGATAATTTGTTAGCACTGAATGAATGCTAGATGTGCTGGTCACAGCCATGTTCTTGACAGGCAATATACCTGAACCCCAGTTATCATCACAAGAAGTCTCAGCAGAAAAATCAATGGTTTGCAGTTTGAAAAATATTCATTTTCAAGTCTGCTCTGAGGTATCCCAGAAGAAAGGGAGGAGATGGCTATTCTATTTAGAAGAAAAAGCATTCAAAATTTTTAAAATGCAAAGACCCTCAGAGCTGACTAAAGAGATTCAAAACCTCAGAAGCATCAGTGTCTACAGTCACTTGAAATGTCAAGTCTCTCTAGGAATGCTACATTTAACATAAGGTTTATTTTAGAAGATACAGGGTTGTTTGTACGCTGATTGACTGATTAAAATTAACCAATCTGTAATTTCCCTTAAGTGGTTTTCATCCCCACATCTTGAATACCCAGAGGAAACTTCTTTTCTTCTGGAAGTAAATCATGAAGTAAATTGTCCTCATTTTCCACAGAGATCTGAATTTCAGGTTCTTTCTTCAAGGGATTTTCTTCTTTTGAAAGGGGAACTTCTTCCCCTTTTGGGGAATAATAGGGAGCATTTCCATAATCCATGCTAGTTGAACTGGTCTGTTCTGGGAACTGGGAACTGCAGTCTGGGCTACATACTTTAACAATGCAAGTCACATTCACCTGTGTTCCTCCGTTACCAGAATGTTCTGTCAAATAAACATAAAACACATTAAATGTGGAAGAATGAAACCCAGAACAAGACAGTTGGTTTCTTTATCCAGTATAGACACTAAATATCTTCTTGTTCCAAATAATTTAGGTAAGCTGGTGCTGTTGGTTCTGGTTTTAGGAGGTTTTTTCGTACCATAAAATCCACAACGTTCCAGAAATAAAAAAGCCATAAAAATAATACAGAGCCCTGGATCACAGCCAAATCCCTACCTACCTGATGCCATTTCAGATGCTTTTGACAATGTTTTTTTCTTACTGCTTCCTTTGGCTCTTCCTTCTTAAGTGCCTCCTGTCACACCTATCTCCTAGTCTGCAAATACTCTAACCTTCTCCATTGAGCACACTCTTCACTGCCTCGGGATGACAACTTAGAACAATCGCTTTATCTTTTCAAAAGTTACTCTCTCTGGTGGACATGGGTCTGATCTTTTATCCTGCCATTTATTCTGCTAAGAAGACTCATAACTGATCATCACATTTTAAGAGGCTCTGGACCACTCTGATACATTCTTACCTGAACTCGCAGAGTTGTGTCTGTCTCCACTGTGAAGCTTACAACCTTCTGGAGCTGAACGTTGCTGCTGAAATCCTTCTGTTCCTCTCTTTCCATTGTTCTTGTTACTTGCTACGCTGACTCTTGCAGAGCCAGCTGGATTATTCAAGGAGCTATTGCTGGATCCAGAAGTTTCCAAGAGATGCTGTTCCTCCTGTTCAGAACTGCTGGAGTTTTGAGAACCTGTATTTCTCACTTTTTTGTCACACTGCTTTTCTGCAGGTGAAAAAGGCTAGAACATGTGCAGAGAAATGCAAAACATTAATCCACTAACAAAGACCCGGTCAGCAGCTAAAGAAACTACTGATAATTGCTACTTGCATAGCAATGACAGTAAGTAAAATTCATACCAGCTTGTCAGGAGTTCAACAAAATGAACCTGATTCCTGAAGGCACCTACAGTACTTCACTGATTACCAAAGGAACAAAGGCTTTAAAATCTGCTCTTCTGAACCACATCTATGTTTTTTAAATTATTATTTATTTACTGATTATTTCTTGACTATTTATTACAGCTGACATAATGCAAGTCTAGTTCATTATAGAGGTTACATAAGGCACATCTTCCACTCCAGCTTGGGGATCAAACCATCCGATCCGCACTACAGTTGTCTTTCTGCCGTGCAGTTTTCTTCGACTTGTAATGAGATACGACTGCGTGATTTCTATAAAACTTTCAAACAAATGGAAAAGATGGAAAGGAAGGAGTCACTCACCGCATCCGTTTCTGTAGATGGTGGAGAATATGCAAGGGCTGCAAGTGAGGAAAGATAGTTAATTAGCATCTCAATCTGTTTCAGTTGCAAAAGCTGCTCCCTTAACTAGTCTGAATGATATCCTCTACTCCTGGAATAAACTCCAAATGCACATATATTCCCACTGTTTGAAAGTGTTGGAAGCTGTATTGTATTAATTTCATAAGGTGACTTAAATTTAGCCAGCAAGCATAGGGGACTTTCTGCATGAATTAATAATTGTTCTACTATAGTGTCAGCGAGAAAAGGTATTTATGAGAATTAACTATGGTTGTGACTATTTAATGATAACATTTAGATAATGTCTAATATTTAGATGTGTGAACCTCATAAGGTTCAACAAGGCCAAGGGCAAGGTCCTACACCTGGGTTGGGGCAACCCCCGATTTCAATACAGGATGGGGGATGATGTGATTGAGAGCAGCCCTGAGGAGAAGGACTTGGGGTACTGATGGATGAGAAGCTCAACATGACCTGGCAATGTGCGCACGCAGCTCAGAAACCAACCATGTCCTGGGCCACATCAAAAGCAGCGTGGCCTGCAGGGTGAGGGAGGGGATTTTGCCCCTCTGTTCCTCTCTTGTGAGACCTCAAATAAAACATGAAGTGACACTCCTTCCAATAGTTACGGATTTACTTGTTTTCATTTCATGAATCTTACCTTTTTTTTTTGAGAATAAACAGTATCCCAAAACAGTGATTATCAGGACCAATAACAACGGTCCTGCTACTGATCCTGAAAAGAAATTAAAAGGTAAATTATTTGGCAGCTTGATCTGACAAAGGTTCTAATTAGGAAGAAGTAGTTTTGTAGTTTCTCTCCTTGGCTTTGCTTTTGCTACAAAAGCAAAATTTACAAGTATTAGGTGTGTCCGACATTCACATTTAATGCGTCTATAGTCAGACACCAAGGTCTCATTTCAGTCTCCACCACTTCATAACACTGAATTTTTCTGTCCTGAAAAGTGAAGAGAGACTTTTCACCTCAGTCACAAAAGGTATCTAGGCTACCTGTTAAATATATCTGTTAAATACAAGGCTAGGCAGTCCAGAATGCACCTGAATATCTATGCCGAGGTTCTGCTTGGATACAGGTAACTGATCTCTAAAAGAAACTGAGAATTAAATACAAACTTGTTTCCTAGCCAGACAAATATGACTTTACATGAGTGAATAGCTCACCGATGATATAAGACGTGTCAGGTGTGGAGTTTAAAATGACAGATTGAGTTATTATTTCAGGTTTGTTGGAAGCTGAGCTTTGGGTCAGGAGCAGGTTCAACATAGTGTGAGGTAGAACTGTGACAAGTCCTGTTCCTGAGTCACTACAGACAGTGTCACTCACTCTGCTTCCAGGAACAGCCACTGATTTACAGCTGCAAGGAACAGAAAGAGAAATTAGGAAAGAAAGTAGCCCTGTGCAGAGGTAAGGTTTCTATCAGACAGAAACACTGGCTTACACGCTGTGCGGTGTACAGCTGGTATCGTAAGATTCCTCACGTGAAAAAGTGCCAGGAGGACAAGGTTTACATTCAGTATCTGTGCTATCTGTCCCTTTACACAAATAGAAAAACTCCAGTTAGTCATGTAGTGAGAAACATGAATGAATATTCAAGGTCTGTGGTACAGATTCTGGAAGTGATACAGAGGCAGTACACAAAATGCAGTCACAGTGTCACAGCAGAGATTAATCTGGAACAGCCAACCCAAACGCAAATCAAAAGATGAACCAGCTGTTAGTTGTAGAAACCTACCAAAAAATTAAAAAATGCACTACTGCAGACAGAGCTGAACTTTTTCTCTCCTCCCTGACAGCGTACACCTATTCCATTCTATTAGAGTCCTGCATCTTTTCAAATGATTCTTAATTTCTTAAAAATTTTCAGTGTTCCACCTCTTTGAATATTATTTATCATCTCGAGACAGCTACATCTTCTGTGATGACTTTCATCATCTAATAAGGACAGACGAATTCTGCAGGACAGCATAGAGTCATCATTACTTCCTATAACCAAAATTGAACCTGAAGACCTATTTCAAGGATTTAAGCAGCAATTAAAAGGTCTTGAATTTCAGCCACTTGTATGGATAGAATCACATGGTTGAGCAAAACAAAGGAGGATTCCATTGGACTGGGGAACTTTGTGATACCTCGTAGTAAAAGGCTGCACTATGTTTTCCCCTTGGCTATTCCTCTTGAGAGCACTGTTGCTCTAGTTACTGCCTACTTGCTAAGATAATGCCTACACTAAAAGGAATGCAGAACTGTAGGGAATTATAAGACAATATTCCTGTAATTTACTGAGCTGGAGGCAGATTTAGAAATATTTATTGACTATTAACATGAAAAAACCCTCTTCGTACAGCTTAACTAGTTTGTGTGTGTAGTGTTCAGAATTAACTTACCTCTTCTGGAAACTCGGTAACCTTTTCCACATTTTTTGTGTACTTCACATATTTTGCAGTCCTCGTATACTTTCGAAATACAGTACATATTGGGTGGGCAGCTGCAGATTCTGTCCTGTGAATTGGTGCATGTTTGATTCTGCACGAATCCTGTTGTTAGAACAAGAATAAAGCAAAATGTCATTAGCAACATTTAAAATCATAGCCTGCAATGTTTCAAGGGAAGAAGAGGTGATGTTCGCATACTACTAACTGAAGACAATTTTGCAGGTTTTGGCTGATATACCATCATAAAACAAATAAGTTTTATGCCCCAACATCTATATTTTCGGCAGATTTTCCTCTCTCTCTCTAGGAAAGGAGAAATTTGCATCTGTAGAGTTCACACTTGAAACTCTGTACCTGCAGTTGCATTGTATCATAACCATAAATATGCACATTTGTGTTACTTGTGCTCATCTCCGCAGTCCCCGGGAGCCATAATAAGATTTGTAGTCTAAGCAGATCATGCAACTGTATTTAAAGCGATTGGAGACCTTACTACAGACATGTTCATATTGCAATTAACTTTAGCTTTGTAGGATTAGTTATTTAGATGGGACCAAAGGTCCATTAAAGAACTTAGACTGTATCCCTAAAACTTAATTATCTACTTGACTCCCTTGCAAGTTTCTACACTGGTTTCCATTAGAAATTATGGGCAACTGCATAACTGATCTTGTTAATGCATGGAATCTATTAGACCAACGTACATATGTTGGTACAATATACTACTTTATATACTGTTAAAATGCTTTAACAAACTGAACCAGTGTGCTCTCAATAATAGCTATGCTGTTTTCAAAAGAAATAAAAACAACATAGGAGTATCACAAGTTTGCAGCTGTCAGGTCAGTAAGCAAACCAAGGAATAACTGGATGCTGGAAATGTAATTCTCCATATACCCCTGGCATAAGGTCCCTTGGCTGGAGAGTATAAGCACAAAGTTATTCTACTGATGACATTTGTATCCGTTTTAGTGATGCAATGCCTTAGTTTCCAAGATTGTAAGATTGGTGTCACATTTTAAGAAAACAGATAAAGGGCCAAGGCCTCCTGCGAGACTTTTCCCTCATTCTTTTCTCCAAAACTTACGAGTACCAAAAGCAGGAGAATGGGACTATACAAGTGATAGGCAAAGCCTCGTTTTCCTAGGAGAAAAGACTAGGTTAAACTAAGCCCACTCTGTGAGCAGCCTGTTAAAGTCACAATTCCCTCTTTAATAATTCAAGCCTACCTTTCCTGCAGGGTGGTGAGCAGGCAAAGCACTGAGGAGACCGATTCCAGATTGCTGTATACGTGTTAGGACTACAGGGACTGCACTTTGTGTCCACAGTGTGACTGCAGCTCTCTGTCTTATATTGACCTATTAAAATAAAACCAAAATTAAACAGAGAAAGCATCTCATTGAAAAGATTACTAGGAATTGTGTAAGGTAAACTGCATTCTTAGCTGTAGAAATCCTTTCCTTTCACTACCACTATCAGATTGGTAATGTATTCCAAGCATGTATTGATTTAAAGGGGGTCTGCATGTATATGTACAGGGAAATTCTGATTTCTTCCATGTTATTTGTGTCTGACCCCTTTTCCTATATTCAGTTCAGTGAATTCCAGCCATGTTAAAACAAGACATCCTCAATCCTGAGCGAAACTCCCCAGCATATATTTAGATGTAGCTACCACGGTACATAACAAAACTTTTAATACTCATAGAAGTTGTGTTTCGTGGTGAAACACAGGATGGTGTTTTCTGCTGAAAGTCAGGCACGGGTGGAACGATCTATCTGGGTGAGGCCTTTACTACCTTTACAAGCAGCAAGTAAAGAAAACATAATAAAGAATTACCACAAACCAATCTGAATTAGAACGTCAACCCTTGTCACTACAAAGGGACATGAGCTCACTCTTTTTCCTTCACCTCTTCAGCCAGCCCTAAGATTGTCAGCCAGTTCTAACAGATCAAAGCAATGAGTTCCTAAAGCTACCGGCATTCCAGACAAAGTCAAAACCTATCAAAAGTAGTTGCTCCAATGCCTCTCACCACCAGCAGAGTTCAGTGCAGTGGTGAGAATAAGTAAATATGAGCTCCAATATATCCATTTTGGAGAAACAAAAGCGCCTCAGTTGCTGTTTCACCCTTGCTTGAAAGAAGGAAGAAGATAAAAGTCAACGTCTCATATCCTGCTCAGAAATATCCTGGACAATATACTCAGAAAGCAAGAGTAACACGGAGAAAGCCTTTGTAGCTGCCTGGAGAATCTCTGTTTTCCAAAAGAAGGGGCGCTGGACTTGAGCCATAGAAATTATTTCCAAAGGCTTTCGTTTGCCATGTACTTACTTGAACCTTAAACACCTGCCGCTCACATCCTGCTAATGCTTTAGGCTGCAATTTTTGACAAGATACAGTAAAAAGAAATCAAATTCATAATAACAGAAATAAATATTTTAGACTTCCTACAACTTGTTGCCAGAGTCTGTTATTCTGAAAATTAAGGAGCAGCAGACTGAACAGTGCCTACCACAACAGAAAGGGTTTTACCTAAGAATTATCGTCTTTCACCCCTTGTGTTTTTAACAAAGGAAATGTGACACATCTATCTAGACATTTTCAGTTAATTGAAGCAACTGTGGGTGCTTCAGCACATACTGATTTCCTGCTTCAACTTCCGGATCTCTCTGACAGGAACTCAGCATTTATAGAGAAAAATTTGTTTGCTCAGCATGTAATGGGACAAATAGGCAGGTTTTTGCTGTGTCTAATGTAACAATAGAATGACATTGCAAAGCTCTCGTATTAAAATACCCAAACAGCATGTCTGTCCCCCAAAAAACCCCAAACCCATGCCCCCACCTTTCTGCAGGCAACAACTTTTGCTAACGAAAGACTACAAGTAATTATCACTGGGGTGTAAGATTTGACATCTCAGAGCAGAATTTCTGTAGCCTTGCACTCAGTCTCTGAGAGTGGTCTGCAACGCCTGATTTACAGTAAAAGACAACAAATCTCCCTTAATAAGCAATTATAGATTAATTTGTCCAGTGGAAAGCCCCTTACATAAGTGGTATTATCAAAATGCAGAAACTAAGCTCTACTTTACAATTGCTTTATGATATATTTGATATTAGTGGGCTTTGGTCTGACGTGTGTTGTCTCATTTTTGTAATTCCCGTAGTGAGCTGCTGCTCCCTCCCCCAAGTTTTGATTTAATGATATTATACTCTAATCAAAGCTCCACGCACTCTGTGTTTACAAGCATTGAGTGCAAAGCTGGGCTTAGAGAAGCTCAGCAGCCTACCTCCTGGTAAACCCCAGCCAGGATAACCCAGTAAGACAAGTCCTGTTCTGATAAAAAGGTGTCTCTTTTGCCAATCATTTACAGTCACAGCATTTTATTGTCTTCCAGCTAGACAACAACAAAAATCTGATGCCCTTAAGGTGTACAAATAATCAAAAATGTACTATGCTCATCTGAAAATTGACCGAATTTGGCTGTGTAAAGGAATAGTTTGAATTGTAACCCACCTGGAGGGCACTGGCTGCAGCATTTATTAAGGCTTTCTTCATAGAATTCAGTGCTGGGATCTTTGCATCGTGCAAACTGTGGAGTATACGGCAGGGAATGTTCCTAAGAGAAATTAGATGAAAATCATGAGTCACACGTCCATTCTGACCCTAGGGCAGAGACTCAAAATAGAGAAAAACAGTGCAACTATAAGGACCTTCCTTTCCAAAACAGTGATGGGCCTGATGAAGCAGAAAGCAGCAGATGCCAAAAAGTCGAAGGAGTGCAGAGCTTATAAGTTTCTTGAGACCAGAGGTTTTTTAAGGATCTATCACAATGAACAAGGTGATTTCTCCACATTTTATGTTCAAAAGACTGCAATGGAACTATGGGAGCAGCATCACATCTGGTCACTGCTGCATCCCCTAAACCAAAGGGCCAAGTACAGCTTTTCAGTTGCCATGATTCAAACAACCTTTGACAAAACAGCAGCAAATCCACCTCTTTCAGGTAGTTGTAGAGAGCAATGAGGTCTCCCCTCAGCCTCCTCTTCTCCAGGCTAAACACCCCCAGCTCTCTCAGCCGCTCCTCTTGTTCTCCAGCCCCCTCACCAGCTTCGTTGCTCTTCTCTGGACTCGCTCCAGAGCCTCAACATCCTTCTTGTGGTGAGGGGCCCAGAACTGACCCCAGGATTCGAGGAGCGGTCTCACCAGTGCCGAGTACAGAGGGAGAAGAACCTCCCTGGCCCTGCTGGCCACGCCGTTTCTGATCCAAGCCAAGATGCCCTTGGCCTTCTTGGCCACCTGGGCCACTGCTGGCTCATGTTCAGTTGCTGTCAATCAACAACTTTCTCCTCCGGGCAGCTTTCTAGCCGCTCTTCTCCTAGTCTGTAGCTGCTCAGGGTTGTTCTGCCCCGAGCGCAGGACCCAGCATTTGGCCTTGTTGAACCTCATCCTGTTGGTCTCAGCCCATGGATCCAGCCTGTTCAGATCCCTTTGCAGACCCTCCCCACCCTCCAGCAGATCCAGCTTCCACCCAGCTTAGTGTCACCCGCAAACTTGCTAAGGGTGCACTCGATGCCTTCATCCAGGTCATTGATAAAGACATTGAACAGGGCTGGACCCAGCCCTGAGCCCTGGGGACACCCCTGGTGAGCAGCGTTAGGCAGCACAGACATAGGAGTTTCCTGCTAGATCAGAAAGATGCTGCTCAGAAAGTCTGTGACACTGCTCAGTTTTCTGCAGTCTGAAGCGACTGCTCCATGTGTGATCTACACACATTTAGAGAAGTCATTTAGAAGTTTTATTAAAAGGAGAAATCAAAACAGGAACAAGCTTTTTGGAGACCGGTAATTAAAATATCCTTCCTCCTTACTGAAAAAACATGTTATCTATTGTGTCTTCACATTACTGACAAAGCAGCCTAACACTTCCCGCTCTCAACAATTACTTAAGAGAACACAATATTTTCTTATTTTCTTGCTTGTTGAATTATTTTACCTCTTATCTTGCTGTGTATCAATAACAGGATTTCCCCCATCGACTCAATGGTCAGTATCAAAAAGAACCTCTCCTGAGAAATGAAAGGCAGCAAAAAGCCTTCTTGAGTGTCAATATTCATTCCAGAAAATAAAAAAAGGAAAGCCAACTATTTAAGTAGAAGTTTCACTGCATTTGTAAATGCAAACTGACAGTAAAATCTACTGAAGGAGAAGAAAATGGCTCTGCTCTCAAAAGAATTTTCTGTTTACGTTACTTTCTTGTTTATTAAAAGAAAGATCCAGTGTTGCCACATTCTTAGAGTCACTATGACCAACCTCATCAGAACGAGCACTTGAGAATTGTTTTAAAACGTAAAACTTCACTGCAAGAGCAGCCACAGGAAAAGAAAAACCCAGGAGAAATACAATAAACTGCACCACAAATTATCCTGCTGGCAAAAAAAGTGTTCTTATCGCACCCTCTGCATTGTCTGTTGCAAACACAGCCCTGCAAGACAAAGACACAGGAAAACCTGTTGGTTGGCGGGTTCACATTTATTTCTCTGAAGTTGTGCTTGAAAGGATACGTCTACTGTCTGACACTCACTGAAATTTTATCTGAGGAGCTGCGGTTGTCAGCGGCAGAAAATCAACAACTTCTTGCCAACTGTCCTCAAAGAACATTATGGGAATCTAAAGGGAACTTGTAACTCACTTAGATACAATTTATTTACACTCAGGAGCTCAGCCTGATTGCTCTGGAAGGATGCCATTCATTCTAGTAGTTACTTCCAATGTAAACTAGCTTAAGCAAAGCTGCCAAGGCCACCTCCAACCTCCTTCGGTGTCAGAGCACGTGTAGTTCCCTTACTAGGTACAAAACTCTCCTGGATATCTTGGCAGCGAGGAAACTCCACCGTCTCGACAGTTTTAAGGTCTGAGTGGGGCAGTACAACACTTGCTGCCCAAAACAACCCCCCCCGACATCCAGATCCATTGCCTACTGTGAGCCTAAAGATTGATGAGTAGGAGCTAAATTCCATTCCATAAGCTACAATTCTGAGACTCTCCCTTCTTTGTCTGCTCTACCCTATCCACAACAAGGTGTTCAGTGCATCAGGTCCAAGATACTACCTCACAAACAGGGCTGAATTAAAAATGAGTGAGAAGCAGTTAAAAGAATTCATTTAATGTCTTATTAACCCGCTATAGCACCCAGTACTCCTTAAAAGACCTGCGTGCAATTCCAGGTTCATTCTGACATCCTCATCAGACCTCACTGAACCTTTGCCTAGATGAATATGATCAAATAAAGAGGTAAATAACATACATAAACCATGAAAAAGCAACGACCTGGACATAAGTGGTGTTATGTCCTGCCCTCCACAGTGCCCCTATGCTCACCCATGGGGCTGCAGCATCCCCATCAATAGGAATGGTTGGACTTGATGATCCAGTGGGTCCTTTCCAACCTAGTGATTCTATGATTCTGTGATCTCAGCAGCATTTCCATATATACGAGGTAGAAAAGTGCTATCGACATACCAGTACAGCGCACACACAACCCAAGTTAGAAGGAAGCCTTCAAGCTCTCCAGTTTAACCAGTTAAAAGCATCCATTTAAACTGGATATAAACGCAGCTGCATCACATCAGATCCGAGACACAAATTACTGTGCTTTTCCCTGGAAAGAGGCAATAGTTCTAGGGATCCAGCAGAGCAAAACGAGCTCCTCAAGAGGGAATAGTTCTAGGGATCCAGCAGAGCACAACGAGCTCTTCAAGAGGGAATAATTTTAGGGATCCAGCAGAGCACAATGAGCTCTTCAAGAGGGAATAGTTCTAGGGATCCAGCAGAGCACAAGCTCTTCAAGAGGGGATAGTTCTAGGGATCCAGCAGAGCACAATGAGCTTTTCCTCGCTGAAGAACAGTGTGAAACTCCCACGCTGGGCGCTCAGCGGGGCTTCGCAAAGAGAAAAAGCGACCCATTTCTAATGATAAACCCCAGGACGCCCGGTTAGTCCCCGCTTGGGGAAGGCAGCGGCGCAGGATGAGCTGTAGGGGTCCCGGAGAGGGACCCGAGGGGCTGCAGGGACCCTCCCCCGGCTCTCCCCGCACTCACCCGGCCGGGCACGGGCAGCAGCAGCGCCCCGAGCAGCGCCCCGAGCAGCGCCCAGCGCAGACCCATCGCCCACAGGGCGGCCCCGGGCAAGGAGGGGAGGGAAGGGCAGAGAAGGGGAGGGGAGGCTCGCAGCCGCTCGGCAGGCTCGGGACGGCCCCCCCAGCCCCGGAGGCTGAGCGTCAGAGCATCGCGGAATCGCAGAAACACAGAAGAAGAGCAGCACTGAGTCACGGAGTCACAGCATCACAGCACCACAGCATCAGAGAATCCCAAAATCATAGCATCAGAGAATCACAGAAGCATCACACAGCATCACAGCATCATAGAATCACAGCATCATAGAATCACAACATCATAGAACCACAGCATCATAGCATCACAAAATCACAGCATCTGAGCATCGCAGAATTACAGCATCAGAGCATCATAGAATTACAGAATCAGAGCATCGCAGAATCAGAGCATCAGAGCGTCACAGAGTCACAGAACCATAGCACCCCAGAAGCACAGAACCACAGCACCCCAGAAGCACAGAACCACAGCATCCCAGAAGCACAGAACCACAGCATCCCAGAAGCACAGAAGCACAGAACCACAGCATCACAGAATCATAGAAGCACAGAATCACAGCATCACAGAATCATAGCATCATAGAATCAGGGAATCACAGAAGCATAGCATCACAGAACAGTTTGGGTCGGAAGGGACCTCAAAGCTCACCCAGTTCCAACCCCCTCATAATTAACTCACTGTTGCTATCCTAGAGAGATACCTTTTGTAACCAAAGCCAGAAGTCTGTCTGTACAGGACAGGAAAATTCACTTATATGAAGAGGTGGAGACTAAAATGAGACCTTGGTGTTCAACAATAGAATCCTAGAACGGTTTGGGTTGGAAGGGACCTTAAAGCCCATCCAGTCCCACCCCTGCCCTGGGCAGGGACACCTCCCACTGGATCAGGGGCTCCAAGCCCCATCCAACCTGGCCTTGAACCCCTCCAGGGATGGGGCAGCCACCCCTGCTCTGGGCAACCTGGGCCAGGGCCTTCCCACCCTCACAAGAAAACATTTCTTCCAAAATCTGAATCCCCCCTCTTTCATCTGAAAACCATTCCCTCTCATCCTATCCCTGCACTCCCTGATCAAGAGCCCCTCCCCAGCTCCTCCTGCATAGACAGACCTTATTTATGTAAATGCAGACCTGCTCTCCTTTTGAGGAAAACTCCAGCTAGATAATAGCTTCCTAACTTTCAAACAGTTCTCGAACAGTTCTCTTGTAAAAATACTTCTTTCTGCAACTGATGCACGTACTGAAATTATCGACTAAGAAACAGGCACGTATCAGACAAGAAAAGTGTAGCAATGGCTTAAAATCCATGTAGTTTTTAATTCAAAGATTATGAGCATTATTAAACTTACCAGCTCTATAATACATCTAGCAGGTTGCAGTGCATGACTCATCTAGAAAGCTGTTCAAGTAAAAACATTAATTCGGACACAGAGCTGAAATACAATTACCTGTCATTACAGAAGACCCTTTAACAACCACAGCCAGGTCAATGTGGTTACTCAGAGTTTGTGAACCCACAAATTGTTCTCTAAAATGAAACTGCAATAGAATAAAATTAACGGCTCCTGTATTTTTCTGGAATCAGGCATATGCATTGAAAAACTAAACTCCCCTGACTGTGAGTGAGGAAAGGGTGACCAGCATTTGTCTGACAGCAGTTTTTTCTTCTTCCTTGCATGGCTGTTTTACGTCAGTACTTGGTGACTTGACCTTCAGTTGCACAACAAACACTTCAACCAGAAAATGTTAATTCTGTTTCCTTTTCTTGCCTGTTGTTACTGCTGCTGACGAGGCAATGCTGATGGCCTAAAGCAACTGCCACCTGCACAGCGGGAGCAGTTTATCTTCTGAATGAACCAAAACAAGTACTGGTGCAGAAGTGCACAGAGAGGATTCAGCAGATGAACTAAAATAAACAGTGCCAGCAGTTGTTTTTAGAAATTATTTTATCTTCTGCTCTTACAGAGAAGAGTGAAATTGGGGAAGTAAATACTGGAACTCACAACACTTGAAATTACCAATGGTTTTCAAATGCATTCCAGGTAGATTATCCACTGGTGAAAGTCAGCGTCTAGATCCCATAATGATGAGATTCTCCCACTTCATCTCCAGGGCTGTGGTTCCAGGAAAGTATGAAGTTCTCTGGTTTTATTTCTTCAATCATAAATTCTTGATAATGTACCTTCCTTATACTGGGAGGTATAATGGATAAACGAGATCCAGTGGAACTACCACATGGAGAATTTCAAAAAGCCTTTGATGAAGTTCCACACCCAAAGTGCTGGAAAAAACAAAGTTGTCACAGGATTGGAGGAAAGGTCACTTTATGGATTTGCTAAATGGTTACAAAATACAACAGTTACAGCTGTTTAAAAGGCAGGAAGGAAAGAGCACAGCACAACGGTAATTTTTTCAGCGTAGACAGTCAGCAGTGAGGATTGTTTGGCCAGTTCTATTCAATACCTTCATCGATGACCTGGAGACAAGAGTGCCCACACAGTGAAGGCAATACTAAACTTCTCCAGGTAGTTACATGACATGTAGAAGGCAAATAAAGCTGGAAGGAGCTCATAAAAAGTGGCAGATCAGCTTCTATGTAGATAAACAGAAGGCAATATATGTAGGGAAAATAATCTAAAGCAGGCATACATGGTACTGAATTCACTTCTAGCAGCTAATGCTCAGAAAAGCGGCCATGGAATAGTCTTTGATGGTTCTCTGAAATCCTCTGCTTAGTGTGCAGGGCAGTCAATAAAAAGCAAACAATACAGTGGGCATCAACTAGAGAGATACTGGGAACAAAGCAGAAAGTGTCATTTTGCCACTATTTAAAAGCTTGGTCCATCCCTCTTCTTCACTGTGGTGCATGGTTCTGGCCTCCGGATGTCCGGAAGAATGTAGTGAAGGTAGAGAAGAGGTCAACTAAAATGACCAAGGCAGTGGAGGGTCTAACTTACATGAGAAACAGAAAACAATGGGAACTCAGCTTGGAGACCGAGGAGGATACAATCAAGAATCACAAAAGCAACTCAGTATTGCACTAAATTCTGTAATACAAGAACTAGTGACACTCACTGAAATTAGTAAGAGGTCAGTTTAGAAGTGGTAAAAGTACTTTTTCACACAGTGAATGGGAACTCTCTGCTGTGTGTTGCCACAGGTGCTTGTGGAGGTGGGTTGTACCAGGAAATTCAAAAGAGAGAAGAAAAAATAATGGCAGTATGAATCAATAGTAAAGGTTGGGACAAACTCTTAAACATCCTTGATCCAATTACAGCTGAAGCTGCAGAACTATGAGGAATACAAAGAGCAGGCATCAGCCAGGCTTATGTGCTCTTCCTAAACAGCATCTCTTACTGCAACTGTCAGAGATAAAATGCCAGGCTCGTACTATTAGTCTGACCCAAGGTGTTTTTCATGCCCTTATGTTCCTTTTGTGTGTTCTGAGACAAAAGACGCTGAAGTTGCACAGCTGTTATTACAGTACCCCGTCCAGGGTAAAACTACAAAGCAAGTCATTGGTTTTGTGGTTCCTTTTTTTTTGATTATTAAGGCACACTTTGTCATCTTGCTCATTTTCCATTGTGCTGAGCAAAAACACAGTCAGCACTATTACATTTACAGTTATCAAACAAGCAGACATTAACAATGTTATTGGAAATAACTACTGTGTCTGTTTTTCAGTCCTTCGTTTTTGCAGAAAACCAGTTTACTTTCTTCTTTTCCCTTTTTACAGACTATGGGCTAAACCCATAGTTCATCCAATATCCAAACATTCAGCCAGTTTAGCTTCCGTCAGAAGAGGCATTTTGTATACTTACTGATGATCTGAAGTAGTCAAGCAAAACATGAATCAGACTCCAAAAAGTCGAAAGAATGGCCTAAAGTATATTAGCCTTCAATTAGTTTTATTTGCCTTCTGTTTTCTGAGCCTATGTGGCACCTTTCAATCCTATTTCCTCAAGAAATACAAAGCCCACAAACTGAAGAGTTCTGTTGTGTTGGGGAAAACGGAAATTGTCATTTCTTTCATTCAAGAGTCGAAGCCTTTAAGAAAAATACCAGATGTTGCAAAATATATGACAGAATTGGAAGTACTGGTAATAGTGGAACAGAAAGAAGATATGAAACGTGGCTGGGTCACGAGCTTAGCTCGGAATTCTGGCCATAATTTTCATGGCTAATAGAAGTAATCAGACATAGTTTTCAATCTATTCTTTCATACAGGAAAAGCAAAGCTGTGAAACTTGTGCTGGCATCCAGACAGCCTCTGAATTTTGTAGCTTTGATTCAGATTTGTTTCCAGTGTGATACTGGGAGACAGAGGGAAAGAGGGATATTTTACATCAGCCGTAAAGTCCAATGATTTGAATGATCCTCTCTCTTAGATAAAATAGGTTCCACCACTCCTTGCTTGAACGTGTTTCAGTGTTTAACATGAGTTTTCAGGTAACCTTAGGCACAATGTGTTTACCTCCCTTGTCAAAGTTTCAGCTTAGTGTCACACGGGATGTTTCTGTAGCTTGACAGATCTGCTCAGTGGGTTACTACTTTTCAGTGGCAGTGGTGGGGTGATGAAATTCCTTCCCCTCTTCTTCCACAGGAATCATCACATCATTCCCTGGAAAAGACTCTGTTTCCTGCTCTGGATAGTGCATTACCAGTTCCTCTTCCATGTTCTCCTGGGCATCAACATTACTTTCACATCCTCTAGCAGCACAATTCTTGCTACTGGGCACTTCTGAAATGGACCCGACAATAACAGTGTCGGCCTTCATGATGTATATTTTGTCTGAGGAAGGAAAAAAACAGTGCTGAGTGTAGGTAACAATCACCGCTGACCCTAGAGATGGTTCCTTTTCATGCAAAATTTGCATTTGGTACTCAGGTTTTCTTTTTCTTCTTCCCCTTTTTTAATCAGAGGCATTCAGATTGAGCCCATCACTGTGAAAACACGGAAGTCTCTAACCTGCTACAGCTTTTGGAATTCATGCATTGTAAGTTGTCTATTTAGTTGTTTATTTAATAAAAAGCAGTTTGAATTTTGAAATCAAGGCGCTGAACATACTATGTCATGAAGAAGGCCTGTATATTTTATACTACACTACCTGCTTTTGGAACGCTGTCAAGGGGACTCTGGGCACTTTCTCTGAAGCAGATCTAGCTCCCATGTGAGGAAGCCATACGCTACAGCAAGGACTACAGGAGAAAGACGAATTAGAGAAGGCAGGATTCTCAAGCCCTGGAACAGCTGCCCAGGGAAGTGAACCAAGACTCACCAATCCGATTGTTTGTGTGATCTCTCACTCGAGAATCGATAGGGCAGTCTGGGGCATTTCCATTGCTCTGTGTCACGTCAGTCAGATTCATATCAGGACTACATGTTTTTTCTGTGCTGGAGACCAAGTTATTGTTGGCTTCCAAAGGGAGGATTTGGTCAATTAACTCCTTTTCTTCTAGCCCATTGTCAGGAGTCAGGATGATCTTCTGGCAATAAAAATAGAGAGTAGAGTGGGGTGAATGTATAAACAACACTACAAAATTGCCATAGGTCTGCAGAATCCTTCTGTGGTAGTCAGAGTAACAGCATGTGCTTCACAGCACCACTGTCATAGGGAGTTAAAAAAACTCCTGATCAAGGAACTTAAGTTTCTTTGAAATAGGTTCCTGCATCACTTAAGACCATATTTAAATATTAGTGTTTCTAAGCTCAGTTCACATAATTTTCAATGATATTTGCAAGAACGTACCCCTGCTTCCACTGAAATCCAGTTTCCTGGATGTTTTGGTAAATTCCACTGCCTTGTCTGCAATTTAGATGCTGATGAACCCTTGCAAAACCACCTATTTGTCATTTTGACCTTTTGCTGTGAGTCTTACACTGAATGCTTGGTTGCAGAGTCTGCTGTCCAGCAATGTAGTAGCAGCTACAACCTGGGGGCTGAAGCTCAGTCTAATATCATTAGAAAAGATAGATGCTAGAGGTAAGAATTTTAAGAGAGTTGCTTGGAAAAAAAAAATTTGAACACAATATTTTTCATATTTACTGGTGAGATAAGTATCAGAGGACAGGAGATAGAAAAGTCATTGTTTATCCTGTGATTTTAGATCTTGTCCAATAGAATGTACCATAAGTGGCACAAGGTCACACCAAATATTCCCTTCACAAGTAAGACTGGCAGCATGACATTATTTACCACCAAATTAAACACAGCCCAACACCAGAAAGAAACAAGTCCTAGAACATCTCAAGGCTCCACCTAGAGGATCACACGTTATAGAGGAAAATCCAAACAAAAAGGCTGGCACTCCATAACAGGACATTTAAACTCATGATTATTTACATTGGAATGGGAAGTGATTTGTTTTGGAAAGTTTTTACACTTACTGCACATTTGTTCACTAGATTAGAACCTGCAATGGAAAGAGGAAAAATTATCAGAATTCACAGCAATCACAAGAATGGTAATATTTGCTCTTGATTATCACCTAGCCATGTCCTAAACTACCACCCAACCCAGCTGCATTAGGCTTTCTCTACCACACGACACACTTAGACGGCTCGGCTTAGGTGACCCAGCAATGTGTTGCTGCCAAGACTGCAAGGTCCTGCTCTCCCCAAAGCCCTTTGTGGCCATCCCTATCACTCTCCCACACCACAATTGGCATTCACCTAATGAAATAAGGAACTGATAAATTGAGTAAAGTTTCTAGATAAGCAGAAGACAGGTTTATTTAAAGGGAAAAAAATGGTTAAAAGGTGTTAATAGCTTTCTACCGGATTAACAAGTTGGATAAGTTCATTGTGTGGTCAAAGGAATATTAAAGGCATGTGATTTTATGCAAGGATGGAGGAAGGGAAGGCCGGGAAAGAAGAGAGGTGGGAATAAAGGGAGCGTACAGCATCCTTCTGTAGTACCATGAAGCTGAGCAGGCTCAGGCCCACTACCTAATTTCACCCTGACATGCAGCCACCTTTATTTTCAATGCATCAGCTCTATAATGCTGCACGCTCAGTTTCTATTGTGTGAGGCAAGTGAGGAAGCAAAAATTCCACTTTAAGAAAACTAAGCTTCACACAAGAGCTGCTAAAGTGTATTCCTGAATAAATGAGTAGACAAAGCCCAGATGTGTGGTGATTAGGAGAATCTAATACAACAGAAGAGAATAGGTCAGTCGATGGAAATGGGAGTGCTGTGAGGGGATGAGTTAATTGGAGAAAATGTGTGTACTGTAGGGATTCTGTACAGGTTGTTAGGGCTAACATCCACATTTTATGGAACTCATGCCCTAGGATGTGCGCCTAGGAATTAATTCAGTTCCAGTAAAACATGCCTGCATGGGCACAGGACCTGACCATTGAGGTGCTGTAGGAAAGAAGTGCCATCTAGAGGCTTGTGACATCCAAAGCATCATCTGCCTGCACAGGACAGACAAGAGGACTGGCCTCTTGCACGCCAGCATAGACATGCATTTGACAATAGAAGTTCCGCCTTTTCAATTAAAATTCCATAAAATAAAGTTCTGTATTAAAACTATCCATTTATTCTTCGGCTATATGGATTACAACTCCTGGTCCATCAGTCACTCACCTTGAGATTTGAGGCTGGATTTGTGCGAAGTGATGGAACGCAGATGTGCTGGTAAAAGAAACCATTCATTTAGCAAATGGAGCGTATCAGCTCTAGCAACTTTACCACACCCAGAGGTCTATGGCCAACCTGCAACGTGCACTTCTTGCTTTCTTTAAAAGAGGGAATGTGGTTCCGCAGGCACAACCCACACGTAACTCCAGGCAAAGCTACTGAGAGTCAATATCAGTAAAATTCATTCTTCCTCTCAGGCTTAAAGTCCAGCCCTATCCCAGAAACCAAAAAATACTCACAAACCACTTCAGGAATCATGTAATATTAGTGTTTGTGCTGAGAGAAGCAGCCATTGGTCCCCCTTTCCCAGCCCAGTTTGTAGTATCTTCCTCCATAAATTCACAGCTGCTTCAACCTTTCTCTCATGTCCTCCAAGAAGCTGCATGAAGTTTCCCTAGAACCCTTATCTGGCCCACCTCCCCCAGGCAGCAGTAAACATTCTCTTCCCCAGTGACCTCAACAAAATTTGGGGATATTTGAGTTCCCAGCTGGCACATACGTGGAGATCAAACAGCATGCTATGTACTATAGCTTTAAAACTCACATTTTCCTTTGAGAATGAGGATCCGCTTCTTGCAGACCTTCCATTTCCAAAATAACAGAGTTCCCACAAGTAGTGTTATCACAGAAAGAACCACTGCCCAAAGAGCTGGACCTGTAGCACAGAAAAGGGAAAGGAGCACAGGGAAGATTAAGAAAAGGCAGAGGGCGAGCAATTAGTAGATCGATGTATTTGAACATAGAACCATGGACAACATTTCACAAGGCATAGGGGATCAGCAAGAAGCTCCCACATAAAAACTGCATTTACCAAAGTTAAATACAAATAAAACATGCCAGAAGACAGTGTAAACACTTTATTTTTGGTACCTCTCATTGTCGTCACCCCTTTGGCTGAGGTAGGAAAAGTGCCAGCCAGAGCTTTCTCTTCAGGAGTTGAACTGGGGTTTTCAGTTGTTGTGGCACTTAAAAGGATACCAGCAACGGTCACCTGGTTCTCCTCATAACTTCTTAGGTCAGAGTTATTTGTCTCATTGATGAATCTCACAGACAAAGTGCCTGGGGTGAGGTAGGTGGGCAACTGGTCCAGGCAAACCTGATTGTGTGTGGCGTTTCCTTGGCTCAGTGCCACTTTGTTTAACTTGGCACAGCTAGGAATGAAAGAGAAAAGAGTATCAGTGCTTGAAGAAACTGCCATAGTACAAGGTAGGAGCATTTTCCACGTGCCAAATGTCCCTTTGGTCAATTTTGTACCCCCTGCATTCATTACTTGCAGTGAAAAAAAGTCACTAGCCTTCTTCTCACCCCTGTGGCAAGAATTCTTGACCTGGATGCAAACCTGATGCTCACACACATGTATAGTGCTGCTATGCTTAGTAAACTAAAACTGAGGCAAGAGGGATTCCTGCCTTCCTTCCTTCGGTACAGAGCTGTGCAACAGGTATAAAGAGAGGCCTTCTGAACTCTGCACATTGGCCCAAAGCTATCCTATGGCCTCTAAGATAAATCTGTATATTTTTCAGCAAAAGCGACAGGTGTGACTTTTTGTTCTTTATTAACTTTAATTAATCAGTTAGTCATTTTAAGGAGCTGTGGACTTACTTTGTGTGAGGCTTGCAGACATCAGTGCTGGAGTCTTGATCAGAGAAGGTCCCAGAAGGGCATTCTTCACAAATAACATCATTTGTTGCGGTGCCTGAACAAAAATGATGAGTGAGGACCGACCAACCAAAATGCATCAGGTCCAGGCCTACGGCCAAGATGAG
This sequence comes from Phaenicophaeus curvirostris, assembly GCF_032191515.1. Lineage (NCBI taxonomy): Eukaryota > Metazoa > Chordata > Aves > Cuculiformes > Cuculidae > Phaenicophaeus > Phaenicophaeus curvirostris. Next base: position 5,404,995 of record NC_091413.1, on the reverse strand, counting down.
GAAAGGTAAGCTGGACAGGTAGGAATTCCTACCTCTGACTTTGACTCCAAAGCCAGGCTTGCACACAGTGTGCTTCCGGCAGCGACTGCAGGTGTTCTCGACATCGATTTCGCAGAAAAGGCCTGGGCGGCACTCACACTTTCGGCTGGAATTGAAGGTGCAGGGCTGTTTCTCCACAAGGTCAGGTTCTGTGGGGAAGGAACGGATGCGGTAACAAGGGGTCACTCTGCAAGGAAGACACAAAGTGGGGCCCAAAGCTGAGCAACACCGGTTCAAAGGCTCAGGAAGCAGAACAAGCTGCTGACACTGTCCAGTGGCAACTAAAGTCATGAATAACGAGAGAAGCCTGTAGACAGTGGCTTGTAAGGTAAGACAGAACGGACAAATCTGACTTGGATAAGGGATTTATCAGGATGTCCCGGGTCACACAGGAAGCAATACTGATCATGTGGAAGTTGGCATTCAGCAACCAAGGATGCATAATTTTGTTGCTGCAAATTCTAAGTTAATTAAATATAAATAAAGTGTAAGTCAAATACACAGAGGGAATATAACTGCAAGGTACGCGTGAGGGAAAGCAAACCTTTTGCGCATGATACACAAGCCTCACATTGTAGATTTGGGAATGTTTCCTTCACATATTGTTCAGGTCCACACCTCAGGCAGTCTTCAACTGGGTTCCCAGGACATGCTTTCTTTTTAACATAGCCTGGAGAAAGAAAAACAAAACGTGCAGGATACTTGTTCAAAATCAAAGGAGAAAACCATCCTGAAGTGTTCTTGTATGCTCACTGACCTGCTAGACACAAGTACCACAGTCTCTCTGTACCTGTCATTTAGCTTCTCTAGCCCATCTTTGTCTTTCCCATTCATGTGTGAAGGGATCCCAGCAACACTGTGCGTGGACCCATCACAGCCAGAAGGGTGAAATAAAGAAATTTAAGCTTAATAGTTTAACTATTGAGGCAGTGTTTTTCTTCTGTGAATATGAGCATTCTTTCATTCCTGATGATTTGCTGTTAACTGTGGCTGGGAAATTATCTCAAGTGGTGACTGCAGCACTACCTTGTGGAGCTGGATATCAGATCTAGATTCTAAAACAAAAAAAAAAGGTAAAAACTCATAAATAGAATAAACAGAAGGAAGGTGGAATACCAGCCACTGCACAGCATGAAACGTTTTAGCATATACCACTATTTCCTATAAAACTCTGTTCCTCCCCTTGACAGGAAGAATATATTTTGTTCTGTGATGACAGACAGAAAAGATTCTTCCAGTATCACAAGTATCATTTAACCTGCACAAGAATTAATTACATAAGAAGAGATGTGGCAACCGTAGAAACTGATTAGAATGATCTTTTGAGGTTTGATTTGAAGTTTATTTTGAAGTTGAACTTGAAATTAACTTGAAAACAGAGGATGGCTTGCATGTGGGCCAGTGTGCTCAGACTGAAAGCTGTACATCTGTGGGCTGGAACACCAAGTAAAACCAGGCTGCATCAAGGGTTCGAGATGCTCCACTTTGATTAAATGGTGTTTTAGAAAAGCTTCTCTTTCTTTGCAGGGAGCAGTCAAGCTTGTAGTAGATACGAACAGGTAATTGCTTGAAGAAGTAGTGGAAGATCAAAATGAAAAAGGATTCTTGTGAGTTTCTGTTGTGAAGGAGGATGTGAAGAGATGTCCAAGGATGTGGCAGCAAAACCAGGTTCAGGAATGAGCAGGCTGGCAGCTCATTACAGCCAGATGTAACTCAGATCTCTGCAGTTCACAAGATGTCACTGTGACATCTATCATTTTGGGACCCTTTGCAAAGTACGGTTTTGAAGGAGAAAGGAGCTTTTCTTGAGGCTGGCTCTGAGTCACATCCCCAACCTTCTTCTTCTTTTACAGGACCAGTTTCTCTATACCTTCATCTTGTTTATTTATACAGCTTTTGAATGAATCTTGTGGTGTGGCCAGCAGTACAGGATGTCCCCATGGGAACCCCAGCATTACTGCATGCAAATGCTGGCAACCAACACTAAACCTCTCTTTATTACTAGAGGACAAAGAAATGTCCTTTAAAAAAAACCAAACAGGAAAAGAAAGCATTTCTGTAAGAAGAGGCTGATGATGGTGAAGTACCATGAAATGCCCCACCCACTGTGGGGTTTTTTGGCCAATAGGGGTAGTTTCAGACATTTCCAGAACTTTATCTCACCAAGACGTTTCCTGCTTCAGACCTCATGTGCCCCTGAGTCGCCGCTGGCTTCTGGCAAATCTCGCTGTGTCCTCTGACAAGGGGTTGTTCCCTTTCTCACGTGTGATGCTGTCTAGGTTGTTTTGACTGTGAGGATAGTGATAGATTTTGCACACCTTCGTTTCATATTGTTTTGTCTCTGATTTGCTTAACTTCTCTGTGCTGTTTCCACACCCTGAGGCAAGTTGAAATGAGTTCTTAGACCTGCCTACTTTTAGCTTCTTCAGTGTCAAGTCAACCGATAAAAAACACAATAAATCTAGCAAGTTATCTTATTTGCAAGTTACAGATTGTCTGAACAGGAGCGAGGCAGTGGAGAGAAGTTCACATCTGGATCCACACTAGAGAGTGACTCATGGAACTGTGCTTTTCTGCAAGGACAAAATGCAGTTGTGCAGATACACAGGGTTCCTACTGTCTCTGTGAGAAAGGCTCCACGTTAATTGGACTGAATTATAAACATACTGACCTGAGGGACACTGGTAACAGCAGCTTCGGAAAGTTTCATCATAGAACCAATTCTCATGTGTATCACAGGAATGAGATGGGGTTAACGATCCCTAGAAATCGAAACAGACAAAAGAGAGGCGCTGTTCTTTTCAGGGCAGGACCATGAAACACTGAACTTGGTTAACTCGCCCCAAGTTACATCAGAAAACAGAAACTTTCAGTCAAGGAAGAAATGAACAAAAGGACAAGAAACAGAAACATATCGAAATTAATAAATTTCATCGAGCTCCTGTAATAAAACCGAGAACTCCTGCCTGACGCATTTCTGCACCAACACAGCCACCCTACAAAGCACTTTTTCTAGCTTAGTGCAGAAAGGAAACAGCCAATCTCTGCTTGCTCAGCCTGGTGACAAAGCAAGCTGACAAATGTGCACCCCGTATGTGTCTTTTCTGTAGAGGAAGCTTTAGGCTGTAGGGGGAGGAAGGAGAATTTCTTTCCATCTGTGTGGAGAAGCACCCTCGCTAGCTGGCCACTCAAAGACTAAACTGAGCAACAGGAAAGGACACAAGGAGACCAGTCCTAACCAAAGGGTCAGTCAGGAGGCACGGCAGTGATATGGAGTGAATTAAATCCTAGAAGCACAGAATCATAGAATGGTCTGGGTTGGGAAGGACCTTAAAGAACATCCAGTTCCAATCCCCCTGCCATGGGCAGGGACACCTCCCACTGGGTCAGGGGCTCCAAGCCCCATCCAACCTGGCCTTGAACCTCTCCAGGGATGGGACAGCCACCCCTGCTGTGGGCAACCTGGGCCAGGGCCTCCCCACCCTTACAGCAAAACATTTCTTCCTCAGATCTCATCTCAATCTCTCCCCTCTTTCAGTTGAAAAGTGTTCCTCCACATCCTATCCCTGCAGTTCCTCATCAAGAGCCCTTCCCCAGCTTTCCTGGAGCCCTAGTTACAATATAAATTCTGAGTATAAATTTGACCCGATGCTATGTCTGTCATAAATCCCTGTGTGAACTACGCATACATGCTACACAAACTATGAAAATCTACATACAAGGGTGCTCAATCTTTTTTTTCTCCCTTTCCACAAGAGGGCAGCTATACCCTACAGCCAGCTACATAACACAGGACACCTGCAGCTGCACAAGAAATGCTGCTTTCAAGTATCCTGTTCTAGCACAGCTTTGTAGACACCTTTACTTTTTACTGAGCCAAGTCCAAGGTGCTCTGCTGTAAAAAGCAGTCATTGTAACAAATCATGACATGACTTTCATGGCCGAGAAAACACCTTCTAAAGACCCCGCCACTTCGAATCTGTAGCTACCTGCAAAATATCTTTGAGTGTCACTATGTGTTCATAGAATCATAGAATAGTTTGGGTTGGAAGGGATCTTAAAGATCATGTGAACATGTGAATTAGCTCAGTTTCACCCCCTGTAACTGCTCTTCCCACATGTGAAACGCCACCTCCAACATCTCACCTATAATTAGGGAAATCAGGGTGCAAGTTCGCAATAAAATACTGGCTTGTTTGATGCTTTATTTTGATGAGCTCAGTATTTCTAATTAGGAAGAGGTCACTGGAAGGAATTCACAAAAAAACACTGAGAATTCTAGATTACAAATTTTCCATCCCTACTCCTTTCAAGACTCGGTGCTACTGGAAAGTTACCTTGTGCGTTTCCTTGCTTTGACCATCATCTTAGATCTCTGCGTACAGGAAGACTCCAACTGATAGGACAGAAGTTTTTGAGTTTTTCTCATTCCTCAGCTGTCGCCTATACCTTTTTTGCAGCAGAAATCTAGCCATCAACCACCAAATCCATCCAGATTTGAAAGGACTGCAAAACACTTAATGCTGTTGTTCCTGGGCAGAATGACTGAGTGCTGGAGTTATGCAATATTTTAATGTTGATTAACCAATTCTGTTTAAAAGTAAAAAACATTTCAGTGGTTCAGCCAAAGACAGCATTAGATCTCCATGGAATTATGGAAGTAAAACATGCATATAACTTCTCAGAAATGAAGGTTGTTGAACCGACGTGTCTGTTTTCAATAGCAACTTATCATTTCCATTATAGTGGTAAGCCTACCACAAAGTCCAGCCAGAATACAAATTGGATTTCTAATCCTGTATATCAAAATGACATGGGGGAACTCCTATTGTCTGCATAGTCCAGTCCTGAGCTTGCACTTCCAGGCTGAACCTGTATGAACTCACAGTAAGGTGACACTGAGGCCACCACAAGGCTGAGGACAGGAAAAGGCCCTGTAGCTTCATGTTCTTTCAGCCTTAGAGGAGCCTCTGAAGTTCTATTGCTTGGTCCAACAACTATCAACAATTATGGGTATCTTCATGGTGGTAGCACCAGGAAAACCCAGGCAGGCTCTGTAGAGCATAAAGGGACATACTGTCGCAGAATCACAGTTTGGGTTGGAAGGGACCTCGAAGCACAACCAGTTCCAATCCCTGCCATGGGCAGGGACACCTCCCAGTGGATTAGGGGCTCCAAGCCCCTTCCAACCTGGCCTTGAACCCCTCCAGGGATGGGGCAGCCATGGACTTGCTTGGTTTTACCAAGCCTTGTCCAAATTATCAACAATGGAGCTGTAAATACCTCTTATCATTCCAACACTTGCTGTTCAATTACTAAGGGGACAACGACTGCTCAAGGATAGGTCAGTATGGTACAGTGGAACTTACACTTCACACTGTCTCTAGCTTTTCCAGTGAAACACGAAACCACCTTTCCATCAATAAACTTTGGCAAGTAGTTTGCTTAGGACCACATCAAATGCTGTTTGTAATCAAAACAGGCAGGGGAAAAGATGGTTCTCTTCTAACACCATGGCTATAAAGGAATCTGGGGACAGCACAGGATGATCCTGTTTAGATGAGGGAAATTCTGAGAAAAATTCCCCCCAGCACAGCAGCACTGATCTCCCAGCACAGATACGCATGGGTTTGAGCTGCACAGACCCTTTTTCCAGGCTGGATTACCAGCAGCTGCAGCTCAGAGAGCCTGTCATCTAATGGATTTCTGGTTTTGTGACCGAGACGTTAGCCAAGAATGGAAGCTTTTAAAGAAAACGTCCCTCTTGTCAAGCCTTAATCAGAACAGGGATCACCTAAAAGAAGGGAGGGAATCGGAAGCTCTTACAGCTACGCAAACCCTCTGGCTCTTTGCCATCATCCAGACGTGCAATCCCACTTCCCCTCTCCTACCTGTACCCGTATTTTCCTTCCTCTCTAGCTCAATGAGAGAGCGCAATGGTGTTCCCAGTGGATGAATCAGTTCAAGAATTTTATTTGACTCAGAACTCCGCTTTCTGAATTAGTGAAGTTGGTTTTCGGGGAGCTACTGCACTGAAACACCTCACCCTGTGGCTGCCCAGTCACCGGTGGTACCTTCAGTACAAGAAAGCCAGCGGCTCTGTGCGGCCAGGTTGATGGGCACAGCTGGAATGGGAAACCTCACAGACACCATTTCTGCATCTGTATACTACACCAGAATTGATTTGATCCAGACTGGACATGAGGACACAATGCAGAGTTCATTCTGCTTTATGCCAGCTGTAGAGAAGCACTTAAATGTTTAAATAAACTCGAAGGTAAGCTGGTGTAGTGAACAACAGCCAGGGTAGCAGAAAGCCTACCACTACAAAGTTAACCCGTCCATATTTTTTAACAAGCCATAAGTCTATATAGACTAGGAATTTGCACCTGGCTTTCCTCTAATACAAGGACCTCTTAAATCAAATTCCGTGTACTGTTCACCTGGAGGGAGTCAGAGACTGAATTTCACTGATCTTCTCCTGCATGCGCTTTAAATAAAGGTTTTTGATTTAGCAGGAGCTGGAATACATCTTGTGAAAGAAATACATCCTTTTTAGTGCTTGCTTTTGAGAATTTGTTTTAGATAATAGACTTCTTGTAGCTCTTCTCACTTTGCTTGCATCTACAGATACATTTGCTCCTCCAATTTCACTAATGGCAATTTCAAAGATGGTGCTGAATTCAGTGGACTACTCTGCAATTCAGTCAGGACAAGGTTTGACTCATTTATTTATGGGCTTTTGAGCTCATAGAGAAAGAGTAATGGTGAGGCAGAATAAGAAATCAGCTTGCTATAAATGAGCTGTAAGCCAGGAAGAAAGTGTGTTACGGTAAAAAAAAAAAATCTCCTACTAGCATTGGCCATTCTAGAACTGACTAATACTGCAGCAAAACAGTTGACTCTCAAGCTTCTATCCAAATTCAAACAGACCAAAAGACACTAATAATCTAAGGCTTCAAGTAGCCAAGCTTCATCTGCTTGATAGTAAAGACATTATTAACAAGTGAGAGTTAACTGAATATTAAAACAAACAAAACCCAAGCTGTTGACTCCAGTGAGGTACAATATAGTTTAATGTTAACATTAAACACCACCACTTGTAGTCCAGTAGCATTAAAAGAGGCCACTGTGACAGAGGCAATATAGAAAGAGAGTGAAAACTAGTTGCTTATCCCAGCAAGATCTACGTACTTATTCCACATAACGGCTGATTTTGTAGTGAGTCTGAATGCTGACAATAATACTAGAAAACCAAATTTTCTGTCTGCCTCTTTCAGTTTGTGAACAAACCACCAAAAGCGATGTTAAATAGCAAAAATATCATCTTTTTTCTTTTGGCTTTCTCCTAAAGCAGCGTGCATTCGGCAGGCTAGGCAAGCTTATCTGAATGCCCCCCTAAGCATCCCTCGAGTGGGTAAGGACTACTGACTCCAGTCCTACAGAAGAACAGCGGTTCTTCTACATTTCAGGAAGGAGACAGTGGCAGGACAGATAACCAGGGCAAAACAGAGCAAATGTGCAATGTGGGAGGGGAATTTACACCCAAAGACACAAGGACAAACTCCTACTCTTACCAAAAGAGCCAGGAGGATCTTTTTCAAATGTCTGTGAAGAGGATGCAGGACTTGGAGTCAGTTCCTTGTTAAAAACCTCCTGATAGCCCAGGGGCTGTGCTACATCATTCATTGACAAGGTACAATCAGTATAGTGTGTGCTCCTATTTCCATTGCAAGGAAAACCAGCCAATTTTAGGACCCAATGCAGCGTGAAATTACTCACCTACTTGACCCTACCTGTGCTGAGAGCCTCTGCAACTGACCTTTTTGTGTGTGCGTGTGCATAAGTGTCAGGAAATTACCTGGAGTGATGCCAGGGGCTGAGGGCTCCTTGCCACGTGATCCACAAGGGAGGAGAGGGTAACTGGCAGGGGATGCAAAGCAAACCGCAACAGAAGATACGATCTGAGCAGGCAGCTAGCTTGCATCTACAGCATCAGCTGAGTGCGACTAGTGGGCTCTGTCTATTTTAAGTCCATTCAATGCAGAAAGCCCATTCATAAGGAAGTCGGTGTCAGAGGTTGTAAAAAGGAATGTATTTTATTGTTTCGTTTACCATCCTACCATTCAATTTGCAAGCCCTGACTCACGCTAGCAGAATGGGCAGAAGCCCTCTGAACCGAGCTCTGCAAGGACCATGCCTGCCACAGAGCACCTGGCCATAGAGGCAAAAATAAACGCCACTCACCCAAACAAATGAGTACAGGCCTCCACCTCTATCAAATCTCTCCTTATTCCCCAACTATGATGTGCCCAGAGGCACAGTAACACTAGCAATGCCAACAAAAACATGCAGATCACAGCTCACATGCACTGCTTCTGCCTGAGAAGTTCCCAGAGAGAGCAAACTCTCTTGATAGGTCTGCTTTCCACCTTGATCTCCTGACAGCTCTGCTTTATACATTTATCACCCCACGCTGCACAAAACCTGTTTCTGTGGACACTCACTACCCAGCACGCAAATTATGGGCAGGACAGCCCTGCAGCCCAGGGTGTCCCCACACTTCTCCAGGCTCCTGCATCCCGAGGAGCTGCAGGATCCCGGTGCCACCCTGCCTTACCTGTGGGGCTGGCTGGATGTCCTGGAGAAGCAGCAGGAGCCACAGTCCAAGTGCTAAGCTGCAGGCAGCCATCTGCAGCGGTGTTAAATCCCCCCAGCTCTCAGCATTGCAGGTTAGACAGCCAGGTTGCTCCTTCTGAAGGTTGAGATCCACCCAGGGTCCAGCCCAGTCTTGCTTCTTGCCTTTTCACTCAGTTCAGAACCATTCCAGCTGTTCAAGACAAGCAGGGGAGAGAATTTGAGACTCAAGCTGAGAAAACAATTTAGAAGGAAGGAGGAGGAAGGGCTGCCCCAAAAAAGAAAAGTAAAAAAAGAACAAAACAAAACCGCGTCAATCACCGTCCCGGAGCTGTTGGGTTTCTGCAAGTTGGTTGCACGCATCAAGGTTGTCACCCGAGGTACACAGCTGGCTGTGCAGAAACACAGGCTCCTGAGTCATCTAGGCTGTCCTCGGAGAGCACTTCACCACACTAAAGCCTTGGCCAGGCATGAGTCCAAGCCCTGCCCCGTCCATCCGCCACACTCCCATGAGCTGCAAGCAAGCCTCAAGAGAGTTCCCAGTAAGAAACACTCATTTTTTTTCAGTACAGTCATTCCACTCCTGTTTGGATGACTGTCTGAATGCTCTCAACCAACCAGGGAGACCCTGTGAAGGTTTAGGCTTCACACATTGCCATTTAAACACCAACACACCACAGAGCATCCTCTCGAGGATCCTTCTCTTTCCTCCCACCTGAAATCAATTCCCATTGCTGTCAATAATCCCCTGGGCTGCTACCTGTCATTTCACTCGCTTCCATAGGTTACTCCAGATAACGGAGTTTGGTTCTGGTGCCTGGGGAGGTTTCTGCTTGTTTAAGGTGTCACAGAGCTTTCTTATCTGCCCTAAAGGTTTTGTCAAAAGTAAAAGTTAGCCACTTCAAAAAGGGCCAGACTGCCTTGAGAACCTCCGTGAGTCGTGAGTCGCTCAGGAAAAGAAAGAGAATTTGAATTCTCACAGTCACGGGTTTCTGATTCTCACTCTTATCAGTGAAAAGAAAATAAAAACAAAAGAAACGTGAAACGACTGAAAGTTGAATAACTGATTGTCTTATCAAAGCCCCACAGGTACCTCACTGCCAGCACAACAGAGAATGAAAGCTGAGAGAGCATTCCACAGGGACCCTGGCATCATGTATCTTGAACTCTTTTAGCTGCCTCTCTCTCTATCTCCAGATCACCTAAAGCCCAGGTGCTTTCAGAACATTGCACTGTGTGTCTGACATACTTCAAACCTCTTGTCTTCACTCTGTTGGGTTCCTTCACAGATTATAAGCTCTCTTAGCCATAAAAGCTATGGTGGTAGATACACCTTTAAGGTCTAGGAGCAACTAAGGATTTGAACGTCCAAATATTACATTATTGGTTTTCCTAATTAAATAATGATCTAGAAGATGCCTTCAGTGTCTGTGATAACGTGCCATTAGGGAAGTCTCCCAATTTATGTGTGTGTTTTCAAGGGACACAGTAGTCAGAGCAATTAGTGAGCTCAGTTTGTCTTATCTATCTTTTTATTTTTTCCCCTGATCTGTTCCTATCTCAGCTTTTCTAGTAGAAGGACAGGAACCAAGATAAGACACAGCCCGTTAAGTTTTAGCCTCTGTAAGTCGTATGACTGGTGAGTTCAATGTATCTGATACAAAAACTAAGGACGCAAGTACAAAAAAATTGTGTGTGAAAGACTTCCCAGAACTGGGAGAGTTTTCTGTCCTGTCTTCCAGGAAAAAAAAAAAAGACTGAAATAAGCATATAGAGCATTTTGCATAAATACGTACGCTAGCTCCTTTTCAATTAAGGGTGTCAATAATTTTTTAACCTATTGAGTAATTTCAATCAAATTTGGCTGAAGATGCCATGTCATTAAGTTTTACAAAGTTTCATGGAAGGAGATGACTTGGATAGAGAGGCAAGATTCTAGTTATGCGCACCGAGGGAAAAGCTGCAATGGGAGAAAAGAATCCATCTCATGCATCCAAAGTGAAACCAGGCTTCTCAGCTGACACCCTGCTCAGAACTTCTTACTCTGAAATCCATCCTTCATCGAACGAGACACTTGAAAGGGTAGGAAGCGGAAAGCGCTTATTGTTGCTGCTGGGTTTTCAGGAAGGTTACTACAAGGCACAAAGCTTTTACAAGCCTGTAATGAAAGAAACAGCAATGAGAAGGGTGAAGAGGTTGTGTTTGTAGGAATGTTCTGACCTGCACATATTTTGAACTGAGTGCATTAATTTCAGCCTCTGTGTGCTTTGAATTCAAAGACAATGAAAGGGGCTTTCCAAAAGAAGTCCTATCAGTAACTGGAAGAAGCACCTCTGTTTTATAATAAACCCACACTGTTGTTCTCTAAATATTGCCTGCATTTCCTAGAAAATAATTTTCTATGTTAACATGAAAAAAAAAAAAGCAGAACAAATAGAAGGAAACAAACAACCCCTATTTCTCTGTTCTACCATCACAGGACAACATCTATCAAAAAAAACCAGGCAAAGTCCCTAGGAGCATGCTATTATTATTTACATTGTTTATTTTATTACATGCATTGCTCTCTAACATCTGAATTTCCTTTTGTTTTAAATGTCAAATCAGCAATGGCTGAAGACAATGTTGCCTGGCATTTTCTATTTTAATTAATTCACTCTGTGCCGAGCTTGGCTAATGCTTAGGGAATTTTTATACTGTAGAAGCAGCATTGTTACAGACACATTGAGGCAAAAGCACTCAGGACACGGCTGATTTTAGTTTCATATGGTTCTTTTAGCATGGTTCCTTGTAGGTTTTAATACGTATATACAGTCATTATATATCGAGCTGTATCAGTGGCATAAAAGCATTGAGAGAAGTGTCATCTCTAAGCTTCGGTGAAAGAGATAAAGGACACCACTGAATTCAAAAGGATACATATTAAAATAACCTTGTGTAAAATCTGTATTTTGGTGTCTGTCAGTGTTGCTATTTAGAGCACTGCAGAACGCTGATGAAATATCACTAAACCCTTGCTCCTCAGCTAGATGAAACACCACCAGACCCTAAAACTTCCCCAGGAGTCTCAGTAGTGCCAAAGGCAGCGATATACACGACATCCCACAAGGGGTACAAATGAAAGGTGGAATCCTTAACAAGTTAAAAAAGAAATAGGAAGCATTTACTATATTAAAAAAGAAAAATCTCACGGTTAAAGGAAGGAAAGCAAGCAGTCACCAAGAATGAATTTTCTCGACACCACGTAATCTATTTATGCATTTTAGCCCTTGGAGAGCTCTCCTCCTGGGGATCTTGCAAAGGGATGCTATGGTAACAACACGCAGTGAGAGTATTTGGGATCTCAATCATTTCAGGCACTGTAAGGGAAGCCGACATCCTAAAGCTGTCTGGAAATCTTTGGGAGGCAAAAGAGGACAGATGGGAGGGAGGGCGACACCGGTACAATGAGATCTCATTGAGAAACATAATTTACTGAGTAAGCAATCAGAGCTTGAACTGGCCAGAGTGACAAAGTATTTGGACTTGTCTGAACGTGTAAAAAGGAATAAAATCTCTCACAGATTGACAAAATTCTGTCCCTCTATGCCACTCCAGTACTGATACTTATTTTCTGGCACATGCATTTCTCTTATTCTTAGTATTAAATATTTATCAATCCATTTACTCATGTCCCATCAATCAAACCACTCTGCCACATGTTAAGTACATTGCAGATGCTCTTGATAACATGACGTGCAGAGCTATATTGATTTAGGAATTCACCTTGGTATATTTGTCCACTGTGATCAACAAAGAAGATGGCAGGAAGCTCATGTTGCATATTTGTTGAAATGTAGCAATGACTTGAAACAAGAATTCCCAGCAGGAAAAAAAATAAAATGAGTTGGGGTCATAATAAAATCCCAATGCACAGGGGAAATCCAAAGTCATTTCAGTAGCTGTAGATGGTCATTCTCACAGGGCGTTCCTGTTTTCTAGTAAAAATAATAGAAGAAGCGATCGTCTTCCTTGCTTTACATAAAGTTTCACGCATATGCAAACCAGCAATCTAAAATAAAAGAATAGACTCATTCTTGTTTGTTTGCGACTTGAGACCTTTGTTTCAATCAGCTGTGCTCTTGCTGAGTACAGAAAATTTCTTGGCAATTAATGAACAACCAACGGAAGGAGACGCATCCCGGCCTCTTCCCAAGCAATGATGAAGTTACTTTTTTTTTTACATTACAGCATATAACGTCAAAAAGCACTTAGGTGAAACAGCCAATTCCTGACTGTGGGAAGCTCAGGAAAACAATCAGCATTTTTCTGACTCTGAGCCACAACAGAGCTGTTGGAAGAGTTGTCCACACAGCAGAGAACCAAGATGCACTGGGAAACAAGAATCTCCTCAGCTAATATAGTCTTACTGTCAGGAATCTTGCTTCAGCCAAGATCTATGTATCCCCCCACAGAAAGCCCATTGATTCCATTAATGTCCCATAGTTTTCATTCTAGTTACTTCCACCCAAACATACCCTCAGTTTATGCAGCAGAATATAAGGCAGGGCTACCCTCAGGCTTTCCAGAATCCACAAAGTCACTCGTAGCGTTGTTCTGCTTAAAGAATCCAGTGTCGTGGAATTGTAACTCTGTATTTCTGCTACCAGAGATTTGGACTCAGTGCTTATACGCTAAACAAGATACAATGATATGTCTTTCTGTCATTTTATTCACTTTTTGAGTGGCTTGAGCCATTCAAAACTTTGATTGAAACACTACTTTAAGCAGCTACAAATGTGTCAGACTGCTCATGCTAATAATAATGATAACACAGCTTACTTTTCAATTCAATTTCTTTTACAGATATCATTTACATAAAGTTGATGCAGATAAAAATCTTAAAACTGTTTTTGATAACCAACACTCCTGCCTTACACAGTGATAAAGTAACTAATGTAACAAAAAAAAGAACCTGTATAAAATGTCTTTTTTTTCTGGTGCACAGCAGCTTCAAAACTAAAGCGCTTTTTGAGTCAGACTGAAAAATGAGAAGAGCTGACAGAGAACTCAGTACTCTCAGGAGAGACTCAGCTTCCATGAAAGAAACCAAAACCGTGTCACAGAATTACTATGCCCACAGGCTGGCTGAGAGAGAGATGAGCTAAGAAGAAAGATCACATCATGTCTGTACTTTCAGTAATTGTGACTACAGCTTCTAGAAGAGTGGTAGATTTACACATCGTCATTCTCCACAGAGAAAGCTCTTCTTAAAGATGTTGTTATTTGAATATCATTTGCTTTCTGCCCTTCCGACCATACCTTGCTAGAAATATGGATATGGTTTAGTGTTTGATAGGAACGGTTGGACTCGATGATCCGGTGGGTCTCTTCCAACCTGGTTATTCTGTGATTCTGTGATTCTGTGAAATGGAGAGGCTCAAGGGTGAACCTTCCAGGCTCCTGGCAGGACAGCCACTCGTTCATCACAGCTACAAAGAAAGTAGTGGGTAATAAAGGTTGGATGGGTAATACCACGTGAAGGTTGCGGCATTTTAAAGATCCTTCATGCCCTAGCACATGCCCACAACACCCTAGCACTGGTTTAATTTAAAGCAAAACTCGTCTCTGCTGCTCTTTTGCTGCAGTAATCATACTGTAAAACTTAATGAGCCACGACAGCATTATTTGGTTTGGGCCCCTCTCCACACCCCTGGCGTTTGCACTGACACAAATTAATCCACGAGCACCAGCTTTGACTTCAGCTTGGTCTTTCCTCAGGTCAAAGTCCTTCTCTGGAGATCTAAAGCTCCTGGTTTCCCTTTCCTCACCAGAAACTGTAGGAAGACTCCTGTAAAGATATCAGTTACATGGAAGGACTGGTAAAAGGCATGAAACTAAGTTTCTAAACATACAGTACGTCCACACAGAGCACTAATCAGCAGCAGCCAACTTGCAGTATATTTACACCTTTTTTATGTCACAGTAATTCCCCTGACATAGAAAGTCTAGTCAAAATGGTTAAGTACACTCAAAGCAGCACGTTCAAGGTTCACATTATTTGATCTTGACTGCATAGTTATTCTTAATGAGTGTGGTGTCAAGCTTTATCGGACACTTAAAAGACCTTGTTTTTCAGCTGAGAAGACGATGACCTCCTCTGTTTTCAAGGAGACCTTCAAAGTTTTGGAAAGAAAGTGCCACATAATTCATATAAAGGACAAAGACAGAACCAACTGAGGGCATGAAAAAGCTTAAACTAGGTGACAGCCACGACTAGGACTGGAGAGGAAGGAGACCAGCTCTGCAGGGAGGAAAGCGCTGATGAGGGAAACTCGGATTGATTGGTTGCTGCAAATAAAAACTGTGTTAGAAGGAATGGCCAAGTGCAAAGGAGATTTAACGCTAGCATTTCTTAAATTTTGAGTATCAGATTTCACATTTTTAATGGTGTTCTCGTACTCCAGTCTGGGTATTGATTATTTGAGGTTCATTAAAACTAAAACCTAACCCATCAGAGCCAATTTTCACCTACAGTTTTTTGGAAGTCGCTATTCAACCGCGAACAGAATCTAACCAGAAAGTAGACTCCGGCACTCAAGAATTCTGTTCTGTAAATTCTTGGCAGAAGATGCTATGAAAAACTTCAGTGAAAGGCGCTATGAAGTGAGAGTTTCAAGCATAGAGCAGAACCAAAGCAAGAGGTAAAAGACGCTTTTGCAGAGTCTTGCCATTCCTCAAAAGATCTGCTTTCAGATATTTTGTATGTGTGAACTGACAGGTCGCTCGTAGCCAGGTTCAGCTATTTCAGCAAAGCATTTAACCTGGGGAGTTCATCTTAAGTCAATAAACAGCTCCCAAACAAACCAGCTGTTTCAGGATGAAACACCATTCTGTCATTTACTGGAAATTATGTATGATCTTACTGCACTCCCTGTATTAACTTTCTTTTTTCTTCTTTTACTTTGGGAATAAATACATCCTTCTAAAAGATTCCCAGAATTATGAGCATTTCACTTCCTTCTAATAACGAGAAATTCTGCTCACATTTACACAAACAAATACAAACTCAGTCAATTCAACTGAGTAACTCTTAAATCTCTACTACTGGAAAGGCGAAGAACTTTACTAAGTCCAAAACAGTAATGAGATATGCCTGAGTTTCTCTTATTAACTACCCTTTGGGCAAATACTTTACGCAATTGTTAATGCTGTTACTGCAACTGAAATGTGCTCTATGCATAAAGCCTGGGTAAATAAAACAGGGAAGCAGCAAAAGCACCAAGAGTTCCAATTCTATGTATTTTAATCCAAATTTGAAAATAGGAATGTTTGGGGAAGGCTGGCTGTGTGGTTAAAACACAGGAATGCAAGTCATTAGTTCCAGTACTGTAACAGACCCTTTGAGTAACTCATATCTTTTCTTGGTAGTCTCATTTTCATCTAAAAGCTGAGCATTATGAAGCCTTTCTATTAACAGAAGCAAGACGAGCTTTCCCTTGCTGACCTTCTGAGAAAGAAACAAACGGGAATATTTTCAGGACATAGTCTTTTCAAAGAGTATAACATTTTTCTTCTATGACTCTTACTTTCCTCTTCCTGGTAGTGTGGTTTTGCTCTGCAGAAACCAATGGAAAATACCAGCTGAAGGAGAATCATAGCAACATAGAATTGTAAAGGTTGGAAAAGACTTCTAAGATCCACCAGTCTAACCGTCAGCCCAACCTCACTGTGCCTACTAAACCATGTCCTCACATGCCACAGCCACACGGTTTTTGAACCCCTTCAGGGCTGGAGAGTCCCCCGCTGCCCTGGGCAGCCTCTGCCAGGTCTTCACCACTCGCTTAATAGAGACATTTTTCACAATATCCAATCTAAACCTCCCCTGGCACAACTTGAAGCCATTTCCTCTCGTCCTATCAGTTGTTACTTGGGAGAAGAGACCAGCAGCCACCTCACCACAACCTGCCTTCAGGGAGTCGTATAGAGCGAGGAGGTCTCCCCTCAGCCTCCTCTTCTCTAGGCTAAACAATCCTAGTTCCCTCAGCTGCTGCTTATAAGACTTGTAAGAGAAACCCAAGAAAAAAGAAGAAAACCAAGAGAAAACCAAGTCCAGAATGAATAAATCAGCACTACATTCATTCAAGACTCTTGGTACTAATTCTTACAAGGTACTGACAGCAAGAAGCACCCGAGACAGCAACAAAACTGCCTTTGCTGAGAGGGGGCAGATAGACAAACCCCTAACAGCAGCCTTACACTGTCACTGAGAAGCAGACAGAACTAGGTTTTAAAGGCTGAACTGCACTGCTCTGTTAAAACCAACCACAAACATTACTTACTGTGTCTGATTTGTTTAATTAAGCAAAGCTGGATTTCCCAGCTTATCTATTACCGTAGGGTTGTATGCATGCAGCACAGTCAGAACGTGGAACTAAACCACCAGTTTTACCATCAAAGCATCAGGCAGGCATTGTCATGTCAAAAGAAAACCAACACAAACGGGTAAAGCCACTGGAGTCAGCCATCGACAGACGATACAGCTGCACACACTGAGCTGGCACGTTCCTAGGTGCTATGAGTTGAAAAAAAATAACTGAGGTCATGTTAAGAACACTAGACTTCACTGTGGCTTTTCCAGCTTCTAGTGGCTTCCAAGTGGGAGCAACATAGTACCTTCCAATTTTGTCAAACATTCTCCACTGTAATCACAGCCATCAGTCACACATCAGAGTGAGATTCCTACCTTATCCTCAAGGGATTTTAAGCCTCATTGCAGAAGACAGTTGGGAATAGACTGCCACCTCTCTATGGCCACATTTGAGTCCTCTCTTCCCACACCTAACTGATCAAGATAAAAAAACTTCATCTTAAAACCATCACAACAAACATCTCCTGGTCTCCAATGTAACAACAACGCAAATGAAGCCAGGCTTCAGTGGACTGTTCCTCACCGCCTGTTACAGAAAATTCTTTCTCCTTGGGGTTTACCATGCATCTCGGGCACCAGGTGGACATCTTTCCCTAGATCTCTGCCACAGGCCATACATGACTCCCTCCAAGAATGGGAGATAAGCTATCCCAGGGCCCTGCGCCTGCATTACAAAGTTCAGCATTTGTATTATTAGGTCGTTAAGCTCCGGAGACAGTGGTACAATATTGGGAACCCTTCCTACCACACCATTTTGAAGCCCAGATCAGCCAAGGTCTCCCTCCACTCCACATCAAATTCCTCCTTGCCCAGTTCAGCCCTCCTCTCCACAGTCCCAGTATTTCATGCCATCTGCCTCCTCCCAACACAATTCTCAGCACTCTGGCTTCCTACTACACACTCCCACAGCCTCACCTCTGCTTAGCCTCCTCTCCAGAAGCCCCTGGCCTCCAAACATTCCTGTTCTGCTAACCCACAATCCTGACATCCCATGAACATTAACCCACCCCACCCTGTTCTTCCCTGGAAGTGAAGAATCCATCACAGCGCAGGTTGCTGCAAAGTCCACAGCTCAAGTGCAGAAGCTGCTTTAACACCGGATGATATGCAATTTTCCATCCAGTAAACAGACGTGTTCCTTTATGACATGCCCACAGGTAACACCTCCACCATCCTCAATCATGAAAGGGTGCATTATCTCCAACTGTGTAACGTTTACCATAGTTCAAAGCGCCTGTGTAAAACTGTGTTATTACACTCTAACTCACTACAGTATCCACACCCAAACCGCTCCTCAGAGCACATGGTTCAAAGGCATCTCGAGCAGGCCTGTTACTCATTACTGCTCTAGGCTGGATAAAACTCCTTTGCCCATCTTTTGGATTGAGATTTTGTTTCATATTCAGTACCAAAACAAAACAAAAGCTGGTTCTCATAAACCATGACCTCGCTTTCTAGAAATTACTTTCCTGTTGTTATTCCTTGCATTTAAACTAACTAGGATTTGTAATGTCGACATCTCAAACACAACCAGCAGCCACACTGCTTAGCTCACAGCTCTACAGACCTCAGCAGAGCAACTGTAAGAAAAGAGATGGCTACAGGCATTGACCTCAACTGCAGGCCACGCCAAATTAGTGTAAGCATCTTTTTGGTAACTCTGCTTTGAAATAAGATTAGGATCTGAAACTTGACTACACGTGAATCACCTTCTTACTAGAAGACGAGGCCTCCGTGCACATTCATGGTCAGCTGTCCTAACTGAAAAACTATGGGTTTACTCACTTCCAGACCTCCTGTCTCTCTTCCACAGAAATAGTGCAGCTAGAAACAAAGGATTCTAGATTAGATTCTGGATCATGTATCAACAATAATAACCAAGCTCCAATTGTAAAATCTTTCGATGCTTTCATTTATGAATGAAAAGAGAAGACCAAGTTGGCCAGCAGAGAAATCTGTTTCTCTATACTATCAACTACAAACTGACCTGACAGTCCTCAGAGTAGAAGTTTAAAAATGCAGAACCTGCTTGAGCTTTGTGGGAAAAACTGAGCATGCTGTGTAGATTCCCCATGCAAAAAGGGTCACGATATAAGCTTATTCTGCACGTAAATGGAGACGTAATTATAAAACAAACATAGAACCATCAGGTCATTCTCCAAGTTATGGGGCAAATCAGATTTCCTGCTCTGAAAGAGTAACAATCAAAAAGCATAAGAAACAATTCCCTATACCAGTTCAGACAAGAGAGTGAGCTAAGGTGCCAATATTTTAACACGGAGATTGAAATCAGTCCTCTTAATGTGAAAGTGAAACATTTTTTATTGGCAAAAAGGACCATTGGGATGACTCAGATAATTAAAAAAAAAAATATTTTGAGACCAAGCATTTGTGAGAAGCTCCACCTGAAAGGGGATGTGAGAACACAAGAAGGAGAGTACGAAGGGAGGGTTAAAGGGGAAAAGAACCTTTTCTGAAGATTTGCTACCATGGACAGGATCCAGCATTGTAAGGCTAAGCCTTGCACTGGAGAGAGAAGGAGGGAGATGAAGGAAAAAAAAACCCAAAAGGTTCCTTAAACAGGCATCCTTTTCAGTCTCTTTCAGCTTGCAAATAAGGGCGGCATCAAAGAGGCCAGAACCAACATTCGAAGAGACAATCTGACATTAACTTGGGCAAGCAGGTGCAGTGTCACTGAATTCCTTCACCTGTGGAGGAAGAGAGCCATAATTACACTTCCAGTACTTTCACAAGTGTAAAAGATGGAAAGTATTTCTAGCTGTCATGAGACATTTTGAGTTCTGCATTGGATCCATCCTGCACTCACCAGACAGATCTCGTATAAGATACTCAATCTTACCGTGCTTCATGTTCTCTGTTGATAAAGTGGAACAGGCTTGCTGTCATTTATTTCAGGATAAATTAAGAGGTTTATGACACTAGTTTTATTGGTTTTATACAAGGAAAGCAAGATCGCTCTGTAAAGTTCAAGCAGATCACACTATATATTTTGGTTTGGTACAATTTAAAAACATCAAAATGTTTTTTGGTTTATCTCCAAAAAGCTTGTAAGTGCAAAGGCAAGTATAACTTGCAGAGATTATAAGACATTATCTGGCTTTTTGATGAATAAAATCTCATTTTACTTTAACTTGTCTTTTCACACTCAGAATTCCCCTGATGTAACGCATCTTGGAGCTACAGACATTATACTGAAAGTAAACTGGATTTTTTTTGATTTAACTAAACTATTGAGTTACTCAAGTTTATGACACTACCAAGTTATCTGTCATGTTTCAAACATCTGGAAATGAACATATTTGTATGCATGCCATTGAACCAGGCCTCAAAGAGGCCAACCCCTCACCCTGGCGTTCAGAGTTAGCGTTAAAATTCTGATTTACTTAGTTAATGTGGTAGATGAACTCCGTTGCCCCAGCTGTCCTACTGGTAACGGTACTAGTTAGTCATCCTGGACACATCACTTTATCCAGTCCTAGGTAGGAAAACTCAAGCATCTGCTTAGAAGTAGATGCAAAAGGCAAACCAGAAAGTGAAAACACGTATCTGTTTGTACTTTCAGCTGTATTAGTTGCTCATAACTACGAAAAGTAAGAAAGATCTCTTCAAAGATTTATTTCTTCTCCAGAGTGATTTCCACACCCCGTGCCCATCCGTTCCCCAGGGCAATTTAAGTCAGTAGTTCACAGAATTGAGGCAGTTGGAATTAAATCTTGGAGCTGCTCTGTTGGATCCATGTTTTCGCCTCTTATCCAGCTCCATTTGCTTTTTTTGTGTCTGCGCACACTCGTTTATACAAAGCAACAAAAGGAAATTGTGTCACTGTGAAGATAAGGAGATAATCTTCCAGGCGTTCTCATTTGCTGATCCACCATTGATTATCATACGCTTCAGAGAGATGGGATCGCAATTCCCATCTGTGCATCCCACAGCACCTCCAGGGACTCCTAACAGGTTATTCTTACCAGGCAAGCATGGTGAGAAGGCTTCTCTTTCAATGAAGCTCGCAGATCCAAGCTGCTGAGCTTGGGGTTGCTGGAAGGGATGATATTTTTCCAGCCAGCCAGGCAATGCTGTGAAAAGAGATGACAATGCTGCAATGGAGTCCTTTGCCCTTTTCGATCTATTATTGCCTATTTTGATCTATTATTGGTTTAGCAGGTAATTAATTAACTTTTGAGGAGTTTTATAAGAGCAACAGGGAAAAGGAGAAAGTTCTAATGAAGCAGAACTCCATAGCTGTCTGCTATTCTGCTTTTCACTGGCCAATTATTTCTAAACCAATCTCCTGTTTTGTGAGCTCAAGCACCCGACCTCTCTGAACCTGTCTCAAAGTGACTCACCCAGTTCCCTAAACCGCAAAACCAAGCGTCTTCCTGTGTCTTCCCTGGAAATCTCTAGGCTAGGGCTAGGTCTGTTTAGTAATACTGCCTGCAGCACTGCCTTGTGGCTGGAACACAGGACCAACTTTCCAATCTACCCTTGTGACTACGGATTTTGCCTGGCCCCTCTAGATGTGAATACTTCATGAAAGTCTGTCTTTTTCCACACACTCTAATGTGTGTGGAAAGAAACACAGGCAGTCATAGGTATGGCTCATCATGTTGAAAGATCAACATCTGAAAAAAGCCAGGTGAGTCACGCCGCAGAAATACACAGCTCCATATGGCATTTTCTCAAGCGTAAAGCACTTGGGCACATACTTTATGCCAGTTATACAACAGCATGAACTCAGAAGCACACACCAACGGCTTTTCTTGCCATCGCAGTGACACAAAACAGAAATTTTGGTGGGAAACCTGCCAGGGGGGCGAGTCTCAGATTCTCTTTCTTCCTAGTGCTGTAACAATGCCCAGCCTGGGCTGTGTCATCAGTATCAGAGCAAGGAGACAGCAACTTACCGAGGGCAATGCTAGATTGTCTGCCAGTTCAAAGCTCTTCCTGCGATGGGCTTTGTATTTGTAGGCAGGCAGAAGGGTAGACCTGGGAATGCTGACCCTGTAAACACACAAGAGAAGTAATGGCCTACACCTTCCACAAGCAAGAGGAAACCTGCATGCCTTCCTCACTTAGAATCCAAGGGTTTAAAATCCCAAAGAGAACCAAGCAAGACAGTTTTGGATTAGGGCATTAAACATTTAACATGTACATTCAGATTCTGGACCAAATTCAGAGAAAACATGCATTTCTCACTGACTTGAAAACTATTTCTGCCTATGGAAAAATATCAGTAGGGAGTTTTTAAGCAAGAGCAATCTCGCCCTTGAGAGCAGCAACCTTCTACAGAGCCATTTTGATGATGTTTCCTCCCTTACATGATCAGCTTTTCTCCCCTATTGTTTGCTGGAGTTCTAGAAGTTTCAAAGCAGTAATTTTTATCTACCTGACATGGGCTGGCTCTTCTGGGGGCTGGTGAGCACGTGGGATCTTACACACAGGGCAGGCAGATTCTGAGTCCACAGGGACAGTGAAGAGGCGCTGGTTTAATCGATAACAGTAAACACCTGCCACAGAACAAGGAAACATCAGAAGCTTTCTCAACCCAGTCAACAAAGCTGTGCTCTACCACAGTGCCACACATGCTTTCTATAGAAAGAACTGCTTTTCCTGAAGTCTCTTTTACATTTCCTGTCCCCAGATAAGTTCCTAAAAAGCAAAACCAAAACTTTAACCTCCTCAACTTAAAAAGAGAACATTTTAACCAATTACAAGAAACCCTGGCAAAATAAGATAATGCTGATTGAGAGAGGATCCCTAGAAGACTCCAGTAGCTTTGGAGTCGGAAGTTTAATCTGGTTTTGAAGCTGCAGCTAAAAACAGCACATTCTTCTTTATCTCACACGATTGTAGGGCTCTCTCAGAACAACAGGCAAAGACTGCACAGTTTTTTGTTCACAGAAATTGGCTTAGGAAGAAGTCTGATCTTACACTTATGGGAACTGGTTATCAAATCTGGTTCTTGTTCCGGAACTATATGATCCAGAGCCTTGGGCCTAAATAAACACACAAACAAATCAGTTAGTGACAGGGAGTAAGCCCTCTGATCAGTTCCACCTCTTCCAAGCACACATTTCTGACTAGAAGATGAATAAAGGCCTACAAAGCCACCCTCAACATTTCCCACCGCAATCAGATATACTTCTCATTACTCTAAAGGGAGACACTGCTGCTTCAGCCCCTTCCCCATACACACTTACTCCAGGTGCTGCTCATGAACACAAGCTTCTTTGTTGGCCTGTCGGAACTCATGCAGCTCAGCAAAGTATTGATCCGACCTTTCTGCTACTGAAGTCTCTGTCTCCAGGAGCCCTGAGAACACCAAGGAAAGAGAACAGTTCAGGGATTTACTACATTTAGGAAAGCACCAACGCAAGCCTCAAGCAAAACAGTCAGACCAAAGGCCTGAAGCACCAAAATGAGGAAAGCATAGTGTTGTGTCAGACCAGAGGTTTACTGCATGGGTCCCTCACTGCACTCATTCATTCTGGTTTCTTGGTACCCCCTTTAGCCCCCTCCAGCTTTGTCATTTACTGCCTGGGTTCCTGGATCACCTCCACTTCACCGTTCCAGGGAAGGACAGGTCACCTCTGGTCTGGATGGGGAGTGGCTTCTAACGAAACTGCATCTGCCCTGCTGAGACCTGCTACATGGGTGCTAGGTCTGCGGATCTATCATAGCTCAATTTAAAGGGGTCGCAGACTGTGTTTTAACTATCTATACTACCACATCACGCTGAAAGCTTTGCTTCAGGTTCAGCATTCACCTGCAATCCAGTCATAGCCCAGGAAAGGACGTGCGGACCAGCTGCTCACAGGCACGTTATATTCTTCAGGGTCAGACTGTAAAGGCACATGGCCAGCGTCCGTGATTGCAGACACTGACATAACATTCTTGTCTTTGTCAGGAAAGCTGGAATCCAAACCTACTGCTTCCTGCATCTTCACTTGTCGTTCCTGAAACCCTCTGTTATTGCTGCTGCGTTTAAGAGATGAACAGAGGGCTGCTCTGGCTGCATAAGCTCCAGGTTCCACGGACACCAACACTGCAGGGTCAGCTGTAGAGTTTCCAGCATCGACCTGATCTGCCTTCTGTAAGGACAGAGACCCTCATATCACAGATTACCCAGGGATTCAGATTACAATTATCTTTCATTAAGACATTAGTAAGAGAAAATCAGCCTCTCATTCCAGGCTCCTCACCCCTTTAAAATCCTGTGGGGCAAAAAGTAAAACCTTTATATTATTCATGAGAAATTGTTAAGTGTTTGGAGAAGATTAGAAAGGGGGTTCACTTCCAGCTAAATGCAGCTTTTCCCATTTCCAGGAATCATTAAACATTCACCCTTTGTGCTTAGAAGAAACAAAACAGTTACGCTCCACAATGTTAATTCCTATCTTAGATTAAGAAATCTCGTTTTTCTGGGGCAGGAATTGATCTCAATGAGAATGTATTTGAGACCACAGGATCAACAATAAACCAAAGTCTAGCTACTTTCCTTCAGACTCCATCTTCCACCCAGTTCCTCCGTGTCCCTATGTCTCCTTCCCCACACCACTCCACAGGCAGACCTGCTGCCTACCATACAGACACAACACATACCTCTCCCGTGGGCAAGGGGACAGATCTTTCAGTAGCTGTTCTATCAGGAAGAGATGCTGGAAAGAGCGGCTTGCTGGAAAGTCTTTTTCTCATCTCCTCTTGCATCATTCTGAGCCTGTGTAGAAGGTCCTGGTTGACCTCACGCAGCCTCTTCAGGTGCTCTAACTCCATCCTTTGAAAACATTCTCCTGTAAAGCCAGAGGAAGGGTAGACTACATGAATCGAAGCATTAAGTGAAGAAGAAAACTCAGAAAACAACTTTCAGAGGACATGTCATAAAAAACACTTACAGCTGTTGGAATGTTGGGAATGTGGATCATTGCTCAGCCAGTCTCAAAACTCTTCACAATGTCAACTAACACCATTGCGTACTTCTCTCCCCTGAGATGTTCCGTATTTTTCACCCAGAAACTGGTAGCTGACTGTATAAAGACAAGACATACTTACAGAGGAAATAGTAAACATTGTGTAAGTCACATCAAAAAGCCAAGTAAGAGACATCTGACTGAGAGGCTGCTACTTAGGATAACCTTAATTCCACCTTAATTATATTGTGATTATGACAGAATGCTCCTAAATTCAAAATATGAACAATAAGTACAAATGTATTTACTACATCTGAAAGAAACATTGAGTCAAAACTGCCCTCCATGTTCCTCCAGGCAGAAAGACCCCAAAAGACTCAATCATGACTGAGGACTAGGACTCAGACAATTCCAGTACCATATATTAACCACTAAGGTTTACAACCCTTTCACTAGAAGAGGGCAAAAAATGGAGTAAATAAATAATATGTAGTTTGACTGGAAGGTTGTCACCCTGTACACCACCTTTACAACATCACAAACTCCTCTAAATTTGTAAAGGGTTGGTTGCTTTTTTAATATAAAACAAAACCCAATCCCCCCCCATTGCTTTTGGTCAGAGTGATGAGTTATGTTCTCAAGTAAAATTCTGTGCTTCTCTAAGACCTTTTGCTCCAAAGGAACCCTGAACCCTTCTCCAAAGCTCAGCTGGTTTGTTTGCCTGCTATCCTGGCAACTGGAGATGAGGAAACAAACACAAATTCTGTACAACAGCACTGGGAGGAATGAAGAGCGCTGCTGACAATCAAACTAAACCACATCTTTTAACCTAAAGAAGCTGAGGGGAGACCTCATCACCATTTACAGCTCCCTGAAAGGAAGTTGTGGTGAGGTGGGCGCTGGTCTTTTCTCCCAAATAACAAACAATAGGATGAGAGGAAATGGCCTCGAGTTGCACCAGGGGGGAGCTGGATTAGATATTAGGAAAAATCCCTTCCCTGAAAGGATTCTCAGGCACTGCAACAGCTGCCCAGAGAAGTGGTGGACTCACCATCCCTGGAAGGGTTTAACAGACAGATGCACGAGGTGTGGACAGGTACAGTTGGACTCGATTTCAAAGGTCTTTTCCAACCAAACAATTCTACGACTCTTTTCATTACAAGAAATAAGTCACAGGGGCACTACTGGACACCACACAGATGTCAGTCTTGAGGCAATAATTTTGAGATCATAGAATCATAAAATAGTTTGGGTTGGAAAAGACCTTAAAGATCATCCAGTTCCAACCCCCCTGCCATGGGCAGGGACACCTCCCACTAGATCATCTGAACAAGATGTAAGTTCTCAGAGCATTCACAAGACAAAGCTAACGGTATCATCTCACCATTGCTCATCAGAAAGCAAATACTCTGAAACCACATTAGTCAAGGGACTTTCTGGAAGGGTTTTACCAGATGAGAGCCACTCTGAGCGTAATGGACAAGAAGCTGATATCCTTCACGCGCAGCCCCAGGGCTTTTCCTTCCTGAGAAGGCGCTCAGCCTCCCATGTTTATGAATCATAGGATAGTTTGGGTTGGAAGGGACCTTAAAGTCCACCTCAAAGCCCACCCAGTTCCACCCCTGCCATGGGCAGGGACACCTCCCACTGGATCAGGGGCTCCAAGCCCCATCCAACCTGGCCTTGAACCCCTCCAGGGATGGGGCAGCCACAACCTCCCTGGGCAACCTGGGCCAGGGCCTCCACCGTGAAGAAATTCTTCCTCATACCTAGTCTAAATCCTCCCCTCTCCAGTTCACACCCATTGCCCCCAGTCCTATCACCACAAGCCTTTGTGAACAGCCCCCTCCCAGCTTTCCCGTAGCCCCTTCAGGTACTGGAAGGTCGCTCTAAGGTCTCCTCGGATCCTCCCCACTCGCACCGTGAAGAAATCCCTCCTCACGATTAGAAACCCCGCCCCGAGCGGCCCAGCGCCGCCCAGCAGGAACAGGAAGGGGAGGCTCCCTGGGAAGGGGACTCGGTCTCAGAGCAGTGAGAGCTGCTTTTCCCTCCCCGCCTTCCTAACACCCCTCCCACGGCTCCTCCCCCGCGCCGTTGAGCCCGGGGGCTGCGGAGAGAGAAGCGTGAAGGGGGCGAAAAAGAGCTCACGGCTCATCTAGCCCAACCGCCAGCCCGGCCCCCTAAAGCCTGTCCCGGTGTGTCACATCGACGCTTCTGTTGAGCCCCCTCGGGGGGTTGAGGCTCCGCCGCCGCCCCGGGCAGCCTCGGCCAGGCCTTCACCACTCTCTCAGTAAAGAATTTTTTTCCTAATACCATAAAATCACCAGGTTGGAAAAGACCTCTTGGATCATCGAGTCCAACTATTCTTATCTGCCACTAAACCACATCTCTGAGCACCTCATGTACCCATCCAAACCCCTGCAGAGGTAACGACTCCACCACCTCCCTGGGCAGCAGTACCAGTGCCTGATGACCCCTTTCTGGGAAAAATTTTTTCCTGATATACAATCTAAATCTCCCCTGGTGGAGCTTGAGGCCATTCCCTCTCGTCCTGTCCACTGTCCCTTGGGAGAAGAGCCCAGCTCCCTCCTCTCCACAACCTCCTTTCAGTTAGTTATAGAGAGCAATGAGGTCTCCCCTCAGCCTCCTCTTCTCCAGGCTAAACACCCCCAGTTCCCTCAGCTCCTCCCTGGGCTCCGACCCTTCTCCAGACGGGCTCCAGCCCCTCAATGTCCTTCTTGTACCAACAGGCCCAAAATTGAACCAGCTGGGCCACTGCTGGCTCGCGTTCAGCCACTGTCAACCACCGCCTCAACCCATCCCAGTTTCAGCCCACAAGCACCGTGTGTGCTGATGACCTCAGGAAATCACCGATTCGATACCCACATTTTACCATGACTTAAGAAGGCATCTTTAAGCCTCTATCAGATAATTCAGTATCATCAGTTTTCATGATAAGAACAATAAAAGGTCATCACTGTCGAACACGTTATTTACTGCAACACCTCAGCTCAAACAGACTGTACTTACACTCGATGAGTTTCTAGCATGAAAGAGCAGGAGGAACATTTTTCCAATTCACTTTTATTTTGGTTTCCATCGTTTACAGCATTGATACAGGAATAATTCATGCAAATTTATCACCTTAAATACAGCAGAGAGAAAACTCACTGTAAGAGTATTTTGAAGAGCTCCATCAACAAAACACAATAAGAAAATAAGTAGCAGCAATAAGATAAAGTGCATTTAGCTGTCCTTCTTTAATAAGAGTTTGGGGAAGACTGGTTTTGGAATTACCTGCTCCAAGGACTAGTTTAAAATTCCTTACAAAAAGCAGAAGGGAACAGGCTCCTTGTCAATAGTATTCACTCCTCCACCACTCTGGATTAAAGAGGTACAGCTGTGTTGCGTTCAGGAGGAATCCAGCTCATAGGTGTTTCAGTTAAAAGCTTGATTCTCAATCACTTGGGCTTCTACAGACAAGAGTTACACGCGTACTTAATTCTTCCCTCCCATGTTAGCAGTTTTGCTTCTTAAAAAAATGCAGGCGGTTCTTTCCCCGGTTCTATGGGTTCAGTTTTAGCACTGCAGTGAGAATGCCCCCATCACCAAAATCTGAACACACAGGCGACACACCAGATTCTAAGAACCCGCCAATCTCTTTTCCCTTTACAGACCAGACACTGGTTTAAAGCTTAGCTCATTTATCAGACTTCCCCTAAAGGCTTGCTGAAGAGATGCTAACAGCGCATGTCTTCAAAAGCAAGGTCAGCATTTCAGGTGGCCTAGAGCTGCTGAGCAGTAGTGCACCATCCTCTCCCTCTACTGGAACTGACAATTTGTGGGTTTATTAGGGATGTGCTCAATGTTTTAACTCAACAGCACAGCACATACCCCATGATAAAGGCATACGCCATAGCTTGTGAGACTAGAAATCTGAATCTATTCACATAATATCTGCAGCGGAATACAGTGCATGATTCCACTTACACATCACCGCAGACTTAGAGAACACATTTCCAGGGAAAAGGACTCATATTTCCTTCTTACTCATGCTCAGGATCTGATCCTAACCACACTCATGTCCTGGTGGTTTCCTGAGGAAACCAACCAAGGCCGATGAAGTCCAGTGATGAAAAAGGCTTTTCAGTTTGGGTTGGATTCAAAGCTGTCTAGTGTAAGTGAAAGGTTGGTTCGCTCCCAGCATTCCAGGGACATAACAAGAGTCTCACTGCCAACTCCTACATGATCAAGACACTTCAAGTGCTACGGCAAATAGCCTACAATACTTACTAAGATAATTATTTTACTCCTTCCAACATCTTGCAGCTGCTTCTTTCTGAAACTTTCACGACACACAAAACAGGGGACTTGTCACAGACACATATATTCAGACCTAAGCATGAACAAGAAATCCCAAGGCCAGCTGATAAAGTTTTCCAGTGAAAAGTCTCATTGTCAGTAAGAAAAAAAACGCTCTGCTGACTAGCTGAACTCAGGTGGGTCCTGCTCAAAGACAGCCCATATTCTCTTAAGTTTAATGCTGACCAGATTTGGGTTGTCACAAACCTCAGAACTATGGGACACGATTCTGGATTCCTCAGACATTTTGAGGGGAACAGAAAGGTTATACCAACGGCAAGTAGAAAGGAAACTTTGCAACATAGGAACCTATTCCTGGTACTACTGAAATTGGTGGAAATTTCTCCTCTATCAACTCCAGCAGGAAGAGACTCAAGTCCTTACCACTCCCAAATCTTATACTCCAAATTCAAAATGCTTCAGGGCAAAACTCAATGATTAATTTCATCCATTTACAATAAATAATGTCTTAAAAAATTCAGTTGCCTTAACCCATTCTTGCAGTGGCCTGAAATACAAGGGAAAGGTCTCCCCCTGCACCAGAGAGGCTGCAGTGCCAGCGCGTTCTCATATTTTTAACCCAAGAGAAACAACATCAAATCATATTACTGCATGGACTGTAATATTCCATGGAAGCTCTACATGAAGCAAAATCTCTTACAACTTGTGATCCACATGCTGTTCTTGTGGCCAAACAGTGGTAATGAAATTCCAAAGACCTGCTTCCAGAAACACAGCTGTGGATTTCCAAAACAACCCCACATTCATCAACATATCCCATAAGGCAGTTCATTACATTCTGTCAACTGGATTTTCTATTCTTCTTCCTCAACAATTTGTCAAATTATCAGCGCTATCTCTCACAGGAGCTAGTTATGTCTTTGCAAACTATTTCTCCATGACGTGAAACGGGCCAGACTGCACTATTAAAGAGCTCTTAAGTGGAAGAAACTAACTCCAAAGACAATAGGCTTACCAATGAGAAACTTTAGTCGCTCTTGCTCTGGAAGAGAACTGGGTTTTGTCCATAGGTTTAAACATACTGACAGTAATAAACCTCTCTCTTTCACACAGTGATTCTCCATCATGTTTTACAATAGCAGAATATTAACCTAGGAGATAGACCTGCATGGGTTAAAACTGCCTTGTGAAACCATCATCACGTCTGTGTGCAGGGCTTCCGTATTTAGACAAAGGCTGCTTGTCACGCACACATAACCTTGGGGCTTGGGCGTCAAAAGTTCTGCTTTCACGTAGGAAAATTAATGACTCTGTGAAGACGTGTCAGAAGAACTTTTAACCTGATAAATATTTGTTTGTTTGTTTTAAATTTGTCATTCTACTTGATTTTACTTTACAAAGCCCCTTGTAAATGTATGAAGCACACATTCCTTCTGAAGTAGCCTGATCACACAAGAAGGAAAAAGAAGAGTTATAAACAGCTAGTGTTTAGAGGTGGGACACAAAACAGGGAAGCAGAATCCTACTGGAAACGTAGCAATACGCTTTTGCTCATTCCCTTTAGGGAATTCCATCACCCACCATGTTCTCTGCAGTAATTAAGAGAGCACTGAAGGGAAACAGTGTTGTTTTTCTCTTCTTCCTGCACTATCTGCTTTGCTGCAGGTACTGATGTGTGAACATGTTGAGCTCACTGTCAAGCCAACCCGCTTTATTCCTGCAAGAACAGAAAGTCTCCATTAGCAAGGAAAACAAGCCAATCTGAAAGAACGATGACTAAAACAAGTAACAGCAAGGCCTGGAGAGGAGTACCAGGTGTCTATTCCAAAATGCTCCTGCCATTTCTTGCCCTTCCTCAGGTCAGGAATGCTTGCCTGCTAACAGTCGTTAGGCTCTGATGTTCAAACTAAGATCCTGTTTGCATCGATCTTATTGTGTAGATAAGGAATACTTGAAAAATTCTTCCTGACAGCCTTGGCAAGGTCAAGAAAACATTGTGCATAATTTTGTAATAGCCTGAAGGAGTTAGTGGGAGTGGAAGACTGTATGCTTTGATAAATGGGAAGAAACTGTAATTCCAAAGAAAGCGAAATAAAGAAGGAAAACAGTGTTTCGTGAGACAGACAATTTAAATGACTGTCAACAGCATGTGGGATAGTGAAAGGGAGCACGACTTGGTAGGAAAGATGCTGATGTCTGCACATCAAATGCTGTGACAGAAGATGGACTGCGAAGATAAACCCTAATCTGAACATCTTGGGGCAATCACATGGAAAACAATTGTTTGCAAATGTCTGTGTAAACGAGATAATAAAATCCCACCTCAGCAGTTTTGCTTTGCTCTGCAGTGAATCCAGAACTTCAATTTTTTTATTCATGGCAGAAATTTCCTGTTCGAGATTCTCCCGTGTGACATCCACTTGCTGACACAGGTGAGCAAATGTTCCAGCAAGCTCTCTATGAAACAAGAATAGTTAGATATGATGAGAAGTAAGACCAAGCAGTAAATTCAAGGAATAAATCCTTCTGATGTATAGCGATGATAACACCGACTCAGATGTTCATCTTTCCACTTATGCACAGGAATAGATAAGAGCATCAGCACAATTTGATTTGAGGGACATAAGTATGTTAAAACCAATGCTTAACAGCACCCAGATACTACAATGGTGATTAAAAAATGCATAGTATTCTTTTAAAATATATGTATCGTCACACATTTTTTAATCTGGAATTCAATATGCAGACTTATTTTAACAAGGAATATCATTAAATAACCCCCAAATAATAGAATTTAGGTAAGTTTTTAGACAAATATAGTAAACTCACTGTTGCACTTGGTGGCTGCAATTAGAACCTGTATAGCTGACAATGAGCTGCAATTTCTCACTTGCGTACTCTACAAACTGCCGTTTGAAAGCTCGCTCTTTCGCTTTTGTCGTCCAAGTGAGGCGCTCGTATACGTAGAGGAGCCCATAAAGGCCAAAAGAGAGTGCAATCAGTCTCCAACCCACAGCCTTCCAGACCTGAAAAATGCACAAGGAAAAGCACAATTGTCACCTCAGAATGTTGCCAGCTCCCAAGAGCGCTGCACAGAGTATCACACTTACATACTAGGCACGTGTAATCCTGACTTGCAAGTAGTTTCATTAGTCAGATGGCTCATTACTGACGTCCAGTCTAGCCTACTCTACTGGGGTTCTGTATGGGTTAACCTTTGCAGCACATTTACTCCTGCAAGTGCACACAAACTTCATCTGGGTCACAGAATCCCTGTTTCTGAAGTAAAAGATGTTTTCAAGCAACCATCTCCCCTTTGAGACATCCCCCACCCCTAGACATGGCAACACTAGCAGAGTATATAGGTATGGAATTTAGATTCCTCCTGCTACAGGAATAAGTTACCACACAACTCAAGTTAGATCTCTCATGCCTTCTCGGGCTGGGGAGATCTGAGATTCAAAACATTCATTATTTTCACAAGACAGAGAAGCAGGAAGTGCTGATTTTTCTCTCAGCTTGCCTACGCACCACACCGCCAACCACGATGATTCCCATGGAAGTTCGGGAAGTTAATGAGGCCAGTCCAGTCACCATTGACACCATGAGCTCTTCCTGGGTCATAGAGCCCTGAGGCAAAGGAGGCAGACTGGGATTTGCTGGTGTTAAAGGGCGTTGAACCTAATTAGAAAAGCAACATCAAAACAAAACAAAAAGAAAGTACAGAATAAGAGAAGGCAAGCCGCTGCCCCTCCCACCAAAAAGATTTCAGCAGCCACTGAAATGATGAATATCACATCTACCCCAATGAC
This sequence comes from Phaenicophaeus curvirostris, assembly GCF_032191515.1. Lineage (NCBI taxonomy): Eukaryota > Metazoa > Chordata > Aves > Cuculiformes > Cuculidae > Phaenicophaeus > Phaenicophaeus curvirostris. The sequence goes on along the minus strand of NC_091413.1, from coordinate 5,371,849 downwards.
TCAGTAAGGTATCTTACCTGGTCATTATAGCCCATCAAGGCCCGGCGACCATTCTTTGGTCCCAAAAACCTGTTGACCAGCATCGTCCATCCAAGAGAGAAATGGAATTCTATGTCCTCTTGGAAGTCAGCACAAAGCTTGTCACAGTTCAGATCATAGCTGAGCGTGAAGCACTGTCGGGGAATTAACATGTCTATCTGGCCCCGCAAAGAGAGTGGGAGGAGGGGTTTTAAACCATCTGCACAAACACAAAATAAAAATATTCAAAAAATGGCTGCAGTATTCACAATAATTAACTGGCCTTGCATTTCACAATCAGGGTCATTACGTGTTGTTCCCTCCTTCACGGCTATTTTTTCTTAGTATCTTAGATTTCCTTAAGCCAAGCATGTTGCAAAGTGAGAGATAAAGGATGAATTACTATTCAATTCTTAGTTCTTCAGATCAACTCAGAAGGAAATCTTTCCACATATGCTCCTAAATCCTTACAGGTAGCTGCTGAAGTTTACAGTTTAGCAATAGCCTGGAAAACAGAATCTGAAGGCCAGTTCTAAAAGGATTTAGGTGCCATGCTCCTACTAAAGCTTATACCCAGACAGGCACCTAGTAAAAGTCATTCACATTTCATTAGCATCTTGGTCTGAGCATCTCTCAAGTTTCTGAAATCACAGTTCCTCTCTGTCATGAGGACAAAGTCGACCGAAAATATTCAGTAGCAAATCACTGCACAAGCTCAGACACAGAGTGGAAAAAGCAGGTGTAACTCACCCTCTACACAACAGCATCAAATCAAGATGGAAAGTTAAGATGACGTCAGTTGCACATCAGCCATCAGATTAAAGAGACATCCAAAATATCTACCTAGTGACTAAAGTCCTAGTGGTTTCAGTTAAAGGAAACATAAAGGGAAACGTTGCCTGCTGAACTGACCTATCATTTCTTGCTGCATTGTCTGCAGGGAAGCTGTGATTGCATTGGAGCAACGATCTGACATGTTACGGCCCAGGCCTTCCTCGATGTGTTTATGCAGCTCCTGACAAACAAAGAAAGCATTATCAAGCTTAATATAAACACAGCAAAGATGCAGGCTGCAGGTGTTAGAACTCGCCAGTTAAAAAAACCCTCCCAGAACTGTAGCACACATTCTGTTTGCCCACTGTTCTAACATTAATTTCCATTTCCCTCCACCCTCATTATTCAGTGAAGGAGAGAAAAAAGCAAATAAAACAATTCTCACATGTACTCTCTAGTCTAGGAGAAGTTCCATTTCATCTATACAATGTTATACATCATATATGTATCGATTTATTGCTGAAATTACTAAACAAATGAATCTATTTCTTCCCTTTTTATTTTTTTTTAAAGATGTTCACTTTTTACAGAAGCTATCCAAATGCAAGAGGCATTCTAACAAAAGATTTCTCACAACATAAGAAGTTTAGCTCTAAATATCCTAGTCAGAAAAATCATAGAATGGTTTGGGTTGGAAGGGACCTCAAAGCCCATCCAGTTCCACCCCCTGCCATGGGCAGGGACACCTCCCACTGGACTGGGTTGCTCAAGGCCCCATCCAGCCTGGCCTTGAACATCTCCAGAGCTGGCATAACTCCTGACCTGAAACCAGAAAAAAGGCCTCTTTAAAGTGCTTGAGCAACCTGTGAGAAGCAAACATTACTTACACTCTTGTAGACTTTAAGAACAACTTGAGATGGATGGAAGTCTGCTTGGTATTCATCTACCAACACTGAGAGCCGTCTGATTTCTTCTGCCATTGCATTTGAAACCTAGAGAAAGAGCACAGAAAAGTTTCTTTACATTCTGTCCTAGGGAGAGATGGGAACTCACCACTGCTGACATGCAGTGAACACATTTCCTTCTCTCTCCATCCACATCTCCCACATTTCTAGTAATTCAAACCTTTGTCAGCACTTTGCACTTTTCCCATGATGCTGGTAGCTGCTTCAGAGAATCTATTTTTCTCCTTACCTGCCTCTCCACTTCCTCTGTGATCTGTTTTATTTTCCGCTTGTAGTCATGAGTAAGGAGCTCCAGCTGTTTGTCAATAAAACCTAAACGTTCCTGTCGTTCCTCTCGCATTTCCAGACAGTAAACCCTGGTGGAAAAGCAGTGCCCATCAAAGAGCCAGACAAATGCATTCTTGACCTATAAATATGATTTGAATTCCAGAAACAAGACAGATTCTCCTCCCCAAGACCAAAAGGTGTCAGCATCTGCAATACATTACATACACACTGCACACAACAGAAAAAGAGGTTCTTTCCCCAATACTTTCACAATTCACTAGAAGCAGGACTACTGGTACGTCTCCTTCCCACTCCCAAACATGTTGTATTCTGCTTTGTATTTTAAATGCTTATATTCCCATAAATGTTGAGCTTCATTTATGCAAGAACCAAGCATCAGCTCTCCTCACCGCTGTTCCTGGGCAGCAATATGCACAGAATCCATGATGAGACGAACATCCTCTGCAATCTGCTTCGCTCTCACCGTGTGCTGCTCAAATTTTGTTTTTACTGCTGACTGTGAGATACACTCCTGCACACAAAAGGCAGCCAAGATTAGCAGCAGGCAGAAGCACACTAACACAACTTCTCCTTCCTGTGTACTCTGTTCCCAAACTATGACCCCACTCCATGTTTATAAATTCTAATTCCCAGCCTTTCAGGAATAAAATTTAAACAGAAGCACACACAATGCTCACCTCAAATCTTCTCTCGAAGTTCTGAAACTCAAACATTCTAACTTGGAATCCATCTGCCAATGCTCCACCTGAGAGAAGGGAAGTACAAAACAGCCACTTAAGTTTGTAGAAAGCAATCAGACGCTGGACATCACAAAATGCTCCTGATTTACCTTAAACCCAATGCCAAAGTGCTGCTAAGTCACACCTTGGTTTTGACTGTTCTATTAATATTCTGACCCTCCCCAGTTTTATCCACTTTTTGGAACAAGACATTCTCTATTTTCTTCCCTCTAAGAAAACGTAAAGTTCCTGTTAGCTTTCCTCACCTCCTTCTGGCATCCCTTGAGCCTTCTGAATCCTGGCATTGAGCACTTCTTTTGCTGACACAAAGAAAATGCGATCCCCTGCCTGGGTTCGATCCACCACACCCAGCTCATCTACCAGGAAGCTGGTACAGCGCTCCATGTGCTGTCGACGCACCTGCGGGATAAGCAGGATAAACCTCCCATGCAGTTAAATCCACTTTACACCCCATCTCTTAAAGGTCAGACCAGGCACCCAGATGCCCTCTACTGGTCTAAGCTACTAATACAAAACACTGTGCTGTTCTGTGAAATCTTCCAGAGGTTATCTAAGTGATCTAAATTCAAGAAGCCCCTGTGAAACAGCTAATTTCCAGCTCAGAAACTGCAAGAGCCATGTCCCAATCACTGTTCTATACTCCCTCTAATCTCCATACTATATAGCAATAACAATCCAAACCATAAAACAATCACATCCCATACTTTCTGATTCTACCCTCAACAACCAGAGTCAAAATGGACTCGATGACACACATGCAAAGATAAGGAATTTAAACACAGCACAAACCTCTTCCATGTATTCTGGTTCAGAGGCAGATGCATCCCAGCGGTTATTTAAAATAAATATATTGGGTCGAGACAGACGTTCATTCACCTTGTGAAAGAACTGTTTCTCCTACACAGAACAGAACAAAACCCCTTCAGATTAGTATGTCAATATTTTTGTAACTTTTACCCAAATTCACTGAACAAGTGGTTGAACGTACGGTTTGCATCAATGTTGATTCAGAATTTGCCACCAGGACAAATACATCAGCATCTAGGCAGAATTTGTCAATCCAACTGTCCAGTTCTGTGGTTACATCAATTCCGGGGCTAGCAATGGGATGAGAAGAGACATTACTATGCTGTGAAAACGGCAAAAAAATAGTTTTTAAATGCATCTCAGCTTTTCAGGGCAATAATTTTCCATGTTGCCTTGAGGTGAGGCAGAGTACAGACTACGAGGAAGTACTGATTAAGAGAAACTCTGACTCCTAAATAGAGCAAAGGACTTCAGCTACAGTCATAGATCAAAACGGGGTCAATTTCCTTGCTGCTCGTTAAATTTGTATCTGAAGACATTCCTGTCATTAATCTGTGATAAGCAGGAAAGGAAAGAAAGATATTCTCACCTGTCCATCAGCACCAGGTCATCTTTTAAAAGAGGACATTTGGAATTGGGCCACATTACACTAACAAGGCTGCCAGCATTCAGAAGTTCATCTTGATGAAGGGCATGAGCCAGCTGGTTTACTGTCTATTAAAAAGACAGATAATTTATAATATTTCCTGTATGCTAAGAACCATTGACACAATTATCTCCCCTTCAAGTCTGCTCACAGATAAAATCCAGAGTTAAGATAAAACCCAGCTCCGAATCACGTTTTTTCCCCCTACATGGTCTTCTACTAAAAAGGCAACCACCTAGTAAGAGTTTATGAGACATTCTCCTGTCAAGATAGGCTGCTGAGGAATTACCAGTAAGTCTGTGCCTTCAGTCAGTCATACAGAGCTCAGAACTCCCTGAGTCATCCTTTCAGTTCCCTGCTATCACTAACAAATACAACACACAGTCTTTTTCATAAAATGCATAAGTTCTAACTTGCTCCCTTCTTCCCTCCCTACCTCAATCAAAAACTGGTTCTTCATATCTACTCTTTTAATTATTAAAATCCTTTAACCGTGAAATTTATTCATAGTGCTTTAATTTTCTTGTGCCTTCCCTTTTCTGGCACTTCTCAACTTTTATCAGATGTTTAAGGAAACTGTACCTTAACACTTTTCTTTTCCTCTGAGCCCTCAGTAAGCAGGAAAGCTTCATGTCCATCTGTCCCTTCTACACGCAGGAAACAATTAGTGGTGTGTCCAATTCCTGAAGGAAGGACTTTGTCCCACAGCATGGCATTTATCACAGTGCTTTTTCCATTGCTTGTTCTGCAGTCAGAATAAAGAACGGTATAGCTAGGCTTCTAAGCTTCAGGTATACACAGAAAGCAAGCTCTCTAAACCCAAACAATATCAGAAACATTAACATTTTAGGTGCCATTGACAACTTACAAAAAGACTTTTCTGTTTTCTTATTTTAAGAATTCTTCCAAAGTGAAGAATTACATGTTACGATATTTATTTCCAATTTACAAGAGGATTAGTGCCAGGGACACAGCCACCACAAGCAAAAGCTGGAGCACTAGTGTTTCTGTAAGTATTTTCACCAACTACAATTCTAAGGACACCAGTTTTTTTTACGGACAAGAAACAAGCACGTAACTCACCTTCCAAAAAAAGCAACTTTCATGTGTCGCCTGGCCAACACTTCACTAATGCCACTGACTTTTGACAGGTAGCCTTTGACTTCCAGTACCTGCTCTTCCGTGGTGACAGGATCAAGCTCTATGTTCCTGTGTGTTTCTAAAATCAAAATACATCATGACTCTAAATTCCACAAGTCATCTGCCTCCAAAGTGTGTAAAACACCTCTTCATGATGTAACACACACAACTAAATGTTTAACTGTGTCCTAAAGACCATGAAGGTGATCTTGACATGTGCAATTACGCCCTGAGGCAAATTTGTATCAGCATTTATCAGCTGGTCTCTTTTGGGTATCTAATAGCCTTTCTCATCTTTAGGATGGTCTTAAACAGAACGCAGCCAACACCTGAAAGGCTCCAACACCCTTAAAAAATAAAATTGTTTGCATCTTAAGCATAAAAAGGCAATTAATGGCATATACTACGTGTCACTAGCAATAACAGGTCTAGGCAACAATAATGGAATAACTATAGGCAAAAAAACTAAAAGGCTTTGTATAGTTTATTAAAACATTCCCAAATGACATAAAAAACAAGCATATCTCGCTAACTAGCTGTTTCATAACATGCATGAACTTATCAGCTTTAAAATATGAACCCTGAACTCCACCCAAATTCAGGAAAATAATTCTGTTCTTATGATAAATGTTGATATATCAACAGATAAAACTTACAAATAAATAACCAGAGGTCTAGCAGTGCCATTTAACTGAATGAGAGTTTTCTGGTGTGTTTTCAAGGAATTGTATGTGGGTGAGCAGTGCTACACGCTTGCAGTTCAAGAATCCAGCTTACCTTCCAGGAATGAGGCGCTCTCATTGATGTACGCAGCCAACTGCTCGAAGATACCATTGATTTTCTTCTTTGCAGTGACAAAATGTTTAAGCGGAGAAGCATTTACCTCAGCCATATGTCTTTTATCCTTCTTCACTGCAACTATTGAGTTGGAACGCGTAAACAGCAGGGACATTGCGCTACGGGGAAAAATCCAGTCAATAAAAGCAGTTCACCAGATGCCAACAGCATCAACAAGTAAGCATCCTATCAAGAGCTACATCTACACACAGTTTAAAATCAACCTTCTTTCTTTCACCTAGAAATTGTTCCACTTTCTATAATTGCAAATTACCATCACAGAATCACACAATGTCCTGAGCTGCAAGGGATTCATGAGGACCATCAAATCCAGCCGTGTCCCAGGTGAAAAATCCAGTACTTGCCCTTGTTCAACTCCATGTGGTTGGCTATTGCCCAGCTCCAATCTGTCTAGATCGCTCTGCAAGGCCTCTCTGCTCTCCAGAGCATCAGCAGCTCCCCCCAGTTTTGTGTCATCCACAAACTTACTTAGTAAACCTTCAAGCCCTGCAACCAGGTCATTTATGAAGATGTTAAAAGAGCACCAGCCCTAGGATGGATCCCTGCGGAACGCCACCAGCCTGATGTTACCCCATTTCCTGTGACCCTTCAAGCCCAATCCCATAAATTACTCCTATACCAGAAATTAGAAATTCCCTTTTCCTTCTCCCTTCCAACAGCAGCTTCTCCTCCCCCTTGTCTTCTTACTTTCTGGATGAGTTAAGTTCTCACAAGCCGCGCATGGTCTGAGTCCCTCCTAAACATGAACGGCCACAGATCCTTGTGTTCTCCAGACACCGTCGTGCAGCGTTTCCAGAGCCCAGCTTCCCTCAGCTCCTGTCCCGTTCCTGCGACACAGGGAGTGGGTGGTGAGGGAGAGGGGCTGCTGTGCTGCCCGCAGATGCTCCGGGGTAGCTCCCACCACCTACGTGCTCTCCTCACACCTCAGGGCAGCAAAAGGATGGGAAGCAGCCCGTCCCACCCCAACAGGTCAACAGGATCCCACCCTGTGCCTGGGGATGGATAGACACACAGACACCCCCCTGACAGACATACAGACCACCACCCCTGACACACAGACACACACACAGCTAGACGCACAGACATCACCCCACATACAGAGAGACAGACACAAACAGACCATCCACCCCCCAAACACCCCCTTACGCGCACAGAGACAGACATACAGACATAAAGAGACACACAGACGTCCCCCAACCAACCAGCCACACACAGACATACAGATGTTACCTTAGGCCCACATCACCACAGACAGACGTACAGACCACCACCCCAAGCACAGCCAGCCACACGCACAGACACACAGACATCACCACCCAGACAGACATACAGACCATCCAACCCCAAGCACAGCCAGCCACATGCACAGACACACAGACATCATCACCCAGACAGACATACAGACCATCCAATCCCAAGCACAGCCAGCCACATGCACAGACACACAGACACCACCACCCAGACAGACATACAGACCATCCAATCCCAAGCATAGCCAGCCACATGCACAGACACACAGACACCACCACCCAGACAGACATACAGACCATCCAATCCCAAGCACAGCCAGCCACATGCACAGACACACAGACACCATCACCCAGACAGACATACAGACCATCCAATCCCAAGCACAGCCAGCCACATGCACAGACACACAGACACCACCACCCAGACAGACATACAGACCATCCAATCCCAAGCACAGCCAGCCACATGCACAGACACACAGACATCACCACCCAGACAGACATACAGACCATCCAACCCCAAGGACAGCCAGACACACAGACATCACCACCCAAACAGACAGACTATCCAACCCCAAGCACAGCCAGCCACACAGACATCACCGCAGACAGACATACAGACCACCCTCCCCGACACACAGACACACACATGCACAAACCACCCCCCCAAACACCTCCCCCCCATTCACTCACTCACCCTTTCCCACGCCCCCCCCTCATTCACTCACTCACCCTCTTTCCCACGCCCCCCCCATTCACTCACTCACCCTCTTTCCCACGCCCTCCCCCATTCACTCACTCACCCTCTTTCCCACGCCCCCCCCATTCACTCACTCACCCTTTCCCACGCCCCCCCCTCATTCACTCACTCACCCTCTTTCCCACGCCCTCCCCCATTCACTCACCCTCTTTCCCACTCCCCCCCCATTCACTCACTCACTCACTCACTCACTCTCTTTCCCACGCCCCCCTCCATTCACTCACTCACCCTCTTTCCCACGCCCCCCCTACCCCCTCTCATTCACTCCCTCCCTCCCTCTCTCCCCGCTCTCACCTTCAGCGCGGCCCCGGCGCGGCCGCCATGTCTACCCTGCGCAGCGTCACTGCGGGCGCGGCGCCTCCGTCATCGCGCAGCGCGGGGCGGGCGCTCCCGGGGCTCGGGGCGGGCTCTCCCGGGGCTCAAGGCACCGCCCCCACCGCGGGGCCCATGCTCAAAGGCCCGTGGAGCACTACCACCCGCAGCCCGGGGCCGGGGTGGAGTCGCCATCCCTCGAGGTGTTTAGAAGACGGGTAGACGAGGTGCTCAGGGACATGGTTTAGTGGCAGATAGGAATGGTTGGACTCGATGATCCAAGAAGGTCTTTTCCAATCTAGTGTTTCCATGATTCTACGCCTGGCACCAGCAGAGACACCGCAAAATTACATGTAACCCCACCCAGCAGAGTAAATACAGATGCCGCTTCGCCGCCTTCGCCCCCGCGCCCCCCGATCCCTTCGCAGGGCAACAAAGAGCTCTAGGTTTCACCCAACAAGATTTATTACGGTTTCACTTTCCAAACAGATTGTCCCCGCCTGAAATTTTCCTCTGGGCGGGCGCCGCGTGGATTCAAATCAACCTAAAAAGCACACGGGAAGCAGTGGGCAAAGCTGTGTGGGCTTCCCCAGGTCCATTCAAAGGCTGCAAAGCTCCCTGCCAGAACTGAAACATCCAAGGCTCTCCTACCTGCAGTTCCCTGTGCCTCAGCTTCTAAGAAGATTGTTCTTTCCCCAAGGACAATGGTGATGTGAATTTACTGCTTGTGGAACACGGTAGTCTGGCAGACCCAGAGCACAGCAGTGCATATGGTGAGCGGGGCAGGTATCTACCACCAGAGAGGAGATGGCTGCCCCATCCCTGGAAACATTCAAGGCCAGGTTGGATGGGGCTATGAGCAACCTCATCTGGTTGAAGATGTCCCTGCTCACTGCCAGGGGTTGGACTGAGATGACCTTCATGGTCCCTTCCAACCCAAACCATTCTATGATTCTATTCTATCATAGAATCATAGAATCATAGAATAACCAGGTTGGAAGAGACCCACCGGATCATCGAGTCCAACCATTCCTATCAAACACTATCTTGCAGGCAACAGCAGAAGAGGCTTCTCCCGCTTTCCTCTCGAACCATGGGTCCAGCGTAGATGGATTTTTACACATACCAGTTCACCACAATCTCTCAGCACTTTCCGACCACTCATTTCTATCAGCCTAGACCCCACTGGAGAAGCATCTGCAGTGGAGTGTTTTGGTTTAGAATCTGAAATAATTGAAACGCTGAATAATTATTTCCTCTAAGTACCAGAGAATAGCTCTTTGATGGCCCATTCAAATTAGATGCGAAAATAAAAACTATTTAAACAATCTCTGAAAACTGGAATGAGGCCACCAAAGACCACTGGGACCTCTGGGTTGTTATCCGTAGACAGATTAGAGCTTTTGACAGTATTAACATGGGATAGAAGAGAGACAGTTCAGCAGTGAAGCCCTCCTGACTGATCTAGTTGTGCTCAGCCTTCCCTTTCTTAGGTTTTCTCTACCAAACTGGTCTGACCGTGTCTAGGGATGCGTCCTCCTTGTAGCTGTAGTAATAGAAGACAGAAAGGCTACCTTATCTCTTCAGTCTAATCCCAGAGGTAAGATATCACTAGCAGATCTTCCTTTAGTCAGGAGTAAGCACCTATATCACCACTGCTGCTGCTTTGAACTTTGTGATATGCTTCCAAGGCCTGTAAAGAGGTAAGGAATCAGATGATCTTCAAGCTCTTACTACTGAGTTTCATCTGCTATGACATTTAACTGTTATGACTCCTGGAGTCAGCTCCCTGATTGGTTTATATTTGGAACAGTATCTAGGAATTATTGTCTAATGTCCAGTCCTGTGTATGCTGTGGATGAAAATGGGTTTCCAGCTACTCGGAGCTTCTGATTTGCCTCCAAAAAAGCTGGATTTACAGTCCAAGAAAGCATTTTTGTAAAGCCAACCTATCAGTGAAGGTTCAAGTAAACCGCATTTCCAAAAAACAGCGGATGAGGAGCAGAATCAAAAACAAAGGCACAAAATCTCCTTCCAAATTCTACAGCAATATTCATAGAGATTGCCTGCGGTATCAGAGAGGGAGACCTTCCAGTAGTAGAGTCTTAAAATACGGTTAAAAATCAATATCCAAATAGCTTTGATCAATCAATGCCTTAGAAAATTTCAGCAGGCATTCCCTGTTTCCACTCAAAGTCAGCAGTGAGCAGGACCAGGGAAAGGTCCTTCCTGTGATGCGTGGCTCTAGGGGTCAAGAAATGACACTGCGATGTAACGGGTTCCTTTGGTGGTTGGAAGACCTTCATGATAGTGGGTCAGGCGTCCTGGATGCATAAGGGTCCACCCTTTCCGTGGAGCTCGAATGGAACAATTGTAGCGCAGGAACCGGCAGCCTCCTCCCTACGGCAACAAAATAAGAGATATGAGCTTGGTAAAAGCACCTCAGAGAAATGGTCTCTGCAGTCTCCTGGCAGCCCTTCCGAAAATGCAACAAGGTGCTTGGGGAATCTCCTATGACACATTCAAAAGTCTCCTTCTACCCTAGCCCAGTCATTACTTGCAATCCTTAGTGAGAAAAAAACAGATATGGATACGGAAAGGGTTTTCAGCCACCTGGACTGCTCCAAAGGCTGCACTGCATCCTTGACACACTGGCAAACACTTACCTCATAGTCTATTCCAACTCGGTTCAAAGCAATGTTAATGGTAAAGGTAGAAGCATCATGATGAGGCACTAAAGAGGGCTGCTCGTCAGGTTTATAGCGAACTACGAAGGCCAGCTCAAACTGCGTCTGCAGGAGAGAGAACAAAGTGCATGTCACTCCATGGCTACTGAGCTGCAGAGCAGGCTGCAGTATTGAAATCGCATCCCACTGCTCAGAGAGAAAGGCAGCGATAGGGCAGCAAAATATTATTGGAAAATTGTGTATTTGCTGCTGTGTATACTTAATACTCCAGGGCCAGTTCCTCCATCATGGGAAACAGAATGCATCTTGATAGAGGATCCAGCAGTCTCTTCACAAAGTTAAAACTGGAGGAGATGCTGAGCCGACCATGAGTTTTGATGCTAAAGGTACATACCTTGGTATAGTATCCTGGGTACAGTTTCTCTGTGATGGGTGCAATATAGTCCAGAAGAAACTTATACCATTCTCTTTCAAAGCCAATTTGGTTCATGTGTATATCAATAGTTGGGACATTCTCATAGCCTCCTTGTATTCTGCTGTCCTGAAGTAGAAACATAAAAATACCCATAAGGATGGGAACCTTGGACTTCAGGAATGAAAAAGCTCTTGTTTCTGATAACTACAAATAAATAATGACATTATTTATTTATTTATCTTTTTTTTTTTTTCCAGGATGGAAAACTCATTTCAAGCAATAATTAAAACCTAAGGTAAGCAATATTAGCATCAGAAGGGCTGAATGCTGTAGCTTCAGAGGACCCTGAAAAATTAATTCACATTTCAGAACAGTGTAAAAATCACAGAGTTTATCAGGAACAAAATTAGACTATTGCAAAAACCTTCTACTTTTTCTTACCGTGTTGTCACCTGTGGACCACTGGCCATAGTGTTCCATTTCTTCCACCAGATGATCACAGGCCGTGTCAGTGAATATGGGGAACCAGTAAACATCTGGGCAGGGCTGCAGAAAGCAGACAGGTGAGAACAGCAGAAACAAGGACAAGGGCTTGAGGCAAGAGGAATAAGACTATACCAACTGTAGGCTGATTCAGTGTAAGTGGAAAGTAACTAAAATATTGAGGATAGAAATTTGTCTTCCAATTTACGTGCCCCACTTCCACTTAAGAGAGCTGGAAATGTACTTCTAGACGAATGATTTGGCTCTAGAAAGACTTTAAAAGTAATGTTTCCTCTGGGTTTGAAAGATTATGAGGTCATGCTGAACTGCTTATTTCCGAGAATGACAATAGTGATGATACAAGCATTGTCCTGATGCTCATCTCCCATTCTGTTTCATAAGAGCGAGGTTTTCTTACCATTTCTACCAATTTCCCTTTCAGAGCTGCCGTGTAGTTTTCATGGATGTACTTTTCTCTCCAGTCCTGCAGTTAAAAGATAAGCAAACCAGTCATTTCTGAGGGGCTGGTTAAAGTGGTAATGAAAAGCCAGGCACTCGTGGAGCAGTACTTCACAGGCTTTGAAGATTCAGATGTTGTGAACCACATGAACACTGTCTTTACATACTGTAACTAAGCTCCTCATCCCACCTGGGAGACATCGCTATTATAAGGCCTGGACCTTCCTTATCAGTGAAGCTATTCATCAAATCTTCACATGCCACACTGGTAGCCCTGCCAAGCATGCAGGTTATCTCACCTCAGGATTGCTGAATATTTGCCAGAGGTCGTTGTGGAGATGAGTTGTCTGGTAGTTCTCCAGGGACAATATGTGCCCAAACTGATGCCGGTTAGTCAGGTACATAAAGACTCCCTGCAGGACAGAAGGAAACAATGAATCTTTGTTTCCAGGCCTCATGTTTTTGTGAGCTACTATGAAATATAAGCCCTGGACAGTCCGCAAGTGATGATGTCTCTGCTCAAGCTTTTCATTTACTCGTTCTTTATCCTGTGTGCCCTCAGTTCAGTTTGTACACTGGATAAGAGGAGGTTTGAAAGGTTACAGCCAGAGCCAGTTAAGTCTGTGCCTCCTGTGAGCCAGGGTTGGAAGCAAAGCAGAGCAGCTGCTGTGAGATTAGGTTCTTCCCTCTCACTCTGTCAACCCCATTTAGAACAGCCCAAGAAGAGAAATGTTACCCACATTTAGTGGTCCCTGGCTCTATGTGGCTACACAGCATGGCAGAAATCTCATGCTGTTCCATGACTGCACAGTACTGAATAATGCCAGTTCATCCTGTCCCATGCCCCAGCAAAGCTGCCTGCTTCAAAACTACTTAATCTTGTCACCTTCACCCTGGCATGCAGTTCTCTCTCTCTCCTCAACTGACCTGATTTCGAACGTTGTGGCAGAAAGCCATGTCAGCATCCAGCTTGCCACTGTGGAAGAGATCTCCCTGGTCAAGCTCTGACCGCAGAGCCTTGGCTTTAACCATGTAAACACTGCTGATGTAGGGAACGTTCCAAAGCCCGCTGAAACACAGGGGTAGGAGAGCAAGACTTAAAATACCACAAAGACAGAAATTCCTGGAGTTGGCAGGATGGTCAGGCATGCCTAAGTGAGCCAACTCAGAACAAGAGGGAGAAACCATACCATCAGGAATTGTCATGCCAAGAAAAATCACTTACATTGGCCAAAGCTTTTAAGCTTCACAAATACTAGTCCACTGTGAAAGCAATTAATTGCTGCTGTGTGTTTTTGCTAGGGACATAATTAATGGCTTGAATCTCTTCCCAGAGAAATCGTTATTTATTTTTCCAGTTATTTAAAAAAACAGAACCAGCCAAAAGCGCATAAGCTGATTTCCAGCATTTGCCACATATACAATGGCCTAAAAAAAGAGGGGCCCTCAAGAATATGAATGAACCAGCAACTATATTCTGTGAATCTTCCATTCAAGGATCACTTGGGTTCTTTTGAAGACTATCTGATAAAGATTAAACAGCGCTTCACAGGACTTTAAGAATCATACTACCTATAGTCCACAGGTGGAAAACATGACGTGAGTAAGAAGAAGTGATTTCAGCAGTCAGGATTCTCAAACCCGTACTATGATCATAAGAAAACCTGCCCAAAATCTGTTATCAGCTCTGCTCAGGGGACAACATAGAGCAGTTGACAAATGGGGAGTAGAGACTCCTTTTCAATTTCTATACTCAAAGACAGTTTTGCTCTCTGTTTTTTTAACATCAGTTAGTTTGATGCTAATACGCTGCAGCAAGCTTTACATTTGAGAGACTCTATCAAAAACAAGCTCTCTCTGCATACTCACACCCTCCGCCTTTGAACAATATCCACATAATCTTCTGAGCGGGCATAGTATCCATCAGGGCTCAGCGCTCCCCAGAAATTCGACCACAGCTTCTCATGACGGCTGACGAGTGGGGCAATCACCAGCCTGGGAGCACAAAAGAAAAAGGAATTGCAGGACAGGATGTTACCATGGGAAGAAAAGGAAAAGTTCTACAACCCACAGAACCATAAGTGTTAGATTCTGCCTCACTTAAAGAGTTGCTGCTTCTGTTAACTCTGTTGGAATAAAACTCCACATAAGAAAGGACAAATATGGTCATAATCTCCTATATCACTGCATCCTGCAGCAGGTTTTTTAGAATCTGTTTTGTTCTAACAACTATAAGAAGACAAAATTAGGGATGACTTACATTCACTGCCTAACATCCAGGATTACAACTACAGTAACAAAAGACCAAATAAGAGGTATTTAACATTCCATCTCTGACACGGTTCTCCTGGTGCCTTACACATCTCAGAGATACAAGGGCTCACTGTATTCCTCGTGTGAAAGATGATCAGCAAATATTGCTCAGACCAAAGAACTCACTTGTTCTGTTCTACCAGGATCCTGAGAGTCTCTTTGTTCTTCAGGACTATCTCAGCATCCAGGCTAAAGTAATAGTCACAGTCAGGATCCTTTCTGCATAAATCCCTATAACCAGAGAACAAGAAAAGTCACAACAAAATCCTGAAACAGTAAAGACACGGGACAGAACATCACAAATTCCTTCACCTTCCAGTCTGAAGGTTGTCTACTAGATGCTCAGAAAAGTTGTTTAATGTAACAACCCGGAGGGCTAGCATAGTACAAGCACATCCAATTCAGTATCCAAGAGCAGACACTGAGACACAGCCAAAACCAACATTTAGCAAACTGTTTCCTCAGCCCAAACTGAAAAGGTTCCCATTTACGGTTGGCCCAAATCCAGACCTGAGCACAAACTCACACCTCTCGATCACAAACAGGAACATACTTTGCCACTAGCTTGTGGTTTTACTACTACACTCCTCCTCTTCAGAGATATACGTGCATATTCTTTGTGATCTGACTGGCATACAGACTGCTTGCTGAGGGCAGGAGGTACAGGGCTTTCCTGACAGAGCAAAGGACCAGTGAGAACTTAGTCTCTGAAACTAGAGAAAGGGAGCTGGAATCAGGACTGACTTTTTCCCACTATATAATGGGCATGGGTAGTTAATGCCAGTTACTAAGAAAAATTGGACTGCCTTAGTTCAGACACAGGCTGACTCTGCTAGCCATGGCTCTTCACTTACATGCCCAAGTTACGCGCCTCAGCATTCTCCACCTCTTCATCTGGTCCAATCTCTTTGATGGCGAGATATTCTTTGCCATGCTCTTGAACAAAAGCCTCCACCTGCATCGAATGATGTTGCTCCTATGCCAAAGGAAAAATAAGGAGAAACAGATGAGATGCTCATCCCAGGCTACTCAGCCTCCTGTTCTTGAAAATGCCAAACCAGATGAGCAACAGTTCTTCCCACTTCCACATATTTGCAGCTGGATGGAGTGACTTTATAGGTGCCCTTGCAGATAAGTACTGGGATTACAGAGACTGGAAGTCTAAAAAGGGTTGTAAAGGTACCACATAGGTACATTTTCCCCACATTTGCTAGGCCCATCACAGGCCAAATTTACTTACATGGTTGTGAATGAAGAGCTGGATTCTTTGCTTTGGGTAACGAAGGTTACGAAGTCGTAGGAAAAACTCAGAGAGGAATGGGGTGGGCTGCTCGATGAAAATGCCAATCAGAATCATTGGCAACGCCTCATCCTATATTCAGTGAGAGGAGGAGAGAAGCACTGGCTCAGCGACCACATAAGACACATAAGATCACATTGCGATTATATGACTTGTCTTGAGAGCTTTGTATAGACATCAGCCTTACCTTAAACCCTGTGAGGCTTCGCAGACGTTCATCACACACAGTGCAGCCAGTCTCATATGTCCATATTTGAGGAATGTAGTTTCCCAGGTAGTTCAACTGCAGCTGCAAAAGGCAATTTGCCATGTTATGCATTACAGAGCAGGGGACCCACTCCAGGTGTACGATCACATCTCATCAGAACTGCATTAACCTTCCTCTTGGACTGAAGAATCTAAAAAGCACAACAGCCTGACAGTCTAATTACACACTGATCTTTGAACCACCTTTCTGCTCTGGTCCCGGACCACTTTTTGTTTCTCAAATGTAAACGTACACAGGGTAAGTCAGTGTATGGGAAGACAATAACCTCATACACTGAGCCTAAAGGGTCATTTTGCAACAAATACATACCAAATCCTTCCCTCAGGGCATCCATTTACCTTTGTGGGTCCATTTCCATGAATCACCACGGGCAGAGTGTCATATAACAAGTTTCTTGCTCTCACTCGTGAGTTTTCAAACTTCAGGACTACCTCATCTGGAAGTGACATTGCCATCATGTTATCAGAGGAAGGCTTTTATTAATAATTAGCAGCACAATGCCTCATTTCTACTGAACAACCGTTGAAAGATGACAGCATGGACATGGATAAGCATGCACAAGTAGTTTAGGGGCTGCAGACGATATCAAGGAAGGAGAAAAAGTGTTCAGAATGATCCTGTGAGGTGACAGGAGGATGTCTGGGAAGCTGGACAAAAAGTACAGCTTGCTGGGCTGACAAATATGCCTTCTACTGGGAACTGGCAGAAGCCATGATGAAAGTTTTTCAACACTGGCATTGACAAACTGTGCTGCAAAGAACAGCTGCCGATGGCCAGGGAGGATTCAGGCCCTTCCCACCTACGCGTTCCATGCACCTGCTGCCTCTCTTTTTCACTCCAGACTGAAGTCCACCCTCCTGGCAGAGGTCATCCAAGACGTCTCCTCAATACAACCACACAAAACCCTTTGGAAAACAGACTAGAAGAGATCCAGGCTCTGTCACTGTCGCACAGGAGCCAAAAACTACACTGTCATTAATATTTTTACCTGACTGGAATAGAAACGGAGCGGTGCAAGACTATAAACTGCAAATATTAGGCAGCAGAGTAAGTGAATCACTTTTGCCAGGAGTAGCAACATCAGTCAGTCAGCTGGTCAGGTCAGAAGCCTGGTGTGGTCAACGAGTGCTCACAAGTCTGGAGGCACCTCGCCTCCTGTAACATTCCAGACACAGTTCTGAAGCAGACAAGCCTCAGGCAGGGTTGCACCAAGGTCCCTCCCAGTTTGAATCCCTAAGGCTAATGCAATCTGACATGCTTGGAGATCAAAGTGGCAAGGAGGTGTAAGATGGAAAACCCGACCTGCATTCCCTCAAATGAAGAGAGAATTGCGGTGAGAACCTAACTGGTCACAGTGGAATTGCAAACAAATCCCAGAACTCCGGGAGAGGGTTTTTTACTGAAGCTTATTCTGCAGGGCAGGGATTTCTGAAATTCAATCCCTTCAGCCACAACTTTATTTCTGGTGTCAATATGCAGTTGCATCCCAAGGAAAAATGAGCTTCCTTCTTCCATCTCACCTAATGCTCCATTTAGGTTTTGGAAGATCCGACTTCTTTGGTCTAGACTGATGTTGATACTTTCCTTTAAAAGAACAAGATAAATAATCTAAATCAGAACACAAGTCGGCATCCACATGTGAGAGACACTATGCTGTGTGATATACCACATTCCTATAATCACTTCCATACTCTTCAAGCTCTGAAGCCTAAAACACTCCCAGCTAATCCTCATTTTCACTTGAATCTGGGACAATTTGCCATTTTCTAAAACAATTTAAATACATTATATTAGGCAAACCCATGCAAATAAAGATTTGAAGACTGCTGTGGGAGCGCCAATAATAACACGTATCATATTAATGAAGTAGACTTGCAGCATAATCATATAAACCATACATATAAGGTGCAGGAGTCCCAAGATCACAAAAACATCTGCTGTGAAGACCGTTTCTTGCGATCTATCCACAGGGCATGTGTTACCACAAGTGTTGCCCCAGGTACCAGTGTCAAACCAGAACACGGTAAGGGTGCAAGGCCAGCTTGTGAAAGCTTTGTTTTTATCCCCTGCTGCATGTCACACTCTGACTGGATTTTTGTCAGACTAAAATCCAGCTCTGACTTAATATGAGTTCAGCGTCCCTCCAGGCACCTATTAAGATTGATTACTGGAAAGGACAGCAGGGTGCTAACATCCGCTGTCTGAATGTCAGTGGAATTACTCAGCCTTTGTGTGGCTCGGGGCCAGAACTGCAGATGGGAACATTAAAGGAACTGCTCATGTTAAAATTCACGGGCCATATTCAGATTTGGGGAAGTAAAGAAGTGCAGCTGTTCTGAATTTTTTACCAGCCCTGCTCAAAAAAACGCAAGTCCTTCTCTAATCAGTCTGAAAGCAGTTTCCTATTTCTAATGCTTCCTCTTGACTTTACTGTTACAGTTTGACTTCTCCGTTCCCATGCATTTGTGGCGCCCCTCAGGGACAGACTGCACTGTGTAATGCAGAACTGGGCAGGGACAACAAAAGTTTAATCACCCTGTGGGCTGGATGACTTGGCCACCACAAGGTGCTGGAATGGCAATGATGCTTCCAGGGTCCATTCCAGGTTTCTGTATGCTATTACGTGGCTTGCTACAGAGGCTAACGACGATTTTGTAGTCCAGGATCTAGAGACGTTTGCTGAAGGCAGTGAAAGCCTCTTCATTCCAGCGGGACCACCCGCTATGGTGCCTACAGTCCCTCTCCTCTGGTAAAATCATCAACCTTTGTCCTTTTCATCACCTCAAATCTACTCAGGCCTCATCTGTCCCCACCATGTGTCAGGTTGAACACCTCTAAGTCAGCACAGCACTCTGCAGGGAAGATGCACACTTAAAGTCTAGGTCTTACAGCCCCCGGGAGGAGGCTGGTTAGTTCCGTCACACACAATCAGCACATACAGACATGACACTGGCATGAGCTTCCAGTAAGGCTTGTTTTAAGACATCTATTTTCCTGTTCCCATTTTGAGAGCTTAAAGACAAAACCTGCTAATAACATAACAAGGGTGTAGTGGCTAGAACGCAAATTTTCAGAGGAGCAATGGGTAAATAGAAATACTACTCGCCTTTTCCATGTAAGGATGCCAGAGCAGTAACTAGGGGCCAATATGTATGTGATTAACTTTTTACTGTCAGCAGGGATACTGCACAGAGGATTAACAGCAAGGCTTCTGCAGCAACTCCTCCTCATCCTAAAATCTAGACACACTTACTCTTTTCTCTGGATCTAGGAAGATCTTTGTATAGAAGAGCTGGTCACTGTCATCATCCTTCCCTTTCCACTCCTCCACAAGCTTCTTCAGGTTTGGAGCATAACCTATGAAGCCTGTGGGAGTAAGTATGAAGAGGTGTTGCAATGCACACAAACAAAAAGGGGACTAATTCTCCTGCACCTACATACTCTCACTTCTTTCACACAAAGCCTGACTCCACCCTGTGCTGCTGATTCAGCAGCTTTCAGCAAAGGCACATACAGACCACACTTCCCAACATGGAATGACACCAAGATCAAACCTGTAATATTCAGCATCAGAAAAGCTCAAATACCCACACCTTGAATGACAGGTGTCACTGAAAAGGGAGAGGGAGCAGGTTCCTATCCTCTCCCAGCAATTAATGGCTACGTCCCCTCCTGCAGGTCAAAGACAGGAGCATTGCCAATTTTTCCATCATGGGCAGTCACACACAGGGCTTCAGTTCACACCATCTTCTGTAAAGACACTTTCCACACTTTCCCTTGCTACTTCTCCCAAAGGCCTTCTAATAGGAGGAAAAAGCTGAGAGAGGTTCTGAGTGGAAAGCAGGTTCTGTGCCTTACCTCCAGAACCCAGGAAGCGCTTTCCGTCTCGCACCTGAGGGTACTTGGCTTCCAACCTCCTGTCAGGATAGATGTAGTTCTCTGCTGAGAAGACCACCTTGCTCTTGGCTTGTTTGAACTTCTTTAGCAGTTCTGCGGGGCCCGAAGCAAAGAGGACATCATAGCTAGAGTAACAGACAGACAAGAAAGGGACAGAAAGGAATCGAGTCAGAAAAACATGCCAGCGTGAGAAGTTTCTAGAGCAACTAATCTTTAGGAATCTGTTTCCTTAAGTTCTGCCTCACAATATTACATTTTTTTGTCATATTTACAGCTAATTCAAGTGCAATCTCATTCAGAGAGTGGAAGATGTTACTTCCCACTGCAGAAGATTCCACACTGGCTTGGGGCAACTTATACCTATTCTTACTTTTACAAAGTTTTCACTGACCAGAAAAAACAAATCTTCCAAGCTGTAAAACATGCTGATGCCCTTTCCCTCACTTGGAACTGGGAATCCCTGGTGCCCTCACTGTTTGTAACAATTCTTTACTTACTGGAGGAAGAATTACCGTGCCATTTCTTTCTAGATTAAACAAACCTATAGGTCATGCTTTTTACATCTTCTGTGACCCTGCCACTCTCCACTGAGCTCCCTGCAAATCTGCAGGAGGAACCTATCAAGGACATCAGTCACTGTATGCTGCACTCTAGCCGCAATCTCTTCAGTACTGGGTAGAACCGATAATTCCCAGGTGACACTCCCTGAATGAGACTTGCGCTTTCTGCAAGAGGATTTGCATAATTCAAAGTAATTTTAGTGAGTGAAAAAGTTCTCATCCCAGAAAAGAATCATTCCCAACTACTAGAGACACACGTAGATACTCAGAGACACAAAAGATAATCTCCTTGCCATGGGAACTAGAGACAGACACTGGGCCTATGCAAAGACATTGAGACTTCCAAAAGTCCTCTTCAGATTTCTCTGGCAGGCTAATTCTTGGCTTTCAGGATTCTGTTGCAGCCTGCCTCACCTTATAAAACAAATAATTCTGTTAAGAAAGGCCTGCCTTGATCCACATTAATTGCCTGCTTGTTCTCTACAGAGAGAGGCAGCCAAATTCCATCCTGGCAGAAACAGGTAGAACACTATCAATTTCATGCAAGAGTTGGAATCAGCTTATTCTGCTCAGACCTTTCCAGCTGCCACGGATGCAGCTCTGAGCAACTCTCAGGCAGCAGCAATGAATTCCAGAGGAGGGGGGGAAATGGAAGAGGTCTGGACCCACCTTCCAAAAGAAATCTACTTCACAGTTAATTTCTTCTCAGTAAGAACCTGTCCAAACAGCCTCATGATTAAGCTCATGGCAAATACTTTCCAACTCATTACCTTTCTATGAAAAGGATGATCAAGTCTTCCTTATCCGCATACTGCTTCAAAGCTGATTTCAAGAGACGGACCTTCTGCCCACCTCCTGCTGGCTTCTTGTCATCTCCACCCTGCCACTCCTCATCCAGCCCCAGCACCTAAAGAACGACAGGCACAGGGTCCACTGAAAAAGTCATTTACCCAGTAAGACTCACAGGAAAGGCCCAGAACCCACAACTTTACCCGTTCTGATAACTCCCAGTGCAAATCATAACAAAAAGCATCAGGACAGATGCATTACATATATATGCCTGCATTTGAACCATTCTCTGGGATGGAGAGAGTAACACACAGCACAGCAATTCTCAGCAACAGAGACAGGAGCATTGTCCCAGTCACAGTACTTTTTAGGCAGCTGAGCAGGTGCGTCCTCTCTTGAGTTTTTATGCAATCACTTCGTACCCAAGTCTTATCCATTCCACACTTCCAAATTCCCTTTGACCAACTACCACTGAGGCTGTGAGACATCACCTGGATTTTGTAGTTGAAGAACTCAGCTGATCTTCTAAAGCGCTGGAATCCCTCAGTCTCTTTGGTGGCAACAGTAAGAACCAGCAGGTCTTCTGGAGACAAGAGAAAGAACAAGAGGCACGTTCAATTTGCATTGTTTTCACAACCAGCTGTTCCACACGTAAGGGGCTTTACCATCACACACCAAGCCAAGGTATGGATCACCTGTCTTGAAGGGAAGTGACAGATTTGAGAAAGAGAAGTCAAAATCCAACCATGAGAAGCGAAGTGACTTTCCCAGTACATTCTTTAAGTTGATCACAAATCTAGCAACAGAACTCAGGAGTCCCAGTTTTTGCAGTCACTGCTGCCCATGGACACAGGCTACGTCTGTTCCATACAACAGATAGATGTACAGCTTCATTTTAAATCAGGCAAGGGAGGTAACCCAGCTGCGGAGCTACCATACCCCATCAAACAGAAAACAGCTTACTTACACCTCATCCACTGCACAATGTTAAGCACTATAAGGCATTCTCACTGCCCATAAAGCTCTGACCTTAAGAAGAAAACCAGCGTCAAATCCTACTTATTTGCTGCCTGGGTTTTCTTGGCACCAACTCATCAAAGATTTGTAGAGAACAAAAAACCCCATGGACGTAGCCAATATTTTACTGGAGGAGGAAACGGGACAGAACACAGCATAGGTGCTCCCAAATGTCAGTGATTGAAGAACTCAAAGCTAATTTCAACCTAAGTGACACTGTTCCTTTGCATCTGTATTTACACAGTAGACATCAGAACTTGGTCCTGGGTATAAAATGAGAGATTATATACAGATACAATTTAATTGACCTAGTAATGAGAAAGAAAACAAAAATATAACAGAGTGTTTTTTTGCCCTGCTATTGAAAGTTACAACTCTCCTCTCTCACAAAGAGTATGAAGGAAATTAAACTTGAAAATAAAAAAAAAACAGAACAGCTACAAAACGCCCATTTGGAAGTCATTCATTCAGTGCTGTTGGCTTCCTGTTCCCCACAGAGGGGCTTTTTTGTCACTCAGCATTAACCGGGTGTAGGCAAGACTGAAATTAGGCTGAATGTTACTATTCCCGCTCCAGACCTGCTCCAATTTTCTACTGCATTCCTGAAGTGTTTTCCAGAGTTTTTCATACATACCCTATAAGAATTCAATTCCGCCACAACTTTCATTTATATTTTCCTCCCAAACTAGCTTTTCATTTCCAGTCCCTTAGAAACGACAAAGCCAAATCTTGAAGTTATCTTTCAGAAATTTCCCTACAGAACTATTGCAATATGATTTTTCTGTGAGAGCTCTGGTTTCTTCATTGTAAGATTAAACGCTATCCTTCATCTTCACCCTTTGGCTCAAGTACGAATTTGTGTAGGCTCTGGCAACAGTACTTAAATACAAATCCTGGCCTTCCGATTTTAACATCAGAAAATACCAGGAAAATCTGAAAGCACATTTTCTTGGCTTGAGTAGCCTTCTTTTGGAAGAATGATTTTTTTCAATGAATGTACCAGATGCATCTTCCTAGTGTACGTAGATTGATACTATGATGTTAGAGAGGAGGATCCAGGAGCTGGAGTCTCAGACAGACCTGGCAAAAGCAGCAAAAATGAAAAATAAGCCTAAGACACTAAGTTAGGAAGAAAGACATTGTTCCCAAGGAAATTCCTAAAGTCCTTTACCTGCATCAATGTAACAAAAGAACAAAGACTAAGAACAGTCAATAGGTGACCTCTAATTTAATTGTGTTAGACATTCACACAGAGAGATAAAGGGAGTGACAAATAAAACAAAACCTGCATTTGTGCTGTTTTTAAAGGCAGGCTTTCAAAGGTATGAAGTGCATTCCTAATCCAGCTCCTCCAGCACACTCCAGTTCCCTGTTTCCTAAGCAGTCAGAGGGTGCAAACGAATAAAATATGCATCTCCTCAGGGAATATGTTAAAGCCCTTCAGGTTTCCAGCCATATGATGGCATGCAGAAAACCATGACAGCTTTATTTGATAGCTCTGAGCTCACAGTTTCTGAGAAGGTGGAGATCATGCTACCAATGACAAGGGGGGCAAATGTAGGCTTGCCAGAGAGGAATGTAAAGACAAACATCAAATTCCAGTACCTGAAAGGAGAGGAAAAAGTATATGATAATTAGGAAAGAAGGAAAGAAAGAAAGGAGCCTGACTGCTATGCAATTATTTCAGACAGAATTCTCAGGCATCTCACATTAAATAAATCACTAATTCATTTTCACAGTGCCACCCCAAGGAAGCAACAACCTGTTTATGATGCGACTGCCAGAAGTTTGTTGGACAAGAGAGAGAGGAGAGCTAAAGGCTCACACAGAGGAACAGGAAGCGGTGTCATATTCCAAAGACAAAAAAAGGCTTCACTGTGCAGGGTGAACTCGCTGGAGCACTGAAAAGCCAACAGATACAACTGTCCTCCCCAGGAGAACTCCAGGCTACAGAGCCCCTTCTCATTGCTGGTCTGTGGGGACAGGACTCAGATGTTGAGCTCAGTTTCTGGTCACAGAAATCTCTGCAGTGAGAGTTTTCCATCCCAAGAGACATTCCTCAGTCCAGTACCAGAAGCCTGCGCTGAGCTGTGCTGCCTCCACTCCTTCTCCTTTAACCCTTTTTTCTCTTTCCTGAAGAAACTGTGGCTGATAGTTATTTCCAGAGACAGAGGAGCAAATCCTTTTCCTTTCAGTATCACATGCAGGCATTTTGAAACCTCCAAAGGCAGCCTTATACCTCCCTATTTTCCATGTCACAGTTACTTTTCATGCATAGAAATGGTAGTCCTTTCTGTTAAGCAGGGCCTCCTGGGTCCAGAGACTCCTTGGGCCACGCTGACAATTTGAAATCATGTAAATACATCGAATAATGGAGTGGCTGCAAAATACGAACACAGTATTGTTAACCAAGCAAGTACTGGACTGGGAACCAGGGGAGCTGGATTGTACTGCCAGCTCTCCTATCCAACAAGGAGCCAACCTTGCTATCCTTCTTTTTCCATCTGTAGAATGATAGTAGAGGATATTTTCCACTTTTGTGAAGTTTTTTTGAGCCCTACAGATGAAAATGCCTCTGTAGGAACAAAGCACTGCAACAGGCAATCTGATCAACATCACAGTGAAATGACCGGGTAGATTTTACAAAGAGTAAAAATCAGTGACAAGACGAGCTCAGTAACAAAACAAAAAAATTAGATATTTACTTCTGTCTGAGTCTACAGGGAAAACAGCTGCATCTGCATCATAGGACAAGGAACTAATGTATCCCCGTGCTTCAGGAAAGCCGACTGTGCCGCTTCCTGTTAAGATGGTGTCCAAGAAAATACCGTTAATAGAGATCAAACAGAAAAAGTCAGTGAGCAATTTAATAGCGGGTAATATAATCTCTGTATTAAGTTTACAAGTATGAAAGTTTATTTTTAAACATTCAATAAACTACAAATAACTATGCCGAGAGCTTCTGCAGAGATTGAAAAGAATGTACAAGAGAGCAGATAGGTATCCGTATCCTCATACTATTCTGAGGAAGCTGAAGCACAGAAAAAGTACGGCATTTTGGGCTGGAACCACGACAGAAGTTCAGGTAATTCAAAATCCCTTTTCCTAACCAGCATACCTCATCCTCTCTCTCCCTAGCCCCAAATTTTATCTCTACTGCATCCAAAAACCTTATTAAAGACATGGAAGATATAGGTTGTGGGAGAAAGACAGGATAGCACAGAGATTCATCTCTTTCTTACATTTGTCTAGTAGTCTCCCTAAATCCTGAAATAATTTTGCTTTAGTTACACCACTGTAGCTAAAGAATTCCCCTTCCAACACTCCCGTGGACACACATTAACTGTATAATAAAGTAATATAGCAAAGGTAATTACAGAATTGCATATTGTGAAGGCAAATATTCAAGGTAGCCAGATGAAATCTCATAATTGCCACTTCTCTAATTGAGACAGGGATAATTATCCAAACTTCCTGGCAGAGTGACAGTGTGTGAACCTCTCTGTCAGCCTGGCTGACGTTCCGTAGCTGCTCTAATCCTCTGCTGCTCCACCAGCTACTCCTCAGAGCCCCCACCCGCTCCTGATGTGGGGACAGAGCGATGCGATTCCAGCAGCACACATCTGGGACCAATCCATCTCTCTGCCACTTAACTCCTGAGCTGTGCAAGTTTAAAGGGACTGCCCCAGGTGGGATGTAGCTTGAGGGATGGTGAATAGGAAGGGGCGAGAAGGGACAGCAAGCTGTCCCAGTTTGAAAGGGATGACCCAGGTGGGATGTAGCTTGAGAGATGGTGAATGGGAAGGGGTGAGAAGGGGCAGCGAGGGGTGAAAGTTTGAAAGGGATGAGCCAGGTGGGATGTAGCTTGAGAGATGGTGAATAGGAAGGGGCAAAAAGGGATGGCAAGGAGTGAGAAGGGATGATAAGCTGTCCAAGTTTAAAAGGACTGACCCGGGTGGGATGTAGCTTGAGGGATGGCGAATGGGAAGGGGCAAGAAGGGATGGCAAGGGGCAAGAAGCGGGGGCGAGGGGTGCAAGTTTGAAAGGGCTTGATCCAGGTGGGATGGAGCTTGAGGGATGGTGAATGGGAAGGGGCAAGAAGAGAGAACAAGGGACGAGAAGGGAGGGGACGGGATGGTGTCCGGGCTCGTGTCGCAGCCCTGTGAGCTGTGCCCGGTGCCCGAGGAGCCCAGCACCCCCTGTCCCGGTCGCGGAGCCGGTTCCCCCGCAGCCCCCTCACCTTCGGGCTGGGAGGCAGCGCCGAGCGCCGCTCCCAGCAGCGCCCAGGGCAGCAGCAGCCCCGCCGCAGGCACCATGGGGGCGGCTTCCCCGCAAAGCCCCGTGGCCACCGCAGCCTCTGCCACGCACCAGACCCGCCCGGCAGGGACGGGCCGAGGAAGCGGGAGGCGGCGGCTCCTCCTCCCGAGCAGCCCCGGCCCCGCAGGAGGCGGGGAGAGGGGCTGGGAGGGGAGCAGGGGCTGGCAGGGATTGCTAGTGTAGAGTGGAAAATGCAACGAAAGAAGGGATCAGGCAGAGCCCGAATGAATTGTGACTCACTGAATTCTGCCATGCCCTGTCACCGTTCTGTATCAGCCGTGGGGCGGCCAGCAGGAGCAGGGAAGGGATCGTCCCCTGTGCTCGGGGCTGGTGGGGTCCCACCTCCACTCCTGGGTTCAGTTTGGGGCCCCTCGGTGCAAGAAAGACCTTGAGGGGCTGGAGGCCAGAGGTTCTGGGAGCAGCTGAGGGCCCTGGGGCTGTTTAGCCTGGAGAAGAGGAGGTTGAGGGGAGACCTCATCGCTCTCTGCAGCTCCTGGAAGGAGGTTGTGGTGAGATGGGCGCTGGGCTCTTCTCCCAAGTGACAAGGGATGGGACAAGAGGGAATGGCCTCATGTGGCACCGGGAGAGGTTTAGATGGGATGTAAGAAAAAACTTCTTTACCAAAAAAGTAGTGAAGCACTGGCAGAGGTTGCCCAGGGCAGTGGGGGAGCCACCACCCCTAGAGGGGTTCAAAACCAGCGTCGCTGTGGCACTTCACGACAGGGTTCAGTCAGCACGGTGGGGTTGGGCTGACGGCTGGACTGGATGAGCTAAGAGGTCTTTTCCAACCTTAATGATTCTATGATCTGTTTCCTCAGGAAACAAGGTCTGCTGCATTGTCTCCTCCGCTGTTTCTATCTGTCCATACATGTCTTAAGATCCTACATTTCTCTTCGCCCTTGGGCTGGGTTTTCTTGCTGCAGCCCTGATGACTTACCCGTGAATCTTTTCCTCATTTAGTCTGCTCAACTTTGAGAACATGAACAGGAATCACAGACATTACAAGATTCGTATTTTCAAACTAGAAACAAGCAGCCTCAACACTCAACAAGTCAGGAGCCCTTCAAACCTCAGCCTCAAGTCTGCGATTCAGTCTAGGGTTTCAAAAATGGCAAGTTTGTCATTTTAATGAAGTTAAATCTCTCCATTCTAAAACGAAAGGGGTTTTGCACAGCAGAAATCATGAATGCGTCATTGTTTATACCGCCATACTCAGACTGTCCCTATTTGCCAGCTGTTTGCGTTCTGCAGCTATGCCAACGCACCACGCGCTTTTTTCCCCACCGTTTCTATGTTTGTACTGCTTTGTGCGGCACGGCTGGAATTGGCTGCCTGTCTTTTTAAACAGAAGCAGCTGCCAATGCAGATGTTCCAATGAGTACGTGCAACACGTGCTCCAAGCAAAGCAGCAACTTCCTAAAAACTGAAAGGATCAGAACTGAGGTTTTGAAGCAGCCTCAAGGCGTGCCAGAGACAACACTGGCCCCCGAGCAGCCAGGAACAGGGGGCTCACCCGCTGCTATGACAGATCCCAGCGCCCCGCATCAAACAGACCATTTACATTAAGAAAGCGCCTGGCCCTCTCCCTTCACTGAGCAGGTTCCCTGCCTCTGCCTGGTCAGCAATTTCACAGCTTGTTTTAACTGGATGCAGTTGTGTGGGGTTTGCTACTGTTTTTGGAGAGCTGGAATACAAAGCTTTCTGTAGTCACATCATCATTTTGGTTCTTCTCTACTATGCGGTGCAATAAAGTTTGATCGAGTAGACCTTGCTTTCCCATGTGAGGCTCTGCTGTGGTAACGGGGGCAAACTGGACTGATGGAGAATTCTGGAGAATTTTCTTTATCGGGGCAGTTACAAACACCTCAGCGAAGCAGGGGGAGGTGGAGGGTTCAGGGAGGGACCCGGGGATGCCCTCTATTCCTCTCTTACCCCTCTATTCCTCTCCTGTGAGACCTCATCTGGAGTATTGTGTCCAGTTCTGGAATCCTCAACATAAGAAGGATATGGAGATGTTGGAACGGGTCCAGAGGAGAGCTACAAGGGTGATCCAAGGGCCGGAGCACCTCCCATGTGAGGACAGGCTGAGAAAGTTGGGGTCGTTCAGGCGGGACAAGAGAAAGCTCCAAGGAGACCTTATAGTGACCTTGTTATCATAGAATAGTTTGGGTTGGAAGGGACCTTAAAGGTCATCTAGTTCCAGCCCCTCCCTGCTGTGGGCAGGGACACCTCCCACTGGACCAGGCTGCCCAAAGCCCCATCCAACCTGGCCTTGAACACCCCCAGGGATGGGGCAGCCACCACTTTCTTGGGCAACCTGTGCCAGTGCCTCACCACTCTCATAGCGAAGAAATTCCTCCTTATGTCTAGTCTAAATCTGCCCCTCTCCAGTTTACACCCATTGCCCCTTGTCCTATCACCACAAGCCTTTGTGCACAGTCCCTCCCCAGCTTTCTTGTATGAGGGTGGGGAGGCCCTGGCCCAGGCTGGGTAGAGGAGCTGTGGCTGCCCCATCCCTGGAAGGGTTCAAGGCCAGGCTGGATGGGGCTTGGAGCCCCTGATCCAGTGGGAGGTGTCCCTGCCCATGGCTGGGGGGGAACTGGTTGCGCTTTAAGGTCCCTTCGGACCCAAACTATTCCGTCTCCGTGGTTCGGGCCCGAAGGGGCTCAAGGAGCCCTGGGTGGGGGCGGTGAGGGGGAGCTGGGCGGTGCTGTGGGCGTTCCGCGCTTACCCGCGACTGTCGCAAAGCGTCGCAAACAGGAAAAAAAAAAAAAAAAAAAAAAAAAAAGAAACGCGCCGTAAAGCGCCGTGGGCGGCGGTGTCGGCGATGGCGGCGCCGTGAGAGCCGCGGCGGCGGCGGCGCGGGGCCCCCGATGTGGCTGCAGCAGCGGCTGAAGGGGCTGCCGGGGCTGCTGTCGAGCAGCTGGGCGCGGCGGCTGCTGCTGCTGCCGGCGCTGCTGCTGGGCGCCTACTGGTGGCTGGGCGCGGCGCGGCGGGGCGCGGCGCGGGGCGCGGAGCCGCGCGGGGCCGCCGCTCTGTGCGCGCAGGCCGGGGCGGGCGCGTGGCGGGCGCAGGCGGAGCGCGGCGATGCCTTCGCGCTGCCCGAGGGGCTGGAGCTGGCGGGGAACGGCTTCGTGCTGCTGGACGCGGCCGCGGGGAGGCTGTGGGTGCGGGGGGGAGGAGGAGGAGGGGCGCTGCCCACCGACTACCCGGCCCTGGTGAGGCTGAAGGCGCTGGGAGGGAGAGGGGAGGCGAGGGCGGTGGTGGCGGCGCTGCGGGACGGGGCCGTGAGGAAGGTGAGGTGCGTTCAAACCGGGCCCGGGGCGAGCGCCGGGGACTGCGTGACGGTGAGGGAGGAGGTGGTGGCCCACCGGAGCCGGCCGCATCTCTACCTGCAGCGCATCCGCATCGCCAACCCCACGGAACGCGTGGCGGCTTTCGAGGTGTCGGGGCCCGGGGCGGCCCCCGCGCTGGGAGGCCGCTTCGCCACCAGCCTGGAGAAGGTGGAGGAGAGGCAGTTCCTGCTCTCCTCCGGTCGCCTGCTGCTGGCCGGCAGCTCCAAGGTGGTGTTGGTGGTGGTGGCGGCCAAGAAGCTGGTGAGCCGGGTGCAGGTGGCACCCAAATCCCACTTCGACGAGACGCTGCTCTCCGTGGTGTACACCTCGGAGCCCATCGAGGTCGCCAGGCTGGAGGAGACCTTCAGCAAGTTGAGGGAGTCGGCCAAGAAAGAGATGCTGGAGGTGATGCAGATGGGCGTGGAAGATCTTCTCCAGGAACACCGACAGACCTGGTCAGACCTGTTCATTTCAGGTAAGGGAAGCGATGCTCCGCTTCCAGAGGGTTCTGTGCTGTGCTGGGCAGCTGAAAGCGAGCGGCCTGGTTGCAGTAAGGTCTCCAGAGGCTCCGCTTTTCCTGACAGATTTTTCTCAGGAGTCAGAAGGCATGTTGTGGGATAATAAAAGAGCATTCCTGGTTTGCAACCCAGCATACTTCACAAAAGTGTGGTATTCCTTACTTTAGGTGAAGTATATTTACATTAAAGACAATGATAGAAGAACATTTCTAATCGCAACTCTGGATGCGATGGCTTTCCTGCCTTTTTACAAAGAATGCCTGTCTGTTGAACAATGACACACGTGTTTGATCTTCTTTTCCTCCTAGTTAATGTCATAGTCGTGTGCGATCCTCTGAGTCGTGATTGCTCTCTTCTATTACAGGGGTTGAAATGAGAAAGATCACAGATTCGCATACGCCATCCAGTGAGACTGTTAACATGACCCTCTACTACGTACTGTCGAGCATGCCAGCTCCTCTGCTGGATCCACTCATTAGTCATGAGGACAGAGAAAAAATGGAAGCCAGCCTGAACTACGCTGACCACTGCTTCAGCGGCCACGCGACCATGCACGCAGAGAACCTGTGGCCAGCCAAGCTGACCAGCGTCGCCCAGGTCTTGCAGCTCTCAGACCTGTGGAAGCTAACTCTCCAAAAACGAGGATGCAAGGGTCTTGTGGCAGCCGGAGTCCACGGACTCATGCAGGGAATGGTGCTTAGTTTTGGGGGTCTGCAGTTCACAGAAAACCACCTTCAGTTTCAGGCTGACCCTGATGTACTTCATAACAGCTATTCGTTACGTGGGATCCATTACAATAAGGACTTGATTAATCTAGCTGTTCTGCTGGATGCTGAAGGAAAGCCCTTCTTGCACGTGTCTGTGAAATTCCAAGACAAGCCCGTTAAACTGTACGCGTGTGAGGCAGGCTGTATGAACGAGCCTGTGGAGCTGACCTCAGAGGCACGAGGCCATACGTTTCCCGTCATGGTGACTCAACCCATCACGCCACTGCTTTATATTTCGACAGATTTGGTTCACTTGCAGGACCTGAGACACACACTCCATCTAAAAGCTATTCTGGCCCATGAGGAACACATGGCCAAGCAATACCCAGGCTTACCCTTCCTCTTCTGGTTCAGCGTGGCCTCCTTGATCACATTGTTTCACTTGTTTCTGTTCAAACTCATCTACAATGAATATTGCGGGCCAGGAGCCAAGCCGCTCTTCAGGAGTAAGGTATAAGGCGGCTGCTTCTGGCTGCTGTCCACTGCGTGTTGTCAACCTGATTTTCTGTCAGCTGTGCCTAGGGGGGTTCTTGTCTTGGACTCTGAGGATTTTCAGTCTCTTGAAACAAGTGATCTGTGACCTCTTCTTGCGAGATGTAGGATTAGGGCAGGGATTGGAGAAGTAGGGCTCACAAACCTTAGGAAAGATAAGTCCATTGTCTGTCCTTCTTAAGTATTTGTAAGGCTGCAGATTGAGGCAGACAGAGCTTCTGTCTTCTTTCCACACATTGGTGTAGGACATGGCTTGTTTTGAAGCCTGCAGTTGCAGCAGTGTAACAAGATGATGTCTTCTGGAATGATTGTGAGAGCGCTGCTGTACTTGTCTTTACTGCTGCGCGGGAGACGTGCACGCTTGTCTGCCTGGTGTGAGCGTGTGATGTGTCGTACAAGAACACGCAAATGCAAACTTGTGTTTCTGAGTCAAGGTGCTGACTTGTTGGGACTCCTGGTAAATGTTCACAGGCCTGTAGACACTGCAGTCCTCCATTAAACCATGTTTACCACCATCATTTTGGGAATGTGCCCAGTCAGGGTTTCTCCCATTCAGACAAATTACATAAGCTGCATTTAAGAAAAGGTACCGAGCTCTTTTTACTGCGAGTTGGAGGTTCTAACTTCAAGCTTTGTTGCGTCTCACTTCAGTGTAAAGGATTTGGAGTTGCTTTAGAAAACTTAGTAGCAAGTGAAAACTGAGCATGGAATAGGCAATAGACGGTGATTCGTGCTCTCAATTCTCATACTTTCTGGTTGTGTGTGGATACGGAGCAGAAATGAAAGATGAGACTGGATTTGCTGTGTGACCGAGCTGTATTCAGAGGCGTCCATCCCTCCCTGGGGTTGAACAGAGTTAACTGGGGCTTGTTTAAAAAAAACCAAAGAAAAATGAAATAAAAAATGACAGTTAGAGCTGCCAACAGAAAAATTCTAGCATTAGATTGCCCTGTTTTTCCAAATTATACAATCAAATCCAATTCTGGAAGGTTAAAGCTGGGCGGAAGGTACTGTTTGACAGTCAATATGTAAGGGGTGAATTGGCAGTTTTCTTCTCAGCTCACTGTCTTTGTCATGTTGAGCACTGGAGATCAGGCCTGATCCCAGGCAGGTCTGAATGCCTGTCATCCCCTGGAAGAATGAGGGTTGAAGGTGCTTCTGGCTAGGCAAACTAATCTAGGAGGAGGTAGACTAGATCTGTATATCAGACAACAGCAGTTATAAGCCTACAATCATGATCCAAACCTTAGTGCAAAAGGAGGAAGTAACCAGGAAGTAATGTCAATTATTGTGTATACAGCTGCGCCCCGACACATCCTGAAACGTGTCCTTGAAATGATAAAATAGCGTCCTTTTTGCACTGCTGTCTCTCTGGTTGCCTTTGTCAGCTATGAGACTCGCATTCTGCCTTTCACCGAACAACTTGTTAATCGTTACTGCAGGGAACTGTCTCTGACTATGCTCTGAAATGCCGAGAAGCTTCACAGCTGCGCACCAGGGCTGGTGTAACACCTTTTCCTTTTTGACACTGCAAAAAGCCTTTCACTGCAAAAAGCCCTGCAGTATGCAGCAAACGTCTGTTGCCTCATCTTAATTGGACTTACTTAAAATGAAGGTGATGCAGAACTTGATTCTAGAAGCTGGGATGAAGTGGAAGCCAGCCGAAGCTCAGAATCTCTGTAGCAGTAAGGAAGACTAATAGTGTTGAAGTAACACCCTGTTTTATGGATTGAATGAGAACATCTCAGTGTCCAAGTGAACTTAGTCCTACTTTCAGCCTCCATTTGCACAAGACATCTGACAATTTTGCAGCTGAGAACAAGGACCTTATGAAAGCAACAATCCTTTTGTGCCTTGTTAAGAGAGGAGTCTGAGACTTGGAAGGTGTGGTTGTAAGAGTTTATCCCAGACACTTGTGTAACAGATGTTTCTTTTTTCCTTGTAAGCTGTTGAGTTCCCTAAGAGTAATCCATTTGGTGAAAATACTTGAAGATCTACCAAGCCGTTTGGTATTTTGATTTGTTTTTTAATCTTACAGGAAGATAAAGAATGATGATTCCCTTCAGAGAGTTAACTTAAGTAGAAAACTGTAGTGTAATTTCCTTTCTGGTACATAATTCTTAATTTATTGCTTGGGGGGCGGGGGAGGATGTTAATTTTGCCTCCACTTCAGTAACAAGTCAGTCAGTTGAACTGTAGATATCTAAGTGCTGGTAATAGGTTTTTCAGCCTTTATGATTGTAGAGTGCAAAACCAATTTAATCAAACTGTTTTCTGGATTTACACTTGGAAATGCTGACCTGCAGGTTTCCTGTTCTGAGCATACTGAGACTGCGCATTGATTTGTTTTGGCTGTGGGGGGAGACATCCCACTTCCTAGTCATTTAAAGGTTGTTTGGTTTTAAAATACCAAAGGTGTTGTTTCTAAATAAATCTCTTTCAGTCTAATCTGATCACCAAAGTGTGGTTGTTCCGTTTGTTTGTGGTCTCTATTCTCTCCTTCCCTTGCTTCCCACCCAGTTAAAACAAGCGGAGCCTTATGTCACATCTGTGGCAAGTACTGAATACAGAAGTGCTTGGATT
This sequence comes from Phaenicophaeus curvirostris, assembly GCF_032191515.1. Taxonomy (NCBI): domain Eukaryota; kingdom Metazoa; phylum Chordata; class Aves; order Cuculiformes; family Cuculidae; genus Phaenicophaeus; species Phaenicophaeus curvirostris. The sequence continues at coordinate 5,337,091 of NC_091413.1, read as the reverse complement.
AAAAGCAAATACAGCGTGGCAAATACATAAATGGGTTTAAGCTGGGAACAGACAATTTGGAAGGTGCAATAGGAGACTGAAACACTAAGTGGTGCTAATACCGTTTCCCTGGCTGTGCGTAACCTTGTCCCATGCAGGCCAAGGTTTAGTTTTAAGAACACACAGAGAGGAACCCAGGGAGCAGTCAAGTAGCAGGTTTGATGGCCTTCCACCAAGTAATGAATTTGGTGCTCTCTGTGAAAAGCTGGGGCAGGATTTAACTTTCCATTTTTAAATAGGTTACTGTCTAGTTTCAGATGGAAAACCTCCTCAGAAAAATGGGTTTCAGTATCCATTACTTATCTGCAGACATTTACTAATGGGTCCAGCACTACCCTGTGAGGGAACGGGGTATGTTATAAATTGTACACTAAGTACAATGTGCATTGAAAGAGATATCAGCTGTTATGCTTTAACAGAACATACCAGACGTTCCTGCTCTGTCTTACTGAAGGTCCATGAGCTGCTTAGTTTCTGTTAAACATCTGGCGTGAAGATAAGAGCTTCTAGGTAGCTGTTTCCAAGCCACCAAGCTGGAGGTTGAGCCTTTAGATGTTCACTTGCAGAACTGCCAACAGTGTGATGCCCACCAAGTCCCAAGAAAGATACTTCAGCCTGTTTAGACTAGACCTGGAAAAGATGGATAAGCAATCATTGCATGTGGCAGGAGTGGAACAACAACAAAAAGTTTTGAGTGTTTTATATTGAAAATATGATGATTATTATGAGTCTTCCTGCATAGGCTAAAAGAACTGTTTCAAAATTCCTTTACAAAGAAGAAAAAGGAAGAATGTGGTTTCTTTGCTTGTTTCTTTCTTTGTGAAAGACAGCAGAATGTTATTTGTGACATAATGGCAGAAATGCTTAAAAATCTAAATAAAAGTCCGTGTTTACTAGCACAGCCATGAAACAGGGTAACTCAAACAGTAAGGGAACAGCCAAAATTAATGCTTATTTTTAGCTGAAGTTCAACGAAAATGATACTGGCATGGAAATTAAACTGAAAAAGCATATTATGTTGTTCAGGTTGTAAATTCAGACCTTACGAAGGGCCAATTAATTCATGAAAAACATTTAGAATCTCAATTCTGCACTCAGTTAATTCTGACTTATGTTTTGCCAGATAATAAATCCAAGATGCCAGAACAGAGTTTGGTTGATTCCATTTGAAATTCAGAACACAGCTTTCTCAAGTTCTATTGTTTCAGTAGGATAATACATTCTTGAAAAGCAAACAAAACAGCAAAGCATTATGTATTTCTGCCTTCCACATGTGCGCTTCGGGCGTCTTTCCTTCAAATCAGTACCTACTGCTGCATGGAAGCTTTGAAAATCAGGGATTTCGCTGCTTGTTAATGCTTGTTAATCAGATTCATTTCAGCTTTTCTGAAGCCTCTAGCTTGGTCTGTATGCACAATGCAACTCTGGTTATGAAACTGGCGTTATGGTATTTGTTTCCATTCTAGTAAGTTTGCTCCCTATGCGTGACTTGGCTTATGGGAGAGAGATTTGTCTGGTGAAGGGTTGGCAGATGGAAACATGACAGAGGATGGAAAATTCCTATTGTAGAAGAAAACAAGAGAGAGACAGCGGTAAGTTTTGATACAAAGTCATTGCTCTCAAATGTCCACTAATGAACTAGGGCGCTTTCTTTTGTGGCAGCAGTGCTGCAGTGGTCTAAATGCCTGCTCTGTTTGTCCTAGTGGTGAAATGGTTTACCCTTTTGCATTAACAAGCTTACACTGCATCATAGGCTGGACATTAGGAAAAAATTCTTCACAGAAAGGGTCACTGGGAACTGGAACAGGCTGCCCAGGGAGGTGGTTGAGTCACCTTCCCTGGAGGTGTTTAAGGGACGGGTGGACGAGGTGCTAAAGGGAATGGTTTAGTGTTTGATAGGAATGGTTGGACTCGATGATCCGGTGGGTCTCTTCCAACCTGGTTATTCTATGATTCTATGATTCTATAGCACAGGTCAGCATGCTGATTTGGGGTGTAAAAATGCTCATTTGCAATGTACAGGGATGCGCTGCTGATCTAACAGTTACAGGTACACAGGAAAGAAACGAAGTCTGGCTCACCGTGCTACACCAATGTTTCTCCGTCATTGTTGAAAGCTGTTTATTTGTATCGCTTGAAACATCTTCCACTTCAAAGCGATTACAGTTTGTTTTATTGAAGAAGTTTGGCAGGCTCCAACAAGTGCAACTTGATCTAGAAAAGAGGATACAGGTTTTCAGTCAGTACAAAGTGGCATCTGCCTTCAGTCACAAACCAAACCAAAACAGAATCTCAAGCAGTCAGAGTCACACAATAAGATTGGAAGAGGGCCTCCAAAATCACCTAATCCAACCCCGCTGACTCATTGGAGTCTATCACTCTCTGGATGTATCAGGCTGTTAGCGCTGATGTACAATTCAGTGTTAGAATAAGTCATTTTCCTGCAGTGGGAGGTGTCCCTGCCCGTCATACGGGGGCTGGAACTGGATGATCTTTAAAGTCCCTTCCAACCCGAACTATTCTATGATTCAAAATTTTCCTTCTGAAAACACCTTTGTGATGAACTTCCAAGGCGATGGGAAAGCAAACAGCTGCTACAAATAACAGCCAACTCAGATGGAATTATTTTTAACCAAGTTGTTTATATAGCCTGGATCCAAGGTCCATCGAAATCGGTGGGTTTTAGGCACTTGTGCATACAAAAATTATCCCACCGTTATATGAGTTACTCATTGGTATCAGAATAGCATTTCATCTTAAGTCACGCGTCGCAGAGATAAACAATAACATATAAATGGTTTGCAAAGATAGAGCCTGCAACACACAGCTACTGGCATCATGCTTGGAGTCCTCTTTGCTGTGCTGACTCTGGCAGCTGCAGGTACGTACCCAGTTTCAGCATTATTTTAAAGGAATAATTAATTCATACCTAACACCAACTTTCCTTTTTTTAAGGGAAAATAGACGTTGTGCAACAAAGTAGAAAGAGATAGAGAAAAGGCAGTTAAAGAAAAGGTTTTCTTAAAGCAGTAAGTAGGTGCTGTGTTGTTCTGTTCTTATTACAGGGTCATCACTGCTCTCAGCCTTCAGCAAATCCAGAGTTATTTTATTTAGCTTAAACACACTGAAATACAGTTAATCCATATCAAATTGTTACATTGGCTAAGAGCTGCATCTCAGCTGATAGATGAGAATTTGGTTAAGCCAAGTCCATCTGATTATCTGTCAGAAAGATGAAACCGTTCCATCAGGCTTTACGTAACATTGGTCAGTCGTGGCCGACGGCTGTATCTGCTCTTGTATCACATTAATCACAGCCTGTATTTGTACCTCGCGATATTTAAACCCCCACAACCCTCTCTTAAATTAAATCTTCTACTTTTAAACCCCACGTCCTATTTTGTACATCTTCCAGCCCTTGGCTGCGGGGTTCCTGCCTACCCACCCCTTGTGTCAAGAGTTGTTGGAGGGGAAGATGCGCGACCTTACAGCTGGCCCTGGCAGGTCAGTCACTTTGTGCTTTCCCTGGAGCAATTAGGGTTGTGTGACCCTCACACAACACAACCGAACCAAACAAATTCTTCTGTTTCATTTGATGCCTCTTGCCTGCCACGTTTTAGGTTTTGAATATTCCATTCTGATTAATCCTAAAGTTTCTAGTCTTTCTAAGCAAGCTCTGAATGTGCCACCTCTGGCTGGTTACTCAGGCTCCCCGATTATAGGGAAGGAAGGAAACCTTTTCTGTGGCTGGGAGTTGGAAACTTGTTGCTAAAGCCTCCCACTGTCTTCCAGTTGTGTTCTGGACGCAGAAGGGAAATGCAACAATGAAAAGCAGTAAGGGAAAAACAGACCCTTACTCAACACGCTGTTTCTAGGCCTCCCTGCAACACAATTCAACTGGGAAATGGTCTCACACCTGCGGAGGAACCCTCATTGCAACCAACTGGGTGTTGACAGCCGCTCACTGCATCAGGTAAATATTGGAGTTAACTCTAATTTGTGGAAAATGCCATAATACAAAATAAGAAGGCTTGGCTGCATGTTATCATCATAAATCCTGCATATAGTACCTATTGCACAGCTGTTTATCAGTGAAGCTGTTGATCGCTGCCAAAAAAGCAATCCAATTTGTTTACTTCATTGAAGAATACGAGTTGGATCCTGCAAAGACTGGAGGCATCTTGAGTTTGTAAGAGAAGCCTTAATCAGGTGTTGACAGGATGTCAGGGAGATGAAATGATGATTAAACCTGGCACACAATGATTTGTACTCAGTAAAACAGTCAGACATTGGCATGATTCCAGATAATCACAGGTGTGATGTGACATTGCAGTCTGAAGGATATTCTTACCACATATCATAGAATCACAAGGTTGGAAAAGATCTCTTAGATCATCGAGTCCAACCATTCCTATCTGCCACTAAGCCATGTTCCTGAGCACCTCGTCTACCCGTCTTTTAAACACCTCCAGGGATGGTCACTCCACCACCTCCCTGGGCAGACTCTGCCAGTGCCCAATGACCCTTTCTGTGAAAATTTTTTTCGTGATATCAAGTCTGAACCTCCCCTGGCGGAGCTTGAGGCCATTCCCTCTCGTCCTGTCCCCTGTCACTTGGGAGAAGAGCCCAGCTCCCTCCTCTCCACAACCTCCTTTCAGGTAGCTGTAGAGAGCAATGAGGTCTCCCCTCAGCCTCCTCTTCTCAAAGCTGATCAACCCCAGTTCCCTCAGCTGCTCCTCGTAAGACTTGTTCTCCAGCCCCTTCCCCAGCTTCATTGCTCTTCTCTGGACTCGCTCCAGAGCCTCAACATCCTTCTTGTGGTGAGGGGCCCAGAACTGAACCCAGGATTCGAGGTGCAGTCTCACCAGTGCTGAGTACAGGCAGGTGACAAAGATGCAGATGCCTCAGCAGCAAGGCAGCAGCTCTGTAACTGAGTGTTAGTCCTTTTTTCATCCAGGTCTTCTAGGACTTATCGTGTCTTTCTTGGAAAATACAACCTAGCAGCTGAGGAAGAAGGATCAATCGCACTACCTCCAGAAAAAATCATTATCCATGAGAACTGGAATCCAGATAAGATTGCAAATGGGTGAGTTGGTGGCAAGTGTTTTTTCGGTTACTAGATGCAGGGTGAAAATCAAACTGCCTGAATCCCAGAAGCCCTGAGCTGTAGCAGCCAAACACACAAACATATTGAGCCATGTGTTACAGCTTACAGAGGCATTTCTAAATGTTGTCATAGATGAGGGTTGCGTCTGCACCTTGTCCCTTTCTCCCTCAAGAAAAAATAAAGAGCTTTCAATATTAATTGCTTATCGATTAATAGTGTTTTCAGATGCAATTTTGCATGTTTATGCTTGGGTTGAAAGCTGTTCCATGCAATGATTTCTTTTGTACAGTGGAAGGCAATGAATTAATTCATACAACCTCTTTGAAGCCCTTCGACTGGCAGCGTAAACACAGAGTATAACTGATCTATGGTGTGAATATCTTTGTTGCTGAAGGACTCCCACATTATTCCTAGCAAAGAAATCTCTACATGCTTGGGTTTGGTATAAAGACCCTATAAAAGGCCACTTCCAGAAAGCTGCCAGAGGGGAGCAGACTGTTCCCCAGGGAGCAGTCTTCAAAGTCCATGGATTTCCCCTTTGCTTTGAGGGTGGAGAAAATTTTCCTGCTTACGTATTGGCCTCCTTGCTCCCTTGCATCTCTTCTGAACAGTCCAAGTGCTGTATAACTGCTAAGTATTTGTGCTGCTGTGTCTTTTATCTATTTGCGAACCTCCTCACCCCTTCCCTATCTACTCCACACTCCCAAACTTGTGCACACGACCGCAGGTACGACATTGCTTTGATCAAACTCACTGAACACGTCACCTTAACCGACCACATCCAGCTGGCCTGCCTCCCCCCTGCTCAAAGCATCCTCTCCTCCAACACCGCCTGCTACGTGACGGGGTGGGGAAGGCTGCAGAGTAAGTACCTGGCCATTTGCAAACACGTGGAACAAAATCTTTCAGTGCTGCTTTCTCCTTTGGGATTGATTGGCCGAAAGCTGTTGATAGTGCTTAAAATCCCCTCGACCTCAAGGTAGTTAGGTAATTTATCAGGTCTTGTGGCTGCCCCATCCCTGGAGGTGTTCAGGGCCTTGAGCAGCTTGATCCAGTGGGAGGCGTCCCTGCCCATCGCAGGGGGTTGGAACTAGATGATCGTTAAGGTCCCTTCCAACCCTATGATTCTATGATTCTCTAGCAATGAGACATTTTTAAATGGAATGCAAATTACTACTAAGTTAAGGCCTTTTTCTCCTTATATCTATCTATTAAAAATATATAAAACATTTATAAATATACTATATATATATGTATATTAAAAAGCAAATAAATATATATATAAGAATGGAGCTAAGGAAAGGATTATACAGTTCTCCTTTAACTCCTGTGGAGTTTCTTACCTGGAGATCCTGGTAGAGTACCCAGATCCTGGCAGAAACCAAACAACGCAGTTTTGGTCTTTCTGCAGTGCCAGCTGGTACCGTGACTCCTTTGTTTCTATTCCCTCCCAGCAAATGGACCTCTTCCAGATGACCTGCAGCAAGGCTTGTTGCTGGTGGTGGATTACTCGACATGTTCCCAGCCAAGCTGGTGGGGAAGCTCAGTGAAACCCACCATGGTTTGCGCTGGTGGGGATGGAGTCATCTCCAGTTGTAACGTGAGTCCAGAGACCACTGCTCTTCGGGCTGGGTTTCAGAAACAAACAGGCCCGATGGGAAGGGAACCTTCAAAAACCCCAGGAGGAGCTATTGACACTCTGACTGCGATTAACTCTCTCCATCTTCCTCCCAGGGGGACTCGGGTGGCCCACTGAACTGCCAGGGTGCAGATGGCAGGTGGGAAGCGCACGGCATCGTCAGCTTTGGCTCTTCTCTTGGCTGCAACTATTATCACAAGCCTTCTGTCTTCACCCGGGTCTCTGCTTTCGACAGCTGGATCCAGCAGGTAAGGTTCCAGGTATCACTGCAGGAGAATACAGACATGGGGCTGTCTCTGAGGTGCTCTCAGACTGAGATTCCAGCTACTCGCTCAGGGAGCTGTATCACTTTTGATGAAAATGCTACTTTACATAGTCTTCAGCACTTCTCCCCTATATCATATGCCCGCTCATCACTTCCAGCACAGAAAGGGGCTCCAGGAAAGCTGGGGAGGGGCTCTTGATCAGGGACAGCAGGGATAGGATGAGGGGGAAGGGTTTTCAGCTGAAAGAGGGGAGATTGAGGTTAGATTTTCGGAAGAAATGTTTTCCTGTAAGGGTGGGGAGGCCCTGGCCCAGGTTGCCCAGAGAAATTGTGGCTGCCCCATCCCTGGAGGTGATCGAGGCCAGGTTGGATGGGGCTTGGAGCCCCTGATCCAGTGGGAGGTGTTTGCCCATGGCAGGAGGGTGGAACTGGATGGGCTTTAAGGTTCCTTCCAACCCAACCCTTTCTGTGATTCTCCATACAAGTAACGCATGTAGACAAGCCCTTCACTGTGCTAAAGTAGTCTCTGTAGCAAAAAGTATCCTCCTCTTAAACAGCTATCCAAATTATTTTCACTTCTGAACAAGTCTTGATACTTAGGAATGCTGCTGAAGTCTGGAACATCAATTATTTTTTAACTTAATACAAACTTTAATCTAAAAAGTGACTGAGAAGCAAAAATCTTATTTCAGTTCTTGAAATCCTGCATCTTGGATACAACACGTCCTACTCACAAATCCCTGGGTCTCATGATCTGATTTTTCACTTCTTTTATGTTTTTGTAGGTTATGGCAACCAACTGATCCAAGAACTGGATGACAGATGCCAAAAGGGAAAACAGTTTGAACAAAGTCAGAATCGCGACACCTTTGATCGCAAAGAGCTGGAAAATGATGCTTTTAACAACAAAAGTATTGTACCTAACTGTATTGCAATAAACACTATTTTCTGCAACATGAATTGTGTCCCTGTCACGTCTGCCTGTGCGTTGTCAAGACCAGAGCCTGTATTTAGGAATAAAGTCAGAGACCTTTTACAATCTTTCCCCTGCTCTGGGCTGGAGGTTCCTACCCTCACCTGGGGAAGATGTGAGCTTGCTGTGAAGAGGCTGGGCAGTAGGAAGAGTTGGAGAGCCACAGGAACAGCTCTGGGGGCAGGGGGTGGGAAAGGCAGGCGCTGGCAGGGCTGCAGGCAGCCAGCAGGACTCACCAGAGCGAGCGGTGGCGATGCCCAGCGGGAAGGCAGCACAGGTGAAAGCAGGTCCATGCAGGTGAGTGTGGGGCCACAAAACGCTTCTACAGAGAGGTTTTTAATGCCCTGTGACCTTAGGACTTAGCAAGGGAAGGGTAGCATCTAGCATCTAGCTCTGCAGACCTGTCCCCTTCCCTGATGCTCCTTTCTAAGTCATTCAATGCCAGGTGAAGTCCTCGTACTATCACTGTCGGCTCACACACACGAGGATTTTCTTGCAAAGCACAAACAAAACCACCACCTTTAGCCTGGTACTAAATTAAAGCCCCTATTTATATCTCTTTCATTGTAAAAAAAGGTAGGCAGTATAAAATCAAGGTGGATTTTGGTTGTGTTTTTCTTCTCCCTCCTGGCACACGCTTTGGTGGATTCAAAAGTAAAATGATTAATTAAAAACAGAGGACATGCAACTCTAAGGTAAGTAGTAGACGGTGTAAGGAAAAGATTGGAATTTTATGTGGGAACAGAAATGCAGCTGGGTTCAGAGATAATTCTTTCTAAGTTTGTGGTTCCTTTCAGTATCACGTCTTGCAGATGTTAACTTTGGATTAAAAATAAATAAATATATATATTATTAAACATCAATTGCATTAAAGAAATAAGAGAAAACATGGCTGGTTATCATCTTTGGGGACTATGCTTCTATTGCTTTTGTTCTGTTTCACAACCATTGACTATCATTCTGCTGCAAAGAGCCCAGCAGGATCTTGTTGTGCCCAATATCAACCTCTGCTGAGCAACAGCTTTACTGGGGTTTTATATCCTATTAAAAATGCAGTTTCACCTGTCTGAAAGAGCAGAGGCCAAGGAAAAACAAAGACTGAGCTGAATGGACTGGTCAGAGCCATGTTTTGTTCTTTATCAGTGGAATTAAGAGTTGTCCAGTTATTCAGGAGTCACCAGCTTTAGGACAACACCCTGAGTTGTTTTTCTGAGCATCATTAATGTAAGGTTGTAAATAACTGATCAATAGTTCTGGAAAACAAAATCGTTGGAGGTTACTTTGCTGTATGGAACGTGGATGTTGATTGTATGCAGCATGAAACAGAAAGACATGAAAGGTAACAGTGAAGCTCAAAGAGCAAAAATTGGATATGTATATGCTCTGTAAAACTGAAATGGGATTAATTTTCCTTTTGAACTATCAAGTCAATATTGTGGAAATACCTGAGTTCATCATCTGGAAATTCCTACTGAAAACAAACCTTAAAAGTTCTAAAAGATGTCCACAGCTCCAGTTTGTGACTGTGGAAATCGGTAACCCACCCTTCATGGGCTTCCTTAGATCTGGATAGAAGCACCACAGAGAATAAAACTGACAGCAAATGGTGTTATCAGTCTTAATGCTCGCAGAAAAACTGTGTGACCTCATTCAGGTGTTTTTGCAGCTCTGAGTGTCCTGGCAATGGTCTCTTTACGACAACTGTTAAAATAAAATGTCAGGTGGAACAAAATACAATAAAATCTGTCTTTCAATAACATTCGGTTAATGCACGAGCCCTGTATTTTGTTTCAGAATGCAAGTGAAACATAACTACTCACTCCAGTTATGTTTTCAGGAGCTGCAAGAAAGACCCAGGGACCGGACACCTCCACTCTTTTTAAATTATTATTTTTTCTTTTTTTTCTGTTTTAGATGCTTTACCCCCTCCAGTGCCGGTGGTAGAAAAACAGTTCAAAGGATTCTGACAGCATGCACGGTCTCCCTCTGCAGCCTCCTTGGAGCCATTTCTTTTGATTTGAGCAACAGCTTGGAACTATGGAGAAACACAGGGAAAGCCCTTCAGGAACTTGCATCCTGTGAAAACCTTTGGGCTGTTCGCCTCATTTCTCTCCTACAAGAAGAAAGGCACAGCTGGCTGTTCCGTGCAGCAGACAAGAGGAACGGATCATTTCACGCTCAGCTACTGGGGAATTTAAACTCCCTCTGTAAGGCAAGTGAAGCAGAACTGTATTGTGAGAATTGCCAGTGTAAGAAGGAGAAAATCTCCATTTGTAGAGTTTACATCGCTGATATGAACCAAAAAATCAATAGCACAGGGGATGCTGAAGCCAGCCAGGTGCTCTCCGGAGTGGTCTCTGAACTGCTGGAGCGTTTCAGTAGTCTCCATGAAGACCTCCAAGCTATGAGATACAATCCTGACTGGGCAGACATAGTAGCTTTTAAACTCATCCTTCAAATAAGAGAAGTCATGCTAAGAGCTCACTCAATGCCAGCATCTACAAGCTTTCAAACAACATTGCATCAGCTTCTTGCCATTCTAAACTATGCTATGTTCTCCTCAGAAAGAGTACAGAAGTGTTGGATGGATAACGTCAATCTATCACTTCATTTCACCCACAATGAAGGAATCTCTTTTCTCAGCCCATTCCTGGGCTCAGATGAATTTGTTCCCACTGAAGCCTTGGTAAAGGGACTGCATTACGTACAGAGCTGCCTTCTGCAGAAAGGACAGGAAAGGCTCATCAAGAGATCTAAAGAAATCCTGTCCACAGTGAGCCTTAAGATCAGCCTGCTAGTGATAGCCTGCCTCATTTACCCCATAGTCCTGATGTCCTTCAAGCAAATGACAGATTGGATACACAATTATGCCAGGAATCTCAAAGAAAAAACAGAGGACTTGAAAAGGGAGAGGCGGCTAGCTGAGGACCTCTTACACCAGATGTTGCCAAAATCTGTGGCCAACCAGCTAAGGAAATGCCAGAAAGTCGAGGCAGAAAACTATGATCAGGTTAGCAAATGGAAAGGATGCTGTCGCCAATGATAGAAAAACGTTCACCTAAATAAACGCCTACCTTGCCACCATTTTTGAGGAACCTGGTTTTGCACCCATAGTCGAGTGTAGGTAGAAATCCAAATATTCATGATGGGTTTTGGAAAGAGCTGTGCAATGTGCCAAGAAACACTTAGGCTCGTGGGGGAAGAAGAAGAGAAGGAATTCCTAGGAGCGTAGCCTGTATTGGCAAGTTGTCTTCTTTGGGCTTAGAAGCCCTCTCATGAGAGCCAGCCAGCATCAGACCAGGAGTACACAGGAGCAAAAGCTGAATTTCCTTCTTGTAAAATGGGAAGAATCAAAGAACTTTGTAGAATAAATCCTGTCTGTACTTGTCAGTATGATCCCATAAGCATGACTGAAAGGAGAGCATGGGACTTAGACAGATGAGAGCGATGGATGATCTTGTAGCCTCAACTGTGTAACTGTAACAAAGCCTGTTGACATAAAAACAAGGGTTTGGCCAGGCACAATTATTTATTTGCAGCCTGCGTGCTGCTGTCACTGCTGAATTTCCCAGCTGTGCTCCATAGCCCATGGCCCAAATCCTCAGGCTACAGTAATTGCCATTCTATTCACTCTCCCCCTCCCACCCCCCAGATGCTCCGTTACTTTCAGCTGCGAAACACAATAATAAATGTTTGCATTTAATTTGTCAGCATCATTATAGACACAACAACCTGTAATTGCACAATTAATTATATTTCACAATACTCATGACATCAAAAGTAGCTGAATCAAGGCAGGGAGTGAAAAGGTGGCTTTTTGGATAATTGGCATTACCAAGGGTGAATAAAAGAACAAGTTTAAACACTGACAAAGTTCAGGCAGCACAGAGAACAAACACTTAGACCTTTGCCAACAGCTACAACACACATTTCCCCTCCTTAATTCAGTTTTTACGGTTTCTGTTGTTCTTTCTTTTATAAATGTGATTCTTTTAGAAGTGAATTTCCCTGTAAGTTACTTGATCATAACAAAGATAAACATCACTTGAAGAGAAACAAATTCCAGTTAATATTTCCCAATCCAACAAGAGCAGAGACAGCAGCTGAGTTTTCACTTCACAGTTTGCTCAGGTACCCAGTTCTGATCTCTACTATGGTTTAAATCACTTTAAAAGAAAAACTAGGCACTGCTTCTTTAAGAGGTCCATTGATCACTGCTCATGAGATTCAAACCATTTGACTTACAGTCTCCCCCTCAAGCACAAGACATTCAGAGAACCACAGATGATAAACTTTGGAGATAAACATAATTTCATCCGTCAAAGTAACAGAGAACAATTCAGAGCCAGGGCTTGTTAATTTAGACTGTATTTGTCCAGTTTTGCAGCACTGCTTGTCAGTGCAGCCTGTGCCTCGGGCTATTTTGCTCAGTTTCACAGCTCCCCAGACTCTTGGAAGGCTCTGCCTGGAGACCTTACCCTCACACTTCCCTTCTCCCTCCAACAGGTGACTATCTTCTTCTCAGACATCGTGGGGTTCACAAGCATTGCTGCCTCCTGTACTCCCTTGCAAGTTGTTGAGATGCTCAACAATCTGTACGTCTGCTTTGACAGCAGAATCGAGTCTTATGATGTTTACAAGGTAAGTACAAACCTGACAGCAAGGAATCTGGATGTTGCTGAAACCTTTCTTTGCTCCCTAGTGAATATCAAATTCAGCTGGCTTAAAAGACATGAAATCCAAGACCTGCCACCACACAGGGACTACACCACAGCTCAACAAGTGATGGACAGCTGAGATACATTTTACTCTGATGTCCTTTTGAAAGAATGGCATGGTGCTTGCCACTTAGTGACACATGCTCCTTCCCGTTAGGTGGAAACCATTGGTGATGCCTACATGGTAGTGAGTGGCCTGCCAGAAAGGAACGGCACCAAACACGCTGACGAGATCGCCAAAATGTCTCTGGATCTAGTGGCTGCAGTTCGTCAGGTTGTGATCCCTCATATGCCAACGGGCAGACTGCAGCTGCGGGCTGGGATACACACAGGTACGAGGGCTGGAGGCATGAGAAAAAGAGAATAGGACAGTCTAATTGTGTTAGGAGAAAAGCATTCTGCAGCTCTGTGCAAGCCACTGACACTCCACAGAACCCCAGAACGAGTATTTCTCCTGGGTGAGGTGACTGTTGCTTGCATCAGTGTGGAAAGGGCTATGAAACTATTTAGTACTGGCAAAGTGCATCTTCCCCTGATATAAGCACCAATTAGCTACGGCTAATCAAACTGTGACTTCACTCCTTCAGTAAACCCAGTGCAGCCAGGCCCTAGATGCACCGAGTATTCCCAACTCCTTTTGCTCCCTGAGGATCCAGAGTGACTCGCAAAGGCATCTGCATTTGGTATCTCCCTGCACTTTCTCCACCTGTTTCTTATCGAGGTCTCCCTCCCTTGTATTTTATCAGGACCCTGCGTAGCTGGAGTTGTCGGGTACAAAATGCCTCGGTATTGCCTTTTCGGGGACACGGTAAACACAGCCTCTCGCATGGAATCTACCAGCTTGCGTAAGTGACTCGGGCATGATCTGTGGAATCATTATTCTCCAGTCAGGCCCACTCTGCACTCTATACCTCTTAGGTGACGCAGTGAAAGGAAAACCCCAGATACCACCCCCCGACACACACTGGGCACGGCCAAGTGTGAAATTAGGTTTGCCTGAGAGAAGGAGCATTCTCTGCAGCACATCCCAGGCTAGAGAACTAATTACCATAGGTGTAAAGTACCAGTTCATGCATAGAATCATAGAATCACCAGGTTGGAAAAGACCCATTGGATCATCGAGTCCAACAATTCCTATCAAATACTAAACCATGTCCCTCAGCACCTCATCCACCCATCCCTTAAACCCCTCATGATCTGTAGTCTCCACTACCCTCATATATTCACTGGTTATCAAACAAGCAAGAGAAACTCTCTGCATTCACACAGGAATTTGAGTCACAGCCTTTATGCCATTTCCAGAAAGCAATTTGAAACAAGTGGAGAAAGAGGGTGAAAAAGGCCAAGTGGCAGAAGGTGAAACAAGTTTGATCGTCAGTACTTTACCATAAAGGCTTTAGGTAGGAACACCATGACTACACACAAGCCTACACACAAGAGGGCAGTGCAAGTGTGCTTGGTCCAGCCTTTTCTGCTGCCTTTGCTACCAACACCACCTATTTTTCCTGCCAGCCAGGGCTCGTGTGCAGATGCACAGCACTGCAGTCATGTCAGGGGGTCAGCTCACCTGCTGAACTGCAGCATCGTTTTAGCCAACATCTGCGTACAGCGTCAGACTCCTCAACCGACGTTTAAGGCATCTTCTCCTTCTTTGTGTTCCTTCCTCAACCTGCCGTTTTCCCAAGAGCAGGTGGAAACATTGGGCTGTTGAATGCAGGAAGGCTGGTACGTGGCCTCTGGGAATAGGGGAGTCATACATTTATAAAGCTCTGTTCTGAACTTTAGCGCAGAAGATCCACATCAGCTCTGCTACGTACGATGCCCTTCTCGCAGATGATGCATATGAAATAGAACTGAGAGGAGAAATCGAAGTCAAGGTAAAAGCTTTTCCATAACTTTGCAACAGTAAAGGAGTTTAATGAGACAGAAAGGAGACAAGATACATTTGGGCATTGTTCTCCTGTGAATTGCAAGTACGTTTTTAGCCACAGCCCCAAAGTTGTTTTGTTAATTCGTTGGAAGTGGCTATACATTACACCCGCTAATCAAGACAAAAGACGTGAATACGGGTGAAAACATCAGGATTCACTTACAAAGACGTGGGCGTTAGGCTGACTTTAAACTCTTAGTAATACTGCCAGGGACCAGCAAGGCCTTTTACTGAACTGAAGGAATTATTAGCTGAAGGAATTTTACTGAACTGAAGGAATAACTAGGAATTACAATTCTTTATCCAAACAGCAGCCACTTAAGAGAAAAGGAGAGATAACAAATGCCATACAGGTAGTAAACCTGGCCACAGGGATTATCTGCTCTGTTTCATATCCCATGAAAATAGCTGTGTCCTGCTCTCTTCTTTCCTTGTCTAGGGCAAAGGGAAAATGAAAACTTACTGGCTTCTTGGTAACAAGAATTACAGTGTCCAAAATGACAGCCTGGTGTGTCACTGGAATCCAGCAATTTCCAAGAAAAGGAAGATGGAAAGCAGCCAGGGATTTGTACAAGTAAGGAGGTGAAGGTTTAGCTGGGTGAGATGTCCTAGAAAATGAGCCATTCACTAAGGGCTAAGACATTGCATCTTTGGCCTGCAAGTAGAGGGCTCTGCTGGGTAAAATCCAAGCTCTAATGTGTGTTACTCTGTTCACAGCATAGTGCAGGTGCTGCAGGAGCAACACTGGCTGAGCAGAGCCCTGTGACACCCCAGGATGAGCCCAGCCCAGCCAGTCACACTCAAGGGAGTTCCAGACCAGCCTGGACCCCCGAGAGTGCCACCCATGGCACGAGCCAGACACAGAGCAACGGTTTACATCAAAGGTCCCACCAGAGCCTCCAGGAGAACCTCAGCTCATTGGGCTCGCCTGCTCAGGGGGAAGGCACCAAAGATGCCCGTTCAGAACACAGGGCACAGCTTGGAGACCATGGTATTAAAGCAATGAGGAAAAATGTGTTTCTCCCAGGTTTCGTAGATGACATGTGACAAGATAAGAAATTATCGGACTGCCCCAGGCACAGACACTTCTTGTAAATAATGTCCTCTTCTTGTTCTTAGCCATAATCCATGTTTTTAACTAGTATGTTATTAAACAGAAATTTAGAAAGATATCTCTAGACAAGGAGAAGCTACAAAAGTGCAAGTTCAGTTCCACCAGGCGCACGAGTGGTCGATAAAAGATGTACAGCAACATGACAACTATCACTCCAGTACAGCTATTCTAGATTTATATTTGTAGGTGACACAGAATCCAGCTATCAAAATCCAGGCACAGCGAGGACACTGTCAGAACCTGAGCCAGCCTACATCAAGCTACCCCGTACATCTCCCCAGTAAACTGCTGCTTGCGAGGCATGTATAACTGTAGATAGCAGGAAGGGGAGTAGTGAGACCCCAAGAGAAGACATTAATAACTTTTTGATCATTTTTTCAGAGATACAAATTAAGTGAGAACAATATTAAATTACTTCTATTAAGTCTCTGCAGCACTTTGTCTTTCGAGCTCTTCTCTGCTACAAAGGAACCTCCTCTCCATTTGTGCATTTTCCCCTCTTATCCAGTTGCCAAGGGGGTTGATGGTGAGACAAGATGCAGTCTAGTTGTACAGAAGACATTAGGAGAAAAGGCTATTTCTTCCATCAAATTGTAATTTGCTTTTCTTTCCTTGTTGGAGGAAAAGATGCCTCTGCAGTGATGAGCAGAGCATAATACGTCCTGTTCCTCTTCTACGTATGACTCAGAGGAATCAAAGCAAACCAAATTACTTCCTGACATTGAAGATTAGTAACTCTACACAGAGTTCAATTAATCTGTAAGTGGGCTGCACATATCATTAACCCTACTGTGCTGGCTCCCTTCTTTGAGCAATTCCAGAGTGAGGGAACGGTTCTGATGGGAACAGAAGCACAAGTGCAGGGATGAAGGTTTGGCCTGTCCCCTCTCCCAGCTGACAGGTTCATGTAGAGCATCATTATTGCATAAGTGAGAGATCATAGAAGATTAAAGTTCTTTTTAAGGGAGGCAAAGCAATGCTTAATGTTTGCTAAAGGCAACAAAAATAAAGGTATGTATTTAAGAGGAAGACAAGCTTGGAAAGCTGCGATTGGTCTTTGGCTGTTGTTTTGGGTTTTTTTGTCAAAATAAAAGTAGCTTTGCGAACTTCGAAGGAGGCCAGTCAGAATGTCTCTTTGTCATTCACTTGATTAATAAGAACAATTGAAAAGCCTCATATAAGCTGTCTTCTTACAGAATGAAAACCCAAACCTGCTCGTTTCAATCTGCTCAGGGAAAACCACCGTAGGAGTGTGGCTCTACGTAGAGCAAGCTTTGCCTGAGGTGAAGAGGTCAACTTGTTCTCAATGGGTTGGTGATCTATGGGAACTATTCAGTCTTGCATGTAAGTCAAAATTGGAGGCTGAAATAGTCATAATAATAGGTGTAATACGCATGTTTCTATGCGTATTACAAAAGAATGAACCAGAGAACTAACTCTATCACTAGTGTCTTACGAATAAAAATCAGGTGCTGTTCTAAAAAGATATTAATCAGTCCAAGCAAGAATTATTTCAAGCCAATTCAGTGGTTCAACTCACACAGGATTTTGCTTCCATCATAACAACGGTCACTCCAGTCTCACAACTTATAAAAACCCCAACAAGGTATTTTGCCCATCTCAAGCACAACTTCCCTTACCATCTTCTCAGATCTCAGAGCTTTTCTACATGGAACATTTACATTGGTGCAAATACAAGTTTTTTTTCTGTTAAAAGGTGTCTGCAAACATATGGTTATGATTTTCCCTTTACCGTGGCTGGCAAGTTGCTCTAATACTTTCACACCAAAGAAGCTGCACAGGCGCACTCATGTGGCATTAAAAAAAACCACACACACGATCGCATGTACTCAAACACACATATGTCAACCTAGGCTGATGCCCAGAACAGATACTGAAAGGCTGGAATCCTTTCATCCAGCTCCTGTTAGAACTCAGCAAATGGGATCAAATATGGTAAAAAACAGAGGAAAAGGGGAACAGAGATAAATGTTGTTAAAGAGCCATGACTTTCAAGTCAGCGAAGGAAAATGCCTCAGGTGCACATATCCCAGCATGAAAGGAACAGCACTGGGGAGAGGGAGAGGGACAGCTGCGTACCGCAGGGCTGCTCAGAGCCACAGGAGCCCCACGCAGTCTCTAATTGTTATGAAAATCCTGGGTCAGGATCAGAGGCAAATTATTTGCATGGAAAATGGAGCCTGTTCTGATCTTCACCTCTTCAGAAGCTTTGGTGTGGATTTTTAATTCAGAAAATAGTAGAAAATGGCCCTGTGTTCTTGATGATAGATGACAATTAGCGTTTATTAATGAAGCCTGCTTTGGTTCAACTCTGAACAATCTCTCTCCAGAGAGGGGGGAGAAAGTGATGAGCTGCTTTCTATGCATACAGCTGATGCTTTGATATGGTGGCGTGGTTTCCAAAGATTTTTGGGTTGCCTATGCCTAACATACAACAAGGCTCGGAGCGAATGAAAGCTGAGGCTGTACCAGGTCAGCTGACCCAGCTCTGAGACTGAATTTAAGTAAGATGAAACATTTTCTGGACCAAAAGACTTGGTTCAGATCAGACTAAAAGTCTCAAGTTTACTCTATAATGGAGAAGCAGATTTCAACCTAGTCAAAGGCACAGAAAAGCACCTTCAACTAGATAAATCCTGCAGGGATACTGCTGAGTTAGATGGGGTGCAGAGTCTGGATAACAGACAGATAACTGTCCTGGTCCTCTCAGCGGATCTAGAAACAAGAATCTCTGCTTGCCCTGCTCACATCCCAGTTCTACAACAACCCGCTTTTTTCTAGACCAAACACCAGGTGTCATTACAGACCAGCCTGAGAAATGGTGCTATCACAGTCCTTTAGGCATCCTTTTAGACTGCCAAGAGAAGAATGAACTCCAGTCCCATGCACATTTTGTCACAAGCAGTGAAAAGAGAAGAAGGGAATGTCGTTGAGTTGCTACAGCATTTTCCTCTTGGGATGGAGGAGGACAGAGAAGCTACAAGGGCAAAACAAGTCTTTTAAGACCGGCCATGAAATGGGAACATGTCCCTGAAACCAGAGAGCAGGGAAAAAGGGAGGCAGATTAATAAGATGAAAGGAAAAAAGAGCATTTATCCCGGAGCGCTTGCCAGCTTCTAGCTGGTCCTGATTCCCAAACCCACTCTGGCAGTGATTGTTCCCTACTCTCACATATTTCAGGACAGTTGAGCACTTAACTCTGCTAACAACTTATTTAATGCCCTCCAGTATTACCCAACCTGTGGTCTCTGCACAGCTTTTCAGGATGTTAAGTTTGTTATTAAAGATATGCCAAAATGAGAGGGGGGGGGAGGAAGCTGGAAACACAAATTGTTCATTGGAATGAATCAGTCTGACAAAGCTCTTGCCAGTGACATTTCAAAGATCTTAGATAAAGATCTAAAAGAAGAGAGCAAAAGCTGTCCCCCACTGTGCAGTAGGTTGGGTAATTCAGGTGCTCACCCAGAATGGAGAAGTCCTGTCCCTCAAGTCCCTTCTATCCTTCCATTATCATGCTGGTGTACTCCCAGCTCCCACCACGATGCTCAGCGCATGGAGCCCTACTGCCACTTTTTTTCTCATCCATTAAAGCCGAGCAGGAGCCAGGTGCCAGAGGCTTGGCCTTTAGACTTTTCAGTAAAGCCAGCCACTGTGCACTCACCTTATATGAGCCAAGAGTATTTTTAGCCCCCAGCTGAATGACGGCAAGCTGGGCAGCTCTCCTGGCTAATGGTCTCCCCCTTGTAGAGTCCAGGCCATGGACCCAGCGACCCTGGCAAACCCCAGGGAACAGTCTTGGGGGCTGTATTTTTGTGTTTCATGTGCCTATTTTCAGTACTGCTCAGAAAAGGCCCCATGGACAAGTCAGCCCGGAATCCAGCTGGATCCCCAAGGGCTTTTTGCCTTTTCCTATTTATCCTTCAGGACTTGGTGCACTGGAGACTACAGGGAGTCCATTAGCTGATCAACTGACCTGCAGGTACAAGGAGCTGCTTAATTAGCAGTGCTATAGGAACATAAGGGGTGCGTGTGTCACTCCCAAGAGAGTGACATAAAGACAGCAGCTGCCCTCAAACACTTTTTTCTTCCCTTTTTACAGAGTTCTCCAAAGATGTGGCTTTTACTCCACTAATTAAAAACAGCAGTTCAGGCTTGCATTGATCTTTCGGTACAAGAGCTCACGTATTCAAGCTCACAGAAAAAGCAAAAGGCAGGAGCATAAAAGCCCAGTGATTTTGTGGAGTTTGTGCTCCTTATCCTCATCTCACAGTAATTCCTAGTTCTTCTGTAGGTGCTTTTTACTTGTTCTCAGAGCAGGTCACTGCTGCACATGCCCTTCAAGGACAGCACAAGCAGACAGGAGCAGACTTTGCTGTGGGATCAGAACCACAGTTTGTAGACTCCTAGGCCAGTGCTCATCTAGTTAGGCTCCCAAAAGAAAGGATGGCGATTAGTGCCATTGTCCTACCTCAACCACAGAAGACACTGAGTATGTCCATTCACTCTACACCTCAATGTCATATCTAGCTGCAGCCAGTTCAGAAAACAACAAGTTCTTTCTATTGTGAAGTCCTTGAAATACAGAACAACTCATCCAGATTGGACCAGATCCATACAACTATGTCATGTGCCATCACCTGAGTTCCTGCCTCTCTGGAACATTCCTGGCCTCGCTCAGCTCAGTACAGACCTAGGTGACAGCAGTTTCTCCACTGCACTGCTCAGTGCTCCTTACAGCCCAAATTTAGGCTGGCAGAGGTCTTAGCTGTGGACCCTGAGGACTAGGGATTTTGGTTTTAAACTCTCAAGAACACGCACAAGGCAGGAGAGAGTCAGAATCTATTTCAGGAAGGCGCTTGGGGCTGTCAGGCTAAAATTAGACCATTTGTTCCTAAAAAGACCATGTAGAACGACAAGGATTTGGCAAGGGGCTCTTCAGTTGGGAATGTGACACAGGAAGCGCCTACACGGCTGTTGGCAGTGATGTCACCTGGCTGCCCAGCAGTGCCGCGCCGTGGGGTCCTGGGAAGCTCTGAGAGTGAGCACTGGAACTTGTTCAAGCCACTCTGTATCTGCAGGCGGCTGAGTGCAGAGCAGGGCGCGAGGCTGAAGTGTCGACAGGCTCCACCGCTTGACACTCCCAGATAAGGGAATCTGTAGCCACGACACGGAACTGTTATTCTTGCACTATTTGTGATGGACTCTTTAGCGAAGTATCAGGGCTCTTTTCCTGTCATGGCCCCCTCCTCTTGCTGCTCCGGGAATTCCTGCTGTCTGAGCTTTCTGCCTTCCACACATGGCTCACCAACACTTGTGCTTAGCAGCCTCGAGCTGGCAGGATCATTAGGGAACAAATCAGTGGGCACTGGGCCCAGCAGCTCAGCCTGGAGGGACAGGACATTTTGTTGTCTCAATGAAGGTACTCGCTTTGAAGCTAAGTTAACGGGCACCAAATCAGGCTCTCAGACCTGGACAAGCAGGGATCTGGTTTTAGGCTTAAAGTACAGTAGTATAACGATTAGGGATGTGCAAAAAATAGCTCTGGAAAACCACACGGTGTTACAGTTAGGAGGCACAGAAGTTTTAAACGCAGCCTCTCTCCCCCAGTGGAAGTTTTCTGGTCATCAGGCAATTATCTGCAAAAGCTCTCATTCATTCTTGCCTCTACAATTGCAAAGCTGCACAGACAACAACGTAATTTCATAATACCCACACGATACGGGAGCATCATCCACACTTTGTGCAGGGGGAAATACAGAGACAAACCATTGCTTAGACTGCAGACAAGATCATGAAAGTGAAGCACATTGCCACTTTGCAAAGCAATACTTTAATCATTGGCTGATCCTGTGACCCATTCAATTACAGAACAAAAGACACCAAAGCAGCTAAACCTTTGCTCAACGCTTGACACAAGGAAACAAGGAGAGAGAAGAACAGGGAGGGAGAAATGTGCTCTGGCAATTTGGAGAGCAGATTTACAAAATCAGCAGCAGAACAACATGAGACCTGTCTGTGAGTCAGGTCTGTTCGGAGTTTAGTGAAGGTCTTCGGTGCTGCAGGTGAAATGAGACTGCGATGACCCAGCCAGAAGGCTTGTCTGGGCCCTGACTTGAGTGATAAGCCCCATGGCTTGGACCAAAACAAGTCCTCGGGTCTTTGTAACCCACTGAGAAAGACCTCAAAGATCATTTACCTTACAAAGCACCCCCCCTACCTTTTTTTTTTTTGCTTTAAACTGACTAATCCCCCTCTAATTTACAACTGTTCAAAACCAGAAACTCTTCAGTTTATGAGCCAATACTTGTAATGGTTTCTTTTTGCAAAAAACCCTTAAATTTTCTAGAAAACACAGTTTGCTGGTTTTCTCCTATTGCCACCTTCCTTCCCTTCCATCTCCCCAGACGGCCATAGCTATCAATATATGTGTGTGTTCTTCACTGGTGGTTTTGATGTGTCTGTGGGGAATTATTGCTCTAGCTGTGGCTAGAGATTGGGACCCAGGATTCATTTTAAGCCTCCTAGAGCTGAAGGTCAGATTCAGAACAGTCTGTTCAGTCCCATATCGCCTTTACTCCTTTTTGTCTAAGGGCGGCTCTGATTTATTAGTATGTCATCCAGTGGATTTACACCCTACTTCACCTCTGCCTCACAAGCCATCGCTCTACGCTGAAATATCATCATGTGCTAAAGTGTCAAAGAAGTCCTGGTCCTATTGCACTTGTCAGGTGCATCTGACCTCCCTAGGCTGAAGAATGCTGCTCTATCATATCCCTTCTCTCCTCCATTCATTCTTTTCATGGCCAATATTTTAGGCCTGCTTGGTCACTTCCTGATCTGCTCTGGCCTGAGATATGATGTCATGGCTCACAATGGTCTTCACACTTCAACACCAGGCAAAAAATGTGCCGTTATCCTTGGGGAGGTGGCATGGTAAAACAAATCCTCCTGGTTCAGCAATGCAGAAGTTACGTGAAGAATGTTCAGTGGACAAGGTAAGCTAAAAGCATTCTCTGCCCCTAAAATCCTGTGGCACCTATTGGCTGTGCAAAGAGGAGCCATACCAGCATGTTGGTTTTAACTAAACACAGTTGAGAGTTAACAGCAGAGACAGCTCTTCACAAGATGAGTTTTTTCAAAGATGCGTTTTCAATGTTCAAATAAAGACCTTTTGGAGGGTTCTTCCAAGTTGCAGAAAGCACTGAAGCACTATTTCTTATGACAAGGGCCAGCAGTGTGTCCAATTCGGATTGTGTGGCTGTATTCTTACCCTGCCTGTCCCCTACTGCTTGCCATTGCGTAGCTTTCCCACCCAGCTTCGAAAGCAGAGCAGACAGAGACCAGTCTTGGGGAAGAGAGTGAGTGAATACGCAGGAGAAATTGCTCCCATATGAGGAAGTTCAGATAGACACAGATCAAACTTACTCTTGGACCCCCCGCTCACTGGAATGGAGCACAGCAATGCAAGCAGGGTGTTAAAATTCAGGTTTAAAGCTAGCATCCACAGCCCCCTTGTAACAGGCCACAGAGCCAAATCATCAACAGGAGAGCAAGTCCAACATTCCCTATAGCCTGCCAGGCACACACAGACACACTGAACAACCCTCCAATGCAGCTGCTGCTCAGCCCTGACTCCTCCACTGAGTGCAAACTGTGCATGAACATTGTTTGCTGACTCGCACACATGAAACTGTCTGTGCACAGAGACACACTCCCTACATCAATCAAGCTGTATCATTTATGAGAGTAAAGATTTAAGCCCCATATAGACGGAAAAACCTTCAAGGTCTGGACTGAAACATCTAGAGGGAGAGAGAACTGAAGCTGAGTCCATCCAGCTGATGAACAGCAACCAGTCTTATGGATTCTCAACCTGGCTGACAATTACATTAACTTAAGTAGTAATCTTAACTCTCCAATCAATTAGTGAACAGAGGACTTCTTCAGCTTGGAGGCAAAATCCCATTCATTTCCCTGTCTGTATAAGCCTATTGAAAGTGTGGGTACAACACAACACGCCTTTACAAGGAGCACTCTTATGAGCTGAAGCTGACACCATATATGCAGGAGGAAACCTTTGAAGTCTGTATTGTCCTCATCCTCAAGCTAGGTTTAAATTGGTTTTGCAGTGATCAGACTCTCGTGGTTACAGGAATGCTTCTTCTACCCATTGGCACAGCCCCAAGGGTTACAGCTTTCTAGTGGCATTCAGTTGTGTAACACAACTGTCTTGTGTCCCTATATATTAATTAAATGAAATCCTGTAATTCCAGAATAACTCTGTCCAGGCCATAGCTACCAAACATTTGACCCGAAATTAAAAGAGAGAGAAAGACTGTAAGTAACTTGGAGTGAAATAATTGCTTTCCTTGGCAGATTAAATAGCTTTCCCCAATTCCTGTTAATTCAGACAGCACATTTGGTGTTTGCATTCACACAAGGAAGCAGCTCTGCTACTGTACATCCCCAAACTCACACCCCAAGCCCTGACATGTAGCTAGTCCACCCATTTCTTCTTTGTCCAGACAGCAATAGCCAGACAGTGCATCCAAAGGGGAAGTGGCTGAGTCCAAAGTTTGGGGTGACAATCCTTGGTGACAAATCTATTCCAACCCAGAATATTTCCTCTGTCCATCTGAATGTCACCACAAGGGCACAGTGAGCAATGCAGCCCCTGGAGATTCTGTAGACCACGGCACAGGGCCCAATACCCCTGTGCTGAAGCTTTGTAGCAAATGATGAGTGGGAAAGGCAGGACCACGGGGTGTCTAATGTGACAGGAAAGGTGTGAACGTGGTGCTGACAGTGGAGTTTATCTCAAGCATGAACACAGGCTCCAGCCCTGTAGCCTGAGCACCTTATCCTAGCTTTAGAAGTGTTAGTTTTTGAAATGCTACTTGCCCATCTCACTGTGCTGACAAGCAACAACTAAAATATCCTGCCCCTCTGGCCCACAGCTATGCCATCCTCCACCAGAAAAGGATGTAGCTATTTCCAGAAGCTTGGCGAACACATTGAGTATTTTCTGGGAAAACAAAGAAGGGTTGTCAAAATCAAGAACAGTGGGTGATAAGATTCACCATAGCTACACTGAGTTACTAAGAAAGAGCAGTGTAGCTAAGCTCTGGATGAGGCTGCATTCCTCCCACCACGACTCACCCACCCAAGGTAGGAAGGAGCTCTCTTCCAGCTCACGTATAGCCTAATGTGCTTCCACTTTGGACTTCCAGGATGGTCCCCTTGTCACAACCAACTGCTTGCAACACTCTGGCATGAAGGATTTGCCTTCCAATCCTAGTGAGCAAGCGTGGGGACATGCAAATATCCAGTTGTACCTGAACTGGTGAGAAGCATCAATGAAGAGGACTGTAAATGTGAGCACGAGGAAGAATAACACATGCACAAATCCCCTGTCAAACAAAAACTGGAATAGTTTTCCTCCCCGTTCTAAAAAAGCAGGGACCTGCCTACACAACTCTCAGGTCAAGGGAAGGCCATGGGTCTGAGATGTGTCAAAACTAGCAGGCAACTGGGACCCTGCTCTGGGAATAAAAAACTGAGGTTATGCACAGCGCCGCTCTCACAGGCTGAAGAAAACGTGCAGTGGAGGACAGGCTTTATGTAATGGCTACATTTTTAGTTAGACGAGTTATTCTTAGATTCATCACCAGTCCATTAGGGGAGGGAGAGGGGAAGTAAACAGCCACAGCAGCTTCTAGGAGAGGTGCCATTTCATTCCTGTAGCTGTTTGGCCATTTCTAGAAATGGCTTCTCCTTCGGCAGGCGCTACGCTGCCAAACGGCATGCGGCAATAAATAGCACAACGGGATAGGGTGACCTCTTGCCCCTTTGTTTGGCTTCTTGTCTAACAGACCTGCTGGATCAATGGGCACTGTTGACATCCCTCCGAGCTATTCCAGGATGCGCTAGCTTGCAGAGAACAACCTGGCAAATGTTACGCCAGTCAAATGCTTAAGAAATGCCTTCCTCGCTCCCATCTCCACTTCCATAAATTTATAATGGATTTTGCAGAAGGTAAGAGTCCAGATCCAGTCGTGGATTTAAACTCAGCCACCCACCAGAACCTCTGACGCTCTGCTCTATGCACAAACTTTTAAATACTAGGCACATGCACTCATGTATCACACACAGAGCACATACCCTCCTAAGCCATAACCACTCACTCATTCTTACATGGCTACAAGAGCCTAAAGCCTGCAAAAGAGCCACTCAGCTGATCCGTTTTCTTTCTTTTAACCAGAACTTGTTCTCACTGAACTTGGAGGCATATTGTGTGTTCACCAGAAGAGGTCACCACACACCTCATTAAAGATGAAGTGCAGAGGCTAGGTGGAATCTCACAGGAATGACCTCCTAGGCCTGCTGGGAGAATCTCTCTCAGCTCAAAACAATTTGGGATGCGTGTTCCCCGTGCTCCCCAGGAAGGGTTCCCTTTCACCCTTCTGTCAGAGGTTATGAACCACAGACCAACGTAGCAGTTTTTCTGCTTTCAGTTGCTACTTAGCTGCATGCTTCGCTATACAAACAGTTTTAGGAACTGACGCCCAACCTAGCTCTCACTGGAAGCCCCCTATTTCTACAGGAAGGCAATAATATGTAGACCGATTAGAACTCAGCTCAAATACCAAAGCTATCCAATATCACACAGAGTGAAAGACTCCGACTCCCAACAGCGTAGTGCAAGATCAACCTCCAAACACCTCAGCGTGTTTTCTCATTCTCTCAGGATCCATTTCACTACAGAGTCTCTGAAAATCCTGAATTTGGTTTCAGCTGATCCTGCCATGTTTGCCTTGTCTTCATTCCCCACTACTTCTCACATCTGTCTAATACAAACCCCCTCCTTTCTTCCCATCATCCTACCATGATTAATCTGAGAATCTTCCTCAGTACCGTGGTCTGTAAAGGCTGTCTGTGTTTTTCATACCAGCTCTCCGGCAGTTTTTACATTTCACCTGCTTTAGACTGCTCCACAACTGTTATTTGCATCTATAACTTGATCCATTCCCTCTCCACTGTTTCCTTTGGGAGCTGAGGATACCATGTGCACTGAACCACAGGCAGTAGGACTTTGTGTGCTTAAAGTATCTTGGGGAGAACAGCTTGCCTCTAGGTGTCAAAAGAACTTACGGCAAAAGGGTTATAAAAATCAGGAAAATCGGCACAGAGCAAAGTCAGGGATCTTTAGCATCAAACCACACAGCAGGACAACTGAACCTAAAAATGCCCTCATGCATGAAGAAAAAGCTCCTTTGGGAGATGAATCACTGACAGGGGGGCTAGGAACACCCACTAATTAATCAGTGGATGTTGCATTTCTCTCCCTAACGCCGTCCAAGCACCAGCACTAAGAGATAATGAGAGAAGTCAGACCGATCTTTGCTGTTCCAGGCCAGATACAGAAGTCCCATGAGACTTCTTTGTTTCCACCCCTGCTGCAGCAGAGATCAGAATAGGGCTCAGCTCCTCTCCCGGCAAGCAGCAGCGAGGCACAGAGAACACCAGGACAGCCATTTGACTAGCGCTGAGCAAAATATCCAGCTATTTCATCCCCTCCCTCACTACTGCTGCTTTCCTGCTGGGCTCCATTAGCGTCATCAGAATATGATAAATGTGCCTGACAAACCTAATATTAAAATTTTGCCATCAAAATCCAATGCTCCAGAACCACCTACAACCTGCTACTAAACGCCAGCCGGCTGCCCTCCTTGTCCGCAGTTGGCCTAGGCCCCTTCTCATCCCAAAGGGCTACAGAGGGAAAACATCCCACCTTCACAGCAATCAGAGAGGTGTTGTTTAGCCTGGAGAAGAGGAGGCTGAGGGGAGACCTCATTGCTCTCTACAACTACCTGAAAGGAGGTTGTAGAGAGGAGGGTGCTGGTCTCTTCTCCCAAGGGACAGGGGACAGGACAAAAGGGAATGGCCTCAAGCTCCACCAGGGGAGATTTAGGCTGGACATTAGGAAAAAATTCTTCACAGAAAGGGTCATTGGTCCCTGGCAGAGGCTGCCCAGGGAGGTGGTTGAGTCCCCTTCCCTGGAGGTGTTTAAGGCACGGGTGGACGAGGTGCTAAGGGGAATGGTTTAGTGTTTGATAGGAATGGTTGGACTAGATGATCCGGTGGGTCTCTTCCAACCTGGTTATTCTATGATTCTATGATTAGTGAGAGCAGAACAGCTCAGGCAAAGGCAAAATTGTGTTCTTTGGAGCCCTGAGCACTGAATCTGTCCTCTTACTGGCCTTTAGAGTCCCACAGAAAGTGCTGTTGCACAAGAAGAGGAGAGGAACCATGTGCAGTCGGCCACCGTGGGGTGACCAGCCCACAAAGAAAGCCCCTAACAAGTCAGCCCATGGTGAAGGTTTGGTTGACTCCCCACAGATGGACTATCACAGACACCGGGAGATGAGAGTTCCTCCCAGTACACAGTTCCAGCCATCCGTGAGGTAGGGACCAAATTCTCCTCTGGACTGTGCTGCCACAACCCCCCTGTGCTCGTGCAGCACATAATCTAAAGCAAAGTCAATGAAGATCACCAGCCAAGCCCGGGTGCACGATGATGCTGTGCACTGAATCCTACCTCAGCTCAGCCGTGAGACCATTGGGAGAGGGCAAGGGAGGGGGACAATCAGGCAAATTCTTGGATGCCACAGCTAAATGTTAACGTCTCATAATGAAGGGCTCCTGGTGCCAGCTTCCATCAAGGGCTTGGCGATCCCACTTTGATGAAAGCACTGCAAACACGTCACTGCCCTTAGCGCCAGCTGCAGAGAGCCAGGGAATGCTGGCCTGAGCAATTGGGAAGGAGGGGAAGGCTGAAAGGGGTCACTGAGCTCGGAAATAGGAGGATAATGAGTTACTGCAGCAGTGCTCTAATGGCATCTATCTAAGCATGCCACACGCTATCAACTCCAGAGGTCAGCTTCCTCACAGCAGCCTGTGGAGATGAGGCAGATACATCCCCAGAGGAACAGCACGCCCTCACCCTACTCTTCTAATAAGAACATTGCTGCTTGTACAGGAGAAATATCTCAGTAAGCAAGGAAACAACTTACTGCTGGAGATGAGCTACGCTTACCAACATTCCTGCTACTTCCTTCCAGCCCTACACGGAGGATTCACCACACAAATGAACACCTAAATCACTTCAGAAATATGCATGAAGCCATTTCCTCTCTCCCAAATACTTTCTACTGTCCTCAGGGGTTCCTGCCATCCTACAGGCTGAAGTTTGTTGTTGAAGTCTCTATCTTAACCACAACATCAGCCTGGTTTCAGCCACATTCCCTGCCACTCAGGCCAGTAACTAATGAAACTTGTCACATTCTTAGGACTTGGATTTCTCTTCTTCTCCAAATCACACTCTTTTGTCTTACAGGTCACTAATGCCACGTTACTATGTTAGGTAACAATACTTTGCTCTTACACAGCACGTTTTATGAGGCCCCCAACCTCCTGAATTGGAACTTCACAGCAACAAAGCAGCGAGGTGAATGCGTAGTGGATGTAATTTGCTTCCTGTCTCTCTTAATATTTCTCTCACAATTATTTTTCTCTGGATGGAAAGGCTTAGCAGTCAACCCAAGGAACACTGAGCTAAGCAGACTGACATACGTAAGTGGCACCAAGACAGCAGGGACCTTCAGATTCACAGCAACACAATGATGCTGCATTTCTTTAGTGAAAAATGCTCCTTTTATTCGTCATTAGAAAAGGCAACTATTTCCTCCCTCCTGGGAGAATGAAAACAGATCAGAACCTCAAACCAATCCTTGCGCTGGCAGGAACTCAAAAGGTAGACTTGGGAGGGGTTGGAGGAAGATATAAAGGCTGGTACCTGGAGACACAGACCGACACTGAACTGGAAAGACTCGAGAGGAGGAGGAATCGGAGACATCAAAACATGAAGATGAACCTGAAACTTCTTTTTTGCCCTGGATTCCTTCTGCTGCTTATTGTCAGTCAAAACCAGGCAAGGCCCAGGCCCATTTCCAGCTTACAGGTAAGTGACTGGCTGCTCGATAGAACCAAAAGGAGCTGATGCTTCTTTAGGACTGAGACGCTCCAGATTAGCTTCGTTTCTTTCAAACCCAGCTAAAGAAGGAGGAGACACTCGGAGATCATGACAGCAGGAACCCTGAGGTGGGCAAACACAGAGTTATTAAATGGAGGGGAGCTAAACTAATCAATTACTGGATTTAAATTTCTGATCACATGAGGCAATTAAAAGGAAAAAGCCTTTTCCTGCGGGGTCGGTTTGGTGATTGCAGATTTAGGGTCATCCTGTGTCTGGGTGAAGCAATAAACTTTTGGTCTAAAAGGAATTTTTCTGGGAGGTCTCCTGTCTAGAGCCCTAGAGCAGTCACCTGCATGCTCCACCCTGAAGCCCCCGGTTTAAGCTGGAAAAGGAATTAATGGGTTGTACCTGCATGATCTCCTCAGCTCAGTAGTGCAGTAACACAGTCCCTGCTTGTGAGTCCCAGAGGCAGAATGTGAGAAAAAGAGAGTGTATGTTTGTTTGTTTGTTTGTGTGTGTGTGTGTGTATTCATGTGCTCATGAATTCCAAGTCATTAGGAAAACACATTTCAGTTACCTGACTAAGGATCTAGTATTCCCAAATACGAAGCAACTTCCCAATCAGTAAAGAAATATCTAATCCTTCTAGCACTAATTTCAGCACGTGTCCTGTCATTGCATCATTCCTCTCATCATTCCAAGACATCAACTCTGTTTTCTTGTTCCTTATTCACTCTTAACCAATCCTGTCTCATCATGTTTCACAAATTTATGCCATACCTCAGGTCCCAGCTGCGGGAAAGTCTTCACCAGCACTTTGTCACCTCAGAACTATAGAATACAGCAACAGCTTATCATTTTAGAGCATTTTGAGAGAGCCTACAGTGTTAGCTCAGAGCAGCTTGGTGAGACAGAAGAAAATAAAGATAACCATCATCAGCTTCAGAAATCACTTCAGTTTTTTCATCTTTTGATAAATGACCAAATTAAGTTTCTCTAAATTTGGCACTGAGATTGGCTTATGCAGAAACAATGACAGAGTTCTCAGAACATCTCCCTTATCTCCTTTCCTCCCTCCCCACCTCCTTCTCCTTTCTTCAGGGTCTGTCCAGACTGCTAGATGAGGACCTGGAGCACTCCCTGGTCTCTGAAGAAAGGGACCGTGAGCAAGATCGCATGGTCCCAATAGGTGCTTTTGATCAGCAAGATGCGGAATTGCAGTGGACCCAAAACACCAGAGGCCAGCCTGACAGCATGTCCGTGGGCGACAGTGCTCTCCGGATGTTCTTCAATGATCTCCTAAGTTTACCCAGCAGACACCAAGGCAGAAGTAAAAAGGGCCTCTCCAGGGGCTGTTTTGGTGTCAAGCTGGACAGAATTGGGTCACTGAGTGGACTGGGATGCTAACTGCTTCTGCTGGTAAGAGAAAGCCAGAGGCAGATGGTTTGTGTGTTCATGTACAACTTCCATAAGCATGCAGAAGAGCATGTTTAATTCAACTTTAAGGAAACAGTGCCTTAAAATAACTTTTACTCTCCATTGCAAACACAGTTTACTAATTTTACCCTCCCCAGAATTCACTGTCATCAGCTGTACACGTAAAACCTGTGAACGCAACATCTCTTTCACTCCTTTCTCCAAGTCAGCTGTATGCATTTCATCTTGTCACAGAAGCCAGATCAGAGAGGTTTTCACCAGCTCCCCAGGGATGCTTGTGTCCAAAGAAATTCTGAGCACAACAGTGGAGCTGAACCTGGCCCTAGAACAGTAAGAAATCAGCTCACTTCCATGCATGAAATCCTGTCCGCTTCTCTTTCTTTTACTTATTCTGCTTTCTTGACAGGACTGACTTTGAGGTTTCAAAGGACCTGTTGCCTTCCAGTGAGATGTTCAGCCCTTCTTCATCACACTGGCTCCACCAATCCATCTACTACCTGATGTACTGAGCAAGTTGCATCCCACCCCTCCCCTGAATCACAGTAGAATCTCCCATTGCTGTGCTGCCAATTTGTATCAGAGTAACAATTTGTGAACATCTATCTGAGATTTAATTACAGAAAACATTTTTACTGTTTGTGTACCGAATGTATAAATAAACAAGACTCATTATGCCACAGATAATAAACTGGTTTCCATAATTTTGTGAATTTGCTTCAAGCTTTTACCGTGATTCTTTCATGTATCATTCCTGAAACAGTTGCCCAGTTTGTAGTTAAATACGATTCCCTAGAATCCAGGGGTGTTGCAGAGGGCTGCTTTCTGGAAAAAAAGACTTTTCAACTGCCTTTTTTTTTTGAAAAAAACAAGGACACACAATCAAACAAGCCCTTCTTTTTACCAAAATAACTTCTCTGAAGTTAAGATATTACTATCCAGATGCAACAGGAACAAGACTGACAGCCATCTTCACAAAAGTCATCAGAAAAGAGATGCAGAGCTGCGAGTCTCTGACCACCACAATTTGAACTAACAGGGTGGCTGCCTTGGCTGACATCAGTAGAAAGCTGTTGCTTTGCATTTGGCTCTGCCACTGATAGAGGAAAACAACTGTTTCTCACTAGTATATCTCATCTTGTCCAAAGAAATACACTACCTTTTGAAGAAATGTCAAGGGCACCTACTCTTCCATAGACAGATCCAAACAGTGCAAAGCATTTTTCCAACTGTAAAGTCAAGATTATACAAAAAGATGTACCTGACCAGTTCTGTTTTTTAAGCAAATCAAGTATTTACCGAATCTTATGAACAAATCAGAGAACAGCTACTTGGCAAACCACCTGAGCCAAAGGAATTCTGTATGAAAGCTGGTTTGCCAAGATCATGACTGCTATCCCAATGCTGATGATAGCAGAACTCTGCAAGCAGCTCCAGGGAAATCAGGAGGCTGCTTACACAAGAGTCTACACTGACAATCACAAACCAAGGCACAGCTGTTCACTTCCAGCCTTTCATTTGGAGTGGACAGATGGGCTACACAGTTGTACTCCTCCCATTTTCCTGCCCACAAGACAGATGCTCCTAGAGGAAAATATTCTGGTAATAAAACCTGTTCCTAACAGGACCCCTGGATGTAAACAGCAACACCAAGCACAGACATCTATGCAAAGCAAGCTCACCAGCAACCCTCTAGCTACATGCGCTCTGGATCTCTGGCAGTGTGGCTCTCATTGGGGAAGCCTCTTCACAGAGCAGAGTCAGATTCTGGGCCTGCTTCAACCACTTAAACTCTGCCATTTGGTTCTGCTCCTTCTAACCACAATTCCCATAAAATGAAGGAGATTCAGGACTCATTAGCGGGCCCTTCAGAGCCAAAACAGAGAAAGCTTTGCTCTTCTCTCGTGTTTTTTTCAATATACAGCTTCCACGCTGAAGCCACATACTCGCTCTAGGATGGACATCAGTACAATGAGCTCATAAAGAAATATTTCAACACATTGGAGCTGACTATCAGAGAGCAGACAGCACAGAATGATTTGATAATGGAGACCCTATCCCCTTGTACAGGCTACCAACAGCTCCTCTCTCTATTTTCTTGCAATCATTTACTCTTTGAATATCTCTTGCACAATGGGGAATTACCATTAATTCAACTTGTCTACAGCTATTCCATCCTCCAGAATCTTCCTCTCCTCAGGCCAGTAGTTAGGAGGCTACAAAGACAAATCCCGGGTAGAAAATTCAATAATGTATCATGAAGGTTTCTTTAGTTCACAATCTCTATTAGATATTACACTGCCTAAGTTAACTTTGATAACAAAGCAGCAGCCACAGTGAAAATGCCCTAAGCAGACACTCACTGGCAAGGAACGGTCCAATCACTTACGCAGACACCCCCGAACACAAGTTCTTAATCAAATAGTCCATGTAATGAATTCATTATACTCATAGTTGCCTTTCCTAAGCTAAACAACAAAAAAATGAAGTGTTTCACCAGTCAGATGAAGGATTGAAGTGGGGAATGGAGAATGAAACAATAAATCAAATTTCAGCCTGATTTCTGTATCAATAAACAGAATATACAGGTCTTAAATCTAATGCTGCAGCCTGATCAGTGTGAACAGCTTTTCTAACTGGAACCCCACACATGGCACAGTATTTCATGGGCAAATTCTCCTGGAGGCCTGGAGTTTTGCTGGGCTATACAGGTAATGCTGTCCCTTGCTGTAGCATCCATCATCCAAAGACTTCTGCCCTGCAAAAACACGAGCAAAGAGATCTCTGACTGTTATTCTAACTTAGCACACCTTCATACAGCCAGGAAGAAATTTTCACCTCTTTTTCTCAATACACAACGACTTACTTACACCAAGGAGAAGCAGACGTGCTTACTTGTGGAAACCTGGCAGGAAGCATCCAGCTTTCTTAACCAGAAGCCCTCTTCGGGTATGCTAGCCCCAGGTGCAATCTATATGGTGAGAAGGTTAATCCATACAGCCCCTGGATATTGTGGTGTCAAACAATGAAGAGCTGGAGACAGTTGGTGCTAATGGAAAGGTTATAGCCTCCTTCCTAATAACCTCAGGTCTGTTAGCTTCCTCCCAGCTCTTAGTAATTCTAGCAGCAGGCACATTCTCGTAGGCATGAAAGCTTCCCGATGTTGAAAAGTTAACACTGAATACACTGAAAATCCAATAGAGGGTAAGTGGTACTGGAGTTTGTTTCCTGCACAACCTCAGCCTGTTTCCAAACTCAGCTACACTTACATAAACTGTGGGTCACTGACATTACTTGCAGATAAAATAACAGAGGTCAGATGAGGTTGAAGACTGACCTGTGAGCACCTGTGAATCCTACAGAATATGAATAAGAAACAGATAAGACCTCCAGTTCCACAGAGGCCGAGCTCATAATGTGTCATCCATCACCTGGCATTTTATATGAACATTTTAAAAGATGCCACTTCTCGGAAAGCAAGAACAATTTATTTCACATAAAAGGCTCCATAATTAGATTCCTAAGACCGAAGCCAGGTGTGTTTGTACTTTAGGCAATTTGCTGAGTTCCATTAGCATTTAAATAATCAAAGCTAACCTTTGAAGTTCATATGCCAGTCAGATGGAGGAAGCTCATCTCTAGCTGTGTCACTTCCATCTCCACTAGGCAGCAGTGCCTGAATTTACAGACTAGGATTGCGGACATAGCTGAGGAGAAAAGGCTGCAATAAAATTACTCCTAGACAGAAAGATACATACAGATATCTTTCTCAAATATGCCTGCTTTTAGAGTACTGTTTATAAGTGATGTTAGGCAGCAATCAAGACCTAGTCTCATCCAAGACTCAAGTCTGCCTAATTTATTATTAGAGGGCTTGTTTCTCTCAGTCACCACACAGATTCTATATATTTTCACTGCTTTATCCCTCTTCACTCCCAGCTGTTTCTGCTACACACAAAATCAAGGATAATGCACACCCTCACCTTAGCTATTTGCCTTTATTCTGGACCAGCATAACACTCCCACCTGGTGTGACCTTCCTTCATGCATTCACAGTGCTTTTAAAACACCCACCTCATTTCTCCAACAGTTTCTTCATCCCTGTGATGCTTTAAATCAAACCACTTGCCAACTTGTTAAGGCTGCTGGATGCAGAGATGGTTGTCCCACATCAGCTGATATTGCTGATTTGCTTCCAATCTAAGATAAATTACGTCAGCTGTAGAAGTACAAGAAAAGTGGGGAAGGAGATGTCAAAACATGAAGTTATTTCTTGCTCATACAACACCTGGCAGTAATAAGTTCAAAACAGCTTGCTTCAAACCCCTCTGAACTCAGAGGGAAGGTTTTCTTTGCTTTGCTGAGCTTTAGGACAGTCTCTGAAATAAAGGCCCAAACAGAAATCACTGCATATCAACTGAAATCAGAGAGATTTATGAGCATGCTGGCTAAGCAGACGAGGAGGGCAGTAGGCAGAGACTTAGTGCAATAGCTTTAATATTACCCGGGTGGTGACTGAAAAGATCCTGCTGCTTTGCCCACTGGATATCATGGGTTCTGCCTTTCATTCTGTAAGGATCTAACAACGTTAGCTTGATTTGCACCCCAGGACCAGTGGAAATTGTACTCATTTATAGTTGAAATGTCTCTCACACAGGAGAGACACCAGAAGTTTTACTGAAAGTTAATAAGAAACTGCTGTAAAGCTCTGAGGCAAAATAAGAGAAGGTTTCATACAAACAGGCTGCCTGTTACAGTTGCCAAATTGGTAATTCAGAGACTTTTATCCAGCGAGCATAAATCCAAAGATCTACAACATCTCTGTCTTTGGGTAAGGCCCCTGGGCTTTCTGGAAAGAACATCTTTTCCATAGGAATTTCTCGATCCAACCCAAGCTGTGGGGGAGAGAACACACTGTAATTTATGGAAAAATGGTAGGATATGAGGATAGGATGGTGGCTGATTCATTGCTGTGGCCAAGGTGTGGCTGGAGAGCAAGTAACGTTTATAGCAAAGTGGTCAGCTACACCACTGCTGAAGGCAGACTCGGGCCACTAAAAGGTTAGAGCCTCTTCGCTACAGGGGGAAGGGTTTGCCAACACTGCTAGAGGAAGGCAAGAACCATCACGTGGACTTGGAAGGAAGGAAAATCTCCTAAATCCAAATCTCAGGACATGGTCTATTTATATAGAATAAAAACATGTATGCAGTGAAGAAAGAGCTGCTGGGAGCTGTTGCAGACAGAGGAAAATTTCTGATTCCCCCCAACTTCTCTCACCTATGGAGAAGGACCTCTAGGTCCAACCATCAATGAAGAAGTAATGATCTGTCTTTCATCCTCTTGGAGGTGAAATCAATCCCCTGCTCGGGCCAGCTCACAGCTCCTGCATGCCTACAGATGTCAGGCAAACAGGCAGAAAGTGCAATGTCCTTTCACAGTATCAACTGCCACCTAACAGTGATGGAGAGTGGAGGGGGAGGAAATCGCTGGGAAAATGAGAGCTGCCAGGAGGGCAGAAAACAACTCAGGGCAGTTCTCTCCCTCTGGAGGAGCTGCTGCACTCAGGGGACCCCCCTCTCCTGGAGGGTCATCTGTGGGGCCAGTTGTAACCAGTTCCCTTACTGAAGCCGAGGGGCAGACTGCGGCATTCCGGCTCCTGCGGGGATCTGGTGAGAGGCAGCTGAGCTCCCTCTGGGCAGAGAGGGGGGATATAAGGAGAGTCATCAACAGGCAAAGCAGCGACACGGTGCCAAGCTGGGTTGGATAGTAACAGAACAGGAATAGGATAGGATGCAAGTCCCAGCTCTCTGCTGCGGGGCCTTGGTGCTGCTGCTTGTCCTGCCACGGGCAGGAGCGCAGCCAGGCGACGGCGGGCACAGTGCGGAACTGCGGTCCCTGCAGGTACCAGGGCTGGGCTGGGTGGGGGCTCCTGGGGTGTCCACCTGCATCCACTGCGCTGGGGTGAAGTGGGCAGGAGAGGGGCTCCCTGTGCCCTCACTGCAGCCATTGCTCCTTCCTTCTCCTTCCCTTTTCCAGGACCTCCTGGAGGCGCTGGGGCAGCTCCGGGAGGAGGAAGAAGAACCAGGCCTGGAGGATGAGGCGGTGGCCGGGGATGAGGATGATGGCTCCGAGTGGGATCTCTCCTGGGCTGCCCCGCTCCCGGCCCCCAGCCCTCCCCAGCTGGCAGAGGGGCAGAGCCGCTGGATGAGCCTCCTCTCCTCCTACAGACGGAGGCACTTCTCTGGCTGCTTTGGGATGAGGATGGAGCGGATCGGCACGCAGACGGGGCTGGGATGCAACCAGTACAAAGCCCGTAGGTGCCGTTTTGGACCCCACGGGGAAGGTACAGCACTGGGGCCTGGGCTGTACAGGCTTGCTTCTCTGCCCGTTCTGCGTGCCGATCGTCATATCAAGAGCAGAGAAGTGCCTAGCTGTAGGAGCCGAGGAGCGCTCACTCAACAGCGGCTCTGCCACACTCCTGCCAGTTCTGGGGAGGAAGAAGGAGGGAAAGCTGGAGAGTCCCAACCAGCTCCCAGAGTGCATCCTCGAGCCTTCAAGCCAGTGTTCAGCAGCCAGCCAGCCAGTCTCCTCTCAGGGCCTCTGTGGGGCTGGGGTGTGCAGCAATAAACTTTTGTACAAAGCCTACACTGCCTTTGTGAGTGTTTTTTTAATCACAGCGTAGCCCACAGTCAGAAGTCATAGGAATCCCTTCTGGAGCACTCCTCTCCCTCTGCCTTCAGGGCTGGGTCTCTGTCCAGAGTCTGGACCAGCATTTTCCAAAGGGTCACAGCAGCAGGAAGGATGGTGGTTGCATCCTTCCAGGACAATGATCAATGACAATGACAATGATGCTCCATGCTGTACTGCCAGTCACTGATACCAGCTCTGGGACCATGGCAGCGAGCTGGGATGCCTTTCCCAATGGGCTCACCGCTGTGAATCCTTCTGGGAGCTGAGCATCAGTGGTCCCAGGACTGGCAGGTAGGAACAGCCCCATCGCTTTACGAGCCCTCGGGCAGTGGCCTTCAGGACCCGGGACAGACGCCAACACCCGCAACGCCCACAACGCCCACCCGCTCCCCCCGGGCTCCTCCAGCCCCACTGGGCTCATCCACTTCCCCACCAGAATCACAGAATAACCAGAGTTGAAAGGGACCCCCAGGGCTCTTCAAGTCCAGCTCCTGCCCCTGCAGAGGACAAGCCCAACATTCACATCGTGGGTCTGTGGGCATTAGTCAAATGCTCCTGGAATACTATCAGGGTGCCTTGACATCTTCCATTTCCCTTTTGTTTCCCACGCTGATGGCCTCATCCCTTCATTTCCATCCTAATCTAATGGAATTGTGAGGCACGGAGAGCACTGTTGTCAAAGGGTTTAGTCACTGGGAGATGAGAAGCATCCAAACGCAGCCTCTTCCTCAGAACAGGACTGCAAAGGGTCTTTACAACCAGCACATGCTCTAGCACTCCTCAGCTGCCAAACAGCGATGGAATGGACATCACTGCAAGGATGTGCAGTGGGAAGGGGCATGGGTTAGGGCAGCTCTATCTGCAGAAGGAATTCACACACCAGCCTCCAGGCTAACAGCTCTTAGCTTCACAAGGCTGAAAAACAAGGACATCTCCCCATCCTGCTGGGGAAGGGGCAATGCCACCTTCAGCTCAGCTCTGCCCCCATACCACCCTCCTCCTCACAGGGACCCACATGTGGGGCTGCCACAAGCATTCTTCATGTTCTTCCTCTCTGATCTGTGTAGCTGGTGCTGCTTCCTAATGGAGCCTCATGTTCCGGCTCCTATCCCATACCCTGGGACGCTGGGGAAATGTGCTGATTTCCCAACCCAAAACCCAGGCACAGAACCTGCTGCCACGTTAAGACTCCCAGCAGGGTTTTACTGGGCAAATTGATTACTTGGCTCTTGATTGTCCACTGCTGGGCTGTAAAACCTAAAGTTCATACTAATCTTGCCAGGTGAGGGCACTTAGACAAACAAATAAACAAGTAAAGCTTTACAGCTGCAACAAAGAAGCTGAGTTCTGACACTTTACACTGCATTTATTTGGACAGGACTGTGGGATGGGTAGTAGAGGACAGAATTTGGGTCTGAAAGTATAACAGCTACCGTGGCAGTCAACCACATTACCAAATCTACATAATTCCAAACCTACAACAGTGCACAGAAATCTCCCTGTCTTAAAAAAGTGTTGCCAAGGCTGAAGTCAGGACCCCTCATCCCATTTATGTGCTGTGAAATACAGAAGATGGAAAAGGAAGGAACCAGTAAAAGAGAGGAGTACCTCTGAGTCCAGGTTGTTGAATACAATCCTGGAATATTCGATTCTTTCAGAAGGACAGGTCACTCAAAGCTAAATATTTCACACCCGTGACTGATACTGTGTTCCTCGGTTTCTTGCTGCTGGGTTTGTGTCCCAGGGTTGGTTTTTACAGATGTAAAGAGATCGGGTGATAGAGGGTTTCGCACAGACAGCAATAGAGAACACTTAGCGAAGGAGGTGGTGAAAGGAGAGAAACAAAAAAATATAACAGTAACGGTTCCTAGTTATCTTAAACGGGACACTCAGTATTAATTAATATTTCTGGTTTATCTTCTCATATTTTCTCAGTTTACAAAATGAAGTTATGTCCTGGCACAAACATATATGCACCAAAAAGCAGCGGTTAGAAAATACTTGTTACTGATTAGTGAATTATAGAGACACCACAGTATAAAGTGTTCATTTAAAAAAAACAATCAGGATCTTGGTTTTTTCGTAAGTACAATTTGAGCAGCACAAACCAAGAATGTGTTGGGACACAATAATACGAAACCCGGGTACTGTCTCTGTGCACTGAGAAAAAACAAGCACGGGGGAAAAATAGGGAGTGCTCCGATAATAAAGGATTTCAGAACACACGCTGCACTGGGCTGACTTCAGGCTCCATTAGGAAAAAGCAGCATTTGAGCTTGACTTCACAACCTTGAGAATGCCCTTTCTAGTATAATTTTGGTAGCTGATCATGTGAACCATGTGTGCACGTTTGTACACAAACACCATGTAAAGACATTTAAGACATGAAAAATATTTTATTGTTCTATCATTATTTTGAAACTGTACCCAGGGATTCTTTCAAGATCTATATTAATATTAAAAGTCAACAAATTATTACTAAACTGACATAGTCAACTAACTCATATATTCATTTTTGTTTCAATTTAGAATAACAAGAAATGTTAGGAAAATGCAGGATAAGCAATATGCTTTGTGAGTTAGGACTCTCCTGTTCCATGAAAAAGATTACCTTTTAGTTGCATTCTATGCACAAGGTCAACACTGGAAGAATTGGCAGCAAATCTGCATTTTTATAAATTCTTATTTAAGCACATAAAGTTTTTAGCTAATCTTGAAAACACCAGCTCTCAAAGAAAAAAAAAATAAATAATTTTTGGGTTTAATATACTAAACTAAACATTTCATTTTAATCCCTCCCAAAACACACATACATGCAAATTCATTCATTCTTCCTCGGGGCCAGATTCTGACACCTTTGCTAAGTAACAGCGAAAGCCATCTATCTAAAGCTCTCACCGAGCTAGTTGCCTTCTTGTATGATGGTGCAAGATTATTCCTGAATCTGACCATCTCTCCTTTAAATTTTATTAATGGAGGGTCAAGCCTTACCATCGATGTTTAAAGAAATCCCACTGATTGAAACGTTTAGCCGTTAATGAAGACTAGCGGCTTTCAGTGGTGCCGCAGTCCGTTGTTGTGAGGGGCAGAGGTACTTGGTAGTCCCTGCAGAGTGTATCTAGAAGTTATCGTCTGCACGGAGGTGCGGGCTGGGGCGCCTCTGTTATTGGCAAGAGACAAATACAAAGTCTCAACAGCAACAGGAAAAAAGAAACGGCCCAAACATGGGATTTTCAGCACACTCTATGGTATGCGGTGGCTGTGCATATTCCATATATAGAAGGAAAGGGTGCACAATACTCTAGGTGTCCCAAAAGTAGATTTATCTTCAGTCTTTACTCTCCACCAAATACTCATATAAAACCCTGTTGTTTTCCCTGTAGAAGCTATTTTTGCTATGGAAAGCTTCTAATTCCATGGAGTTTAGAGCAGTTTCAGGGTTGTTTCCCATCTCCATAAATCTGACCATAGGGGTCTCTTGAAAGAAAATCGCTAAGAATTTCCAACTGGACTATGTAATCACAGCGCCTGGTATCAAGAGGAGGGGGGTGACATGAAATCACTGACTTGTGACATACATTCCTCAGCAACAGCAGCTGCTGCCTAATGACAGCTAATAAAGGGAATCTTCCCTTGACAGAGCTGCATGCCTGCAGCAGGACTGGAATGTGCCCCAGATAAATCCACTGATAACCTAGGAAGCAGAGATCACACCCAAAGAGTATAAAAGACAAGCTTCGGAAGAGAGAGGATAGGACAAGGAAGAGAGAGATCTGAAGAGACATCTCTGAAGAAAAAGCTTGAGCTTCCCTATTCTGAACGAACCCAGCGCCATGGACACTAAAAGCTCATTTTCCTGTGGCTTCCTCTTGCTGCTGCTCATTCAGCTCCAGCCCAGCACAGCCAACCCTATCTACAGCCTCAGCCCTGCCAAAGAACTGGCCAGCATGGAGGTGAGGACTCTCTCCTTTTGCAAGGTTAAACTTTCGGGGTGCTTTGCAGAGTTTGAAGTGGTGATTTTGCCTTTCTGTTGCATGATCAGAGAGCTGCATCAGCGAGCGTGTGACAGGGGACAAAGTCTTAGTTCTTGAAAGGGGGTCAGAGAAGCTCTGGATAGCAATATTGACCCATGCTGGGTTCTCTTAAGCTCCGGGGTAGCAGTGAGAAACAAAGTTGAGATGTTGTGGGATGTCTGCTTTGGGTTTTTGGTTCTTTTTCCACTTTCCTGGGAGAAGAGTCCCACAGAGGGAACAAATCACAGGAGCTCTACAGGAACAAATAGAAAACCTTCACTCGGGCTCGTGTTTATCCCACCAAATGGCAGGAATAGTGAAGCAAGACAGCCACACAGCTCTAGCTTTGCGGATTTAAGAGAACTGGCTGCATGTGGATGGGAGATTGGGTGCTCCGCTTCACCTCCTCAAGTCAAACATTTAGAAAAGTTGCTAGAGGAATAGTATGATCATTTAGGGTGACTCAGACAGAAAGCTTCTAGAGCTATGATATTACCACAAACGATACTTAGAGAACAACCATTGGTGCAGCACAATACAAGCTTTAAGATTCAGTCTTGTGAGATGAAGTGTGAAAGTTCAAATATTTCCTTGGACTGGTATCAGCGACCAGCTTCTTGCAGCATCAGAGCCTGAGAACAAACTCCTGAGGATGATT
Organism: Phaenicophaeus curvirostris; assembly: GCF_032191515.1. Taxonomy (NCBI): domain Eukaryota; kingdom Metazoa; phylum Chordata; class Aves; order Cuculiformes; family Cuculidae; genus Phaenicophaeus; species Phaenicophaeus curvirostris. The sequence goes on along the minus strand of NC_091413.1, from coordinate 5,294,454 downwards.
AGAACAGTGTCAGCCAAAACTAAAACTGCCCCATGTCTCTAGGCTGTTTCCAGCGGCTCGATGAGCAGCTTCCAAATGCATTCACTGTCAAGCAAGCCGTAAGGCTCACTCCTCTCCACTCTACCTCTAGAGATGGACAATAGATCCCTCTAATTGGTTGAGCTGCCCTTGAGGAGGTTATGTGATCCCTGTTACAAAAAGTTTTAAATATTGTAGGGAATGGTACCCAGGAAAAAGTTGTTTAGCATACAGGTATTTTCATGGAGATGCAGGCTGCTTCCAGGAGCAACAATCCTGTAACTCCTGGAGCAGAGATCAGTGAAAACACTCAAAGCTTCTCGAAGCAATATTCACAAGCAAGCAGATAGTCTTAGTTAAAAAAAGAGATGAGAAAGCCAACTGCTGGCAAGCAGCACTGCAGGCACCTTCTGAGAACACGGGAGTGACTATGGATTAGAGGTATTTTGAGACTGTGTATCATCAGTGGGTTGAGTAGGATCTCCCTATGCAACTCAGGCCTTGCTTTTTTCCTCTGCCAAGAGCTCTTCTAACCTTGCCAGTAACACACACTTCTGCACCAAGCAGCTTCAATCAGCTCTCAGCTAGAGCTACCCACAGGTGAGCAGGGATTTACTGCAGAGGCACAGCTCAAGTACCACTAGTAAGCCTGGGATCCAACCTTACAGTCTCTCTAGGGGTGTCTTTAGAACCAGTGATGAATGCAGAATTGGATGACTGGAAGAGCTAGCAAATGACCACAAAAATAAGAGTCTCATGAAACTAATCCTTCTTTTGTAGGCTCTGCTGGAGAAACTGGAGGATAAGTTTGCAATGATTGAAGCCCTGGAGTCCAATACTGACCTGCAAGAGCCCAAAACCCCAGAGGAGACCCCGTCAGAACCCATAGATGACAGCGATGACCAGAAGGCTGAATCCCGGCTAGCACCCAGCCCCCCTCTGTCCTACAGGGACCCCTTCCTCAAGAGACTGAGGGGGCTGCAGATGCCCAGGATGATGAGAGATTCCGGCTGCTTCGGGAGGAGAATTGATAGAATCGGCTCCCTGAGTGGAATGGGTTGCAATGGTGAGTCCCACCTAAGCCATTCTACTGAATAGAACTGAACGCATCTGCGTTATGAGGCAAGGGAGGAGCAGGTTCTCATTTAAGCCTTTAATAAGACCCAGTTTGAGAAGGAATTAATTTTAGTCAAATATTTAAGCTAGTGTTGGTTTTTCAAAAGAAACTATCTATTGATTTGGTAGGTGAAAGCACTGCTGACGATGGCATAGACCAAGAAACAGATTCTAGTAACATTTACTTCACATTTGGCTTGCAGGTCCCAGGAGGAATTAGGACAAGCTCCCTACACCTTACTCTGAAGAAAGCTTCACAGCACCCGTTCCTCCCAAGATGAAAGCCGGATGCTTTCTAAACTCTTCAACAGAAAGTTATTCCTATTTTTATTTATTTATTTATTTATTTATTTGATGTTTTTTAAAGAACATTTCTTACTCTAGCACCAAGAAACCATCTTTAAATAAAACTAACACGTTAGACATCTATGCTGGACCTCTCTCCTGTCTGTTGCATTAAAATTTCTTGTATTTTCCTCAAGTCAAAAGCCTACATTTTATTGGTACTCTGGTACCCACAAGGCTGGATCTTTCTTAGACAAGATGGAGAACATATGAACTTGGTAAAAACAAAAATGAGTTCTTCAATAGAGTTTTTCCTGCTGCACTAAGAAATTATAACAGATTAGCATGAAAAAAAGCTCGCTCAACATTGAAAGACCAACGTGAGTCCTCCTATAGACAGGGTTTCAGTAATAAGAGAGTCCTTTTGCTGGTATAGATTATTCAGTCAAGGGAACTGCCACGTCACTGTCACAAATCCCTCACATAAGCAAAATTTACATGAAAAGAAATGAGAACGCTCCACAAGTTTCAAGATAATCAGAGGGAGGAAAGGGAATTCATTGTAACTGCTTTCTAGCACTGACCAAATAAAGGCTATGAGCATCAACAGAAAGATGCATCATTAACTGTGTCTTGTGTCACTCTGCATGGGGCTGAGGTGCTGGTCCCCAGTGTTTCTTGACAGAACTTGAATCGTATCACAATATTTCTCAAGTGAGGGCAGGTGAGATCACTTCAATTACAAAGGAGCTTGTACAAAACACATCATTTTCTGGGAATGGCTGCTCACAAATTTGTTCTAAACATGGCTAATGGTAACCCTGCAAGTCTGATAAAGGTTTAATTCAAGCCTTTGTAGCTAGATTTCACAGATATGGACTGAATTTGGCTCAAAACACATTCTCTCCTCGCCATACAGGGTTCTATTGCCATGGCCACATTCAGTTGGCACCCCAAGGACAAAACAGCTTGGATTCCCAAGGCAGCCATGGGAATGGCACTGAGCCCAGGCTCATGCAACTGTCCTGTGATTTCACATACCACTAGAAACTGCATTACCTTAAGCATCTAATTTTGGGTCTTGTTCCCAGCATCCATTACTCAAGCACCACGTAAAGCTCATTCAGGGCCTAATAACACAGCAGCAGCAGGATGGACTTACCTGCAGAAGCCCAATTTTGATTTTGCTCATGCATACACACACAGGGAGTGGGATGATATTCAGGCTATGGGGAGGCAGAGGTGCCAGAGCCATGGCAGTTGCTGACAACAGCTCTCAGGAACGACAGCTACAGTGAAACTGTGAGTTGGAGTGCTGAATGGCACAGTGCTCCTGCACACGCCTGTTTACAGCCAAGCCTGCTGTACCACTTCAACAGAGCTCATGTCACACATCCCACTTCTGACAAGCCGCCCTCCCATCGCTCCCTGTACTGCTGACATGGCCTCCGAGAAGCATCTGCACGCTCCCTGCCACATGGGGCCTTGTGATTCTTCGCTAGGGAAGAGCAGAAGCCTGCTCTGTGGGAATCATTTTACTTCACTCCTACAGGACACAGCATCTAGCGTGACACAAATCACATGTCAGAGCTTCTCCTTCCAGCAGCACCAGCCAAAGACAAAATATAATGCAACAGCACCCAAAGAGGTTTCCCTAACAGGAGAACTGATTCCCTGGTCAAGGCTCCCAACAGCCACCATGAGACATCTCTGCAGTGAGAAGTTACAGGGACTTAGCATTCACTCAGAGGTTTTACAAATCGAGGTGGTGTGAAATCACCCTTTGGGAAGCCATTGTGGGGACACAGGGACTTTGCCTGCTCAAACAGGCTTTCCAAACACACCCCTACAGTGTCCTGCTTCCTGCTGAAGCAAGATGGAAACATGCAGGTGATCACACTAGCACTGGGCAACAGCCTGACTTCCTATGTGCTGCTATAAAGGAAAGTAAAAACAATCCACAGACTCTACCAATAACAGCCCTTGCTGGAGCTGAATTTTACCCAGTCAAGCAAAACTCGCATAGACACATCAAGGCCCTGTAAATTGTTCCTCCCTGTCAGCCCCTCAAGGCACAAAGTACTAATGAGTTCAGTGGAATGTGCTAAAAATGGCAAGAAGAGTTAGTGTTTCCTGACCCAAAGCCAGATGGGTCCAGCATTAACAGCAAGCTAGTTCCCGGTGGAACAAGTCTGCATTGGCTTGTAGACAGCATGTTAATAGACCCCACGGTCTGGGAGAACCTAATTGAGAGCAGGCAGTCTAGGAAAAAAGCATCTCCATGGCTGGATTTTTACTGCTACTCTCATAAACACACTGAGCTGTAAAGCTCCCCCAGGGAAACCTCACAGACAGGTCAGAGTAGGACTGTGTACAGAAACAAGCACTTGAACAAGAGAAACTTAGCACTGATCGGTTCTACGGGTAAAGAGCATCCGCCACAAGGACAAGCAAAGTGACCACTGTTGATGTGAGAGCTGGATCAGAAAGAGCAGGGAACAGTCTTGGGAACAGCCAGTCCCAAACAAACACAGTGACAAAAGCAGCCTACTGCTTATGGAGAAGGCAAGGACATCTGAAAGCTAAGAGTCTCTCCAGAACTGTATTGATTGCTTCCGAGAGAGGGTAAAGAAACACAGTGGTCAAGAGGGTGCCTATAGAAAACATAAAAGGCTCCACTAGGAACTTGCTTTAAGTGAGGCCAGGAATTTCATCCTGTAGATGCAAAAATGAAGGATCCTGAAGTGGGCTAGCAACTGAATTAATTTACCCTCTGTTTCACAGAACAGCCATGTGCACTGTGACCCTGCAGTATCAACGGCAGGTGCCACAGCTCTGCTCTTCACTGAAGGTCAGCAGGCTGACCTCTGCAGCAGGGAAAGAAAAGAGGCACCGGCAGTTACCACAGCACGGAATGTATGACATGTTCATGCCCTGCCTCACTTTACAGCCACGTGGACTTGTGTTCATGGCTCTAAGATTCACAGGAGAGTCTTGTCTCATATACACATCAGGTGTGAAGCTGACAGCCTTTTGGTGCTGCTGCTCTCACGGCAGTGGATTGGCACAGCTGCACTTGCTACCCATGAGAGGATGCGCGTATTCCCTTTTAACCAGGCCCTGCTCTCTTCCAGCAGCAGCCGTTCTGTTCAGACCCACAGCTAAACATGAGGCAGCTTCCTTCAGGTTTGTAATGGATCTGGCTTTGGTGCCTGTAAATTTTGAAAACGAATACTTCGTAGAATTTTCTGGAAGAGAATATGGGACTGGATTAGAGGAGAAACAAGCAATACCAGCTTCTTGTGAGGGCATGATCTATAGATTAACATATTCCTACTATGTCTTCCCATCTATCCAAGATAGGTCTTAAGCCTTCTAGAGAAACTTCTGCTAGGGGAGGACAAGGTTCATGACACATCAATAACAGCACCAAGTTTTGCTTTAGAAAATGTACAGTGAGTCAGCCCCAAGACAGAGAATCAGTGTAGCTTGTAATTGTAAAATATTTGGAAACAGTCTAACCACAGGATGCCTTTGGGACAAAGCTGTCACTGCAAAGCAAGAGCTGATGTCAAAACCAGCTAATGCGGATTAGGTTTCGAGCAATCATTCAGCACTGAGTGTAGGGCAGGGTCCTGAAATCCTGCCCTTCTCCACCCTGGCAAGCATCAGAGTGCTTTATAAACCTCAATCAGCCACTATAACACAGCGCCTAGGATTTATCCAAGTGCCATTGTGCTCATCGTGCAAAGGAAGAAATATCCCAGTGAGATCAGAGACGGGCCAGGCTAACACCCTCTACCGAGCTCTAATAACATTTGCCACCTCCTGCAACACCAGCCTTCATACTCAGTTCCTAATAGCTCCTGGCAGTGACCCTGACTGGCAGTGCATGATTTAGCAGCCTTCTTTCCTTTGAACTTTAAAATACAGTAATTAGAGGAGCATGCTTCATGCACACTGTGAGGCACAAGCCTCATTTGGAAACATGGTCTGGTTAGCCTGGCATTCTTTCTGCAAATCAAATTTGAGGGTTTCTTTCCCTCTCAGACAATACACTATCCCTTTCCAGATTCCACTAGGTGAAATGTTTCACTGCAATCCTAGTCTGCTGGCAAGAACACTATGAGGACCTGTCACCACTGCTCTGTTTCCCCAAGAAATCCTAGGTGAAGTACTGGGCACACATCCTCTGCTGCTGCAGAGAGGAGTAGAGCTCTGCCAATTTGCATAACAATCCGGCTGTATGCAGCTTGCATGATTTACTTTAACTGAAGTTTGGCCCCCAAAGGCCTTTGGTGACTGAAGGCTGCTTGAAGAGCCTGTCCCAGCCCTCCTAAGCAGCAGCTCTTTACAGAAGACAGTATGCTGGTACCGTGTCCGAAGACAGGGGCTACCAGCATCATGGTCATATGGTTCAGAATTTAGCAGAAAGCTTGTTGACAACCCTGCTGTGCTGAGAACAGCCTCTCACGGGGTCTCCTGCATGCTTGCTCAAAGTTACGCTCCCTTCAGACAGTTGGCCAAGCCTAGTCTGAATTTTCACACCAAAGAAGGAAGAGTTCAGAGGCACAGCTGAGAGAAAGGAAAGAGGAGCTTTTCTGGTGCTTTTCTCACACTTTTGAAGCGTGAAACATCTTGAAACAAATAAAGAATGTTTCTTGCAGCAGATGTCCCTGTGCTGTCATCCCCTGCTGGAGCTGAACCATTGCCAGTCCAGTGACAGCTGCTATGGACAAATAACTTCAGAAGGGAATCTTCTGCTGGCTCCAATCTCCGATCCATTATCAGAGCAAGTGACAGAATGCAGTGGGCTTTGTTCTTTGAGTCTTACTCCCGCCATCATAGCAAGTACATAGAGAAGATATCTCGAGATCAGAGTGTCACAGTGAGAGAAAGAAAGCAGTGGAGTGAAACAAAAAGTCAGGGAGAAACTTTAATGCCACGAGATGGGCTCTTGTACCTCACTGCTGGCAACCAGAAAGAGCTGCTGCCTTTGCTCCTTTTCACTGATCACTTGTAATAGTTTGAGGCCAGCCTTCCTATTATCCTGTCTGAGCAGAACAAAAGGAATTAGTATCACTGGTGTTCGTAGTTCAAAGAAAACTGAGCACATCAGTTCCCCTCTCAACAGTACAACTGCCCTTTGTACACAGGAAACAGAAAACAGAAGGTACCTAGGGGCAGGCCTGCTATGCTGGGAACTGGGAAGAAGCAAAAGAAAGATAAAATCACTGAGCAAAGTCAGCCATCCCACAGAGACAGTCTCCAGTATAAGCATCAAGGAGATGCTGGGGAAGTCAGCAAGCATCTCAGGGCTGACTTTTCTGTTAGACTCATGAATACTTGAACACAGTATTGTTTTCTATACTCATCTATTCAGACTAGTATATATGGGTCCAGTTTCCTGCTCCTAGATGCTTAAGACACACTAAAACGTGTGTGAAACCATACACGGTTCATACAGTGACTTGTACTTTTAATTTCTGCAGTTATGAAACAGCCTGGAGAGACACCCTGCTTGCTTTTAAACAGGGACCTCAACTTCTAAACCTCCCAGACTGATACCTCCCACCTCCCAGAGAGCAGAACTCACTTTCATCTAATTCCAGCTAGGAAAACATGTTCTCACACACTGCATTTGAAAAGCCACAGCAGATGCTGAGGAGGCCGAGCGTTTCCCTCTGCTGCTGAAAAGCGCTTCAGCACCCTGGACAAGAAGAGCAGCTTCTTTCTCTCCTCGCACTCACATGCACAACCAAAGCTGAACGCAGTCGTCCTCCGTTGCCTCCTGCGTGTGCTGAATCTTGCTGCGTGTCAAAGCAGGCAGCTTGTATCCTGCCAGCAAAGCAAAAAAAACCTCACTGAACACTAATTTCTTCTGCTAGACACAGGATTTACAGATATGGGGATCACAACACATGGCTGAATTTAAAGAGTGTATAAACCTTGCTCAAAAGGGATTTTAATCTAAACATGAAGTTGGTTGCTTTAAGCATAAACGTATTACACAGCTTTTGTAGTAAAAACTTCTATAATCGACACTCATGTTTTTGATCCCTCCTTCAGGCAATAAACTTGAGTGATTTTAGTCTCTGCAATAGGAACCACTTTGCACTTAATCTTTGCAAAGCGGCCCTAAAGCTGATAAAAGCTCTAACCAACTGTCTGGTACCTGCATCCACCCAGACAGCTGCTTCAGCAGGTTTGGCTGCAACTTGGTCACACTAAATTGTCAAGCTGTGTCTGTAACAGACACACATATCTCTCCAGCCCGTTTTCTAGCACTGGGAGGTGAGAACGTAGACAAAAGATAGATACTCCATTTCCTCCTTTACTGCTACACTAAAGGGGCAGTTGATGCAGCTGGTTTAGGAAGGAAAAGCTTCTCCCATTCCCTCCTACAGTACTGCATTTGTGACCGAAGGCAGGAGCAGAGCGAAGGCAAGGTTTCTCCTGCTCTTTTTCTCCTGATGAGTCTTCTACCCTGCTTCCTTTCTAGAAGTAAAGCTTAATTCAAGACCTCCATGGCACTTCTTATTTAGCTCCCAAAGAGATTTTATGCCATCCCCTCCCCATGGATTCCTTTGTCTATTTCAGACTCTGTCATTACACACAAACCAAGTGACAGACTGAGGGCAGGAGCCAGAAAAGCTGCTGGCTGATTTCATATTCGAGTGCATCAGAAACCTACTACGAAGTGTGTCCTGTACAAAACAGCCCCCTGATCCATAAAACCAGCAAAAACCTGGAAAGGCAGTGAGTTTCTGGGTCAGATGTTTCTAAGGTGCTCAAAGACTGTGTTTACTCACATTCTTGGCTGTAAGCATGTGATCAAAAATTGTCACAAGTGTTTTTCTGCAGGGTAGACAGCAGGATAAAGCAGGAAAGATAGCCACAAACTAAATAAAAGCTAAAGATGACGTTAAGATTTTTCACATCCTGGGAAAGCCACCGGTAAAACAAGAGGTATAACGTTGCACTCAAAATGTCTTCCATTAACTTACTGGGAGGTAGGTGGAAGCAAGAGCTCTCAGGTAAGAAAAGCAGCAGTTGCCTCTAGCACTATGTGCACAATCCAGCTCCTTATCACATATTTGATAATTCCTTGCTTTTAAACAGCTGTAGTAACGGAACGTGGGGACTAGAGTAGTTGCAACCGAAAGGATTACGTTAATCTCTATCTTTACCCAGGCTCAAAGCACCTCTTGCACAAACTGTTCGATCCAGACAGCTCATAAATGGCAACTACTCATCCACCTCAAATCATGTTCTTGGATATTGCCATGTTCTGCCAGTTTTATTATCATAAAGGGCAAAAATAAGACAATACTAGAAACATCAAAAGGCCTGGAAAGTGCTGAAGGAGACACAAACATTTTACTCTCAGACATGTTACGGTTACATGAATACTTCCCAAGTGCCATAGTTCAAATAAAAATATATTCATACAAATTTAAAAAAAAATACAGTTTATATACACTGTGGAATTAGCTTACATCATTTAATAACAAAAACAGTGCAAAAAAAAACCCCAAACGGAAAGGTAAGTTGCTACCATTGGAATGGCTCACAGTAAGTTAACAATTCAAAACTGTGTAATAACACTGCACAGAACCCATGAGACAGGGGAGAATGCCCCATACTACCCCTAACTTTTGCCATCAATACTAATCCAGTTCTTGGTTACTATTGCCTTAGTGTTGCTCTGAGTAAAACGCTACAGCCACCTATGTGAGAAATAAGTTTCTAGGTAAATCACTAAGCAACCAGAGCCAGAGGAAAAGCAGTTAGTGTCTTGTAAGAAAGGAACTTAGTAGCCAAAGTGTGAGAACAAGACCAATTCAACAAAAGCCCCTTTGCACCAGCCCTTAGCAGAAGGGAAATGCTGCATGTCCAAACTCAGATGAACTTGTAATTCTCTTTCTGTGGGCTACATAACAGTGATTGCACAGAGATTTCCCTTTAAAGCAGCTCAGGTAGTCACCCACTGTCCTAGTTTTAAACGTCTTTACTGAAGGAGTGAAAGGGGTGTGTTTCCCAGCTAAAAGGTTTGAATAAGATAGATGCATAGGCAGATCAGACAATGCTGATAGCAGGCTGAAGGCAAGCGGCCCTCTTATGGGGAAGCACAGCTGGTGCTCAGAAAAACCCTGACAAGATTTTTCAGCCTGTCTTGTCTGGATTGCCTAACCCTAGGCCTCAGCAGTGATGACAAGACATCCTGCAGCAAAATAGATGTCTGCAGGTTATGTACCGACATAAAACAGAGCATGACCAGCTCAAGGCAAACAATGTAAGGAGCCCTGTTCATGTGCAGGAAGAGAAGGAACCTCCACACATGATCACTCAACATGAGAAAGAGGAAGAAGATTCATCATGGAGAGATGCAGGGCATCCTTGACAGGTGCTACCACAGTATGGGATTGCTAATTCCACAGTAGGGATCCAAAATCCTACTCAAACAGGATTCCTGTGATTTATAACTGCCTACAAGTACATATCCATTTGAAAGGAAGGTTAACAGCTCCATATATCAGACCTACAGCTCGGCTTCAGGGAGTGCAAAAGGGTGCTGGAAGTCTGTTGGGATAGCTCAGTGCAAGACCAGAGCTCAGGGAACACAGGCATTTTAGAAATCATCTGCAGAGACTATCTAAAAAGACCAAACATCCTTACTCTACATACAGGGCAACAACTTGCGAGTCAAGAGCAGTAGCCAATGCCAACTTACGTGCTCTAAGGAACGTGCCAAATCTGTGCCAGCTAAGGCACAGGTTGAAGCACAGCGTACTGGCTGTCAGAAACCACCTTTGCTTTACTCTTGGAAGTATAAGAGCTTGCACAATTTATTTGAAATAGAACTAGAATATTCAGAAGCCAGCAAAACTATTCTAGTGGAGGAGACAAGCTGTTCCTGCAAGTTCCACAGTAAAAAAGGGAAAAGAACGAATATATTCCCTGCTCCTCAGATTGGTCACTTCCCTAGCAGCCCTAGGGAGTGGTCATAGTTAGAAAGGGTGCTGGGACACACACGGCTTCCTTGCTGACAACTGGCATTGCACATACCACAGCTCATCTTTTCTTTGTGGAAACAGTATAAATCCATTCTTGAAAAACAAAGACCTGTCCTTCCTCTCTTAATAAGGCAGCAGGTGGGGAAGAACACTAAGAGGAAAAAAAGGACCAGATGTCAGTGGTGAGGAGTAAAAAGTAAAAAAAGAAATAAGTGCTTTACTAAAACCAAACTTCCCAGCTGAGCCACGTCATGCACTGTACAACAAAGTGCAATTCTACCCTAAAACTTGCCTCGGGAACCACTTGTAAGACCAAGTTTTCTCTCATCTGCTGGACAAATGTCAAGAGCTTCCCATGACTGAGCTGTCTATTGCAAGCACAGCCAGAGAATACATCTGCCCACCAGCTGACCAGACTGCAAAGGCTCCATGAACATCTAAGTATTTACAGTGACTTTTAAAGAGCCCTACTTTGAGATCATAGCTAGTGCCCTGGGCACAAAAGCTCCTCCTAACCCTAACTTCAGTAGGGCTCAGCAGCCAGCAGCTCGCAGAGCCCTGGAACAACTAGCTTTGACAAAGCCAGTCAAGGAGATTTAGTGTTTTTGACACAAACAAGTAAAGGGCAGAATCTCTTCAGGCTTAGCCAGGAAACTTTTCAGCACAGATGAGTTCCTGAATTCAGAACATACAATAATGTCCAATTTCCTTCTACCACAACTCTCATCCTGCTAGCTCCTTATGGCAGACAACAGGTTAATTGGAGAGGCTGTGCAGAAACTTCTCTGGGATACATTCCCCAAGTTACGAGGCCCAGTCTCTTGGCTGAGAGAATGCTCTGTGCTTTATCAAGCCAATCAGCTCTGCAGCCCCTGGAGGCACAATGCCGGCTTCCCACTGAGGGTTATCTGTATGCAAAACTCAGGGCAGGTGCCTGCTGGAACAATACAGGTGCTGGCCAGGATGGTACCTGCTAAAGCAGTCAACTGGCTGCAACTGGCTTCTAAGTGCTGGTTTTACCCTTAGAGATATCCGGCTGTTGCAGTTGCAAACATTATCCCAAGGATTTTTAGAGCAGCCAACCCCACTAGCACCCACAGATCCTGCCTGTTGGTCACCAACACCAGGCATCCCTCCCTCCTGCACAGCAGCCTGAAGCTCCTCCAGCTCCTCTCACGACACAGAGATCATTCAACCAAGCCCAGAGACAGGGCATCAGTTCTACTCGCCTCCAGAAAGCAGCACTTCACCATGCTCTGAGGACACGGGGTTCCCTGGTCTCTAACCCTAACTGGAAAGGTGTTCCAGGCTCTCCGCTGTTCGGTCAGCACAAGGACAAAGTGCCTACAAATGCCAAGAAATCAGGGTAGTGACAAAGTGGAGTGCCACGAAGTGTCTCTTTGAGGAGTCTTTTACAGGGAGATAATAGCAACAGCTAGCAGGGAAAAAGAGATCTCCCTTCCCTGAGATGCTCTGAAAATGTATTAAATATTTATTATAATCCCAAAACAGTAACTGGAATTGAACTGTTCTGAACTCCTCATTTGCTGAGCTGCTCTCAAAAGTCAGCTGCTGTCAAAAACTTCACAGCAGCGATGCTTCCCCATGAAAGGAAATTAGGAAGAAATGAAGCCAGAGCAGAAAAATACGGGCAACTGGGAGCACCGACAAAGAGAGAGAGGTACATTTCCAAAGAGCTGGGCTTTTAACACTGCTTTTGAGAAAAAACATCTTCCAGAGCAGCTATTTGATAACCGCAAACCTCAGCACCTCCTCTCAGGTTTGACAGCCACACCCTTCTCACACAAATAAGGCAACAGTTGCAGGAAAAAGGGAGGAAGAGGCAAAGGGAGACATACAGGAGGACCGGGAAAAGATGCTGCAGTTCTCTGCACAGGACATGGTGAAGCTAGACGGTTCTTTTTTCAACCCTTAAAAAATCCCAAACCAAAATAGTAGAACATATAGTGTCAGGACAACATCTGATGGAAGGAGATAACTGGAGCACAAGAAAGGGAAAAACCTGGATCAACAGTGATCAAACCAAGTGCCTGAGACCAATCAACACCTCTGGGCTCAGGCAGCTCCTCTAATTCTCTGGCTAGCAAGATGTTTTCCAGCTCCCCAGGCTTGATATGCATGTGAGAAGCCAAACGGCAAGTCTTGGGCCTTGAGAGGTCCAAGCAGAATGCAAGCGCGTGTGCAGGCCTGGAAGAGGGAGGTAGCCACACCGACAGTGGGGCAGGGTGGGCAAGGGCATCAAATGGTCTGATAGTGTTGTCTCAGTCTTGCCTGCAGAAATTCGTGGGTCAGGTTGTGCCGAGTGATTATCCCAACAATCTTAAAGAGGAAGAAAAGAGGAAAAAAGATACACGTCAGTATCATAGATATGCCACTAAGAGACATGCATGGTAGAGCTGTTCTTTCCAACACCCCAAAAAGAGGGAACATGCAAGCAGTTCTCGACCAGTGCTGAGTTAGAGTGGGTTCAAGTTCAAATCTCACCAAAACCCACCCCTCCCTCTCCCAGCACTTATCTACAGGCAAGACACTGCTATAACTACAGCCAAATGGACAGCTTAACTGCTGCTGTCATGTCTGGGAACAGCAGTAGTTACCCCGGATAGGAGGGGAAATCCTGCCCATGTTAGGCAGCATACAGATGTACCTAAATTTTTGCAAAATCAAAACTGTAATTGGAAATAACAAAGCTGAGCCATTTCTGGTGTGCCACATGACATGACTGCAGATAGCTTGTACCAGACACGTTCTAGGAAGCTCTAAAGACCAGAACAGAGAAACAGTAAAAACTAGCTAGTGGTGACTGCACATTGGCCATCGCTAGCTGGCAGGTCACAAAAGGGACCCTCTCCCAGCCTGCTGGGGAAACAGTCAAACCACATGTTTCAGCTGATAAAATATGCTCAATGATCTTACACATTAAAAGAGTTTACATCTAGGCTGCTCTGTTGTACTGCAAGAGCATCTTGTTCTAAACGTGGAACAAATCAGCATCTCTTGTTTTCAACCAACAGGCTCTGCAGAGCAGGAAAACCAAGAAGCAGAAAAAGCACTGCTGTCTCACAGGGACACATCAGTGCAGGCTTAAGGGGAACAGCTTCTTGTTACATTAAAGGAAGCTACTGACACCTACTGACTACTCCTGAGCACTGGATACAGCAAAGAGACAAGTACAGTCAATCAAGCACAAACCATTCAAAGACTCCTTTTATTTTGCTAGTCCTATGAGTACAAACAGAATGAAAGTCCCCCTCCAGCTGGAAAATCCACCCCAGCACACAAGAAATTCAGTTCTTGGCCTGGAATAAAGCTGTCAAAGAGGAAGCCAAATGTGTGGCTTCCGATAAGCTCAAGGCTCAGGTACAAGGCAGTAAGAGCTCCCACATGCTGCCAACTTGAGACAGGAGTCTCCTGCATCTCCTGCCCTTTGCAGTGAAAATAGGAAACAGGCTTGGACACAAAAGATGGTATAAAGTCACAGTAATCAACAGTACTTCACAGCCTTAAGAGGATCACATTCTGATCTCTCTAAGCATTTCTGTTCGATGTTAAAAGAGATCTTAATTATCCCAAAGGCAGGTAGCATTGCAAAAAACACAGTGGCTTCCTTTCTCTGCCAAGATAAAATGGAGGTAAGGACTCACCTCTCCAACTGCATTCACAACTGGTAAATGTCGAAGTCCCATTGTCCTAAACAGGTTGAAGACTTGTGACACATGAGTGTTTGGAGAGACAGCAAAGGGCGATGGGTTCATGTACGGGGTGACATCCTAAGAAAGAAATACAATTATATTATTTACAAGAGGTATTTTCATCATCTCTGGGAATCCCTAACAAGCAATTCCTACAAGTCCTCCAATGCACTGATCTCTCGATAGGGTACAGGACAGTGTGCATCTTATACTTCTCTACAAACGTGAAAACTATTTCAGGAACATGAATTTGTCACAGTTGTTTGAACACTGTAACCCATGATCTTAAGAGCCCAATGCTGCAGAAAGCCTCTGAGCAGGATAAGTGCGGGCCCACGAAAATAAGAATGTATATTAAAAAAGCACTTTGGCCCACACAGCAACCTTCCTGTCACAAAGACCATGACAGGCCTGCCACTGCCTGAGCTGACAGCACACAGAGCTCCAAACAGGTATCAACAGTTTGCCTGTCCACCTCACTCAGGCAGGATTCTCATCTAGAAGGAAGGTCAGCCAGATCTTAGCGTTAAAGTAAAGCACCTGTGTGCAGTTACCTCCTAGCAGGTGCGAGGACAGATTTCCACATGCAGATAAGTCCAAGTGAATGCGTGAGGGGCAGAGGATGCTGGTTACTGCACCCAAGGGTGGACTTAAACATGCTCTCAGCTTTTTTTAATGGCTTGGGTCCTAAACATGTATCAGGGAACATGAACACACTGCAGTGCATCTCTTACTACTATCATGCGAGGGTTCAGCAATGTAAGATCCAAGTCATGGATATCTGGATAGCGGGGGTAATCCTCCAACATCTCTGCATGGGACAGACGAGGCTGGCTTGCACTCTGCAATTAAAACAAATCCCACTGAACCGATTTGCCACTATCCCAGACAGCACACGGCCTGCAAGCTGCACAGCAAACCACGACTCCCAGTTGCTCACTCAGATCTCCTTCTCCCCCCACGCCCACACACACAACTTCTGCAGAGGAACTCCTAGCAGTTCATCTCAAAGCACAGTAGTGCAAGACCAATCCTACGTGTGTTTTAGTTGACAGAGCAACAGATCTGCTCTCCAATCTCTGACAGATCTACTCTCAACACTGGAGGGCAGCGACAAGTCAGCCTTGTGGAAGATGGGCCTCAAACACACAGTACACACCGCTAGTTGCTCTACTTGTATTTAATATTTGCCCTCCATTCTTCAACTCTGACAGGACTGCACCTTTATGAAATACAGGATCCGTTGGTTTATTTTATAAACAGTAACTGTCCTCTTTGCTAGGGGTGCTTAAACAGAAATGCAATTCTCTTTATTATTGAGCTGCCAGGGACAATTCACACTATTTGGCCACAGCTTTTAAAAGAGACACATTCCTTAAAGTGTAAAAATAGTAAATCCTTTTTGGCAGCCTATAAATATTGTTCTCAGCCTTCTCAGACAAGATGATAGGAACATCTTTGCTACGATTCCTAATTAGGAAGACTCACCGACTGGCTCTCGGAGTAACACACACCCCTGACAAGGAGGGTGACCAGCTGTGAGCGCAAGATCAAGCCATGGAAGGTCAAAGGTCTGAAGCGTTCCTCCATGGTCCACTCTTCGCTAGGAGACTGGTCAGGGTACAGGTTGGGGTAGGGAGTGTATCTGTGACAGATTGAACACTACAAGTTATAAGTTATGTGAACTTAAGGGGAGACACACCCACCTCCAAAACAACAGCTACTTTAGCTCTTTGCAGCCTTCTCCAGGACATTTCATGGATTCTCGCTAGAGAAAAGCAAGTTTTTGCTCCACCAAACAAAATAGCAGAGAGGGATAAGGAGCCAATACCACAGGCAGACTGTGAAAACAGCAGCAGAATGGAGACAAGTTTCCTAACCCTCAACTTTAAATCATTTGCTACTAAAGCAATTTTCAGTGCCAAATTATTCAGATTCTAACAAAAGCATCTGGCAAAACATCAGGGTCAGAATTCCACTCATAAGAGTCACAATCACTAGGATGGAAGCTGGTTCGCTAGACTGGGATTGTGCTTGGAAGCAATTGCAATGCCAGCTTGGTGACTCAGGGGCTACCAATATTATGGCACCAGGACACCAGCTCCTCTCTTAGGAGAGCTGAGCTTTGCAGAGCCCCCAGATGCCTTTGCAGACACAAGGGTATCGATTTCTACAGACAAGACATATCCACAGGTATTCCATCCTCTCTAGGAAATATTTCTGGATAGGTGTTTGAAGGAAATTTAAGTGTTGTGGTTGGATACCATGAAGCCATTAGCCTAGCAACTCGGCCACAAGCGTGAGACCCAGCACTGGCTGATGAGACCCGAGAAGTCACCTCTAAAACATGGAAACTAGCACAGTTTCCTCTGACATACAGAATGACAGGAACTGTACAAAACCTCACAACACACCTCAGCACCCTATTTCCATATGTTTGTGCCTATCAGGATCTCACCTTCTCTCTAGCATCTGCTGCAGCAGATCCTCCTTCTCTGGTGGCTCCTCCGTTGTTATGTGCTCATCACACATGTTACGCAATTCACTTGAAGGGTAGGATTTCATGGACTGACTACGCTTGCGCTGCTCTCCAGCTCGGGTGAGGATGCTAGACTTCTGGATACAATAAATAAGCAGGCCAACAGTTACCCAAGAGCTACTATGAACTATTTGATCACAACTGTATTTCAACATACAAAGGGTTCCTTAATGCTGCTGCAGTACTTCTAAGAACAGCCAATAGGACTACACTCTTCTCAGACAGAGAACCTGGAATTTAGGAAGTAGGTCAACCTTTATCGCTAGAGCACAAGTATGCCACAAGCATGTTCATTATTCATTCTGATCTTAAATTTCAAGTTTCCCAAGAGACTAAAGCACCTGCCCCGCTATCCCTCCTACAAAGGAGAAACATTTAGCACCTACTACTGATCACAATGGTAGGTTCAGTACTTCAGTGCCAAAACTACACTTTTTCTATGACTATCCTAAAGAGGTTACTTGGTCCTCTTAACTTTTGCCTCTAAGAACGCAGTCTGCTCTTCTGCCTTTACTACGAGCCACAGAATGGCACAAAAATCTCCCTGAAAATTTTGTATTGCAGTAGGTACTTATAACTCACGTGAATTCTGCGCTGACAAAAGCCTAGAAATGGCCTTCCACCTAAAAACCAAAGCTCTTTACCCTTCAACTTATCAAACAAGCAACTTCTTACCTTGAATTTGATGTTGTTACTGATGAGCTGATTTCCCTTCATGAACTCCCTCTCATTGCCCCGGTTCTCAGTCACTACAGGGAAGGCATGATGGACAGTTGTGCGCAGGATGCTAACAAGGGACTGGATCCTGGTGTGCGGGTAGACGTATGTCAGGTTGGGTTCCATGATGTCGCTGGCTCGTAGTCTGAGGACGCAGAAAAGATTACTGCATGGACCATAACAGCAACAGAAGGCTAACAAATGAGTCCAAAAATGAGATCCAGAAGGAAGTCTGCTTCAGTTCAGTTCTGCCAGCTCTTTGTACCTGTGTGCTCACTTTCACTGTGTTATTAGCCATGCTGGTACAAATGATTTTGTTTTTAGTATAACATTGCACCAATCCTCTCGGAGCAGCCAGGTTCACTGGAGACAAAGCATCAACCCCCCTGCATTACAGTATTCCTTTCTGAGCAAGAACTCTACCACAAACTCTAACCCACGCCCCTGGCAAGGAGAATAGCCTTACTTATCCATTTCCACCTCTGTTTCCCACTCCAGAAGAGGCACTCCTCGCAAGTTCACATGAATGTCATAGATGCCTTTGTTGAAGAAGTCTCCTGTCCATTTGGCTACCTGCAGAGCAAACAGAAGGTCTACTGAGTTGTTGCTCCAAGTACAAGACTTCCTGGCTTATCAAAACCCTGGAAGGAATGGAGATTCAGCCAATGTTCAAACAGTCTGCAAGAAGCCAGAGCTAAAACCACGCACTCACCATGAGGGTAATCATTATTGGGAGCCCATAGGTGATCTCATTGGTCGATTCAATTAAGATGACCGTCAGGCTAATTGTCATGCGGACCACACCTCCCAGGAATGCTGCGGCCCCAATTAGTGCAAAGGTTCCCGAGTAGATGTGATCCAGGCCAATGTAGCTAGGACAGAACACAGCCTAGAGATTAGAATAACCTGACTGAGGGCTCAGCGTGCATCTGCAGCAGGTCTCTTGCACACACACGCACACTCAATGCACCTTTTGAGGAGGTTGGCGACCAGGCGTCCGAAGGCAGCCCCACAAAGCAGTGATGGCACAAAAAGACCACTGGGCACAGATATCCCATATGTCCAGCAGGAGAGTAAGAAATAGAGAAGGAAGAACAAGGACAGTGTGACTGGGCTGAAAGTACCTGCAACAGAAGAAGAATCGTGACTAAAGAGGGCACAGGTCTGTCAGGCAAAGACAGCAGTACTGCACCATCCATCCATCAGTTCACAGCAGGCTCACCTCACAACAGCTACTTACTCTCCCAGTCCAAACGCACATAAAAAGAATGAGTAAGTGAAAAGGAGAGGAAAAGCAGGTGTTTCTGCCATGGAGGAGGCTTTCCCCTGTTGTACTAGCGGCCCCACAGAGCCATGAAGATGCTCTTAGCCTTGTGGTTCTTACAATAAGGCTGTTTCAAGCAAGATGAAGCTCTGAAGCCTAAGAATGGGATGGGGCACTGTCTCCTAGCTACTCACCATCCTGGTGGAAGAGCTGCAAGATAGCGGACTCCTGAGGGTTGAAGAAGAGTGTGGCCATGTCATTGTAGGTTTCATTTGGGCAGAAAAATGTTTTGATGCTTGAATTCACATCCTCTGACATACCCTGATGCAGGACACAAAAGACAGGAACAGTTCAAATCCATTCTCCCCTGTAATTGCCTTTGTGCAGAATGCAAGTAACCCCTCTACAGAGTGCTGTCAGCCCACGCTTTGGGAAGTTCAGACCAAACATCAGTAGCAGAGATGGAGCCTGCAACTTCAGCGGGCTCCCTGATTCATAGCTTGAGCTGCTTCACCAAAACACAAAAGCACAAAGGGCAGCTTTCATTTAATAAAGAAAAGCTCCTGCAACTGTCTGTAGGCTTTCACTGAAGTTCTGACATGTACTGCATGCTGTCAAAAGCTCGTTACGGGCCTGTGCTTCTCTGGAGGATAAACAATATGATGGGGACATATAATCTTTATGCAAGCTTCCTCACCTGCAGGCTCAGAGTGTCATTGCCACTATGACTGCTGGAAGATATCTGCCGGCATTCTCCCAGAACCATGGAGGCTATAAAGACAACGACCGTGGTAGTCAAAGACACCAGCAGGCTCTCCAAGACTCTGCAAGAGAAACCATACACTGAAGCCACGCTTAGCCG
Source organism: Phaenicophaeus curvirostris (assembly GCF_032191515.1). Classification (NCBI taxonomy): domain Eukaryota; kingdom Metazoa; phylum Chordata; class Aves; order Cuculiformes; family Cuculidae; genus Phaenicophaeus; species Phaenicophaeus curvirostris. The sequence continues at coordinate 5,274,923 of NC_091413.1, read as the reverse complement.
TGTAACCCAGTCCCAGCTCCACGCAGAACTCTGGTAAGGTTGCAAGAAGCAGCATTCATCACAGCTTAGCACCAGAAGCAGGGCACTCTGCAAGTCAAGCTGAATTATGACTTGGTTGCGAAGGATTGTGTTAACTTCCCTTTTTAATTGCCTGCCCCAAAAAGGAGCTATTTCTGCGCACAGTCACGTATAAAAAGACACAGGGAAGGGTTCAGCAATGAGGCTGTTCACATGGAAACAACGTTTGGTAGATCCTTACAGGGTAAAAGTCTAAACAGGACTGGACAGGTTGATGCATGGTCTCTCATATCTCTTTTCTAACTGCTGAAATACACCCTTTTTTTTTTTAAACCTCAGCTTCTTATTTAGGAATTGTCTAGAGCAAACAAACAGCTATTTTCCAGAACTACATGACAATTCTTTCTCTAAACGGCACAGATATTAGCTCAGTTGTGGATTTAATTAACCAAGATAATTAAAAAAAAAAAAAAAGTGGGATCAGCTATTATTTCCACATCTGTTTGGACAAGGCAAAAAATCTGCACGGAGACAAAGCTCTGGTTTGTTCAGCTATAGTCTTTATAATAAAGAGCTCCCTTCATAGCCCTCGTGAGGGGAGCTGCAGCTCTCTCTGTACCACCAGAATAATTACAAAAATGCAGAGGGACTGTAACATCTGGTTTCTGGTGTTCACTTCGAAGTTCTATAGAGGTTTCATTTTGTGAATTCCAAAATACTAGGCCTGAGATTTCCTCCAACCCCTCTCACTGAGTCTTCCAGATTGATGCTTTTGCTTTGGGACACTGAACACGGATCAGAACCCCCTGCACAAACTTGAGAAAGCACAAATACCTGACCAGCTTCGGCTTAGGATGCACATTCCGCATACGGTACTTTGCAAGTCTCTTGTTTAGGCAGTTGAACGTGGCTCCAAGAAGGCCTCCTACAATCCCCATCAGAATGAAGAAGCCCAAGTCCACAGCTGTCCAGAGGTGGCATTTCTTATCAGACTCAGAGCACTACGGACAGGAAAGCATAACAAAAGCATCAGAGTAGTCATTGTATTTACCAATACTTCTGTCTCTGCAGCAGGAGACTTTCAGCAGCTATGACAATTAGGGAACAATTCTGTCTTAGGCTATCTACGTATTGCAGCTACATATCAACTACCCCACACTGAAATACAAGTGTGTATTGAAAAAAACAGAAAGAAACACTGAATTGACAAGAGAGTGGGTGAGGCAGGCCTAAGAGCACTAAATTTTACCTTAAATTCCCCAAAGTTCAGCAGCCCAGGGAGCTGGAAAGACCCCCAACTTCCAAACTGAATCCCAGAGCGGAAAAAATTCAGGGTGAAGGTGGCTGCCATGGAGCAGAAAAGCTGCGGGGGAAAAAGAAGGAAGAAATAAACACTCCTCGGATTTAGATTGGCACAGTCAGCTCTTTCTTGAGACATCTGCCTGGTGAAGGGAACCTCAGAGCCTTCTCAAGCTTTAGGAAAACAGTCCTACTGAGGTTTAACATCCATTCCCTGTTGCAATAGAGAGCAGAGCTAGACTGGACTACTGTAATTGCCTGATTTGGTTTCCCACACAAGTTAGAAATTTCACCTAGTATTTCTTGCAGCAGAAGCTTTTTTTTTTTGCCAAAGATGCTAATTTGTAGTTGCAAATCAATTGCAAAGCACTAATACAGCTTGTTTAGAGTTGAAATTGAGGTCTTCATTGGCTCTGAGAGAGCTGCTACCTCGGCAAATCCCCTGACTCCTTTTATCTCTGCTAAGAGTAGACTAACTGAATTCCATTAATAGGGCATGTGGCATAATAAATGCAAAATCAGCATGAGATCCAGTACGTTTTCTAAATACTGTCAAGTTCATGAAAACAGGCACTACAGGCAGTGAATTAGCAACCTGAAGGCACAAGGCATTGCTGCAACATAGTTCCCCAAGGCAGAGAAAAGCAGAAAATCCAGAATCCACCTACTGTGCCTGTTCCCCAAGGGTCGGGCTGCAAAGAGCTCAGGCACAAAAGCCCTTTCTCCCAGGTAAACTAAATCTGCGGCCTATAGAGTTCTAGATAGTTCCTGACTCATATCTGCTCTTGATCTATAGAAATTCTGGAGCACTGATCAAGCAGGCAATCTCCCCCCTGACAGAAGAGCTCAGAAGGAGACAGGATAAACTGAACGCCCTCACAGACAAGCCTTCCCAAAGGTCCAGCTCAAGAAGAGACATGCAGAAAGAGCCAGAGTCATTACTCACCACTTTCCACGTAAGTCCCTGGTTCCAGAAGGAGGAACCTTCTTCCAAGCTGAAAAGAGTGCCCCCAATTGGGGCTCCAAAAGCAGCTGCAACCCCTGCAGCAGCTCCAGCAGATACAAAATCCCTTTTATCCCTGAAATGAAGAGGAAAACAATCTCAATTTAGGAAAGGAGAGCTCTGGAGATGCTTAGGTTCTGCAAACTAAGAGGCCATTCCCATTTACGGATATATCCCAGGGATACAGGAGTGACAGCTGTGAGAAATGTGGGCTACCGTGGAAACATCATTTATTCATTAAGTCATTGCAGCATCATGCTCTCCCTCTAGTGCAGCAATACAGAGCAAAACTCTGGCACTACACAATGCCCTGTATGAGAGGAACCATCCCAAACCAAAGGGTCCTAGGACCACTTTAAAGATCTACAGAGAGGGAAGAGCAAGATTTTGTTCACATTCAGGTAATTATCTTTCTCTATAGAACATCTTGGTTGTAAGGGATGAGTAACTAAGCTTGTTCCCAACAACGAAATCATTTAACCATTGAGATTAAAGGTTTTAAATGGATAGAGATTTGCCTAGTAGCACAAGAGAATATCAAGGAACGCGGAGACCAGAGCAGAACAGCACAGAAGAGTCAAGTCCTGTTGTTGTTTTGCTGCAGAATGAAACTGCAGGACACTAGAGAGAAACTGAAAAAACAACTGAGTGATTCATCCGAGCCTGCCACCCTTCTCCCAGAGTCTGCCACTCACCCTGCTCTCCCCTTCTCCATACCCCAGTACAATACCTGTCACTACGGAAGTATGGGAAGTTAAATTGGATCTTCCTCAAAGAGATACTCTGGAACTACAAACAAAGTAAAGATTTAGAAACGCAGGAGATGGAAACATATCCCTCCCAGTAATCTTACAATGCAGTGATGTGACCAGGCCAGGAACCCAGGCCAGCACTAACCTGTGGCAAACCCGCACCCACAACAGCACCACTGTGAATCATGGGACCCTCCTTCCCGACAAAAAGACCTGGAAAACAGGATTGATGAGACAACACACTCCTCTTCCTTTCTGTCTTGCTAACAGTGCCAGGAGAGATCTGCTCATCACTCCCATGCCATGGCACAGTCCACTGTGCCAAACCTGCAGCTCCTCCCTCTCCTCTTGCAGTGAAGGAAGGTGCCTCTGCCCCCTCCATCCCCAAATCTTTGTGAAGCCTTCCACAGGCTTGGCACTCTAAGTGCATTTCTCCCCTGTCAGTGATTCCTTACCCCAACAAGATGAAGCCACCACAACCCTTCTTACCTCCTGCCACACTGAAGAGCACTCCCAAAGCTTTGCACACCACTGTCCGGAGACGCACAACCCCTGGAACCTTGACCCCGTTGAGGTAGCACTTAATTTCAGGAATTCCTGATCCAGCTGCTACAGGCTGCAAAAAAGAAACAGTGACACTGTGCTGCATTGCTTTCATAGATGATCAATGCTATCTCATCAGAGAGCACAGCAAGGGGCCAAAAGACTCTGCTTAGCGAAATCAATTAGCACCATCAAGCTAGTTTGAAATCTTGGGGCAGAAAATACTCCTGGCAAGACAGAAAATTCATGCTCATGACAAGACAGGAACTTCATACTCATGACCTGTGTGAGAGCAAAGAGAGGCTGTGTAAGGAGAAGCAGTGGACCTAAGTCTTACTTGGATCAGGACCAGAAGACTGGCAAGAAAAACAAAGGTCAGGTTGAACCCCAGTAGCTCCAGCAAGGACAGGGCAAGACAACCTTTCTCAGTGCATTCTTCCACCGCTGCAGGGACGGTCAAGGAAAACAACTCTCCCCACAACAACATACAATAATTTGGTACTGTCTGTGGGTCCCACTGAAATCTGAAGCTTAGTCTGTACTTTCTAATCCAGCCAGGGCAGATGATAAAACACACCATGAAGTCAGGCTTCCTCTTCAGAGCTCGAGACTGAGCTACCAGGAAGAGAAACTACTCATTCTCTCATAGATTAACCTTTGCCTATGCACATGATATTGGAAACATTTCTTGGTTTCAAGGGCTGAATAACACAAGCAAGTTAAAAACTTGATTAATCGTCAAGAACATGACTGATGGCAGAAGTCTGAGTGTCAGCTGTTCTACGCAAAATGTGGCAACAGAAAGGAAAAGGTCCAACAGGAATTCATAGACTAGGTAAAAGATACAGCTTTGCACCACCCGGAACTTGAGCTGGGTAAAGAGCCGCACGAAGAAATCCACAAAGAGGCCCACCTACAAAAAAAGAAGACAGATCTACTATCAGAAATCACACAAGTAACAACAACTACCCTCTAGCAAGTCCCACCAGAATTATGCACACATGGGAGGACACAGGATGAAGAACACAAAAGAAGCGTTGTTCAGAGTAAAGTAACTTCAGAAGCTCAGATGTGCTGTCTCCCTTGTTACCACTGGGATAAATTGATCCTAGAATTGTTCCTGAAGAGATGCATTCCAGAATATTAATCTGGCAGCATTTTTACACCCACAGCATACTTCTGGGTACAGAAGAAAGCTGGTGTTTAACTGAGGCATACAGTCAGCAAAGCTCATTTTCAAACGCTCTAGAAAGCACATGCAGTGAAGCTGGTAACGTCAAACATAAAATATAGTTCAACTGTAAACTACCATCCTTTTTAAAGTGCACCATGTGGATAAGTTTCTCTCTATGCAGAATCAAAGAATTTGTCAGAATACTTTGCAAAGAAAGCACAGCAAGACCTGAAAGAAAAAAAAGCTTCCTGCAAAATAACCTAGAACCAAAAAGCTTGATTCCCAAAAGACAACCTCAGCTACTAAGCTCTCCACATCAAGGAGGAGAATGTTTCCTCTTCCTCACTCTTTGGTTACTGACCTCTAAATTATTCCTGCTTAAGTCTCCCAAATCGTCTTCATTCCCCAAACAGCATGACTCTTACCAGTCCTGTGCAGACTCCAATAGCAAAAACCATCACCCACTTCACTGCTTCGTATCTCTGGGCTTTCTGTTTAGGAATAAGATTAAAGAACAACAAAAGGAAAGTCAAAGCAACACGGAAATGGTGATCAGAAAAACACTGTTTTGGGCTCCACAGTTCAATTACAACTAGAATGATAAATGAACAGAAGATGGTGACAACAGTAAACTGAAAACAGGGAGCTAAAAGTGCTGAACACCTTGCTCACTTTAAACCTGAGGATGAAAACAGATGCTGGGAGCTATAACCTCAACACATATTTTTAATTTTTCATAGAGAAATCTAGAAAGCACACAGAATTTCTTACATAAAGGAAAAAAAAACCCAAACAAACCCACAAAACCTCCTGCAGTGAAGAGTATTTAGAATCACAGAATGGTTTGGGTGGAAGGGATCTCAAAGTCCATCCAATTCCAATCCCCTGCCATGGGCAGGGACACCTCTTACTGGATGAGGGGCTCCAAGCCCCATCCAACCTGGCCTTGAACCCCTCCAGGGATGCGGCAGCCACCACTTCTTTAGGCATTTTCGATCGTTTTAGCTCTCAAGCTAGTGAAAAAGAAAGAGCAAGGTCCTACCTTGTTATCCATGCTCTCCAAAACTTCCAAGAATGGGTCATTGATACATCGATCATAATCCAAGCTCTGAAAGAATGCCAAAAGATTATGGATAAAAGTGCAAAAACTACAGATAGAAGACCATGTTAAATACTACAGAAGTCACTACTACCCCCACAGTAGGTTTTGCAAATGACAGCAAGAGAAAAAACTCCTGAAAATAACTTCATTTCAATATTTCCAGCAGAGCCAGGCCCTGAGAATCAGGAAGTGAAAGAACAGACCAATTTCACCAACCAAGCTGAGAGAGATATGGAACCGAACAAGAACAGGGCCAATTAATACAATTTTAAATTAAAGAAGTCACGTTGTACAGATTTAGACTTTACCCCTCTAAGTGCCTCCAATTTGATACTGCAGGGGACAGCATTAGATATTTAATCTCTCTCCACAACAGGAACACCAGACAGGTGTTTCTCTCCAGATGAACAGCCTCAATTCTTAAGTTTATCACAGCAGGGAGTTAAATGCAGGGAGCAATGCAGAGTTGCACCAGAGCCTCTCACATTAAAAAAGTGGAACAATGCAGCTGACTTTGAAAATGAATTTTCTCTACAAAAGTCTGACTTAAGCAGTGGATGCTGAAGCTCTACTCACACAGTTTTAACCTAGAAATGCGTAACGATGAGGAGCAGTTCTTTGCAAGTAAAACAACTCTTGGTATTTCTGCTGGTGCCTATGCAATCTAACTGGCAATGCATTTTGAGTAGCTGCCTACTACAAGCTCCAACAGATCCAAACCTGTCTGCAGTTTTCACAATGATTTCAAACGCTGCTATCAGTTAACATCCCACCTCATAGTCTTTACGTGGAAGGATCTCATCTTCCTCTTCATGAGTTTCTCCCAGGATTGTCTGTAAAACATGGGAGAAGAAAATTATCAGGGGAATGAATGCATGTATAGGTGCTCATGAACACTGGCAGTGAAGCCAAAATTAGGGAAAGCTTAAGCCATGATGGCTCATAAAGTTAGAGTATGGATTACCAAACCACTGTTTACTCTGGGGGAACTGCATAGGATATCACTGTAAAGCTTGCCTCTCAGAAATGATACATTACTTCTATATGGGAGCTCCCCACAGCACAGTAAAGCAGAGTACTGAACCCACAGCCCAGCTCCCTTCACAGCAACAGATTTTAAGGAAGTACAGGACAAGAAACTGCCATGGTCAGCATCTACAGAGTCATAGAATTGCTTGCTTGGAAAAGACCCTTAAGATAATCAAGCTCAACTAAACCATATCCCTCAGCACTTCATCTGTCCATCTTTTAAACCCCTCCAGGGATGGGGACTCAACCACCTTCCTGGGCAGCTGTTCCCTGAGAGGCGCTGGGCCCTGAGAGGCACCAACCTCCGAGATGTTGGGCCCTGAGGTACCAGATCCTGAAAGGTACCAGGCACTCCAAGATACCAGATCCTGAGGCGCTGGGCCCTGAAAGGTGTTGGACCCCAAGAGGCACCGGGGTCTGAGATGTTGGGCCCTGAGACACCAGACCCTGAGGCACTGAGACCTGAGAGGTATTGGGTGCTCCGAGGTGCTGGATCCTGAGGCACCGCATCCTGAGGTGTGAGGCCCTGAGATACTGGACCTTGAGAGGCGCCGGTCTCTGACAGGTACCACATCCTGAGAGGTACTGGATCCTGAGGCGCTGGGCTTCAAGATGTTGGGCCCTAAGAGGTGCTGGGCTCCGAGTTGTTGGGCCTTAAGAGATGCTGAGCCCTGAGGTGCTGGGCTGAGCGCAGGCAGAGGTGCCAGGCCCTGAGGTACCAGGCTCAGAGACCTTAGAACCAGAGGTACCAGACCCAGAGATTTGCCGAGCCCTGAGGTACCAAATTCTAAGGCACGGGGCTCAGAGATGTTGGGCCCTGAGGGGCACCAGACCCTGAGGCGCTGGACCTTGAAAGGTAGCAGACCCTGAGAGGCGCTGGGCCCTGAGAAACCGAATTCTGAGGCGCCGGGCCCCGAGAGGTTTGGCTCCGAGGTACCGAATCCTGAGGCGCGGGGCTGAGCGCAGGCGGAGACACCGGGCTCCGAGAGGCGCCGAGCTCTGAAGCACCGGACCCCGAAATCCCGGACCCTGCGAGGTGCCGGGCCCCGAGGCGGCGGCCCCGTCCGCAGCGCCATAGCAACGCGGCACCTCCCCGCCGCCCGCCCTGGGGCGCTCCCGGAGCGGACACGCGGTGCCGGAGCCCCGCCGGCAGGGACGGGGGAGGATACACGTAGACGTCTCGGCCATACCAGCTCCTCCGGGGTGCGGCTCTCCCGCTCGCGGCAGCAGCAGCAGCAGCAGCACGGCCCGGCCCCGCACCCCGCCATCTTCCGCCGCCACCGCCCCTTCCCGGCCCCGCCCGCCGCGCCGCGCCCGCCCGCCCCCGCGGGGCTGAGGCCGCGCCGCCATGTTGGAGAAGGGAACGCGCGCGGCGCTACGGGAGTAGCCCCCCCACCCCCAAACCCCAACAGGGGCTTGAAGCCGCGGCGCCATGTTGGAGAAGGGCACGCGCGCGGCACCACGTGACCCGCCCTCCCGAGGGTGAGGCCGCGGCGCCATGTTGGAGGAGGGAACGCGTCCCGCCCCGCCCTTAAGGCGCCGCGGGGCCGCCCCGCTCGGCACCGGCGGCAGGTGAGCGGGACTGGGAGTGGGGAGCGGGGCCGCCTGAGGCGAGGGAGCCAGGGATCCCCACCACCGCCACCCCAAGCCCTCTGTCTGCCAGCCCTTCGGGGCCGTGGCCCGTCACTAGAGCCTCGCAGGGAGCGGATCAGCGCTTTGGCTGCCCTGGGCCAGGAGCAGTCGCTCCAGGGATGCGTGTCTCGTGGGTCCGGGTGGTGGATCTAGCCCGGTGGCTGCCCCGTCCCATGGCTCAGGACAAGTCTTTATTGTTCATTTACATGTTCAAACTGGGGTTTAGCCTGGAGAAGAGGAGGCTGAGGGGAGACCTCATTGCTCTCTCCAACTATCTGAAGGGAGGTTGTGGAGAGGAGGGTGCTGGCCTCTTCTCCCAAGTGACAGGGGACAGGATGAGAGGGAATGGCCTCAAGCTCTAGCAGGGGAGGTTTAGGCTGGACATTAGGAAAAAAATTTTCACAGAAAAGGTCATTGGGCCCTGGCAGAGGCTGCCCAGGGAGGGGGTTGAGTCCCCTTCCCTGGAGGGGTTTAAGGCACAGGTGGACGAGGTGCTAAGGGGCATGGTTTAGTGTTTGATAGGAATGGTTGGACTCGATGATCCGGTGGGTCTCTTCCAACCTCGTTATTCTATGATTCTAAGTCCCTTGCAAGCATACGTGCCCCATAGAAGTGTAGATCCATGTGGTGGATCCAAGGATCCAGTCCTTTGTCTATCCCATGGCTGGGACAAGTCCCTTGCAGGTGCTTGTGCCCCATAGGTCCACGTAGTGGATCCAGGAATCCAGCCCTCCGACTGCCCCGTGCCACCAGCCAGGACCGGTCTCTCACAGGCGTGTGTGCCTCATGCAAAGTGTAAGTCCACGCAGCCAGATCTGGTGGTAAAATCATGCTTAGAGGGATGTGCTTGTGCACGTGTCAGCTCAGGCCGGGAAGCTGTAAAAATACCCCCCAGCGAAGCAGAAAGGTACCATCAGCATCACAGAAACAACAGGCACGTGTGCTGATCAGCATCCATGTGCTGGGCCACGAATCTTTGAGCTGGAGTGTGATAGAAACAGAGGAACAGGGGTGTACATGGGTGTTTAAGATTGTCTTATTTTGCAATTGTTTATGTTATTTAGAAAGTGTATTTTCTCTTTGCAGTAACTGGAAGCTTCTGCTAGCAGATCTGTGATGCAGCTGACGGTAAGGAAACTTCCAAATGCTGCCCATAAATAAAATCTAAGTGAGGCTTTTCTCCTGTTGTTGTGGTTCTACTGGGGATAAGGACCTTTCCTCAACAGCAAGGCTTATCCTACAGCGACATTAATACCTGAACGCTTCCCTTGGGATGAGTGTTAAATCTCATGTGGGAAAACAAGAAGTCCTTTGATTTGCCTGTGGAGCTGTGGAATGCTTGCTAGCAGTGAGGTATTGGGAGTTGACTGCATGTGATTTTGCGCTCCTAGCTTGATCACCAGCATATGCTTTGGGATAATTCCCCCTCATTGGTGCCACGTGGATGTCTGGCAAAGTACTTTGAGAGAGCCTGGTCCAGGCTGTTACTGTGCAAGTGGCTGCTTTTGCTTCACTTGTCAATAGATCTTTGCTGCTTTTTTTTTTAGTATGGTCCGCTATGTTTGCATACAAAGTGATTTAAGACTTCCAGTTCCTGTTGGCAGCAGAAGGCCTGCTCTCCTTTCTCATATCTCCTGCCAGCTGATAAGTCCCAGGTCCCCAGGTGATAAAAGTATACTTTCTCCCAAAGGGTTTTGCTTGATTGGCAACTCAGTGTAAACACTAGAAGATGAGTTCAAAGTTTTCTTGGATGAGCTAAACTGACAGAGCTACTGATAAGGACAAAGTGCACCATTTCCTCCAGAACAGGTTCCAGCATTATGTAATGCTCAGACAATGTGCTGCTTCCCAGAGACAATTTTAGATTTTGGCAGGTACATAAGCAAATAACGCAGATCCAAATTGTGTGATAGCTCTTCTCTAATTCTCTGTAATCACTACCTAATTTTAAAGGGGTGAAACACTTTTGGGACCTACGTGGACTGCACATCCTAGACCTGACTTGTGGTGGTTTCCCTTCTGTGAAGCCAAACAAGTACAGCTGATCGTGTTGTGAGGCAGAGAGAAGGGGATGGTCTCTGCTGACCTTGTTTCCAAGCAGCCACAGTTGGTGAGGAAAGGAGCATGAACAACAGATCTGGTAAAGGAAAGAGCTGAGTGCGTGTGGTGGTATTGGCGCAGGGGACAGTTGTCTGTGGAGATGGTGTGTCTTGTGGAAGAAGGCTGATGGTTAGAAATGCCACTGTCCGATGCCAAAGGCAAAACAAAAGATGGTATTTGTGGGGGTGGCCTGATCAGAGGGGATTCTTCACTTTCTTCCAGCAGAGGAATAGTTTGTGCATTCTTGTGTATCTGCCTCACTAGCACTTGCTCTCTTATCTACACCATAAAGAAGCACTGTTTGGGAACAGAGTGGAAACTGAAGGTGGATACCATCCAAGAAGCAGCTGCTGTAGGACAAAAATATTCTCTGCTGGCACGTCCACCCCAAGGCCATAAGATCAAAGAGGCCCTCACCTGACACATGTGGGTGTTGTGGCTTGCTAAGCTGTAGTAAGGGCAAAAGCGATGTTGACCTAACTCCTCTGAGAGCCAAATTTGACCCAGCAGGCACAGAAGAGCTGCATCAACGTGGCATGAAGCCATCTGCTGTGTTATTTCTCTCAGTACTATCTAAATACACACTTCTTATTGTATTTTCACCAAATCCCCCACTACAGCTTATAGTGAGGGCTGGCAGAAGGGATTGCTTGGTAATGATCAATGTTGTGTCTCAGCACACGCTTCTTTTTTTATCATCTACTGCCTACCCCAGCTGTAATTGCTTCTTGCTGAGATCTGTGTCCTGTCTTGTACTCACCATGCTCCTTCTGTTCCTCTCCTCCAGAGAGCCCACCATGGTCAACGAGACCCAGCACACCTGCAGCATCAGCTCCAGCTCCAAGTCTGATGGAGGCAGCAGTAGTGGGAGCGAGAGCTCCAAGGACAGCTCACGCTGTTCCACCCCTGTCCTCGACGCTGACCGTCATGAACGACTCCGGGAGAAGATGCGTCGACGGCAGGACTCCGGAGACAAGTGGTTCTCCTTGGAGTTCTTCCCTCCACGCACAGCCAATGCTGCTGTCAATCTCATCTCCAGGTGAGGGCTGCAGGGCAGGAGAGGGGAGAGGTCAAGAGTCTGGTGGAGGGCTGGGAAATAGCTAATGAGGCAGGCTCTGCCCCATGCTCTGTCTCCCCTTCCAGGTGACGAAGCAGGTAATGGGGCTGTGCTTTCCTGCTGAGGAGGGTAATGGACACCAGGTAAACGTGTCTTCCCTTGGAGGCCCTGAAGAGTTAAGTGTCACGGTGGGCGGCCAGACTGTTTTCGTTCTCCCATGTTCTGTGAAGATGGAGCAACCCCACTGTCATGCTCTGGGGCTGAAGCAGAGTGCAGGGGGGGCGGGAGACACAGAGCAGAAAAGTACCTATAAAAAGCAGAAAATATTACTGGATGGGCACTGTCTCTGAAACAGAGACTCCCGCTTGTTGTCAGAATCATCCAGCCACTATGGTTTGTGCCTCTTTTACTGAGGACTGCAGTTCTAGCTTCTGAGGCAGCTGTCCCCATCTACATGCTAAATGAAAGGGGAGAGTTCTCAGCAAAGCTAAAGGCTATCCCAGAACCTAATGGAGTGTCCCAGGAGCCACCATGTACTCATCTGGAGGAGGAGTTTCATAACTCTTTTTGTAACTGCTGTGTGCCAGCGCTAGGTTTACTTAAACACAAGAGCCTGTTCCAACCCAGAGGAGGAGAGGAACAAGTTTAGGGGAGACTTCCTTGCTTCTGTTAGGCATGCAGAGATATGGTCCATCTTGTCGTATTTGTGGCCTCTACAGCTAAAGCTGGGAACAGGAGGTTGCAGCAGAGTCCCTCTCATCTCAAAAGGAACGGGACTTGCATTGCTGTCTATCAGAAGACGTAGCAGTCTAATAGAGAAGCTCATTCTACATGGAACAATTCAGTTGCCTCTTTTTCAAGGAGATTGTAAGCTCCTCCTCATACAGCCTTAAAAGATGACTTTCCTTATTTACATTGGCCGTTTGCTGAACTCCTAGTTGAATACTTTTCTTTGTTTCTCCTCCTGTCATCCAAGCTCTCTCTGCCTGTTGCTGACATACCAGCACTGAGCAAGATATTCCAGGCACAGAGAGGGGAGTTGGCTACTTGGGAGGCTAACACAGCCCTGAAATCCACAGGTTTGACCGCATGGGAGCAGGTGGTCCCCTCTTCATTGATGTGACGTGGCACCCTGCAGGAGACCCAGGATCTGACAAGGAAACCTCTTCTATGATTATTGCCAACACTGCAGTCAACTATTGTGGTTTGGAGACCATCTTGCACATGACGTGCTGCAATCAGACCAAGGATGATATCACAGGGCATCTGCAGAAGGCCAAGCGGCTTGGGTTGAAGAACATCATGGCATTGCGTGGAGGTGAATCCTTTTGTTCTATGATGTGTAGGTTTATGCGTAGCTTATGTTGTTATTGTATTTGATTCCAGGGTAAATACGGAGAAATATGATTTAAAGACTCCTTCTGCTGCACGAATTAAATGTTGAGACTGCATTTCGCCTGATCCCTTTGTTACCAATAACTCCAGCTCAAAGGTGAACAAAAGCAGTCCACGGTAAAACTGCAAACATGGAGGTTTCATCTTGTGTTCCCCTTGATAGAAGGTTTTTTACAGCAGTAGCAGATCCGAGTCCAGCAAACAGTTGGAGAGAGCTGTGGCTTTGTTCTCTTTTCAGATCCTGCAGGTGAGGAATGGGAGGAAGAAGTAGAGGGCTTCAACTATGCTGTTGACCTGGTTAAGCATATTCGCAATGAATTTGATGATTACTTTGACATCTGTGTGGCAGGTAAATATCTGTCATTGCAGAGTATGGGATAGGGTCTGAGAGAAGGAAATCAGCTCAGCAGTCCTCTGGACCTGGGCTGTAAGCAACAATACTATCAGATTAGCTACTTTCTGATTTCTAGCATGTTGTCCTGCCCCACCAGGGTTTGACTTTTTTCCCCTCTCCCTTTTGCTCCCGAAGGCTACCCCAAGGGCCATCCTGAAGCAGAGAGCTATGAGGCAGACTTGAGACACCTGAAGGAGAAAGTTTTTGCTGGGGCAGACTTCATCATTACACAGCTTTTCTTCAGATCAGAAACCTTTCTCAAGTTCATGAAGGACTGTCAAGCCATTGGCATCACCTGCCCCATTATTCCTGGCATCTTCCCCATACAGGTGAAATCCAGTAATTCTCTTTGGGGGTGGGAGTTAGGATCCAGGATGTTTGTGCGTCAGGGCCTGGGAGAGCTCTGTAACTATCCTCCATAAAACTTCTGCAAAGTACTAAACATGGTAAATCTGTAGATAGTTTGCCAAATTAAATGCCTGGGCACATAATAACAAGCTTAAAAGGTTTTCTGTGTCAAAGAGGGATAATGGTCAACCAGACCTGTGGTGTTAATCATCACTGCCAGCACGCTGGGGTCTGGCAAAGAATTGGGAAGAAATCACCCAAAGTGACATGACCAGGACTGCGTTACCATCCCAGAGATGGAGCCTAGGAGGAGAATCCAGGAGCCCCAAGTCTAAGTCTTCTGTCACAAAATTGAGATCATGTACCCGTGTTACTCGGATGTCTGAAAAGGGCCTTGGAAAAATGAAAATCCTCTGCATCCTCATCCAGGGTTACCACTCCTTGCGCCAGCTGGTGAAGCTCTCCAAGCTGGAAGTGCCTCAAGAAATTAAAGATGTGATCGAACCCATCAAGGACAACGATGCAGCTATCCGCAACTATGGGGTGGAGCTGGCAGTGTCCATGTGCCGGGAGCTGTTGGATAGTGGCATGGTGCACGGGCTCCATTTTTACACCCTCAATCGGGAAGTGGCTACTACTGAAGTCCTTAAACGCCTGGGCCTATGGAAAGAGGACCCCAGGTGAGCAGAATGTGTTGGGTTCCATTAGTTTCTCTTTCATATCCATCCAATCCCATCTACTGAAGGCTCAAGCGAAGGATAGGTTGGCATCTCTCCTCTGCTGCTGTTTTGGGTTTTTTTTAGCACTTTTTTCTCTGGCAAAATCTGGGAGGAATAGAGAGGGCAGCTGAAGGAGCAATTTGTTTTAGTCAAGTGGCTTTAAAAGTAGCCTGTTCTGGAACTTTATAAACTTAAAAGTCTCAGAGCTGCCTTTTGGAAGAAATGTGATTCTTGAGGTCTGTCACAACCCCACCTACAAGCTATGTTAGCTCCTGTTGTGGATTTCTGGGGTTCTCTGCAGCTGTTATAGGGAATGTGGACTTCTCTGAGCCCACAGGCTTCAGCATACAAGAGGAATCAAAGGAAAATAGAGCTGCTTTTTCTTGTTAAAAACAGCATCACACAGTGCTTTTCTCTTGCCTCATCAAATTGCAAGTGTCATTCCTGTACTTAACCATTTTAGAGACACCAACTGAGCATCCTGTGAGGGAACTCAGTGGGAAAAGATTTTCCATAAACAAGTTTTCTGTCATACTTCCTGACAAATAGGAGTCTTGTCGGCTCCTGTTACTCGCTGTCCCCAGAGGCAGAGTTCTCCAGGGGAGGGTCTTCCAGTCTTTAGAGGAAAGTCAGCAGAACTGTGTTAATGTGCCTCTCCCATGCAGGCGGCCTCTGCCCTGGGCAGTCAGCGCTCACCCCAAGAGAAGAGTTGAAGATGTTCGACCAATCTTCTGGGCCTCTAGGCCAAAGAGTTACATCTATCGAACTCAAGAATGGGATGATTTCCCCAATGGCCGATGGTAAGCTGTCAGCAATGGCTGTGAGGCTGGTGTGGTGTGTAAAAGCCTGTTTCACAGTTGTTCTGTGTCGTTAGTGGATGTCCTGAGCACACTTTGAGCTTGACAAAACAGGTGGCTTCTTAATATAGTGGTCCCCAGTTGCTTCGCTTTGAATGAGGTGAGGAGGATGGCACTAAGGTATTGAGGCTTTTGGTCTCTAGGTGGATTTTCTTGGATATTTCTCTTCCTGGGTGGCTGTCTTTCTGTACCACCAAATCAGCTCATCTTCCTCAGAAGCCTGTTAACCCTGTCTGCTTCCTTTACAGGGGTAACTCCTCCTCTCCAGCCTTTGGGGAACTGAAGGACTATTATCTCTTCTACTTGAAGAGCAAGTCTCCCCGGGAGGAGCTCCTGAAGATGTGGGGAGAAGAGTTGACTAGTGAGGAAAGCGTCTTTGAGGTGTTCACATGTTACATCACTGGAGAACCCAACAAGAATGGGTACAAGGTGAGTGATGGCCCCAGAAGAGGGGATAGCCAAAAAACAGTGCATATTTCCTCTTGCTCCTGGTACCACGTTGTTCTTCTAAACAAGGATTAGCACTTCCCTATCCAGAAGGACTTGCTGAGATAGTGGTTGAAGGGAATCAAGCAGCCAGACCTAGGGCTCAACATGAAAGGAAAGCTGCTACAGTATGACAGGACCAACACCGAGAGACTTGAGCAGTTGTTCGTACCTTAGAGTTGAGCATATCCTGTCCCTTGACCCAAACCTGGGAATTCTGTCCTGAAGCAGGTGTGTTTGAGACCATCAGGGCACTTCTGAGTTCCTTCAGCATCCAGATGTTAACCAAAGGGTTGTTACATCCACTGTGAGACATCCTTTCTCCTCACGGTAGGTTACGTGTATGCCGTGGAATGACGACCCTCTTGCTACTGAAACCAACCTTCTGAAGGAGCAGCTGGAGAAAGTTAACAGACGAGGAATCCTGACCATCAACTCCCAGCCAAACATCAATGGCAAGCCATCCACAGACCCCATTGTAGGCTGGGGACCCAGTGGGGGTTATGTCTTCCAAAAGGTACCGCACAGCTCTGGGCTAGGCAGCAAAGAGTTACGACCCAGTTTGGTCTCTTTTAATTTGGGAGGTCCTAGGCTTTCACCCAGATAATCCATCCGCCTGCTCCTTATCTTAATGCCTTCTTGCTGAGATGAGCCAAAGCTCCTTTGGGGTCTTAAGATACAGACTTCGTCATCTCTGTGGCTCACTTCATAGCTCTTTTCCCCACCTCAAACTGTCTACTGAACATCTACAGAGTTTCTTGGTTTTACTCTCAGCAAGTAATTATTGGTAACTTCATCCCAGAGCAGGGCTATATAGCGTTAGATACAAACACATGCCTGCCTGCTGCATCTGATCCCCTTCAGCAAAGCAAGAAACGCCCAGCCTTTTCATAAAATGAGAATCAATGAGGTAATGTCTCTACCACCCAGCTTCTCATGGTGATAACTGGACATTTTAAAATTCCCCTATCTGGCCTTGTCTAAGGCCGACTCCACCAGTTGCCCCCACCCCACAGCACTGCTGTGCTGCTCAGACAGCTGCCACGTTCCTTCTCTGGCCTGCAAGCAGTTTTCTCTCCCATGCCTGCCTCCTCCTGTCAAGCATTTTCAGGCCCTAGAGCTTTGCCACTGATGGCTGCGATAGGAATCTCCCATCAAGGTAAACTCCTGGCGAGTGGCTCAGACTAGGAAACAAAGCAGCCCTGTTCAAAAGGGATCCAAACCGCTAAAGCCATAAGACCAGCAGATGGCAAATGCAGTTATGTTTTCAAAGGGAAAAATTCCCCTGAGGTGAGGGGAAATCCATCATCTTGCACAATAGCCAGGAACTGGGGGGAGGGGAAGCGGTTGTTGGGAGTAGCGAAGCACAGAGCAGCAGTAAATGGAGCAAGTACAGAATGAGGGTGTGTAACGGAGAATCGTGAACAAGGATGAGAACAGGGAGAGGTAGGGTGCTGGGGAAAGCCCAGCTGAGACCCTCTGACTTCTGCTCCCACCAGCCTGGGCTGCCTTGGCAGGACACTGCTGTTTCCAGGGTACCATGTGGAACAGAGGTCAAGCTCAGGCCTCTTCCAAGCACTCTACTCTGTGTGGTACAGACTGCTTTATGGGCACAGCAGTTATGCTTATGCTGGCTGGAGCTTATTCCTGCCTTTCTGCTTCTATAGATGCAAACCAGGAAGCTTGTAGCCTTCCTGAGCTGGCTGTTCCTGGGCTGTGAACCTCTGCTCTCCCCAGTTCTGTTTCTGCCCCCAGCTCTCTTGCCAATTTCTGCTGCCTTTTGCTCAAGCATCTTTTCTAGTACATGTTTCTGGGAATGGACGTGCAAGTCCTAGGCTGCCTGGTTTGCAAGCAGCACAGACCCTACAACTGTTCTCTTGGTTGCCTGTGTTTGCCTGCAGGAGAGCTGGGGAGGGGCTCTTGATCAGGGAGAGGATGAGGGAGAATGGTTTTCAGCTGAAAGAGGGGAGATTCAGATGAGATCTTAGGGAGAAATGTTTTGCTGTGAGGGTGGGGAGGCCCTGGCCCAGGTTGCCCAAGGAAGATGTGGCTGCCCCATCCCTGGAGGTGTTCAAGGCCAGGCTGGATGAGGGTTTGAGGACCCTGATCCAGTGGGAGGTGTCCCTGCCCATAGCAGAGGGTTGGAACTGGATGGGCTTTGAGGTCCCTTCCAACCCAAACCATTCTGTGATTCAATGATTCTATTTGCCCCCGCCCTACCATGAGTTAAGGCTCTTACTTTCTTTCCCTTCCCCATCCCTCCCTGTAGGCATACCTGGAGTTCTTCACCTCCAGCGAGATTGTCACGGCACTGCTCAAAGTGCTGAAGAAATATGAGTTGCGAGTGAACTACCACATTGTCAATGTCAAGGTAGGCTGTGTGGACACTTTCCTTTCACCACCTTGGGAGAGAGGCAAATATCAAAGATTTAGATAAACCATGAATGAGGTGGGACATGAAGGGAAGCAAGTCGGCTCTGATGTGCAGCAGCTGCCTGATCTCTTAACAAGGAGAAGGGAAGTGCACTTGTTCCAACTCACTCAATACCTCCTCCAGCAGTTGCTTCAGAAAGGTTTTCCATCCTTTGGCAGGGCCAGAATATCACCAACTCTCCAGATCTGCAACCCAATGCTGTCACCTGGGGCATCTTCCCAGGCAGAGAGATCATCCAGCCCACCGTAGTGGATCCTGTAAGCTTCCTCTACTGGAAGGTGAGTCCTTTTTCCTGCTGGATACATTGCTGTGATGCCCTAGAAGTTCAGTCTGCTTTGTTTTAAGCCTGTGACACTTCTCGCAGTTGAGTGCTGTAGTGGTGTTAGCTTGCAGAGATCCAGATGTTGCTCCTCCTCCTCCCTCAGCATTAGGAGAACTTTGCTCCTACAAGAGCTCTTCGCAGACACTAAGTGCCCAGTAACAGGAGGCCTGGGAGCTGCGGTTGTCGCTGTCCTGGCCCACAGAGGCAGCAGCTCTCCCTCGCCTCTACTCGCACAGGGGCAGCATTGAGCTGTTTTACTGCAAACACGTCTCCTTTTGGCACTCAGCAGCTGTATTCAGGGCATTTCCACTGACTGGAAACACAAAGCTCCTTGCTCAGCTCTTGCAATTTTTACTGAGAGGAAACAAGCCAGACTGGCCAGACATGGACACAGGTTGTCTTAAACAAGGCAATATGAAAATGCAGCTCTAACATGCGCGTTACACCACTACCAACATTTTTTCCTTGGCAGGACGAGGCCTTTGCACTGTGGATCGAGCAGTGGGCCAAGCTCTATGAAGAAGAGTCGCCCTCTCGCATGATCATCCAGTACATCCATGACAACTACTACTTGGTCAACCTCGTGGACAATGACTTTCCCCTCGAAAACTGCCTCTGGCAGGTTGTGGATGATACTTTTGAGCTGTTGAACTCTCCAACTCAACAGTGAAAATGCCTTTTTTAATCCCTTTACTTCCTTCCTCCATCCACTAACTGCGGGAAGAGAAAAAGCAGCTCCTGTGCTGTTGGACCACACACTCCAAAACTCAGTGACCAGGCTAGCTGTGATCTACCCACACTACATACTCCTCTGTCCCCAGCACAAAGAAAGGCCCCCGACTCAATAATAGCCAGAACTACCTGAATCTCTGAGCTGAGGCTCTAAACTGAGCTTGAAGGCCAGCTCTGCAGGAGGAAGAGGTGCTAATCATGGCTACGTTGATTACAGTAACAGGGGATCAAGGTAATAAGGCTCAGTGGGATTCTGGTAACTTGCTTATGCCTGAAATGCTGCCTGGGGGGCAGAAACACTCCTGTCAGTGCTGCTTATGGGCAGAGATTATTTCAGCAGTTACCAACCCTGAAAAGAAGCTCAAGTTGCTTTTACATTGCACTCTTAAGATGTATTTCTTCATAACTGATCATATCAGGCTCTTTTGCACTCCTTCCAGTAGAAGGTTCAAGTTTTCTCCCTAACTTTTCTCCTTTTATTATATTTCCTGTTTCACTTTAACAGGAATATGTGAATTTCATTTCTGGATGAGAATGAATAGAAGCCACTCTATTTCTTGGATTAAGTATAATAAAACTCACAAATACAATTGTCACTTGTACTCCTCGAAGTAGCAGAGTCGTGTTGTTTGGAAACTAAGCAGCCTGGCACAAGGAAAAATTAAGATAACCAGCTGTTTATGGGGGAGTTGTGTTTTTACTTCCAACTCAGGGCCCCAAGTAAAGTATGGGCAAAGCTCCATGGTAGAGCAAAGAAAGATTAAATCCTAGAATTACCACAAGTAACCAACTACAACCTTTGGCTTCATTCTGCAAGGTCACAGGAGTTGGGGTGGTCCTTTTCCTTTAGGGAAGGATAACCTATCTTTCCTGCCCCAGTGACTCTTAACAGGCTTATGCCCCACAGCCTTGAAATAAGGGGTTGGGGGAGCTATGGAGGCCGCTTTGTGTACTTAGCAATCCTGCAAAGCTACCCCAGGCTAGGAAAACAAGACCCTGGGGCAGTTCCCAGTGGGATTTTGAGATCCCTACCACGCTGTGAGCATCTCTTTGAAAAAAAAGCAAGGAAGAAAAGCCTTTTCCAGATTCTTCAGACCCTCTCATTTCAGCTGTCTGAGACGGGGCTCATATATCCAGGGTAATTACAGGGCATCAATCACAGAAGCAAGTAATGGGAAGGTTGGGGGTCAGACACGCCTGTCTTGCCTCAGCAAAGCTTTTGGTGCTCAGCTGTTCCCAGCAGGTTTCTTCATCCCTATCCCATTCAGCACAGAAAGGAACCAGCAGGAAGCAGTCAAGAGGTTGGCCACCCACTGGAAGGCTTAATGAAGAGCTGATGGACCTAGACAGGGGGAGGAGGTGGGAGCATGTAGGATTTCCCCCCCAGGAGAGAAGCCACATCTTAAAACAGAGACCTATGTTTGCACCTACCAAGGACACTCCAGACTTTGGAATCAACAGGATGGAGCACAGGCAGACTCCAGCTCACCTCTTTTAGGACTGAGGTATTTGCTTATTCTCCTGTGTGACACTAAACTCGGGTTC
Source organism: Phaenicophaeus curvirostris (assembly GCF_032191515.1). Lineage (NCBI taxonomy): Eukaryota > Metazoa > Chordata > Aves > Cuculiformes > Cuculidae > Phaenicophaeus > Phaenicophaeus curvirostris. Next base: position 5,253,982 of record NC_091413.1, on the reverse strand, counting down.
ATGAAAAAACAATGAGTAAAGAGAGAGCCTGTAAGGTGATTTTTCAACCTTTAATCAGAACTCCAGCAAAATCAGGGTCCAGAGAAGGGGATGCAACCTCACAACAAAAGGGAACAACTTCTCTATTTGTGCTGCTAGGGAGGTAGGATATCAGCCCGTTAAAGAGGACCTGAAACTAGGTACCACCTCTTCCAGGTTGTCCTTTGGCTATCACCTCCCGGCCTGCAGTGCTGCTTTTATCACATGAGCAGAGCCTTCGCTTTTTCTTGATTGCACAGGACCAGCGCTTTGTTGTGACAGCCAGCTGTAGCCTCCACACGTCCTGAAATGAGCAGCAGCTGCAGGCAGGCCCCCACCATTCAGCAGCATCCTTTGTCCTTGAGCTGGAATGCTGTTAGCTGGCGCCACCTTCCAAAGGCCTTAAACGGTAAAGTGGACAAATCAAATACTCGGGTTACCCTTGAGGGGTTGCAGCCACCTCTCAGTACCGCTAACAGTTTTTCCTCTAGCAAAAGCTACGCCAACACCTCACTGTTCACTCAGAGCCCTTCCCTGTCTCTCCTGCGTTCCTGTAGCCAATAAGAGAAGCACGCAGTACAAATCAATGTGAGAAAAAGAAGAGCAATGCCCCCTCTGCCCTCTAATTTCAGTCCTTGTTCTCATTTCATTCCAAGGTGGACCTAACCTTGTGCAGATCTTGGGGAGATGGGCAAAGGAGCAAACTGGCTGCTTGAGCTCTAAGGCTTTGCCTGCCCCGAGTGCGAGTCCCAGCAGCCTCGTGCACCACGGCAGAGCCTGTTTCTGCCCTGAGTGGGCTCTTGAGAGGCCGGGGATTAGTGGATTAGCATCTCTGATAACAGTGGGGAAGGGGGCACACGTCAGGGAATTGACTGCTGACACAAAGCTTTGAAAAACACCCACAGATGAACCCATATGAAGCTGGAAGCTATTTCCCTTTGTTACGAGCAAGTCCCATGCCTTGATGTACTCAACCTCTCCCTAAGCAAACGCTTTGTGCAGGGAGAGACATACAGGGAACACCAGTTTTCCCTTTGGGGTGCTTTTTGGTTCTGAGGTTCACAGAATTAAATCAGTCATAAACACTTACCTGAGCTAGCAGGCTCCTGGCTTCCTCCTCCAAAAAATTCTGCACCACACAGCTTTGCAAATGTCGTCGTCTCCACACCCTCCAGGCCTTTTCCATCAGCCGCTGCTGGTCCTGCCAAGAAAAGAGGCAGCACACAGCTTAGCTGGGCTCCAGCAGGCAACCAACCTCCCTTCCTTCTAGTCCCATCTCGCTTCCAGTTGCTTTGCCAGGTCCCTCCTGAATGACTTTGCATTAGTAACAGAAAAAGCAGAAGCCAAATGACAGGCTGGGGACACCAGGGGGAACACGGATGAGGACAATGATTGTGATACTTGCTGTGAACTTTCTGCACAGGCTACAGACAATCTGTACAAACCCCCCTGTCTCAGCCTCCCATGTAAGATGGGGTGAAGCACAACTATGTGTGTGGATGTGCCATCTGCCATGCTGCCATTTCAGAGGGAAAAAGCAGCCACAGCAACAAACCAGGACTTCTAGTGCACGCTGGTACTTGTTAAATGCCCAGGTCCCATCTCCCAGGACACAGGTGAGGCTGCGGACAGGGCGAGCCTACCCAGTATCACCCATCACGACCAGGACTGGACACTCACCAACACCTGAGCCAGTGTCGCCACCCTGCTGGCTTCTTTCCACCGATGCCATTCCCTGGCCAGACAGAGCAGCCTCCTCTCACGCTGGCACCGGTGAAGTATCACCGTGTGATGCCACCACCTCAGATACTTCCTGCTATAGGCAAGAGCGGAAAATAAGCTTTATCATCCCTCCTTCCCTGATGGCAGCAACAAGACAAAGCCCAGAGATGCCCACTCCACTTACCCAAGCCACTTCTTATGCCACTCCTCCCAGTCTACCTCTGGTTTGTTCTCCTGGATCCTTGCATGTTCAGGAGAAGGTCCTACCACATCAAATCTCATTACCATGTGAGGGAGCAGCAGCCTTTCAGCCCTGTTTTGGTTTCTGTAGATCACTAGCCAGTGGCGAACAGCACTGGGGAATAGCCCAAGAGGGGCAGCTGGTGAACCCTCTTCTCTGCCTCTTCTGCTTTCTAGGAAAGAAAAGAGGAATCACATGGGAGCTAACCTTGGAGCTAGAGAGGGAGAGATCTAAGCTGCCATTAGCCCTTAGCTCTTTGGCTCCTGAACACAGGAGTCAGAGTCTGACTGCCATGAGCATCTCTTCCACAGAGGAATCGCAGTCATCTGGCTGGCAAACCCTTTCCCTCAAACTCCCCACGTAGACCTAGGAAAGGAAGAGAGAAGGGGGCGTCTTCTTACTCATGGACCATGACAGAGACATCTTCCTGCTCTTCCTAGCACCGATCAGGGTACTGCGCTGCCGTGAGCACTGGGAAAAGGCAGCTGCTTTTGTCCAGTAGTTGCAGGCCTGCAAACAGAAGGAACACAGCCGCAGCCGTGATTAAGCACAACGTGCACAGACAATACAGACACAAACTAGCCTCGGAGATACATTTATGTCCATATCCCTGCAGGAAGTTTAATGTGCTAGACCCCAGGTTAGAAACGGCACAGATGAGATCCCAGCAGGACTAACTCAGCCCTTCCAAATCAATCGACCTCTTTGTCGTTTGCTAGCTGGGAGCCTTTTGAAAAAAGCTGCAACTCTGACAGCTCGCTCTGCTCTGCAGGGACAGCGATTATCCCATCTCATCTTTGAGCAGAGAGGAAAAGAGTGCTCCCATCTCTCTGGTCAAAATATCCCCATTCCTTATGGCTGTGCTCCAGATGGTTGCTGCAATCAATGCCAGATTATGGTGATGAAGTTGCATGCAGTGTCTGTAAAGAATTTCAAGACAGTCACCATGAGTCATACCGGTTTTTTTATACCAGCCTTGTCACTGTATGTCAGTGCCTAGTGACTCACTGAGTTCTTCACAGTTATCAGTAACTGTCTCATAGAGACCTTCACCTTTTCTTACCTGTTTTACAGTGGCCACGGATCCCTGGCGCAGGGCTTGCTGTCCTCGTGTGGCCAGTCGCCAGCGGTGGCAGGCTCTGCCCTGAGAGGGTTCCTGCCACCCGTGGTTTCTCTCTTCCCGTGTCTGCTGCTCAGCTCTCAAGAACTTCACCCTCCACTCAGTAAAGCTCACAACTAGGAGATGGTGTTCTCTGACCCTTTTAAAATGAGCCAGGGCTTCGTGCCGCCTCAGTCTACACGCGGTGACCTGGGCCCAGGCAGCCAGGCACCTGAAAAACAAGACAAGCACCAAAAAGCAGCAGATGCCTAAAGTCACATTTCCATGTCAGCACCGACCAGGCTATAGACCAAACTCCACCTGCAGTGTCACATGTAAGCGGCCAAAGCGAGCAGAAGAGCATTCAACAAGAAAGACGACTGTTCCTATTATTCCTTTGGCAGTCCACATTTATGTATCTTTCTTTGTGTTATTTATTTTTCCAGTGTCTTTTCCTTAAGAGGTGTATGTTCCCACTCCCCGACTACAGGATCTTTCTGCTAAAAACTTGCCCTCGTTTTCCTTCAGATTCCCAGCAGTGTTACCCCTCAACTCCTCAAAGCCCAGGAGTATGTCTGCTTCCCTCTGGCCATTTTAGCATTTCCTCCTCTTCAAAGGCCTCTGCAAACTGAATGCAGTGTTGTCCTAGGCTTTTCCTTTGCCTAGGAAACAAGTCCTTTTGCCCAGGCTGCCCTACCCCTACACATACCGGATCCCTCAAAAAAAAAAAGGAAGGAATTAACTTAGTGTTCAATCTTCAGCTAGCAGCTGACCTTTAGGATGATGCTTGAGGAAAGCTTCGTCCTTATGGGATGAGAATAAAACTGCTAAAATCTCCTCTAGCGTGGAACCCTGCACACTCCTTAAGTCTGCTCGCTGCAGAACCAGGCTGCATTTAAGAGAGCAGCTTGTTGTCAAGATTTAGATTTTAATTATTTCCTTGGCTGTCACAAAACAAGGTCCTGTGTACACGGGATGTACCACTAGAATAATACAGCATCTTTAAAGAGACAATTTTATTCCAAAAAAAAATCAATGTTTACAGGAGTTACTATAAACAGCACTGTAAATCTGCACCCACAGTAATCTCTCTATATCTAGCAAGCTGATGCACAGGAGGCCAGTTTTCCTCTGCAACCCCAGCAGCCAATCTGCTCTTAACTCCTGGCTTATCCTTTTTATTCCTTGTTCCACTTGGACTTTCATTATGCAAATCATCCCACTGCACCATAGGGCAGAGGTGTAAATATCCTCTGCCTGGCAGGCTTCTCTGAAGATCAAGAGACTCTATTGCAGGTTATCCTAGCATGAAAAATGCCTCCCCTCAGAAAAGACAGGGCTCAGCCTGTACCATATCCAGGTGAGAAATCAGAAGTGCTCTCTCATCAAAGGAGAACGGAGAAGGGAAGATTAATGGTGGAGACACACTCTATGGGAAGGAGCAACATTAAGGACATCTCTCAAACACAATTCCCACTAGGGTGCCGCTACACAGATTGATTTGCAGAAGAAAATGCAATTGGGTGGCGTGAGTGCAGAGTCTAAATATCACAGCCACTAAGGTTTTACTGGGTTTTTAGTTGCTCTTTCCCCTGCAGATGTCTCCTCTCAGCTTGAACCTGCAATTCAGAAGGAAATCTACTGGGGCTAAACCTGCACTTCTCATGGCTTAAATGAATCCATAACATAAATAACCTTATTCATTCTTAAACTCCTGAATTCTCTCAAAAAAGAACCACCTGAGCAATTCCTGGTTCACTGCTGCTGAGCTTCAGGTAGACAGTAGCCTCACACATCATAAACAACAAACAAAAACAGTTTTCTGTGAGAAAGCTACCGAACAACAGAAAAGAAGTTGTTAATGACTGGCAGCAGACACCTTGCTCTTCAGAATAAATTCTAGTGTTTTCAGGTTCTACCCCATAACACAACACTCCAAATCCTACAACAGCTTCACCTATATTGTAAGCAACAATGAAATGAAATGAATATCATGGTTCTCCCTGCACAGGCTTTACTAAATATTGCTTTTATGCATTAATATACTGAACTCAATTTTTCACATTAGTTGAAATTAAAATCACCATGCTGTGTCCAGAATCTAAAAGGTTTGTAAACACTAGATCTCTGTTAGATCTCTGCCCTGTATTCCTTTTGGTAAATACTGAATACTTCCAGTGGAAACCGGCCTTTCACTTTTTAAACTACACAAATTTGTTTGCATCTCCCTTGCTTAGTTTACAAATACCACACCACTACATAACTAAGATTGATTGTTCTGGAAAGAAAAGAAGTTTCATTTGAGAAGAATGAGATGGCAAGTGTGAAGCTATGGATAACAGCCCCTGACTGCAGAAGCACCCCTAAGCAGCTCCGTTTACATGCAAGTTATCTGTACTTCCAAACCCAAGCTCTGATCTGAATACACTGGATTCTCTGCTACATAAACTGCTCTTCACTCAAAGCTTCCCTCAGAAATGCTTTGAGGGCAAGAAACAAACCTGTGCAGGAGAAGACGTTCCCAGAATAAAGCAGCAAACTTCTTCTTCCTTGTTTGACAATACCACACCTGCAGGACCAGCCTCTTCTTCTCCTGGCAGCTGTGCTGAGCCCATTGCTGCTGCAGCTCTCTCATAGCACGCTTCCCTGGGAGAGAACACAAGAGCTTGTTGAACTGAGCCCAGCAACTCTTTTTTTTCCATTGTGAAGTCCAGATAAGAGCAGAGAACACATACATGGAGTTACAACCAGTAGCAGGGCTTTTCCCCACCCCAACCATTCCCAGAGTAGCCCTCTCGTATAGACACGAGTGCTGCTGTAGGATGGGGTAACTCACTTTCACAGCAGGAACGCCAACGCCACAGAGCATCAGCAGTCATCTGGTGAACGCGACATCTGAATCTCCGGTCAGCTTCCACTTTCTGGGCCAGTCTCTTCTTCCACAGGCTGAAAGCCATCTGGCAGCAATGAACTTGATATTTTAGGACTGCTGCTGCTTTTCGGTTCTTATTTTCCACAACCCAGTGGTGCCAGCTGAGAAAGGCTCTGAGAAAGATGAAGATCATTGAATCAGCTGCAGGAACAACTCACATGGATTCACACCCTTATAAGCAAAACTTTAAAAATAAACATGCATGAGGGAGTTGAGGAAATATCTGATCTGTTAACATCCTTTCCCCATTAAACATCAGGGAAAACCATGGACAGGGCAAGTTATTGGGAGTAAGATATTGTCCTGGCTGTGTCAAGTCTGTTGTTCTCTTCAACTTCTGAATGAGTAGAGAACAAGACCAGCTCAGTGGACAGGAATTTACCAGGGCTTGCTCTAATTTGTGAAGCATCCCATCAAACCAGAAATCATCCTGCTCAGATATAGTAATTTTGAAGCAGGAAAAAAACAAAATAACGGGCTGTAAAGCTCCCACTGAAGACAGAAACAGGTAGCTAGAAGAGGAAGTTTTTAAAAGAAAGTGTAAAGCTCTAAAAGCAGACAGATTTCTGGAAAGCACAATACCTACCGAGACAGTTGAACAAGCCTGCAGTACTGCTGGGCCTTTACAAGCTGCTGAGTCTGGGCTGACCAGACAACGAAGTACCTCTGCAGGAAGTATCTCTCTGCTTGGTGCCAGCAACTCTTGTCCTCCCTGTCAGAACTGCAGTCCTGTAATCCAGAAAAGCTAAAAAGGGCCTCGAACAGCTACCACAACATGGTCACTCCATGCAGCATCCAACTCCATCTCTTTCTCCTTGCTGCTGTGACTTGTATGATTGTCTAACTCCCTGTTGCTACCCCCACCACCACCTCATGGACACCCAGACATGAAGTTCTAAGACATCTCTGTTAAATCCTTGATGCACGACTGATATCTAACTCAGCTGGCAAGCAGTAGGGAAGAGTTACCCTGAGAAATGCCTCAATCTCCCAAACCTTCTGTCTAAGAGAGAAGGGAGAACTGCACCGAGATCTTCCATATGCTGATACTGAAGCCCAAAGGCTCTTTGCCAAACTGGGCTCTGCAGAAAGCATTTGCACATTTACATGCATCGCACCACTTTTCAGCCTTACCTCTTCTGCTGCAGGGTGACTGCTGAGAGGCTGGACACTACTTTCCGGGCTCTGCAGTGCCAAAGACTGGAACTCACCTCCCACAAACCAATTTCTTCTGCAAGACAAAAGTGACGGGGGAAAAGGGAAAGATAGAAGTAGATAAAGTATCTGGAATGATGGGGGAAAAGGGAAAGATAGAAGTAGGTAAAGTATCTGGAATGATGGGGGAAAATGGAAAGATAGAAGTAGATAAAGTATCTGGAAGGATGCTGTGAGACGACATGAGGGAGAAACCAGAAGAAGGAATTCAGCCAGATCAAAAAAGGGGTCACACTGCAACCAGCATCCTAAGGAACCAGTATCCAACTCACCCAGATCCAGTATTCCATGGAGGAAAGGAGGCCTGCAAGTACAGCTCCCCCTCCAGCTCAGCTGGCAGCTCTGTGCATTGGTGGAGTTGCAGGACAGAGCTGCAACACGGCACGTGTGCGACATCCTCAGCAGTCAGAACAGGGGAGAAGCTCTGCTGGCTGCTGTCACTAAAACTGTATTCCTGCAGGGATGGAGAGAAGAACATGGTAAGCGTTCTCACAATGCAATCACTCAGCTAACGGTTTGACCATGCCATTTACTCCTCTTTTTGAGAGGGATTCAGGGAAACCCAGGATGTATCCAAAGGGACTGCAGGCTAGCAAGGACAGCTCTGGAGTGTGCAAATGTACATGATGGGAAAGTTTCTTCTATACAAGTCTGGGAGTGGTTAAACCCCAAACGACCAGTAATCAATTATAGCAAACCATCAGTGAGGCAGTGCAGATGCCCATTTCCCCTTTTCTCAGGGATGAGGTTCTTTGTACCTCGACTCTTCCACCTTGCGGCCTCAAGCAGAAGAAACTGCACAGGAGAACCTCACTAGCTCAGCACCTCCCCATATCGCTAAATGATGAATCATAGAATGGTTTGGATTGAAAGGGACCTCAAAGCCCACCCAGTTCCAACCCCCTGCCATGGGCTGAGGCACCTCCCACTGGATCAGGCTGCCCAAGGCCCATCAGACCTGGCCTTGAACACCTCCAGGGATGAGGCAGCCACCACTTCTCCCAGAACCTCACCGCCCTCAAAGGAAAACATTTCTCTGCAAGATCTAACCTAAATCTCCCCTCTTTCAGCTGAAAACCGTACCCCCACATCCTATCCCTGCACTCCCTGATAAAGAGACCCTCCTTGGCTTTGTAGAAACCAAGAAGGGCACAGATAGAAATGACTTTACAATTTCTGTTTAAACTTTCAGTTCCTAAAAGCTTGGTGCTGTTCAGGCCTAAACACCAAGCTGTTTGCTGGTGACAGTACCATGTTGAAGCAGAAATTTTGTCCTGAAAAATCCCTGCAATTTAATACCTCAGGGCAGTCTGTATGAATCAAGACCTCACCTTTTCCAAAGAGCTTTGAGAGGCCAGAGTAGCTGAAGCACTGCTGTCAAAGCCAGAAGATGTTGAGAGGTCCTCAGAAAACAGCATGGCAAGAGGTTCTTCATAGACAGCTCTACATGAGTGCTTAGGACTTTGTTCGATTGCCTTCAGCATGAAACACTTTTGGTGCCATAATTTCAGAGCTTTTCTGAGCCTACAGTGCTCCAAAGCCTGAGAGAAAGAACTGAGACAGCATATATTGAGATGGCAAAGTCACTGAAAAGGGGTACCAAAGGGGGACAATAGTACAGATACGATGGATGACAAATAGTAAAAGGAGTTCTTCCAGAAGGACAGAAAGTCAAGTGGACACTACTAATAAGTGCAGGGCTCCAGGAACAGGTACTTCACTCACTCAGCTTTGTGATGCTCGCAAAGCCTTGCTTTCCACAGCAGATATACTCTCTGGACCTTCACCTTTTGGCAGAAGTCATCAAGAGTGCAGCGTGCTTTCTCAAGAAACCATCTCTTTGCAGTCCACAACAGCTGATCTTCATGCCTCTTCGTCACAGCCGTGTCACCTACAGAGCTTACAACTGGTCCTTAATCAATTAGAGGGTGACAAGAGACAATGTTTGTTAGAACACATTCCTGAGAAACGCAGCCCAGCCCTCACACTGCTGCTTTTCAGCAAGGTTTAAGCCTTTCTACTAGGTTTATGAAGCAGAGCAACAAATCTCACTATAGCTTCACTGACACGTCCCGAACAACTAGTCCTCTACCCACTCTGGATTGTTAACACCGTGTATCATCTGAGCCTCTCTGAGCTGTTTTCAGCTGGTTTTCACCATACAAGAAGGGAAGGAAGGTGTTTAAGCACCTCCAAATCTTAAGATTCTGCACAGGCTCCAAGCTGCTCACCACAATGCTGCCTCCATCGTAGGAGGAAGAAGTTCACCATTGCCTGCTTATCACCTTCTCTGACCTGCAGCATCTGAACCCACTGCTGGAAGTATTTCCTCAGCGATACTGTTCTGAGATGGGACAGGTTGCACCTGTAAAGCACCTTCTGCTCAACAGCCTCCTTCCATGCATTGAAGTACCTGAGAAAACAAAAAAGAATTAAAACCACATAGAAAAACTTGTGAAGAGTGTACAAGCTTGCGACTCCTCCCAAGACTGGGTTTAGTTCAGGAAAAATGAAAGAGAAGCTGTCACCTTCTGAGCTTCTATTCATTTATTTCATTAAAAAGCCACTGTCCTGCTTAGAGCACAGCAGATGCTGTCAGGTTTGGTCTTTATGGATGTCAAAGATCAGGACCAGAAAACTTTGGCAGTGCACAGGAAGCAAGTCAAACTCTCTGGCCACAATAGTTCCTTTTCATGTTTCTATCTCTAATTTCCCTTTATTAACTCCTAAAACAAAACAGTAAATTGCTTTAAGATGGAACCACACATCACAGTCTGGGTTGGGTCTGTCATTCCTTGGAGTTTCACGGTGAACAGACTGTTCACATGAAAAATAATCCTCATCAACTTACTGAGAGACCAAGTTTCTTTGGATCCAAGTTGTCTGTGCTAAAATCCGTTCCTTTTCCAAACATCGGGAATGCCACACCCAGAAGATGTTTTGTAGCTTCTTCTTTTCCAGCAGAGCACGGGCTTCCAAAAGCCAGACTTCCTCTTTGCTCAGCAGCTCCTTCTGCAGGCGCCACAGTCTGAAAGCTGCTGCGTTGCAGGGCAGGAAGAGATTGACAGGAAGAAAAAAATAACTTAGATAACTTCAAACAACTTAGTGTCATAAAGCAAATATCCCCTGGCTAAACTTCAGCTGTCTGAGAAGGGACACCTAAGGGAGCCAAGCTCACATTGCTGCAGCATCAGCATCTGCTGCATCTAAATTAATACAAGGAACAAGACAAAAGGTGTATAGCACCTGACTACTTGCAAACCAAGAAAGGTGGTGAAAGAGTGAGTACCTCCAAGCTGTTCCAAGGGTAAGGAACATGTGCTTACCCGCTAGCCGTCTCATATCTCTGATTGCTTGAGCTCTCCGGCAGAACTCATCTCCTCTCTGCCTACGATGAAGCTGTGTCCACAGTCTTCCCTCCACTCTGAAAGAGTAAGTATGTTTTAACATCCATCTGTCCAAAGAGGTACTCAGAGAACAGAATCCAGAGCCTTCCTCCTCCATAGGTAGCTCTCTCTTCTTGTCTGGACTTAGTCTGTCTTCAGAATCAGACGGCACAGCAAAAGGTTTTTCTTTTGACACCGCTACTGCTAGAGACTGGGATATTGCCTCATTCCAACCTCATTTATGCCTGCATCACATATGCAGGTGATAGATGAGCTCAAGAAATAGTGCAGGAGTATTTCTGTCAGACACTCAAATCACACTGAAAGTACTAGTGCACAGAGGCTCTAGAATTGAATTGTTTAATTCCCAAGTTACTCATTCTTGGAGTGCTTATGCACAGCAATATATCCAAGGACTTGGAAACAAGCTTCCCACCATCTGAGAAAATTTCTCCCTGTGTTTGTAAACCTCCACTTGTCCAAGATAACAGAAAGAGAACACTCTCAGCTTACCTACAAGCCTGCTCAGCTTCCTTTGAGTATCCTACTATAAGCTGCTGCTGAGCGGAGGTTGTCATAGTTGCTAATCTTCCTACTCCAAAACACCCCACTGATGAACTTCGGGTATAAGAATACGGCTCAGGCTTCAGAGCTTGCTTCTTGCTCTGTTTTTCCACAGCTTCCTTCCACTGAAGGAGAAACCACACAATTAGAACAAACTGCAGGCGGAGTATCAAGAGTCCACAACACTGAATTTAACAGAGTACCCCTTCCTTGTCCTTATCCAAACAGAACTTCTGCCTTCTTTGACTGCACAACAGAAAACCTGTGGCACCACTTCTGTCCCTAGCCCATCCTTACCCTGCGGAAGCTCAGAGCTAGGAGAGCCGAGGCATGTCTCTGCTGAGCTACCTCCAGCTGCATCCTCCTCTGGTGCACAGCCCACTGTAAAGCTCCAAGGCCCTTCCGAAGGAGCTGCTGTCTGTAAAGCTGACTGGCTGCAGCCCTTTGCCAGAGGATGTGCCCCCTCCAGGCTTGGAAACACCTAGTTAGCATTTGTCTGTCACACCAGTGCTGGAAACTTAAAGAGAAAAAAACAAAAGTGAGCTCCAGTTAACAGAAAGGAAAGTTAAACACAGACAGGACGTGGCAATTGGAGTTCAGCTACCAAACTGAAAAGAGGTATTTGAAATCATTCTCCTTAATGAGTGAAAAACCTGCAGCCTCACATCAACTACAGGTTGCTACTAATTTTAGTAGCAATCTCACATAGATCTTATCCACAGGTCACAAATTTGAATCTCAGGGATAAGCTCTGTTCTTGATCTGTGCTAACTATGCAGTGATCATGCTTGAATTTGCTGCACTGAAAAGCAGTATACATGGTACCAATGCAACAACTAAGGTTGAATTTAGAAGTTAGAATTTAAAAGATACAGAAATAATCATTTAGAGCATGCTCCATTCTAGATAGCAACCTGTTTGAAGAGAAATGTACGCAGCCCTTGAGCCAACCACAGAAGAATGATGCAGGTCAAGTCCTATAAACAAGCTTTCCCTGGAACATGGGTCTTTAGCGACCTTCCAGCAGATTTCTTCCCATGTTAACTACCAGCACACTCACACAAGAACAGGCTTTTTACCTTTGCTCATTCATGTTCAGCAACCTGAAGCTGTTCTCTGAGAGCTGCAAACAAACAAAAAGACAGTAACTCACACCATTATTCATGCTACTCTGCTCTCTTGAAGAATTAGTCTGTGCTCAGTATGGCAAATCATTCTGGATGGAGACCAGAACAGTGATGGCTCAGGGTAGCATATTTATGTCAGGTGCCTTTGATGCTGCCCTCACCATTGCTCTGTGAATACTCTCACATACTTCAGACATGGAAAAGCACAACACAACTGAAATCTCAGTGTCCTGCAACTATGCACAGAGTGAAAAACAGTTTAATGCTTTCCCTCTGTAGACCCATGAACAACAGTTAACAAGCTGGTCTTGAGGAAGAAGGATGTGAGACAGAAAGATGCGTGTGTTGGGACGGAACAAGACCATGAGAGGAGATTCTGGCTATTCTGTGCCATAAAAAAACTATAGGACAAACATCACCCCTGTACCTCAACGCTGCAACTCTACAGCGGAAACAAGCACAAGTATTATCTGTGAACAGGGATGCTACACAGGGAGCACAACCTTACCTCTCTGGACACAGTTTTGTGCGTCTGGTTCCCTTCTTCACAGCACCGCGATTCTTTACTCCTCTCCACAGAAGGTTCTTCAGACTGGTCGAGATTAGCACCAGCTTCCCAATTCCTCCAGCTGCTTGGGTGGGAGTATTCGTTTCTCTTTCCTTCTCCGCTCACACTCATACAATGTGTGCCAGAATATTCACCAAAGGCTTCTTCAACCGGAATACAGAAAGGGCTAGACTGCCTGGGGCCCACCACAGCCATTCTTTTGGCTGCTTGTGATCTGGAGTCACATAATTTATCTAATTCTTTGCTGTATTTAATATGAGACTCTGAGTTGTTGACTTCTACAGATTTAATACTAACCTGCTGGACTGCTCTAAACTCTTTATCTCTGGGAGGAGAAGTGACTCTCACACACACTTCCCTTGGAGTCCCATACATGGCTACACCAATGTTCATCTGAGCACAGCCCAAATCTGTCTCCAGCGACACATGCAGATGCTCTGGATACAGATTGGCTGGAAGGTCTTTCTTCCAAGTTACAGCACACGGGGATACCCCACTTTCTTCTCCTTTAAGAACCTTTAGAGGTGAATGACTTTTTCTGTGAACATAAAGACCAGTTCCCAGAGTCGGCTTTGCCCGGGACTGGCATCTGAAATAAGGGGAGTAATTGTAGGAGGGATCTGCTTCTGTATCCACTAGCCCACCAGAGCCCACCCGAGAAGTGAGGGTTTCCCAGATGTCACCTGAAATTTTGGTTCTCCATGCGTTGGAGTCAATGTATCTGTATCTGTGAGAGACAGAGAGAGGTTCTGCACGACCGAAGTCCCTTGTCACTGCACTAAGGCTCCAGCCTTTCGCAAATGGGACACCCCATTTCAATCTTGCCTGAGCAGCACTGGCCTTTACTCCAGGTAGCTGTTCTCCTCTGCTCTGGATCCCAGGAGCTGAATCATCAGAAGCAAAGCACAAACTGCCACTGATTGGAGAAGACTTGGGCTCCAGAGGGAGGGAGCCCCATGTCCCCATCAAAGCACTTTCTTGCTTAAGCCTCTGGGTTGTACAGTGTAACCCAGGAGAAACCTGCGAGGACTGCAGAAGAGACTGAAGGGACTCCAAACTAGATGGATCGAGACGCCCCAAGGTCAGGGCTGAACTACGACAAGCATTCACACTCTCACTTGACCTCCCTGAAGACGGACACACCACTGTTTGGTGCCTAAGAGGCGAATCTACAGTGCGAGATGACAAATGTGCATCGACCAGTGAAGGGTTCGCAGGATCCATACAAGAAGCAGCAGGAGGCTGATGCTGTTGTTTTCCCTCTGGGTAGTCACTACTCCTGCTCCTACTTTCTAAAAAGCAATGATGAGCAATGTATATGGAGCAGCTACCAGCTGCCTTCGCTTTCTGACAGTGTTGTTGAGGAAAGTCAATACTCTCATTCCTTCTCCCTTCTAAACTACAAGCCTCAAACTGTGAATGACTCCGAGGGAGATTCCCAGCAGGGAGCACTGGCAAAGCAAGATGGGGAATCCTACGAGCCACACAATCGGAGCTGTGCTGCTGCTGCCGCAGCCTAGAGCAGAGATTAGTCTGCTGCAGGAAGCAGGAATGGGAGAACTGACCAGTGATGTCCTGGAATGGCTGAGAAGGACAGGAGAGATTAGTCTGTCTTAGACTGGGATCTTTCTTCCCAGCTGACGGAGGTGCAGTACACAGCCAGCTTTGTTCTGCTTTCAAGCTGGGAGATACACTGAATGCCACAGCCTCAAGCCAGTGATGAGAAATGTTTACTCAACTTCTAGTCCCCAAATAAAGACCAACATTCACGTTCTTCTAAATGTTTCTTTGCTCTGAAGAAAAGGAAGAGGAAATATAAACAAAGGAGCATGCATATTTCTCGTCACATCTTCCATAGTTTGCCAAAAGCTCTGGGTATTCTCCTTACAATTTTAATGTCTCCAATCCACCAGCTTCAGTCCTGAAAGATTACAGACACTCCTCTCTTCCTGTCCCTCAGCAGACAATCATGTCTGGCACAACAGGAATGACTGAAGGGGACAGACTCTGTTCTCAACAGAAAACCCTGAAAACAAAGACTTCCAGCATTATCCATGCACCTGCAGCCTGCACCAAAAACATATCTAGCAAGGATGAATTATCCTCCTGCCAAGACAGGATGGTCTGTAGCTGCTTTTCCAGAATACTTTACATCTAACCAGACCTAAGTGACACCAAACAAGAACTGGTCTAAAAGAAAATATTTTTACAGAAGTCAGAGCAACGTAGTTGCTCTGACAGTGCTTACCCTGCTTTGTTGATTGGAAATCCAGCTCAGATGTTCTCCACACCTGTTTTTTTCTCCAAGGCCAGCAGGAAAGGCAGTGTCTTGACATAAGGTGCTGTTTAACTGCTTAACAAGTGAAAATTTGTTCACATATTATGGGACAGCCCTGTTCGAAGCTATGCAGGCTGATTTCTTCTGGTCCATGCTGAAGGATAAAGCCATGTTTACGCATCCAGAAAATTTACATTGTCCCTATCCTGGAAGGTTACAGCATAGGTGGGAGACCTAATTTGTAGTCTAGCCATCAAGTCAGATGCTTACACCTCTAACTCATGCAGAACACAGATTCCTAAGTTGCTGCTAACAGGTAAGTGCAATTTGATGGGACTGTGCCTTCATTCTCCCAAATTTTAAAAGCAAGTTGTCAATCATTCTGTCGTTCTAACTACTATTCTTTTCCACTCCCCCTTTTAAACAAACCACTTTTAAGCAGTAATTAATCTTACTCAAAAGGCAACAAGATTTTATGAAGTGCTTTTTAAAAACTTCTTCTAAAGCCAAAAGAGATACCAAAGGCAAGGCACAGATTTTTGTGAACTGCAAAATCCATGACCAATGGATTTCATATTAGCTTTGATGTTTCCAACTAAAACATTTAATGCATGCTCACTACACACAATTTGCAGCAATGCACTAACACATTAAAAACTGAAACAAATCCAATTAAGCAAACAAAAATTAAGCTGATCAATGTACTTCTGTTTTTGTAAGCAAAAGGAAGTAAACAGCACAGTTCATGAAAGTAAATCAAGCAGTTTCAAGTGAATGCCATTTTAGCATTACGATGACAATGACAGACCCATAATAAACACATTAAGCACCACACGGAGCATTCTAATTTTCCCATCCCTGCCAACCAAGGCGAACTGGGACTAGCAATTGGTCCAAGATCACCTTTCACATACCTTAGAAATGAGGCTCTTCCCCCACTGCTCAGTTTTATAGACTAAACCATCACTGGCAACACCTGAGCCTCTTGTTGCCTCTTGGAGATCAACAGGCACACATGAGTGCCCTTCACCAGAAAGAGGGTAGTTACTGCTCTGGCAGCTGAGGAACAGCCACACAGCAGCATCCTTTGCCTGCTGCCACCCAAGAACCAGCCAGTGCCCCGGGATGTGGTGGTGGGAGCGGGAGGGAGCCCAGGGAAGTTGTTCCAGGTGAGGCTAGATGGGGCCTTGGGCAGCCTGATCTAGTGGGACAACCCTGCCCACGGCAGGGGATTGGAACTAGATGATCTTTAAGGTCCCTTCCAACCCAAACTACTCTATGATTCTATGCTTCTATGGCTCTCAGCTGGCACAGCTGGGGCACGTGCCCCAGGCCCCTGCTCAGCATCCCCAACAGCTCACAGGCTACACCTCCCCTCACAAGCACTTACTCACTCCGATGGCCACTGCTGGACTTCACCAGAACCTTGGGGACAGACACACACGGCTCTGTGCTTGTGCCTCTGAGCACTGGGGCAAACCTCCAGCTTTGTTCCTCCTTAATGCCCAAAGCTCAGCAGTGAACACAGCCTAACTGAGTCACTGTAAGCAGCTTATCCCCCACGATTAGCAATGCTGCCTGTCACCGGGGCCACAGATGGCCACAGGAAAGCTGCTCTTGGTGGCCCAAACAAGGCGGGGCCCATCAAGCTGGGGACCCATTTGGTTCTGAACCAGGTACTGATCCAAAAATGCGTTGGTGCTTTTCTGTAAGCAGTTCCAAAACAAACACCCTCCTCCTCAGAAGAAGTCAGGAGAAAAGCCTCATTTTTACCTTTGCCTCTCTGATCTACTGCCCAAAACAGGTATCTTTGAGGCACAGTAAGCCTAGCATAACTCCTGCCTTGCTCTGCTCCCCTGAGCTCCCACATGTGCTGAATTCTCCTCGAAGAAGCACACAGCAGGTCAGCTAGATGGGCACTTTGCAATGGAGAAGGGTTGGCCTCACTATGTGTAACCCTTTGTGCAGATACCTAAAAATCATTGCATTTAAAACAGCTGTTTTCAGTCTGTACTTCACAGGTATACGGAAGCAAAAACCTGAGCTTTAAAATGCATTATTCATGGATTTATGCTGTTGCTGTATAGTTGTGAAGAGCTGAAATAAAAAAAAAACAAAACAAACAACTGAATATTAAGACCAGCTCTGCAACTCCACAAACACCAGAAATTTCTGCCTATCTATTCTTCTTCCTTCCACATTTGATCACAAAAGTAGAATGGTTCCTATTCCTATGCATGGTAGCCTGCAAAATGAATGCCCAACAGTCATCTTGGGGCATTTACTACGTGCTTCATCCAGGCATAAATGATGATGACGGTTCAGGTACAGCAGCAGGTCATTGTAGGGCTTGTGCAGCATAGGGGAGGAAGCAGCTCTTTATGTTTAAAGTGATGAGACCTAGGAGAAAATTCCTTGGTTTTAAAAATACAAATGGCACAGCTCTTGAGGTCAGAGCAAAGGTGACAAGACTCTTGGCCACTGAAGAGTTAATGCAGCAGCAGGTCTTCTCAAGAGAAGTGCAACTGTAGAATAACAGGCATATGCTTTGAAAATGAACCCGCTTCCTAGCACCGGTATTTTCATTCTGCCAAAGCTGACAAACTTTTTCTTCTGAAAAAGAATCCTGTTGAACATCTTTCTTTTTCTTTTACGAGTCTACCCTGAAAGCCACAGCAGGGCAGAATATTGTGTGTAAGATTAGAGTTGATAGTTTGTTGCATCCCACAGAGCTCACTGCTGCAGTGTAAATAAAGCCATGTTTTCCTTTCCCCAATCCCCATTTTACTAGCCCACCTTCACCACCCACACATTTACAAACAATATGCTCTACTTGTCTGAGTAAAGCTTAGAGGAAAAGCAATCAAAGCCCTGCAGACTTTCCCCCATAACAACTCTCCCAGACCATCTCGCTACAGTCTGAAACCCTCAGAAATACCTACATTTACAAATGAGACATAAGTGACCAGCGTTAACTTTTTCTAACACAGAAAAATGTTCATTTTATAGTTTTCTTAGAAAATTGCAACATTTCAAGTTTTGTCAAGACAAGCAACTGAAGGCAAAAGGACATTTCAAGGCACAAAGTATCGAAAACTATATGTGACAGCCATTTTATGTATCCTGAAGGATGTTCAACTTGCATAAAATCATCAGTGAATAAAACCCAAGACTAGACACTGGGGGCTCAAGCTCCCTGTCCCAGTAAGAGCATAACCACCAACCCCACAGACTTGGAAGACTAGAGAAGCTGCATCCATTCACAGATACAGAGGAGGGATTTCGGAGGAGGGAGGAAAGGAGAGTACCAGGACTACAAAGAGTCACAGTGCTTAACACAACATCTCTGAGATCTTCTGGACTTACTCCAGGAACCCATCTGCCTAACCTTCAGGGAGTCAGAGAAATGTAAAATCAGATCCTCTTCTGTTTGCTCAGTAGCAGGTTTTGCTCCATCAAGAATGGACGTGGGAAGAGCAGAAGGCTGGACTGGGCGAGGGAAGCATCAATTCTGTGGTGTAGTGTGGGCCTCAGTATGGCTGCTGGGCTGCCTTGCTTGTGTCAGGCCATGGTGGGGGAGCATCCTGCTGATCGATTGACTCGTAGGTGCTGCGATCCCGGCCCGCACGAGCGACACCTGAATGGAAAGGGAAGAGATCAAGCTTGGGAAAAAAAAACCCACAAGAACTGAGTCTCCTGGAAGAAACCAACAGCTCAAGAGCACGTTGCATCAGCTGCTCTCCCAGCTCTCCAGCACCTGTGTTCTGTAACCCTCGCTACCCAGGCAGGAGGTAAGAAAACTCATCCTTCCAACAAAGGCAAAATAACTGAAACACATTGAAACACACCTATTAATTCTCTAAGAACTGCTCTCTTAGTAGCCACGTGGCTATGTGAAAAACAGGACCCACAACACTGCACAGCAGCATTACAGGCTCCTGTAATAACGTATTTCAGCAAGATCAAGTTTATGAGATGCAGTGAAAAAATGAACAGACAAAACCAGAAGCAGCAGGAACCAGGGCTAACTGACAGCAGAGATTTAAGAGCATGATTCATCCATGAACCACTCTTCCCAACAATGCAGCTATGCCTCAAGCGTGCCACACCACAGCACTAAATTTGAATCCAGCAACGCTCGCAATTGCACTATGAACAATTTTCCTGTGGTACGAGACTGACACAAAATAATTTTATTGTCGAAGGGATGAGCAGGGAAAAGAGAGAGACAGAGAATGTGAATGGACAGCTCTTCATCTATAGGCCAAGCACCTGTGGTGACTAGAAAGCCATCTGAATCAAAGGTGGGCACCAAACCATATCAGAGGCTTCTTTTTAGCAGCAACGATGCTGCCAAGCAACCTGTCTACAAAACAACAGCACAGTTGGTACTGAAAAGCTCTGTGAGAAAGACAGTTCAGGAGAGGATATGAAACCACAAAGCATCTGAATACCAACCTGGGCCTGAGAGGAGACTCTTAGACCATATTGTGCCTGTGTTGGCTGGAAAGAAGGAATAGTCCAAAGTGAAGGGATGAACTTCCTGATGATACCCACACTTCCCATGGGATACAAATGTCCAGACCCCATTACAAGCAGTGAGCAGCTATTAAATATTGGCACAAACATGACCCACAGCAAGGAACTGCAGGCCTTCTGATCCAGTTCAGACAGATCTGCCTGGCATTTGCACAAGCAGCTGAGGGAGAAGGCACCCACATTCCACTAACAGAGAGATGCAAATAGCACGTATTGCCCAACCCATGGTTTCCTGCCATGGCCTCCCCTCCTTTACGGGAAGCATTATCTTCCTCCCTAGCACCAAAACAGAACAACTGACAGCTTTCAAACACTGTAATACTATCCTTTGTCCTGCCCAGTCTTCTTAGGAAGGCAACGAGATAACTGTGCCAGGCTGCTGGTTTTGGCACGGTGAGGTCCTACACAGCAAACAAGCCCTGGCAGCTGCCTCAGCATGATCTAGCACCACGCATGCTTGACAAAGAAGCTGACTGAGATCCAGAACATCCAGCCGCAGCCCCACATCTCTGTCAAGGCTGCCACATTATCATTAGCAAGTACAACCAGGAGAAAAATTAGAGTCTCCAGGCAAAGCCTCTCAAGGTGAATATCAGTCCTATTTTCCAGGTGAAGGAACGGAGATCCAAAGCAGTCAAAGTAGCTTGGACATGTGAGGCCCAGAAAAAGCATGGAGTTAAAAATCCAGCTTCTTTCCGTCTCATGAATAATCCAGCTAGAGGGGATGCTGCCCTGTACTCTCCCCTAGAAGGAAAAGAAAGGGTTGGCAAACAGAGAAGGACACCCAAAGGCTTCCAACAAGCACACAGAAATGCAGGAGGAGGAAAGGCTTCTCAGTTGTATTAAATAAGAGAGACAGCTGTGATATCAGTACCATTGTGGGTAAAAGAGCTGTCAGACAAGGACTCCAGGTCTGCAAGGCAAGAGAGGAAGCATGTAAATTTAAGGCCTAAGACACATCAGAACAACAAAATGGAAGAACAGACATAAACAAAAGAGAGCGAGCAACCCCCTCCCTGGAAAGCAGGGCAAAATTCAGCTAAAGGGTCCAAAGTGCAAGGCAGCCTCCCTTAGAATCCTGAAGAGTTGGTCCACGATGATATGAAGGCAGAGGAAGCATCCTACCTATGTTAAAGACGAACTCTCCTCCACGCTCCCGATACATTTGGTACACCAAATAGCAGGACACAGGTTTGAGAAGGAGGCTGAAGATGGCCATGCCAACACTGAAACGCTTCACATCACTGAGATAGTGGTTTGGAGGATAGAAGACAGAGACGTGAATGATGTCTGTGAGGACTGTGAGCAGCAGGCCAGTCAGGAACTGGAAACAAAGACAGAATGGGACACGAACTGAACAGGAGATTAACCACTATGAGTAACAGTCAGTTACAGCAAATTTCGTGCCAGATCTGTGTTCACACAATTGTTTCCTTACCCTGCTATCACGCATTGCTAATCTTTGACACTGCCCCAGGTAGAGACATTCCTAAATGAGTGATCTTGTATTTTGTGCATTTTCTTCACATCTGTGAGGCATCATCTCACAGTATCTCTTTCATGTTCAGAGGAGGGTTTTAAAAAGCCCCTCTGACTCAAGCATTTTAAACACTTTGAGTTCTGCCCTGGCATTACAAGTCAAATCACCACATAAAAAAAGTAAGAATCAAGCGTGCCTCACCTCTGAGAAGCAAAATAAGTGACAGTGAATGATTCTCACATTGGTTTACAGCACTTACTGATTTACGTACTCTCTTAAAAAAACCCAAAACAACTCCAAGAGTGAATCTGACTTGTTTCCTGCTGTCCTGGGAACAGCTGAAAACCATCATTGACTCAAAGAAGTTGCCTCTGCCCTCCACCCTCTCCCTGAGCAGCCTTGTGGAGGCAAATACCCTCACACTCACCATCATGATGGCATCAAGGGAATCTCGCTGCACAATGGCCCAGATCCCCATTGCAAGGACACTGAAATTTCCCCAGGCATAGGAAGCTGGAAATATGTGATTCATGCAACCCCTGCCAAACAAGACAAAAAAAATCCTGGCCCACATTCACAATAAGCCCGCAGAGTTTCTTTGCATTCTTCCTTTTCCCATACAAACACCTCATTCCTAGATTTTGGATCTTCTTGCACACAGACAGGGAATGCTGATTCCCCAGGAATATCCCATTCCCAATTTGAAGGAATACCCTCTTCTCACCCAGGCCGGGGTAGTTACCAATCACTCACCACACTGTGAGCAGCCAGTGTACCAGAATGATGGCCTATGGAAAAAAAACAGAGAGGAAGGCACATCAGCAAGTTGGGGAGAACTCTGGAGGATCCACACGAAATGACACCATCTTTTTTTCCAAGGAATGGGTGGAAGAGTGCCCTGGACCCAGAAACCACCACAGAAAGCTGGCATAGCAACCAGGAGGGTGAAGATACAAACCCATTTTTCTCTGCTTTTGTTGCCGACTATTTCCTGTGGTGCTGTGCTGTGGTCATTCATTATTATTGTCACCTCTGTCGACAGTTGATTCAGAGCCCACTTAGTCTTTTCTAAATGGGTTATTGATTTTGGAACTCCAGAAGAGTTTGTATAGAAAGCTGGGCAATCCGGTTCACGCTATGCAAGCAGAGTCTATACGTGACCAATCTGGCATCCCATCACCAAGAAGTCCATGGGAAGTCATGCCTGTAGCTCCCAGCAATTTCACTCCAGTCCTCAGTAAACCCTCGTTTTGCCTCCTTCCAATCTGTTTAGAGTCGTGGTTTGACCTCACCACAACATTAACAGTCCTGAAGGCATCTTCTAGGAGCCTGAGAACCCGATCTTCCCACAGCCCACAACTCCTTTCACTCCCAGCGGAGCCACCAGCGCCCTAAGCAGCAATACAATAATCCTGTCACAGATTCTGTACTTTGCAGATGCCCTTAATGATCCTGATCCTTGTACTTGAGGAGACAAATCCAAGAAGAAAGCATCTTACTGTAAAAAGTGACGCAATGATTCCCTTCACCAGCACTTGACATTTCAGTAACCAAGGAGACATACCCTATGTGTTTATTAAGATAGCAAATGGGAACAAGAATATACCACTTCAATCTTTTTTCTGTACCTATAAGCATGTGCTCACTCTCTTTGGAGACTGCTGGCCAAGATCTACAAAAGGAGATAACACATATTCACTCTCTAAACATTTGTGAAAACAAGAATATGGAAGACAGGCTCTATTAGCAGCCTCAAAAAGAAAGGCTGAAGCCTGACATATTAGAGAACCCATGGAAAATAGGCACTCTTCCATATTTTCTAGCTGTAAGAAAGGCTCCCATTGGCATTCATAATGGCCTCGGTATAAAGAAAATACCCATCACTAAACCCCCTCTGAAGCATTTCCCAGTACTTCCACAATTTAAAAAAAAAATAAAAAAAATAATTTGGAAATGAGTCAGTGGCAAAAGGCCGAATTCCTGGATGCAGGAAGGCTGTATGCTGATCGGAGCATTGAGACACTAAAAAAACTTTAAGATCTACTGATATCCTGCTGTGCTCACTGACTTAAAATGTCGATCCATGCCCTAACTTGATACAAAACTAGTCACTCGAGAAGAGTGTTAAATCACCAATGGATCTGTGAGCTGCGTGAAGCACAGCCAGGGAATCAACAGGAGTGACGCAGCTGCTGTGGCTCACTCTGCTCTGCCAAGATGCCTCGATGTAGATGCCTTTGGATAAGATAAAGCTCCTGCTTCACTGCAGCACCCCAGCACATCTGTAGAGCATCCACCCTGAGCAGCTCAGACTTTGTTGTAACTGCAAACGCTGCTTAAACAGATTTTTATTAATGATTTCTTTTAATTGTTCACAAAAGCCTACAAAGCACTTCACCACCACCCCCTACTTTCCCTACTCCCAAACTGTACCAAGGAGACACGGCAGAAACTGCTAATCAGTAAAATACAAGATGTTCTTGGATAAGAATGGAGACATGCAAATAGCATTTACTCCAGAGACTACCACAACATCAGGGAAATTCTTAATTAGGTAGTATTTAATTGCATGTTACATACCCGCAAGACCCCTCAAGGCTCACCAGTTAACATAATTAGGCAGCGGGGCTTTTTTTTTTTATAAAGCTGTCTAGATTAATATTGCAGTTATTAAATTATGAAGCATGCCTACTCATCAGCATAAAAATGAGGTAAACTAGGGCTGATGGTATGAGGGATTGCTGAAATAAAAACAAGGCATTCCCCTCCTGGTTATTAGTCCAATTTACCTGACAGTTCTTCAGGGCACTATCGAATAAGCTGGTGGTCTTGGTATGCTTTAACATAGAAAATGTAGTGTTAATGAAAAGCATTCTTTAAAGCTGCAGTCACTGTGTGAGATTAGATAATTTGCAGGCAGTGCCCTGATGAGACAGCAGAAGCATTTACATTTTTTCCATCTGTTCAAGGACCTCAGTCTGTACCTAACAGAAGCATATATTTCTTCTTTTAAATAACTCCTATGACCTGAGTCAGAGCTGAGAGCAGAAAATAAGAAAGGTGGGACCTTTGTCCCCACCCCTTCTGGGCAGAAGGATGAGCATGTGATTATAAGCATCCCATTGGAAATTGGGGAGATCCAAGGGGAATTCCTAGCTCCTCTGCAAATCTCAGCATGTGACAGAACTAATTGCCAAGCATAAAAAGAGTCTGGATCTGCCTTGGTCTCATTAAATGGGAAACTCTTTGGAACAGGAACTCACTCCTTTAAACATCCTTCAGCATAAAACATAGCATGAGGCTAAAGTTGAACATTACACGGTTCCAAACAAGAATTATTGTCTTGTAGTACCTAACTTTTTAAATTTCACTTAACTTTTATTTGTTGAGAGGGAGCTCAACTACTCTGTGGGTGAGGTATTCACCTGAGGATATACCAACCAAAATATAGATCTGAGTGGCCACCTGTGAGTGAGCCACCAGTGAGGCTGCTCCTCATTATTATAACGAAGTGACAGTAATGAGAGTGGTTAGGCAGCAGAGAACAAGCTATCCAAGGGGGCTGCTCTGGCTCTATCCTTAGAGATTTTTAAAAGTCAGCTGAGTTTTGAGTCGAGCCATTTGATCTAACTTTGAAGTTATCTTTGCTTTGAACAGGAGGCTGGACTAGGCGACACAGAGATCTCTTTCCATCAAACGTATTCTATGATTCTGTGACCTAGCATTTAAAAATCAGTAACACAAAACCAATGTTTCCAGGCAAATGAATTGTAGGGCTTTGTCCAGGCTTGATCAAACTCAAACTTCATATTTTGAAGCTCTGCAGAGTTGTTGCAGTCATACTCATCACTGCAAAAATGTGGCTATGCTGCTTCCCACGTGCTTTGCCAGCATTACTATTAGAGCTGAGCTAGTAGATGCTGTTTCATGACCATGATCCTCATCCACTCAGGGCAAAAGCTGCTACATTAATTTTATAGCTCTGCATGCAGCTCAAGGAGTGACCTCAAGGCTAAGACATTGCTATGTTTTGGCACAAACACAGCCAAGTCATGCAGTTTTATCAGAGCTACTCCTATCACGAGGCTCATCTTTTTAATCTCACCAAAACTGAAAACAGCTCATGCTGATGAATAGCAGTAGTGTGTGTTATTTCCAGTCCCTTTCTGAATAAGAATCTTTCCCACCTTTGCAATAAGTTTCAGGGAAACAGGCCCTAATTCAGGAACAGTATAAAGATGCAGGTGGGATTACTAACTCCACATTCCCAGCTCTTCAGCCCTACAGCAGCACTGGCAGAATTGACAACAAGGAATTTCTTAATGCTGAAAACAGTTTGCCCAGGACAAGCTCACTCTTATCTAGTAAATGATTAGGGAATGGTTATCTGAAACAAGAGCAGAAAGGCAACATTTTAGTTGTGTTGTCATGGTGACTCATTCATTCAAGAAGTCTGTTTTCCAGCTCCCCTATCTCCTATTTAACACGTATTTAACATTGGCAAACTTTTAAATTAAGTGTTCTTATTTTTCACTGTTGTTTTAACATGGGGAGGGAGGGAAATCAAACCAATTTAAAAAACAAAGCAGAAGACAAGATTTTTTAATCTTCCTAGCGCCCTGGGAATCACACAAGAGTCCAAACTTGTCAGAGCAAAGTATCAGTTTCCAGGATACATATAATCCACATGCCAAGCCTTGAAAATTCCACGTGCTTACTCGCCTCTAACAAGGAAAGCTGCTTTTCTTGATAAACTACTAAGAGGGGGAAACATCATTATATGAATGCCAAGCTTTTATTTAGCATAGCCATGCAAAAGCCTTCCTATGCAAAGCTGAATTCATAACAGCAGCTGAGATAATACTGTCCTCCCACCTAACCTGCTCCAAGGGCACTCCTCACAGCTTTATGAATCAATAGCAGAAAAAAAGCCTGATGGGGTTGGTGATGCTTTCATGCTCTAGGCAGAGCTTTAAAGAAAGCAAGTACGTGAAACTCGCCATGCCAAACAAGATACACAAAGTAGTGAAGCTGGATAAAAGCACACACACCCAGAAATCTCAGAGCTCTGAAAATATGAAAGGCAAAAATAAAACAGAGGAAAAATTTACCCGTCTGTTATCAGAGAAGGTTTTAATATCAAACCCCAACATCAGAAGCAAAATCACAATTTTAGAGTCCTTCAGCTTCTCCACAAGGATATGCTTCTCCCCACTGTGAAAAGCATAACGTAACCGAGGCAAGTCCTTTATTTCCCACTTCTTTGGTTACCAGATAATCACTGAAATTTTCAGACTTCCCCTAAGTGACGCTCTCCCAACAGAGATGCAATTTCACTTATCTACCAGAACCTAACCCCGACGCAAGGGATCACCTTTTAAAGCTATTCTGCCTGATGAGCCAAAACTTTGTCTCCTCGGGACCTCATGTAATGTTTACCCTGGATTAGCTCTAGTCAGCTGAGCTGGAGACCCCCATGGACATCAGTTAATAACCAGTCGTTCTCTCAGCCCGGTCCTCAACCACTTGTGCCGCAGCCAGTAAGGGGGAACCTCAGAGTTGCTGCCTGCCGGTCTGAACGACCCAAACCTTTCGCAATACTTGCCCGTGTGATGACGAAGGTTTCAACTCATGGAATGGGCTGGGTTGGAAGGGACCTAAGCCTATTCAGTTCCAATCCCCCTAACCAACCTTCCACTGGATTAGGTTGACTCCAAGCCCTATCCAGCCTGGCCACCAGGGATGGGGCAGCCACGACTTCTCTGGGCAACCTGAGCCAAGGCCTCCCCATCCTCACAAGAAAACACTTCTTCCTAAGATCTCATCTAAGAGGTCTCTTTCAGCTGAAAGCCATTCCCCTTCATCCTATTCCTACACTCCCTGATCAAGAGCCCCTCCCCAGCTTTCTTGGAGCCCACTCTAAGGTCTCCTCACAGTCTTCTCTCCTCCAGGCTGAACAACCCCAGCTCTCTCAGCCTGTCCTTGTACAGAAGGTGCTCCAGCCCTCTGGAGAAGCGCCAGTCTCTCCTTCTCAGAAGCCTTCGTGCCTGACCAGGCTCTGTAGGTGGAGACCTGGGCAGTGGGCAGGAGAGAGGAAAGGCAGATGGGAGAGGAGGGCAGGAGAGGACAGGAGAGAGGGCAAGGCAGGAGAGAAGAGAGGGCAGGACAGGAGAGAAGAGAGGGCAGGACAGGAGAGAAGAGAGGGCAGGACAGGAGAGAAGAGAGGGCAGGACAGGAGAGAAGAGAGGGCAGGACAGGAGAGAAGAGAGGGCAGGACAGGAGAGAAGAGAGGGCAGGACAGGAGAGAAGAGAGGGCAGGGCAGGAGAGAAGAGAGGGCAGGACAGGAGAGAAGAGAGGGCAAGGCAGGAGAGAAGAGAGGGCAAGGCAGGAGAGAAGAGAGGGCAAGGCAGGAGAGAAGAGAGGGCAAGGCAGGAGAGAAGAGAGGGCAAGGCAGGAGAGAAGAGAGGGCAAGGCAGGAGAGAAGAGAGGGCAAGGCAGGAGAGAAGAGAGGGCAAGGCAGGAGAGAAGAGAGGGCAAGGCAGGAGAGAAGAGAGGGCAAGGCAGGAGAGAAGAGAGGGCAGGACAGGAGAGAAGAGAGGGCAGGACAGGAGAGAAGAGAGGGCAGGACAGGAGAGAAGAGAGGGCAGGACAGGAGAGAAGAGAGGGCAGGACAGGAGAGAAGAGAGGGCAGGACAGGAGAGAAGAGAGGGCAGGACAGGAGAGAAGAGAGGGCAGGACAGGAGAGAAGAGAGGGCAGGACAGGAGAGAGAGGAGAGGAGGGCATGAGAGGGCAGGGCAGGAGAGGGAAGAGGGAAGTGGGCAAGAGGAGTGGGAGGGCAGGAGATAGAGAGAACAGGGCAGGAGAGGGCAGGGCAGAGGAGAGAGAAGGTCAGAGGGCAAGAGGAGAGAAGAGGGCAGGAGAGGGCAAGTCACCAGAGGGGAGGTCAGGTCACCAGAGGGCTGGGCAGGAGAAAGAGGACACTTCAGAGGGCAAGAGGAGAGAGAACAGGGCAGGAGAGAGGGCAGAGCTGGAGGGAGGACACGGCAAGTCACCAGAGGGCCGGACAGGAGAGCGAGGAGGGCAGCGGGCAAGAGGAGAGCGGGGCACCGACCCCGCCGCCCCGTACCTTGATGCTGACGGGCGGCAGCTCCATGGCGCTGGGGGCGGCCGGCGGGGCGGGGGGAGCCGCGGCGCCGCCCCGGGGGCAGGACGAGGCCGGAGCCGCCGCCCGGGCCGGGAGGGACCCACGGGGCTGGGCCGAGGCCTGGGCGGCGGGGGGTCCGGCTGGGGACGGGCTGTGATCCCCAACGTGAGGAGGTTGTAGAGCTTAAGAAAATTCCTTCACTGAAGGTGAAGGCACCGGCCCTGGAGGGGCTTAGGAGATGGGTTTGAAATGCTCAGGGAGCTGGTTCAGCAGCGGGCAGGCACGGTGGGACTCGGTGATCACAGAATCGTAGGATAATTTGGGTTGAAAGGGACCTCAAAGCCCACCCAGTTCCACCCCCTGCCATGGGCAGGGACACCTCCCACTGGATCAGGGGCTCCAAGCCCCATCCAACCTGGCCTTGAGCCCCTCCAGGGATGGGGCAGCCACAACCTCCCTGGGCAACCTGGGCCAGGGCCTCCCCACCCTCATGGTGAAGAAATTCTTCCTTATGTCCAGTCTAAATCTGCCCCTCTCCA
The DNA here is from genome assembly GCF_032191515.1 of Phaenicophaeus curvirostris. Classification (NCBI taxonomy): domain Eukaryota; kingdom Metazoa; phylum Chordata; class Aves; order Cuculiformes; family Cuculidae; genus Phaenicophaeus; species Phaenicophaeus curvirostris. Next base: position 5,225,128 of record NC_091413.1, on the reverse strand, counting down.
GTTTATCCCCATTGCCCCCAGTCCTATCACCACAAGCCTTTGTGAACAGTCCCTCCCCAGCTTTCTTGTAGCCCCTTCAGGTACTGGAAGGTCGCTCTAAGGCCTCCTCGGAGCCTTCTCCTCTCCAGGCTGAACAACCCCAACTCTCTCAGCCTGTCCTCGTACAGGAGGTGCTCCAGCCCTTGGATCATCTTCATAGCCTCCTCTGGACCCCTTCCAACAGCTCCATATCTTTGATCTCAAAGGTCTTTTCCAACCAGACAATTCTATGAAGCTGCAGACCATGATGAGGTCTCCCCTCGGTCTCTTCTCCAGCCTGAACAGACTTTAGCTGCTCCTCATACAGCTTCCACTCTTAATCCCTTCACCAGCTTCATGCCCTCCTCTGGATGCCCTCCTATAGCTTCGGTTCCCTTTTATCTGCTGGCACCCAAAACTGCACTCAGTGCTTGAGGTGAGGTTGCACAAGCACAGAGCGGGCTCCCCTCCACCCTGAGACTCAGCGAAGCGTTAACCCTCTTCAGCAGCTTCAAGGGGAGTGAGATGTCAATCCTGTGGCACCGAATGAGGGAACTGAGGTTGTTTAGCCTGGAGAAGAGGAGGCTGAGGGGAGACCTTATTGATGTGCTCAGCTGTATCGCGCAATAACCGAGTCGAGTTTGCGTCAGTCTTTGAGGCTGAACGCTGGAGTCTCCAGCCATGGAGCTGGAATGGGTGGCAGGTACTTTGTTCTTTGGCTTGAGAGTTTTCCCTGGAATTAGGTGACTGAACTCTTTGCCTAAAAGTCTGGTAGAAATCACGAGTTCCTCATCTCTCATTCTGAAAGCAAGCTTTTCAGAGCTAGGGAAGTTGACAAGTGACCAACCCAACCCCACACAGTTCAGCTGTAACTTACCCTTTCCTGTCCAGTTGGCAATAGCAGTCTTCTCCCCGAGTATGGCAAATGAACTGAGGCAAGAAGTCAGGATGACCCCTCTGGAACCCTCCCTTCCTTGCCTAATATATACTTTACCTGTCCACAGTGTAAGACTACAACGTTTAACTGGGTCAGTTGCTTTCTGGTCATCACTTATTCTTACAGAAAAGATGGAGACTCTATGTAGTAAGCAAGGAGTCAGAAGTTCACTGCAGAAGCTGCATGTGGAAATGTATGACTCATTCTTCAATCTTATTTCCAGTTCAAGCGGTGCAGTGCAAGGTTGTGCATGAGAATTGTGCAGTGCTGAACCTACACCCAAACATTCTCAAACAAGCCACAAATGTAGCTCTGTGTATCCTGTCCTTCATTGCACCCTGAGTGTTATTGACTGCTAATATGCAGCATGCTTGAAGATCTCCCAAGGCAAAATATGAAATGCCAAAATGAAACAACCTAGAAAATGCTAACCAGAGGAAGCAGCAGAACAAAACTGACTGGCTGCATAGCTCACAATGGCAGTAAAATAAAAAAGTGCTGCAAAAGCCCCCCCCAAGGAATCTCAGAATGTGCCACTTCACCTGATGAAAGACTGAAATATAACTCATCTATTGCAACACAGATCAGCTGTGACTTCATTTCCATTTCTGTATCTTGCAGGGAAGCCCTGCCTCTGTTCACAGACATAGTGGCATCAAATGGGGTCAATGCTAGTGGTCCCAGTGACGTTAAGGACTGGATTTTACCTTAAATGACAAAAAGAAGATATCACACCTGGGGTGGGGAAGATAAAGAGAGAGTTTGAATAGCCATATTAGTGGCTCAGTGTTTGGGTGCCAAGTGCAATAGGGATGCCCTCCCACCAGGATAGGTATCTATCAAAGGAGAACTGTTTGTCATAAAGACAAATTCCACTGTCCCAGTTTGAGTATAAGCACTGTTTAGATGCAGCAGTATGTGGGCGTCTTTGCTGCTTTCAGCTTTCTCACTCAATCTGACTGAGACAGTCTCATTATCATTTATGCAGTATGAGCCATAATTTGGATTGATGTGACTGCTGTTTAATGCAAAGCATTCGTTTCCCCTTGTACAATAAAAGCACTTTACTTCATTTTCTTCATCAATGTATCAAGCAATTAATTCAACCCTGCTCATTATATCCTGGGCTTGCATGTCATGGACCCAAGGGACTTGGAAATGTCTTAATGATCTCATGGATATGAAAACAATGAGAGCTATGATAGACATTATGCATTTGCACGTCTCTCACACCTATCTGATCTCGGGGTTTGGTTGTTTTTTATCGCAGCTTTGCTTTGCTTGTATCTTGTAAATTGCCTCTCTGTGTAACCTGCTGTCTCTGTTCCCTTCCCTAGGCTTGATAACTCAAAACAAGATAAACACGGAGAGAAAGATAAGCAGCAAGTTAAAGAAGACCTGCGGGGAGAAGCAGCCGACCCAGGAGACTAGAAAGAGGATACAGAGATTTTCCTGATGAGAAGACTGGTCCAGGTGAGTTCAGCTCACTGCAACTAGTATCGAGCAACTGGCTGTTTTATGTCAAACATATTAGTGGTATGTCTTGTACAGACTGAGTAAAAACCTAATATACAGCAGCCTCCCTTCCTGACTGCGTAGAAGTGAGGCTGATAAGGCAGAAATGCTTTCCTTTGCATTTTGAGGACTCTACCCTTGGTGGGTAAGGTGATAGCAGTTCTGTGGGGAAATAGAGGAGCTAAGACAATTGTTTCTGCCATCCTTATCTGGATGGAGGGATGGAGACAAGCTCACCCCTCATAGTTCTGCCCTTCTCATCCCTCACCTGGGGTCTAGTCTGAATGTACCTAAAGACTACAGCTGACACCAGTGTCTTTAAGTTGTGCCCCCAGCTGTGGAGCTCAGAACAACGAAAGCATCAGCTTGGCACAAATATGTATATTATCAATAGAGCCTTTCTGAATAAGCAGTGAGGAAGGGCATAGAGAACTTGTCCTGGTTCTACAACTCCCTTTTAAATCCCAATGGGAAACCACCACGCAGAAACATGATTTGGATTGGAGAGGAAACTGAAGGCATTTTGTGATGCTGGTGGGAAGCCTCCTCCTGCAACTTCGCTGCAAAACAGCCTATGGCAAGATCATTGGGGAAGAAGAGAGGGTGACACTTTTGTGGTATCTTAACAAGCACACTTGAAAGTCCTTTCCAGTGTCAGCAAAGAAGAGCCGTTCCTCTCTGGTTTTTTTTCTAAAATCTAACTAGAGTTACGAGATATAGTTGAGGAGCTCCTCTTGAAGATTCATTGGTGCTCTAGAAATGAACTGACATAACAGAAAAGGGTGTATTTGGTACATATGATCACTCTGAACATTCCAAGAAAACAATGGCCCTCTTTTTTCTGGTAAAAAAATGTGAAAGCATGTTTTTTCCAGGCTTTATGTAGCAGAGAGTGACTGTCATGGACTTGAACCATTTAGTACAACATGGGTTAGGAATTGAAGCACTTTCACACTCTGTGGATTGACAACAGGGTTATTATGCAGGGGGGAGGGAGGAGAGAGGGTTTCAGGAAAACACCCCCAAGCTATAAAGAATGCAGACTATTACAGACCTGAGACAGAATGATTCCCAAGTGTTTTAATTTGTGCTTCCACTCCTTGTCTCCCTTGCAGTCATAATTTTGGCAACTGCCAGCAACATCCCTGAGATTCAACAGCATTTGCAGAGCAGGCAGCTGCTGAGATGATTATGTCAAATCAGCATGCTGTTCTCTGTTTTCCATGTCTAATGATTCTCACCCTTGGAGAAGTGGTTTAAAATGATGCATACCCCTCGGACTCATTGTGAGGCTGCTAACAGCAGTAGCTGCAGAGCAGGAGTTTGAGTGGGACTCTGTCACTCACCTTTCTTGCATGCATGCCCTGCAATTAACTTTAAAAATGATTCCACAGAGTCCTGCTATGGCTGGCTTGGGCCTGATCTAAAGTCCTTTCAAGACAATAGAAAATCTTGCAAAAGCTGTGGCTTAGGTTCTCTGGAGGCAGTAGAGATGAAGCTGAGCTTGTGTGAATTCTTAATTTGAGCTTCACAACCAACCAGTTGAGAAGAACATAAATCAAGACTTGCCTGAGATTTGTCTCACTCTCTCTTGTTCAGACCTAACATCTCTAAAGGCAGAACTGTCACTGATTGCATTGAGACTGGGACATACTGGGAAGGAAGGGGAAAGTTTCTAAATGTGACCCAGTGATACTATTGCTCTGCAGCTGCTGTCATACCCTTGAGACAGCACTGAATGGCACTAAAAAAGCTTTGCTACACTCAGAAATGGGTTGAACTTCTTGTGCAAATGCTCCTGTGGTGTTTTATATCACAGGCTGGTTTTGCATTCCACACCTTGGCATATTATTTACTCAACAGTTTTCCTTTACACTGCAATTGCAAAGTCAGTAGTTGATCTGGCTGATAGATACATCAAGATGCCTGATGCTCTTCACACTGCTGCGGTTGTGCAGCATGTGCCTACGCCACTGCTCCCCTTTCTGCTTCACCTCTCTAACATCACAGTTTGATTCAGAAAGAATGAGTCTCGGTCATGAGCTTTCTTTCTGGAACTCCAATGTGAGCAATCAATCCAATAATCCTGTGACTTGACTCGTAATAATTAACTCAGTTTTCACTGTCCTTAGACATTTAACTAATCCCACCAATTAAGAATCAGCTGTCCTTTATATTCAGAGCTAATGGCAGACCAAAAGCTGAAAAAGCAAGAGCTGAAGCAGCAAGTCTCCTTTTGGAGTCTAAAAGCTCTGGCTTAAAATTCAAGCGTGCTTCTATTTCAAATGATTTGCAACACAGTCTTGCCCAGAACACTGCTCAGGATCCTACAAGGATTCTGTGTGTAGTGTTTAAGGCAATGAATACCTGTATCACCAAGGATAAAGACCCCTGTAAGATTACCTGCTTTCTTTCAATTGTGCTGTTCCAACACAGTTCTTGGCTCCTATGTTGCAAAGCAGTGTGGTATCAAAACATGGTTTTGATAATGGCTTCGTATGTAGTTCTCATAGGTGTCACGCAGACCAGGGTTTGAGAGCTCTGTAATTGACAGATCAATTAAGGCCTTTTTTCCCTTTATGCTTCCACTGACAATGGCACTGGCAGCACCACCCACTATTCTGCATCTGGGCTGAAGGAGGGGCTGCATTTCTCTCTCGGGGTTAACAAATTGCATCCTTGCTGCTGTGGCATAGAGCTGGAGCCAAACCATCTTTTTTACTCCTGCCTTTTGGGCTAAGAAAGCTATTTAGATTTCTGTGTACAGCACTGCAATTTCTAACAGAATGGTAGGTTTTGCCTAAATGCTCCTTTACAAATTCCTCCTTTAGTGGACCTCCTAGCAGTGCAGGTGTATGCAGGTCAGGACTAATATTGTATTCATAGCATATCTCTGTAGTCATGACTGGGCACTCATCATATTAGAGGCATAAACTATTATTCCAGCAGCATTTGAGTGAATACACAATGCAGAGTGACACTACAACAAAAACAGGAATGCAAAATGGAGATTTGCCTCCCTTAATGGAAAACAGCGGGGTTCAGGGTGGCAGCATAAAGAGGATTCTGACCACAGCACCAGGATTAATATTTCTATTCCTACAAAAAATGCTGTACATCTCCAGGTTCCTGAATATAAAAGGCTTCAGAGCCATTTCCCACCAGAAGCCAGGGTATTGAGGTGTTAGCAGCAGAAAAGAACACCTTTATCAACTAACACTACTCCTGTTTAACGTAGGTAGGCTGTGATGCTCTGAAAACACTGAAGTCAGTAACTAAGTAGTAACATAAAGAAGCTTTAAACATCTGGATGTCTACACCAGGCAGTAACTGACCGTTAGCTGCAATTTGAGTGAGGAGACAGGGAAGCTTGGATCCCCAATTCGGCTGAAGAAATTTTTCTACTGAGTGGCACAATTGGTCTGTTTGATTACCTAAAGTCATTAGTGCTACCTGCTGGCCAGCTTCCTTACAGGCCTTTCTGGCTCCTGCCATATCAGTCAAAAAAGCAGAAGAGTTGCACAAAGACTATCTATCATATCTTTATTTACATATCATGGAAACACACATGCAACGTCACAGGATTTACTACAACGGAACAGCCTGTCCCTATCTCCTGTTACCAAATACTTCATTTTTGGCTTGCTAGGAAAACTATCACTTCCCCAGAAAGCTCCTAAAAATAATCATTAAAAATAACAGACTTAGCAAGTTAACTAAATGAGTGAGAGCTGCAGGCTGGAATGTCTTGCCACATCCTTGAAGGAACCAGGTGTTTCTCAGGGAGGGAGGGGGTGGGATTGTCCCAAAGACAAGAGGTAGGAAGAAGTAGCGTGTGACAGCTAGGGAATATCTGCCTATAGCAATGAACAAGGGAGAAAGCAAGAGCTCCATCAGAGGGTCGTCTCACCAAAGCAGCCAGCTCTCTTTCCTGTCTTTGATTCCACCTAGCTCAACGGCAGGAATGTGCTGAGGGAAGGGAGGGGGAATACAGCCTGGTATGGAAAAGACTGACATTGCTCTATTTAGAATTAACAGGAGCTTCAGTCTTGTTGGAACCTGGCATGTTCAGAGCCTGCAGCTTCAGTCATTTGCTTGCCTTTTTCTTCTAATTCCCGTTGCTAGGTATAAACAGTTTGACCCCACCTCCTGACCATCTGGGAAGGAACCCTACCCTCCTAAACATTAATGAATGATCCCTGCTCTCCGTTGACCGATTGGGGCTCCACACAGCGCCCTTTCCTCCGGGTCACTCTTCGGTTCCGGTGGAATTTGGCATAACAGCGTAGCCCTATGGAAAAGACAGGCAGAAGTGAGCAGGAGGGACCAGGGCTCACTACAACAGTAGCATCAAACGATTCGCTCTTGGCCTCAGTTCACGACAGAGCCTGCTGCTGAGGGGACAGTCCCAGGGCTGGGAAACCTGAGCTGTGTCAAATGAAGTGGCAGAGAAATGCCTCACATGTTGCTTTCTGGGCCCTGCTGTTCTGTTTGGCCCGCTATTTTGCTTCAAGATTCATAAGCTCAGGCAGAAGGTTCCACTGGCTTCTGGAAACACCAATGAATTATCCTGATTGTTTCGAGTGATTTTATGGAAGTCCTGCTTGGTTTCCTCTTATTACTTCCCATTACTGTCTAAATGATCTCTCCATTGGGAAATTACTATAGACTTAATGTGCTGCAGCAATGGCTAGGGAGCTCCCGTTGCTATTTATTTCCCTGAAGCTTTAGGAGAGGAGGGGAGAGACTTTGAACCGTTATTAGTGGGAGGCCTGATCAAAAGCTCACTGCTGATCTCCTTCAGTTTCTCTGCTTTGGATGCTGCTCAGAGTGCAGCTTCCTTTAGACTCTATCTGATATAGCATTGATGAAGACTAAAGGGGAGAAGAGGCATTTTATTTGTAAAAAAATGCGAGTACACATTCTCCCATGACAAGGGCAGGCAATGGGACACTCTGGTCAGCATAAATCATCGGTTTCTGGCACCAACAGATTTATCTTTTGGTACTTACTGTGTGACTTTGTTACACCTGAATATGTAGCTGGCTGGGCCAAACTGGGCACAGCCTATGTATAAATAATTCTCACAAAAGCCCTGATTTTCAGCGTACTGGGGTTAGCAGAGGCTGATTTGATCATCCTAGAAACTGCAGCTCTTTTTACTTCCAGAGCAGGCAGCAGATAGCAACAGCGCCAGCGCCCCTAGAGTGGGAGAGGCTGAGGCTTTTATAATGAGACAGCCCATAAACTGTCCTTGTGTACTTGTACGACAGAGACCCAGCCGGTGACACAGGTCACTGAGCAGCCTTGATGACACAGGTCAGTGAGCAGCCTTTTGGAGCGCGTGTCCCTGGGCAATGGTGAGACGGCTAGCTTGAAGTTGGGTTTCTGCCCCTCATTACCAATCCCCCAAGGGCAGTCTGGCCTCCCAGAAGGAGAATACACAAGATCAGAGCTCTGCTCTTATCTAAGCATCTTGTCTATCTTATCTGACCCTACATCTCTGGGGATCTTTTTAATGCTACAGAGGATGCACATTTGGCATCAACTTTTAACTAGCTTGAGTATAAAGCGGCCGGGGGGCAGCCCTCATTAGGCTTGCAGAAACAATTTTCCGGGCTAATCTATCAGAATACGTCTCTGATGAGGACCTTCAAGTGTTACATGACACACCCAAGGTGACGACCATCATTTAACACTGGAGCTTCAGGAAAGCAGCCTGTTTAGCTGGGTAAAAAGTAGGTGAATGATCTGGTCAGTCTGGTCAAAACCAGAGTTTTGTTCTGGCAGACAAGACCCAGTGCTTCAAGTTGATCCTGAACATGTTTAGACTAGAAGAGCACCTTTCAACATCTTCCTAGCACAACTGTTTATTAAGGGCCGCTGTGGATTCTTCAGAAATAGGTTTAAGAAAATATGTTTGTGTCCTGCCCACATCTACTAAATTGCAACAGGTTCTGTTGAAATTAACTCAGGAAAGCAGAAGGTCATGTAAAACAATGACAGTAGTCTGCTTTTATAACCTGTGATACTTGAAAGCGCCTTTGAACTGTTAATATATTGTGGCTTCTTCTGTTAGGTTTGTAGATATCAGGATTTTTGCTTTCAAGAGGGAAAATAAAACATCCCAGATGACTCCATGGTCACAAGGCTAAGAGCAGCAGAGCTTGACTCCTATTTTCACATGCAAACCACCATTCTGAGTCAACACAGGCAGCTGGAAGAAGGAGAGAAAAGAGCTGGACTCACCTTCAGTGCACATACAGTCATCATAACATTTGTTGTTAAGGCCTCGGTTGTGTGGTTTGCAGAGGTGTTCACGCAAGTCGCAGCAAGAGCCTGCAACACAGGAACAAAGGTCAGCACAGCTCCTTTACCCCATTCCCTTGTAGGGCCACCGATACCCAAGCCAGCTCCATGGCACAGACATCATCTGTTCCCACAGCATGCCTAGGGAGTCTCTGCCATGCCCTCTGCATACCACTTCCCATCAGTATTAAAAGTCAGGATACTTTGTTTGAAATCTAGCTTGGGTTTTAACACATCTCACATTTGGAGAAATTACTCTACCACACTGCTCCTGACCTGGGAGGCAGTCAAGGTGATGATCACATGGCTCTCCTTCAGCTGTCACAGTTTCATTTCCGCTGTTGGGGCTCTTACTGCGGCGTTTTTCTATGAAAAAAATACAGATGCTGATAAAAATTTCATGCTAATGTTTTTATCTTGGAAAATATTTTGTTCCAGGGTAAAAAAAGCCTCGAACTTTGAGAGTTTGAGCTATATACCTTCATAGTCTAATCTCCTCCCTGTTTCTCAACCCTCCATCTATCATTTTTCCTCTGCCCTCAAACTACGCATCTATTAATGTGCAGCAGCAATGGCTAGGGAGCTCCCCTTATTTATTTCACTGAAGCTTTGGGAGAGGAGGGAAGATTCTGAAACTGAGCACAAAACACAATCAGCATTATGCTATTTTCTCTCTTCCCCCACTGCTACGATCTCCCATCCTTTAGTACATCTGTGATCACTAACCACGGGACAAGCCTTACAGGATGACTTTGGGGAGAGGTCAGGGAGGTTTACCACCTTTCTTTTTAGCAGATGGCCACATTTCTGGTTTGAGATCCTCATAATCTGTCCAGTCAAAGAGTGCCATATCTAGGGTGGGCATCACATCCCCATCCTGCCTGAGACGGGCCTGCAAACCACAAAAAACCAAAGAGACGTCAAATTACACTTCTGTATTGACACTGAAGTCTTTGCAAATTTTCCTGGTGCTTTTAGACCTCAAAAAGGCGTTATGATTTCCCCACACATCCCCCCCTGTCTTGTCCACTGGGGATTCTTCGCATCTCATTTTCAAAAGGAAAGAGCTTTCCCTTGTTGCAGCTGAAGCCAAGAGGGAAGATTTCACTGCTTCTATGTAAGGACAAAAGGCAAACAAGGAAAATACTGCCTCTCTGGTCCTTGAAGCTGAATGAAGATGGGTAGCTAAAGGAGAGGTAGGACACGGAAGAGAAGCAACTAAAGGAACTGCTTATGAGGAAAAGGTGTTTACATGTCTGCAAGACACAGAGGTACTTTTGAGGGAGGGTTTTGGTGATAAGTAGCACTTACTTCTAATTGAAAAAAAGGGGAAACTGGACCTTGGCTGCAGGAGATTTCTGCCTGAATAAGAGGTGCAGTGCAGTTACCAGCTATCTTTTTACCTGTGACCGTGGTGATGTGGCTGGAAGAACAGGAGGTTCTTCTGTGGAAACAGCTAGTTCCAGTGCAGTGAAGAGAAGCATAGTGGGAGTCAGGCTTGTAGCTTCCTCTGCCTGGAGGTTTTGAAACTGTTCTTCAAAGCTTTCAGGTTTCTTGTACAGGGAGCTTGGCCCAGCAGCATCAGGAGTCCTCCCTGCAGAGGGCAACAAGTACAGTAGTATTAGCTTTTGCATCCCTTTTCTCTCTGTGTGCCATAGACTTCAGCCAAAGGAATTCAGGTTTCATCCAGCCACAGGCCAGTGTTCTACCACCCTAAGCTACTGTTTAAACCAGTGTAAAACAAAGTCCTGTGCTACTAAAGTGGTAGATCAGGTCCAGAGTATATGCATCTTGGCTTTTACACACTTAAGTCACAGAATCACAGAATCACAGAATAACCAGGTTGGAAGAGACCCACCGGATCACCGAGTCCAACCGTTCAAGTCATACATAATCACATCTTCTTGAAGATATCTCATGCTTAAGAAGGAAAGTATTTGTTTTTCTGGTCTCGAGAGTATGAAATGTACTTGTTTAACCATTTTAAACCACTGGATTAAGCTGCTGCAAATACCTGTGGATGCACTCTTATTTGATTTTAATAGTGAGTTATTTCAATTTAGCTCAAGTCAGGACTTACCCATCTTGAAATAAGACTACCTTCACAACCCGATCCCTGCTTTTCCTAAGTACTAGTTTAAATATAGACCTTAAGTTAAACAAAAGAAACAAGGTCTGTTTTGTAGTCTGCAAATATTGCTTCAAACCAGCTTTGTTGCATCTTCTTCTATATTGCTTAATGCGAGTTATTTAGTCATTCCCCTGAGAAAACAACAGAACTCTCCTTACTGATGCTGAAAGGAGTCATAGCTGGAACTCAGGGGTACTGATGCCGAGCTTGGCAAATAGCGTAGATTGATGCAAATTGCCTGGCTTTAACAGAACTAAAAATTTACCACACTGAGCAGACCATAGCACAGAGAAACAGACACTCACAACTTGACCTGCAAAGGAAAGCATTCCCAGTCAAAAACAAGCAACATTTTAAAGTAATTAAAGCAATTTCACATATGCATAATTTATATTTTTTGGAGCTCAGCATAAATACAGAAGAACAAATCCTGATTAGAAGAAATTAATCTTCAAGCGCAGTAGGGGCTTTGCATTATTCTAGTTCTGGTCATATTTTGAAGTCGGTAGAGAGACTGAGCACAGCTTGGACATGTTTGTTCATAAGTTGAACCATTTGCTAAAAAGAAGGCAAAAAATAAAAATAAAAAAAAATGCAGGCCACCCTAAATCAACCTCTCAAGTCCTAGGAAATTTCAGAGCTCCCCCTGTAAGGCAAGTGGGGTCATTTTCACAAAATTGCAGCCAACAGTAAAAACCTCTGGTTCTGGAGTTCCTTTTTTTTCTCTTGTGCCTCTTTTGTTGGACAGATTTCTCCCCAGAGCAGGCACGCACCCCACACCCTCCACACACCCATGAGCTCAACCACAGCCACATCATCTTGCCCTCACACAAGCGACACGTTTCCAGAGACCCAACAGCTTCAGCTTCCCTTGGAGCTCATATACCTCTGTGGTGTTTCAGCCTGTCCCTGCGGCTGTGTCGCCGATGCTCTCGGTTCTGCTTCTTGCCTCTCTCAGATCCAGGGGACTGATTCTCCCTCTCAGAATATGGGACCTCAAAACCCAGGAACACATCCTTATTCTGTTTCAGGGCTGCTGGCTGTCCCTCTGCTGCCAGTTCTTCCACAGCAGGAGCTCCGCTACCCACTCTGAGGGCCTCTTCTCCCACCAGCCGCCCTCTAGAAGATGTGGCATGGACCTTCTCCTTCTTGGCCAAGCCATGCTTGTGGTGGTGCCCGCTCTTGGGCTGCTGTAGCCACATCTCTTGGTTTTGAAGATGGTTGTTGTTCTCTGGGACATTTTTGAGCTTTGTGGCAGGGTCCAGGGAGACTGCAAGACTGATGTCAGAAAGAACCAGCACGCACAGGAGAAGAAAAGGAGAGAAGGTGGAAGAAGTTGCCATAATCCTGGATGCTCTGTCTCACCTGCAATTAAAAAAAAAAAAAGCCAAAACAAAGCAAACAGAAGAAAAAATAAGTAACCAGCCTCTAGGAACCGTAAAGTCAAACAAGATTCAGACCTAGGACACTTAGATGAAAACAGCTATGGTGTCCAAAGCTGGAAGGGAGTTTTCCCCTCCTTGGTTACCTCCTCCTCTCCCACTGGTGACAGCAGCTGAGACACACGTGCAGGGCCTGCAGGGCTGAGAGGTCCCAGTTTCATGTGCAAATGAGGGCCATCAATCAGTAGGACGTTTCCCTTTGATTCCTCCCTGGCTCCCCCCTCCCTCCCATTCACAGCTACCAGCTGAGGGGCTGGGGAGGCTGGCTCCTGGGCCACAGCTCTGGCCGCCCGCACAGCACCAGCTGGGGCTGTTTGCTGCCAGGCTGGCATCCTGGACCTGGCTGGCACTGGCCTCTCCTCACAGCTGGTTTCCTTGCAATGAAGATGTCAGGATGAACAGAACTGGAGGCAGATGGTGGCCTCACAGGACCAGCAACAGCCCTGAGTGGCTCAAAGCAGAGACACGCGCGCATGCACACGCACACTGCTTCAGGGTGGCTCAAACTGGTCAAGAGAAGAAAAAATACTGGAGATCTTGTGCTCACAGAATAGCAGAGAAAGAAATCTGCTGCTGCCAGCAGTGTGCTTGTCTAAAGATCAAGGGCAGGGAGGCAGCCTGAATTTTCTCTAGTTTGTCCCACTTTCCCTCCCTGAGCCTGCACAGGTCACTTACCATCACCCCATCAGGTGGGGCTGTCACTGGGAAGGTGATTTAAGTCCAAAGAACACTGACACCGAGTCCCTCAGCACAATGAGTGAGAATAGTCTGCAGCCATTCTGCTTCACTGTAATGTTTTTTAGGCTCTTCCTTCATCCCTGTGTTACAAGACAAGGCTTGTAACAAGCCAGACACTTCTCCAATTAGGTCACTATCCCTGTCCTTTACCACGAAAGAGGCGTTTTAAGCATTTCCAGCACAGTCTTTCATGCTGGGGTAGCTTTATCAAACTGTCCCTCTCAATCTGGGCAGCATGCTTAAAGCAGGGTTCCCTGTGACACTGTCAGAAAACCACACCTATGTTTACATTTGAGAAACCTGTCACAAAGCTACAGCCATGGCTCTTCCTTCAAACTCCTCCCCACCTGCAGCCCAGCCCCCAGTTGCACCTGATTTCCATCTGTCTGTCTACCAGGTGAGCCAATTTGCTGCATAATTACATTGGCTGGTACACCCTCCTCCAGGTGCTTTGCTACTTGACCAACCATTGTCACCTGTGAAGGGCAGCAGGGAACATCTTTCGAGGCCAATCTCTGTGCCTTTTCATGGAGCTGACAGGAGACACCCTAAGAACAGCCTCAGCTCTTCTTTTCCTCTTTTTTTTCAAACTATGAGACAGATGAAGAGAGTTTAGAGTCAGCAAAACCTCTGCCATCACAGCAGTCCCAGCCTCATAGAGCATCTGGGAAGTTTAGAGGTTGGTGGCTTCATCCTCTTAACTGAAAAGCCTGCTTGCTCATTCACCAGCTGATTCTGCCTTTCCAAGATTCATCTCTGTTATTGCTCAGTGCCTGGGAGCACATTCTCAGTTCAGACCTCCCATGGAAAGAGTTAGGCAGCGCAGGGGCCTTCTCTTTAATGCAGAGTCAGAAAAGCAGGTATTTCTACTGGCCACAAACGACAACAAACTGCTACTTTGAGGACTGATTTAGGAGGTGCTGGATAGCTTATTTGCTGAAGGCATCACACTACGAAATAGTATTTTATTGGCAGCTATCTGGGACAAAGGAAAACCAGACTGACAGCTAAATCTATTAACAAAGCACTTGAAGTCCTGCTTCAAAACCAATGGAACAAATGGCAATCAAGCAAAGCCCGGCCTCAGCATCCACTGTCTTTATTTTTTCCCTGGAATTTTCTCTTAAGAACCAGAACAAACCAGCTGGATCAAGGCTTCGCTCAGAACAACTCAAAGAGCTGGAAACAGCATCCTACCTTTTCATCTGTAGGCCAGATGCCAAGAGGAGAGAACAAGTGCAAAGAGAATGCAAGGCAGGTGTCTCCAATCTCACTCACACAGATATGGACCCTTTGATGGTGAACCTGACAAACACATTAGTTGCAGATTCTGGTTTTCAGCAGGAGTTAGAAAGCAGCTAAATGCTGCAGAGCAGTTAAACAAAAGGTCTGCTTCAAAGTGCATCTATTTAAGCTGTCTTGCTGGTATGACATAGGATGAAAGTGCAGCTAGAGCACGCGGGTTGCCTCATCTCTGCACTGGCCTCAGGGCAGGCTAACACTCTGTGTTACCGCGTCACTGGGAATCTTACATTAATAATGCAGATAAATACCTGTACTGCACTGTTGTCAGGGGAGATCCGAGCTGTTTGCCAAACCAAAACAGAGCAGGGACAAGCATGGGGACCTTGGGTTAATGCAACACTGCTGTGCCAGCGGCACAGAAGTCCCAGCCTTCTCTGAATTGCTTGTTTCCCTGCCTTGATCCATCTTTAATATCGGAAACCTCTTCCTACATCCTTTGTTTTTCTTACTGTACAGAAGCTGTAAAATCCACACTTCCAAAAGGCAGCTAGATAGCACATCATCATCCCTGGTTCTCAGTGCTGAGGTTCCTCAATGTCTGAACACCAAAGTAAGCTTCACCCTTTTCTCTGTCAGGACCACAGTCCACAAAAGAATACTGTGCTAGCCCCACGCTTGCTGGCGTAGGTGATAGCAACATCTTCACACTGCTAATGAAATTTTGCCCCGAGATGTACACCTGGCATAAAGAAGTCTGGCCCTTCTAAGGAGATGCCTTTCCTAAATTGCTCTAAACCAAGCACAGGTGTTAAAACAAGTCCAGAACTCATCCTCTTCTTAGGGTTCATATATAAATAAGGGAAAGAACAGCTGAAATACCTGCCAAGATAAGCTGTCCCTGTAGTTCTTCATAACACCAGACCTACATCCTCCTTACTCCACCTAGTGCTGTGCACTTCCTTTATATACCCCAGGGATTACGAGCCACCTGCCTCTTGATAAAGCAAATCTGCCTACTAACAAGAAAATGTGTTAAGTGAAGATAAGGCCTTAGAACTACCCAGGATGCAGGCTGAGGGCTGATGAGTGAGTTGCAGTGCTGTCTCTCAGCTGCTCTTTCTGATCCATTTTGGGATAGTAGGGGATGGTCGCAATCCAGTAAGGGAAAACGGGGGGGTTTTGCATCTTGGGTGACTTCCCCTGCAGGCAGTCTCTTCCTCTGGACTCACTGGTACGATTGCTATTGCTCAGCCATGGACTGAGTGGGTACGCACAAATTCAGGCACAGTTTCCCCTGTAAATACATTTAAGTCCCTTTGGCTCTGAAAGTGCCCCTGCTGCATTTGTTTTGCATATGACAAAGCAGGAACATCAGATCATCTACATTCATTCACATATCTCACTTAAATCATGACACCTGACAGTCCTAGCTCTAACTTTTCACATGTTCTTCATGTCACAGCTGAGAAGAACAAAACTCTTGAACCAAGAAAAAGAGAATAACAAGATCCTTTATCGCCCTAGACCACAAATGATGCAGTTTTATGCTCGAGGCTGAACAAAGCTAGACTCAAGCACATACGCTGGGCCAGATTTCTTTTTGGCTCTGATAAGCTCAGACTTTGGCAGGAATGCGTAAAGATTTCCTGGGCTCCAGACAATCCCAGGCTGCAGCAATAGACAAAGTGTATGCGCGTCTACATGGGTGTCGTGCATATGTTCATGTGTGGCAGGGATGACAGACAATAAACCCAGCTATGTGTGCCAAGCTCCCCGTAAATAAGAAGCCATGGGGTGATGGATGGGGCTTGGGAAGGCCGGGAGCAGAATGGACGGGGTAGGCTCTGTGGTAGCTGACACGCAGAGAGCTGGCTGGAGCCAGGACGATGGCATTGTGCAGATAAATGAGATTTCACTTCCCTGCTGGGTCTCTTTCCATCTGTTTTTCTGTTTCTGGAGGCAAATGCTGGGAAGCTTCATAAACAATCTGCTAAGAGACCTTCCTATTTCAAAGGGCTCTCTCCCAGCTTTCTAGGGCTCCCAAAAGAAGACAGGTAATCTTATATGCATGTTTTTCTTTTCCTCCCCAGGGCAAAAGTAAAAACACTTTTCTTCTCTCCAACATTTTTTGCACACTCACTTTTTAAAGAATTTTTTTTTTGCTGCTGGCTCAGACATCCTTGGGACGACAAAGCAGCAGAACCTCCTGTTCAGAGATCCTTTTGGGTCCCTCTTCGAAGCTGTCCTCCTTTCTTATGTTTCTGCTCTCTATTGTCACCTTTCCTCCCTACCTTGCCTTTCTTATTTACCTGACTCCACAGTTTACTTGTCCCTCATGGCTGTGCGTGTGGTAGATATTTTAGGCTGGGGTACTTGAATCCTGCCACCACCTTTGGAAACATCTGCTTTCCTGTGCCCATGTTGTTTTCTCTCACTTTCTGCCATCACCAAACAGCACTCCAAGGCAGAAAGGGCCAAATTCACTAATTCGCTACTTGCACTAGTGGCACAAGAGACAAGGCACGGAGATTCAGGCTTACAAGGGGTTGAGCAGAAGCTGTAGCTGCCCCTGTGCCTCCACAAAGCATCTCTCTGGGACAACTCTTACCCAGTGACCACTTGAAACGTGACTCAACATCAGTTGAAGGGCTGGAACGGGGACTCTGGTTTTGCTGACCCAGTGGCCCAGGCAATTCTTTCTTCTCAGTGGTTGGATCTCACTGACAGACCGTGCTCTGCCCTCCTCACAGCTGAAGACAGAAATCACTTCTTCACAGAGGAAATACCCTCTCCTGCAGCCCAGACTCACAAATAAGCTGGCAGTTTTGTAATTGTCACAAAGTCACTGCTGGGCTGCAACACCCTGGCTCTGGAGCGAGTCCAGAGAAGAGCAACAAAGCTGGTGAAGGGGCTGGGGAACAGGCCTAATGAGGAGCATCTGAGAGAGCTGGGGGTGTTTAGCCTGGAGAAGAGGTGGCTGAGGGGAGACCTCATTGCTCTCTCCAACTACCTGAAAGGAGGTTGTGGAGAGGAGGGTGCTGGCTTCTTCTCCCAAGTGGCAGGGCACAGGACGAGAGGGAATGGCCTCAAGCTCCACCAGGGGAGGTTTAGGCTGAACATTAGGAAAAAAAATTTCACAGAAAGGGTCCTTGATCCCTGGCAGAGGCTGCCCAGGGAGGGGGTTGAGTCCCCTTCCCTGGAGGGGTTTAGGGGACAGGTGGACGAGGTGCTGCAGGACATGGTTTAGTGATTGATGGGAATGGTTGGACTCGATGATCCGGTGGGTCTTTTCCAACCTGGTGATTCTATGATTCTATGATGAATACTGGACACCTTGCAAATCCTTCAAGTCACTACGTACCTCACCTTCAACCACAGCCATGCCACCCTCTCTCCTGTGCCTACCCTGACCCGCACAGAGAACTTCACTGCTCTCAGCATCGGTGTGCGAGCAGGGAGGGTGCAGCACCAACATCCTCCAGGGACAGAGCAGCCCAGCACGGTACTGAAGTGGAAGAGTGAATGAATATGCAGTACCCTCTGCTCTGCTTCCCTCTGGGACTTCACGGAGTGGCTGACACAGCCATCATAAGCGACCCGCTATCAAACACAGAGCCTCCCCTACCCAATAATGAGATTAAAATAGCAATGAGTCTGAGATTAGCATCCAAGATATAGTCGCTTGCTGTCAGCACAGCAGAGAAGACTCTCCAGTTTAATGCACAATGCCTAGTGACAAATGAGACACAATCAATAGCAAAGGTCATTGCTCACCCAGCTGGAAAGCACCCACCAGTGTGACAGGGAAGAAGGTGGGGGGGGCAGATTTGGCCCCATCTTCACCGGGAAGAGAGGTAGATTTGTCCCGACCGGCAGAATAGTTAGGCTGTGCTTTCAACATTTTTCCTTGCGCATCATTCTCACTTTGAAACAAAACGTGTAGGATTAATACCTCCCTCTGCAAGGGAGAGGAGATGGGAATACAAACCCATTTCCATTAAACCCTCTGGATGACGGAAGACTTCAGGTGTGAATTGGATAAATGTCACTTAAATCCTACATGATGAATTACTAGCTGTAATAAGCCATTAACTGATGCCAAATTGATTTAATTCAGAAACGAGATCTCACTTTTGTCAACAGAGGAAGATAAGAGAATAACCCGCGGGTACTCGGGGGCTCCGTGCGCGGCTCTGCAAACACAATAACTCGGTGAGAGAATGTTCCTTCACCCCTTGGCCACTTTCCACAGCAGCTTCGAGCCAGGATGAACCCTTGGGGTGCGCGTAGGGCTTGGCAGCTGAGAGAGAGGACGATGCCTCTATCTGAGGTGACTTTGCTTCCAGGGACACGGAGAGCCATCTTGGGAGGGACCCCCTGAAGTAGCAGGGACTTGCAGGAGGGTGATGGGGTGCGAGGTGCACTGTGCATCTCAAGGGGAGCTGGGAGCCTCGCTCCCTGCCACGAGTGACAACTGAGTTGCCTGGATGGACCCCTGAATTAGCAGGGACTTGCAGGAGGGTGATGGGGTGCAAGGTGCGCTGTGCATCTCAAGGGAAGCCGGGAGCCCCGCTCTCCACCACGGGTGACAACTGGGCTGCCTGGATGCCCCCTCTGAATTAAGAGGGACTTGCAGGAAGGTGATGGGGTGCAAAGTGCTCTGTGCATCTCAAGGGGAGCCGGCAGCCCCGCTCTCCACCACGGGTGACAACTGGAGGCACCGGTACCGGCGCCGTCCGAGCTCGGTGCTAGGTTCTCCCCACCCGCCACCGAGCGATGCCGTCCCGACAGCGGCACCGGGGGTGTCCCCGCCACCCCCAGCCTTTGTCTCCTCCGGAAAAAAAGTGCCCCCCACCCCCGATCGTGGAGCAAAGCAAAGCGAAATAGGCTGGTGGGAGCATCCCGGTGCGCGCAGCGCTGCTTACCTGTCCGCAGCTCCGGGGCGTGCGCTGAGCCTGGGCTGCCGGGGGGACCGGGGGGGCTCGAACCGGGAGGAGGAGGAGAAGGAGGAGGAGGAGGAGACAGGGGGAAGGCAGTGGGGGAATGTGGAGAGGAACTAAGGACGCCGGGAATCCCGGGGGACTGGGGTGCGCGGGGCGGGGGAATTCGGGGTGTGCCGGGGTGTGGGGAGGTGCGGGGGGGAGCGGGGAGGAGGAAGGGGGGGAAAGGAGGAGCTGGAGAGGTACAGGGTGTGCGGAGAGAGCTGGAGGGGGGCAGGGGGGAGCTGAGAGAGTTGTGGGGGTGCAAGGGGAGCTGGAGGGAGGCAGGGGAGAGCTGGAGAGAGCTGGAGGGGTGCGCCGGGAGCTGGAGAGGGACAGGGGAGAGCTGGAAAGGTGCACCGGGAGCTGGAGAGGGACAGGGGAGAGCTGGAGAGAGCTGGAGGGATGCAAGGGGAGTTGGAGAGATGTAGGGGATGCGAAGGGAGGGGAGTTGGGAGGGTGAGGGGGTGCAGGAGAACCTGAAAAGGTGCATGGGGGGCTGGAGGAGGGCAAGAGTGCGGAGAGAGCTGGAGAGGTGCAGGGCTTGCCGAGAGAGCTGGAGGGGTGCAGAGGGAGCCGGAGGGGTGCAGGGGTTGTGGAGAGAGATGAAGAGGTGCGGAGAGAGCTGGAGAGGTGCAGGGGCTGCGGGAAGGCGAGGGGCTGGAGGGGTGCAGGGGGGCAAGAGGGTGCGGGGGGAGCTGGAGAGGTGCAGGGGAGGCGCATGATGCCCCGGGGCGAGGGGGCAGGAGGAGCAGGGCAGCGTGAGCGCGGGGCTCCCGAGGGGCCGGGGTAGGAGCAGCCCCTGCCCGGCGGGGCACGAACCGGGGCAGCCACAGCCCGGAGCCAAAGGCGGGGCCGCCGGGGGCCCGGGCTGCGCTTCCCCGGGGTGGGAGAGCGGGGAGGGCAGCGCCGCCCCCCGCCGCTCCTCCCGCCGCCCGGGGGCGCTCGCGTCGCGCGTCGTGACGTCACCCGCGCGCGCCGCCAGAGAGCGGCACCGGCTGAGGGCGGGCAGCGGCACCCACAGGGCACCGGGAGCCGCACCGAGGTGGGGGAGCGGGGAGCGGCACCGAGAGGGCGCCGGGGAGGGGGATAGGTACGGAGAGGGCACCGGGAGCGGTACCGAGAGGGATGGGGAGTAGGGAGTGGTACCAGGGATCGGTACCGAGGGGACATCGGGCACCGGGAGCGGTATAGAGAGGGACGGGGAGCAGGGAGCGGTACCGGGGAGTGGAACCGAGAGGGCACCAGGGAGGGGGATCGGTACCGAGAGGGATAGGGAGCAGGAATCAATACTGGGGATCGGTACGGAGAGGGATGGGGAGTAGGGAGCGGTACCAGGGATCGGTACCGAGAGGGCATCAGGCACCGGGAGTGGTATAGAGAGGGACGGGGAGCAGGGATCAATATTGGGGATCGGTACCGAGAGGGATGGGGAGCAGGGATCAGTATTGGGGATCGGTACCGAGAGGGATGGGGAGCAGGGATCAATATTGGGGATCGGAACCTAGAGGGATGGGGAGCAGGGATCAATATTGGGGATCAGTACTGAGAGGGACGGGGAGCAGGGATCAATATTGGGGATCGGTACGGAGAGGGATGGGGAGTAGGGAGCGGTACCAGGGATGGGTACCGGGAGGGCACTGGGAGCGGTAGTGAGAGGGGTGGGGAGTAGGGAGTGGTACCAGGGATCGGTACCGAGAGGGCATCAGGCACTGGGAGTGGTATAGAGAGGGACGGGGAGCAGGGATCAATATTGGGGATCAGAACCGAGAGGGATGGGGAGCAGGGATCAATATTGGGGATCGGTACCAAGAGGGATGGGGAACAGGGATCAATTTTCAAGGGGTGTCTGGATGATGTTCTTAGTTATTTAGTTTAGTTTTCGGTAGTCCTGCCAGGAGCAGGGAGTTGGACTCAGTGATGCTTATGGGTCCCTTCCAACCTGAGATATTCTCTCCAGGGGAGAGGATGGCTTCATGAGATGACCATGTTAATAAAATAGGAGCCAGAGGATAAACATTGTTTTTTTGTGATCACTTCCAGGTTCTGGGAAAGATGACCACTCTCACACGGCAGGACCTTAACTTTGGGCAAGGTAATTGTTCTGCTACACTGCAAACTGCAAGGTTTCTTGTTGGCACAGGAGCTTGTGGGACTGTTGTCTGAGGGTTGCTCTGTCCTTAAACTTCCTGCAGCTAAGGGGAATCAGGTGAAATATGTGCAGGGGAAAAAAACCCTGAATTTCTGTGAATATATGGTGTTGCTTTGCACGCTTCCCACCTTTCCTGCTTCAGCATCCCTTACTGTTGTTTTTCAGTTGTTGCAGATGTCCTTTCAGAATTTCTGGAAGTGGCTGTTCACCTTATCTTATACGTCAGAGAAGTTTACCCTATTGGCATCTTTCAGAAGAGGAAAAAATACAACGTACCTGTCCAGGTAGGAGATTTTCCTGGAAGCTGACAGCCACACGGACAAGGAAAGTAGCAGGCATCAGTCAACACTCAACAGAACAAACAAACTTCCAGAGTTTGTTATAATGTGCAAGTTTATTCTTGAAGAGAACTTCATTCCTGTCAAAAGGGAAAACAGCCCTGTAGCTGAGGAGACAGCAGTACTCGTGGAACAAGCAGGTCACAGACAACAGTAGCAGAAAGCTTCCCCAGCTGTGAGCAGTAAGGTAAAGCCTGCTTCCTAGGAAGCAGGGATGACTGGAATATACTGTTCCTGATTGTCATGGTTTAGCCCTCGGCCAGCTAATTTCAGCAGCTAAAACTGAGCAGTTGGGCTCCCAAATCCCTTTTCTCCCCCAGCCCCAGGGAAAAGCAAAAGAGAAGTCAGATGAAAAAGACTTGTGGGTTGGAAACTAAACTATAACAGCTTTAATACTATGATGATAACAATAGCAACGATAATAAATGCACACAAATATATGAAGTCGCTCCCCCACCCCTTGATGACTGTAGATCACCACAAATTCTGCAGAGCCAGCTAGGAAGGGGTCAGCATCAGGAGAGAGCCGGACACAGGAACTAGATTCAGGAACACATGGATCCAAGATCAGGTGTAAACAAACAGATGAGGTCCTCACTGGTCATCAGCTACCACAGAAGAGAGCGAGACAAAAGCTCTCTTCTTTTTTTTTGAGCAACAAAGCTGGTGAAAGGGCTGGAGTACAGGCCTTATGAGGAGCGGCTGAGAGAGCTGGGGTTGTTTAGCCTGGAGAAGAGGAGGCTGAGGGGTGACCTCATTGCTCTCTACAACTACCTGAAAGGAGGTTGTGGAGAGGAGGGTGCTGGCCTCTTCTCCCAAGTGACAGGGGACAGGACAAGAGGGAATGGCCTCAAGCTCCGACAGGGGAGGTTTAGGCTAGACGTTAGGAAAAAATTCTTTACAGAAAGGGTCATTGGGCACTGGAACAGGCTGCCCAGGGAGGTGGTTGAGTCACCTTCCCTGGAGGTGTTTAAGGCACGGGTGGACGAGGTGCTGAGGGATATGGTTTAGTGTTTGGTAGGAACGGTTGGACTCGGTGATCTGGTGGGTCTCTTCCAACCTGGTTATTCTGTGATTCTGTGATTCTGAGACCCTCATGATTACTCAGTTTTATACAGAGTATGATGCATATGGTATGGAATAGTCTGTCAGTTTGGGCACCCCTGTCCTGGCCACCCCTCCCTGCAGGTGCGACCCTTCTTCATCTTGGACTTACGACACTCCACCAGCTCGAGCATGGCCTTGGTTGCTGTCTGCATCCCAGTGCCCTGTGTTACCACTTCTACAGAGAAGCATTGTCTGAAAAACATGCGGTTAACTTTCAGAAGATGAAGTTACTTAGATGAGACTGAGCTGAAGTTAGAAAACTGATTCTACCTCAGTTCAAGCCACAACACCGATATACCACAACTGTATGGGTGCAGTGCCTCAGCTAATTAACGCTTCTATGAAAGACTTACCGGTTTGAATTCGCAACTTAGTGGTGAAAAAATGTTACCTGACCTTGTATGACACCAGCACTTCTGTTTAAATCTTTCCATTTAGCATTGTCTTGGTTCCCATCAGAACACAGCTCTGACTGTTCACTGTGTTTGCCACAGATGTCCTGCCACCCGGAGCTGAATCGGTACATCCAGGACACGCTGCACTGCGTGAAGCCCTTGCTGGAGAAGGTAAGATCATATCAGGGAGGTGGTTGCAAATGGTTTTGATAGAGAATAAGAAAACATAAGCACTGTCTTCATTGCAGAATTTATTTACAAATTTACCACACACAATATTCTAGCTGATAAAGTTACTAACAAAAATAAAAAGTAACATCCATAACCTTTCCTTGCAGTTAAGGCTCTGCCTTGCTGCTGATTATTAGCATTATTAGCATGAGATTATATATTTATATATTTTCAGCTACATCATCCTACACATTAACTTCATATTCTGCTTTGGAATACATTTAAGTTCAAGCACCTGTCTGGCAGAATAGTTTGAATGCTTTGCTGTAAGCCAGCAAGCACAGGTAGGTTGGAACTGTAGGTTTTGTAAGAGAAAGGTCTGACCATACAAAACATGTCAGGATATAGGATGCTGGCAGATCTTGCATTTCTGCTCTTTACAGACGACCTTAATACACATTTAGAGAAGGGAAATAAGTCAGTTTTACATTGCGGTTGTACAAAGCTGCTGTATTTGGCCAATAGTCTATCGTAGAATCGTTTAGGTTGGAAAAGACTTTTAAGGTCATTGAGTCCATCCTAGCACTGCCAAGAAGTTAATCTCAACTTCCTCATTGTTGGCCATTGATGCAGTGAGATGGCTGTACATTTCTTCTTTGTTCCAAGACAGCATCTAGAGAAATGTACTTTTTAGTGCAATTCCTCTCCCTAGGCCTTAGTGACAAGCAATCAGTTTAACATCTGGCAAGGAAAGGGCTTTGCAAAAGCATTTTTTCTGATCAATAAGAATAATCTGACAGTGCTCAAGCTCTGGATATCTGCCAGTGCAGTGAGCCATAACGCACACTTTTATCAGAAGTATGTGAAGCACATTGGGAGCAGTAGACAGTTCGTTGTAAGGAAGGGATTTTTATCTCTGTTTTTGCAGAATGATGTGGAGAAAGTTGTAGTTGTAATCCTGGACAAAGAGCACCACCCTGTGGAGAGATTTGTCTTTGAAATCACCCAGCCACCCCTTCTTTCCATCAGGTAACGTTTCTGTTACTGCTTGCCCATGGCCTCCAGCTCCTGCCACCGCAGAGATGTTCTGGCAGCAGCTCCAGGCCCTCGTGCTTTGCTGCATGCCAGTAACGACTGCTGTCTCCTCAACAGTTCCGAATCCCTGCTGTCCCATGTGGAGCAGTTGCTGCGTGCCTTCATCCTGAAGATCAGTGTGTGTGACGCTGTGCTTGACAACAATCCCCCAGGTAGATGCATCCATACAGACTAATAGCACAGGATTGCTTGACTTGAAACAACAGGTAGTGTCCAATCCTCTATTAATTGTCCCCTGATGCGGAGCCTCCCATTCTTTTTGCAGGCTGCACCTTCACCGTTCTGGTTCACACGCGGGAGGCTGCCACACGGAACATGGAAAAGATCCAGGTGATAAAGGTGAGCGATATCTTTGGCTGCCTGGATTGTGTGTGAGTGAGCTGCAAAGACTGGAAATTACAGCGTTCTGGTCATCTCTGAGGTTAAGGCCGCTAGATGTTTTGAGTATGTAAGCTTCACGATACACTTTGCAACTTTGTTTTGAATGAGTTAAAATGTTTTACACTGACGAGGTGACTGAGCACATCGACCACACAGCAGCCACAATTGCAGACAATAGCTGCTTCAGTGCTGAATTAGATTGTAACAATGCTTGCTGCATAACGCCTGCTCAGTCACTTAATATTATTCCAACATATGAAACAGGTACTTGAATTTAATCAACAACAACAAAGCCCTCATCCCCACTTGCTTTGTACAGATGGCTGGTTCTTTATGAATAGCAAGGAAGAATAATATTCAAGTAACTAGTGGGGTTTACATTTTATCTTGGAGGAAAGTGTGTGCTGGTGACATTTTAAAGCTAGGTATTTTTTTAAGAATCCTTGCTTAGGTACAGGGAAACCTTTTTTCCCTGAGCCAAGTTATTTGGGTGTCCTAAGGCAAATAAATAAAGCTAGTGAAGTATAAAAATGGAAGTCTGCTCTGTACTGCTTGGTAATGGAAACTGGTGGTATAGAAGGCCAGCCTTTAACCTTACAAGGCAGGACAGAAATCCATACCCTGAGCGATTTGGAGTTGCAGTTAAATGCTGGTGTAATGCACATCACATGTGAGCTTAGGACATCAGAAGTGAGATGTCACCTTTGCAATAAGTAAAGTTAACATTATAACTTGATGCTGTAACCGAAGATAATTACGCTGAGTCACAGGGCCAAGTGTTAGGTTTTGCTGTTAGGAAAGGTTTGAGTTACCTGCTTCGTCCCTCAGCCACTGGATCTCATTCACTTAACGCTGACCTAGTGCTAACAAACAGCTCACCTTACAGAGCCTGCAGGCCTCTGCAAATAAAACCCCTTGTGCTCCTGCCCTAGGATTTCCCGTGGATCCTTGCTGATGAGCAAGACGTGCACATGCACGACCCCCGGCTTATTCCCCTGAAAACGATGACCTCTGATCTCTTAAAGGTGAGCAGAGCATTCTGGCCCAGTAGGAGGTTGGAATGGTGTGTAGTTCTAAGCTTTGTTGACTCTGACGCCAGCTCTGCAGTTTTCTGTAGGGTAACAATTTTAACACTGCTGAGCAGTAGCTTAGTTTTGCAGATAGCTGTGCCATTAATAAAAACAGGGCAAGATTCCTCATAACTAAATAGGAAATCTGGTTATGGGATAAGGTACAAACTCTTCCTATTTAGACAACTGCAAACATTTTTTTCCATTCACCTACCTGCATATCAAATGGAATCAGCGCTTGCTTCTCTCCTCCAGATGCAGCTGTATGTAGAAGAGCGAGCCCACAAAGGCACCTGATTTTAACTCTTCCTTGCCTTCAAGCCTCATCTGATCTTCCAGTGGAACAGGATATCACAAACCATACCTTGATAACCATCTCTTCAGTTGGCCTTCTGGGTGAATGTAGAGCAGCTGCTGCCTCTTTATTTCAAGTGCTCTTACCGCTGTAAATAGAACTGACTTGGAATGTGGAGCCAGAGCCTGTTCCGATGTACACTCGTGTGTTAGAGTGAGTATAGGGTCTGTTACAGTGAGTCCCTGGGGGTGGGGGCAGGATAGAAGCAATGCAGCATGCAGTCTGCACTCTGTACAGATCCAGGGCATCTCCACTGCACCTTGGTAGTAACGTACAGCGATCCATTACCTGCTCCACTAGAGCAACCGACTCATACTAAGGGTGAGCGAGGCCTTATGTGTGTCTGTCCGCTCTGACTGTCCCAAGAACTCTTCAATAAACATTAAATTTTACCATAGCTGAACTAGGCTGAGTTCTGTCCAAATCAGCCTCCCCACTCTTAAGCGAAGAAGTATTTTTATTTTGTATGGAGCTTTTGTATTTTGTGTGGAGCTTCCACCACTTTTTTTTCTATACCATTTCCGGAACATGTGTGGGATCTGTTGGTTCCTATGAGATGCTCTACAACCTTGGTTTCTCTCTTTCCCTTGGGAGAGCTTTCACTCAGGAGTGGCATTTGCAAGGTGGAATTTGTCCAGCAAAGACACTTGCTAAATGTCCTACTGCTAACAGGGAACAGACAAGGGAAACGCTGTTAATCCTGCACCTCTCAAAGGAGATGGAAGAAGGCCTCAGTATTGGCTCTGTGCGTACAGGGGTAGAAGACATGGTTCAGGGTATTTGAGCTAAGCTTGTTGGTCAGAACAAGCCAGTATAGTACATCCCTGCTTCCACCAAGTAAGAAGTGCAAGAACACTGTAGATCAAGGTTGTGTGCTGCTTCAACATTTTATATAGGGTTAAACTGTTCAGTACAAACCAAGTACTTTGGTAGTACAAAGGCGGTACGGAAAAAGCCCAGCACAATCAAAAGGCACTTGTGTTGTAAGGTAGCTACCTTAAGGGATTCCTTATCTCTTCTTTCTCCAGCTGTTTATTCAAACAATGATGGGCTGTATTTGGACAGGAAAGGAACGTACCGTTTTTATCAGATACGCTTCGAGAAATGGTAAGGAACTGAGTACTGGTGACACAGCATTTATGAAAAAGTGCTGATAGTTTCCTTATGTTATGAAAGGTCTGATATGAAAGATACATGTTTTTATGCATAATTAAACTGAAACAGGAAAATGCCATACAAAACTAGTCTCTTTCTAGCAAAGCCCTTAGGACTAAAATGTTTTACCAATGCTGTCCTCATCTCGTAAGTTCCATATGCAAGGAGGAAATAGTTTCTGTTTAAGACTTAATGTTTGGCTGTAGCACAGGGATATATTAACTAGAAAAGACCGACGTCTTCCTGCTATGGAAGGGCACTAGTAATAGCAGTAACATCCATGGTACAGGGAGACGAAAGATGGAAGGACAGAAGGCCTTCCAAAGGGCTGAGCCTGCAGAAGTTCTGCTCTGAACAAGGAGAGCTAGCTGCTTGTATTTGATATCAACTATGCAAGATAAAGCAAGGACGCTCACCCAAAAAGTGCAGACAGATAAGGACAACTGAAACCACCTTCTTACAGTCCTGAGGTAAAAGCAAACACTTCTCTTATGCTTTCATGACAATGTCATGGGCCCAATGGTGATGCTGCTGTTTGTCACTCGGATCCCGTACCATCCTGCCCAGCACTGGGTGTCTTGGCCTCCGTGCTGAAACCAGATGTAACGAACTCCAGGTGGGTAATTCTGGAAGGTGTGAGAAATCTGGAAATAAGAAGAAAATTCCCTCTTAATTTGCCTGAAAGAAATAGCGGCGACCTAGAAGTTAGGACAACTACGGTATGCGAGTCTGGTCTCTAGAAAAGCTCTTTTATTCAGCCCTCTGGCCTGAAATCCTCTCAAAGTCAAACCTAACATTAAGCTTGATTCTTAGGTATGTTTGTCATGCAAGCAAGAATGTAATGGGGAATGTACAGCCAATCAAATGAGTTAAACATTGTTAGCAGTTTAAGAACAGTAACGTTTACAATACTTTAAATGACAGCCATGCAGTGGTGTGAAAACAAAGCTTTTTGATCCAATAAAAACAAGAACTGTGCTCTTGTAACTTAGTTACGTAGACAAACCCAGAAACAATTAGAGAATGACACAGAACCCTGGGGGATACTCTTTAGACAACCCTGGGCACCTTCAAACGGAAACTAGCTCCTTCGTGGTGCTACTGCTCATTCTGGCCAGGGCTGACTTATCTTTTGTCTTGCGTAGAGGAGGCTGAGGAGCAGAGAAAGTAGGTCCGCTTGGGACTTTGGGCCAAGACAGACATGCAAGATTCAAGTGTCGCAACACTGACGTAAAGCTACTGCCCGCAGGGCTGCTGCTTACCTCTCTCCACAGTGCATCACTCCACTGCTCTATAACCACTGGCTCGGGGTGGAACTCATCCAGGACAAGGTAATCTTCAGAAAGCAGCCTCACCGTAATCTCATAGCGACACCCACAGTCAAATCTGGCAGCATACCTAGAGAGGCAGGGACCAAAGCGCAGGGTTGTATATACAGCATTCAATTTTCTTTAGCATTCAAAAACAGTCTCCAAAGGAATCCCCGTCTGCAGAGGAAAAGGAATGTCATCCCCACAGCTATGAAGCAGTACTAAAACTTCCACTCATCTTGCTTTTCACAGGATTGCCACCTCCCTAAAGCCCTGATGAAGAACTAATTTTATAGCATGAAAAGCTTCAGAGGCCTAGCTTATCTCTGGGCACTGCCACAAGTTCTCGGTTTTAGCACATATACATACCAGTCCTTGACTACAATTTCTGGCCGTTTCTCATCCATCAACTGATTCCAGTATCCTTCGTTCTGCAGGGTAATGAGTTGAGACTTGAAGCATGGCCTGCAACAATAGAAATAGTCACAACCTCACAAAATGTCTCTTCTGTCAACCTTCACGTTCTTCCAGGGAGCTTTACTCTCACCAAAAGCCCACCCGGACCCTGAAGGCCACCGAGGCTGGTGTGGCTAAGGCATGTCTTTTTCCATAGCCAGAACTAGACAAGGAAGTGAACTGATTAGCTTCACTCCTAGGTAAAGGAATAATTACATACAAGATGGATTAAGAGGAGTCCTGTGTATGTAGATCATATATTGGTAATGGGAAACTACTGCTTAACGGACGTAAAAACAGCTCATCCTCCTCCATCGACAGCATTTATTGCAAGCTGTTAGCATGACAAACAGCTTGCAATAAATGGTACCTATGAGGTACCAGAGCTTTGATCCTGCCAGGTAAGTGCATCTGATTCGCTTGGCAAACCTCAACCTTTGCCAGAGAAGCAGTGATCCCCATGTGGATTACCATGACTATGAAAAAGTTGTGAGTAATTCCTGGCAGGGAGAGAAATTTAGGACATACTGCAATCAGTTCTCTCAGCAGTACGCTTCTCTCTTCAGGCTAACCAGTATAAAAGGTTAATTAAGCTCCTTCCTTCTCCCACATGTGGGTTGACATTGAGTGACCTGCCTTCTAGCCCTAGTGCCTGTGCATACAGACAGGAGGAAGCAGGTCTCCCAGCTCCACATTACTGCAATCCAGTTCTTACCCATATGAAGTGACAAAGTATCTGTGTACGTCGGGGACTTGTATCTCTGTTCCGTGAGCTCCAGGCATAGCCTCAATCCTCCATTTATCTCCTTCATTATGATCAAGCTTCCAGTGATGGAAGTTCTCTAAAAACATTGATATCAAAGGTAGGTGTTAGGACTCCACTTTCCAGCAGTATCTCTGCCTATGTTAAAGAATCAGCTACAAAACAATGGGAACCTTTGAGGAGCTTTCAGGGACGCTATATTTTTCCTACAGCTGAAAGCGACTCTTCATGTTGCCATGACTTTTAGTGTGGCTGTCAGCAGCTAGGACAATAGGTAGCAACTTTCTGACCACACCAGAAACTCATAATTGGTAATAAAGTAGAATCCTAGAACGTCCTGAGTTGGAAGGGACCCAGAAGGATCATTAAGTCCAACTCCTGTCCCTGCTCAGGACACCCCAACATTCACACCTTGTGTCTGAGGGTGTTGGCCAAACACTTCTGGAGTATTGTCAGGCTGGGCACTGTGACCACTTCCCTGGGGAGCTGTTCCAGTGCTCCACTACCCTCTGGGTGAAGAAACTTTTCCTAATACTCAGCCTAACCCTCCCCAGCACATCTTCCTGCCATTCCCTCGGGTCCTAGCATTGGTAAGGAGAAAAGATCAGCACTGTGAGAGACTGTATTGAAGGCTTTACTGAAATTAGTAAGATTATATCAACTGAATTCCCTTGGTCAACTAGGTGGGTAACCTTGTCATAGAAATTAAGTTTGTCAAGTAGAATTACTGTAGTCATATTAGTCAAGTGTTTGACAACAAAAATTCCCCAGCTGCCCAGATTTTTAATCTCAGTAACTGGTAGTTTCATTAACGTAATGTACTTGCAACTTTTCCAGTTGCAACCACACATACGTGTTTACCAACAGTTCATCTACCCACAGCAGTTCCACCAAGGGCGTTTCCTCATGGATCTGATTTGGCAGAGATCCGAGACTTCATCTCGAGACTTCTACCCACCATAGTTCTGCCATGGGTGTTTCCCTGTGGGTCTGACCCGGCAGAGATCTACGAGCAGCCCGACAGTCCCAGCCACCACGAGTACTTGAGTAATGCAGGACACTGACTCATTTCTGAGGAAACACCCGTAGCTCTCTGCCATAAATATCGAAACCAACCTTCAGCGCAGGGGTTTTTGATTAAGTTTTTCTTCAACATGCAGAGGATGTAGAAGATTTTCCAGTCGGAGATGCTCTTGTCCAAGCCCTGCCTGTAGAAGCCATCCCGCTGGCACTTGCGCTTCCAGAGGGTGGCCAGTTCCACCACCGCCCGCCACTGCCTGCACACCAGCCTGCAGGCACAGCTCAGGTCGCGGGCGGGCAGCAGCGACAGCAGCTCCACCAGCACGTCCTCGGGGAGGTCTCCGATGGTGGTCATGGCAGCTCCAGCAGTGGGATGGAGGGAAGTGCAAGGGAAACCCCGCTGAGAGCCTGCCCACACAAGCAGGGTTGGTTCCAGTGACTAACGGCAAACACTGAGCCTTGCCCCAAGCCAAGATCCTGGCCCCAAGCCCCCAACTCTGAGCCAAGCGGAACCCAGCCCCCAGCCCTAGCCCTGAGCCGAACTGAACTGAGGCCCCAGCCCCGAGCTGAGCTGAACCAAGACCTCACCCCCACCCCCAGCCCTGAGCAGAGCCAAGCCCCCCCTTCACTTGCAGCCCAACTCCAAGCCCCCTG
This sequence comes from Phaenicophaeus curvirostris, assembly GCF_032191515.1. Taxonomy (NCBI): domain Eukaryota; kingdom Metazoa; phylum Chordata; class Aves; order Cuculiformes; family Cuculidae; genus Phaenicophaeus; species Phaenicophaeus curvirostris. The sequence continues at coordinate 5,193,392 of NC_091413.1, read as the reverse complement.
CCTTGCCCAGCCCCAAGCCAAGACCCCAGTCTTGAGCCCCCCACACCCATCTCAGCCCCACGTCAAGCTCTCTGCCCTGCCCAGCTCAGCCCAGCCCTGAGCCAAACTAAGCCCCCTGCCCCATTGCCCTCCACCTGTCCCAGTCCCAAGGCCCCTGCCCTGCCCAGAGCTCCCAGCCCAGTGCCAAGACCCCCGCCCAGCCCTGACCCCCATCCTTGACCATCCCCAAGCCCCACATCGGTCCCATCCCTAACCCCCAGCCGTGCCCCCAGCCAGCTGTGCCCCCCAGCTCCAGGCCCCTGTCCCAAGCCCCCTGCCCGCCGCAGCTCCAGCCTCGACCCCCATCCCAGGACCCTCGCCCAGTCCCGACCTCCATCCCCAAGGCCCCAACTCCCAACCATCCCAGTGCTGATGCCCATCCCTGTGCCAAGACCCCTGCCCAGCCCTAACCCCCATCCCCACCCAGCCTCAACCCCCATCCCCTTGCTTTCATCCCTCTCAGCCCCGACCCCCATCCCTGATCCCACCCCCACGTCCCCAGCCCTGAGCCCCCATCCCTGACCCCTCAAGCCAGCCCCGACCCCCATCCCTGATCCCACCCCCATGTCCACATCCCCGAGCCCCCATCCCTGACCCCTCAAGCCAGCCCCGACCCCCATCCCTGACCCCAACTCCACGTCCCCAGCCCCGAGCCCGCATCCCTGACCCCTCGGCCAGCCCCGACCCCATCCCCACGCCCTCATCCCCTTGTCCCCATCTCTGTGCCCCCTGCCCAGCTCCGACCCCCATCCCTGACCCACCCTCCCATCCCAGACTCCCATCTCCACGCCCCAAATTCCCAACCCCCCCCTCTCCTTCCCCTCCCTGACCCCCACCCCCCAAATCCTTGAGCCCCCATCCCCGCCCTGCCCCGACCCCCATCCCTCACCCCCGTTTCCGTGCCCCAATCCCCGGTCCCCCCCTGTCCCTCCCGGTCCCCCTCCCGTCCCCACCTGCCGGATGCGCGGCGCGGCCCTTCCGCGGGGCGGCCCGGGGGGGGGCGGGCCCCGCGCGCTCCCCGCCCCGCTGCCCTTTATCAGCGGGGCGGCCCCGGGGACCCGCGGCGAGCGGAGGGAGGAGGGACACCCCGAGAGGTACCGGGGTGCAGGGAGGGACCCTGGGGGGACCGGGGATGGAGAAAGGGGGAGAAACCCCGGAGGTACCGGGGATGGAGGGAGTGGGGGATCCTGGAGGTACCAGGGGATGGAGAGAGTGGGGGATCCTGGAGGTACCAGGGGATGGAGAGAGTGGGGGATCCTGGAGGTACCAGGGGATGGAGAGAGTGGGGGATCCTGGAGGTACCAGGGGATGGAGAGAGTGGGGGATCCTGGAGGTACCGGGGATGGAGAGAGTGGGGGATCCTGGAGACAGGATGGAGAGAGTGGGGGATCCTGGAGGTACCAGTGGATGGAGAGAGTGGGGGATCCTGGAGATAGGATGGAGAAAGTGGGGGACCCTGGAGATACCAGTGGATGGAGAAAGTGGGGGATCCTGGAGATACCAGTGGATGGAGAGAGTGGGGGATCCTGGAGGTACCAGGGATGGAAGAAGGGGGAGGAACCCTGGGGGTACCAGAGGATGGAGGGAGTGGGGGATCTTGGAGATACTAGGGGATGGAGGGAACCTGGGAGGATGGAAGAAAGGGGAGGAATCCTGGAGGTACCAGGGGATAATAGAGGGAGTGGGGAACCCTGCAGCCACCAGGGTTATGGAAAGAGTGGGGGACCCCAGGAGGCACAAGGGGGATGGATGGGAGAAGGGGGACCCCAAGAGGTCGGGGGTGGGGGGGGCTGGAGAAGTGGGGACCCTCCAGGCAGCACTGGAAGGATGGAGGGGGGTATCCTGGCAGGTACCAGGAGCTGCAGGGGATGAGGAAAGTCATCCAAGAACCCTCATCCCCTCCCCCTTCCCCCTGTGTGTGCGGGAAAGCCTGGCTAAGCAAGGAGAGCAGAAATGCTCCATTGGGTGAGGCAGGTGGAATTCCTGCAGGGGGTGAAATCGGTATGATTGCTCCTTTTTTTTCTCTTTTAAAAACCACATTTTACCCTTCAGGTCTATGGTTGAGGCTTAAGCGGGTGCAAAATCCCCAATGCTGCCCCCTAAAAAGCTAGGGAATTTCAAATGACAGTCATCTCCTGCTGTCTGCAGTGCAGAGAGAGGACAGACAGCTCTGCACCTGGAACATCTGGATTTAGGATGCTGTTAGTGACTCCCTATTCCTTCCTTCCCCTTGCCAGGCTGGGCACTGCCACATTTCATCAAGCAGTTCATCAGGATACGCGACCCGCTTTGTTCCTAGCGCTCTCCTAGACTCCTGAGGAGTCTGGCTGCGTCCCCGCAGTTTGCTGCAGTCTCGGCAGCTTCCCAGCAGCAGGACTCAGCTGAGATGGAAGCAGAGTCCCAGCGCATCCCGCACAGATGACACGGGGCCCTGAATCTGCACACTCATCTTCCCTTATTCCTGCATCACCCAGGCCTCGGACTCAGGGCAGCAGAGCAGTCGGGAGTCAGGATGCAGAATTAGGACCTCAAGTTCGAGAACACACTTTTGACTTAATTGTTCAGGTCGTAAGGCCAGAAAAAAAGGAATGTTAGAGAATATCAATAGAGTTATTTTCAGCTGTGCTCAGATATATATTTTTATAAAGCCTCATGACTAAGGAGATTTAAGTGGTAGCCTCTTGAGGGAAAGCCTTTCAGGTATAGAATGAACCACTGCAAATGCGGTTGGCAAGATGCTCGCCACTGATACTTAGATATTGCTTTGCAGCATTTCATAGAATCACAGAATTACTAATCCTCCAGGACTGTCAAGTCCAACCATCGGCCCAACACCCCTAGGCCTACGAAACCATGTCCTGAAGTGCCACATCTATGAGTTTTTTGAACCCCTCCAGGGATGGAGATTCCACTACTGCCCTGGACAGCCTCTGCCAGGGCTTCACCACTTGCAGTATAGATTTTTTTTTTTCCTAATATCCAATCTAAACCTCCCCGGCACAACTTGAGGCCATTTCCTCTTGACCTATCCCTGCTTAGAAGAGAAGATTTGTTATCAGTGATGTTCATAAAGGCAGAACAAACACCCAGATGCCTCACTCTGCAGGGGAGGTTGTTACTAAGAAGCAGATTTCTGCAGCAGCAGAGATTTCTGGAAGGACTGATTCCAGTCTGGGAAACTGGCAAACTGTCCACGACTGCAGGTGTCAACTGCTTGCATTTCGTGGATGGATTTAACTAAGGGCTTCACCTGGAACATAAAATATTGATCTGCTCACATGCTTGAGGGTACTGACTTCATAGAGGCCTTAAGATTAGGAAGCAATCTCTGCCACCCAAATCCTGCTTTCGGATAACGTGATTATTTTCCCTTTTTTTCTAATGCACTAGAGTTTGACATCACCGCAGAGCCTCACTTCTGAAGGACCACTGCGTGACCACTGCTTTTCTCCTCTTTCTCAGAAAGCCTCACCCAGCTTGGCCCGAGGATGGAGTCCCTGCCCGAAGCAGTCCTGATCAGAATCCTGGCTTCCATACCTGCGGTGGATTTGGTGCTGGTGTGCCGCCTGGTCTGCTGCCAGTGGAAGAACCTGGTGGATGGAGCCGCACTTTGGATCCTGAAGTGTCAGCAGGAAGGCCTCGCTGGAGCAGAGTCAGAGGAGAATGCAGAGAACTGGCAAAACTTCTACTTCCTGAGTAAGAAAAGGAAGAATCTCATCAAGAACCCGTGTGGTGAAGGTGAGAGACAAGCATAACAAGCCCTCAGATTTCAGAGATGACCAGTCACAGGGAATTTGGCATCTCCAGTCTTTGGAAAAACAACTTTAGTTGCCATTGGGTTACAGCATTTTCTTCTTGCCCAAGTCAAATCACTTAATGCATGCAGTGAAATCATTTAATGGACACGAATGCCTTTGATAATCAACCTTTGCGGAGGGCTCTACTTGACATCAACTTTACTTAAGCCCCTGCAGGGATCAGAATCACGTTTGAGAGACAAAAGTGTCTGTTGCAGAGCCCGTGTCTGGTGCAGTAATGGTACTGGCTTGTAGATTTCCAGATTTTTTCTTGCCAAACCATGGGATGAATGATCAAGCCTTTCCCCACGCAGGAGCTGGTCTGCCCTTAGCTCACCAGGCACCTCAGGCTTCCTTCCTTGAAGCAGCTCAGGCAAATCTTGTTTGTACCCTCCTTACTCCAGCCCGTGATACAGAGCTGTGCGCGTACCCCATTTGCCATTACTCTGATAATCTATGGACTTCATTTGCCACATCTACAGGGTGCTTAGCAATAAGCAAGTAACCAAGCCTCATAACCCAAGCAGCAACAAATACATTTCACACATCAGAGACCAAAGCAATATCAACACAGCTTCCCCATTTTGTTTACAGATTACTTTTCTGCAAGCTTTTCCCAATGTCCACGTTCCCTCTGGCTAAGGCCAGCAAAGTCCAGTGTTTAGTGCCAAGCTGCTTCTAGAAATACCACTTAGCAATTTAGACAAGTTAGCAATAAAGCAATTAGCATCTCTCCCTGGGCTATTCCTTAGATTATGACACTCATAGTGCTGCCCCAGTTCAGAATACCTACACAATTTCACTTTTCTTAAGTGTTTTCTTAAATAAACCCTCCCACACACAGTGATTTGGGTGAGTAATGGTAAAGTTTGTTAATATTGCATTCAACCAGACTAAAGGTTTTTACCTGAGCTCTACTTAACAAGCAAATCCCTACTCTACATACAAAATTAATGCTGCATCGAACAGTGTCCCTTTCCCAAGTCAGAGAGGGTCTGGGTCCCCAGGGGTCACAGAAACTAAGACTCATCTGAGTCTCTTTTCTGCCATTTGCAGAAGACTTGCAGCACTGGGGAGAGGTAGAGAATGGAGGTGATGGCTGGAAAATTGAAGAGCTCCCTGGGGACTTCGGGAAAGAATTCCCTAGCGAAGAAGTCCATAAATACTTTGTTACTTCTTATGAGTAAGGCTGCTTTCTTCTCTTATTCAGGGAAGGGGACGTTTTTGGCTCCCCTGGTCCTGGGAGAGACTGTGATACCAATTAACTTCTCGCATTTCAGGTGGTGTCGAAAGGCTCAGGTCATCGACCTTCGGGCTGAGGGCTACTGGGAAGAGCTGATGGATACAACCCAGCCAAAAATTGTGGTAAAAGACTGGTAAGTAGCAGGGATGCCTCAGAAGGCAGGCAGAGAGTCAAGAGAGAGAAGGAAGGGCAGGGAGGGCATGTATCTAGGCTTTAAAAGCTCAGCTCCCACATCCACTAGATGTGGGCCAGGGCTTGGGCTTGGCTTACAGAACCACTGGCAGCTCCCACAAGCTTCAAATTGTTCGTGCTTATAGCCTCTGAAGTCTGGTTTCCTGTGGTGGATGAGGGGAGGTGGTGGGTTGGGGTAAGGATCGTTACAGATTCCCACTTCCAACCAAGACTTGATGAGATTGGTAGAGCCTGCGATCATCAAGAAGCAGTTGCTCGCTCTGGCTCTTTGCCGAGTTCATATAGGTAGGGCTTGGATCTCCTTGCAGGTATGCAGGACGCAGCGATGCCGGCTGCCTCTACGAGGTCTGCGTGAAGCTGCTGTCAGAGAATGAAGATGTTCTGGCTGAGTACAGAAGTGAGACTATCGCCATCCCACAGGACAACGATGCCAACTGGACTGAGGTGAGTTACAGCCGTGGGGTAAACAGGTGACACCTAACTTGCATGAGCTGGGAATATTTTCATAGAATCATAGAATCACTAGGTTGGAAAAGACCCACTGGATCATCGAGTCCAACCATTCCTATCAAGCAGAGAGAAGCAGGAGAGTCCTCCTGGAGGAGGAGAAGGCTCTGTCTTGTGTTCTGTGGAGCCATGAGCCTGTGACTGCACAAAGGGATTACACTGGAAGGCTACCTTACATAAAACTTGGGCCACCTCTGCGGGTGTAAGATGAAGGAGATGCCCAGCTGGGAGAGGTTCAATGGCCTCTAAACAGCAGTGGGATCAAAGCTCCTCCCAATAACTCCCACTGTAAAGATCTTCATTGTTACCCAACTTGGTAGGTATGACTTGGGCGGGTGGGGTTGAAGGCTCTGTAGCTTCATCGTGGTTTGACGCTTTCCAACAACCGTTTTGTCTCTTGTCCCAAAGATTTCACACACCTTTTCCAGCTATGGGCCTGGGGTCCGCTTTGTCCGCTTCGAACACGGTGGCCAGGACACGCTGTTCTGGAAGGGATGGTATGGTGTACGTGTTACCAACAGCAGCGTGACAGTGGAGCCGTAGCTGTGCTGAACTGGGGGCTGCATGCTGGAGCTGACTTCCCTCAGGACATCCCATGGCCTTTGGATGGTTTCTGCACGGTGCTGCTTCCAGGCCGTTGAGCATACAGCCTTTCTGCCTATGAACGTGCGTGTGTGTGATGCCAGGAGCCACCACCTGTCTTTCCTCAGGGGGACAATGCAAAGACCACGATTAGATTGATGAGTGCGCTGCATCAGACTCAGCCTTGCTGCTTGCACTGATGTTCTCTCTCAGACGGGAGACGACCTAAAAATCATGCAGACCTTACTCTTCTCCTCAGCCACCAACCTCTAGCACCCAGCCCAAGCTAGACACCCCTCCTGCCTGCTTCCCACACCTAGACACCCCTTAACTTCTAAGGAGGACTTTGGGCATATTTTCTGGAAGTTAAAGAGTGGGGGAAAAGGAAGAAAGAAGAGCGTAGACCTTGTGTCTGAGAATGTACCAGGGAAACACAGAGCCCTGTCACATTTGTCACCAGCTGCTTCCATGGCCTGCAGCGAGAACCTAGCTTCTCCCATTTATAAATAATAGATGCGATTGCTTGGCTGTCAAGTGCTGTTAGTTTAGCTTTTAGTGATAATGCCAAGCATTAGGGGCTGGATCCTTCTCCCTTACACTGTTCCCGGCATCTGTTTATCAGGGAGAGTGTTGGGAACGTTAAGTCTCTCTGGTGTCCTGCTCTAGGGCTTCACTTGGCTCCCTCAGACAGATGGTAACGGGCAGTAAGTGCTGGGAGAGAGAGAGAACTTAGGGGAAGGGGTTAGAAGCAAACTGGAGAGGGGGTCCAGGAAAAAAATTCATCTACCCCTTCCCTGACCTCTGCATGCCTCATGCAGCACTCGCCCTGGGCATCCTCTGCATCTGACTCTTTGCAGGCAGGAGACATTCTTCACGCAGAAAGCTGTTAATAGCCCCACTTAACTCAGTTCTTCCTGCCTACTAACAGTGTCTGCAAAAAGTACACGTCTGCCTCCACTCCATATGCTCGCTGACAAGGCAGCACTTTGTACCCACTCCCACTAGTGCCTCTCGATACCGCTCAGGGCTGTCACCCATCATCCTGAACAAAGACATCTCAGCTTCCCTGAGCCAAGCCTGTTCTTGCTCGTCAGCTCTCTCAGAAGAGCATCCCCCTAATAGAGCCGGTGTTGCCTAGAGAGATAGGCACTTATATTTTTGTGTCCACCTGCCTGTCTTCTCTTCCCGGGCTGCCAGTGCGTACCTACTGAAATGCCACTTTGCATCAAAGTGCATCGTTACAAGTGCAGTGTGCTAGTGTTACCTGTAGCCAAAGGAGAGCTTCCTCTGCTTCATCGGGCTTCCTGCAGCGCTGCACCTCGATGCCTCGGGCACGCTGGTCTTCCAAACCACAGCTGTGCCAAGCCAGAGCCCAGGCAAACATAATAAAACGACACAATTGTGTGTGGATCTTCCCTTGTGTGCTGGGTGTTTGTGTCCTGTGCTTAAGCATGCTGCTTCTGTTCAGTTCTAGAATTATAGAATCATAGAATAACCAGGTTGGAAGAGACCCACCGGATCATCGAGTCCAACCGTTCCTATCAAATTCCTATTATGTGGAACGATGGCAACCAGTCCTATCCAAAAACCAGGAGTCGTTATGTCCTGTATAACACCATGAATCTCCCAGAAAGAGGTACATGCTTCATTCTCTGAGCCAGCAGCCTGAACCTGCTGGAAGCGCTTCATGGGGAACAGGTTTGCAGAGCAGCAGAGGTGCCCTTAAAACACAGTGGGAATTCATGCAAGGCATGGAGGAGGCCCAGGCTCCTACAGAACCTGACACATGCCCTCCAGGTCATCTGTAACTGTAGCTCTGCTGTGAGCTCAGCCTTGGTTCAGACCCAGGAGAGACCAGAACCAGATCAAAATTTCCCCTCCGTTACCCCTTCACGTGATGCCACTTTATTCACAGCCTTTCATGCAGCTGACAAGGTTGCTAGTTAATATTCAACTCGCTGCCAGCTCAGCCCCACCGAAGAAATGAGGCCTCCATCTGTCCCTAAGGAATTGGAACAGTGAGGGGATTGATATCCCACACCTCGATGCAATATTTAAACCAAACTGTTCCTAAGCCACCGTCTCACAGCCAGGATAAACCCCAGGACTGAGCCTTCAGATGCTGCATCCCTGTAAATACAGGGCAGGGCCACGGTCCCCGCTTTAGGCTTATCGAGGCTGAACACTAAATGCACGCAGCTGCCTGGGGGCTTCTCCCACCACAATTCCCCTTCATCCTGCAAAGGGGCATCCTGCAAAGCTGTCCCAACCTTCCCACCCCTCCAAGAGGTGCTTTCCAAGATGCCCAGCACCTTGCAGCTTCCCTGCAGAGAACAGCTACCTCCACCCCGCAGAGGCTCTTGTAAAAACTGCCGCTGACCTTGAGCGAGTGATTGATTGCTCCTCCTCTTCAGCCACCTCAGTGCTAGAGTCCCAAAGCAAGCAAGTGCCTGGGTACTTGAGCAAAAATACCTCACCCACGTTCTAAATATTTTGTTCCAAGTGCCTTTTGAATTTTGACCAAAGACTAGAACTCTGGACACACCAAAATCTGCACCGCACACAAACATCCAAATCCAAGATGCTGTCGACTCACCTGTCCGAGATGAAGAGAGTGCGGGAGGTTAACGGGTTCTCACGGGTTGCAGCCTTCATGCAAACTGAGGTGATGCAATTTCATACAGAAAGTCGTGCTGCAATTGTGCTCGAACTGTTCAGATGTATTAATGCTCCCAACCACTGCAGGGCACCACCACACACAGCTGGGGACTCAACACCAGCAAGCAGCCGTGTGATCCTACGCAGTAGCTTTTGGGAACCTCCAGGAGCAATGCAGGGGGGTGTGCAGTACAGACAGAAAAGAGATGTGTGCCCAGGTAACTTATAGCAGATCCGATCATCGCCCAGGCTCAGAGAATTTAGCGTTCTGAGCATTAGCACACAGAAACTGAATGTTGCTGGACCATGCGTGCCAGAGGGGTCTCCTCCCAGTCCTGATCATGGTAACAAGAGCTTTAGAAAGGGCTCCCTGTGCACCTCAAGCATCTCTGGAGCAGATCACTGAGCTCAGCCATGAGCTACACTCACAGGGAATGGAAATGTCCTTGTGACATCTCACACTGGAACAAAACCACAGGATGATGAGAACTGGAGAAAGAGTTTAAGACGCAAACAACTCACTTTTGGCCAAGGCGCCGGCATGAACACACCTCCTACCCTGGCTGCTTTAACACTCAAGAGGCACTAAGGGAAGCTCTAGATACAGCGACTGCGCAGCCTTTTCCTGCTCGCAGCAGCTGGCGTCTGATGTCCTGGGTAACCAATTACATCTTGGTGGTTGCAGTTGTACAAGATCCCTCTGTAATTTTCTTTTCTACAAAGCTATCCTTGCTATAAATGCCATTATACGTAAGAGGGTGGTTGGGTGGCTTTTTTTTTTTTCCCCCCATAATAGCTTCGACAGCAAGTCTCTTGCAGAGGAACAGAACAGAGTAAGATGGGGCCCCAGCAAGGAAGCACTAGCATACATCTCAAGTCTAATTGATTTTTTCTATATGAAGCATCTATTATTACCCACCTGGGGGGGTTCGTGGACAGATGGAGGAGTTTGCTCCCACACCAGGCATTCAAGACTGGGATGGGAGGAATGGGGGAGAAGAAAACCTAACTGACAAATCCCTGCTGCTTGCAACCCAGCTGTTCTAGCTAGTTGTAAAAGGGAGGATAGTTTAGGAATTGATTCCCTCTAAATCAAACAGCTCGTAGAGGCTGGGAACAGCGCTTCCTGACAGCCAGGAGAGCAGAGCATCAGCCACACTTGCAGCAGAGGCTTCCAGCCTAAAGCTGCAGCCAAGCTGAGTATAGTCCTGTATAGGATGGAAAACCTGTAACTTATCCTGCACAAGGATAAGTCAGGAGTACAAAACCTCAGAAGAAGTGGGAAACAATGGGCTCATGAAGAAACATCCCCTGGGCACGCACTTGCCCTTGTAGTTCAGATGGAGCCATTCCCATGCCCCCTTTATTACACCCCCTTCCTACACCATGCAGATACCTCCAGGAAAAACAAAGTCCATGGGTGAACAGCGCTGGCACTGAGCGAACCTGATTCCTGCCTCTCTTTCCATCCAGATGGTTCCTCCTGATGTCCTAGGGGCAGCGGCTGCCCTGTCCTTCTCAGTCTCCTTACCTATCAGGAGAAAGGAAAGAGCCTAAAGACGCTTTCCTGCTGGGGAGGCACTTCAGAGTTACGGAAAGAACACCTTATAGGGAGCTCCACTGGGAAAGCCTCATGGAAGCTGGGAAGCAGAACTGCTGCCTGTGACACCTACGCAAGGGGCTGAGCTCCTTAGGCAGCAGCCTGATCCAGTGGGAGGTGTCCCTGCCCATGGCAGAGGGGTGGAACTGGATGGGCTTTGAGGTCCCTTCCAACTCAAACCATTCCATGAATCTGTGAAACATCTGCTGTTTTGATAGGAAAGGTTGGACTCGATGATCCGGTGGGTCTCTTCCAACCTGGTGATTCTATGATTCTATGATTCATGGTTTGCAGAGCAGCTTTTGCTACATAGACCCTGACGCTGATCCCTGCCCTCTGGGACACTCCATGCATCTTGGAAGTACAGCTGCCTCTTGGGCAAGGGAGGCTCGGAGCACACTTTTCTGGGATGCAGGCAGTCTTTTCAACTGCAATGCACTAAACAGACAACAGTGAAAGCTTTCTTGAACACAGATCAATGCCTGCCTTTCAAATTTGATTGGAAGCAGCACAACTCGCCCAGCGCTATCCTGGGGCATCGATTTATTAAAAGAATCACTCAAGTCAGTACATTCCTTTCCTCGTAGAGTATCTTCTTACTTTAATCCAGCCCATGATTATTGGAAGAATCACCCCCAGAGCAGCAGGGCTGTCTGCACCCCCATCTGCACCATGCCCAGGCACTTTGCTTCCCTGCACATGAAGTTCAACAGCCCTTCCCAGCAAGGGAAGAGTCCCAGCGATATTACACGTGCCCTTGGCTCACCTCCCTCGCAGGCACTTAGAGCAACTCATCTGGAGCTGCTATCTGTGCAGACCCATTAAGCACAGCGCAATGAGCGTTCCCAGAAAGGCAGAGAGGCCACAATAAAACCATAAGAGCACTCGCTAGACTGATGGATCGTGGGGGAACACACCTAACGGCAGCAGGAGCGGAGCTGAGCGCTAAGCAGGGAGGGGAGCAAGCTTTGCCAGTGAGATATTCCCTCTGGACTCGGCACTGGTGAGACGGCTCCTCGAATCCTGGGGTCAGTTCTGGGCCCCTCACCACAAGAAGGATGTTGAGGCTCTGGAGTGAGTCCAGAGAAGAGCAACGAAGCTGGTGAAGGGGCTGGAGAACAAGAGGAGCAGCTGAGAGAGCTGGGGGTGTTTATCCTGGAGAAGAGGAGGCTGAGGGGAGACCTCATTGCTCTCTCCAACTCCCTGAAAGGAGGTTGTGGAGAGGAGGGAGCTGGGCTCTTCTCCCGAGGGACAGGGGACAGGACGAGAGGGAATGGCCTCAAGCTCCACCAGGGGAGGTTCAGGCTGGACATTAGGAAAATATTTTTCACAGAAAGAGTCACTGGGCCCTGGCAGAGGCTGCCCAGGGAGGGGGTTGAGTCCCCTTCCCTGGAGGGGTTTAAGGCACAGGTGGACGAGGTGCTGAAGGACATGGTTTAGTGATTGATGGGAATGGTTGGACTTGATGATCTGGTGGGTCTTTTCCAACCTGGTGATTCTATGCCTCTCACCGGGCATGTTACAGCTAGAAGGACCTGCTCACAAGCCAGCTGCCTGGCAGGGACAGGGTACGAGGGGAGCCTGGCTAGCAGGGTGGGTTGTACAAGCGCTCCCAGGAGAGTGCATTGAAATGCACAGGGGTAGATAAACCCACAGGCATGTGAGCACGTCCACAGCCACACAGAGCATTTCAGAAACCACCCATTTGGCCTTTCTGCACTGCCAAGACCAGGACGTCCTAGGACACTGACAGAGGGCACTGGCGCAACCTCTCAGCTGGTAACAGAGACCCACCTCTGGCTGGTATTGCCATGGACCTCACATCATTCCCTTTGGCTTCCCAGAGCTCTTTTCCACACGTACGTCGAGGGCTGCTATCACGCAAGGAGGTAGGAGACAGGTAGTAAGAACATCATGGTCCACTGCGGTTCCCTGCAGGAACGGGCTGGTTTTCCCGAGCACAAAACTTCTCTGAGGAGGGGCGGGAGATGCGAGCGGGAAGGATGATATCAAAGCTCTGCTACTTGCAATCCTTCCAAAAGGTCCTGAAGTCAAGCAGTGCCGTTTCCAGCTCGCCACACTCCATGCAGCTCCTCTCGTTAATATTGACACATGAAGCATTGCAAAATGAAGCAGATAAAATCCTGATCCAGATATGAGTAATGACTTCACATTTTTTTGTAAATTAAACCTAATCTTGTGTTGACTGTGCTATACAAGGAGAAATAATGAAACAGATTAAGATGAGATCTTGTTCGCTCTTGCTGAACAAAAGCCAATTAATTGCCAGCAGGATTATTGTGAAGTCTTTCTCGTCTTAGACAAATGCAATCAGATAGAGTCTAGGTGCTGGTGGAGGAGCCCTGCTTATTGGAGCGGTAACTCTGCCTGGACAGACGAATACAGTGCAAGGCCTCAGTTAACCACATGTAGACTCCTACCTTGCTCTTTTTGCCAGCCTCTCTTGCGAATTTGCACCCAGGAGATGCTTTAAAACCATCCCCACTCACCCAGCCCAGCATACAATAAGTCCCCTTGTCCTGCCTACAGCAGACATCTCCCCATCTGCACAGCTCTCCTGGCACAGATTCATTGACTCTTTTTTCAAAGGTCTCTGTCTATGAAGGCTTTAACCCTGCAAGTCCTTCCTGACTGCCCTGCGCCACACGGAGATGTTTCCTTTCCATTATCCAAGCTAAATCTCAGCGGCAGTCTCTCAGCTACTTGCCCGGTCCACAGCAGAACCACCTTCTGCCTTTCTGCCTGCCACAATGGAAAGCAATATTGTCCAGCGTAACTCCCCTGGTGGAGCTTGAGGCCATTCCCTCTCGTCCTGTCCCCTGTCCCTTGGGAGAAGAGCCCAGCTCCCTCCTCTCCACAACCTCCTTTCAGGCAGTTGGAGAGAGCAATGAGGTCTCCCCTCAGCCTCCTCTTCTCCAGGATAAACACCCCCAGCTCTCTCAGCTGCTCCTCTTGTTCTCCAGCCCCTTCCCCAGCTTCGTTGCTCTTCTCTGGACTCGCTCCAGAGCCTCAACATCCTTCTTGTGGGGAGGGGCCCAGAACTGACCCCAGGATTCGAGGAGCGGTCTCACCAGGGCCGAGTCCAGAGGGAGAAGAACCTTAGCAGTCTTTTCCAAGCTTAACGAGTCTATGATTCCTGCCTCTTCTCAGATGCCCCGTTCCCGAGATATAATAGAGCTTTGGGAAAAGCAGGCATTGTAGGAAAAAGATCTAATGTCATTGCTCTCCCAGGAAAATAAGGGAAAGCTTGGCACAAGGAATGACTATGGGATTCGATGAAAGACTTCAGCACTGCAAGGCACGCTACTTGAGAGAAATTCATGCTCTGCTGAGTACATTCACCACCATGTGGGAGCCCTAAGCCACCGCTGGCCTGTGGGACACAGGGAAAGACGCAACAGCTGATACAGCACCAACAAAGTTGGCATGGAAAACCAAATCCTGGTTCTAACTGGGAAGGTTCAGGGTAGGAACAGAAAGCAACGCCAGCACCCCTGAAAAAAGGGCAACGGCTGTGTCATAGAATCATAGAATCACCAGGTTGGAAAAGACCCATCGGATCATCGAGTCCAACCATTCCTATCAAACACTAACCCGTGTCCCTCAGCACCTCGTCCACCCGTCCCTTAAACACCTCCAGGGAACCCGCTGTCCCACTCCAAGAGCAGAGTGAAGCTAAAATCCACCCTACCCTGCCAGTTCACGACAATCCCTACTTTTCTGACAGTACCAAGAGCTCCCCACATCCCACCAGGGAAGGAATCTGTAACAGCTAGAAATAAAAGGCATTGAGTGAATTTATGGCAATTTACTTGGAGGAAATACTTCTTACTTTCACAACACATTAAAAAAATGAAAAGTAAAATTAAACCCTGTCAAAGCCTGCAGCACTGGCATTGACAGACAAAAATGACTTAACAGAAAAAAAAAAAACCCAAAAAACAAAACTAGGCAGGGAAAGCGATTTTCTTTGCCTGCATTGCCAGGGGAATTAAATCTTGTTTTTTTCCCCGTCACCACCAAGTGGAATAATCCAATATATTAAAGCTAATGTGCTTCTTGTATTTATTGCTGTGTATTTGACCTAACAGAGTTTTATTCCTACATTAAGAATAAAACCATTCCGGAAGGCAAGCTGCAAATCTCTAGATCAATTACTGCCTTCTCCAACAGCTGAAAAGTGAGTTATTTCTTGTAAAAGGGGGGGGGAAAAAAGTAGGAAATAATAATGAAAATAAAAAAATCTCCTTTCCCCTTGTGCAATGAGTGCTGCACTGCAGATCTGGTGGAGTTCAGGAATATTGAGTTTGGTTTCCAAGCAACATTTAAAAGAAATCAAGCAGCAGTCGCCCTTTCCAGATGCTTGAGATGCTTGTTCCCGCGATCCTGCACGGCGCAAACTCGCTGTCAACCCCCATCAATGGGAACCAGGGCACGGGAGGGCAGAGGGCACAGCTCAGTCCACGCTTCCCACCGCCCTCTTGGGGACGGGGTCAAGTCTGAGCTCACCCAGCAGTGACCAGAGGTGTAATAACCTGTGCAAGGCGGCTGCAAGCAAACAAAACCATGGACATAAAGCCAAGAAACACGGCACTGAAGTGAGAGAGGGCTAGGGAGAAGTGGAGGGAGGCACTCACTGATCCAACCCAATGAAATGAATCAGAAAATGCACCTTCTCATGTCCAAGGTGGGGCCAAGTGCGTGGTTACAGCAGGGTAAGGAGCGGATCATAGAATCACCAGGTTGGAAGAGACCCACCAGATCATCGAGTCCAACCATTCCCATCAGTCACTAACCCATGTCCCTCAGCGCCTCATCCACCCGTCCCTTAAACCCCTCCAGAGAAGGGGACTCAACCCCCTCCCTGGGCAGCCTCTGCCAGGGACCAATGACCCTTTCCATAAAAAAGTTTTTCCTAATGTCCAGCCTGAACGTCCCCTAGCAGAGCTTGAGGCCATTCCCTCTCGTCCTGTCCCCTGTCACTTGGGAGAAGAGCCCAGCTCCCTCCTCTCCACAACCTCCTCTGAGGGAGTTGGAGAGAGCAATGAGGTCTCCCCTCAGCCTCCTCTTCTCCAGGCTTCTCCAGAGCAGCACACGCACGCTGACCCTTCTTTCTTGCTTGCCAAGCTCCGACACCTCGTTTGGGGTGATCGACCAGCACTCCTGGCTCTGGGGGGTCCCCAGAGGGTACACCAGCTCCTAGATGGCACCACTGGGAGCTGATTGCTGGGATGTCCGAGTCGAAACCCATAACATCAGCCTGTCCCAGAGGGAAAGGAACACCAACACTTGTCGCTACCGCTCTGCCGCTGCTTCTCACAGCATGGGCTGCACCACCCCGGGTGGTGAGTGATGAGAAGCTGTCACGGTACAGCTGAAGCACCAGAGGATTTTTTTTCTTTTATGGAAGTTTTGATGGTAGCAGAGATTATAAGGAAAACCAAACAAAACAAAGGAAATGATACTGATTTGTTGCCACTGGGTGTTTCAGCTCGAAGAAATGAGAAGCTGCTGTTTAACACGCTCCTTTCAGAAAAGGAGACGCTGCTGATGAATGAGTATGAAGGTCAACGCTTCTGTTCTTAATAGAGTTTTGGAATCAGAATAGATGGAAAAGAGGTGGGAAAGGGGTTTTGATACAGGCACGCAAGCCTGAAAGGCAAGATCTCTTTCAGAAAATAAAAAGCATGGGCTGCATCAATTCCTAATCTGTATCTAGATAGTGTTTGCCCTGGGAATGAGGGCCATGAAATACCTACGTCCTTCTGAACCATCACCAGATTTTATTACTTTCCATGAGCTATTATCCCTGGTTTAGCACAGGGGTGGTGGAGGCATAAGGCTGCCTTAGCTAGAAGTCTCATAGGAAGCCTGTGAGTACAGCCAAGAATTCCAAGCCTACAGCCCCATTTTCTGAACCACGTTGCCTCCCCAGCCAAGCCTCATCGTGCTGCTCCCTCCAGCCTCTAGCACAGCACGTGGCCATGTGGAATACAAGTTTGGCCACAATCAGCAAACATTAAGAAAAGCCATTAGAATTGTTAATATTCCAGTAAGCCAAAGCCATTCCTCTAAGTGGAGAGGGTTATCTTAGTTTTTTATTCTCCCTTATGCTATCACAACATGGATAGAGCTTAAAGCAATTTGAACAGAAGTAACCAGGAGCTCCTATACATGCACACATTCCAGTTAAATGCAACTGAAACCTTCAGCTCAAGTGCAACCAGTAAATCTGAACAATCTAGTCTTTTTAATAGCTTCTTTGAAGCTTTTTTTTTTGCTGCTGCACTTTCCTTTTCAAAGCCTCAAGTAACTGCTTTATACATGCAGCCCTATCTCTCACTTGCCTGGAAATTTTTGAATTATTGATCGGGACAAGCTCTCCCTTCATGCATACTCCACCTAATCCTTTCATTTACCGTGCTTTTTGCCTGCATGCAAGATGAATGACATTTCATCTCATTTCCAAGCCCCACTAGTGTCAAGGTCTACCTCCCTCAACAAGAACACCCAGTTGGTGTCAGATGGGAATCCACACAACCTCTCCCTCCTCAAGCACATTGCTGCCGCACGTCTGAGTGGCAGAAAGCAGCTGAAATGGTTGTTATGCCCAGCAGAGAGAGAAACAGTTGAGAAATACCCTGGGGTGTCTGGAAGGCATCTCTCACACAGGCAGAAAGAGAGTGGCACAGGGCTGGGTAGTGACCTCTATCCCACACGACACTGGGAGCTGCTCCTGCCAAGCCTCTTCCTTTGCATTTACACCATCATAAGTCTAATGATTTCATGTAGGAGGAGATAGGACTGCGACTAAGTTTCACACCTTGATTCACTTTGCTCTTGTCTTTCAAAAGAATAGGAACGGTTGGACTCGATGATCCGGTGGGTCTCTTCCAACCTGGTTATTCTATGATTCTATGATTTTATGAATTCAGAAGGCTTTCCTGGGAAAGAGTCCTGCTGAGTTTTGCACCTTAATGAAGCAGGTCTTGCACAGCAAGCACGAACAAAAGCAGACAAAGCACAATACAGGGGATGAAGCATACCAGGAGAGACCCACAGTGTCCTTCTGTCTACGGTGACCTAGAGAGAGGACTTTGCTACAGCTGGCTGCCCTGCTTACTAGGCTCTGTTCCACAGCCACATCTGACTGCTGCTGTGCAATTCACACCCTCTGATCCGTTCTTCCGCAGACACTGGCCATCACTCTTCTCTCTGGGTCTCACCTTCACCTCTGCTCATCGCCCTGGCCCAGCCCAGCAGGTTCCCACAGGAAGCTTGTCTTCATCAACATGCACAGCAGCACCTCCCTGCCTCATCCGCACGGGTAATCAGGAGTCTGAAGCTGGCCTCAGATGCCACAGAGCCCAATTAACTACTTGACACTATCACAGCTGAGCCTGGAAACAGGCCTGGAGAAATTACCCTATGTGTATCTGCGCATCACTAGATAAGGATGAACAGCACCTTTAGAAAACAGCAAATGCCCCATAAAAAGCAGTAGGCAGAGCTTGGAACACCTGTGTTTGCACAAAGGGAGAAAAGGAGAGAAAAGAGCAAAACTCCAGTGAGAAGCAAACTTGAGATGCTTCCTGGCACATGCATGTTAAAGCCATCATGCATGGGACTACAGGAGACGTGCCACTGTCTTACGCAGGCACTCAGCCCCAGAAGAGACAGGACATGCTGGCACAGAGCAGCACGCAGGCGATTGGAACATGACCCAGATTTTGGCTGATGAACAAGGAGTGACACTGCTAGAGGGCATGGATCATAGAACCATAGAATAGTTTGGGTTGGAAGGGACCTTAAAGATCATCCAGTTCCAACCCCACCCCCCGCCATTCTCTCCTGGCAACTCTTAGGGCAGCCTGGCTTTATATTCTGCACTTAACTGCACGTCCCTATGGGTTAACTCATCCCTCTAGAGCTAAAAATCAAAGCAGCGCTCTAGACTTAAAACAATTTACAACTATTAGTTGTTCAAAGGCTTCTCCTAGAGCAAGCCAGCTGCGCTGCTCCTGGCACCCTTGCCCACTTGCACACGCTGCCTCTCGGCACGCAGCGGCACACGCCTGATAACCCTCAACTTTCTCCTGGAACGACTGCAGGAAAAGCCGGCTCAGCCTTCTCCACAGACCAGAGCACCAGGACAGACAACAGGGATCTCCCGAAGCCCAGCTGTTAGGGTCAGCTCAGCCCCTGGGCCAGGGAAAGCATCAGCCTTTCAACACGAATGATCAACGGTGCAAAGCAGCTTCCACAGGGAAGGGGGAAATGAATTCCTCCCTGATCCCCCTCCTGAGCTCTGCTTATCCCTGAAGCATGAGATTCAATTACCCTTATCATTATTGTAGCTTGCCTCGCTAGAAATGTTATTAGCAGTGATGAAATTATCCAGCTCTGTTTTACGCTGGAGAGAAATACAGGGGCTCCTCGTGACAGCTGTGAGGAAGCAGACGCTCTCCTCAGCAGGAAAGACTCACCTCCAAGTGCCACAACAGCTCCTCAAAGAAAGGCCCAGGACCGTGGCCTTAATTTATGCAACATTCATCTGTTGCAGAAGGACCAGCCGAGGACCAGAAGCACACACATCAGCTGAGTCCACCTGAACTAAACCCTCACATGAGCTGCACCCTCCAGGTTTTGCAGCAGCACAGTGTGCAGAGCCGGCTATCAACATCTCAGCTCCCAACCCCATCCACTTTTCAAGCTCTGACCTAAGCAGGACGTCAGCAAATCGCACTGCTTGACATAAGTTTCCTTCACCAGCACCACAAGGTGTCCTTGCCCTGTATCTCCAGCTGTTTCACCTGGGGATGGAGGTAACAGGAGACATTTCTAACCCAAGGGATGATGAGCTCTGCCATGGAGGACTACATAGAATGATAGAATCACCAGGTTGGAAGAGACCCACCGGATCATCGAGTCCAACCATTCCTATTAAACACTAAACCATGTCCCTCAGCGCCTCGTCCACCTGTGCCTTAAACACCTCCAGGGAAGGTGACTCAACCCCCTCCCTGGGCAGCCTGTTCCAGTGCCCAGTGACTCTTTCTGTGAAAAATTTTTTCCTAACGTTCAGCCTAAACCTCCCCTGGTGGAGCTTGAGGCCATTCCCTCTCGTCCTGTCCCCTGTCACCTGGGAGAAGAGCCCAGCTCCCTCCTCTCCACAACCTCCTTTCAGGTAG
The DNA here is from genome assembly GCF_032191515.1 of Phaenicophaeus curvirostris. Lineage (NCBI taxonomy): Eukaryota > Metazoa > Chordata > Aves > Cuculiformes > Cuculidae > Phaenicophaeus > Phaenicophaeus curvirostris. The sequence continues at coordinate 5,173,562 of NC_091413.1, read as the reverse complement.
TTATAGAGAGCAATGAGGTCTCCCCTCAGCCTCCTCTTCTCCAGGCTAAACACCCCCAGCTCTCTCACCTCAAGACACATCAGAAGAAGTTCTGCCAGCAGGTCTAGGGAGGCGATTCTGCCCCTCTGTTCCTCTCTTGTGAGACCTCATCTGGAGTATCGTGTCCAGTTCTGGAATCCTCAACATAAGAAGGACGTGGAGCTGTTGGAATGGGTCCAGAGGGGTGTACAAGGATGATCCGAGGGCTGGAGCACCTCCCGTAGGAGGACAGGCTGGGAGAGTGGGGTTGTTCAGCCTGGTTGTTCAGCATCGGCACAGCCATCCTCTTTGGAGATGGAGTACAGCCAGGCACGAGGCTGGCAACACCGTGCTGTATACACCAAGATTATGTCAGCCAGGCGTGTTTTCTCAGATTATACATAAGATATTGCCATCAGAGAGATGGCATGGAGCAGAGGAGCGAAAGCAGGCAGGCGTGCACGCAGGCACCTGATCAGCCGCAGCATAGATGCGGCGCTCGAGTCCAGATGTCGCTGTGTTTGGAAGCACCGTGTTGTGACTGTGCATGCAAGCGTGTAGGCACACAAAGTGAGACTTGAGAAGAGCAGGATGTCAGGCATCCTGTGCACAAATCTGTGCAGGGAGAGTTGAATATCTCGCCTCCTCAGTCTCTGGTTTCCCTTTGCACACTCGGCACCCTCTGAAGTTGCTTCCCCTTCTACAACCAGCTCCAATCCCTCCTCATCTTCCTCTCCCTTCAGAGCAAGTTTTGAATTCATCACTGTTTTTAAGAAAGCATTTAAAGAACAGAGCAGAACTGATAGCTAAATTAAACCTTCCGAGAGTGCCTGTTTAATTGAAAATGCCATCTGTAATTTAAATGTCGGAGCCAGGATGGTTATTAAAACCCTCCTTGATTACTGTGCCTCATTTCACAGTTTCAAAACAGACAAGAAAAAGCTGCAAATGGGCCATGTAACACAGAACCGCCAAGCAATTAATAAGCTTTCCTGCCACACACCAGTTTTGTCCCCCAGTCATTGCTCCTTCCCTCTTTGTCCCCCGTGGCAGGGCTGGTTCTTGTCTCTGCCCTGTGCCAAGCTGCTGGGAGGGCAGCAGATTCTCTTTTCTCTTTTCCAGCAGGCTGGAAGCCCTCCAAACGCTGGGTAGAACGCGGTCCCCTCCTGAGGTGCCACTGCAGACCCGAGAGACAGCTCTGTCATAGAATCATAGAATCACCAGGTTGGAAGAGACCCACCTGATCATCGAGTCCAAACATTCCTATCAAACACTAAACCATGTCCCTCAGCACCTCGTCCACCCGTGCCTTAAACCCCTCCAGGGAAGGTGACTCAACCACCTCCCTGGGCAGCCAGTCCCTGCACTGGCTCTGGGCACCCAGTCCCTGCACTGGCTCTGGGCACCCAGCCTTGCTCCCATTCTTCCCCCCAGCATCCATGGGATGCTGCCCTGTGGCCACTAGCCACCCGCTCATGGCTTTCCTGCTTCTGCGTGCAGAGCTCTCTGCCCTGTACCTGACTTTTACCAAGGCAAAGGGGAGAGGAGGTGGCTAGTGGAGTGGGAAGTAAAGGGATGAGCTCATGCCCGTAGCAAAGTCAGAGAAAAGGGTGCCTGGTCCCAGCTCTGATGCAGAGGAGGGAAGAAAACAAATCAGCAGCTGTTGAAGAAGCCGCAGCAAAGGCAGGCTTGCATTAAACAAGCACCATCCATCATTCTAACACCACAGTTAATAAACCACGAGCCCTCAGTAAATTACAGCAGGAGCTAGAGGAGCACTTGGGCCACTATAAACGCACGCTGCGAGTCACCTCCTGCCTGCTCCCCCTGTCCTGGGGCAGGAGAGCAGCCAGCACCCCACGCTCCTTGCTGTCAGGGACAAGACCTGGAGCAGCGGAGCTGGCTTCACCGACTTCCAGAGCCATCACCGGCCGTGGGTACAGCAGAATCATAGAATCACCAGGCTGGAAAAGACCCATCGGATCATTGAGTCCAACCAGAACACCAACCAGAACACCCTCCTCCTCGGCTGCTGGCATCTGCATGCCAAGCAGACCCCACTTTTCTGTATGGGTACTGCATGCGGTGGAGAGGCTCATTAAATTAATCACTACTGCAGCAGGGGCATTGGGAACACAACTAATTAGTCATTAACGGTCATTGTGAGAGTCAGAGGAGATTTTAATAAGTACCTGGCCACAGCACTATTGCCAGCAATTTCTTTCCATCTCCCCTGCTTGCTCACTTTACCGTCAGGTTGAGTCTGGGGCGATGGTGGGGAATGAAAACCATTGATGTTCTAATATTAGGAGCAGAAAGAGAAGAGGGAGCAGGGAAACTGGTGCTGGCTGTGCTGTGCCCCAGCTCTGGATGCAGCCTGCTGCATCCCACTGTGGCAACTCAGATCAGCAGTGCACGAAAGCAGCTGATGAGGTTTTGCACACAACTGCTCCCACCTCAAAACCTTGACTTTCCTGGTTGTTCTTTTTTCCTGAGCTTCCCAATGCAAAGAACATAAAAAGAAATAATTACATAATTAACTACAAAGGGTAGTTAATATTGCCCCCACAGCTGACTCTATGAAGTCCACTGGAATGAGATGGTAAAGCACTTTGCTTTATGTGAAGAAAACAGGGAACACAAACAGATTCACGTTACAGAAAGCTCAGCCTACACTAAAAAAAAAAAAAATGCAGTAATTAAAACCAGAATAAGCTGTAACAATTAATGAAACTTTTCAGCAACATCTTCAGGCTGTAACATCAGAAATCGTAATTTTTTCAAGGCAAACTTAACAGGGCAGTATAAAAGGAGAAAAAGATCGCTGGGGAAAGATCTGCTGGCAGTCAGCGCCGGGAGCTGATCTCATCTGCCAAGGAGAACTATAGCACCATGGCTTAAAACAAAATACCTCCAGAGAGGTATAGGAGAGCAGTTTAGGAGAAAAGGGCTGTCAGGAAGAAAGGAGATACCTCCCCTGTGTGTTCTCTGCACTGCCCCGCAGTCCCACGCTCAGGTACCTTACTTCTTTTCATTTTAAACCCAGGGATTGTGGCTGGTGGCAAGTGGTAATGTGCAGCATGCACAGTTGCTCACGAATTTAATGAGTGCAGGGTTCACACAAGCTCAGTCTGGACTAGATGCACGCCAAGTTTTTCCAAGCTGCACGCAATCTTTCGGCTTGAGCATCTCTGGATTTGTTGCACGTCCCCTGAAAGCAGAGTGGTACCTCAGCATCACAAAGGCTGCCACATACACAGGATTCACCTGCAAATACTTGGGCTGAGGATATGATTTCCCTCCTGCTGGTTTGACGAGGAGGAACCGCTCTGTTCTGTGGCACGTAGCAATTAATGAATCTGCAAGAAAAAGGCCATGGGAGAAAAATGTTTTGCCCCCTTTTCATGCGTTTCTTGACTCATTGCTTTACAAAATATGCTCCATTTGTTCAGGGTAAAAAAGTCCTTTCCCTTTTGGTAGGCAGACTCCAGAGGGTTGTAGTCATAAAATCCCCGATTTCTTTCTGCATCAGCTAGCACATGCAACATTAAATTAGGATAGTTGTTAACACTCCAGAATAATTGCCTCCTCCTTTCTAAGACATTAAGTAGCGGCATGCAATGAAAGTAGAATAGATTCTATTAATTAAGGTCAGGATAGCAGTCTGCAAGTTTTCCTAACTTGGCTTATCGATGAGAAAAGCTCATTTCTAGCAGTGGTACGGAGTATTCCTCTCCCCTGGCACTCAGCAACCTGGAGGAAGCGTATTCTCCGCATAGTAGCAGGAGGATTTGAGAGGCAGGTTTGACTTTGAGTGTGAGCGAGTGCCCTGGCATCAGTTCAATGAAGCACTTACAGCCCTGATTAACCGTAATCACGGGTATGTCCCAGAGACATACCCTAGGTGTTATTTTAAGATTCACTACTAACATTGTGAGTAGAAAAAAAGCTAAGCTACTCCAACCAGTAATAAATACCAGGTTCTGCAGTCAGAGAAATTGCAGTACAAAGAAGGAAACCAGAACTGATTGTTCAAGGCTACCCACGAGTCAGCACTGGAGCCAATGATGGGGACAAATACCAGCCTCCTCCTGAGAGCCGACTACACCCAACGCCTTCCCTAGAGGAGAGGCTACTCGTTCTTGGTCATCGTGTCTCCTAGCAGAGCTCAGAACTGCTCACACAGAGGAAGAAAGGAAGGTCTGGCTGACCAGGGGAACAGTCACAAACCCCAGTTCTCACTGCAAGCCCCCCTACAGATTCTCCTCCAGAGTCAGAGCCCTCTCAAGCATCAGCTTCCCACATGAAATGCAGCAGAACCACTGGGACAGTGGCACCCATCAGCCTTTTGGAGACTATAGAATCATAGAATAAGCAGGTTGGAAGAGACCCACTGGATCATCGAGTCCAACCATTCCTATCAAACACTAAACTACTCCCCTTAGCACCTCATCCACCCGTCCCTTAAACCCCTCCAGGGAAGGGGACTCAACCCCCTCCCTGGGCAGCCTGTTCCAGTGCCCAAGGACCCTTTCTGTGAAAAATTTTTTCCTAATGTCCAGCCTGAACCTCCCCTGGCGGAGCTTGAGGCCATTCCCTCTCGTCCTGTCCCCTGTCCCTTGGGAGAAGAGCCCAGCTCCCTCCTCTCCACAACCTCCTTTCAGGGAGTTGGAGAGAGCAATGAGTTAAGTCTTCCCAGAGCAGAGAAGAGACTAGATAGCAAGAAATCCCAGATCCAGGCATCTCAAACACCATTTCTTGTATCTGTAACTGGCTTTTTTGTTCTGCATTTGAAAGAGGCACTCTTGGAAGAAGCACTCTTTAGAGTCTGATCTCAGCATAGGCGAGTTATTCCTTAAGTTCTTTTAACTTACTGGTCTTAACGTGAACCAAGCTGCAGAGATAAGAGAACGACCTTGCTTGCCTGAAGAGCACCCGTATGCTTTTGATAGAGTAGAAACATCCATTAGGTGATCTGTGCATTGTATATAGTTAAATCACTTTTATTATCACTTTTGAGAGAAGCCAAGCTACTCAAGAAACATCCCTGTAATAATCTTAAAAAATACCCTAAGGATTTTTCCATTCTGCACCTGAGCATGTATTTACATGATGGATTCATTACACCTCATTGAGTGAAGGATGGCGCATTTTTAAGAACACTTATAAATATGTATTCACCTGATAGACTGGAGAAACTAATCTAGGTTTGAAAAGGTCCATAATTATGAATTTACAAGTGCTTCCCTAATTGTCCCTATGGGATAAGGTAGGGATGAAAGAAAAGAAGATGAGCATCTGGAGCTATAGGGGGATTGCACAGAACATTAGAGATGCTTTTGCACACAGCAGCTCAGTACAAACACCAGTTTTTTAGAGAGAGTGCAAAAAGCAGGATTAATACAGGCATCAGGCTGATACTTTGGGCATAGAGGGAATCCAAACTCATACAATGGGTACAAATCAAACAACTCAGGTTTCCAAGACTGCTCCCTCTCTCTCTTCCCAGCATCTCTGAGCAATGCCACCTTCTCTTAGAAATGACACCAACAAAACCACAGGCCAGCTCTCCTGCTAAGCAAGCCACCTAATTAGAAGGGCATTTCTCTACTTCTAGGTCTTCTCTCCCTAATTTGTTTTAATTAGAGATTCTGCTGCTGGCAGAGGATAGCAGGCTGAAACTCTGAGAACAAGAAAAAAAGCCACAGTTACACACACAAACATTGCACGTTTCTCCCATCCTGCCCCTTTGGAAAGAGGAGAGGGGATTTTGACCCACTAGTCTCAGCTGTGTGACTCCAAGCACAAGGAGCTGCCCAGTTCTCCTCCTGCTCCCTTGCAAGCAGCTCTCCAAGGGCAGATCAAGCAGAGCAGTGCCGGAGCAAAGGGCCACGGAGATGATCCAAGGGCTGGAGCCTTACAAGAGGAGGCTGAGAGAGCTGGGATTGTTCAGCCTGGAGAAGAGAAGGCTCCAGGGAGAACCTCGAGTAACTTCCAGTACCGAAAGGGGCTCCAGGATAGCTGGAGAGGGGCTCTTGGTCAGGGAGTGCAGGGACAGGACGAGGGGAATAGTTTTCACCTGAAAAAGGGGAGATTTAGATGAGATCTTAGGAAGGAATCCTTTCCTGTGAGGGTGGTGAGGCAGTGGCACAAGTTGTCCAGAAAGGCGGTGGCTGCCCCATCCCTGGAGGTGCTCAAGGCCAGGTTGGATGGGGCTTGGAACAACTGGATGGGCTTAAGCTCCCTTCCAACCAAAACCATTCCATGATTCTCTGAGAGCTCCAAAGTTGTATGACACAACCAGCAAAATGAACTGCCTCCTTTTGCAAATCAGAAGCTGATCAGGCCATTCTTTCCCATTTTTCCATCTTGGAGCACATCCACCTTTCTCTCCTGAGAGAGAGCAGTGAGGAGATGGGGAATCACCTTTGCTATCCAGTAACTCTCCCTCCTGGCACGCTCCACGCTCCCTGCAGCGAGATCGTTGGCCTGCAGAGGAGAGCTAGACCCTCAGGATCAAGCATTCTGAAATTTCTGCAGAAATTACATTACCCTTTCGATTTGTGCTTTATATTTGCGCACCTCAATCAAGCTCAGATTTTCTTCTCTTGCAAATTTCCCCGAGATGCTGAAGTTTCTAATTAACCGGAAAGGCTTTTTATTCCTTACAACTCTCCAGTTATGAATAATGATACTAGCTCATAAATGAAAATTGTCTTTCTATTTAAATTCTGTAATTTTGGGTGGGTAAATGGGGAAAAAAGCAAGCATGAAGCAGCGGCCCTTGGGTCATTTGCAACTTATTAATTTCAAGCAGAGCTCTTCGCTAGCTTATTAACACCGAGTATACTACAGTGGAATTTAATGGCTAGGATATTAATTACCTTGCAGTCTTTCATATATAAAAAGTGGTTTATTTTTGTGTTACACAGCAGTAGTAGCAAGGGGATCATTCACTGGTTTCAGCTCTAAGTTGTGCTTGTCCTGCCAAGGCTGGTTCCAGCAACAGTCAGATGAGGGATGCTCGGAGCCCTCCGCCTGGCTCTGTGCCTAAGCGGGACGCCTCGTGACAGCGATTTGCCTCTCAAGGGCTGGGACCTGCTGCCTTTTCCCACACTGAGGCAGCCTGGAAGAAACCCACAGCTCTGCATTTCCCAACTAAAGCTGGCACGGACGTAAACCTGCTTGCGGCAGCACCTTCTGCCCCTGCTGGGAGTCCCTCTGGAATAACTTTGCAGCGGAATATTGCAGATGCGCAAGCTGTTATGGTGTAGAAACAGGAGAACTCTAAGCAGCTGGGCTCCCACCTGCCCTGGGACACCAGTTGTCTGCTGGGAGCGAGCCCTTCAGGAGACAAAGCCACAGCTGCATCTTCCACCCATGCCAGCTCCACTCCCAGAGGGTCCTGGAGCTACAAGGTGCTCGTACGGGTCAGCGTTAACAGCCACCGGGGCAGCTGCAGAGCATTTTAAAATGCTCTCATTAAGCTCCAATCCCATCGCTGTCGATGCAGAATGCGGGTCAGTCAATTGACTGTAAATGGAAGCAAATAAAGCGCAAAAGCACTTGAGAGTCACTGCTCAGCGCGCTGCAGTAATGGGGCTTGTCCTGGTGTTTTCTCTCAAGGAAGGATTCCACCTACTTTGGGATTCAGCACAGCCCAACAGTAATTTGCACGTCTGTTCAAGCAACCTGACCTCTTGCAAACCGCGCTGCTGCCCAGTGACCGCTCTCATCGCCGCCCTCGCTTTAATAGCCAGTCACCCTCCCACGCCGGCATTGAAAGGACTGATAAACAACACTAGAATTTCCCAACCGGGCTATAAAATAATTTATACATGCAACCAAAGCACTGGAAAAACAATTCAGTTTCTCTGCTAAGCCAGCAAGTCTTGCCTCAAGTGGGGGTGATCATAGGTGCCCCCGAATCTAAGCGCAGTTGGTTGATAACGGATGGGTGGACGCAATGCTGAGAGACATAATTTAGTGTTTGATAGGAATGGTTGGACTTGATGATCCAGTGGGTCTCTTCCAACCTGATGATTCTATGATTTGTTTGGTAATATAATGCATATTTTTCAGATAGCATCAACATCTGTTTAAGGATGAAGAGACAGACACCCTCCCAAATGCTTATCTCCGACACACAACCTGGGGCTATCAGCAAGGGAAAGGAGCACAAGGTGGAGACTGCAAGACAAATTATTCCGAACAAAGCAGGATGCATTAAAAGCACGATGTTCAAGGTAAACCACCAGAACTGAAGACAGCAGGGAAACCATCTGCCTGTGTGAAGCTTTTGTCTAAACAAACCCTGTTGTGGGACCAGAGCGGGCAGCTCAAACACCACACGGTGCTTGCGATGCTTGATTGATCAAGGCTGAAACAGAATCATCATAGCAGAAATAGGTGGCTGAAGACACGCGGACAAAGGAGGGATGGGGCAAAAATCCAAAATCAAAACTCCCAGAGCTTTGTGCTGGCATGAACCATGTGGTAGGAGCGTAATGGCAAAGCCAGGTCTCTTCCCAGGGCTGTATCTCATTCTGGGATGGAGAATAAAGCACAGAGGCAACAAAGACACATCATGGCCAAAGATTGTGGGGACAACAGTGAAAAACCCTTTGAGGAGTCCCAGCACAAGGAACGTCTTCTGGAGTAGTGAAACGAGTGCAGAGAGAACAATTGCAGGTTAAAAAATGCATCCCTCCCCCTTTTCTTTCTTGATTTTTTAAACCCTGCTAATTCCACACCCCGCCCTCTTTTAAAATAAAAAGCATTCTTTCATATGTTCAGTTCTTCAAAGAAGTTAAAGGATCTGGCACTTTCTCTCCCCTTTCTACCTTGTTCAGATGCATCTGTTGAATATGGAGGAGCACTTGTTTTATATTCTCAGCTCAAAAGGATCAAAACAAGGAGCTGGGGGCTGGTGTTTGAATTGTTACTAGGGCAAAAACCCAAAAGCATTGATGCTAATGTGAGCTCTCAGCCACTCCGTAGCTCCTTCAGCCCTGGGCATCTGTCCCTCCATCCCCACTGCTTCATTGAGGATGGGGGAGGAATCACGACCAGGGTGGTTAGGTATTTCTCCTCCTGTTATTTTCCTGTAGGTGAACATGTAATTTCAGCTAAGCTAAAGTCCCAGAGATAGGGAAGGATTTATTTTTTTTTTAAAAACATACATCTGCTGGAGATAGGAGGGGATTTGGATATAAAAATAAATTGTTGCAGTGAAAAGAGCACGTTCTGATTGTTAGAACTCCAAAGAAACCAAAGTTTCTCAACCTGCCTCAATCTGGTGCTTACACCCAGGTCTCTGTAAACTCCTTTTCCCCAGCTTTGCTGATGCCTGATGGCCTCAAGCTCCGCCAGGGGAGGTTTAGGCTGAACATTAGGAAAAAATTTTTCACAGAAAGGGTCATTGGGCACTGGAACAGGGGGTTGAGTCACCTTCCCTGGAGGGGTTTAAGGGACGGGTGGACGAGGTGCTGAGGGACATGGTTTAGTGATTGATGGAAATGGTTGGACTCGATGATCCGGTGGGTCTTTTCCAACCTGGTGATTCTATGATTCTCTGACCCTGGGTCACACCAGCCTTTGCTTGATCAATGTGGTGTTCAGGGAGCTGGAGACAGGTCCAGGAACCAAGGGAAAGTCGCATTATACAGCACATCACACAACGCTGCCTTCATTCTCCTCCCACAGCCGGCTGGGAATTGAGCTGACCCTTATCTTGGTTTAATGAGAGGTCATTAATTCCTTTAGGCAGAGGTTCCCCAAGAAGCGACAGCCCAAGGGTCAAAGTACTTTTCACACTGAAAACAATCAAAGCAAGACCTTGTGGCTGTGTCTTCCCCAGTTTTAACGGCCGCTCACAGGGCATTTCAGGAGTCTCTCGCTTTGTGATAGCTGGAATTATGGTCAGTTGTACTAAAAGGACCTTTTTATGGTACAGATAGATGCTCTAATCTGGTTTAATGGCTTTTCCAGCAAAGCCTTTGACATGTACTCATTATAGTAACGCTATAAATGCAGAAAGCGTTCACATGATTAGGATAAAATCTTCAAGATCTCCTCTTGATGGAGATTTTTTTTTTTTATTTCGGCACTGTTTTTCAACTCGCATAGCAGGACCGGCTTAAAAAAGCTGCTTTGTACAGACCAAATTGGACCGATTCCATTCTTTAACAAACCCCCTACTTCCTAGTTACTAGGTCAGCACCACAGCTGGTGTAAACAGGCACCCTCCTCCTCCTCCATGATCGAGGCCAAGTCACAGGAGAGCGTTTTGCAGCCAAGTGGAGCCAGCTCAGGATACTATCCAGTTTCCATGGGTAGCAAAACATCACTTTTTTTTTTAATTTTCACTACGTTGGATAAGACTTCTTGGATCATCGAGTCCAACCATTCCTATCTGCCGCTAAACCATGCGTCTGAGCACCCTCTTTACCCGTCTCTTAAATATCTCCAGGGATGGGGACTCCACCACCTCCCTGGGCAGCTGTGCCAGCGCCCAGTGACCCTTTCTGTGAAAAATTTCTTTCTGATATCTAGTCTGAACCTCCCCTGGTGCAGCTTGAGGCAGTTCCCTCTTGTCCTGTCCCCTGTCACTTGGGAGAAGAGGGCTGCCTGAGCTGGGGAGGGAGCCAAACGATCGCATCATTTCTTTTGTGGAAATCCTGCAGCTGAGAGCTGCTCCTCACCACTAGGCACAGAGCAAAGGTCTCACCACTAGGCACAGCCCCACGCTGCGAGAGATATAATTACATTTCTGGCTGTATTACTCTCTTCCTTCACCTATAAAACAGATTCAGTGAAGAGAAGCAAGCGGTTCCTCGTTTAGAGAGGCTTGGAAGATGCTTTCATCTCACTGGCACAGCAGGCTAAAAATAACCCAAAGGAAGGTGTCTTAAATAAACTCTGAGATTCCAAAGTATCTCTTAAAAAACCCTACACCCCGAACCCCAGCTCAGACCTCATGCTGCTGGCTGCCTGCCCCTCAGCTAATGTGCCAATTAGACCAATCCCTAGCCCCAAGGGCCCTGAGTTACCTTCATTTGCAGAATGAGCTCCTTCACTAACAAAGCAAAAAGAAAACGCTTTCTGAATCCTCAGCTGCATCGTCCGGCTGCCCCAGCTAAACAAAACTCCCAGTATCACCAACAGAGCTGAAACACAGCCCAGTCGCAGGCGAGGGGGTCCCAGAAGCTGCACAGAGGGGACTCAGGAGCATTTCACACCCCTTGCAGGAGGAACAGAAAGACAAGGGTTGCGCTCAGCAAGTGTGGCTCATCCTGCAGAGCAGTCAGTGATCCTGCTTCAGACAGTGGAGGCTCATTAAAGGATGTAAACAGGCTGCCTCAGAGGGCAGATTTATTCTTAATGGGAAGAGCAAGGAAAACCCTTGCCTCCTCATTTCACACTGATGATGATATGAATTAATTTTATATTGGCTTGAAATAATATTTCAACGGGAGATGACTGCCAGCAGAGGGGGTCATGGGTTTTCGATTTGCCCTGCTGAGACTAAAGGGTTCTGGTGAAAAGCAGAGAGCTGGCAGCAGGCACTATCAGCAATTGCTGCTCTGCTGCAGCAAGGAGACCTCAGGTACCACTGCTGCCAAGGGAATGGTGCCCCGTGATATTGGGGGGTCACAGGCACCCCCCCCGGCAGTGGGAAAGGCCACTCTGGTGGAAGGAAAGCAAGCAACAGCTCACTACCCAGATGACATAATGCAGGGAGAAGCCCAAGGTTGCACGTCTGCTTAGCTCTGATGGCTGATGAAGTGTGGTGTCCTGGTCATCCCTGTACTCCAGAACATGCTGACATCTCAATTTTCCATGTTTTTCCATGGTTTGGCAGGAGATCCACCAGTGCAGCAGCCCGGCTACCAGCCCTGCAGAACTAACATTCTGCATCAAGTGCAAAATGACTCCAGCCTGAAGAACATTTTTACCAGCACTAAGATTATAGAATCATAGAATAACCAGGTTGGAAGAGACCCACTGGATCATCGAGTCCAACCATTTCCATCAATCACTAACCCATGTCCCTCAGCACCTCATCCACCCATCCCTTAAACCCCTCCAGGGAAGGGGACTCAACCCCCTCCCTGGGCAGCCTCTGCCAGTGCCCAAGGACCCTTTCGGGGAAATATTTTTTCCTAATGTTCAGCCTAAACCTCCCCTGGTGGAGCTTGAGGCCATTCCCTCTCGTCCTGTCCCCTGTCACTTGGGAGAAGAGCCCAGCTCCCTCCTCTCCACAACCTCCTTTCAGGGAGTTGGAGAGAGCAATGAGGTCTCCCCTCAGCCTCCTCCAGCCTAAACACCCCCAGCTCTCTCAACCGCTCCTCTTGTTCTCCAGCCCCTTCCCCAGCTTCGTTGCTCTTCTCTGGACTCGCTCCAGAGCCTCAACATCCTTCTTGTGGTGAGGGGCCCAGAACTGACCCCAGGATTCGAGGAGTGGTCTCACCAGTGCCGAGTCCAGAGGGAGAAGAACCTCCCTGGCCCTGCTGGCCATGCCGTTTCTGATCCAAGCCAAGATGCCATTGGCCTTCTTGGCCACCTGGGCCACTGCTGGCTCATGTTCAGTCGCTGTCAACCAACACCCCCAGGTCCTTCTTCTCCAGGCAGCTTTCCAGCCAGACTTTTCCTAGTCTGTAGCTGCTCAGGGTTGTTGTGCCCCAAAGATTTAGTTGGATAGGTCAGAACCACCACTTACACAAACAGCACGCTCTGGTCTCAGAGGGAATACCAACCAGTAGATGAGACAGTGGTGTGGCTACGCTTTTTGAAGAGTGTGGCTCTCCCACTTCAGCAGGAGCCAGCTCACTTATCTTCCCATGCTTGACAAGTCCCCGTTGTGCTCACAGGCTGCACCCTCTGCCATCTGCGAGCGGTGACCTTTCCTCTGAAGCAACAAGAGCTCTTCACTCCACCCTGGCCGCAGAGCAGCACTGCTGGTGCTCACTGGAGCCCGGGGACAAAGCATCCCAGCCTTCTCCAGCAGGGCAGAGCATCCTGATCCGCAGGGTCTGTGCAGCTTGTAGCAGAAAGCAGTTGTTATTGTGTTAATTAGCTGCTGCCAAGGATTATTAAGTCTGCAGCGTGACAGCGGGACGTGAGGAAGGAGCCAGCAGCACGTTTGCTGAGGCAGCACAGCACCATCCCGGCTTGGAGTCTCACTCTTCCCCGGTCTCTGGTCCTGTGGCCACAAACAGCGCTGTCTGTGCAGGGATTTCCCCCCAAAAACATTAACTGATCAGGGGGCACCTCAGGAGCAAGGCAAACAGGGTTCCCCAGGTTAATGGGAAATCTGTCACTTGAAATGTCACCGGTGATGTTGCAATGATTAAATCCCAGCCTGAAGTCCCCAGCCCATTTCTTATTGACTAAATCAAGTGGCTTATATTGACAGGGCTTCTGTAAAACGTGCCAAGGTGCAGAGAAATCAATTCATTATTAGACTAGCCAGGCCGCAGAGGTAAGTTTGAAAGGTTTCCTGATAAAAAACAAGAAATCTGGTGTTTTTCCATCCATAATTCAACCCTCCCCTTCACATCTTACCCCCATTCCCAAAGGTCTGACGGATGCTATTGACTGACAAGCACTGAGGAGAGGAGACCTGCTTGGGTCAGCTCCATCCTGCCCTGCTGCTCAGTGCCTGCTGGGATGCTGCTCTCCACCATCCTCACTCCAGCCAGCACCCACTGGAGCAACAGAGGTAAAAGCCTCTTCCCAAGGAACAGAACCCAGGGGAGCTTGCAGCCTTCCTTGGGGAGACCAAACTCAGCTTGGAGAAGGGGCTGGAAGGGGCGAAGGCCACCATGGCACCATGAAACGAGTCAAACCCCAGACTTAGAATCACAGACCATAGAATCGTGAAGGTTGGAAAAGTCCTCCAAGTTCATCCAGTTCAACCATCAGCCCAACAATACGGTGCCTACTAAACCATGGCCTGGAGGGCCACGGCCACGCAGTGTGTGAACCCCTCCAGGGTTGGAGACTCCACCACTGCCCTGGGCAGCCTCTTCCAATGCTTTTTCCCCATTTTCAAAATGAAAACGGCCCTGGGATAATTTGGCAGAGCTGGAAAGCACCCTACTTGTAATGAGGGAAAGAACTGAGAGAAAGTGAGCCAGCTCTGCAACTTGGCAGCCTAAGCTGACCAAATACCCATTCTCTGCAGACACTCCATAGGTTTAGCGCTCAGCTGCAGGCAACCTATGGTGCAATTATTGGATGCTCTAAGCTCTTTCATCTTCTACCAGAGCTCATGGGTGTCCAAGGCCATTGCCATCTCTGAGCCACCCCCCTATCTCCTCTAGAAGTCGGATCATCCCAAATTAAAGAAGAATTTTTGGACTGTGGGGCTGGACTAAGTAGCCAAGCATTTCTGATGCTAAATAAGACAGCAAAACTAAACCTATGGGGGTGAGGGGTGTGGGAAGGGAACAGCAACATCCCTCTGGGACAGACTGCAAGAACACAGAGGGAAACAGCTACACAGCTCTGCACGGTACCAAGTTGTAGCCCTGCCTCCACCTTGTTTTTTAAAGAAATCAACTCGTGTTATCCAACAAGCTGTGATAGCAAAATCGATTCCTTTGCATCAAATTACCTCTATTTAAATAGATTTATTTTACGCCGATTGCCAGAGAAATGCATCTCCTATTGGCAGTAAAGCAAGGCTCTTTGCTCTTTTTAAAAAGGAAAGGAAGCTTTTCACAATGTGTTACCAGCAGGGAAGGTGTTGAGGGGCTCTATTTTCTACTTAGTGCTCTCAGGAACACAACTGCTTATGCAGCTTCAAAAGGAGCAGGAGTTTTGACAGTTAAGAGTTACAAGGAGCTTTGCAACATCAAACAGCCACCCCAGCCAGCGCACAGCCCACAGAATTGAGCAAAGATTGCTCCTTGCTTTCCTGACCTGGCTGGGAACGCTGAGTTTTTGGGAAAATAAGCCTAAAGCAAGTGTTTGCCTGCAGCACTGTCAGTGATTTTGAGGGACACCAGCTGCTAGAGCTCTGTCAGCCGTGGTTGGGCTCACCTTATGGGGGCAGAGCAGGCAGCTTAAGCTTCTAAATTTATCCCACTCCCCTGGCAGCGGTCTCCTCATCCCCCTCACTGCTCTCCCAGTCACAGGAGGATGCGAGAGATGCTGCTGGCAGGGACGCTGCCATCCAACCTCCCCGAGTCAGTCTGAGGGATTGTTATTGCATCCCTGCACCGTTAACCGCTTGTAAATGGGTGGAAGGAACATTTGCAGGAGTAACCTCTATTTGTCATCCCGTGTGCAGCTGAAAGCAGAGCCAGGAGTGCTCAGCAAGGCTTCAAAGCTTTTTCTCGAGCAGGATCTAACCAGGTAGGAGCTAATTCCTCCACCAAGCACCCACTGATGGTCTAAGAGCCCTCCCCACTGTGCAGGGAGATGCATGGAGAGCCTGCACAGCCACTCTGCTCCTGGACAGGTGATGATCAAGCGACTCTCCTCCCTGGCATCAGCAGTGCAGCGGAGAGGAAAGCAGAGGGGATATTCACCTTGAAAGGAGAAGACGAGGTCAAAATTTAACTGGGCTCCTCCTCAGAGCCCACTGGGAGCACGGATGAAATGCTGATGGTCCATTTCCTCTAGCAGGATGCATATTACTATTTTTCCCAATTAATCTCCCATTAAACACTGACATAGAGGAATCTGAGTATAATTAAGAAAAATGCTAGGACACAAATTCAGTTAGAGCCAAGTCAACAGTACTTAAGCATCCAGAAATAAACATGCCTGACATCCAGGTGGAAAACTACGTTTTTCGAGCCATTGTTCACAAGAACAAGAACTGAGCACTCAGTCACCCCGTTCCTCCCTGCCTCCAGCAACTGCAGACTAGGCAAATCCCTCCTTATTAGCGAGGGGAGGGCACAGAAGCTCAATCCAGACCCCAGGAACAGTGAAGGCTCTTGGGGAACAGCACCGAAGTGAGTTGCTCATGGTTTAGGTGCTTTTGCACCTGCTCATACTGCAGCCACGTCTGAAAGACCCTGTTTCATCCACAACTAGACCCCCCTTTCAGGGGTGAGATGAGATGGTGAGGCAGATTCAAGAAAGCTTTTTCCAGTTCTGTGAAACAGCGACTTCCAGAACACGCCCTTGATCACCCGGGCTGAGGAGGGAGGGTGGGAAAACACCATGTCCAGGAACAGCATCTCAGAAAAAAGCCAAACAGGTCTACCCCATTAACTCTCACACCTGCCAGGGAAGTTCACTGGAAGCAGAAGGCAATAGCTCAGCCCAGCAAACAGAAGCAATCTCATAGTGCTGATCTCAGGCTGGGCAGAACGGAAAATCAATGAAGTGCTTTGAATTTGTGTCAGAGTCAGGGAAATACTCAAAGACAACGCCGGTGGATTTTTTGCTGCTTGCTCTCATCGAGCCGAGAGCACGCTCAGCTTATATTCCAGCAAGCAATGAGCCTTAAGATTGAAATCCCCCTTCATATCCTCTGAATTCCTCCTCTTGCTCTTTCTAGTGCCTGCCAGTGCCATCGGCCTTTTGTGAAAACCCTTAACAAGTCTTCTCTCCAGCACAGAAGTGTTGCTCTTCAGCTGGACAATAAAGGGGCAGCGAGCAGGGTCCGTGGGTCCCAGCAGCTCACAGGGCATCTGAGAGATAGTACAGAGTGCTCAATTGCTAGATAAAGAACTAATCCAGACGGAAAATTGGTTTCCTATAACACCGTGTTCTGCAAAAGGAAGGAGAAAGAGGCTGGATGGGGCTCAGATTGCACACAGGGATCTCTGTGGCCGGACAAACACACGAGAACAACAACCTGCCTGCAAGGAGCTGATCCGTGAGCTCAGCCACCACAACCTGTGGCGATCAGGACCTAGCGTGGTGGGTGCTGGTCTCTTCTCCCAAGTAAAAAGGGTTAGATTGGATTTTAGAAAAGATTTCTTTACTGAAAGAGGGGGGAAGCACTGGCAGAGGCTGCCCAGGGCAGTGGGGGAGCCTCCATCCCTGCAGAAGTTCCAAAAACACGTAGACGTGGCACTGTGTGACATGATTTAGTAGGCACAGGGCTGTTGGGCTGGCAGTCAGGCTGGATAAGCTGAGAGATTTTTTCCAACCTTAATGATTCTCTGACCTACAGCAAAGACCTAACCCAGGCAAGGGGCACGCAGGAGGCCAGGGACCTTACTAGGTGGAGCAGAGCAATGCTATGTCTTCCCCAGCACCAGCACAGGACAAAACCAAGAGCAAATCAAAGAAAAGAAGAGCTAGAAATAGGCAACCTAAGGACAGTCCCTCATTGAGGACCATTCCATCCTAACCTCATCAAAGGAACGGGTGGACGAGGCGCTGCGGAACATGGTTTAGTATTTGCTAGGAATGGTGGGACTCGATCCAATGGGTCTTTTCCAACCTGGTGATTCTATGATTCTATGAAAACCAAAGGCTGACTCGTACCCCAAACAGCATATTCTTTCCAGCTTTCCTATTTTACAGCCTCTGCTCTCAGGACTCCAGCCACACATCCACACCCGTGCCCGCTACGCACCCCTGAACCGCCGTGACGTGTTTCGATAGCCAGTTGCACAGGGCAATTTGTCCTTTGACATTGACCCAAGAGAGAGAAGAGAGAAAGTATTGCCTTCTTGTCACAGCTGAATCACCAAGAGCAGCTGTGGGACGACAGAGCCTGGCTCTCCTCCTTCCCCAAATACTGGGTCAGGTCCCTTGCTCCGAGCGAACAATTGAACCGTGGGCCTGACAATTAAAATGCAAGACAGAGGAGAGAACCAGGGCTCATTTTCAACTTGTCAGAGCCCACAAAATAAATTACAGAATAAAATCCCAGAATGACAGAATAACGAGCAATTCATTTGAAATGTAAAATAAATAGGTAAATCTCAAGTGAGCTGGCAGAATAAATGGGATTCAACTGACATTTGGTGATTAAATTAAACTGTAATGACCTCATGAATAATAGGCTACAGGATTGAATTTGGAGGGCAATATTTTCTTAAGCAGGGGGCAGAGGGACAACGTAGCCAGTAATGGGCAAGCCACACTGTGTTATTCTCAATGTTCTGCACAGGCTCCCCTCTTCTGAAGAGTTGCACAGCCCCGAGGACATGGACCTCCTTGCTAACCAAATCCCTGCTGCCCCCAAGAGCCTTGGACGAGGTCTTCAAGCCAGAGGATCCCCTGCTGGTACCTCTGGTGGAGGTACAAAGTGGTCAAGGGGCAACCAAAGGTGCTTCCCCCTCCTAGCACTCGAATTCGGGGCACAAGCACGAGCACAGGACCCACTGCTCCCTTTGGGGTGGAGGAAAAGCACTTCAACAACAACAACAATTACCTTGAGGCGTGCAGCACAGCATCCTTCCTAGCAAAGCCACCTCCTGTGCTCAGACCCCCTCCTCTTCGCCTCTGTTGTGCGCCCCACCTGGGCACACGTCCTCCTCTTCCACCTCGATCCACACAAAACAGAGCCAGGTTTTCCAGTTTTCCTTTCTCTCCCCTGCCCGCAGCTGCTGGTATTATGTTGGTATTATTAAAGGATTATGTTATCAGGGCTTCTAGGGTAATGACAGCCGCTGTTTCTTGACCTGCAGCTCTGAGCTTGTTCTTTTACTTATCAGCCCCAGACAGAGTTGTCACTGACCCCTGCTGTTATTAGGAGCTAAACCCACTGGTGTCCCAAGATGCCTTCCCCAGCTTCTTCTCTGAAAAATCAGGATGCCCAAGGATATGGGGCCAAGCTCGCCTTTCCCAGCCAAAACTTTGGCAGCCTGGGGAAACAGCTGATTCAGTGAGTTCATTTCTTTGTTTAACTTAGTCACTGAGTGAGGAAGATGTGAAAAGTGAAACTTCACGTTGGCTCGACTCCATAAAGTCCTATTTTGTATAAAACAGAACAAAACTGAACAAAGACTTTCTTTCAAAACATACTTTGGAAAAAAAACCCCACAAATATTGAAACTTCAGATATTTGTTTTCCTGCCTCACTTCACCCTCCAGGCACCAACTTTGACTCAAAACCTCATTTCACAGCTCTGCTTGGAAAAGGTTTTCTCCTACGTTCTCTGACTTAGTAGCAACAACCCCGCACTACGAGAGGGCAGCAAGCAGCAAAGCCACCATCGGTGGCTCATCAGGTGGATGAGGGACATGGTTTAGCGATTGATGAGAATGGTTGGACTGGATGATCCAGTGGGTCCCTTCCAACCTAGTGATTCAATGAGATCAGACTGGATGATCTTAGGGGTCTTTTCTATGATCGAGCAGACAGCTGCTATGGAACAGTCCTCCTTGACTTCAAACAGCCTGCAACTCCGAGTCACCTGGCAGACTTACAGCTAAGGTTGTATTTGAGAAAGAAAGGATAGCAAAACTCAGATATGCGATAGTGAGGGACAGAGGCCATTCCAAGATGGGAAAAGAGAATAAGTAACTCATCAAGATAACATCCAGCGTGTACAGCATGGTAAGCATAGCCATAGTCATGTTTCACTTAATCTGCAGCACAAAACATAGATGATTTGGTTAAAAACTTTTCCCTTTGCTAATGCAGGACAAACTTGCCGGTCTAATAACTGCTCCCCTCACCCCTGCCCCTCAAATCAAAGCTAAGCAGAAGTGTTGCCACGGGCAAATAGAGCGAGAGCTAGGAAATAAATCAAGATCTACAGAGATATAAAACCTAATAATTCTATTAAGACCAAGTTAAGACAATTAAATACTGGTGAGACATCAAAAAGCTATGTAGCCCGGAGAAGTTGATTTTATAAATGAACAGATTCATTTAAATCTACGCCCTCATAAATCGCATTTCATTCCTGCTTCACATTGTAAGCCTCAAACCTTTTTTGCTGAGATTTATACAGTCCCATGCCCTGCTAAGGGACCCACAGTGCTCCTCTCAATTACTCATCACCTTGTATCTGTGATAGTGAAGGAACGAGCTGCATTGAATGTGGCTGGGGACATTTGTGAAGGCACAGATAATTCAGTATTTCTGATTTTCCTTCAGAATCAGAAGGAATTTCAGAGTCAAAATTCTTTGCCGGCCCGTATTACTGTTCCACATGCAGCTCTTGTCTTTACCTTAGCCTCTCAGAACCTGAAAGCTCCTTCCATAAACTGGGGAATTACATTACTCCACAGGGATGTGATGAAAAAGGCAGGTAATTAAGGCTTGTAAATGCTTTGGGACTTTGACATGGAAGATTCTACGCAGAGGCAAAGAACTGTCAAGAGAAATACGGAGTTTGATTAAAGCAACCATCAGTCCTGGGGCACAGATGCTCCATTTGCCCTAAATACCAGCAGGAGTCTGATCCAGCCCGGGCTAACAATCATTTAGATTAAGTTTACACACGTAGAGAAGAGGAAACCAGACCTTGTGCTGCGCGGCTGGTGCACTTAACAGCGCTCAGTGACATCCCTCCAGATGCACCAAGCGGGAAGCGCTTGTGAGGCTGGCTGAGTTCAGGGTAATTCCAGCTTTTGTGTCCAGGCAATCCACCTTGTCCCACGGGGCTGCAGACACAGCTCTGTCTCAGCCACCCGCTCAAGTTGCATGGCTGAGGAACCCCAAAAGCATCTCCCCATGTATCCTCCGAGCCCACAGCCCCTGGATCTGAGCAGAATAACCAGCAGAAGCAGCTGCATTAGCCCTCAACACCCTGCAAAGCAAAGGGCATCCCTCTCTCCTATCACACCAGGACCAGAGCTGTCTCTACCAGAGAAGAAATAACTTATGTGAGCAGCATCAGTCATAAAGAAGCTGAAGAGGATTTAACTACACAGCTCTGTGCAAAGCAAAATCCCTGCAATATTCTTGTTGTAAAGCCTGAAACAGCCACGCAGATGATCCCTGTGCATCTCCTACTTGCTCTGGGTAATGCTACAACCGTTGCCTTGCAGGTCTCTCAATAAAGCTATTCCAAGCTAAACCCCAGCATCAGTGCACTGGAAAATATAATAACAATAATATAAAAAAAAAATCATACAGCTAAACCCCTGTACATCATCTCCTGATGCTTCTTGCTGGGAGACCAGCAAGTTTCTGCTGACCCAGTTTGTTCTAATTCACAGCAGCCTGGGACAATAGGACAAATAACACAAATTAACAACGTGACATAACT
This sequence comes from Phaenicophaeus curvirostris, assembly GCF_032191515.1. Classification (NCBI taxonomy): domain Eukaryota; kingdom Metazoa; phylum Chordata; class Aves; order Cuculiformes; family Cuculidae; genus Phaenicophaeus; species Phaenicophaeus curvirostris. The sequence continues at coordinate 5,152,398 of NC_091413.1, read as the reverse complement.
CACCTCTCCTAAGCTCTGTCTCCCCCTCGATTTCCCTCCCACTGCTCTCTTCAGTCCCTCTCTCTGCCTGACTAAGCCACATCCTCCTCTCCTGTTTTTCCAGGTCTGTAGGTTTATCTGCACAGCCTCAGAGATTAAGAGCCCTCACAAAAAAACATCTCTCATGCTGATGAGAAAAAGAAAGCCTTCAGCTGGCCAGCAGGATGAAACCGATGAAAAGCAAAGCCACTAAAAAACATAAGGGCTCAGCCCTCTACCTTTCTGGGAGGCAATTCCAGGGGTGAGTCTGAGTTTTCCCTCTGCATCCTTCCCATCTCCTACCCTACAAGCCACGGCCAAGAGGGAGGTAGTTAAGGATGCCCTTGGAATTCCAACACGTGCTGGATCTGCTGGGCTTGCAGATCCCAGCAGAAAGGCAGAACTTTTAAGGCAGCCACAGGCTTGGCAAGTGCCCAACAGCAGAGCCCCACACATTCCCTAAGGTTAAGAGGAGGCAATGCTTTCAGAAGCCTTTCTGCAAAAACGTCAGCAAATTCTGCACCGCTAGCAGTCTCGACAACAGATAATAACCCTAATAAAATAAAGAGGCTAATACAACTGAACCAACATCGAGTGAAAAAAAAAAAGGGAAATTTAATTGGAAATGTTGTCTGCAATTTAAATGTCAAAGGAGAAATCGTTCCTGTGCTTCCTGCTGTTCACAGCCATAAACCAGCAGTTTCAGGGGCTGAGGATGGGCAACAAGGAAATGTCAAGGAGACGCTTGGTGTTTCGGATCCCTGCGTTCGCTGATCCCTGCGCCACAGAGCAGAGAGATGCTGCCCCAACAATCCTGTCCAAGTTTGCCTTCCAAGATACTTGCCCGAAGCTTTTTCCACAGGGTGACTAAAGTGCTACCAAGGATGAAACCAGCCTAGAGGGTCCCAGTACATGGTTTGCAGCACTCCAACTCTTTATCTACGTCTTGCTCCCATCACTGAGCACGTTGCTCTAAACACACAGCTTCAACCCCAGCTCCTCCATCCTGTTTAAAAGAGGGGTGGACGAGGTGCTGAGAGACATGGTTTAGTGATTGATAGGAATGGTTGGACTCGATGATCCTGTGGGTCTTTTCCAACCTGGTGATTCTGTGGTACAGGCAAGACAGCTACGCAGTTCAAATTGCATGCGGTGCCACCACATCCACAGGAGCTTTCCAAAACCTGCAAAAAGCAGAGACCTGAGAGAGCCCAGCAAGGACAGACACACCTGGAGGGAGCTGGGCAGCAGCAGAGCCGGCTCCGCAGTGTCCCATGCAGCCTCTGCCTCACCAGGCGGCTCCAGCCAAGCCCCTTTCCCCAGGGATCCGTGTTCCGTGCTCACACAACCACATTGGAGCCAACAAAGTTCAGAGCCTGGGCAGCTCGGCTAAACACAACCCTGTTCTGCTTCTTAGTGAAGGTAAATAAAAACATTAAGGTCCTCCTGAAGAAATGACACATCCCAAGTGGTTTTTATTTACTTGCCTGCGAGCTATCGGTTGTTTAGACAGACATCCAGCTTCATTTGTTTACAGCAGTACAACCAGAGGCATGTCTTTTGTATTGATGACTTAAGTTAAACCTCTTATTTTTTGAACTTTCTCTTGTGTAAAGAGAGCGACACTTGCTACATTAACACATAGAATGAATTCAGCTTTGTGATCGCACAGAAGGTCGTTCCCCTTCTTCTCCCCTCACCGCTGGAGCACATCCATGCAACAAATGTGGTGACAGCACGATAAGGACCTTTTCTTCCCACAGGTACTCACAGAGGGTTTATACACCAGCTCCCAGCTCAGAAAGCATCCAAACCATGTGTCCAAGGGCATCTATTTGCCTGGGATTTCCCGCATGGGCTGGATTTGCCTGATCTACTGGGAGGTGTCCCTGCCCATGGCAGGGGGGTTGGAACCAGGTGATCTTTAAGGTTCCTTCCAACCCAAACCACTCTATCATTCTATGATTTGCTGGGGTTGCAGACCCCAGCAGAAAGGCAGAGGTTTTCAGACAGGCACGGAATGGAGATGAACCCCAGAGGATAGTTTAGCTGCGCAATTCCCAAGGTCACAGCACTGCGTTCGTTTGTGAAATGATTGACCTGCATCCCTGCAGGCTGCTGAGGGCAACAGAACTGCATCAGATGTTAAAAGTAAAGTAACTTTTCAAATGTCCCAATGAATAATCACGCACATTTCAACCTGGAAATGATCTTAAATTGCCCCAGGTTGGAACTGCACCCACCCAACCTACTGGAGAGAAGTGTTTCAATCAAACTCAAGGTTTGGGTGATTATTTTCAGAGTGGAAGGGATTTATTTTTTAGATTCTGTTCTGGAAAACTTGAGGTTAGAAAAAAAAAAAGCTTATTTGACTTCCATTTGGAGCAAAATCACTTAAAATACACATCTCGGTGTTCCCTGTGAAATTCTTTCTCCCACTTTTGACCTACTTGAATTTGAACACCTTGCTGGCTTCACTCACATTCACCCACGCGCTGCCTGCAAAGCCTTGTGCCCTACTTGAAAACTTTTGCCAGGAAAGCTAAATCTGTCACAGCTGAGGTTTCAGCTGCAGAAGGTGCCGCAGTGGGAGCCTGAGGGGCCCCAGCCCAGCAGCAGGAGGGACCACAGGCAAATACAGCTGAGCCTGCTCACAGTGAGACTCAACATTGAGAGTAAGGCCACATTCAGGCCAGGAATAAAAACTGACTGCTTTAAATCACATCTGGAGGAGATGGAGGAAGTTTTTTCTCCCCTTCAAGTCATTCTGACCAACTGCCAAGAGCCAGTGCTCCCGGGGGAACCTGGCTCCCACCTTGCCTCTCCGTTCATGGAATTTTCACACCGCCGCACGTGCAAGCTCTAGTCTGACAACCACAGCAAAGCACTTATTGAAGCCTTTGCCTTCTCTGCCCTGTTAACAGAGCAACCCCTGAGTCAGTGGCAGAGACGAGGACCTCAACAGACAGGAGGTCAGGGCTCAGGTCCTGCAGCAGCAAAGCCACAAGCCACGTCCGTGCTTAGAGCAGCCACTCCTGTGCTCTGCGATTGCTCTTGCCCCTTGTTGTGTCTGTTCCTCTTGAAGCAGGACAAGACCCCAGCAGCAGCACGAAGCTACTGCACCTCCTGGGGAGACCTTTCCTCTCCCTCTCCTAGAAGAGGCCACCATCAGCTCTTCCAGGGCTGTCAGCCAAGGGTGATTCCACACAAGCCTCCAATACGCTGAAGGCAAAAGGCACATTGTTTATGTGAAAGCCTGGCTCAACCTTACATTTAAAATGCTTTTGCCCACTTTCAACACACTACAAAGTTTTTTCCCTCTCCAAAAGAAGAGTTAGGAGTTGCCACACACTGGCACGGGACCCAAGCTAAAGCCCAGCCGAATCAAACAGTGCTTGAAGGTCTGATGGTTTAGTGATTGATAGGAATGGTTGGACTCGATGATCCGGTGGGTCTCTTCCAACGTAGTGATTCTATGGTTCTATGATTCCCACACTGTGCAGCATCAGATCTCCGACTGGCTCTCCAGCAATGCTCATTGTTGCACGAGGCATTCGCCAACCTCAGCACTTGCACCACAGCTCCTTGCAGCATCCAAGTCTTTTTCAGAAGCTGGATTTGGGCAAGGGACGGGGCTTCCAGCGCAGCTCCTCAAGGAGAAACCACAGAGGAAGCCTCCCCGTCCTTATCTGCCTCACCTCAGCACGACGAGGAAGGACCAAAGCAGTTTGATTATACAGAGCGTTCGCAAAGCTCAAAGCATTGTTTTTACTTGTAATTAAAGTCTCCCATTCAGCTCACAAGTACATTCTCGTACGTGCTTCTAACCAGTGAAAGCATGTTCTTAGAGGTGTCTCTTATTTTACTAGGCAAGGACCTTCTAAGAGCTGTTATTTGCTGAATTCTCAATTAGCACATCATTCCCTTCCAAAGCCTCGCTAGACCCTCCTGGAGCAAAGCAAAGCCCAGTCCAAACAGCATATCAAGATCTACCACAATCAACCGTTCCTAATGCAGGCTTACTCTCTGCACATTCAGCAGAAACTGCCTGCTGTGAAGGTTACAGTAATTAAAATACACATAGATTGTCTATTTAGAGCCCAGAAAGCTACAGCCTTGATAATTCACATGCACTCAGATTCTCATCTCTGCTACACCAGATGGTGCCACCCTAAATTTTAGTGGAAGGTTTCTTCCCAGGTTTGTCCTCGTGTAACCAGGATCAGCCCCTGGTCGTGAAGGGAGATGGAACAGACACAGGTATTTTATTTATAAAGCCTCCCACTCTCTGCCTCGCTGCAAATCTCTTACCCTGCCAAGACGCTGCTCGCTGAAACCAGAATTAAAATACAATAAATTATCATAAGAAAAAGAACTGCTGAAACTTCACCCTCAGAACATTTCCACAGATGAAGACAATCGAGTAGAGCGGATCCAATAAGAAATAAAGAGAGGAAGGCTCAGAAGAATGATAGCACTTGGGGAAGCAAAGTGGCCTTTTAAAGGGCCACATTAGCATGCAGAGCGTGGTACGGAGCAGCCTCTGGAGATGGGACTGTCACCACAAGAAGCAGCAGGTTTTGGCTGAGCTACAATTGCTGGGGACTCGGGGAGGGGAGCTTGAGCCCAGCTCAAGGGGTCATTCCAGCAGCGCGAGCCTGGATACCCCCCAGCTTCCCCACTGGGTGCTCTGGGTGCGGGATGAGGCCACTCCAGGTGAGCGCCGTGGGCCAAGACTCCAGAGCATCTCATTCCTGCCTCTCCCATCAATCCTCAGGACAGCCTTAAGACAGATGAAGGGCAGAAACCTTCTCATGGCACCTCCTTATGGTGACAAATACCACGTAACAGCGGCTTGGCAAATTAACAAAGCAGAGTCTGCCCAGCATCTCGCTTCCCCTGCGCAATGAGGTTTATACCTCTGTCTCCAGCCAGTCACATCCACTTGTAGTGTAATCCTTCAAACCAACTGCATCCTTCCCCTTCACAAGGGCAGCGGGTGGCACGGGAGAGCCCAGCCACGCCAGGATTTCCAGAATCAGTGATAACACTGCAGTTGCAAAGCTTATTGCTCTAGCAGCAGATGAACCCCCACATGAAACAACCTCTTGCAGATCCCACCTGGTCCAGAACCACCCCAGGGGTTCACAAGTGCCCTTGAAAAGCCCGCGATCTACCTTCCACTTGCATTGCTCTGGAAGGCTATTCCTCACCCAAGATAAATAGCCTTCTGCTCAGCAGGGCATCAGAGTGTTTACAGATTAATTTTTTTTTTTCCTAAGGAACATCTACTCCATAAAACAACAATTAGCTGCACTCTGAATTTATGAGCGTAATTTGCAACGCTCTTAAAGCATGGGCAGCCGCGGCTTTCACGCAATGGTAATTGTTTGCATTTCTGTGAAGAAATCGGAATAAGGCACGCTGCCGGCTTCTGGGGGTCGCTGGAAAAGGAGAGACTCTTGTCCTTCATAGGAGAAAACCTCCGTCACCTTCACAGTGTGTGGGGCACACGCTGGCACCATCACCACCTGCGACAATGAAGCCACCACCCCGACGCAGAATATGGGGGAGAGGAAGGATGTTTTTGACTATCAGAGTAACCCAGTAGCTTGGGTTACATCAGCAAGAACCAAACGAGGCAACAAGGACCAAGCAAAGGTGGAAGCTAAATATTTCAGAGATTAAAAGACTTTATGTCATTTAGAAATTATGGAAAAACATTAGGAATATGGTCTCCCCCCATCAAGCTACTTTAAGTAAAATTCACCAGAGTCTGATAAGAAATTATTAGCTTAGAACTTAGACGTCTCCAGGGAAGCAGGTATTAAGAGAGATGAGCCTTGATGGAGTTAATGGTGTTTTCAAGATCCCTAATGAAAGTGAACTCATTTACATATCCGACCACTCAGCACTAGCCTGTGCCAACTAACCAGCAGCCTCCTACAAGAGGTAAAAAGGGCAGAAGCACCAAGTTGCCTTTCCACTTTTCCTTCTTTTCCCCACTAATGCCTCCCAGTGAGCCCCTGTGCCCGTGACCCGATCTGGAGCAGGTGACCACGCGCTCAGGGCCAGCTCCAGGGGACCAGCAGGTTGGTTGGGGAGCTGGCAGATGAAAGAGGCAATTTGAACATTAGCCGAGAGCTTGTGAAGCCAAGAGGCTGTTTTCAAAAGGAAGGGGAAAACAGGCTTTCTAATTCATAGCTGCAAGGTATTTACTTTAATGTTAAACGACAATTGCTTGCAAAACAATATTGCAAAAACTCCCTGGAGGCATTAATCAGAGGTGGCATCTCCCGCTCTCACTGAGGTGGAGAGTGACAGACACACCGCGGGGCAGGGGGTTTCATTCACCAGCTGCCAGCAGCAAAATCATCACGATATCCCATTTGGGTTCCTAAATTGGGAGCCGCGGTGCCTTTGTGGGTCTGGACCCAAAGCCTTTCTGAGGGTTTCTGAAGGTGATGACCGGGGTCTGTTGTCAGACAAAGTCCTTCTGAAGGCAGGTGCTCCTAGGTTGTGATCTGCTGTGCCAGCAAAAGGCCCTGCAGCTGCTGGAGGAAAACCAGGTCACTCCTGCGACCAAGGGGAGGTTTCTGATGCAGAGATAAAACAAGTCAAGTCCCTTCCAAGCCAAACCATTCTATGATTCTAAGCCACTCTTCCCAGCCTCTCCATCTGCAGGGAGAAACGCTCAACCTGACCCCACTACAGCTGCCCAGGATAATGAGAGGGGATGTTGTTTAGTTGGTTTTGTTGCCACCCTTCAAAGCACCAAGACAGCCAGGAGGCTCAGAAAACAGCAGCACAGGCTTTCCTGTGCTCTCTGAACTGAAGCTCTTCTCCTCAGCCCCTTCCACTCCTCCTGCCTGGCTACAGAAACAGAGGGTCCCTTCAGCTCCTGGTTCCTCCAGGCTTGGTGTGCAGTCAAAGCCAAGAAGACCCAAATAAATAGCGTGCGATTTAACAGGAAAAAATAATTTCATGCAGAAGAGACCAAACCCCACTTGGCCAGAGGAAACCCCTACTGGAGCATTGCTATAGACAGCCAGCACCAAGGCATCTTTCTGCAAAGAGGGTGGGGGCTCCCTCCCAGAGCAGCATCGTCACTCTTTGCTTGTGAATCTTTACTCCAGCAGCAGCACTAAAGCCTGTGCTTAGAGTTCCATGTCTCTCCTGCTCCAGGGTGGCTACAGCAGGGAGACCACATTTGTTGTGAAGCCAAAGACCTTTCCAGCCTCCTCCTATCTTGCCACCTTCCCATCCCTGCCCTGTTTGGGTCTCCACCTCAGGCTGCTCACCTCCTCTATCACCACCAGCCCTCTCCCCCTTTCATCTCCCATCCCTCAGTCCAACTTCTCTCCCCAAACGTCCCTCAAGATGCACTGCTATATCTGCTTTCCTGTAAAATATACACAAAATAAAGCGTATCGCACCAAAATGGGGCTTTAAATCCTTATTCCCTTCATTGTACGCATCTTAAGGCATCACTTTTAAATGGTAGAACAATGTCTATGGATTTATGTATGTCTTTAAGGTCTAATTTACATAAGAAAACAAGCACAGAGTGTTTCTTAGCCCCAGGGCACAGCAAATACAAGGAGAACACCTAATGAATTAAAAAAATGTTTGGATAAAACTTATATAAACTCTTACATATGCTAATAAGATGAAAGGCTATAATTGCGAGCTGAATTGTGTACCGACACAAGTAGCTCTGTGCAATAAATGACAGAATTACAGTGTCCTTGAATCCAAAATCACACATTGTGAGAAAATGCTTTCCCATAAATCTATCTCTGTAGGTTCTTTTCAACACCTCTAGAGCACAGGCGATGCTAAGGGATGCAATAACAACTTTGCAGTTGGTATAAATTTCACCTTTAAAGGGATCATCCCCTATTTAAGGGCACCTTTCCACTTCCTAAAGAGCGCTGATAGAAGGTAATTATAAACCTTCGCTCGCATGATTTGGATCATCAGCTGGCAGTCATAGGCAAGGTACATCTAAATGAGGTGTGTATGTGCATGGAGGGGGATATTCTCACCAAGTTTTCAATACCCGAATCTTTTCATCCAACATAAATTTTTGATGCAGGAGGAATTTAATTTCGCAATACAAAGCCTGGAAGCAATAGAGTTTGTGTAAACAGCAGCCGCGGGGAAACTGCACTCCACAAATACGCCCTGCCAACAAAATCTATTTCCACAGCCGTTTAATTCACGAGTTACTGTCCGTTGTGCTCAAAACGTAATTCTCCACGGCACTCGGTCTCTCCAGCCGTGGTGACGGAGAACAACACCCAGGGCACTGCTGAGGGGGTTGCAAATTTAGACCAGAAACTCCGTACAGCGCTGTCCTGCCTCGCAAACCTCAAAAAGCCACCAATAGGAGGGAAGCTCCTTCTTCCCTCCCGTGACCTTGGGCAGGCAGCTCTCCCTGACAGGTAACTCCTCATCTCCCAGAGGAGGAATTCATTAGCATTTCTTATGCCTCTTGCATTAGGGTGATGAGACACAAAGAACCCAGATCATCAATTTATTAACGCCAACGCAAGCCTACAGAAATGCTAAGCAAGCCAGTGGAGTTGGTCCGGATTTGCTCCAACACGACACCAGTCTGGAGGTTCAGATTAGGTATTAGGAGAAATTTCTTCCCTGAAAGGGCTCTCAGGCACTGGAAAGGCTGCCCAGGGAAGCGGTGGAGTCACCACCCCTGTAGGTGTTTAAAAGACAGGTAGGTGAAGTGCTCAGAGGTATGGAGATCTTAGAGCTACCTTCCAGTAGCTGAAAAGGCTACAAGAAAGCTGGGAAGGACTTCACAAATGCTTGTGGTGATAGGATGAGGGGCAATGGGTATAAACTGGAGAGAGGCAGATTTAGACTAGCTATAAGGAAGAATTTCTTCATGATGAGAGTGAGGAGGCACTGGAACAGGTTGCCCAGAGAAGCCGTGGCTGCCCCATCCCTGGAGATGTTCAAGGCCAGGCTGGATGGGGCTTTGAGCCCCTGATCCAGCGGGAGGTGTCCCTGCCCCTCACAGGGGGATTGGAACTGAATAATCTTTAAGGTGCCTTCCAACTCAGACTATTCTGATTCTATGGTTTAGTAGTGGACAGGTATGGTTGGACACTGACCTCAAAGGTCTTTTCCTACCAAACGGTTCTATGCTTCTATGACCTCCTGGGAACTAACTTTTGGCCCTGCTGAGATATCAATTGCTGATGTTCTGCTGGCACCTCAGGGCTCCAATCTCAGCTCCCTGTGCTAACACACGAGCCAGCCGTGCTGTCCCCTGAAGCATTTACAATCTTTGCAGGCAGGATGAAATGACAGAAAAAGAAAAACGAGGTGAAAGAAAGTCACATAAAGATGGAAGTTGACACTGGAGCGGTGACAAGGCTGGAGACTGGCTCTTGGGCCATCGCAGCAGCAGTGACAGCTCCCACACTTCCACCTCCCGCCTCGGGTTAGTTTCAGACTCCACGCAATCATCACCCCATTTTAATCAATTTGAGGACTTATTGTTCCCTTACAACCATAATTAGAACTCTGCTGAATATTTTTTCCACAGCTGCAAACTGCAAGGTTATTTAACAATACCAAATCATAGAATCATAGAATCAATTGGCCACCTTAATGCATCACCTGGAGTTCACGGGTACCAAAAGAAAGTTATTATAGCAGAAATATGCAGAGGCTGCAGTCTTACCCAGAGTCCTTTCCTACCTCCTCTTTGCCACCACGATGGAGGCAGTCAGCACTTTTTTTTTTGCAGATCAATACTGCTCTTGAATGCAACCACCGCTCCAATTATTGCCTCGATTACAGAGGCTCCTGCACACCTACCCCTCTACTGAGAAAGCACCACGCGTACACTGCCCATTGAAACGATACCTGGGGGAAATCATTAACCCACTAATTCGAAATCAATTTAAAGTCCATTTGCCTAATGACATGAGCACTGTAAATTACCTATAAATTGTTAATTTATGAGAAAATGACATCAGAATTTTTGTTTTATTAATTGGCTTTTCCAGATGCAAGTTATTTCTAAAGCTTTATAATCCATGTCTCTTGGTGAGCAAACATTAAAACCTGCTTAATAAGATGCCTTTTATGCCAAGAAAGAGAGTAAAATGAGTAAACCCGCTCTTGTGAACACTTCAGTATAAGAGTTTATACATTCATCCTAGCAATTAGAGTAGAAGAAGTCATGGGGAGAGGGAAAAAAAGTCCTTTGAGTGTCTGTTCACATTCTTGAGCAAAATTGGTTCCAACCACATTTGCATTTTTCAGAGGCAAAAATTCCTCTGGGTGCAGAAACCGTCACCAGCCCAGGTCACCTCTCCCATCATCCTTGTGCCTCCTTGGCAAGGACTCAGCCAGGCACAGACTGAGCTAAGAACCTCCCCTCTCAGCAAATATTTGAGTGACGGAGTCGCTGGCCAAAGCCTTAGCAGGAAATGATGGTTAAAGGCTGTGTCCAGGGACCATGCTGTGATTTCTTTGCTGATATGGAAGTATTAGAGACTGACTTTTCCTAATAATTCCAGTACAGCTACTTCTAGTGTTATCTGCTTTTAATATCACGTAGCCAGGTCCACAAAAGTTAAGTATCTGGTCAACTAACTCCTATTTCAGGCTGTTTCGCCTGTTGGATCCTTGTCCTTCAGCTCTCAAGCAACACCTGAATTTCCCTCCCCATCCCATGCAGCTGCTTGGGTGTTACTTGCACACCCTACGCAGCCACCCGCAGAAATCAAGTCTGTGCAATTTCTGTGGCCCATGGTAAGCAAGCAACATGACTTCAAATATTGATATCTACCAAGAAAAACACAAGTGGGAGGAAGATGGGCTTTGATTGTCACCAAATGCACCTGGGAAACTGCTCCCTGAGAGCCACTGGGTTCCTTGGTTCCAGCACTCGCCTTTACTACACAGTCAGGAATAAAATCTCCAAGTGCATCATGACTTTGACAGGAATAACAAAGGGAGCACAATGATTTCTCCTGCAGCCTGGTGTCCAGCAAATCTTTCAGCACCGGACTCCTTAAAATTACTGAGATTGGGGAAAAGACAGCACAAGATAGGAATGGTTGGACTCCGTGATCCAGTGGGTCCTTTCCAACCTAGTGATTCTATGAGTCTAGGAGCAAGGTGATGGGAGCTCAGCAGAGCCAGCCCGGGAGGCAGCCAGGCAGCAGGGAAAGGTGCTGCTCCACGGTGCTTCAAAGCCAATTTCCACCTGGGGATAAAGGCAAAAGCACGAAGGGTTTCCCAGGCTGAGCATCCAGCAGCAGCCTGCAGATCACTAGGATGCTTTCAGCTCCGTCTGGAGGGAAGGCAAGTGAGCCCCAAAGCTGGAAGCAATCCTGCTCATTCCACCCTGGTGCAAACCAGCTCCACTCTCTCTTCCTCATCTCTTCAGGACCTGATCCAAAAATCCCCTCCAGCCAGCACACAGACTCTCAAGAGTGCTTGTGGACACATAAATGAAAGCTCCTCCGCGCAGGGACCAGCCACCCCTGCGATGGAGCAGCAGGCAGCACGCAGAGAAAAGCTCATTTTTTGCCAAATTAGAAAGCTGCAATCTCAACCCTTCCCTCTTCCATTAATGTTCTATTTAAGTCTGTCTTTGAATGTCTGGATTACAGCCCCCTCGCAGACAGCCCTCCCCTCTTTTCTGCTAAATGGATACTAAATATAAATATATATATATACACCAGAGAGAGCTTGTTGGGAAAAAAAGGACTGGGATTTTTACATGCTTCCCCCTCCTTCATCTACTCCACAAACACACAGACCTAAAGAAAGCTGCTTTGTTGTTTGCTTTCATGGCTCCCAACCCAGATCTCATCCCTCCACCACCCATTCATTGCTGCAGCTCCTGCTTCCAGAGTGCAATGCTGGGAATGCCCTTCCCTGGGGAGACACCAAGCCCCTCTGCTGCTCTCCCCTAGCAGATCCCAGCGATGCTCGGGCAGGCTGGGTGATGAATGCAAGCCTGCTGGTAGAAAAACTGCCAGCTGAACATTGGCCCTATTCCCCAATCTCCTAGTGACACCAACCCAATCGGAGGAACTCCTGCCTGCTGATATGCTAATATTTTAAACGTGCTTTAATCAGTTTTCCAGTGCTACCCATGTCACTCCTCATCCGTACCAGTCCTCATTGCTTTTCTCTTGCATCTGCACCCCTACCCCTGCAGCCCAGAGAGAGGAGATGCTGATGCCCCGGGTCTGTCCTTCTCACCCTACTTGTGCCCCGAATATATTTATTTTAGTGTGAAATCGCAGCACCACCTGTTCTGATGATTTCACAGTTCCCATTTAAAAGTAAACACCCGTAGGGTGGGGGAGAGCAGATAAGAAAATCCAGCAGTCCTTGTGCTGGCTGCTCGTAGAGACAACACGAGGAGAAGGCTGCGTGGGTGAAGGGCTGAGAGATAAATGAGTCACACCATCTTCCACCAGCTAGCACTGCTCTGCAGCTCTCCTGGCTCAGTCTAAGGTTCTATCGATACCTCTGCAGCGACCGAGCTGTAGTTAAGGTCCCTGCACAGGGCTGAGCTCGGCAGCTGCTCAGAAGCAGGGTGGCTGATCAGCCTAGCTCACCTCCTTCCACTGAACACAATTGCTCCAATTTTGTGCTGGCATTAAACGAGCATATTGTTCGTTCCAGCTCTCTGCTCTGAGGCAGTGGCTTGGCCCTCCGAGCGAGTTATTTGCAGCAGCAGGATAAAGCACCTGGCCCTCGGGAGAGTCCTGTGCCCCCAGTAACCATCATTCTCCTCCATGGAGGAGCCCGTCCCCAGTGCCCCTCTTGAAGCCACACGCCCCTCCAATAACTCAGCCCTGCTTCAGGCTGGATCAAACTGTCTCTGTTTGACCTGTACTGCCTTATAATCAGACAACAGGTAATATCACCAAGGACAAGAGCACCACAGTGTTGTCAGGGAAGACACCAGTTGTCTTCAGCTCTTGCAACGCTCTCCATTTTTTACCAGCACCTCCTTCTCTCTCTCCCCCTGAGTTTCCCCCCCAAACACCACATCCCTCCCAGTGAGAAGGCAGCACAACCCATAACCTGATGCAAAGTCTCTTGCTGTTAGCACCAGAGAACCTCAACACTGTCTCTTCCCAGGTATAATGCGAGGACTTGCCTAGATCCCTGGGAACATCTTCAGTTTTATGTTTATTTTCCAGTGTGATCATCAAGCAAGACAGCAAAGAGACTCATCACCATCCATCACGAGCCTCACTGTTTAGTAAGAAGATGTATTGCCCCCTTGCAGCAAAATAACACTCCAGCCAGAGCTCCCATTTGTTATGATCGGGCTCGCTGGGACAGCTGTTCATGTCAATGCTGTAAACACTCCATTTGGAGCAGAGACAGCAAAATTTAAGTGCTAATAAATGAGATTGCAGGCTGCCAGGCGCACGTGAAGTTAGCGGCTGGTCACCACCACCCATCCCCAGCCAGGCTCCTTGAGCAGCTCTGATCCAAGCACTACCAACCACCAACTCCCTTCAAACACAGCGCAGGGAGCAGTCCCAGCTCTGTCCCACATGTCCCATTAATCCTCCTGGGAGCTGTCACAGCGCAGCTACCATCGCAGAGCAGCCCCAGAAACCAGCCGCGAGGTGGGCACGGAGGGTTATCAGAGCCAGTGGGGTCAGGGGGCTTCCTCAGCTCAGCAGGAAGGGGGTCAGAGCAGCAATGCTAGAGGAAGAACTTACTTGTCTCCACGCGTCAGGAAGGAGCTGGATCTGCTTTTGTGCAGTTGGCTTAATTAGAAACAGCCTCAGCAGAGCAGACAGCAGAGAGAAGGCTTTCTGGAGAGCACCGGTGGACTTCTTCGGTAGCACACAAGGATAGCCTGCAGGGGACAGAATTAAAGCTTTAACTGAGTGTCTCTGACCCAGTGCCCCCTGCGCTTTCCAGGGTTAGAGGCACTCTCTCTTATCTCAGGTTTATTACCATCCACACAGCTTGCTCAGCCCTAAAGCAGCCAAGGGCCAGCAAAACCCAGGCTCTGGCAGCAGCTAGAAGCTAACTGGGAGGTCAGAGAGGACCTGTCACCACACCAGATGCCTGAACACACGCTGGGGCAGTTCAGAGCGTGCTTTCTCTCCCCATATAAGCTCCACGGTGGCCGGCCTAAGCCAGACCCCAAGAAAGCAACAACCTTCCTGTATCTGCAGCCAGTAGCAAGAGCCCCGGGATGCTGAGGGTCCTTCCACAGTAAGCAGCTCGGGAAGGGCAGAGCCTCTACAGAGCAGCCTTAGATGATGCTCAAGGGCCTCCTGGCAGCACCCGTCAGTGGATTTCACTGAGGTCACAGCCTCACACAGACACAGATGTCACTTCCATTTTTACATTGTGAAAAACAAAGTTTAAGGATAGGCAGACAAAGCAGTAGCAAGATTTCATGATTTATCAACACTGTCATTCCAGGCATTCACAACAACCCGAGTCTACCCTTTGGCTCCCTTATAGCGGCTCCTTTGAGAGGTACATGAATACCAGGGGCAGGGACAGGTCTGCTGCTCACTCATACCTCTGTCTGATGGACTTGAACCCCCAGGAAGGGACCTCCCTAAGGGACTAAAAACATTAAAAAACCAGCCCACCATCCTCTGCAGCCAGCCTGAAAAGCTGTCACCAGGAGCAGTTTACCCCGAAGAGCACGAACTTGGAGCACTGAGCACCATCCAGATCCTAGATCAACAGCACTTGCAGTGAAAATAAAAAGCCAGTCTAACTTTCACAGCATTCAGTCGGACCCTCAAACCATTTCAGGTCTCTGCAGGCAGCAGAGACGCCGTGACAGAGGGCAAGGACCAGGTCTAAAGAGAGAAGCAAAGCCAGCAAACGCAACCAAAGCAGCACCTCCCCACTACCTCCTCTCGAGCAGCCTCGCAGTCTAAGGAGTTTCTCTTGCCAGAAACTTCCTCCTCTCCAAACAAAAAGCTGGAAAGAAAATCCCACAGGCAGCAGATCCTTCAGAGCTCCTGGGCTGTGTCTCATTAAGAAAACAATTACAAGCCCAGGTGACACTCAAGGAGATAAACTGCCACTGCTCACCCTCTGCTGACAAAACCACCTTGTCCATCACACACAAACTCCTTGAAGCAAAGCAGCGCAGCCGCAGCAGGCAGCAGCAAACTCATCAGGCTCTTGAATGTCACCAAGGGACATCTCCTGGCTCCATCACTTCCCATCGCGTGGAGCTGCTGTGACAGGCAACGCTCAATGCTGAGACAAGAACTTTGGCCCAGGCTCAGTCAGTTATGGTCAATCAGCTTATGCACTTACTGCCCCATTAGCTCATCTCATTTTTCCAACCTCGTTAGTCTGCAAAAAAAGCCTGGGGAAGCTCTGGCTCTCACATTGTGGGAAAGGCTTTGAGGAGCCTGCGTAAGCCAGCCAGTGGGTTTAGGAAGGGTTTGAAAAGAGAACACCCAAGTCCCTCTTGCCTCTTCATACACCTCCATCCAACATAACATAGACCCAGGAAGCTTGGTGGGACAGAGGCCACCAGCTAGAAACGTTTAAAGGTCCCAGTGCAGACACATGACCTTGAACATCTCACTCAGCACCTAGAGATTCAACTGAAAAGGTCATTAGAGTTTAAGAAAACAAAAACCACCTCCATACAGCTGTTTTAAAAGCTTCCCTGCTGAGTTTTCCCTGCCCCAGGCTGCAAAGGGCCACATCTGCTCCTGTACCTGCACCCTCTGGGTTCAGCTTGGTTATGGAAATAATCCCACATCATTTTGTGGAGGGCTTCTTCATCACCCACCACCTACCACCCACCACTCACAGTGCTCCCGCAAGGCTGCGGAGCTCTTGGGTGATGGGTAACCACACATCAGTGCCCACACCTGTAGCTGAGACCAGCCTAACACAGAACACAAGCGTTAAAATAAAGCAATTGTGAGATAGCAAGAAGTGCTTGTCTACCTGCCAAAGCATCCAAGTCACAAATGGTTGGACGCTATAATCCAATGAGTCTTTTCCAACCTGGTGATTCAATGATTCTATGAAATGCTCTCAGAGCCCCATTTCAGCTCGCCCTTTCAGCAACGGGATGTCCTCACACCCACCCTCATTCTGAGGGCTCCAAGACTGCCACATCTTCCACTGGAAGAGGAGACATCACCCAGCCTCCCTGCCCATACGCTGTCAGATCAGCTCCCCAACCCTTTTCAGACATCACCCCCCTTGGCTAGGCCATACATGACTTACCCATTCCTCCTCCCTGTCCTTATTGTTGTTTCACAGGCTCCTTTTTCACAAGGAGAACCTTTCATGGTTAAGATGGGGGACATTTCTGCTGCCTAAACCACAGCCCAACGAAACCTCCTCCACTTCCCATCACCGGGGGCTGTTTTCAGCCTAGTTTCCAGCTGCTGCCTTTCAGCCCAGCCGCAGCTGCGCTTCATCGTTGGCAGATTGATGCATCCTCCAGACCAAGATATGCCCAACCCCACCTGGCAAAGGGGCTTTTCTGCTTCAAACCCAAGTTTGAACCTCAAATCTCTGACAACCTTGCTCATTTCAGCCCAATGCACTTCAAGATCTATTCCTCTCCAGGTTCTTTCACTGCTTTACTCTCTGCTAAAGCACCTGCCACGGTGCCACCAGGTCCCTGGCTCTTCCTCTTGCTTTTTGCACACTGGAGTCTGAAACTTGTCTTCAAGCTGAGCTCCTGGAGCAATAAACTTGCTTTAACTTGTGAGGAAAAGAACAAAAATCAAACCCAAACAACAAGAAATAGGCATTGTGGACCGACACTCAGACAAACCTGATTCACAAACCTTCAAAGTTCCTGCTGCTTTAGGCTCGCTCACTTCAGCTCCTGCGCTGGTTTTCAGCAAAGCCTGGCACCCATCCTCTCTCCTCGCCTTCCTCAGGCCTTGGGGAGCACGTAATAGCTGAATAAACCCAGCCAGGAGGATAAAAATAGAGCATCCCGGAGGCACAGCTCCCACGGGTCTGCCAGAGCTGTGCTCACTGCCTGAGGAGCCACTAAGATGTGTCATCCACAGGGTGACAAATTACCAGGGATGGGATGGGAACGAGTCATCCTCTTTGCCTGACCTTTGTGTCAATCATCAGAGGGAGAAGACTGTTCCTAAGCTGCTCGGAGATGGATAACGAGCCATGTGGGGCTGCACGGCAGCCAGCCAAGCCCCAGCCCTGTGTATCATAGAATCAGAGAATAGTTTGGGTTGGAAGGGACCTTAAAGCCCATCTAGTTCCACCCCTGCCATGGGCAGGGACACCTCCCACTGGATCAGGAGCAAAGCCCACCTTTAGAACTGGGCTGGAAAAACATTAAATGACTAAAAATAACCCCCAAGAGCCTTGTTTTCCTCAGCGGGGCTGAGGCAGACGAGCCCAGCGTTTGAAAGCTCCCTATATTTTGCAGGGGGGTTGAACTGGGTGATCTTTAAGGTCCCTTCCACCCCAAACTACTGTATGACCCTATGATTTCTGTGTTAAGCCATTGAGATCCTGGCCCCTTGGCCACGGGGGAGCCACTCACTGGGGGTGACACCAAGTCCTGTCCTGATGAGAGGAAGGCAGAGTCTCCAGCGGCTCCCACGGTGGGGAACGGGGGCACCTGAGCCCACTTAGTGGCTCCTACAGGTGCCTCATGCAAATCCCTCATGCAGATGCCTCATGCAAATGCCTTGTGCAGATGTCTTGTGCAAATACCTCGTGCAAATACCTCCTGCAAATCCCTCGAGCAGATACCTCCTGCACATCCCTTGAGCAGATACCTCCTGCAAATCCCTAGTGCAAGTGCCTCGTGCAAATCCCTTGTGCAGGTGCCTTGTGCAAATGCCTCGTGAGGATGCCTCCTGCAAATCCCTTGTGCAGATACCTCCTGCAAATCGCTAGTGCTAAGGCTTCATGCAAATCCCTTGTGCGAACACCTTGCAGAGACGTTTTAAGCAAAGGCCCCATGCAGATGCCTCGTGCAAATCCCTCGTGCAGGTGCCTCCTGCAAATACCTCACGCTAATACCTCATGCAAACCTGTTATCCAAACACCTTGTGCAAATCCACCATGCAAAGGTCTCGTGCAAATCCATCGTGCAAATGCTTCATGCAAATGCCTCGTGCGAATACCTCGTGCAAAGGCAGTAGGGCTCATTCCACCCCCTTGCACATCCTGCAGCCCCCACTGGGCTGTTTTAGCAGTTTTGCCCCCAAATAAGGGGCATCAAGGAGCCCAACCCCATCTTCCTGGCTCCCCGAAAAGGCTCTCAGGGACAGCCGGGTGACCCAGGGATGAAGGCACAGTGACAGTGTCCTTTGTAAGTGGAAAGGGCAGGCAGTTTGGCAGAGAGAAGGTAGCTTTTCCCTTTCAAAACCACAGAATCAGGGCTCAGGGTTCAGTTTTGGGGTGGGAAGGAGCGTGTGGGAGCAAGGGCACAGGCTGCACCTTCTGCAGCATCCTGGGGTGCACAGGTTGAGCCCCGAAACGCTGGCGGGGCGCTGAGGAGGCACAGCTTGACAGAAGAGCAAGGGGGAATTTGCTGTGTGTAATGAAGACTTCACACCAGGCTCACTCGCCTGGAAGAAGAGATGGGGCTGTGCCAGCTTTTTCAGAGCTCAGGGCAGCACAGGGGCTGAGCCAGCAGCCCAGCGTGGACAGGCTCGTGGACAGAAACACAATTCCATCCCACCTCAACCAGCTTGAAATGAAGAGTGAGCTGCCATTACCCAGTATAATCCTTCCTCTGAGCCCTTTGCACTGTCCCAAACCCTTCCCCAGCCCAGCGGCCGTTGTCAAACTTCATCAAACTATGACCCTGAGCCTTCCTGGTATTTCTTATTTCACCAGTAATTTCAGCCTCATCCTTAGAAGAGAGGGCTCAAAAATGTGGGTGGTTTTTGCTGGCCGGTGCTGTCGGTACTGTCCTTCCCAGCAGGGTTGTCACCTCGCTCAGCACGGCTGTAAAGACAGAGAAATACCTGGGTTCTCCTCCTGTCCTGCTGGCCTCTCTGTGCATCAGTTCAGCTTGGTCCTGGGAGGTGCAGAGTAGCTCTTTGCCGCTGCAGCAGAGGACACAGTCAAAACCTTGACTTGAAGTTCACTCCAGGCATCGTGTGTCATGAGAACCTGTGGTGCTGCAGGGGGTGGCAGATGAATCCTCTCCTCGGGGGTCAGAGGCAGGAGTGCAATCTTCATGCACTGCCCATAGCACAGGGTGGAGCGGAGGAGTAAAAGGCCTCCATGAAACTTGGGTAAAGCCTCTCCCGAGGCTTTTCCAGACCGTCAGCTTTTCTGGATGTGTTAAATTGGCTTCAAGGGGCCAAATATCAGCAGCAGGAGCTGTGCACGGTGGGAACCGGTGCTGTGACCTCATCCCCACTGCATCACTTAACCACACACAGCACGTCAGTGCCGCTCCTGCTGGCGCTACGCTCCCATGCGACAGCGACAGTGATGAGTGAAGGATCCAAAGGTGCGAATGTCAAAATTTTTTATTTACAACAGTCTCCAAAAACCAAGGAACACTGAAAATAGTGAGGGTAGGAGACGACTTACAAAAGTAACACGCGTACGTTACATCAGGAATTGTGCTACATCACTCTGAGAACCGACACTCTAAGGTCTGCACACGACGTGGTAAAACAGCAGTGCCCTCCCTCCTTGGGGTGCTTACGTCTCTTCTCCCCATGGCTTTTGAACCCTCCTCCCTCCCATTTGTTCTCTTCTGCTTGTCCCTGCAAGCCTTCCTGCTCTTCTGCTTGTTGCTCTGCCCCTGGGCTTGGCCATCACCCTCCCATCTCTGCCAGCAGCTGCCCGAAGGAGGGGCAGAGCGGAGAAAGCCGAACAAATGCATCCTCAGGCCTGGAAAGACTTTCAGCTCTGGGACCCTGCGTCCTAAGCCATGGCAGAGCAGTCAGCAAAGGGCTTTGAGAAAGCATAACCTGTGATCTACAGCTTGCAGGCTTTCTGGGGTGAGGAGTGATTTTGGAAGAAATAACCAAGAGACTGTGAGTTTGTCCTGCCTGGCTGCAAATCAGTCAGTACAGCTTCCTTGGTGGACGGTGTGGGAGGATTTAGAGATGTCACAGGGTTAAACAAAAAGCCTTTTTAAACTTTCCAGGAGGGCAAGCTGCTCTGGTAAGAAAACTCAGTGCAGGACAAGCTAAAAGAATTAGATGTCGTGACATAAAGTGACCTCCCGGTTTGCTCCAGTAGAGACAAAGCCAACAGTCTCTTCAGACCATTGCATCCAGACTAGGGTATCAGTGGCCCCAGTAACCCTGGAAGCACGCCACATGTCCTTTTCCCTGGGGAGATCTCCCAGGCTGGCTTTGCTTTAACATAGTTTCAGATGCAGCAGGGATTGAGAAACCCAGCTCAGCCGCCGATCCCCTGTCAGCATCTGCAGCTTTTGAAACTGCTGAGGTTGGTACCAAACCTGTACAGCCCATGTGAACCCAGCCACTCAAGAGGCACCACAACATAAGGAAAGAAAGAGAGCGAGGAGACCTGGGTCTATTCCTTCCTCTGACACTGACCTTTGTAAATCACGTCAGCTCTGTTCCTCCTCGCTCCAAAGCTGCTTTTGCCAGGGCTGTTGTGAGCAGAGGCTCTCTCCCCAAGTTCCCCCAGCCTCAAACTCACTCAGCAGCTCCACTGAAGGCAAAGAGCAGCACCTCCAGCTCTGCGCGTGGATCACAGGGCCCCAAAACTGGAGAGCAGTGCCCTTCTGCAACTACCCTGGGCTGGCACGGAGAGAGCTTCTCATCAGGACAGGACCTGTACTACTGTTTTGTAGGAGACTGCACAGACCCCCATCCTGAAACACTAGCATCAGCTTTTCAGATCGTAACCCTCAGAACAGCATTTACTGGAAATAAAGGAGCAGGCAGTAAACAGCACTATCCCATCGCAGTGCACTTAATAGAGAACTCAGGTACATTTCTTTTAATTGCAGCAAGATTGTTTTGAAATGAAAATGGAAGCGCTTCTCTTCCAAGTAAGGCTGCTCTGCTGTGTTCTACTATTTAAAACATCAAAACCGACAGCTTCGTATGAAGCATTTTAACTCCTTACCTTCCTCTGCCTGAGAAATCCTCCCTGAGACAATCTCCAGCCACTTTTCGTGCAGACTTTGTGAGCACCTTAGGCAGAGCAGCTACCACGGAGAAGGCTGAACCTTGCTCAGCAAGATGAGAGCCCAAGAGATGGTTTGGGAAACAAAGGAGTCATCAGAGAAAGAAGGTAGGCAGAGCTGTGGGAGGAATTAATTTAGGGTGAGCATCTGCTCCCGGAACAGCACCAGACAGGTGAGGCCTCGCTTTTTATTGCTACGAGCATCTGCCTCAGAGCACTGATTCCCAGCAGGGCCGTCAGCCCCACCTTCGCATTTGTTCAAATAAACCCATTCGTTTTCTTACCTCTGTAACTTTATGAGTATTTTCTAATCCCGAGGAGGATGCTGCCTACATGGAGATGGATGTACACACCTGCTACTGATTTATTATCTCCACAGACACTTGGGGAGATGAGGGTGCTGTAAGCATTCTAGGGAAGGCTGGGCCCCACTTCCAAGCCTCTTTCACTCCACAGCACGTGGAGAAAGCACCAACCACCCTGACCACAGGGCTGTGCAGTGTGAAATCGTGATGGGGCAAATGTCTACTTAGTTCTTCAGACAAGCGTCACGACTATGTTTAATCAAGTTTTCAGCTTACCAACATCCAGTGGGTCCTTGCAGTGAAAAGGATCATGTAGGAGCATCCCCTGGCTCTTCTGCCATTCGACTACAATCTGGAGCAAGTTCCTCCTCCTCTCCTTGCCTCAGTTTCCTTGCTGGAGGGGCACAACCTCCTCAATACGCCTTTGTATTCACAACACATCTGCTGCAGCTCTGCCCTTCTCTTCGTGTCTCATTTTCCTTTCTGAATCACTCCAGCCCTTCCTCTCCCAGCACCACCTTGGGCAAACAAGGACAAGGTGATGCCCTGCTCCTGCTCCTGCTCCTGCCAGCCAGCCCTTCAGTGCCGAGTGAGCCTGGGCTGGCCACAGAGGAGGAGGGAAAATGATAGGTTGTCCTTTCCCATACCTGCTCCAGAAAACAGGACAGATCCTGTCAGGTGCCAGGACTCTGTTATTTTTGTCTGTAGATCAGACAGTGCTAGATCAGACCCAAGAGACATAAAAGGTTTTCCACTACTTTGAAATTAATCTTTGCCTTCCAAGAACAGCTGAATGAAACATCATTCATGGTCCCAGCATGGTGTGTCCAGAATTGCTCTGGAGGTGGGAGGCTTATATACCCTTTTTATAGTGAGTACAAACGTGGGACACTAGGGACTTAAATGAGCTTTAAACTTTGTGGGGTTCAAAGCACATCTATGACTCGTCTTAAAGACCTTTCAAGATTTCTTCAGGCTCATAGAGGGAGGAACTTCCTCTAAGGGAGCACTCAGCGCCTTCTTCTCTTTTCTGGTGACCTGGAAATATCCATCAGCTTTAATCACCCCAGGGAGTTTGAAGCATTAGCTAAATTCAGGTCAAGCCACCAGCCAGAGCATCCTTGGCAGCAGCACTAGGGCTACCTCGCTCTCCCTGCCAGAGTTGGGCTTTGGCCCTTTAACTTTCTCCCTACATAACCTCACGACACCTTTGTAGTGCTCCGGAGTGGCCTGCCCCATCTTCTAAAGGTCACAAAGTCTTTTCCTGAGTTCCAACCAAAGCTCTTTGTTCAGTCAGGCTGGTCATCTTCCCTGCTGGGCTCTGTTCTGCTCATGCACTTACCACACTCACTGCCTGCAGCAGGATTGCTCTGATTTCCCCTGGCATCAACAACAGTCCTGTCCTGGCACTGCTCTCTCCTCTCTCTTCACCTTGAGGAACCTACTTTAGGAACAAACTCAATCCAGTTTCACAGGGATGACAGGATGTGAAGGTGTAAGAGTTGCAGGGATCAGAGCAGGGATACACTGAGCCAAGCAGAAGCAGCTCCTGGTGTGTCTCAGCAGCCCCCAGAACGCGGCTGGCAAAGGGGATGGGCTTCCTGGAATTTCCTTCTTACAAAAAGGGTCAATCCAGATAGAGAACACAAAGTTACCAGGGTCATGGTACCTGCAAGCACATGGAGTCAGGCTGCTTTCTGGCCACACCCCTCTATTGGCATCCCTGTAAATAACTTAACGCACCTTCCAGTGGGTCCAACCCCTCCCCGTCCGCTGAGGACCAGATGTGCCGCATATCAATGCACACACTTAGCTATTTCCATTTAAAAAATATGATAGAATCAGTGATGCTTAAAATGTACTTGTTAATGGCATCAGTTTGTGATTCCGTATCACTTCAATATCTGTTTGGAGTGGGCTGAAGCCCCACCACCCGTATGTCCCCACAGCAGAGGGTGTCTCTAAGCTGCCACAGAGGATGCTCCACTGTTTTCTCATGCATGCCACCTGGCCGCAGCAGCTGGCTCACCTCAGGTTAAGAGCGGGCTGCCATGAGCAAAAGGCTCTGCACGGACCTCAAGGCTCCTGTTTTCTCTCCGGCATGAAGTGCAGAGGCAGCCACAGACCAAGCAGGAGGAGGGACCAGGCATGGATACTGCCTCAGCCTCACTACTGCAATGAGGGAGAGGAGGGCAGGCCACTGAGGGCTGCGATTGTGTTCCTGACGACTGTTCCTAGACCCAAAAGATCCCTGTGAAAGGTGTGCAGTCCTTTCAGAAAGAAGGGGAAAGCCATGCATCCCGATGGCCCCCGCGAATGATGAACGCAGGTCACTGGCTGGGTATGCCACCCAACAGCTGAAGTTTGGATCCCACCATGACACCCAAAAGAGCTCCCTGCTGGTCTAGCTTGGGCACAGGGCATGGCTGAGGGGTCACGACAACGCTGTTTTCCCAGGCCTGGCTGACAGCTCACTGCCACTTTCGAAGGCTCAGGCAGTGAGGCCCAGGCTTGGCGTGGGGGTAGGACATCACCTCAAGGGTTATTGGTGCAGTGCTGACCTTGGTCAAGGGGAGGGGAGGGACAGAGAGAAGTGTTTTGAAAGGGATCAGATGGCCTTCCCTACTTCTCCCCTTTTAGCTTAGTGGTTCCAGAAGGCTCTGATCATTTGGGGGCGGAAAAAAAAGGAAAAAAAGAAAAAAGAAAAAGAAAAGCAGAAATAAAACTGAGAGAAGGAGACCTCCTCCCCCCTACTCACGGGCTGAGGTATTCCCTGGGCAGCCCTCACTGTCCGTCATCCATCCATCACTACTGAAATAAATACAAGTTTAGAGCAAAACCCATTAGAAAATAAAGTGCATCTGGAGTTGAAAAACTTCTGGAAAAAGGGGATTTTTTTCCTCTTTTTTTTTCTTACAAAAAATATCCTTTACAAACAAAAAGAAAAAAGAAAGAGAGCAAGAGGATAGAGCGTGTGGCTCTTGGCAGAGGGTCTACAGGGCTGTCCCGTTAGGCAGAGGGATCTTAAATCCGCTCTTCAGCAGGGTGAGGCAGACGCAGAGACCCAGCAGGCCAGCGAGAAGCACCCCCAGCACAGCCTTGAGGCACGAAGTCCTGCTGCGGGTGAAGGTGCCCGGCCCCATGATGCTCAGCAGGGCTGTGCTCACAGTTAACGTGTACAGGATGGAGACTCCCGTGTTGAGGGCCACAATCTTCCCAAACTTGGCAAAAGGGGCGATGATGCAGAAGAACAGCGGGACGGTGGCAATCACCGTGGTGACGGCGCTCGAGACAATCGCAACACCCACGTGACGGACTGCTTCAATCGTCCTCCACTGGCGGCACGCGGTGGGGTCCTGGCAGAAGGGACAGCAGCGTTAAGGAGGAGTGTGGACAAGCACACAAGGCTGCACTAATACTTCAGTTTTGAGAGGGTGGCCTAGCTCATGTGGTCCTGGTCCAGGATAGAGATGCTGTGTGAGTGCAGACTGGACAGTTCGTGCAGTCTCCGAGCGTGCTGGGTAGGCGGCCATGAGGTTAAAAGTCGCTGGGTTTTGTGTCTCCTTTCAACTCCATCAGACTGACTGCTGGGTCTACACAACAGAGGCACCGCGTGCAAATGCTATACTTGGGATCAGAGATCTCCAAGCTTTTGTGGTCTCCTTCTTCCCAAAGAGGAAAAAGATGTTACCACGGCTGGAAACGACTTGGAGGCCCAGCACAGCAAAGCAAAGCAATTTGCAGAGGTCACAGAACACGTGTAGGGCCATGCCAGCACAAGACAGTCCTCACTGGCCATGAAAGGGGGTTGCTTTGGACACAGCTATGGCCGGTAAGCAAGGACAACCATGTGAGTTGGACCCTCAGCTGGGTTTACTGTACTTGTGGATAAGCAGCAAGGATAACAGGCTGCCCAGGGAGGGGGTTGAGTCACCTTCCCTGGAGGGGTTTAAGGGACGGGTGGACAAGGTGCTGAGGGACATGGTTTAGTGATTGATGGGAATGGTTGGACTCGATGATCTGGTGGGTCTCTTCCAACCTGGTGGTTCTATGATTCTATTCTATGATTCTGTTCTATGATTCTATGATCTCACGTACGTTGTGATGGCGGCGAGACGCATCCCTCCTTGCGCATCACGCCCTAGGTCCTGCAGCGCAGCCGTGTGGCACAGAGGGCGTGAGGGGAGGGGATGCAAGGCTATAGGAAGAGAAGAGCTCACCTCTGCCTGGTGTAGCGGCAGGTTTTCCCCTGCCAGCAGGTAGCCCTCCACCAAGTGCACGCAGTAATCGACAGAGGAGCCAACGAGGATGGAGAGAGAAATGGCTTCCACAGCTCCCATTTCCCAGCCAGACCAATACATGATGGTCACCACCAAGCAGACCACCCCTGCACAAAGAAGGTCACACTAGGTGAATTTGAAGGACTGTGGGACTGCTGCCCAGGCCCACTGACACCAGTCAGTCACTGGGGACTCCGGGATCACAGCCCTGCAGGTCTGAATCTCACACACACTCCCTTCTACCCACAGAGGCAACACTTCTCCACCTTCCACTGGCTGCTGGGACCACTCAGTCAGGTAATCAGACCTGCTGGGGACAGTGAAGCATGTAATTGAGCGTTAGGCAAGCTGACAGACTAATGCCAATCTAGACTAATGCCTGCTATGTGATCCAAGCCCAGGCAAGTGTGTGTGCACACATGTTCTACAGGAAAGCAGGCCCTTTGTTTTGCTTGCTGGAGTTACCCACAGGCTGAGCACGTGCACAGGTTTGCCTTAAAGGCAAGAGTGATGTTTGTGAGTCATGTGTGGGAGACTCAAGTGGTTTTAAAATGATAGATTTGATTTTTAAACCGAGAAGTTTAGCAACACACTTAGTTTCCAATATCGTCAAATCACCAGCCAGGGAGAGGGAACTATTTACAAATTTCCTTCAAACACTATCAAAATGACTAAAGTATTCGGCTTTTAAAATCTCCTACTGCGTGGAAACAGCAACTATGGTGCAGATCCTTGGGAAGCAGTACAATCGTTATTCAGAGCATGTGGGACCTTAATCACATTATTATACATAACAGGCAGGGATGGCATTTGTGTAGCTAAACCCCTTATTTAAACAAATAAAAGGGATTGTGTAGATAAAACACACTGGGAATTAGACACACAAATCTACTTTCCCAATGAGGTTCCTGCGCATTTGTTGAGAGTTTCTCTCATTCACCTGGGTATAGCAGGACTGGCTCCTGGTAAGCCAAAAGGGTTTACACAGAGTAAAAGCAATTCAGTTCAAATCACCAGAGACTTGGCAGTACCACAACCCACCAATTTCAGGCAAAAGGAAAGCTTGATACAGTGGAATTAGTGTTTTTACCTAAAATGCTGAGCAGCACTGGCAGCAGGAGGAGGATGTGAGTGGTAAACACTGCCACAGCAGCCACACAAATAACCAGCGAGAGGACGAGACCATACAGGGCACTCTGCACTCCTGGAAGAAAAGAGACAGCTGATCGGATTCCTAGGAGGTGACAGCTGGGATGAGAAAGGCACTGTGTCCTGCTCACAACAAACCAGCAACAACACCAGGAGATGGAAGGGGAGGGTGAAAGTGGAGAGCAGGTGATCAACTTCTCGCCTCTCCCATCAGCAGGGCAGAAGCACTTCCCTTCTCTACTTCCCTAAGCTCTGCCTAGGATTTAGACAGTATAGGCACGTGGGGCAGAAACAGGCTTTAGGAGTCTGCACAGCAGTGGTGAGGAACCGAAGATATGACGCGTGCCCATCAGATGGGACAGAGTGTGCTGTGAAGATGTATCAGAGAGCGGGGGCTCCTCAGGGAGAGGGACACAGCAGTCACTTGCCTATAATCTCCATGAAGATTTGCTTCCAGTGCTCACAGGTTTGGAAACCGTGCCGGAGAGCTGAGCCCTCTGGGAAGAGCTGGAGCTGCTGTTGCAGAAATGTCTCCCATTTCAGGTAGTCAGCGTAAGTCTGGAAGGAAGATTTCCCTTTGTAGGTTGTCTGTAAGAAGATGAACATGTTATTCTCATGTCCTGCTGTTGGGACAGGGTATGCAAGGGAAGAGGGAGAACAAGCCAGCTGGAATTGCAGCACCAGGGAGAACTGGCAGTGGCAGATGAGCAAATCTGCCACCAGGCTCTTTGCCTGAGCTCTCATGGTAAATGTGAATTGTGGCATGAGCAGCCTCTTCCAGCAACTTGTGAGCACAGACATCTGTCTGCAGTGAGGCACAAACACTAGCAAACAATAAATTATGGCTGCGAATGCAGGTGGCCAGTGCAGAAAGAGTGGAACTAAACCCCAGAAGTCACAAAAATAAACTGGCACAAGGGTAGACAGCGATGCCATGTGCTCACCGATTCAAATGCCATGGAGATCCACTGCACCTTCCCATCCTTCACCCCCACTGCCCCATGAGAGAGCTGTCCGGGCAGCAGGTTTGGCTCAGGGATGTTCTTGCACTCAGGGTGCAACATCTGTAGAAAGGAGGAGATGCTGTATCCTAGAGGGAAAGAAAGAGCAAGGGATGGAGGACAGGACACAGAAAGGAAGCACATTAGAGCAAGGGAAAGCTGCAGAACAGGAGTCTGATCTTCCTGTCCCACTTGCTGTATATTTCTCCTCCCCAAAATGGTTGGCACAGCATGTGGAAGCATGAGCTGAATGGTCCATGTTGCTGCGGCTTAAGCCAGGTGGAAGCAGGCAGAGCCGTGCTGCAGCCTGGTCAGGAACGCTGACTGCTGAGAAACACCCCTCTTCCCTACACTGCCCGCATTTATCATTGACTGGTGGCTTCCTTCCCTTTCCCTGCTTCATCAGGCTGGGACCTGAAAGTTTAAAAGCCCTCAGCAGCCCTACTCCTCAGATCTCCTCAAGGACTGGGTGGCTGGCATCAGTCCTACCTACCAGAAGGCAGGCACTGGGCTCCTCCTGGCTTCACCAGCTCGGTGTTGCTGGCGATGGCTTTGCAGAGGCGGCACAGGTTGCCAATCTCTTTGAAGAGGTCGAAGCTGTCATCATAGATAACGCTGCCCTTTCACAAGGAGACACAACAACAAGAGCACCACACGTGAGGGACGCACACAGCAGCCGGTACAAGAAGGTAGAAACTGAATCCTTTCCTGGCTACACAGCCTGGGTCTACATTATACAAACCACAGCCTCTACAGTGGAAAACCCCACCAGAAAATCCAGGAAGAAACTTATGTAAAGAAATGAAATAACTAACAATCAGGCAGTAAGACAGAAACACTGATAAACTGTGTTCAATTCTGTTCCCCTCACTACAAGAAAGATGTTGAGGCTCTGGAGCGTGTCCAGAGAAGAGTGACAAAGCTGGTGAAGGGGCTGGAGAACAAGTCTTACAAGGAGCAGCTGAAGGATCTGGGGTTGTTTAGCTTTGAGAAGAGGAGGCTGAGGGGAGACCTTATTGCTCTCTACAACTACCTAAAAGGAGCTTGTGGAGAGGAGGGAGCTGGGCTCTTCTCCCAAGCGACAGGGGACAGGACAAGGGACAATGGCCTCAAGCTGCACCAGGGGAGGTTCAGACTGGTTATCAGGAAAAAATTATTCACAGAAAGGGTCATCAGGCATTGGCACAGCTGCCCAGTAGTTCTTCTGGGGAAAGGCTGTAACTGCATCAAGGTATCACATCTGGGAGATAAGCTGTTTCTGGAAAAGTCAAATTTAGTAACCTTTCCCTTGAGTAACTGATTTGTATTTTTTCATGTTAATATCTCATAACAAGTAAAACAATTACAGAAAAATATCAGTTTCCTGGATCTTGAATTTGTAATGAGATTTTCATACTGAGCTCAAGAAGGTTTGCTTCTAAAATCTTCAGGAAAGCCAGATTAAGACTCAAAATTAGAAGGTTAGATATTGCACTCAGAAAGGGATTTTCTGAAAAGTGAGACGTGACTTCAGCAAGGGCTTCCTGAATTCCATTATTTGTGAATTTGCTAAAACAGAAATGTACTTTGGGTTCATTTCATTGCAATGCTATCATCTCTGCTATTGCATCTTTCTAGGCTGCTGGACCACACTGCCTGGGCTCTGGGGATTAACTGAACACCACCCAGGGAGATTTCCCTTCCCTCATCAGCCTCAAGCTGTCCAGCATGCCAGAATGAGTGTACCATGTCTCCGATGACGTGGTTGTCCGGGCGCCTCGTGCGATTAATACCTCTGATCCCAAACACCACAAACACCATGGCTCCCGTGTCTACCAGTGGCCGCACCGCTGGCTTCCCGCAGCCCGTGTTCATGCAAGGATTAAATCCAGAAGTGGCTGACAGCTTTGCTTTAGGTGTTGCTGTCAAACACAGAAGAAAGGTTGGTTACAGAAGGTGGCAAAAAAAGGTCTGGTTCTCTAGCCCAGACAGCCAGACATGGCTGAACAAGTCCTCACCAGCTTACCTTTCTCACTGGGAACATAAAGGATGCCTTTGGTGGGTCCGTCTGGGCTAGAGCTGAGAAGACAGCCAGGAGGTGCTACACACACTCGGCCATGATAAGGGGGCTTGTGCGACTGGGCAAAATACAGTTTCCTGCACAGTAAAGAAAGTTTGTTACGGGGGACCAGAGGTAGTTAAGATGTGTCGAAAGCATGATGTGGAAACAGACATTCTCAGGGACAGAAAGAAGGGAGAAAATGAGTAACTCTAGACCTGAAGCCCTAGCCATCACATACTTGGTGTTGTTTGGTCAGCTACGTAAGGGCAAGACCAACATCAGCAATGTCTTTTCGCCAGTCAGTCACAGTCATAGAATCACAGAATCACCAGGTTGCAGAAGACCCACCAGATCATCGAGTCCAACCATTCCTATCAAACACTAACCCATGTCCCTCAACACCTTGTCCACCCGTCCCTTAAACCCCTCCAGGGAAGGTGACTCAACCCCTTCCCTGGGCAGCCTCTGCCAGGGACCAATGACCCTTTCTGTGAAAAACTTTTTCCTAACGTTCAGCCTAAACCTCCCCTGGCAGAGCTTAAGGCCAGCACCTTTCAAGCCTCTGGCACACTAAAGCTGCTACAGGTCTGCAAAATAGCTTTGCAAGGATGGGGCACATTTGCAGCAAAACAAGTCCTAGGGCCACAGATGTCACTAACTGAGGGCAGGACTGGCACTAGACATTGGACATCCCCTGTCAGCCATTCTGCTGTGCTGAGTTTGCTGCCTGGCTCTGCATGGGGTTTGGAAAGTTACCGTGTTCGCTGCTGCTCCTTGGAGGCCACGTAGAAACTGAAGTCGAACTTCCAGCCTCTCTTGGTGTCACACGACAAGGTGGTCATCATCCACTTCCTGGGGCTCGTCTGCTTAAGCAGCCCTACTGTGGACACACAAGCTGTCAGCTTCCTGGTGAAGTTACCGAAAGGCACTCTATACACCTAAGCAATGGATTAATGAAAACAGACACTTAACTCCACAGGGTTGCAGCCTGTTGCACATTAGCATCACACACTCCCCTCCTCCCTGAGCACTAGCACAGCCGCACAGAATGAGCACTGCAGGCACAAACCCAGCCAGTCCCCAGCCTGCCTCCTTCTCAGGGTTGGTCAGTGTGTGAGGGGACCCCTCACCACCCCCATTCTCTGTGGCCTAGGCTGAATGGAGGCTGCTCTGCTCAGAGTGAGGGACATATGCAAATGAGTCCTCCTGAGGGGTACAGGGTGTCTGATACAGCCTTTGCGCAAGCTGCCTGCTCGCCTATGTCTGCGGATGGACAGAAGGAAGCAGTGGGAATCCAGCTGTTTCAGTAGCAGTTTCTACTAGAATAAGCTCAGCTGATGATGGCAGACCTCATCTGGCCTCCACAGACACCCACACTTCTGCTCCTGTTGCTGACAGTCACATCGCAACAGAAACAGAGACATATTGTGAGGCATAATCTTTAACGATGGCAGGTGCAATGCCCTTCGTGTTAGCCACTGTACTGCAACGTCCTGCACATTTCACCCTGCACTACCTAGGACCCCATGGAGAGACAGGAGGAGGCTCTTATGCTCACCTGTTGAGAGCTGCACTCTTGATAGAGGGGTCCAACATCCCTGGACTGACTCACCTGGAATGAAGGCACCTCCCCGTCTCCCGGTGACACCATCTGCCAGGGGGCAGGGACGCTGGCATTGAGTGAGAATCTGTAGATGGCTGGTCTTCCCTTGCTTCTGGACTTGGAGATATATACAGTCCCCTGGAGATCTGAAGAAAACAAGAGGGCATTAGGGCTAGCAGTACTTCTCAGTCACTAAATCCTACAGACAGGGACTGCAGCGAAGGAGGGTTCTGGTGTGCTGTCACCTCTGGGGCAGCAGGCACAGCCTGTACCTTCTAGCAGCACAGCACACCTTTCAAAGGTGTTCACAAATACATCCTGAGCTACAGTAATTCCCGATGGCTTATTGATTCATGTCATCTCAGGACCTGGCCCAATAACTCTCTTATCCTCAAAATCCCCTGCAAAGCAGGCTCTATTTACTCTTCTTACAGCCTGCCACGAAGTTGTGGCACAGGACTGGGATGTGAAAGCTCTGAGCTCTCAGCCCTGTGCTCAGACCAGTGGGATTTGTCACTAGACTGTACTGCCACCTGGGTCTTAGGACTGTGTCCTAGAGAAGAGCAGGCATTCAGGGGAAAGGGGGTTGTAATGATGCCCCCCACATCCAGCACCAAGCTAGGGCTCAGCAGGGCAGAGTAAGAAAAGAATTATTCCCCATCAGCTATCCACATTGTCTGATTTAGAGTTTACCTGAATGGATCCTTGGGCCCTGGACCCCAATGTGGTCAGAATCATCGTGTCCCACTTACCTTGCTGCCCCGTTTCACTCATGCTCCCTTTGCTTCCCCAAGGTGACCCTGAGCCCCTCTTCTTTTTCTCCAAGGAGGTTCGGATGTTGCTCTGCAAATTGTGGGGCTTTTCCTGAAACAAACCTGTCCCACAAGGTTAGTCAGGGAGGAGAGAGTGAATGGCATGACAAGAGACCTGCCAGCCCTGCGCACACCAGGGACTCTGCTGTTCAGCACCAAAGCCTAAGCAGGGAATATAGAGCCTCAGACCCAGTCACCGGCATGTGGCCAGCACTTATGAGTGAAAGTTGTTTGTTTGTATGGATTATAAAGGAATTGCTCCAGCAAAAACACTCAGGCAGTTCCTGGCTAGAGCAGGAAATAATACTTTTCAAATTTCTCCACTCTAGTAGGCAGCTCAGCCACCCCACACCCAGTGTGCACCTCCCTTCCAATCAATGTCCACTGACATATCTGAGCAACGGAGGCCTCTACCTCACGTTTCAGCTCCTTCAGCCCAGGGCTGCACCCGCCGTGGTCTGGGGACCAGCACTCTCACCTGAGCAGGTAATGCAGGAGATGCCTTCAGCACTCAGGTTGTATTTCAGGTCTAGCAGCACCTGGATGTTAGTGTCTGGCCGGAACAAGACTGGAGCGCGGCTAGCTGGATGGAGACGGCTAGCGTAGAATATGGACAGGAGCAAAACGAGGAGAAAGAGCCCTGCAAGGAGAAGCATAGCTAAGTTTGTGGGACCCTACACGCATCAGACAGCAGGGGTGTGGCAGAAAGATGGTATTTTCAACACGAAAAAGGAACAGCCCCTAAAGCACAGTGGCAGCTGGGCTTTTTTGTAATGAACTCCATGCCTGGATAACTCCACCAGGACTTGCCATTTCAGATCTGAGTGAAAGGAGATGGATGGAAAAGTCAGAATTCCTCATGTAGTTCCCTTAAGGACTGACTGTTCTGGGGACACTCTTACACTGAGTTAGAAGCCATGTTTTATGCCCCTTTTCTCAATCTCTCATCACTAGTAATCAAGGCTTGGGGACTGATTGAAATGCTAATGGTTGGACTCGATGATCCGGTGGGTCTCTTCCAACCTGGTTATTCTATGATTCTATGATTCCAACCCTCTAAAATCCATGCAGATGGAATGACCCCCTCCTTCTTACCCACAATCACCCATCTGCTCTTCACTGCAGACCACAGCACCCAGTGTTCCAGCAGCTCCTGCAGATAAGTTATCAAGTGACCTCGGTTGCTCTTCTCTGTGGGGAGTTGCAGATTTTCTGGCATCACAGATACCAAGGGAACATCCCCCATTTCCAGGGAGACTAGAAAGAGAGAGAAATCAAAGGCAGTCTCAGTGCTCAGTGTTATGAGTGTTTCTCATAGCTTTCTGTTCCACTTTACAAATTCTTCTGCAAGGTGCTATACAGCTCACTTAAGGTATGGAGATGAAGTAAGACCCAGGCAGAGGCAGGCTTGTCCAGGGTGTCATAGGAAGCATCTTTCTTGAGTCGCTGCCATGTGACAGCTACACTTCTAAATCCATAGTTCAGTCCAAAGCCTATGCTCTAGGCTATTCTTGCTCTGCCAGATCCCACTAACATTGTCCATATGGTCACAGGGACAATGCACGCTTCTTGGGCCAAGCAAAATTAGTCCCTGTCCCACTAAGTATGTCTTGCAGCTAATTACACACAGCTCACCTCTTCCTGCCCACAGCCTGGCTCCTACCCGATCTCTTCACAGGGATGCCTAGGGAACTGCCCTCTTCTCTGCAGGTGAGAAGCAGGCGCTTGCTGTAGTGGCTCAAAGCGTGCCTGGCATGCTGTACAGCTGACCCACAAACCATGCTTGGTCACCAACTGGAACAAGCTGCTTTGCTTCTTCACAGGTTACCCGATGCCAGTGGCCCCCGGAGAGAAGCCTCCTGCCATTTACTTGGCACAAGGGCAGGGAAAGTTATTTCCACGCATTATCATTGCTTGTGGCTCTGGCATACTAAGGAGACAGCTCTCGCAGCACAAAGCCAGAGCTCAGTTGCCTGCCTGTAAGAGGGAGCTCAGAGCCTGCTCTGTGGGGAGAAGGGATGCACCCTGCTGCAGGATCAATGCGCTCTCAGCCAGTGATCCATTTGCCTTCAGTTTCAGCTTTCTGCTTGGCCTGAAGGCTGCTCCCTGCCCAGACCACTCCTGTTAGGGGTTTTAAAAAGGAAGAGGCCCCAGCAAGTTTTGAAAGCCAAGTACAAGAGAACATGGCCTCATAAGCACCTTAGCATTGATCAGGGTTAGAAGAATTATCTCCTGCTAACAAGAGACAAGGAATTTCTGGGCTCTCTTCTAGATTGTTTGTGGTCTCCCTCAGGCAAAGCATTGCCTGCTTCTTGCTGTGAAGAAAGAGGCTCTGAGGAGGTGATGCTGGAGAAAATGAGCGTTCTCTCACTTGCTTTCCAAATGCAGCATTCTGAATGGCAGGGAAGAAGGGAAAACTCTTTACTCAAAGATGAGCTGTCCTGGTGCTATGGATTAGATGTTTTGTGGTGACATCTGTGTCACAATTCATGATTCCAGCCAGAAAGTACAGCCCACATTAGACTCAAGAGGACTAGTAAAGTAGTTAGAAAGCATGTATTGACACCTACTGAGGATCTCAAAGCAACTTACAACCATTAGTAAGTTCGGACTCCTACAGCCTCCCCTGACAGCACCATCTCCAGTTTGGGAAAGCTGAGGCACGGATGGGAAGGACTGCAGGCTGAACTGGGTGCGGGGTCCCCCTGAAGGCACCACACAGCAGGCACATACCGGATTCCTCCTCCACACTGAGCAGTGGGATGTCATCATCGAGATAGGGAAGCGTTTCTCTGCCTGCTCTGGAGGTGGCCTCCGAGGCAATGAAGAGATCTTCAGCCAGGTGCAAGGCACTCTTCTTGGAGCACTTCTGACTACAGCTAGATTGGAGCAGGGAAGGAGACAAAGGCATGAGTTTTACACCACATAGCCTGCAAAGAGTTACCAGTGGCTCCTTCAGAGACAAAGAAAGCAGCAACAGACCATTGCAATTACTTGGAAAGGCAACAGGCGCTGCCATAAACAATTTCCATTGCTAAGTGCTGAGAGGTCAGGGGTTGAGTTGCTACAACAAGGCAGCAGCAGGCTGGGCTGGATAAACAGAGCAGGGCCGAGCCATGAATACTGGGTGCTGAGTGACAGAAGTTTCAGCAGTTCATCTCCCTGCTAATGAATTAAATCAGGCCAGGTCATCTGCACGGCTAAAGAGCAGGGGAAGGGGAAACGTGCTGACTATCCAATACAAATCTGCACTTACTGCTTGTGCTCACAGGCAGGAGTAATGTTGATTTGTCTGCCTTGCAGGGCCTGTGTCCCCACAGCCTGAAGGTTTAGAATCATAGAACCATAGAATAACCAGGTTGGAAGAGACCCACTGGATCATCGAGTCCAACCATTCCTATCAAACACTAAACCATGTCCCTTAGCACCTTGTCCACCCATGCCTTAAACACCTCCAGGGAAGGTGAATCAACCACCTCCCTGGGCAGCCTGTTCCAGTGCCCAATGACACTTTCTGGGAAAATTTTTTTCCTAATGTCCAGCCTAAACCTCCCCTGGTGGAGCTTGAGGCCATTTCCTCTCATCCTGTCCCCTGTCACTTGGGAGAAGAGCCCAGCTCCCTCCTCTCCACAACCTCCTCTCAGGTAGTTGTAGAGAGCAATGAGGTCTCCCCTCAGCCTCCTCTTCTCCAGGCTAAACACCCCCAGCTCTCTCAGCCGCTCCTCATAAGGCCTGTTCTCCAGCCCCTTCACCAGCTTCGTTGCTCTTCACATTGTTTAGACGTGCAGTAAGTGCTCTGAGGACACGAATGGCTCCAATACTCCATGAAGAGGTATGACTGGCAACGTCTGGGTCCTGGGAGGCACCTCTTTGTGCACCACAGGGAATAAGACCAGCATGCAGCCCTTCCATTTTGCTGCTGTCTAGAATGGCAGGAGTTACATTTCCCTTTTGTTAGAAAGCAACGGGGAATGGTGAAGCCAAGCTGCCTGAGAGGGATGAGAATAACAAAGGATAGGATGGGGATTTGTGCACTGCCTTTGCCATGAGCTCCACAACAGCTTCCCACCCACACAAGGAGGCTTCAGGGCTTACCTGGTTTGGCAGGAGCTCTCCAGTGGGGACACATAAAGAGTCCATATTCCAAGAGCAGCTGGCATGGTGAAGAGCACAGCTACCCAGCAGCAGGACACAATCAGCGACATAAAGAGACCAAAGTCATGCACGGCTGGGATCTACACAAAGAGAGGGAACATGGACATGGGATTTACTGAGGCAGGAGAACTGGAGGGACATCAGGCCAGAAAGACACAACCAGCAGAACCTAAGAATAGCACATGCTGACTGCAGTCATGGTAGTCAGCTCACGCGGTAGGCGCTGAGCTGACCAGTGGCATAGGAAATACTGCCTCGGATGCTGATAGAGGGAGTGTCCACTACCTTAGAGCAGGTAAAGGACACCCCTCTAGGGCAAGCAAGTCTGGCATGCCCCTGTGTGGAGAAGAGGCCAGAAAGATGGTGCCGGCGGCTTCCCTCTCTACTAGAGCCTCTGGCAGAAAGAGAAAGCCCCAAACCCCAAAGCTGCATTGTACCTGAGAGAAGATGTTGGCAGCATAAGCTGCAGCCGTGGTCAGGGAAGTGAAGAAGGTGGCCTTCCCTGCTGTCTGGATTGTATGGATCATGCGCAGCCGCAGGTCCTTGAGGTGAGTGGCTTGGCGGTAGGTGTTGATGAAAACAAAGACGTCATCAACCCCTGGGAAAAAAGGGGGCATGTTTTGATACTTTGCTCGCAGCAGGGACTTAGGCTGAAAATCTAATTTCCCCTCAACTTCTGACCTGCAAATATTTCACTTGCAGGTAACAGAGGGAGAGGGCTTGAGAATTCAGTCTGCATTTGCCTTCATCACTTTTCTCTCTCCTGCAGGCAGGAGTTATGGCAAGGCAACACAGGTGGGTTTTGAGTAAGGCCAGACTTACCAATCCCCACAATGACAAAGGCAGCCACACCATTGAGTATACCCAGGTACTGGATCCCAAATACAACGTGGTACAGGAACAGAGCCACCAGGCAGCTTAGCCCAATACTGGCGATGCCAAAGAACGACAGGAACACTATAGGAAGAAAGGAACACGGATAAAACAGTACTGCTGTCTGCCTCCAGGAAGAATAGACACCTCCCACCTGCCCTGTCGGGATACTGGGTCCCAGGAGTATCTTGGTAACAGAGAATAGCTCAGGGCTGCAAGAGTACGGCTTGCAGGCTCCTTCCCATGAGGCCTATCCATGAGATCACATCAGCTTTACACCAGCGTCAGTAAGATGGGAATTTGCATCTTATTCCTATATTCCTGTGAGTCTCCCCAAAACCCTGCTCACAAATGTCTGCCCTGGAGAATCAAACCTGCCTGACTTGCATGCTGCTGTGCCACAAAGCCAGGCTGGTGTCAGGGCACCAGAGCCTCTCCTGGGGTTGCAGACAGACACAGGGAGCTGTGGCACACAGGGATGTGTGAAAGAGCAGGATGGCTGTGACTGCTGCCTACCTGAGCACGAGGTAAGGATGTAGACCAAGACAGCTATGCAGCTACTGCTGATGAAGGCCAGCAACATGTCATTGTTGAAGGTTCTCCTCACTTCATAGTCAAACAAATCCGTCCCTCCATACAGCACCTGGACTTTGCTAGGGTGGGAGGATGTAAAAGAAGAAAGAGGAGGCAGAGTTGAGTGTAAAAGGAGCAGAGCTGGGGGATTTTACAAAGCACAATGTGTCCCTCAGAGCCAAAGGAGGTCACTGCTTTAAAAACTTGTCAGTTCTCTGAGAAAATAGCTCAGTGTGGTGGGAGCAGGTTGAACAAGGTTGCTGCTGGAGGTGAAGTTCACACAAGAAGGGAGAAAAATAAAAAAGCGGGTCTAATAGTTCTAAAATTCCTCCAGTGCATGGTGGGTCTTTGGCAGTAATAGACTTCTTACTGTCAGCAAACAGCTCCTGAAGCCTCCAAAGCCAATTCCATCTGGAATCCTAATCATTGCTTATTATATTAAGCACAAAGGTAATAACCAGCAGACATGGGCAGAGTGAGAGCTTATCAGGAACCAAACGATGTACCAGCTTCTGCTTCTGGAAGCAGTCTCTGAGCAGAAGTAATCCAAGATAATTTAACCAGGAGTACAACAACATGGCACCATAGGAAACTATCAGGAATCCAAGCTTCAGAACTGAGCCTTGGCCTCAATTCCCTTTCAGCTTCCATAACTGCAACCCACTCTGCCAGTGCGTCGCTGAGAAGGCTCTGTGGCTGCCTGCTTTCAGGGCTGACAAGGGCTGGCTGCGTTTCACTCCACTTTTGAAGATCAGTATCCCTTCATTCTGGGAGCTACTGAGATTCAGAGTGCAGTGAGCTGAAGACTGAGAAGATACACTGACATTGGGACTCACTGCCTTCCCTCAGCTGTCTGGATGCTGGGCTACTCTTTTAGCCCTTTTAGCTCTATTTTACCACCTCCCTCTCACAAGCACTGAGCAAAAGCTCTATTCAACCAAAGTCATACAGACCTGATGGGGAAACAAGCCTGCATTTCTTGAAGCTTATCCACAGGTTGATGCCTTCAATAAGGAACATTTCACTCCCTGCATCAGACCAATTGGGGCCAAATTCATACTAGGAAGGCAGAGAAGCGGCTCTACTGGAGCCAGTGAAATGGCATTTGTGATATGGAAGCAAACAGATCCAATGCCAGACAGGGGCTGAGCGGAACGCCAGGCACTGGATTCAATCTTTGGCTCCCTTTCATTGTCTCTTGATGTCTCTGGCGTGTTGCTGTAGTCGGAAGCGGCATTAAAGGGAAGCATACAAGTGTTTTCTGCCATATGCTCCCCACCCTCATTCACAGCACTGTGCCTGAGCCCAGCTTCAAAGATGTTTTTCCTCCTTCCTCTAGAGCATTATGCCACAGCCGCTGTTTGAGACTGACAAGCTGGCATGCCAAGCCTTCCATGCCTTCCATGCGAGACTGAATGCTGCAGGGCTATCAGGGTGGAGCAGGCCTGTCTACCCTGCTAAGCCTTAAATCAGAGCTTTCACACCCTAAAGGGCCTGCTCCATGCACTCCCTTAAGTGAAACAGAAAGCACCATCCCCTGCAACCTAGCCCCTCCTTGCTCTCACCCACTCCTGGGAAGGCACCTGCCCCACCTGTGAAGACCCTCACCTGGTGGACTGCTTGGCCAACATGGCCACATAGGTGATGACAAAGCTCTGGAACTTGCGGCGCTGCTCCTCCCAGCGGTCCTCCACCGAGTAGTAGTTTGGCAGTGGTGCCCCAAAGAGGATTTCGCTCCGCAGCAGGGAGCTTTTCATGTTCTCTGCAGACAAACCTTCATCCACATACCAGTAGAATTCAGGGTGGGTCATGGCCAGCTCCAAGGACCCTGGAAGAAAATAGCACCACTTTCATTAGGTCCTGCTTAATTGTCTTGGGTCTAGTTTGACAAAGGGAAACTGGGAGTGAGCCTGTCTTTTGTCAGTGATGCCGGCTGCTGCTGCCTTGCAGAGAGCAAAGGGAACTAGGGAAAGCTGGATTGCAAAGACTCACCTTCCCCTTCTGCTCTGTGACTCTGCTTGCAATGCTGCCTGCAGGCAGGGATGCACCTTTCACCCGACTGTGGCGTGAACCACAGCTTCCCCAAGCAGCAATGCACACAACATCCCCATCAATCCTCCCACTGCTGGATGCACTCAGTTCTCATACAGTGGGACAAATTTTATCCCATTACATTGGCAAGCACAAAAGCTAAACATGGAAGATGGAGTCTTGGCTGTGCTGTGACCTGGTGGTGTGAGTGATGCAGCGATGCAGGCACTCAGCTAGTTCCGAGTAAGAGACACTGTTTATCTACCCTCAAAATCCAGATTCCCTTGAGTTCACAGCAGAAAGACCCAGAAACTACATTGTTCCCTGCTTTAGGAGCAGAGTGGTTATTCATCCTGGAGCAGATGGAGTCAATTCTTTGCCTGCTCCCTGTATGGCTCCTGGACAGCTACCATCTGCAGCCTGTGCTTGGGAGACAGATGGAGGCTTCATCCCACAGCCACATCACACCCACGGATTCCTCATGATTCACCTCTTTTTCACCATCCAGAGCCTCTGCTCTACTAGAGGGGCACAGTACAGGGTACAGAGCTAGGAGGAGGAGGCACAGTTTTCCTCCTCTTCTCTTTATAGAAGCCTTTCCAGGTGGTGAATCACAAGCTCCCTTTCAAGCTCCAGAGCAGCCCACAGTCTTCTTTCATCTGCTCCATGGTGCAGGGAAGCTTATCCCTATTGTCTGTCCAAGACTTGACATTCCTCTAGTTAACCAGTTTTTCACAGAGGACAAAGGTCAGCAGGAGGCATCTGTACAACGCATGATTCCTCCTCACTTGTCTCTCTCACTTGCCTGTTGGGCCTGTGTGACGCATGACTGGGGCTACGGTGGCTTGGCTGAAAGAGTAGAAGAGTGCCCCAAGCACAGAAAAGGTACAACATGGCAGCATCTTCCTCTCTGCACAAGGCAGTCACTTTTCCCAGCTGCATGCCAGTAAGGGCTTGCCTGAACTTGCAGGAGATGCGTTCCCTAAAGAAGCCAGCCCTTGCCCACAGCCCCCAGCTCACCTTGGATGTCAGCGAGGTCTTGTCCCATGCCATCATAGTAAATCTTCCCTCCCCTCTCAGTGGGGAAGAAATAGGTCATGAGGGAGCTGGGAGGGGAGCAGTAGGAATAGGAGCCCAGGGGCAGGTCCTTCAAGACCTCGTGGGGCTTCCAGCAGAACTCCCGGAAGCGAGGATGGTCCATGATCTTGCGCTCGACCTCATGGATGGTAACCAGGCGCTCAGTGGTGAAGATGTTGTTCTCAGAGTCCCCCCGAGCCAGAAAAATGAGCTCAATGCGCCAGTGGGCATGTGTCTGTGTGTTGGCACTGATGTAAGTGCTGGAGTAGTCCCAGCGTGGGGCACCTCTCCCAACTCGGGAAGTCTGATTTCCCAGGTTCAGGTGGGCATGAGGCTTGGAGGAGCTCGTCCTGCCCTCGGCAGTGCTGCGCTTGACCCGCGCGCTCACCCTGAGATGGGAAGCGTTGAGGTGAAGCTGCTGGAGCTGCTCAAAGATGAGCCTCTGCAGGGTTTCGGAGGTGAAGTCAGCCAGGTCCCGGCGGTTCCTCCCCCACGAACCAAACTGGGATTTGAGGGCCAAGGCAAGTGCATCAAAGCGTTGAGAAGACTCATGGTTCCGGATCTCAAAAGCATTGTAGGAGATGTCAATATCCAGGGCTGGGTAGTAGAGGAACATGACAACAGCAAGCACAGCAGGGATGGCACAGCCCAGGAAAAGGATGAAGCCAGCACAGTACGGGTTGGTAAATACCCAGCCAACAATATTCCAGAAGCCATTCACAGGCAGCGTGACACGCAGGGGCCTGACTCTGCATGGGCTTTTCCCACACAACAGAGCACTCTCACACCTCTTCCGGGAGCTGAAGGCTACCTCTTCATCTTCTTCATCCAGCCAGGCATCCTGTAACAAGGGGTCATCCTCTGTGTCCATGTCCAGCGCCTGCACAAAGAGGCAGAGAAAAGCAGTCAGCAAGGCCCAGGTGTCCCCAGGCACAGCCACGAACCCCCAGCAGCTGCCGAAGGGTCTCAGCAGCAAAGTCAGGGAGAGAGAAGCACTCCAGCCCTGCATCCTCAGCAGCCAAATACAACTCCTTTCAAACCCTACAGATTCACTACAGCCACTGCAAGAGTAGGATTGCCATGGGATATCCCACACCCTGCCTGGCAAAGAAACCAGAGAGGGGAGAGGTTCAAACTATAGTCACTGAGCTCAGTGCTCTGTCAGAAAAGGGCTCTGCGTCGCTCTGGGAGCACCAGGCACGAAGGTAGCATGGGATTCACAGGGTGCTGCTCAGAGTGCAGCAGCAGGGACATTTAATTAGCTAACCCTATTCTCGTGCCCAGGAACAGTTCATGCTATCGGATGAAAAATGCAACGGACCTGATTTTTCTCTCCTTAAAATTGACAATGGGTTGCCCTGCAGCTATTTCCAGCTGTATTCATCTTTCTTTCAAAGGGAGCATGTGTGTGCACACACAGAACCAGGAGCACACGCATCCACACCTGCAGACACGCACATACCCCTGTGCACACGCTCGCATATGCTGACCCTTCGGAGAACTTCTTGTACCCTGACAGGTACATGGGAGGGGAAAGGGCTGAACAACCCGCTTTCCTTCCACCCCTGCAGGATATTGTTCATGGAGTCATTTTTTCCAGTTCCTGTGGTACAGCCAGGAAACAAAAGCAGTTCCTGTCCACAGTGCAATGAGCAGGAGCAAACTCTCCCTGATCCCTTGGGCAGAAAAGAAAGGGAGATTCCCTGGGAGGTGGTCCCACAGCAGGGGGCTGCCAGCACACACAGGCTCCCCGACTTTCCCATGTGCCCCTCTGGGATTCTGCACAGTAGCCTCTCAAGTCAGGAGGCCACCAGTGGTTTTCCCTGAGGACAAAACCCAGATGCTAAGTGTCACTCTCTTTCCCGGCTCCCGGCACCAAAGCCAGCAGCCCTGAGTCACAGAATGAATGAACAGGTTCAGTTTGTTGCTTGACCCTGATAGTTGTGATTTACACACAGGCCAGATGCAATTTATGAGCTTTGCTCCTAACTGGTGCTTCTATTTCAACAGGACTTCTATCAGCAGGAAGATGAATTGCCAGTACCCCTTACATGGAGGTCCTCGGAAGACGCGGGAGCTGCCTGACCTTGGACCAAGAGGGAAAGCAACGGGGCAGAAATGCTCCGTGGCACAAGAGAGACGTGCAAAGGGTAAGGATCACAGCAATCTCCCTGGCTTCTATCAGCCTGGGTGAGGTCTGTGGCTTTGTTCATGGCCACAGCAGATCCCATGGGATTCACTCTGGTCCGGATAACATCTGTGCTGGCAGGACAGGCAGAGCGCTCCCAGCACTGCTGAGCCTGGGGAGAACAGGAAAGCCTGGAGCTCCTGCTGCCCTGCTCCTGCCTACACCAAAGAAAGCACAAACGTTGATCAGTGGCTTTAATCTGCAACTGATACGGCTTCTAAACGTTCCACCCTTCCTGTCAGTGTGAGAGCTGTGACTTTCCCAGCCCCTCACTGTGGTTAGGCTGGTGCAGCTGGCTCGCTTGCCTCAGCCAGGCTGCGGAGAGCTGTGCAGGAGGGCACGTGTGAGCCTGTGCCGAGTCCTCCTCCTGCTCTGCAATCTCACAGTGCAAGCAGATGGGCACCACTGATGGCAGATGGCCACAGTCCCTCTTTTGCCAGACCTCCAGTCCTCAGGAGACTAACAAATAGGGTGAAGAGCGGGCAGCTCACAAAATTCTGCTATGTTGTTTCTCCCTTCACATGCAGGGCTGTTAAACGGCAAGAACAAAGCAAAGGGAGGGTGTCTTTTCAAGCCTCTAGAAAGGTCAGCAGAAGTCTAGCTGGTTTTAGTCTCCATTAAGGTTTCATTAATATTCAGAAGGCAGGGAGTGTCTGAAAGTTTCTTGAAGAGACACTGTAGGAGCCTTCAGCACTGGGGAGAAGCCAAGAGCATAGGAACAACGCTGCCCAAACCAGCTACCAGCGTGCAGGTGTTCCTCTGCCTCAACTTTACAGGCATATACATGTGTTTTTCTGCTGTTGCTTACAGAGCCTCACTCGAATCACGACAGGGAGGAGGCTCTCTCAAGTCCCTGAATCTGCATATACACCCTCTCCCAGCTGTTCCTTACTGCAGTTTCGCCTTCTCTCCCACACTCTGCACTCCCAAACTCTCCCAACAGAGCAGCCACGATCCCACCAATGCTGACAAAGGTCACAGGTTGCCCCACAATGCTCATCCAACAGTGACACCACATCCACGATGCTCACCTTTGCAGACAAACATCTTCACCACATGCAAGCCCCTGCCCAGGCTGACAACTATTATCACCCTTCTGCCTCAAAGAGACAATCAGACTACAGCTCCAGCTCAGGCTAGCACTGCAGATGGTGCTGCACAATTACGGGTGCAAACCTCACCCGTCCCATCTGGGCAAGTTGCTGTGTACATACAGTTATGTCCCCTCCACCCGTACATACAGTTACGTCCCCTCCACCCAGATGCCCTTTCTCCCACGGGCCTGGGCTCTCCTTCAACAGAATGGAGTTACTGCAAGATCTGCTCAAGCATATGCATTCTCTCTTTAGAAAGAGAGGTAAAGAGCCATAATAATTTCCCATTTATTGAGCTACTGAGGAGAAGAAGGGAAAAGATTCTAATCCTGGAACAGAAGAGCCCGCACGTGACAAGAAAGGGAAATGAGAGAGACTGAGATAGTAATAAGCCAGCAGAAAAAGGATCATACCATCTTCTTTTTTAACCGAGAGCTAAATCCTCAACTCAAGGAAGGGATCAGACCTCAGGCAGCTCCTTCTGGCTCTCCCATCCACTCTCATGGTGACTGCAAAACCTGTCTTAGAAAGAGATGGACACCCACAATGTAAGAAAGCCAACACATGCTACCCTCTAGCTAAAGACTGGTTCAAATTCTG
Organism: Phaenicophaeus curvirostris; assembly: GCF_032191515.1. NCBI lineage: Eukaryota > Metazoa > Chordata > Aves > Cuculiformes > Cuculidae > Phaenicophaeus > Phaenicophaeus curvirostris. Next base: position 5,107,445 of record NC_091413.1, on the reverse strand, counting down.
ACATTGGTGTAAACCCCAGTGCAGCACATACTGGAAAAGCCCCAAGACTATATTCACTGACGTGAGAAGCAAGTCTGAGAAGGATCAAGCTTCAGTTCAGGCAGAAGGGCAAGGGCAAGTAGCGAGGCTCTTGGGCTGTGCTGTCCCTGATGGTGACAGCCTCTCTCTGCACGCGGGGTAAGCACATGCGTGCATCCTGCCCTAGTTCCACCACAGCTCAGAACTCTCTTCAAAAGAGAGCTCATCACATGATTCGGCTGCAAAGCCAGACACAGCTCACTTAGCATTGCCCCTGGGACTTGTCTGGCTTTACCGCCTTCGTCAGATCCTGCCTGGGTCAGGATGAAAGCTTACCCAACCCAAAACACGGCAAACTGAATTAGCGGGGGAGATAAACCCTGAAATCAGCCAGAAGGGAGTGAAATGCATCTTTTTCTGCTTTAATTCTACTTGGGGGCTGGCCTGTTTTCCTTCCACCACTTCCCATATTACCCAGGGACTGAAGCGTGGCCCAGTTACTTTTTCAGTTCCAGCATATGCACAGTGGACTTAATCCTGCAGCCCTAACCAAAGCTCTGCCTTGCCCCCCTGCAAGCTTAACCTGCTCCAGGTTGGAAGCAGCAGAGGACCAGAGCACTCCTAGGAGCCCTGGATCCATCGCTTTGGAGAAGAGGCACTCATTCAGCCTGATGAGGTCAGCATGCAGATTCCTTGGGCTTTCTTCTGCCCCTTCCAAATCAAACAGGCTTCCTCCTGGTTCAAAACCAGTCAGGACCTCTTATAAAGAAGGTTCCCTGCTCAGATCTAAGCTGTTGCTACAGGTGTGCCTGGCTACATGAAGCCAGATGTTGCAGGAACCTACAGTGCCACGTTACGGACAGCCCTGATCCAGCCTGCAAGCAAGAAGCAAGAGCTCTAGGATAGAGGAAAGTCATTGACAAGTTGGGGAGAGGCAGTGACAGATGAGGAAGCTAATTACACCCGACCTAGCTAATTAATGCTGACTTTCAGATTAAAAAATCCTCACTAGTGTTCCATTTCAATTACTCGGTTGTTCCTTCTTACAGAAGAAGGAAGCCTTGTGCATCAGCAAGCTAGAAAGAAAAAAGGACAGAAAGCACAAGGCTAGAAGGGGAGGGAAAGACAATTTCTGTAATATGGGAGATTCCTATCGACAAAATAATTAAACTTCACATTCCTTTTTCCCATGGGCAAAGCTTTCAGAGCAGAGCTAGCAGTTCTGTGGTCCTATTTGTATTCCTGAGTACTCTCTACCAAAGGCAGCTTCAGGCCCCTTTGCTACCTACATAACATTGCTCTAAGAGGGAGAGAAATGCGCTTTGTGCTCGCAAAAATGATCCTAAGAGCATCCAGCTACTTCAAAAAGCCATCTCTCCGTAACGAAGAGCAGCTGACAGCGGGGATGGACACGGTGCCTTGCAGGCCCTGTTACGCTGAAGAACATCGTACACAGCTCCGGCCGTGTAAAACAACTCGAGGGCATCATTAATGTGTATCTACTCTAAAACAGGGTTCCACAGTGACACAGAGGCTAAGGACCAGAGCTTTGTTCTGCACTTGACTCAATAAGACTAGTCCAGAGGTATAATATTAAAAAACCACCCAAGAAGGGCTTTCAGTGGTCCGTGCTCTCCCTTCATCAACACGGCTGTAACTGAGTACGCGGAGTAAGCTCCGTGCTGCCCTTTGCCAGGGCAAGCTACCTTTCCCAAGTGGGAATAAATGAAACAGTGAGGAGGAATTAGATATAACACAGTTTCAGAGCCTCTAATTGGAGGTCTGACTTTCCCTGGTGTTGCGCTCCTGGAAAAGCAAAGCAGGCCCAGGACACCTCAAAGTGGGCACCTGACCCTGAATCTCCTTAAACACATCTGAAAACAGAGGCTTAATTCAGCCACTGACCAAAACCGGTGCCTGAGGTAACAACCCAAAACCTGTTTCAGTGGGTTACAAGCCCAGAGATGCACACGCTGCTTAAAGGCACTGGTGTAAATCGCTGGCTGGGCTGGCTCCACCACTATTAATCAAGCGGGTTTACTGTTCCAGCTGCACAGCACAATGCAGCAACAAGGCTTTAATCTTATTTTCTTTCTGGGACTTTTGCATTTCTCTTCCCACTTGCTTGAAATCCTTTGGTACAATGCACCAACACATTGCCAGACCCCACACTTTGCAGATGACTATGACGTCAAAAACGCTCCAGCAGCACAGTGCGGTTGGAATTGTAGCACAGGGATGTAAATATGTGTTTGCTTGGGAAAAAGTTCAACAAAATGATTAAGAAAATATATATTTAAAGCTCTATTGTCAGCAATTCCACTTGCCCACAGAAGGCAACAGAGTAGGACGGGGCTGTATACGGGATGGAGGATTGTCTGGTCTCCCAAGCTTTATGAAATCAAGTCCATGCACACACACTCCTACCTGGTGTCCTCTTTCACTGCCAACTGTCCTACCCTTCTGGCCCCTTGCAAGCACTTTTACACCCTGGCTAAGATAAGAGCAGCTGGAAACAGAAGGAAACAGTCAGACTTGATGATCTTACAAGTCTTTTCTAATCTAAAAGATTCTATGATCTCTCAACCTGATTTCAGGGTGGACCAGGGTGCTGGTTGGAGCACTCTCAGCCTACGACATCGAAATCTCCTGCCTGCACCCGCCTGCTATTCCAGGTGTCTGACAAGCACTGATTAGCTCTACTCATAATTGCATGCCAAAAACAGTGTGGAAAGATTAGCTGCAAAGTCAAGCACTCACCAGTCAGGAAATGCCAAATTCAGGGCTGACACAGCATCCTTAATTTGCCCCCCTTCTGTAAATGCTTTGCAGAGCAGTTTTCCTTCCAAGCCCGGTGTTCGCAGGCAAAGACTCTGCCCTTCACCAACGCACGCAGTGGCTGATGCTCCCTGAACCCAGCAGCTCTTCTCTACCTTGTTCTTTCCTCATTGTTCAGCGTGTGGTCTCACGCCTCATTTCCTGCACGCAGCTCACGCCTGGCTCAGAGGCAGAATTATTAATTTCCTCATGAGCTTTTCAACACTGTCACGACAGCGTCTGAGGGCTGAACAAACAGGCCTGAAGTGAATCTTCTCCTAGCATCTGAAGTGAATCTTTTCCTAGCATCTCTGAGAAGCAGAGGGTGGTATAGTCCACATCTGACAGATGCAGAAGCTTAGGAGAACAGAAGGGAAAAACAGGCACTTATTTTGGGTGCCTAGTTTGACACACAAGATACCTAGAGTGCATGGAACGGCACGGAGAGGGGCTGTGTGGAAGAAACTGCAAACTCTGCTTTGTTCTGTGAGCATAATTTGTGCTCTAACATTAAGTGTAACCATCATTGTGCAACGTAACCTCTATGCTGGCGAGGGACATCCAGCCTCCACAAGAAGAGCCAATTTCACACTATCTATGCTAACCAAGGATGCACGTGCCAGGACCTGGGACATCTCAGAGTGTCAGAGAGTATAGAATCATAGAATCTTTTGACTGGAAAAGATGTTTGAGCTCATCAAGGCCTGTCTGCTCTGAAATCATATCCCTGAGCACCTCATCTACCCATCTTTTAAACTCCTCCAGGGATGGGGACTCAGTTATTGCCCTGGGCAGCTGTTCCAGTGCCTGAGAACCCTTTCGAAGCGTGCAAGAACTTTGCTAACATGCATGTCAGTGCTGAAAAAAAATTCATTTCCTGATAAAATAATTTGCTCCTGGTTATTGTAACTAATGATTGCAGGTGTCAGAAGCTAGCTTTTTGGTTATAATCTCACGAAACGTGCCTTGCAGCCTTGTGCCGTGTTTACCACTTGAGTTAATTGTGTGAATGATAAGGCCCCGCTGTCAGTCAGGCATGTGGCGCCTCGAGGTTTCTGCACACAGATGCCAAGTAAGCCGAGACTGATACGCTTCAGAAATGACCTACCTAAGCACTACGAAATTACTCTGATTTTGTCTGAGCCCCAGCCACTTGCTGTTGTTCAGTAGCAGGTTGGCTTCCAGATCAGCTGCGTGCCTTTGGGTGCCTGACAGAGACTTCAAAAGCACCCTGGATCCCACCTACCAGGGGCCCAAGATAACAAGCTTGTTAGAGGTGTGTGGATTTCCACGCTCCGGTGTCTACCCCTGAGCACCTGTGTTCACAGCAAAGCCTTTACAGATCATTACATACAGATGGCTGCCACAAACCAGGGCCTTGTATTATTATCCCCAGAAGTGCCGCTCACTCCAGGAAGGAACCTCAGACCACAGAGAGAACGCACCGATTCCCAGCCCCTGGAATATACTGCCATCCCCAAAGCTTGTGTGCTGCTCTTTCATCGATAAACTCGAGCTTCCCATCCCACTGGCGCCCTGAAAAGGAAAGCCAAGTCCTGCTGTCAACGCCTGCCAGTCATTTATTATTCCACCCTGTGCTCAGGCTCCCCAGTTTACGTCACCGTGGGCACCGTTCGCGCTCCAGGCTCAGCTGCGTGATTGCCAGCTCTGCCCCTGCTCCCCACACCTGCTCCTTGCAGCGAGAGGAAGTATGAGGACAAGGGCTGGCTGTGCCCTCTCCTCCATCTGCAGCTCCCCAGCCACAGCCTGCCTGTGCGCGCACTCTGCTTCTGGGACCCACCAAAACACCCTCTCCAGAGCCTCCATAAGCTGCTAGTTCATTACTCAGAAGGAGAAGGGCAATTTCTCCCTCACTGCTGCTTTCTCACCAGCAGCCTGAGCAGCAGTTTGTGCTGAGGGGACTGTGCTGGTTGTGGTTCTGTGGTAGGAATGCAAACCTGGGCTGCCAGTCCTACTCGCCAGCCACAGCACAGGCAGCTATTTAATCACCATTCCAAATTAAAGGTACAATTAAGGTTAAAAAAAAAAAAGCGTTGCAAGTACTCCTGTTCATCTGGAGTGTCTGTATTCCACTAGCTCTGCTCATCATGCTCTGAGCTTCCAGGTACACACAGAAGGTCCCATCTGCACCTGTGTTAGATTCCTATGGGTCAGAGTGTCTCACTCCAGATGCTGTCTAGCCTCATCCTGATGGATCTAAAGGTCTTTTCTTTTTGCTGCTGCCACTGACACCAGAAAATGCCAGATTCAAAACAATAAGGCTATAAGGACTGCAGTCTGCGGCAAGGACACAGCTCCCATGGCTTTTCAGCCATCCCCAGTTGTACAGCAGGGTTTTCCACATGCCAGCAAGAAAGAGGAATGGGTGATGCTGAAGTTATCTCATAAATGAGGGAGCAGAAGATAGACCCAACGTCGTTCATGCACCATCCCAGCTCCATGCACCAAGCTAGGCTCATCTGTGGTGTGGACATAGCCTCTTTATTTCTGAGAATGCGAGGGCTTGAATTCTGGGGAGAATTCATCCTGACAGTCACCACATCTGAGTGGGAATAACCGCAGCAAACCATGCTCTATTGTCACCCAGGGAAAACTTAGAAGGACTCACAAAGTAGCTTGCAGCCAGCTGGCTCTCAGCAGCCCATGAAGTGGAATCTGAGCAGGTATGTCTTGCTCACCTTGCACACTTCCCTCTCCCTGAAACATATGCAGTTAGCTGCTCTCCTCCCATGAAAACCTGGTGCTTCTGAAATTAGATTAATCAGCACTGCTTTTTCATCTTCCCGGGACCGGTGAGGAACCTGGAAGCAGCGGTGTAAAACCCAGAGGCTGGAGAACCTCTAGTGCCTCAGCTGAGTGGTCCAGAGCAGCACCTGGGTGAACACAAGGGGTTTCAGAACAGAAAGAAAACTTCCTGAGGCGAAGGGGAGGATGTGGCGATGAGACAAGATGCCTGAACGGCACGTCGGCAGATCCCCTGCCAGTACAAGGACTTAAAGCTTACTGCTGACTGCACCAACCATGCAGAAACTCGCATTAAATGTTACCACAGCTCAATGAGCACAGTCCTGCAGACTGTTAGGAGGGGAGGGCGTAGAGTCTCAGAATAAGCAAACAGGCTTTAATGACACATTAATTTCACGGAGAGTCCAGAATGCTTCCTAGAACAGACAAGGGACGCTAAGAGCTGGTTCCTATTAGTTCGTGTGCAAGGGAGGGAAATGTTGCTGGCGGCAGCTCCCAGGAGCCGCCAGTGAAGTCATGTCTACAGGATACAGATACAGGCTTCCAAGACTGAGCTGAGACAGCAGCGGTGTCTCTTCTTTCCCCTCTTCTTCTCCTTCCCGACACAGACTGGAGGAGCGTGACTGAAGTCAAGCACAGGAGCCGTTCAGGAAGAGGCAGACCCCACCCTTGACCCTATTTCCCTTTTGCCACCGAAGGTTCAGAGATTAACAGCCATGCGAGCCGCACAAGCTCAGGAGCTTTGTCTATGGCAGTTGTCCAACTCAAAAGGATACGGAGGGACTGCCATTTGGCAAAGGATCAAAGCATTTCAGGCAACTGTTCCTAGTTCCTTACCGCATCCCACACTTTTCAGCCAGGCATTCGCAGGTTGAGATGCTGCTCAAGCTAACTGTCCTGCAGCTAAACCACAAAAACAAAGGAATCATTTGTGGCTCCACTAGTAGTTTTTCTTGCTTTCCTGGGGCAGATCACATCATCTGCTTCTGAATTGCTCTCATATTCTGAAGTCTGAGACTCCATCTTATCTTCTATGCTTTTACAATGCACCTCGGCCCAAACCCTCCTGGGATCCCCCTCCACAAGCAAACACACTCTCGCACAGACATTTATAAATTGATTTTTAAAGGGACTCGCTCCGCTGCCCTATACTGAAGGGGAGCTGTGTCTGGCCCTCTGGAAACCAGGCCCAGCTGGCTGAGTACAGGAACAAATTCACTGCAGGCACCCTCCAAATCAGCCAAAGGAATGGAAATCCAAACAGCACCAGAATCTGCGACATAGCTGAATAGATGGGAATGTAGGCAGGTGGTGTGCACGCAGGAATGAATTTAGCCACATGTGTGCCAAGATCTGGATCCAGAAGGAATGATCTCCCCCACAACACATCAGAAATACAGCAGAAATAGAAGAAACAGCAAGAAGTCTGTAAAGGAAATGTCATCACAGCCTTAACTTAATCTGCCTCTGGTACTTAGAGAACAGCTCTCCGTTATTGGAATCCAAATAAGGTCAAATGCTTCAGCGTATCACTTACATGGAGACCTATGCTATGAGCTCTGCAGATAGGGTGAGGTAACTTCCACCAAGGAATTGGTTCCGTGTAGCAGATTTACAGGAATGAAGCTTCCTTTCTTCAGCTTAAGCAGTGTCACAGGGGATGAAACATTTACCTGCTGCTATATCTTGTTTCCAGTTGCCATAGACTGGTGTTTTATAGCTCCCTACAACGCTGCAGTGTCTCTACCATGCTCTGTGCACACATGTATCGACACCAGTGACAAAAGTGAAATGGGCCAATGACCAAGGACCACTCAGCTGCTCACTTGCTGCCTTTCTCAGGGAGCCCCATGGGAAGCAACAGAGCTGAGAAGGGTTACGATTATGAGAATGAGACAGGTTGGCCTCGGAAGTAAAATTCATTTTGGATGTGAATAAAAAGGCTTGAAGCATGTACATCAGATTGAGACACTCTGTTTAAAAGCATGTCCATAGATTTGACACTCAGGGGAGTCCAAGGCTCAACGGATCCTGAGGAACCACAGCTTGGAATGGAAATTGCCACTGTTGGCAGGAAGCACCAGAAGGAGCAGCTCTTTGCATTGTTCAAGAACTAGCCCAAGCTCTCCAGCAAAACACATTTAGCTTTCGAAACAAGCTGTTGTCTATATTGTCCCGACTCACAGCCCTCAGTCTAAATGGAGCCCACTGCTTTATTGAGTCACTTTCATGCTCCTGTGGGCCTGTCCACCTTTCCATTTCAACTCAGCCATAAAAATTGGCTTGGAAATTAAACTTGGCGCATGAGTTGTTAGCTGGAAAGCAAGTGGGAGAGTGTGCAAGGGAGGAGGTGAAGGGAGAGAGGCGGCAAAGGAAACATGAAGACAGAGAATTTGGCCAGGTTTGATTTACAAGGAGGAGCCAGGGCTGCTTTGGGCTTCTCAGACATGCTTAAAATGCCCTGTTGTGCTCTAGCTCAAATCTGAGCTTGCAGACCTATCTTCTTCAGGAATTCATTTGCCTTGTTAAAAGGAGGAACAAAAAGACAAATTATTTGATTCCAGGAATCAGGCGTGCTGCATGTTCAGCAGTACCCCAAGCAGTAGAAAGGATTAGGTGGTGTTTTGCTTTTTTCCCAAATTGTCTCCACAGCCCTTAATCCAACACTCAAAAGCAATTCATTCTCAGCTCCTGGGTGTAAATCAGAGCCAAGAAACAAGTCAACGTATAGCACATCTCCCTAGGAGCAAAGACCACTTTGCATTTGTGCATCGTATCAGCTTCTATCAGACGGCACAAACCCTTTGCAAACACCTATCAGATCCAATTTCCTGATCCCTCTAGGGAAACAGGACGGATTATATTCAAGTTTACAAATGAATCAAGCAAGACTCCACAGTGTAGCTCCAGCTCTGCTGGAATTCAGCCGTTACTTTTGCTGACTTTAACAGAAGCTAAATACAAACCAGGCAAGTTACAACTAATTTGGTCAAGTGGACCCTGGTTTTAGTCACCATTTGGGGAGCGGCAACGGTGCCTACAACTCCGGTCAGTGACACAATCCAGGAGCCCAGAAACTGAGGCATCGGAATCCCAGAGTCATCTTTGCTACAGCAACCTTCCAGATCTGCTCAAAATCACACGATCTGTGGCAGAGCAACAACAGGACCCAAGTCTTCCCAATCCCCTGCTTTGATTACCAGATGTCCCAGCTCCTCCCATGCTCAGGATCATAAAGTGGAAAGAAGTTAATACCCAGCGAAAGCCTGTGATGCTAAGACATGAATTTTCTTTCTATTGGTCTGCAAACACACAGATCCTTTAGAACATGGGAAGGCAGAGGGAAGCAGGGCTCCTATAATACATTTTCATAGATAGACGGTGAAAGAAACAACGTATTGAACCAAATGATCCTTGAAATGAAGGTGCAAAATTATTATAGAGTATGATTTATTAAATATATATCATCACATACAGATGAGGAAACTGAGACTCTGACTTGCTAGCCCAACATCAGACAGCCAAGTGAGCTCAGTGTAAAACTAGAGATCTCCCAGGACTCTACTCTGTGTTCAGCTGGGAAGAAAATCCGTGGCAGCATCAGACAGGATGCCCTGAAGCCCACACAAACTCCTCCACGTACTCATCTTAGCAGGTAGATCCTGAGCTCACCTCCCCAGTAACAAATCCAAAGCGACTTCACTGACGCGACTGCTTTTACACAGAGCGAGTGAGATTGCAGCTGCAGAATCAGGGCCCAGAAGCAACACCATCCACATCCTGAAGTCCAGGCAGAAAGTAAATGATTCTCACCCCTGACTTCCCCCCAGTAAAGCAGCAGAGTGTCAAGACTAGCAGCAGTTTAAGAAGCAGATGACTGCCAGTATGTCTTTCACCCCCTGCAAACACATTGGCCTCTCCCTCTTCTCCACTATTTATGTAACGTGAACTGCCTTCTATCCAGGAGGAGTCGTTCTCTATTAACAGAGCTTGGCAAAGAGCAGGAATTAACTGTGCCAACTTTCAAGCCTGCTGCCTTAAGGCAGATGGCAGGGAAAGTATCCCAGCCTTGTTCCCCAAAGCTCTTCTCCCGGCAAGCAGAGATAACTCAAAACAGGAGAAAAAGGGTCAGGTATCTTTGAAGCCCTAATTGCAGTGCAGGGGATCGCCTGTGTCTGGGTGCCCTGCTCTGCCACGGGCACACTTGCCTCCCTGTGGACAAGTAAAGCTTGCTGTGCTGCCAGGATCTGCAGCTGAGAGCACAGACATAGGTTTCATTGCAAGTTTTATACTTACAGAGTTCCAATAAGAAAGAGAGATGCTTTGCCCCTCCAAGTCAGTAATGCTGCTATCATCAAAAAAATTAGCATTGAACTCTACCTTTTATAGGAAAGCAAACCCCTCTGGGCCAGCTGGAAAGACAGGATTCCCGGTTCCTGCAGACCCACAGCACAAAACGAGCTGCAGGTGCAGAGCATCCTCTGCTTCCCATCAGCAGAAGACAGCTGTTCTGTCATCCCCACCTCAGTGAAGCAGATCCAGTGCCTGGGGGTTCAACTGACCCCCATGAAGGTGGATCCCCCATCAGCCACTGGCAGGAATAGACACAAGTGGACTCCTGAGCTGTGAAGTGCTGAGGGTCCAGTTCTGGTGAAACCCATGACACACAAGCGCCTTGTTCGCGCAAGAGGAGGGCATCATGCTCGGCTCTAAGCAACCAAAATTAAACCTTTGTAGCTTGCTTTCCCAAACTTTGTGTCTGCGTTTTCTCCCCGCACTCTAGCTATTCATCTTTTCTGTTTTTCAACACCATAAAAACACGATTCAATAGTAATGCTGAGACCTCAGAAAACTTCTCTGGTGGTGCTGCAGAGGACAGTTAATGACAGTATGACAGACAAGAGGGTCGCAAATAATATTCTGCTGGGTGCTAATTCAGACAGTCGTTGAAGCTCACGCCTGACGCACGCTGCCATCAATGGGACAATTTACAAACTCACAGATGAGCCCTTCTGAAACATATTCTGGACTGGGGTCAATGGAAAGTCTGTTGCTGACTTCACATGGCGCTGGATTAAGCACTTAACTCTTACTCTGTCTCCTCCATTTTCCTGAACTAGTCATTAATGGCCAGACACTGCAATCCATACTCACACTGCGCTTAATCTGTCCTTTAAATTGACTTGCATTAGTCTGAGTCACAGGCACCACAGCACCTTACTCTTTAAACAGTCTCACTGAATGCAGCAGAGCTATTAATGAAATAAGGTACTCCTCTGCGAGAGGAAAGGAGGCAGATCCAGCCCTTGGAAAAGACATCAGTAAGGCTAAACCTCAGAAAATTCACCCTGGTAAAGCTGCAGCGAGATGAATGAACTCGAGTAAATCTGTGTGAAATCAATCATTTAAAGAGACAGCCTGTTCTGTGCTATCACAGGGGAGACGTAAGGGTGTGCTAGAAACTAATATTTCATTCTTCAAATTCATCACAACGTCTAGAAACACTTTCCCCTGCCCCTGGCTGTGCATTACCAGAGCCAAATGGCAGCTTGTGCACACAGCCCGCGAGGACGGTCTTATCTCTCCGTACAGAGAGAAACAGGGAGGTGTGTGGGAAGGAGGAAGGCAAAGGGCACGTTCTGCTCCTCTTGACTGGTACAAAAGGCACAAAAAGTAAACGGGACTGCTTGTCACCAAGGAGGTAACAAATACCCACACTTACCAGCAACTCCTTCCTCTGCCAGACTCGCAGCTTTCAGCAACCAAGCCTCCCAGACCACATTACTGGCTCTGATTCCAAAATCCCCTGAGGCTACTTAAACAGCAGATAAACACACATCACAGGAGAGCTGATTAGGAGTACCTTTCACCACTGAGCCCAAATCTATAGTCTGATACTTTTAAGCAAAAAAACCCAGATAACTAAAACAAGCCAATTAAGTAAAGTGGAAGGAGAAATCTTGCGCGCTACATTGAGAAATAGAATGGGGTTTGATTTTTTAAAGAATGAATTAATCTGTTCAGTTCTCATTTATGTCAGTGCTTGATAAGATTAGAGGATTAAACCAACTGTATGCTAAATGCTTTGTGCTAAAGAGAGCCTTGCCAGGATTTACTGCATGTTGGCACGCACAGAGACCATAGCAGCATCACCCAGAGACCCTGGGACTCACAGCAGGACCTCGTCAAACTTCAGAAATAAAAATCACAGCTTATCCAGATTTTCCATATGCCGTCAGGGTATGAACTCCTATCCCTCTCCAGTCTCAGTCAAGCTTACTTATTAAGTACTTGTACCCAACAGGCAAGTCTTTGTATAGGCAGCACTTATCTCAGAGCATTGGCATCACAAGAGGATTCCAGATGCGCTGTGGTTTTTTGGATGCACAATGTTAACGCCGTATCCATACCCTCCCCCAGTGCCCTATCAAAATGCACACATCCTACAAACACTCATGCTATACAGTCACACCTTCACACACACAGATTGCGGCTACCCCCATCACCTCCTGCACAACACAGCTTGTTAAGCACACTTCTCATTGACAGGTCAGAAATGACACATAACGAAGTGGTCAAAGTTCTCCTGTAATTCAAAACTTTTTCTACTGGCCCGACAAAGGTATTTGTGATGTTTAATTGATTAATGCTGAAAAAGTACGAGCTCCTGGGGGGCATGGCCAAGGACATAGTGGGTATTGAGAGAATTTTTAACACCCAGCAAAGATGCTCTCCCCAAACACCTGAAAACTAACAGAGCTTTCACCAGTGTGAAATCCTTCAGTTCTGTGCCCCCAAATTACACAAAGCGAGTCAGATATGGTCATCTTGACTCCATATAAATGTCTTACTCCACTTATGTAGAGAGATAGTATGTACAACAAGGGTATTTGTCAACACAGCCAAGAACCCTAGGATATAGCCTGTGAGGTAAACATAGATCTGGGGTCAGCGACTTCAGGTAGTGGGGTTGTTTCACCCCTAAGGATTAATTTGGCCCTGTACTGAATCACAATCTTCAGCACAGTGGGTGACTGGAACGATGCTGATGCTCTGGGCCATTTATCCCTTAGCTTATCCCCACGCACGTTTAGGTGAAACAGTCACAAACTGATAGCTCGCTTCCTCTTGAAACATTTTTCTGTTAGCATTCCCCCTCTACACTGGAGCATTTTCACCATTGGAATACAGCAGGTATTCATAGGGGCAGCAGGAGGAAAGGAGGAACAGCTCTTTTACCTTATTAAGCATTTTCATCCCATCTAATGTTGTCTTTTGCACTAGCTCAGGTTTGTTTTATTCCAGACTTAGGGAATCAAACTATAAAGCTCCAAAGGGGTAAAAAGACTGGCTTGACGAATCTAACCTCTGAAGATGCATCCAGTGTGATAAAAGAAGTGTAGCTATTGAAACTTCTCCCTTCAATATCACTATTGTGTTGCTAGGTTTCCATCTAGACACACAGCCTAAAAGAGCAATCAAAGGAAGCTGATGCTGTGGATAATATCTTTATCAACACTTCACAAGGTTGTTGAGGAGGAAAAGGGGAAAAATATTGTCCCCGAGCAAAGTTTTACTGCTGAGAATAGAAAGCCAGTTTCAGAAGCACACCCAAATTTTCATGGGAAAATTGTTTGAAATGAAATTGAGCTTTCAGGGTTGCAGACTTTCTGTGTATCAGCGCGTGGCTTTGTGAGCACAAAGTCTGTGTGTTTATTCTGTCATTTGAATTGTAAAAGTACCTCTCTTCCAACACACAAGTCCTCATCCCACTTAACTTGAGTCACGTTTTGCAGCAGCAAAGGAGGGCACGCATCAGCCTTGTTCTAAAGGAACTTACTGCTTGCATATTACATTAAGCCCTAACAGACTCAGCACAGCTGTCAAAACACTATCCTAATAATTGCATAAGCCAAGGCTGCTAACCAACACGCTGCAGTGCCTGTGCACGAAACAAAAGTACAAGCGACAGAGGATGCAGAGGCAGACGCAGGGTCCTCCCCGTGCCGAGAGAGCTGCCACTTTCATCTTCCTCCCTCTGTCCTGCAGGTTTCCAGTTATACTCAGCCCCCCGACAGCTCCCTCCTTTCTCGAGAGCTTTCGCACACCCGAGCAGTGGCAACCAGCCCCACTCTTTTGGTTTGGGCATCACATCACCGAGCAGGAAAGAAGATGAAAGAGTTCATTTTCTCCAGGGCACAGGCTGTTTTGCTGGCACGGCTTTGGAGACCACCTGGAAGAGCAAGAGCCCTGGCTGGGCTGCCACTGGGACGGTTGCTAAGCAATGCAATGCCCTTACGAAGTGACCAGGGCTTTTTAGGCAGGAAAAGTCAATTTATACAGAAGCCAGTATAAAAGAGGAAGGTTGCCTTACGTGTGCCCGGTGACACGATTCTCTTTGCATCTTCTAGATAAATATCTGACAGCAGCTGCTGTCGGAGACGAGGATCCCGCCTGGCTGGACCTGCTAACATCCCTGGGGATGGAGAATGCCTCTGCTGGCTCTCCTCTTCCTCAGGGAGGGCAGCCAACCCTCTGGGAAGCCGGGGACACAAAGCTGCTCAGTTCTGGCACCCAACTTTTCCCTCAGGAGAACAGCCCTGCTGCAGGCACAGCTCAATCAGCTCATTGTAGAGGCAGCCTCCCCGGGAAACGCTCTCCTCTGTGCATATTCATGAACTTTCCAGAGCTTCCAGGGAGAGTTGGCTAAACACACAACTGAGGGATTGATCTGTTGGATTCGCAGCAAGAAAAAATATAAGGAGGGAGAGGGGAAGTGGAGGTGGGCTTGGGAAAAAAAAAAAGAAAACGAGCAAACTGCGGAGCAGGGGAGAGCTACGAGCCGAGCTCCTGGGTCCCGGGAACACATCCTATCCCAGGGCCACCTTGGTAGGGAAGCGAGGGGACGGTGCAGCCAGGATGGCTGTGCCCCACAGCCCCCTGTCCTATCGTGTCCCATTGCATCCTTTTGTGTTCTCATCACATCCTTTCGTGTCCCATTGCATTCTATCATCTCATTGCATCCTTTCATGTCCTATTGCATCCTAATGTGTCCCACTGCATCCTTTCATGTCCCACTACATCCTAGCTCATCCCATTGTGTCCCACTGCATCCTTTCATGTCCCATTGCATCCTATCGCGTCCCATTGTGTCCCACTGCATCCTTTCATGTCCTATTGCATCCTATCGCATCCCATTGCATCCTATCGCGTCCCACTGTGTCCCACTGCATCCTATCATGTCCCACTGCATCCTTTCATGTCCCAGTCCATCCTATCGCGTCCCATTGTGTCTCACTGCATCCTTTCATGTCCCATTGCATCTTTTTTTGTGTCCCACTGCATCCTTTCATGTCCTATTGCATCCTATCACATCCCATTGCATCCTATCTCGTCCCATTGTGTCCCGCTGCATCCTTTCATGTCCCAGTCCATCCTATCGTGTCCCATTGCATCCCACTGCATCCCATTGCGTCCCAACGCATCCTATCGCGTCCCATTGTGTCCCAGTCCATCCTATCGCGTCCCATTGTGTCCCACCGCATCCCACCCCGTCCCAGCGCATCCCCCGCGTCCCAGCGCACGGCTCACCTCGGGGCTGGCAGCGCCGCCGGGGCAGAGCCGTGTCCGGCGCTCGGGGCCGCTCGCTCCGCAGCGCCGCGTCCCCTCCTGGCTCGGCAGCGGCGCCGAGAGCCGCTCCCGCTCCCCCTCGAGCCGCCAGCGCCGCCGCCGCCGCCTTTTAACGCGGCTCCGCCGAGCGCCGCGGCCGGATCGTAGCCCGGCCCGCCGGCCCCCGGGGGCGGAGGGGGCGGCCGCCAGCCCCGAGCTGCCAGCGACACGGCCCTGCCCCTGCCGCAGACCCTCCCCCGACACCATACACCCTCTGTCGGTGCTGCAGACCCTCCCCCGAAATGATGGACCCCTGCCCCTGCTACAGACCCTGCCCCGAAATCATGTACCCCTGCCTGTGCTGCAGCCCCTGCCCCACGCTATAACCCTTACCCTGGTCTATAAACCCGGCCCCACACTATAACCCCTGCCCTGTGCTATAATCCCTGCCCCACGCTATAACCCCTGCCCCGCACTATAACCCCTGCCCCACACTATAACTCCTGCCTCACACTGTAACCCCTGCCCTGTGCTATAATCCCTGCCCCACACTATAACCCCACTCCCACCCTATAACCCCTGCCCCACACTATAATCCCAGTCCCATCCTATAATCCCTGCCCCACACTATAACCCCAGTCTCGCACTATAACCCCATTCTCACACTATAATCCCAGTCCCACCCTATAATCCCTGCCCCACACTATAACCCCTGCCCCGCACTATAACCCCACTCCCACCCTATAATCCCTGCCCCGCACTATAACCCCAGTCTCACACTATAACCCCAGTCTCGCACTATAACCCCATTCTCACACTATAATCCCAGTCCCACCCTATAATCCCTGCCCCACACTATAACCCCAGTCTCGCACTATAACCCCATTCTCACACTATAATCCCGGTCCCACCCTATAACCCCAGCCCCACACTGTAATCCCAGCCCCACACTATAATCCCTGCCCCGCACTATAACCCCAGTCCCACACTGTAATCCCAGTCCCACACTATAATCCCTGCCCCACACTATAACTCCTGCCTCACACTGTAACCCCTGCCCTGTTCTATAACCCCTGCCCTGTTCTATAACCCCTGCCCTGTGCTCTTACCCCTGCCCCGCACTATAACCCCTGCCCCATGCTACAAACCCTGCCCCACGTGCAGCCCCCGCCAAGGCAGCCCCCGTTCCCCTCTACCCAGCTTGGAGAGGGCAGGTGAGAGGAGAGGCCAGGAGCTCAAGGGGCACTTGGAGCCCTCCCAGGATGCGGAGCCTCCTGGGATTCCCCCGTCCACCCCCAAGAGAGCCTTCCGTCTGGAGGCAATGCCCAGTGCAACGGGATCTGGAGCTGGGCTGCGATCCCAGCACCTCCACTGCCCCAGTGCCAGGCACGTCTTGGGACAGAACCTACCAGGAACTTTGGCAGCACAGGGCAGTGCTGGAGGTCCATCCCGTGCAGAGAGCCAGGGCTCCGGCTCATCTGGCCTCTTTGCTGTGCGCTCACGACTAGATAAATGCTTCGTGTAGGAGACATCCATCCGTGTTCAGTGGCAGGGGAGTGTGGCAACAATCCCTGAACTAAGCAGGAGTCATAAAATGAGAGGTGGCAAGGCAATATATTAACTAGGGTGGTAGAGAAAATCATTTTTCTATCCATGCTTGCCCTTTACACAGCTGTTCATCCAATGACCACAGACCCTTACCAAAGAGTTCTGTTTGTGATAAAAACACCCCTGAGTACAGGGGCTCTGCTTTGCGGTAAGAGGTCTCTGATGACTGTGTTGGAAACAGCGGTCTTGCATTTATTTATTTCCGTGACTCACTCCGGTTCCAGAGGCAGGGAGGGAACAGCATTCCTCCCATCACGTACTGGGGTGACCGGTTACCCTGGAGGGATTTAAAAGACAGGCAGACAAGGTGCTCAGAGATATGGTTTAGTCATGGACAGGTATGGTTGGACTCGATGATCTCAAAGTTCTTTTCCAACCAAACGATTCTTTGATTCCACACTGTGGATTCCTGCAAGAGCAGGATTATGTCAGTAAGTTGCTGAACAACCTGATGGGAATGGCTTTTAATCAGACTGCACTACAGAGGTAATCTAAGCATGTTTTCCCCAATATTCTTGTTTGAGGGTTGATGGTGCCTAGGAAAAGTATCCCCAACCTCACTTTTTAGATAGATTT
Organism: Phaenicophaeus curvirostris; assembly: GCF_032191515.1. NCBI lineage: Eukaryota > Metazoa > Chordata > Aves > Cuculiformes > Cuculidae > Phaenicophaeus > Phaenicophaeus curvirostris. Next base: position 5,090,051 of record NC_091413.1, on the reverse strand, counting down.
GTCAAGTCAGTATCAGAGGAGCACAGTACATGTCCCAGCGCCTCTGTGCCAGAGACATTGTGCTCTTTCTGATACGTGACCCAAAGTGAATAGGTGGCCAGGCAGACAAAGCCAGACCATCATCTTCCTCATGGGGCACCAAGGAATGCAAATTTAATGAGGCTTCGGAAGGAAAAGTGCATTCTGCCAGCTTTGCACATTTTTGCCAGTGACAGAGGTTTCAACAGGGAAGGTGATGGTGAAGGGTTAGCAATTTTGCTGAAAACTGCAAGCGTACAGCAAAGGGAAAAATCCCTTTTCCTAACTTTGCTGGTGACGTGAGCGGAGCCTACCCTGATGTGAAGGACAGCGCTCAATCAGTCACACAGCAGAGCCCAGCAAACTGCAGGGAGTTATCAATCAGCGCCGCGTACGAGCTCTCAGACAGTAAGATGATTCTCCTCGGCAGCGCTTCCGACAGTGCTCCAGGCACAGCCAGGCACACACGTGTGAGCCAGCGTCGGACCCCTGCTCCCCTCTTTGTACAAGCATGCAGTGCTCCGAGTCCTGCAGTGCCCACGGAGGCAAACAGACACACAGTGGTGCTGACACACCTGCTCTCGCATGAATCTTTCCCATCTCCTCTCCGCATGCAGAAGTACATCAACTTGACAGCTTTAGCTTCTAGGATTTGTATGTGGTTTTCTGACAGCATAAACACACATGACACCTTCCTTCACCACACACAGCACAGAGCTACGCCAGCCCTTAGCTGAACTAGAAGTTTCTCCTGCTGTGTTAGCACCTAGAATACATACAGGAAGAATATGCCTTTCGCTGTCAATACACAGACATTCAGATGCTGCAGTCATCTGTTAAATACCACTCTGTCAACACACAGCCCTAGAAAAGCCACTTGGAATACCCACCTGGATGGGAAGGCGTGAGGGGGGTTGACAGTTCTGCTCTGTAGCAACTTCTGTGACTTCAGTCTCTTTCATTCCGCATTGCAAGGAAATAAAACATTTCAGATGTCTGAGGCTGGCAGGGGCAGGGTGGTGCACAGCGAAAGCTTTATACCTGGCTTAACATTTCCTTCCATGCCCCTCTGCGCTCAGAGAGCATCAGCCTCTGACTTGCTGTCATCTCCCTCCCTCAGGACTCACAGAAGAGTTCAACAAAACAGCATGTGTGGCCAAAATGAATAAATAATTCATTACTAGTTTAAATCAGCAACACTGAACATGTTTTACTCGGACGCCGGTTAGAACTATCTACATGAGCAGTAATAGCCATGCACGTAAACACAAACTATATCAAGCTGAACCTACATTATTTGCACGTAACCAGACACAAAGCTTTCAGCGCTTTATTGCAGACTCCACTAACAATGCAAATAAATGTGTCTACAAAGAATTAGCATTATTTGTGGTTTCTATTAACCCCCCACGCACACAGGCAAGCAGCTAGCACACAGACTGATGTGCCGCACGCTGCTGTTGTCCTCATTAGCCACACAGGTATACAAACGCACGCGTGACACCAAGAGACATTAGCACTGTACTGCAGTCTTCGTTAGTGAGCTGCGCATTCAGAACCTCCTGGCCACATGCACAGAGGCGCAAGGGCACAAGCAGGCAGGAAAAGGATTGCTACTGCACCTACAGCCATTCCAGGCCAAAGGATGGCTTGTGGAACAGCTGGGAAGCTGAAGAAAAACATCTTCCCCTTTATTCGTGCTCTCTAACCTTCTCACAGCCTCAGCACGACTGCCTTCCACACCAAAATCAGGCACCATCGGCCATTTCGCTTGCTTGTATTTATGGCCCCTTGTTGAAATTCTGACTGCTCATCTATGCAGAATAAAACTACCCAAGCAATCTTTCCTGTTCAGGTGCTCATTACTAAAGCGTTAAATAATGCCAGGCAGGCTCTCTCCGGCCTTGTAAATTTGATCTGGGGGACTTTCAGCTTCCACAAGGTCTATTACTGCCTGATTGCCTGAAAGGCTTTCACGTTTGTACCAGACAGCGAGCCATACAGCCGAGAGGCCTGGGTAACAACTGAGCACTGAACTTCTATTAAACACCATTGGTGGCTTGGGAGCCAGGCTGGGAAGGTGAAATGCAGACGTGTGAGTGCGTACGCGTGAAGGCGTGCGAGGTCTCCAGCACCTGGCTGGGATTCCACTAGCGTGTGCAAAAACAAATGTGTGTGCTTGGCTGTCAGAGAGAAAAGCCCGCGTCAAAGGGTGATGCTGTGCAGGAGAGAGTGCAAGATCGTGGGTGCATGCAAAAGGAGTGGGTTTGTGTCTGTGTGTCTGAGCTCAGCTACAGAAATGTCACCGCAGAGTAAGCACTTAGGAGTCAGCGGGGTTTGTGGGGACCCAGCTGAGAAGAGAATCCAGCTCTGAAGTTCAGACTTTCCCTACCTGAGCAGCTTTCTGCAAGTGCTTGCTGTTAGCCGGAGCTCAAAGCAAGGCTGTTGGAATACACCACTAAGCTTAATAAAGTGGAGAAAAAACAATGGAGAAACCCAGGAAGAAAGAGTCCTCAGAACCGGAGAGGTTCTGTTTCATCAGCTGCCGGCTGAGTGTCCCAGAAGAATCTGCAGGTACATTCAACACCCCTCAGCTCCCAGGGGCAATCCCTAAAGGATATGGAGCTGCAGATAAAGCATATTTTTAGAAGAAATAACGGGGACCGTGGACAAAACGCTCTGTTTAGAAACATCCCTTGACCTTTTTGAAGTTGTGCTCTTTGTTTCCTGGTGTCTTCCTGTCAGAGACTTCAGACCTTTCCCCCTCCTTGTCTTTCCTAACCCAAACATCCTGCTTGACGGAACATCAAGGAAAGGGATATTTCCTGTCCCTCCACAAAACAAACAAAGGCACATCACAAGCCCTCTCTATGCACTGTGTATTTATAAACCTCAGCCTTGACCTGATCAAGCAAAACAGCTTCCAGCTACCACTGACTTAGGCCTGAATTCAAACTGCCAGCCTATTATTTCTTACTCAGGCAACACTAGTGCTCCAAAAATCACATTAAACATTTCCCAGATGCAGAAACAATCCCTTCCCCAAAGAGCACAGAGGTGAAGGCACGCAGCCAGCCAGCCCCTTCTTTTATTGGATAACATTTCTCATCTATTTCACGAGAGCCAGATGGCACCATCTGAACAGCAGTGAAGGCTTCTCGCCACAGCAGCGAAAGGGAAGCGTGACCCAGTCCCGCACATGGCAGCTCGGCGCTGGAGCGGCTCAGCGTGCAGCCGCAAGCTCCGGGGCAGCTGCCTCGGCGCGGGGCAGTGCAGGACGGCGAGGCTTTCCTGCAGTCATAGAATCATAGAATAACCAGGTTGGAAGAGACCCACCGGATCATCGAGTCCAACCATTCCCATCAACTAAACCATGCCCTCAGCACCTCATCCACCCATCCCTTAAACCCCTCCAGGGAAGGTGACTCAACCCCCTCCCTGGGCAGCCTCTGCCAGTGCCCAGTGACCCTTTCTGTGAAAAATGTTTTCCTAATGTCCAGCCTAAACCTCCCCTGGCGGAGCTTGAGGCCATTCCCTCTCGTCCTGTCCCCTGTCACTTGGGAGAAGAGGCCAGCATCCTCCTCTCCACAACCTCCTTTCAGGGAGTTGGAGAGAGCAACGAGGTCTCCCCTCAGCCTCCTCTTCTCCAGGCTAAACAACGGTGTCAAGCAACAGCGTCAGTTTGCACGTGGAAGCCTCCATCGTCGCTGCTGACAGGTACAATCCTGCACTTCTGAGGATAAGAGCTTCCCCAGCCCCGAAGCTGACTGGGAAAGAGTGGCCCATCTGCAGACTGCATGAGAAAAAGGAGCAGATGTAGAGAGAGACGGCGTGTTCTAAACCCCTGCTGCGCATGGGGCCTTTTCCTTGCAATTAAGTGAAGCTAATGGTTTTATGGAAGTTATTTGTTCAAAAGGCCTTCGCTGCAGTGTTTAATGGAGTTTTACAGCGTTCCCCAAAGGCTTCTAGACTGCATTAGTATCCCACAGCTCACATCCCAACCAAACAAGCCGCCTCACCCTGACTCTCTACCCGGTCCGTATGGAGTGTAGGAGTATCAGGGCTGTCGTGCCTCCTGTGCTCGCTTCCCACTGGAGTCGTGAAGCCCCGGGATGCCATGAATATTCACGACGTCAACATTAGCAATAAGTATTGTGCAATTTGGACAAAAATATATTTTAGGCTAAAGAACCGGGAGAGAACAACTGAGAGAGAATCTTTACTCCTGAGCTCTGGGAACTACTGAATAGCATTTTCCTGAGCTGTAACTGGTGATTTTAAAATGCAAATCAGGCTTGGGTTTTTGAGAGACATTGTAAAAAAAAAAAAAAAAAAAGTAAGACCCATGCAGCAAAGCTTTATTGTATTGTAATGAATGCGGGATTTGCAGAGCTGCTTCGTGCCGGTGAATGCACAGTGGATGCAGGCCAGGGACTCCAGAAGCCCTGAGGCTTGTCCCCAGCTCGCTCTGCCACTGTTTCACTCTGCGACCTTGAGAATGACATCCCTTACTCTATTTCAGTGTTCTCACCAGAGGACATAGCGGAGGAGAGAGAGATGCAGCCGTTCCTGTGCCTCCTGGTGAGGTTATACGCTACAGGCCCCTCTGAGATGGAAGTCAGCAGAACAAATGGAGCAGCCGTGTCCCTGCAGGGACAGATAAACTAGGATAGTGCTGCCCTATTCTTACTGGTCTTCCTCTGGCAGTCATGGTTTTAAGCTGAAAGAGGGGAGATTTAGATTAGATCTTAAGAAGAAATGTTTTCCTCTGAGGGTGATGAGGCACTGGCCCAGGGTGGCTGCCCCATCCCTGGGGGTGTTCAAGGCCAGGTTGGATGGGGCTTTGAGCCCCTGATACAGGGGGAGGTGTCCCTGCCCATGGCAGGGGACTTGGAACTGGATGGGCTTTGAGGTCCCTTCCAACCCAAACCATTCTGTGATTCTATGATCCACTCTAGGGTATCGAATAGATCACTCTGGGTCATCTCTACTTGGCTTTCCACAAGCCTTCTGCTCCCTTCTGTACAAGCTGCTGGTGGGAAGGGTTTGGGGGGCCATTTATTTGTCCACTCTTGCCTCTTCTTATTAGCTGCCCTCACCACATTCAGATCTCTGTGTCTGAAGAGTAGATTGGTGATTTCTAAACATGCCCTTTCCAAGTTACACTCTCCACCCACACCCTGCACATCCCTCCTCCCACCGCATCCAGCAACGCTCTCCCACCTACAGCGCTGAAAGGAGGCTACTAAATCTGGCATTTAGAAACTAAGTTCACTCCACAAGGTCACATCAAAGAGCCTAAAAATCACAGTCAGCTGGCACTAGCCTTCACTTATTACTTACCAGTAATAACTGTTAAGCGGAGGCAGAGAGTGCCGTATTCCATTACCAGTCCCCCGAGCCCCCCCGATACCACGGAGGGAGAGCTGTTAACTGAGCTCTTCGACTGCATTTTCACTGACGGAAATGCCCTAGCAGCTGCCTGACCTTCATGTAGCAGAAGTCTCCTGGTCCTCTCAGCTGCTGTGTGTCACAGCCAGAAACCACTCGGAACACTCGGTGTCCTGATGCATTTCAGAAATTGTCTGATGAAGGCAAGACCCGAAAGGAGGAATACACCCCGAGGAGAAGCAGGCACACTGGGGAGAAGTCAGGGCATTCCAATAATAAAACCCCAAGATGTTCAAATCCAGATGCTGAAAGGGAGGTTTTCAAATCCATATTTAAACCCCTAAGCATCAGACCTGGAGTTCCCACTTCCTGTAATAGAATTTGTCAGTGCTCAAAGCTTTTCAAAACTGGGCATTTTTTCCCAAATAAATAAATAGGAATAAAGAGCTTCTAAAAAATGTACCAGCAGAAAAAGTCAGCTCCTCCACTGGAAACACAAATCTTTAAGAGGCACTGTCTGGAACTTAAATATATTAGTTTAAGCGAAATATTTGGGATTTCAGATATTCCCTTCTGAAGTAATAAAAATAAAATATGCTTGAGCAGAGCATCCTTCCTTATGCCTTTCCCACCAGCTATGCAGTGGGGACAATCAGGATGTTTTGCATATTGGTATAAAAGTGCTTCTGAGAATCAGGCAGGAGAAATGCCTGCTCCAGGAGCCAGAACAGAATAAGAATCAGGAAAAAAAAGGAGGACGACAAGAAATCAAACTAAAGCATTTCCATGCTGAAACTAGGGTGTGTACCTACTACCACTTTGGAAACCAGAGAATATTACTAATCTCCTCAAGTACCGGAGAGCCAGGATTGCTTGCAGAAGTGATTATGGGTCAGAAAATTATAAGAAAGCAAAGAATTCCCATAAAACATAAAAGGTTCTCAGAAAGAAAAAAAAATATATAGCAAGATTCTAGCTCAAAAAAACCCAGAAACCAAAAAAATTCTAGGAAGGTTCTAGGTCAGAAATTCCTAGTAAGCAAAAGGATTCCTCAAAATCAAACCTTCTCCCACTGTAAATCGCTGCAAGCCATATGTGGGAAAAGTGCCAGCGTGCACATAAGAAACCCAGGGCACATTCTGGCTTAATGATTAATGCAAGAGAAGATGTCATTCAAATTCCACACATTTAGATCAGGTATTTTTCCTGTTAATGTAACCACTCTGGAAAAAAATTAAGTGTAGAGGGAAAACATGGACTAAATTCATAGCTGCTATAAATCAATCCTGTTCCATTTCGACCTCAGAGAGGCTGGCCAGTTCCTAGCAGTGGAGTGTATGACTCATTACCTGTCCATTCAAACAGCAGGAGTAGCGAGTTCTATATAGTATCTGCTTGGCAAATAAATCTTTTGTCCCCCCTCTAAAATAGCACACATAGAGTTATCTCAGCAACAGCTATTTATATATTGGGAAATTAAGCAGCTAAATGTTCCTTTCATCTCTGGGTCTTTCCATCTAGCAAAGGAAAGCATTTTGCCTTAGATTATGAAACAGAATAAAAGCTTGTGCTGTTTTCATACCTCAAGCAAACTGGGGGTGCAGTTGAAACCCTCCACCTATTCTTAGGGAAGCTTTGTGTCTTTGTGCAGGCATTTCCAGCTGAGCATCAGCCTGCTTGAGCTGCTGGGGTGGGAGAAAGGCTGTTCCAGCCCACGGCGAGGAACTCGGTGACTGGTCTGGTTCTTTCTTAGAGACCAAGAATCATAGAATCATGGAATGGTTTGGGTTGGAAAGGACCTCAAAGCCCATCCAGTTCCAACCCCCTGTGTGGAGGGCTGTGAAACGCAGCCCTGGCAGTGTGGAATTAGATCCACCTGCGGTCACCTCCTGCTCAGGTGTAGCTGAGAATGTGACCATCGCTGCAGAAAAGCCCCTTCTCTCAAGTGGAGTCAATTGTCCTCTGGGAGGTGGGCTGGAGAACAGCTTTCACAGTCCCTTTAGGTGGGATGTTCCTATTTACCAACACAGTGTCTTAGTATAAAGTTAAATTGAGAAGTAGAGACAGGCAAGCACACAGACAGAGGCATAGGAAAAAGCTAAACTGTACGTAAACCCAGACTGACAGATTGATAAAATATTCTTAGGCAAGAAACAGACAGCATGAAAGACAGGAAGAAGGACAGAGATTTAGAACTGAACTTAATACTTCTGTGATTTATTTGCATTAAGCTCAGGCAGTACGTGTGGCTTGGGTTGTACGTGTTTATTTTGCTTCCCACACTGCCTCAGGTGCTGGCAGAGAATTGTTTTGTTCGAGTTGCAGTCCATGGGATGTTTTGGAAATTCATTTTCCCTGGGGAAAAATAAGGAGAATTTCTTAAACTTCTGAAAAAGTTTTGCTAGCTCTGAAACTCCAAGGAGAGAGAGTTACACGTGAAGGGATCTGGATCTCCTCCCTAGAGCAAAAGCCCAGCTTTGACTCCTCAAAGCCAGAAGACCAGAAACTATCAGCAGCCTTCCTATTGCGCTTCGCATGAGGACATTCTACAAATTATGGAAATTTTGTCCAACCAGCCGTCCTACAACAGATGGCAAAGCAGTGAGAATGACCAGAGCTGGTGGGTGGTGTGGATGTGTTTACTTTAATAAAGCCCTGAGATTAAAGTTCCACCAGTGCCCATCAGCAGTCTGTTACATTCATTCATTTATAATTATTTCCCATTTTTCCCTGCAGTTACATTTTAGAATTGCCGTTATTTGGATTTCTATAACTGTTTGATGTAGCTCACACGGTTCCACAACAGGGCATCCAGGATCCCCACCGTAATCCAAGCCCGGACATCCATCTGTGGGACACTGAGCCCCTTTCAGAACACAGAGACAGGCCCAGGGTCTTCCAGAACCTCTTCTGCTATGGTCAGGCTGCCCAAAAGGGCAGAAAGGAAAGTAAAAAAGCAGGGGAATATGTGGGTATAGGAAGGAGAACAGAGAAAAAGAGTGGAGGAGAGGTGAGGGGATTAAAAATGGTACAACAGAAGAGGAAAACTAAAGCACAGGACTGGCACCTATCATTGCTGCTACAGAATTTGTGCAAGAGGGAGAGAAAAGTTGCAGAGGATGATTTTTTTTTATGTCTAGCATGAAACTCCAGGAAAATCTTTAATAGAAAGAAAAGTCACTGAAGTTGTGCAGTTAAAACCCCAGCAAGCCCAAGTACCTGAATGCTGGAGAAAGGAGAGGGGAGAGGCGGCTAATGGAGGAGCTTGTTGGAACACCATAAAAAATCAGTTGCTTCCAGGTGTAATGTGCTCCATGCTGCCTGCAAAACCTCAGCTCAGAGCACCATCCATTTCCTGGGCGCTCAAGCACCAGGGAGCTGCACTCTCTCAGGTGCTGTTTGCTTTTGATGAATGCTCCTGTGACAAGTGCATTAAACCCAGCAAAAGTGAGCTTTATTAGACTCTGAAAACCAGGTCCATCATTTTGCAGATTACTTATAGAACAGTTTGGCTTGGGAGTGATACCAGCTTTCTCCAGGACACGCAGGGAGGCATTGCTTATGCCAGCCTGAGTCCTCCTGCATATCCAGTCTGCATCGATGCCAAGCCCTGCAACAGAGAGCAAACTGGGGAGCTGCCACAAGCCCCTCTTGCAATTATTAGTGTTTCCTTTCTAGAAGACTTGGTTTCGGTGGCAAGTTATCATGAAATCCTCATGTGGGCTTCAGGAAGTCACATACCAGCACTGGTCACCCAGCGTGCGGGAGATCCCACTGGGTAGGACACAATGGAGCCTAATTATGTTTCTGACTTCTGGGATTCACAGAATCATAGAATAGTTTGGGTTGGAAAAGACCTTAAAGATCATCCAGTTCCAACCCCCCTGCCATGGGCAGGGACATCTCCCACTAGATCAGGCTGTCCAAGGCCCCATCCAATTCAGATCATCACAAGAAAGGTCTATGTGTAAGCTGGGTCACAAGACAAGGATGTGGTTTGATCTGCTCTGTGCTTCACTAAAACCCACAGACTCATTCATTATCCAGCTCCTCTTTCTAGGGAGCAGCAAGAGGGCGAGAGCCTTCCCTCCCTGGGACTGCAGAACTGGGACTTCCCTCCCTGGGACTGAGCCAAAGGCTGACGGACAGACTGAGAGTCACTGTCTCCTGCTGTGGCTCTGATTTATGACAACTCTTTCTTGGTGTTTGAGCCAAGGATGGTGCCAGCCCAGTTGTGACCTTCTCTGCTCCCGAGCCTGCATCCCCAAACACTCCCTATTTCCAAGCAGCTTTTGCAGAGTCTCACTCTCTGTTCCTGTAATGAGTTGCACAGCACGATATGGAATTAGCAAAATCTAAGTTATTAATTGTCTACAACAATTAGCCAGGACGCCTGGGCCTTCAGGCACCTTGGTTACGTGTGGGAGCCAATTACAGCTTCATACATATTCATGCCACTTCATCCACAAAACGGTGAGAGCCGCTTCCCCATCTCTTTTACTCCAACTCACATCGAGCCCACCTGGAGCCAGGAAGAAAAGGTAGTTCCCTTTCCTTTCACGTCTCACTAAAATCAAATATTTGCTGTGGCCATAATTGATGTAATGGAAATGCAGAACTAGCACATTTGACAGGCAAGAACAGAAATGGCTTGGCCAGACCTCGCTTCTGCCTTACAAGAGGATGGAGACATCTCTCTGGACCTCCTTCCCAGCAGTCACCTGCTCTGTCAACATACCACAACAGATCATCCAGCTGAGCTTGGTGAGAGAGATTCTCACAGTCAGCAATCACCTCAGACCCATCTGAGGCCACAATTTCCAAAATACCATGGGGTAGATCATAGAATCATGGAGTGGTTTGGGTTGGAAGGGACTTTAAAGCTCATCCAGTTCCAACCCCCCTGCCATGGGCAGGGACACCTCCCACTGGATCAGGGGCTCCAAGCCCCATCCAACCTGGCCTTGAACACCTCTAGGGATGGGGCAGCCACGGCTTCTCTGGGCAATCTCTTCAACCTGGGCATCCAGATCAGTGTGGTCAGTGTATTGCCAGTGAATCTGATGGATTTAGACCATTTTACACCCACTGAAGACCTTGACAGCAAGTGCTGAGTGAGACACTGGGCTGCACAGGTAAGTCATTTAATGCCTGCATGTGTCTGATTCCCATGGCTGTGCTAACGCTTCACTGCTTCCCAAGGTTTGTCTGAGCCTACATCTATAAATATCCATGTGCTGTGCTCCCAGGAAAACAGCAACCCTGTGAATACATCACTGAAATTATGCTTGACCCCAACGGGAGTTGTTGCTGGTACTGGAATGAGGCCATGGGCTGCAGGTGAGCTCTTCCTCACAGCTCGGAGCCTAACTGAGCGGCACACGTGTGTCCTGAGAACCCATGGATCCACCAGGGTGCCCATTTCCCCCCTCTCACAGCAGCTATCCAGGAGCTAAAATGTTAAATCCATAACCTGCTTTCTAGATTTATTGTCCTGAAGGCCGTTGTGACTTTTGTGAGCTTTGGAGTGCAAAATAATGTTAGAAATGGCCATTATTTATCTGACACACTAGAGCGACTCCTCCTCATCTGTGTCCCTGTCTGCCGTGGAAATAAATCCCTGCCCTGTGTTTAGGAAACAAAGCTCTTTCTGTCACACAGGGGCCAGCTGAAGCTTCGGAAAGAATCTGATTTTAATATTGCTAATGTTTGCTTTTTGGTTTTGCACATCCAAACAACTTCGCAAAGCGCTCTGATTGATTATGTCTTTCCAGTCATTTTTAATCCTCCTCTCCGCTGGCTGGTAAGAAGCTGATCACAATTTTCAGAAGGGACTTGTGATTCGGGCTGCTTCACTTCCGTTATGGACACCACCTCAGTAAAAATCAATAACAAATTAAATCGCAGGAGGCAGTGTGACAGAGTGGCTGTGGGCTGCAAGAGGGAAAGGGGTTGTATTTTTTTAAATTAGAGAGAAAATGAAAAAAGTTACCTTTGTGGCTGCATCCGAAGTAGCTGTGCTAGGTATTGGTAGACACAGAATGCACTTTAGCATCCTACATCATATTAACTTGTGACTAGGACACAGTTCTGGCCACTGCTGGGAAGTGGAACACCGGTGTAGTACACTGCCCAGCCTGGTTCTCCCCCATTACTCCTGCTTTATGCCATCTAACACCATTAACTTGGAGAAAGTTCCTTCTGACTTAACACCAATAAGAGCTCACAACCAGAGCCCTCACTCTGAGGAAGGAAAAAAAAGGCAATGCAGCTAGAGCCTTCTACAAACACATTCCAGTTCCTCTGAGTCTGTGAGGAAGAAACCTTTCTGCTTTAAATTCACAAACTCCTGAGCTCCCCTAGGGCTGCGGGACAGACGCCATATACAGATTTTAGGTCTCCCCCATGTGCTTCTCTGTCTGATTTGTTTCCCTACCTACTCCCCTGAACGACAACAGCAGCAGCATTTGAATTGCCCACAGTAAGTCCTGGACTCTACTGATCTCACCGTCTCAAGTTATTGGCTGGTTTTTTATAAAGCTTGCCAGCAAGTTGCGATCTGTCTGTTAAATCAAACATTTTATCTCTCAACAACTTAATTTAACCTCTCAGCTATCTACTGCTTTCTTTCTTCCCTTTTGTCTTCTTCCTAGTTCATAATTTCTCCCTTTTTATCACAGAGATTCTGCCTGTTAGGGGAACTTTGCAGAAGGGAAAATAAACAGATTGGTATTTGATGTTATCCTTTCTTTTTAGAAATTTGTTTCTCTTTCTCCTTCCATTGCATCAATATTAACATGTTGATTCATAACAAAATAAATTATATAAATATACTCTTTTTCTTCTTTTTGAGTCATAAACCTCAAAGTTATGGTTCCCACAGCAACTGTAACTCAACCTCAAATGTGCACATACATTAAAAGCGGGGAAATTATCACCCAAGGCAGCAATTGAATATGCGTGAGGGGCTCACGTTACTGACAGCGGAAGGACTGCGGAAGGTTGAAATCCCAGAGATGTGAAACATTTCAGATCTGTCTGTGACAAGATGTCTCACACAAAACCAGAAAAGATCTCAACAGGCACTGGAACAGCAGCCCAAGGAAGTGGTGGAGTCACCATCCCTGGTGCTTAAAAGATGGGTAGGTGAGGTGCTCAGGCATATGCTTCAGTAGAGGACAGGTATGGTTGGACTTGATCTCAAAGGTCTTTTCCAAACAAACAATTCTGTGACTCTATGAGGGGGGGTGTTACCTTTATTGCTGACCTCCACCAGCCAAAGTGAGCATTCCTGCATGTGCTTCTCTGTTGTACTGAGCTGGCAGGGTGACCCAGAACCACATGGAGTCAAAGGGTCTGACAGAAAGGCATGTCCCTCAAGACATGGCATGCACGAAGCTGGAAGAGTTGTTAGAGAATCTACTGCGTTCACACACAAAATCTGTCATCCATCCTGCCTCTTCCAAGCTTATACATCACCCTTCTTTTCAGCTGCTCTCTAGGAGAGGCACAGATCTGACATACAGCTTCTTAGAAAGGACTGGAGCCCACGGGGATACAGACAAAAGGCTGGCAGTGTCTAGAGGGAAGAAGTCTTGGCCCTCTAGCTCTTCTCTGCTCTGAGGGCCAACAGAGCCAGACATGGAAGCCAAGTGTTTTAAGCATGAACTGCATCCCAGGGGACTTTGGCTAAGATATTCTAATTATTTGTACAATAAGATGAAAGACCGATGAGTTCCCATTTCATAAAGGCTTTAGCAAACAGAGTCCACCAGGTGCTGATGCTCCTTTGTGAGACCTGAGAGCTGAGAACTAATTAGTCCTAAATTATACCTCTGACAAAGACACAGCAAGGAAGCAGAAAAGACGTACACATGCCAAACTGCTACAACGTCCTTTCAAATGGCAGATCAAATAGGCACCAGCACTTCAGAGGGCCAGAGATGCCTGGAGCAACCAGTTGGTATTTACCTTAAACAGCAAGGAGAAAGGCAGAGAGGAGAGTAGAAGAGAAACATTAAAAGGGCTGACAGGACTGGCTCTCCTCCATCCTCCCTCTGCTGTTCCCATAGGAAAGGGGTTTCCCTTACATTCAGGCCTTTGGGACTTGCACAATTGCTCTCAGCATCATTTGCTGTCATTTTCCATTGGATGTACTTTTAAACAAGCTTCACAGCCAGCTCTTTTAAATAAACATGAAGGCAGAAGCTTAAGAGAATACAGCTGGAGTTTGCAGGGCACACCGTTTGATGTGTTGCATGATGCAGGAGGTTGTGTGTGATCCTACAATTCAAGGCTGCATCACAGTCTACCCAGACTCTCTTTGATGTATCATTGTCCTTTTCCAGTGGCACAGCCCTGGATTACAGAGACCATCACTGCTGCATTCGGGTAATCCCACACCTGATCTCAGCTAATCAGAGCAACTCCTCTGCTTGGACCTGAGTAGCTCTAACCTAAAACATCCCACCTCTCTACCAGCAACTCCTCTATCCTTTCCTTTTCTTTTCTCACACCTGTGGTTCATTAATCACGGCATAATCTGCTGCTCATGTCAGGATGATTCCCTGCTAAGAAGGAAGTTTTAAGAGCTCAGGGTAGCATGTTAATAACATCCAGGTCTCTGTTTGCACCTCCCAAAGCTGCCTGAGGCACTCTGCAACCAGGAATAGAGTTTGCTGTGTGTTTTTAACTCAGGAGCAGCAATACGCTGCTTAGTGCAGGCAGACAGAGGGTACAAGTACTCAAAGGCAGCACAACACGCTGTGCATCCACTGGTCAGAGCTAAAACACAAAGCCAGAGTTACTGTGGGCTGTTGGCACCTCGTGATGCAGACCCTCATGCAGCGAGACCCCAGTAAGTACCCAAAGCGATGAGCCTCCCCTTCATGTTCCCAGTCAAACATCCAAACTGTTCAGGTGCTTTGAACACCTTGCTAGATGTGTTTCTCTGTTTGCAGATGCCTCCACATCTCTAAACTTCTGTCCCTAACCAGAGCCAGTCAAGAATGCTATTGACTTCCTCACTGGAGGGTTGCTATTGAGATATCTAATAGTAAAATCTGTGAGGTTTAAGATTGGAAAAAGCCCAGTGCCTTTACTGGTCCCTCCCTTCAGGATTTAACTAACCCATCTCAGCACAGCTCTGTCCTCCTTTCCAACTAGCACCTCATCCATGGGAAAAGCAGGTTAAATACAAGTTGCTAAATCCCCTGAACTGTCCTGTCTTGTCCTAGCCAGTCCCCTGATGTAAAGCAAAGTCTTTAAGGCTGAATGCCATTGTGGCATGAATCGTGTTTATCATAACAAGAAACAAAGAAGGAAAAGAACAAAGGAAAAGGGAAAGAGGAGAGAAAACAAGAAAGGAAAAGACAAACAGAAGAGTGAAAGGGAGGGCTATAGATAGATCCATTAATTTGCCTCTGTTTGCTCTGGGATTTAAACAACAAGCTGCTATGTCTCTGGTTTATCTTGGTTCCTCAGCTGTGAAACGTGCTGTGCTCCAGCGTCTTCTGAGCTTTAGAGATTTGCCGGGGAGCTAGGAATGAAGCAAGGGGCTCAGCAAACAGAGATAGCAGAGGCTGCTTCATACATCACACTCAGAGGAAATTCATTCCTTTCAGCGCTGCCCATGGGTGAAATTACATTATATTCTGTTTGGATAATTAGATGTCATATACCACCCGACTTATTATAGGGCGGCATTTCCTTTCCTAAAGAGGCTGTTAGCAGCATCCCAGGACAGACAACACGAGGCGTAGGTCCCACAAAGTGGGGGTCCACAAACTGGACCTCTCTGGGTCAGGTTAGTAACGGAGAGAGGAGAAAACAGGACAAGGCACAGCATACAGAGCAAGAAAGAGATGAAGAAAATGAAAGGGAAGGGAGCAAATATAAAAGAGGGGAGAAAAGAGAAGGTAGAAAGAGTTTGGTTTCAAAATGTGTTTTCTGGTTTTACAAATGTGTCTTTTAGTGCACAAACATCTCCAGCTGTCTCTCTACAGACCTAGCAGGACTGGTGTGTGGCTCTCAACTGGTGGATACCAGCACTGGTCTTCCAGCTATAGTCTCCATATCTAGAGGGAAAACTGACTGACTTGGAGGTTTCTCCCAACACAAACACAAAGCATTTCCTTCTTAAATTAAGTAGTGGGATGCAGAGGTCTTTTAGCTGGAAATTCACTGGGTGGACAAGCCTGTCCCTGTGCGGGGCAAGTCACAGTTGCCTATTAATCCTGCAGAAATGCAGCGGTTCCCTTGGACCTTTGTCCCCAGGGATGGCAGAGGAATTTGGAGTCTTCCAGCCATGCCTTGCTGCACTTTTTATATTCACCACTTACCTCCATTTTGTCTAAAATGCCCTCAATTTCCCCCCATCATTGTGTCCTTTCTTGCAGCTCCTCACTCCAGTTCATTGATGGCTTTTTAATAGCACAGTTAGAGTTGTCAACACAAGCCAGGGGACAATTTCATGTGTCATATTGTCCCAGTGCATCCTGGGAATTCCATCTGGCTCAAGCGAACTTATTTTATTGAAATAATCTCTCCTCCCTGCTAGTTATTGAATCGTCTTGGCTCAATGGCCTCGCTCAATATCAACTTTTCATGCTTAATAATTAGTGCTGGAGAAAAGAGTTTCATTGAATAAGTGTTTAATGTCACACATGATTAGGAGACGCAGAGATGACCTAACCAGGCAATTCAATTTGGGGCTGCAACTGCTCAGATGAGGCACTATTAGGAACATGTTCTAGACTGTGGATATATACTAGTTAGTGCCTGCAAAGTTATTTATGGGAACTACACCCTTCTCTTCCACCCCATATCTTGTGTCAATGCCTAGAAACAGATGTTGGCCCTTGTTTTTCCACTTGTGTGTGCTATTACCCCTGTAACGTACTTCTTCAGAAGCCTCTATTGCTATCAGTTGATTGCAGCAATCACTGCAATTCTCCTTTTAACCTGACAGAGTCACCAAGTTTGGAAGGAATTCCCAGCCAAGCCCAAAGAGGCGAACACTCGGTTTCACTGAAGCCTTTAAATACCAGTGTGTCCACGACAGGGCCCAAACCCCATGCTCATTTCCTGACAAGAGCAGAAATCCAGAAAGCGGCTTGTACCAGCGAGCCTTAGATAAGCTATAGAAGCAAACCATACAGCACACAGTGATGTGTTTGCCTGTCTGCTTGTCTCTATCCATCTACCGATCTATCTGCCACTACCTACCAGCCTATTTGTCTACTCACTGCTGTCAGTCCTCCCAGCCAGGATGTTTGGGTACGATGTTAACAGCTGATGTATTTCATCCCCAAAGGCTTTCTGCTAACATCCCCTATTATATTCGTGGGAAAATGAGATTCAGATTAAAAAAAGAGACAGACCAACAAATATATTTAGAAATAAAGATAAGAGACGGTGCCTAATTATTCTGGGAGATCTTCTAAATGATTTTCCCATGGCACTCTTAAAGTGAGTTGTCCCAGTTCTGGGATTACTGTCCTGACTGATCCACTGTCCTTCTTCTGTGTATTTAACTAGTTACAAGCACTCTGCAAATACTTATGCTCTCCATGCTCACAGCGACTGAAATCCTGTCTTAAAGCATTTCCTACAAAAGTGATTTTCCCCACTTAAAATTCACTAACACACCAATCTACCACATCTTCATACGTATCACACACTGCTCTCAGGAGTGCTAATAAGAAAACTTGCTCAATGAAACCAACATTCCTTCCTTTCTCTGGCTCACTCATCCCTCTTCGCACAGAGCCTTCTCTCCCACAGACGCTGCAGTGCAACATTTTTAATAGGATTTGGAAAGCACTTGATAGCAGCTGTCACCCCTCTACACCTGCACACAAGCCATGCTTTGCACTTTCCCATAAGCCAGCACATCGATCTATCCTCTGCAAGATGTATTTAATTTTCCTGGAACTTCTGGTCCGCCTGTTTGTCCCAGAAGAAAGACTGACTAGATGAGAAATATGGTCCCTGTTTATAATCATATTTTATGTGCAAGAGATTGATTTGTTGTAATAGCCACCAACTTCCCTGTGTGGAAACCCAGCATTGCCCTGAACAGTCTCCTATTCCTACCTGCAAACAGAGTTCCTCACCCTGGGGAATAAACCAGCTCACCCCTGCTCCCATCAGCTCGGTACAGCAGGACAGGGGTTTCCTCTAAGCCAAAGGCTGAGGGGCTGGATGGTTCTCAACTGGGACAAGCAGAGGGGCACAATCAGAATAACAACAACCCGTTCCTGCTTTTGGAAAAAACTGCAAGTCAAGTTTAGCAAAATGAACATTGTTGTCTCTTTAAGATGCTACAGGTCTTGAATCTGCCCAGAGTGATGGGGTGACACAGAAGATGCCAGCAATGCTGTTGGAGCACGGCAGTACCAGGCTGCCTGGAAGCTCCACTGCAGGCAGCAGAGGTTTCCCCTGACTTCATGGGTGCTGCTCTGTGCACACTAACAAAAATGCTTTGCTCCCTGCAGTACGGTCACGTCTGGGGAGGAACACAAGTGCTACTAAACCAGCGCATGATGATGTGACCGCAACGACGTGTGACCTGTGTGAGTCTGCCCCTGCTCTGCTGAAGCACTGAGAAGAGAGGAGCTGTGCCAGGGCCCTGCTGTAAGAGCCAGGAATGCACTGGAAAGAATGGGAAAGCACAAACAGGCAGGATGTAATTACATAGACTGCAGCTGGACAAATCTCTGCAGCTGATGGAAAACGATGCTACAACCGGTCATGATAGAGGGTGTCTATCCTGCACATGTGCACTCTCCATAACCAAACGGCATGCTGGGCTTTAATTTCAAGTTGGCTTGAGTGGAGGAGTGCTAATGAGTTGCCTCCATGCCTGGAGCTCCAAATCAACCTTTGATCTATTAAAATAAACACATTATTTCCCTGAGATGCCACAGATATCGTCCATCTGACAAGTTACTCTGCTTAGCATTGTGAGGCTGATGTGATCACCATTCAGGATAGAGTCATAGAATCATAGAATTATAGAATCATAGAACAGTTTGAGTTGGAACGGACCTTAAAGACCATCTCGACCCAGCCTTCCTGCCATGGGCAGGGACACCTCCCACTGCATCAGGCTGCCCAAGGTCCCACCCCACCTGGCCTCGAGCACCTCCAGGAATGGGGCAGTCACAGCTTCCCCAGGCAACCTGTACCAGTGCCTCACCATCCCACCGTCCCTCATGGTGAAGAAATTCTTCCTTACGTCTAGGTAGCATGCCTGCAACCAAAAGGACACTCAATAAAATCTTGCTTCATGGCTGCAAGAGTCCGCGACCAGTCTACCTGGAGAACACAACCTCTAACGTAATAGGCAGTGAAGCAGATGTACAACTATGGATCAGGTGGTGCTCCTTGCTCTGTGAGAAATGTGGAGGTCTTTGGGTCCCCCAAAGCACACAGTACTATACTTGGAAAGCAAATTGGCCAACTTTAGGCCTGGACAGACCCCAAGACATGGACATCACTGTTTTCACAGACGAAGACTATTTCCAAAGCCCTTCACTGTAGGCCCTGGCTGAATGGTTGCAGAGGGGAGGGCTGAGAAGAAGGAAAGGTGGTAGTCAAATTCTTTCAGGGGAGAAATGGCTTTTTTAGTCACCTGGAGTTCTCCACTGTCAGTTACAAAATAATGAGAGAAATCCATAACCTGTGATAGTTTCCTTCAAGGCACCATCAGCCAGCAGAGACTGCCCCAAGCTGGCCTCACCTATTTGGATGTCCTGGTACTTTTCCTAGGCAAGTCTGCTTTCCAAGTGATTACATAAGTGTTTTGTCCATAAACTAGTGGGGATCTGCGCTCTCAGCACCATCCTCCATCCTCATGAATATTTAATTTTAAATTAAACAATTGGGAATGTTTTTATTTTGCTAATTTCCTTTCAGTCCTAGTGCTGCTGCTGGGAAGAAAGGGGCAGCAGAACACATCGGGACTATCAGAGATCATCAAAGTCAGATTTAACTTCCCAGCAGCAGGGACTTCTCTAGAAAAAAAAAATCCTGATTTCTCATCTGCTTTAGGGTCCCTGGCCAGGACTCCAGCTAATAAGAGCCTGCAACTTGAATAGGATCATTTCAGGAAGACTTTAGTCAGCTGTTTCTTCTCCACTTCCTTTCCTCGCTCTGTGTATTATTCATGCTGGGATATGTACAGCAAAGCAAGCAGGCTTCTTTCTTTCCATCCTTCAGAGATCTTTAGAGATCTTCAGAGACAGACACAGTGAATAATTAAGCATGCAGGCACTAAAAAGAAAAATCATTTGGATGAATTAGAGACTTCATTTCATTGTTTGTTTGTGGGAGTGAGAAACTTAGCCTGGATCCGACTGTATTGCATGTGGTAATGAAAAACAATTACCTATTCTTCTCCATCTCAGATGAAAACAAAGAAATCTGAAAGTCCTTGGAAGGTGAAGGAGAGGGAATTAAAATCAGATTCAAAGAAAAGGAGAAATAGACTTTAGAAAGATGTGGAGGCACCGGGAGCTTATTTTGCTTGTGAGATCTCTATTAAAATCAGAAATTATTCCAGAGGCTTCAATTCCGAGCAGATAATTAATGAAATTAAGGCAAGGATTTTCTGCTAAATATTTGCTCATGCTACAGGGGAAAGAAACAGTGCCAAAAACACCTGGAATTTTATGGGCAAATAAATCAAGAAAGAGAGGTGTCTCAATTGCTTGGAGTACAGCAGGAAAAAGCACCTCTTTCCACAACTGCAAACATTCACAGCTTTTCGAAGCACCCGCTGCCAGTGCCCAGCTTTGCAGTGTTTAGAACACTGGGCTCATCTCTAGAGCACTCGGGGCTGTGGAGAACGTGATCAGGAAATAGCCAAACGGCTGACATTTTCAAAGCTGCAAGTGGATTTGGACGCTGCAGCTGGGAAGGTCATAATGGGAACCTTAACCAACAATTTTGCAGGAATAACAGGGCTAGATGAAGCCCCGGTGACAATGTTTGGCTTTCTCAGGGTTTTCTCAGCCTCTCATTCATGATGCGAGGTGGGGTGTGCTGCACGTGTGGCTCCCTTACCCTGCTGGGCTCCGTAGGCAGTTTACTTCTCTGATTAATCTGATTCATTTCAACTTGTATGCAAGATGCCTTGTAGATTTTCCAGCTAAAACCAAAATTAATAAGAGGCTGTCCGAGCTGAGGAGACAGGCAGCTTGGGTTCGAGTCTTTAGCTTGCGCCAGGCAGGAGGCCAGAGCGGGTGATCAAAATGTTGCTCCCAGCTTTAATGTTCATGACTATGTATGTTTTGCTTCATTGTGCTCCTGGGGGTCAGTAACTGCCGAGGCAAAGTTGTGCTGAGGTATACAGGAAAACTGGAGAGGGACTCCTTATCAGCAAGTGCAGGGATAGGACAAGGGGGAACAGTGTTAAGCTGAAAGAGGGGAGATTGAGATGAGATCTTGGGAAGAAATGTTTTCCTGTGAGGGTGGGGAGGCCCTGGCCCAGGTTGCCCAGAGCAGAGGTGGCTGCCCCATCCCTGGAGGGGTTCAAGGCCAGGTTGGATGGGGCTTGGAGCCCCTGATCCAGTGGGAGGTGTCCCTGCCCATGGCAGGGGTTGGAACTGGGTGATCTTTGAGGTCCTCTCCAACCCAAACCCTTCTATGCTTCTATTCTATAATGTCTAAAAAACTATTGACATCAACCACTAGTACATCTGGAGACTAACCCACAACCTTACAAGTAGACTTACAAGCTGGTTTAGCCTTTAAAAAGGACTTGAATCCATACTAAGCAAGCTATAGCAGGGAAGAATTCAGTCCTTTCTATAATAATCTGAAGCATGGAGTTAATTTAGGGACAGTCCAGCCAGCCTTAGGTGTTTTGACATGAGTCAAACTGTGAAATGCCTGCCCTTCAGCTCTGAGCTGTTTGCACAGCAAGCAACTATTAAAACATTTACTGCCCCAGGCAGCCACTTGCCTGCCTGAGATGGCCCCAGGGCCCAGTAGAGCTCAAGCTGGAAATGCCATCTGCAGGAATGCCCTGTGCAATCAAACTAACTAAGCTGCTGACAACATACAAGCATGATTGGGTCGCACCCTGCGGGCCACACACAAGCATCACCAAGGATATGGGAGGAACATCCCTCAGAGCACCCTTCCTCATCCCATGGGATCTACAACATGGCTAGTTAGGTACAGTGCATCTTTTTGGATGCATCTGTCGCTAGGCTGTGAGAGAGTAGAAGACAAAATAGACTTCTAGTCGAGTCTTCCGTGGCAGTTCCCAGGTATATGGGGATGAAAGACATACAGTAATAGCAGGTCAACACATCTGCAACGACAGTGATAAAAAATGGGGTCAGCAGAGAATCCAGAGGTTTTCCAGGGGTCCTGCACTTAGCACGCAATTGCAGGTTAGTTTGTGACAGACTGAGAGGCCACATCGAGGAGGCAGTTAATAAAAGCAGGACTAGAAGAATCAATGTGTTCTGACACACCGGTGACAGATTGGAGAGAGGGACAGATTTAATATCCTAGCGTTATCCTTTCCCAGCCTAAGGGCCCTGGAATTGATTGAATAAATTAAAGCATTGCTGTGGATGACACTAAAGTTAAGGTCGTATCAGCACTTCCATCTTAACTCCCTATATTCTTTCCTTCGAGGTTTTCTTTTTCATGTCTTGGCGCAGAAAGTTTGCTCCTGTGCTACAATTTGGTCAAGAAGATCTCAGCTCCTGTGCAATTGTACTATTATAATTTTCATGAAGAGGAAAAAAAAAGCAAGAAAAGGAGGGCTTTACAGAAGGAGGATTAGACAGATAGAACTATCTGGTGTGCTTTTGAAATCAAAGGATAAACAGGAAATGTCAGGCTACTCCTAAAACTACCATGTGCTCGTTCTTTGTCATGGTCAATCTCTTTTGGCAAATAGTGAGCAGAAAAATAGACTTTGAAAAGAAAAATGTACAGAGAGCTCACAAAAAAATAAAGCTATAGGCCAAATTAATCTCTGCGTAGCTTCACTTGCATACAAAATTATTCATTCTTTTGTTACTAAAAGCAGCTAAGGTAATTGCAGTTGAACGCTTTTCCACATTTATTCTTTATTACCTCTTGGCAAGTCTCTCTCAGAGTCATCAATAGGATTTTATGTCACAACAAATCCAACTGCTTAAGTAGAGTCAGGTGCTACGACAGAGTCGGGCCCTTCATTGAGCTGATCTGAGCATCAGGGCACCTCTCACCCATGTATAGAATATAGGGGTCTTAGAAAAAGCTCAATATTTTCTCTAAAGCACTAGGCATCTTAATCCGAGGGAAAAAAACAACCTCTGCATCTCAGAAATGGCACCATGTCTCTTCCAAAATGAGATTTAAAACTGCGCTGTATCATTTTCATTTTTATAGGCTGTGTCATTGTCCAAACGCCTGCACCAGCCACCACTGGGTCACTAGCATCTCAAATATTACCAAAATGCTACCCAGACATCTGTTTACATGCAGCTGGCTAAAAAATCAGGGGCCAGCAGATCACACTCTGGAAGTTGTGTACTACATACAATAAAGATATCGTACGGCAAACGGCCTCTGCTGTGCACTTCTTTGCGTTAGTGCTTAGCATCGCAGCCTCTAGGAGAACATCAGCTCCAGCAACAGCAACAACAGAAACTTGCTTTCTCTCATTTTTGAATGTCATTAAACTCATTGTGTGCGAAGCTCCAGTGCTAAAAGGTGTGAGCATTTAGCACACTGCTCATCTTAGCACTTACCCATCTGACCCCAACTCCCTCCTTATCTATTTAGCAGCATCGACAGGGCATCAGGGAGCAGTTCCAACCTTCTCCCTTTGCGAAGAAGCAGGTGCTCAACAACTTCACAGAGCATAACATTTCACCAGACAACACAACAGGGAAATTCATCACCCTCACCCGACTGGCAACTGCCAAAAAAGCAGAATGGTTCCCAATAGCTGCATCCCAGGATGCTTCGGGATAACTTTGCACATGAGAATGAAATATGTGACTGCTGAGGTCTTTAATGTCAGTCATGTGGCTAAAGCCCCAAAGAGCTACTTGGAAAATTTAGAGGCTTGGTGTTTAAAAATGAGGCAAATGTACACAAAAGGGTTCAGGTCAGCATTCAGCTGAGCTACGAGGCAAAACAAGCTGGGACATGCAACGTAGGCACATGAGTCTGCACCCAACTCTACGCCAGCCAAACAACCTGGGTTAAAGTCAAAGTATCTGAGTCACGCCTGTATTAATCTGCATTTATGCCATCATTTTATGGGGGCAAACACAGCAGTGATTCAGGCTCTCAGTGTCAGCCTCCACGGGGACTTCAGTGACTCTGTCAGCTTGTATCTCAGTCCACAGGCTGTTTGCCCATGAATTTAAATATAGATTGAACGTCAATGCCTATTTCCACAAATCAAGGCTTCTCATTTAAAACATTGCACTTGCATGTTAAATAGAGACTAATTAGACACTCAAAGGGAGGACAAATCTAATTTGACTCGAAGGATATGGAGAAAATTAATGCAGTGCTGTGGTGGTATGGAAAAAAGCATTTCACACCAGTTAAAGTGGAAGCAGAATAGGACCTGTGAATTCTGGTGCTGCTCCTGATACTCAATTCCTTGTCTGAGTCCTGTAAATCCTTCTGGTTTCACTGCTCCTTGGGTCATCATTTACATCAACATACAAACAGCCACTCCAGTGCTCCAGCATCCTACGCACATCACGTGTTTGTGAGGGGGGACACACACTTTGCATCTTCTGTGCCCGTATTTGTTATTTTTTAATTCATCTGCCAGAGAGGTAGGAGGGAGCTCGCCAGCCCAGCTTCCTGAGCAATGTAAATGATGGTTTTAATCTAGAAGAACACAGGTATCCCTCCCAGAAAAATCACACACCTTTTTATGAATAATGGGAGCCTTCTGATGGGTTTCTGCAAATAAAACGGAGCACAGCCAGCTAAGCCATCTTTGGAGGCTACTCTTTAAACATCAACAGCTCACAGCATCCTCAGGCAGTTGAAGTTTATGAATCTTTCTCTGGAAGTAATGCACTCATTAGTTTTAGGCTGAGGGAGCAGATGGCAGCAGACTTGCCTTTCCTTGGACACAAGTGGTAGAGTTTGCACTGCCCTTCATTAAAGGCTGTAAGACTGTTAAAGAAACTAGTAATTAATCTAAAGACCTGTGTCAAAGGGTTCTCTCCTTCCGTGAGGTCTGGTTTTCCCACCAGATACAATATCACTACTGAGTAGCCAGCGCTGCACAGAAGCTGAAAGGAGGGAAGCGGGAGGAAAAATAAAATCCAGCTTGCTGGCTCTGATTTTTATTATAACCCTGCAAAATGTAAATAATGACATTTTGAAATAGGAAAGCTCACACACTTTGGGGTACAGCCTCAGGTTTGAAATTCATCCCAGGCTCAGCCAGAGGCTTGCCAAGACTTGCAAAATTTGAGAGCAAGCTTGGGTCCAGTGCAACATCGCTCAAGACTCAGTTCCAGACAGAAGGTGGCGAATTTAAACCTGGCTTCAGTTCTGACCAGATCTCTGGGAATTCACGATTTCCCTTCAGAAGCCTGGAACCAAGCCATTTTACAATTGCTACTGCTAGGCCAGGTGGAATCGGTAATTTCAGCTCATTATCTGTGTGGCTATTTCTGTGTGCACTCAAAACAAAAATCAGGAGATCCTCAGTGAAGTGCAGCTGGAGGAGAATTGAAGGAGAGTCACCTCTGACCACATGCCTTGATCCTGATACCCTCCGGCTGTGAACTAGTCTAACCATGCTGATTCCTCCTTTAATTCAGTACAACAGACACCAGCCTCTAACCTGCACCTGATCTGGCTGGGATTGAAGCTTTCAGCTGAAGCAAATGACAATACATCATGACTGCTGGTCAAGAAAATCCTCTGGTACTATCTGGATTTCAGGGTAGCGTTCGTACATCCCCTACAACGACCCTGGGAGCACGAGTTTTTTTCTCAACAGCAGCCTGTCTCCTCAACAACAGTTGCCATCCCACTGCTGGGTGGTACCTGTTGGGGGGTGTCTGCTGACATAGGAACACAGGAGGAATTCTTCCTCCCTGCTCTCCTCTCACCCAGAGGCACAAGAAATCCAGAGAGGAATTCAACAGACTCCTTCACTGAGGACCAAATCGGTGGTGTTCAGCCGAACTCCCTTCACAGCCCAGTCTTTTGATGCTTCTGGAGTTACACTAGCAGAAAATCTAACTTTTTTACTGGTGTTTCTGTTACAGATTGCCCTATTGTATTGCAAACAATGAAGCGTGTTGCAGAATGCCAAAAAGCATCTGATATGGCTGGCTAGCTCTTCGTATCCTGGGAACTTAACTGCAGCTGCACAAACTGATTTGAAAATGTGGGATCCCAGTGTTCTTACTTACAGAAGGTCTATAAAGAGGTTATTCTGGAGAAATGGCTTGCAGAATAGTTAACCGGCAGGCTTGAAACATCAGGGCCTTGCTGCTATCACCACCTCAGCTACTTATTCCAGAGAGGAGAAGGGTGAGGCTACAGAGTCCTGATGCTCCCTGGGTCAGGCCCTCGGAGCAGTGTTGTTTCTCCAGCTGCACAACACATAATGAGATCTAGAGTTTTGCAAAGTTATTTCTTGGGTAAACTAACTGAACACCGAGTTCTCCGTATAATTTTAAGTACAAAGAAATCTCAGCAGTCATTTAAAAATCAGGCTTCAGGATTTAAAAACTCACTGGATTTCAGTAGCAGTATCAATGTTACCACCATAACCAAGGTCCTTTCCATGCTCTGTGCCCAAATCCTGTAGCTCTAATAATCAAGGGATTGTTTAGTCTTCCAGCTGTAATATTTCTTGCCTTTTAGGATTCATCCCTGACAATAATTAAGTCTCATAAGGATGAAACTTAAATGAGCAGTAGCCTTTGGGGACGGTATTAGAGCGCTAACTGTGTTTGTGGTTTAAATATTAATGTCAAAGTGTAATTACCATCCGCTAAGTTTCAGGCTAGTGTTTGAAAACACATTTCACCAAGCTGGAAGAATGGGCTGTACCAGTTGGAAGCTCCTGTGTGGAAAGGATTAAAAGTTAGAGCCGGAACAATTGCTCAACCAGCAAAGAGCAGAAGGAGACATGCTTGGTGGGTGTTCTTCACGCAACCCCAGTGTGTGGTGGCTTCCGACAGCTGGCTGACTCCAGGCAGAACTCCCAGCTTCTTCGCACAGCACAGAGAGGCAGAAGCCTCAACAACAGCATCGCTATCATATTTCATCTCAGTGGGGGTCGTGGATGTTGTGTGCCTACAATACAATTGCAATGCAAGCTACAGATGGATCCCAGAGGAAAAAAGCCTCATCAAATTGAATGCCACTGTCATTTTCCCTGGAGTCCAGGCAAGGATCCTACTGAGTACCCAAGATCCCTCTGGGTCTGAGCAAGGAAGCACATAAGTATTAACTCACTTATCACACCTGGACTCCCTGTGTAGTTTTGTGCACTGCTGGAATTCTCAGGGAATATTCAACATCTGGCAAACTGGAGCCTATGGAGGAGAAGTGTGCAGAGCATAGGGATAGTGAGACAAGAAAGGAGGGGGGTGGTGCATGCAAATTAAGTTTTGAATGGGAGAGAGGATTCTGTGCATGTTAGCACTTGATGGGGAAAGGCTGTGTTGCAGTAGAGCCACAAATTGTGAGCCAGACACAGTAACACTTCAATCTCCCTCTAGGTCTTGAGCACGAAACAGCAAGAGGCTTTAAGTCATTGCACTTCATCTCTGTACATTTCAGACAAATAGAGCAGAAAAGTCAAGCCAGAGAAAGTGGAAAGAGGGCATGAAATGGAGCTGATTCTGTAATGGCTTGGTTAGCCTGGCCACTGGTTACAAGATTTAATAGCATAAAAGCTATTCCCACTACTCCCAAACCTTTGTGTGATGTTAAAACTGCGGACAGAAGGAGAAAGCACGAAAGTAGAGTCCTAACGCAAACAGATCTTGCAGACTGTTGCCCAGAATTAATTCCTTTTTCCTACACAGTGTTACCCTCCCCCTCCAGGGCTGGAGTTTGCACAAAAAGATCTCCTCAGAAATCCAGAGTGCCCCTGTTCAGGACCTACTTCCATTAGAAATTATCCTTGTGCCCTGGGTAGGATCAGGTGATACCTTCATCTTCTCAGACACAATAGATGAGGGGTTAAAGATGATTCCTCCAATGCTGCCCAGTGCCCCTGGGGACAGCAGAGGTCTCAACGGCCACACAGACCTGGTGGGCCACTGATAAATCTTTCATTCAGCATCTATTGTAAATCTCAAGGTATCTAATGGGATTTGGCAATTTAATCCAGCCAAGGTTTAGATGATCAAAAGAATTTCTTCAAGTCAGCAGCACTTACGATGAAAGCTAGCCAAAATCTCAAAATACAGTCCCTCAGAGGAATGAAGCCATTATTCTTTCTTTTCGAGTTTATGTGTCTTTATTTTTATCGTCTCCCTGAGAGGAGGGGGAGGAGAGAAGGAAAAGTAAAGTTCAAGAGCACAGATGAATTCTGCCTTGCTCACCTTCTGCCCTGAGACACAGCCATCTCCAATCTCTCAGTGACACATTAGCCTTCAGAGAGATTGATCGATAGCTGGATTGCTGGGAAAGACTCATTGCCAGTGCCCTAATGACCAGAGAAACCTGCCAGAAGAACTGCAAAATTAACTCTGGTTCTAAATAATTAAAGGTTAGGTGAATATTTCCTTCCATTAACTATTTCAGCTGGTACCCCAGCTGCAGACTCCTTCCTGCCTTTGACCTTCAGCTGCTTTGGGATGTGGAACTGCACCCCCTGTTCAAGCAATCTGGTCTCCTGGGTTCTGTTTCTGGCTCTCTTCTGGCAACGTGCAGGATCTCATACAAACCTGACGGATGTTTCAGCAGGAAAAGAGTCATCCAAAATGGACAGCTTCATTTGGAAAAAGGAGCCGCCTTCTCTACCAGCTTTTGTTTCCCCCTGTAAAATGGTTTCCTGCACTTTGGCGAGTGCAATGATCTTTGTTGGTGTTTGGTAAGGGGTCACGGAGCAGGAAGGATAAATGATAGAGTAGATTTCCTGGCTGTCCCCAATCCCTGGCTCTTTCTCAGCCCCTGAGTTGTGCCCTTGCTGTTCTCTTTCACCCTGGGTCAGATTCAGCAGGGTACTAAGAATTTCCTGCCTCCATCCTGATCCTGTCTGTAACCGTGGAGAAAAAATAATAAAAAAAAGTGATATAAATACTCAGTAAAAGCCAACCTTGCCACAGTCACTAGGAGCTGAGAGCAGTTAATGCTTCTTAAAGGGAACTCAGTACAATACAGGATTAGGTCCTGTTTGCTTTTCTTTCTCTAGTTCTTTCTGCCATTCTTTTTTTTTTGCAGCTTAGTGAGTCTCCCTCTCCCTATCCAGGTTTCTTCCACAACATCCCTTCTATTCACACTCTGTACTCTCCCCAGCTGGGAGGACAGTCCCAGATAAAGCATCACACTGCCAAGCAATGAGTCCCTTATCCGTCTGCCCTGCTCTAACTTTGTGCTGGTTCAGGTATTGCTCGTTCTCCCACAGGCAGCACGTAAGCCGACATAAAAGTGTAAACTGGCATAAACTCTGAGCTTTGTGCATGGGCTAATCCAATAGAAATGCAGCCATGTGGAACAGAGTGCAAGAATCAAATTTGTCCTGCCGGAACAACCAGGATTGTATTGATCTTGTACAATGATTGTGGAATCACAGCTGCAGAGAGCATCTGGAGATGCTTGCAGAGAAGGCAGGAGCTAAATATGGAATGGCAGGTCAGGTATAAACCCTGAATCCTTGCTACAGAACATCCTTCCAGGACAGAGCCAAGACCTAGTTAAGAAGCTACCTGCACTGAACTGACTCTGCGGCTACGCAGAAATGTTTGCAGCTACTTCTCAAGGACTAAATTCACACACAAAACAAAGTACAGGAAGAATGAACTGAGTGAACTTATAATAATAAAACAAGAATGAGGTATGGCCCCGCTCCCTTCCTAGCTACAAGAACAACCACCAGAGCCCTCCTTTCTATCACTTCTTTGGCAGGAAAAAAAGGCACAGCAGCACCAAAACAACACTGATGGCCCGATAATCTGCTCCAGACATTGCTGGGAACAGGAGATGTCTCACTGCCTGGCCTGTCTGATGATGAAGAATGCATTTCCAAGGCTGCTTGCTCTTGCCTGTCAGCCAACACAGTAAGTGGAACAGGCATGTTTTGGCAGGGAGATTTTTTAAATCCTCGCGCAGATCTGAATGATTTAATAAAGCAGAGGTGCAGATAACGTCTTCTGAATTAATGGTTAGGATTGCAGTTCAACCTCTCCTCAACTCCATAGAGGAGAAAGGAGAAGGAGAAAAAATAATGGAATCTCCAAACTGCTTGGTTACACTAACTTGAGGCCACAAGAGTGCCATCCTCAGGTTATGTGAGCACCGCTGGTCTTGCATGCATTTGTGCCTATAGAATCCTTCTGATTCCACCCAGTGAAGACCAACGCCAGTGTGACCAATGGAGCTGGAGCCAAATCATGCTTCTGATGAGACCTAAAAGGGTTTCTTGCAGTGGAAACCACTAACGGCATCTAACAGAGATCAGAATCTAGACCAACTCTCTCTGATTATGGAAAACAGGAAAAAAACTAGCACATGATTAAAATAAAATCTTCCATAATAAGCAGAGCTGTTAGTGCAGGTGACAGTCCATCAGGCTGTCATCTCCCCTGACAGCTGTCACCTCTCTGAGACTGACATATTTAGAGGGCGCAGTGTTTCCTGGGCTGCTCTCCCTTGTACCTCTCTCCCAGGCTCTTGTCCCAGTCACCGCACTGAAAGCCTTTTGCCAGCTCTTGTGTGCACTTGATATTCGCAGCTGTCCATCTAGGTCTTTTGACTTCACCCTACAACACGCCTTTTGCTGCCAGTACTCACTTGAGATTGATTTGCTGGACAGGTTTTTAATGCAGCCGTCACTGGGGTCGGAGCTCTGGGACAGGTCTCTTCTGATGTGATTTGGAAGAACTCCAGGTGCCCATCTGCATCACCTAATGCCCCACCCCTGTCGCTTCAATTTTCCACTGCATCTCTTCTCTCTTCTTCCTGCCTCTCCCATACAAGCTGCAGCCCTCTCTCCACTCTTCCACTTGTTTATGCCTTTTACAACTTCTTTCTTTCAAATAGAAATGTCTGATTACTGCTACCCCCAGCAGGAAACGGGGATACCAGCCCATGTCGAAGAGATGTGTTCCACACCTGTGCTGGACCTACTCCTACATCTACTAGACCAGAACACAAAATCAAGAATTCCAGTCAGGAAAGTGGCCACCATCTCTGAAGGGAAGGACAGATGTGCCAAGAAATGGAATCGCCAAACCCTGCGCTAAGGAAAAGAAAGGCATCCTTAAGCCTGCAGAAAGGGAAGCTGCAATGCAGGGCTGGTTTAGTCATTACAGTGAAGAAAGATCTTGACATAAATCAGACAGATTTTGCTTTCTTTGATTCTGGTACAAATCCAGGATAAACGCCATGAGTTCACTGGGATTACCTCACATTCTTGCTAATGCAAATATTATTAAAATCTGGTTTCCTACCATTCGGATGAGTACCTGCAGCAGAACAGACACTGGGCGCCTGCTGCTGCTCTAGTTCCTATTAGAAATAAGTTTATTGATGAAAGGTCAGTACTGCATTTTATCAGTTCTTTTTTCTTGTTCTCTCTGTTTATCTCTCCAGGTCTCATTTATAGCCAAGGGAAGAGGAAATAAACAGCATCAGCAACTTCTGTCTAAAATGAAATACAGACTCTGCTTTCTAAGCTTCCTTGTGAGGCGAACTCTGGCTGACTGGCTGCTTTCTCCCCTTTTCATGAGAGTGACAAACATCTTCCTGACCAGTTCATCAGGCGAGATACAAACTCCTTGCTGGAATTGATGAGCTGCTGTATCGTTTGGTGCTCCCCAAGTACCGTGACTGGTGACTGTGACACTCACTGGCCATCAGTGTGGGCTCTGGAGGGAGTCCAGGAGTGTCTTTGCACTGGAGCATGTTCCAGCTTCCTGCTGAAACAAATATACGTGCTGCATACTGCAGACAATCACTGTATAAATCACTGAGCAAAATCCAGAGCCCCGAGCCTTTTAATCTAGGAATACAGCCTCTGCAGCTTAAGCTAAAGCAAAATTTCTTGAGCTAACTGCCAGAGTAATTCCTTTACCTTGCCTAATTTGGTAGGGACAGATGGGTGGATGTAGATAGAGACACACACATACTGTTTTTCAGGTTTCTGCATACAGCTCCCAAACATCCCTATTGCTTTAGCAGATGTACCAGAGGGAAGACTAAGATTTTCCTTAATTATCAGTTTTATATTATCAATCTTTTCTCCTGTGCTGGATCATTCAGAGCTCCTTCCCACTCTGTGGGATTCCCTGATATCATCTACTAAGTACAAACAGCAACAGCTACGACGTTAATTGGTATTTATGCTGCAAACACTGTGTAACTACATGGTCATTTGCAAGTTCCCTTAGATCAGTCATTAATGATATTTAACATTGTCAAGTTATTACAGCCATAATTGCTACACAATTCAGAGCGTTCAGGTCCCTTGATGAAAAAGCAACCCAGAAAATTTAAACAGTCTTGCCTATGCCTTGACATTATTCCAGCTGGATGTGATCATTGTGGAATTCCGCATTCCCTTATCCTGTAAAAATGAGTACAAGCAACTGATTTATCCTGTTACCTTCATCTGCAATGCAACTGGAGTCTGCCTGCAGTGAGTACCTGAGCCAAACAAGCACATAGCAGCAACAGAAGCATAAATTTCCACATGGGCTGCTTTCCACACTCTTTCCAGGTGTCTCGGGTGCGTACGGCTCACCTACACTTACATCCATCCCTTTGCATCCTTCTGTGACTGCTGTCCCATTGCAATCCATCTGCTATCGTTATGTAGAAAAGCTAAATAAAAGATGCTGATGCTAAGCTCACTGTGATATAATGTCAATCCAAGACTTCAGATTAGACAAAAACTTCATCCTGCTCAAAGTCATTTGGATGAACAGCACTTTCATCAACACGCTGCTCGTTAATTTAGTTCTGTTTGGACTTTTATGGAGTCAGAGACTAAACTTTACAAATTGT
Organism: Phaenicophaeus curvirostris; assembly: GCF_032191515.1. Taxonomy (NCBI): domain Eukaryota; kingdom Metazoa; phylum Chordata; class Aves; order Cuculiformes; family Cuculidae; genus Phaenicophaeus; species Phaenicophaeus curvirostris. The sequence goes on along the minus strand of NC_091413.1, from coordinate 5,057,450 downwards.
TGCAGTGGTAGAAAGGAGAATATGCCTACCCCCTGCCTTGCCTACAATATACTTGGCTACCAGGATGTTTTTCACAGGATTATCTAATTACCTCCCTAATTGTGTCTTGGGAACATCATCTAAAGATGTGTCTTCAAGCGGCAGCAGTTGGGGATGGCAGTATTGCATCTTCCCTGCCAACTCCCCCCTGCCTGCTCTCTCCATACTTGTCTCATCTGTAAGAATAAATGAGTATCTCCTATGCATTCCGTCACTTTGTGCCTGTGACTGCTCCCATCACTTCAGGGATAATGAGAATGCCAGATCTCCAGAGATAAGGGGGATGCGAAACTTTGTTAGAACAAGACAGAGTCTGTTTTCTTTTGTTGCTTCTGACTCTGCTGCGTTTCTGGATAAGGAAAACGTATTCAGGGAGTCATTTCTCCATTTTTCAGGCCTGCAGTGAATTTATACAGTCCCACCAGAGACTCACATGCCATTGTCAGTAACCAAGAGACACAACTTAATCCCTCAGAGAGCTCGGTGCAGTGCATGGAACCACTTTGGCTGCCGGCCATGGTTCTGAAAGAATAATAATGAAAAAAAATGCGCTTGCTACAGGACTGCAGACCTAAGGAAATCAAGATGCTATTGATCCCAGCCCATCCTGCTCTCATTATCATCGGCTCTGCTAGTAGCATCGGGAGATTTGATGAAATCCGTCATTACTCGCAGGGTAAACACGTCTCTAGGTGGTGTAAATCAGCAGCTCTCGCTATACCAGTGTATGCCAAGTGTGAATATAGACCACTCTGCTATTTGTTATGTGCAGGGAGATAGTATGTGAGGTCAATATAGAAAGCTCCAGTATGGCTGAGGCTTGCAGAGCATTTGTTTAACTCATCAGCTACACCATGCAATCAGTGTCTATTTTTCCTCTCATAAATAGGCATGCAAGAGGGAAAAAAGGGATTGTTAAATACTCGTACAGTGGGTTTTAACAAACTGCAGATTGGAGAAGAAAAACACAAGTACAAATAAAGCCTAGCAGCTGCTTATGATTTTTTTCTTCCGGTTGAATAAATAATCACCTTTGGCTAATTGAGTAAATATAAAACCCCTCAGCAAAGGCAAGTCAACAAAGCACCAAAACAGCCCAGGCTTGCAGGAGGAATTCCCCAAGGAAACGCATGCAGGCAATGCATTAAATATTTCTCTCAGTTTTTCCAGATGTGAGAGGCAACCAAAAATCTGAAATAATGAAGAAAAGAAATAAATATTTAATTAATAAGCTGAGTGAAGAGACAAGGGCATGGCAGAGGGAATGTTTTCCAGATGCTTCACCCTCAAGTTCTAAATAAAAGATAAAGAAACTGCAAGACATTACCAAATCATCCACAGAGGTTCAAGCTTTAAAGCAGGTCTGCATGCTATGGATTTACTCGAGTGCACTGAATAAAATACCAGAAATACCATGGAGGGGAGATTACCACAAGAGAGGGAATGAAAAAGCAACGTGACATCGTTTTTTTACACACAGGAAAATAAAAACAAATAAAGGCATTTTATGGTTTGAAGCCACAGAACTGAGCTGGTGGCAACGTTGGCAGCTGGTGCATTCACCATTAAACCACAGTGCCTTCTATTGTCACCTCTATTTCTTGTTTTTCTTAGGAATACCCAGCTTAAAACCACTGCCAGACTGGGAGCTGAGGTTATGAATCAAAGACAGGATACAGCAGTAAAATCTTTTTCAAACCATCCTCTCGTAAGGTGGTTTCTATTGGTTTAACGTCTCTCCATGGTCTTTATTAGCAAACAAAATGTGAAGCACTTCACACGCTCTGTGTGAATTCTTATGAAGGAGGAGAACAGCAGCACAAGATAGATGTGTCAGCTGGGAGGTCTAGGAGATTGGCTATAAGAATTTTAAGGAGCTAATTTCAGGGAAACAGTAATCAAGGGAAGCTGAAAGGGTGGGTGAACGTCATAAAAAGAAGCAGGCTGCTTCTCTCAGCAGGAGGAACTGGGCTGAGATGATTCTCTGAGGGTCCCAGATTGGCTGCACCAATTCTATAAAATTTAGGTATTACAACAAGCCAGCTACCAGGAAGCTGCATTTTTGGAGTGTGATTGCCTCCAGATTAAACACCCACATAAATCCTGTCAGCTGGAAAGTGGTTTGTTTGTTTTCAAAGAAAATTATACAACCGAGAAAATCCAATCTTTTCCCTTCTCCAGCTTTTTTTCAGTTATGACTTTTTAACAATGAAGCTGAGTTTTACAATGAGTGTAACAGGCCAAAATGAGTAAGTTCTGCTAACATTAAAGCTGTAAAGGGATCAAACTATCCCCAAAGACCTGCTTCTCCATTCCAGGAAAGTCCAGTGAGCCTTCTCTCCTCCGTCACTCCAGCATAGCAGAGCACTAGATACCACTTAGCTCTCAGCTAGCTCTCAGAAGATTTGTGTTCACAGCAAAGTTCATTTGTGTTATAGCTCCAGTGTACTCATTAATCTGACTCCTGTCCAGACACAAAGTCCCTTTGTTTATGTATTGTGGTGTTAATAGCTCAAACTGATTAACAGAGAAAATGAGCACAGCTTGTCTTAAATAAAGGTAAAGAAGTTGAACAGTATAATTCAGTTCTCTTAGCCTCCCTGGAAATAGAAGGAAAACATGAGGTTTTGGTCAAGAAGAATGAAGCTCTCGAAATGTTCTGGCTTCCAGCCATAGCAAGAATTCAAATAGACAGGTACAATGAGTTAGGAAAGGCAATAAACCATGGGGACCAACTAGCGCCACGCAACTCACGATGCACTTTCAAAACTACTGGCACAAAACCTTGAAAATAATGATGATGCATTTTGATTAAACTGGTGAAGGTGTGGTCTTCTGGACTATTTTGAGATACTATCAGCTCTGAAAGTCCTGCAGTAGTCTAGTCTGCGTAGGACAGCACGTAGCACTTCAGCCAGGCATTGCTACACAAAGTCCAAGACCCTGTGGTTAGCTTCAAGTGTGCCTTTCAGAAAGGCGGCTAAGGTGAAACCCTGCTTCTATTGAATCTAGTGTCAAAACGTTCAGTAATTTCAGTGGAAAACTTCTGCGTGAGTCTTGATTTACTGACTCAAAGTAAAAGAACATACCCTAGTTCTCGACTCCGCTAACTCTAGGCTATATTCCATGTACTGAGATCAGTAAGGACAGCTCGCCAAGGTGAGCACAGAGCAGATCAAAGCTTCAGGTTTCCTCCTATCCTTGACAAAAAGATCCAGTCAAAAAAGACATGCCTCACTTCTCTGTTGAAGATGCACAAAGGGGGAACAAAGCTCGTCCTGTTCATTTTCCTGCCTGCATGCAGAAACTGGTAGTTCTCTCGTCAGACATCTGTGTGTGTTGTTAAACAAGCCCTACAAGCTCCCCTTAGGTGCTAGGAAAATGCTGAAGGGCCATTGTGCTCACATCTGCACTGCTCTGGAACTGTGAAGGTGCCCTTAGAAGAAGCAACCTAATGTCTGTTAATGTAAAACTGAAATTACAGGAAACCGTTCCTTTCACCACTCTTATTTTCTATGTATCCTTCCTACTCTCCTCCTGTTCATCCATAAATCTCTGCATCTCACTCTGCCTTTCTGTCCTTTTTGGTGCATAAAGGCTTTGCTCAGATGACAAAAAGCCTGTGTTCTTCCAGTCTCTGAAATGAAAGTCAATAGAAAACACCTCCTTATCTCCAGCTTTAGTTTTTTATACCTTCAAGGGTCTTCATTTTCTTCCACCAGCAAATTTTAACTGACAATTACAGCCACTGGCATGCATGCAAGGTGCTTTAAAACTGCGTAACCACTGCATTAATCCAGGCGGAGACTGGAAGCCAGACAAAGGCTGCCAAAGGCTCCCATCATTGCATTCAAAAGAAGCGGCTGGGGAGAGCATGCACAGAAGGACAAGCCATTCCCTGAAAAACACATGGCCTTTTTCTTCCTGTTCCCTCCTTTCCAGAGCTCCAGATTTAACAGTCACGAGTTAAAAAAACCACATACAGGATGTAAAGCATGAAAGCACAGCTGCAGAAGTTAAACCTGTCACAATTATGACGTGGAACACTGCTGCCTTTCCAAAGAGAAAAGGATTTACAGACAAACAGCAAGTTGTCTCTGTTAAACTAAAACCAAACCTGATTTCCTGACAGTCTATTTGAAAACAGATGGTGATGGTGGCAAAAAGAGGCTTCTACAAGACAGGCAAAATTCTGCTGTTTGAAAATGTCTAAGATGAAGGATTTTATTTTGTCTTGTGACATGGAAATTAATAAGTGTAGATGAGGATTGCTGAATACAAATTCCTCAAGGGGGAAGAATCACTTATCTCCAAGAATATGTTCTGTTCAGCATCCTCTGGCAACAGAGATCTTTGGAGCAATGCCAGACAAATCAGGCGACTAGCAGTGAAGGGAAAGCCTTTTTCTTTCAGGTAGTGGCTCTAATGGGTCAGCAGTGATCACTGCCCTAGGGTCTGCTGATGGTCTCAGGTCAGCCAAGGTGGTGGTCTTGGTCCTGTCTCATTCCACAAAGCTACAGAAAACCACAGAAACTAACGTGTCAATAATTCCAGGGCTGTCCCTTCTAAAAGCACTTCTGGAGTTGCGACTCGAAAGGTGACAGAGGTCTGTGCTGCTCCATCCCCAGCTGAATGATCCCTGTGTTACAACACCCTGGCACTGGAGCATGTGGGTGCAAATACTGACACAGCAGCTCCACCGCTGTCAGAAGATGTTGTCTGAGTGTGAGGCAAAGGACAGACTGTATCCAGCCCACCCAATTCTGGTACATTATTCACCACACATACTTTCTTCTCCTGGCCCAACATAAATGTTCAAGGCCCCTGAGACATTTACCTAGACAGGAGCCTGTATGATGCTGGGGAGCACTGAAGAGTGTGTGTGTCCCTGTGCGATGGCAGATGGCTGCAGTGGCACCTGATCAAAGACAATTCACACACACGTGTACTCTGGCAATCAAACTAAGTCACCAGTTGCTGGCTTAACCGAATCGACATTGTGAGGTTGAATTAGCCACATGCTGTAATTCTAATTGTTTTCAAATACAGATTGTAATAAAAGCCTAATTAGCACACATCTCCAAATGGGAGCTGATGGCACGTAGGATGGGTTTGCATTGGTGACACAAGTAATGAAGGATTACACACGTTCACCTGCTGCCTCTGGGACACTTTTCTTCACACCATGTTTTGTTGGTTTTGTGGTAGAGGTTTTAAACCAACACAGGAAAACAAGAAGCAAAAGCAGGCTGACAAACTGCATGAGATGCAATGTATAAATCAGAACCTTGGGAATGCAATCCAGCAGAGAACATTTAAATAACACATGACTACGGAGCTCTGAATGAAATCTAACCTCCATGTGCTAACAAGTGTGCAGTCCTGTACTTGCACACAGTGGGGCTGCAGGGCCACATTTTGCAGAAACAAGCAGCTGTTTGCAGATGTGCACATGGGTCGAGCCTGCAGTGCACGTAAAAGCACACACTCACGTCTGTGAACCTACACCTTTATACTTAGTCCTGCATAAAGTAATCCAATAACCCACAGACGCCCCAAACTTCATCAACACCATCAACCCAAGACACGTTTGCTATAGAACTGCATCAGATGTTGTGTGAGGAGCGTGACCAGCACCACACTGTGTCACTCAAAAGGTTGTTGTGGGTTTCAGGGGAAAGGCTGAGAAGGGAGAGAGTCAGGCAACACCAGCCTTCTCCCAGAACATCAGCGTGCTGAGGGATGCCTGGAGTTGTGGATACACCGCTCCTCCTCCCAGTCCTACTGAATTACAGACACAGCAAGTCCATGAACTATTGAGCTTGTGTGGTGACCTCTACAATTTGCAACAGCCACGGCGTACATTATTAATGCCACTGTCTGTGCAAGAACTGACCCTGCTCCCAGCCTGGGCAAGGTCCATTAATTATGCACTGTGAATTAATCCAAACCGGGTGAGCACAGAAACAGAATAATTTGCCATTGGGCTAGTGATCAGATGCCCTGAAGATGGAGTAAACTGTGGAAACACAAGCGTACAATACCCTCATCACACACAGCCCATGAATAAACGGTGAAGCACTTGCCAGCGCAGCCATCTCCATTTCACCCTGGAATCCGATTCATTATCGTGATGGCAAACAACAGCAGAAGTCCAGGGTATGAACGGGAGCGTAGCTCCTTCCCAGACCTATCTGCCATTCCATTCCCACATTTGTCTGAGCGAGCCAGATCTATGTAAACAGAAGGGAGCCAATTAGCAGCTGATGTGAACGGTTCAGTGGAAAGTTATTATTTAAAAGCTAGTTAAGATAATTAGGGGGCAGTTTAATTAAAACATCAACTTAAACACAGAATGAACGCAGTAGCTTTCAAGCCCAGCAGGACGCACAGCTAGCAGATTCCCCTGGGAGGCTGTTAATGAATGTTTGTAGTGACTGCAAATAATAAATAAAAATAATAACATACCTGTAAGCCTTAGAACTATAAGGAACTGGGTTCCTTTCTGTGCAATGCGTGCCCACAGCTCAATCCCTAATGCACACTCAGACAGTTGGAATCAGAGCATCTGCAGGATATTGGAAGATTAGAAAGCTGTAGTAACTCAGCCTAAGTTTTTGAAGGTCTTTGTTTCCATTTAATCGAACTGTCCCTGACAGCAGAGAGAACACCACTGGAATGCCCAAAAAACACACCACTCAGCTGGCCACATTGCAGCTTCACTGGGTTTTATGGCTTGTCCTTTCTCATACAAGGACCACCATCATGGACAAGTTGTTTATGATCCAGAATTGAAACAAAGCCTTATTTTTTCATACTCTTAAGTCAGAAGCGATACAGGCAAGGAAAAGGTGTTCCTACACGGCTGCAAAGTCCTGATGCTCCAAGAGAGACACATAAATCTACACAGAAGCCTGTGTCTGATACTGTGCACCGTTCGCACAGATGGAAGCACCAGACTTTGTTTCCTTTTTAGAGTTCTACAAAGCTCTTGCTGTAACATTGGAAAAGATCTGATTCTGATCTCAATGACACTAGTGGTGATCGGAAGCATCTCTTGCTCTTTCACTCCGCATGCTGCTGCAGGCAACAACACTGAGAGTGACATTATCAGACAAACGGGGAAAAAGTGGGAGAGCCGCAGCATTTCAGGGGGCACACAGGTGATTCATCCAGCTAAAACCAGAATTCCTCATGAAATGGAGGCGATGGTCCATTTCACACAGCAGATAATTGCCAGGGCTCCCAGCACAAGAAGGGAAGGTGTCTGCAGTAGAAGAGATGGTGCTCACAGTAGTATGTGCAGGGCCAGGAGGAACACAAGTAACAATGTTTTCTCAGCTAAACGGAGCTGAGCTGTGTTATTTAATTCCTGAGCTATAGATTCTGAGTTGCCCGATGGGAGGGGAATGCATTAATTACTTATGAATCAATTGATCTGCTGCTATTTCAGGAACATCTATCTAATGGCTCTGTAATAGAGATGATTCCCAAAGAGCAGCTCCCTTACTTAACACAAGTTGCCCCTCACCCCTGCTTCCTAAGAAGAGCAGGGCAAAGGCCAGCAGTGCAGGCAGCTTCCAGGACGTAGGGCAAACTCTTGACCTTCTCTGTTCTTCACCTCGTTCTTGCATCCCAGCTTATATCAGTGCAAAGCAGTTGTGAACTGTCACCATTAGGAGTAAGACTGCATTGCACCTATCTCACCCTGCCAAAAAATGGTGAAAGCAGGCAAAAAGCAATAAAGAAATGGGTCCAGGGGCTGCTCCCCTTGGTGGGATATATTCCAGAGTGTCATCATCAAAATTACTCAGAAGAAAGTTGATCTCTCCCTGTATTGTTCTGCTCGCGTACATAGAAATATGCACCCATTTCTGATACAGCCAGAAGAGAGGACGTGGACCTTCAAGTGGCAACCAGCACACATGACAGGAGTCCTCAGCCATTTCCCACTCAGCAGGGTGGCAGACAGCTGCAGGACTGGGGAAAACAAATCTGTGTTTCATAACCTTTTTGCAGCCCTGGACTGTTCTAATGCTTTTGGGCAGACCCTGCATTTGGACCCTTGCATTTTACATTCTATTTCCAAATGCCAGTTCTTTTCCCATCAGAATCCCCTGTGGCTTCCTCCTAGTTTCATCTCCCATATGATTTCCAAGGGCATTAAAGTGTTGCAACTACAATTTCTAAAAAAAATTATGTAAACAAGATTCTTGGCATGCAGTTGATGACATTCTGCTCAGTAACGAGCCTGGACCACGACAACAGAGGATGAAATCACTCTTTCAGCTTTGTACAGACCTTTCCAAAAGCCACAGTTCGGTTTGGGTAGTCGCTAGATTTCCTACAAATACAGAGCATCTCACAAAGGACAAAAGTTGATATGTTTGCAGTTTATCATCCCAGACCAGATCCTCAGCAGCTCTAAGTGTGAATATATGAAAGATCAATGCCAATTTATATCCACCACAATGGATCTCGTGGATCCCAAATGCTGGACTCTGCATATTCTGTGTAGGAAACAGATGGATTTCTTTCTGAGACATAAGCATTGAAAATTCTGACCCTCTAAGTGACCCTTTCCAGCACTGCACAGTAATCAAAGCCTCCTTTTGTAAAGGGCTTGCCCCTGCTCTATTGAAACCACTGATAAACTCCTGTTCATGTCCTTTGGGTTGAGAATCAGGCCTAAATCAGCATGAGGAATTGTGAAATTTCTGAGACGTGCTCTTGGACTACCTTACGTTGCACCTGCAAGATGCCAGGAATTGAACCATCAATTAATTAAAAGCTGTGAAAATATGGCCTGGAGATCCTAGTTTGGAAATTTAAGGCAGAAGCTTCCACTGTACTTGGCACTTCTTCTCTAAAAGACGCTAAAGTATTTCTGTCATTCTGTGAGCGTATATCTCTGCTCTGAAGGAAGGTCAGAGGCAATTTAGTTTTACAAGAGTAGCCTTCTTTTGTGGGCACACTTAAGACAACAGGAATACCACTCATTGAAGTCTTTCTGTCACTCTATGACTGAAGCGCAATTATCTACTTACATACTGATCCTATCTCCAGCTTCTCTCCTAAATAATCAAGTTCTTTGCCAGTCACCAATTCTCTCAGTATAAGCATGATCAAAAGGCAACCTGTGCGCAAGTAAGATCTGGGGGGGACATTTGTAGAAAAGAACTGGCCCATGATGGTCAAAATCTGCAAGGAATGATTTCCAGTGGCTTTCTTGCTAATAACAGTCTGTCAACACTTTCCAAACTTATATCTAATCATCTTATCTGTAGTGTCTTTTATTTTAGCAAAACGTCAAACTAGAGGATATTAAATAAAACTTCCAGTCTTGCACAGCTCTTTTCAGCAAAGATACTGAAGCTTTTTATTCAGGAAGTGTATGTATATAGCCATTTTATAAAGAGGAAAATGAAAGCACAGAGAGATTAAACAACTTGCTTAAGGTATTAGAGCAGATTACGGGCCAAGCCAGAAACAAACTCAAGTGCTTTGAGCGTTGTTTCAACACCCTGGATGACACCAGGTAAAGATCAGCTCATTCACCACTGAACACAACCATTTCTCAGCTAAGACTGTGTTATGAGCACTGCATACCAATGGTATGTGGCAATTTAGGACAACTGAGGCTTAGATGTTCTCTCTAATTTGTTTCACCAATTCAAAATCCTATCCCAAGGCACACAGCTGGTAACCACCTGAATTCAGATTTGATCAGGACAATAACATTATCTGATTGCTAGCAAAGCCCGTTTCACCAAGTTGCTGGGATTTCTAGTGTACTCTCAACCATCCATCAGAGCTCCCTGTAACACAACCGCTCCCGGCCAGGAACTGTATTAACCTGCCCTTGTGCTCAGGGATGTTCAGAGCCCAACTTGGAGCGGCAGGCAGGGGAGCAGCTGCTGTAAGGGACAGCAAAGTGACAGAGCAAGCAGTTAGTGCACATCCAGCAGCTGCGGCTTTGGTCCAGGGAAGTGCTGCAGCTGCACCCCAGCCTGGCACTGAGTGGTGGCAAAGCACGGGCTGAGAAGAGCCACGGTTTGGGGCACAGAGAGAAGGTACAGAGCTGGTGGCAAGGAGTAAAAGGGCTGGCCTCAGTCTCTGGGCTGTCTGAAATGCCCCCGCAGGAGAGCATCAGGATCAGTGGGTTAATAAAAGCACTGTGCCTTGTGGCCTACAGCTGGTGACTGAATTGATCCAGCTTTGCGCAAGGCATGCAAGAAACACTGCTTCGGTGCCACCCTATTGTCCCTAGCGACAGCCACAGCAGCAGCTCTTGTTCAAGAGGAGCAGAGGCTGAAGGGGAAGCAAAGGAACTCATCACCACCGATCTAAATGAATCAGAATGGCATTTGCATTTCATTTAGATTTAATAAGATAGTTATTGTTTGTTAATTACGTGCCAATTGATTACTGCAGCAACATATTTATTGAAGAGGAATAATTCAGCTGAAGATGCATATCCTACTCATCTCAATTGAATTAAGCAGATTCAAAGCGATGTCGTGTTGTGGAGCATACATCTCTAGCTTGAAACACTTAGGAAAAACTTCCACAATCTGGAAGAAAAGCTGCTCTGTTCCGCAGCAATCTGTGCCCAGGATGAAGTATTGCCCATGAAAGGCTTGTATGTAAGATGCTGGAAGCCTGTGTGTGAGCCTGCAGACCCTGAAAGCCACAAGTTCTGCGAGGGGTCCTTGTAGTGCCGTACAGCAACTTTTGCCAAGAGCACACAAACACAAACATACAAATAAATGGAAAAACACACAGAAACTTGCTTCCAAAACTGGAAGCTAAACTCATGAGAGCCACTGTTCCCATCTCATCGATCTTTCCAGTAAAAAAAAGGAAAAAGCACGTTCTCACTTCTGCAAGACTCCGCAGAGAGCTAAAAAAGCAGAAGGTCTGGCAAAGATCACCCCTACAAAAGGCGAAGGAAAGGCAGAGTTTGTAGCTTGTGCCAGTTCTGGAATGAGATGTGGGGGATGTGGGAATGGGGAAAAATTAAATCGCATTTGATGAATATGAGAAACTAAATGATCCTCTTCATGATGGTCTTTGCACACAAGCAGCTGCAAATCAGAGGACTGCTCCAGCCGGGAAATGTCAATTGTATGGAAATGTCATCTTCATTGCAGAGCTCTCCTGGGGCTGCTGGAAACTGCAACTCAACTGCATTAATTTCCATCCCTCTTTCTGTCTTACTTTCTCTTTTATTTTTCAATCTTTTAACCTTTATAAAGAAAAAAAGTAGAAAACAACCATCTTTTATGCATTCAGTAAAATTTTGTAGCTATAATTGTGCAGAAAGGTTAAAGAGTTTCAATTAGAAAGGTCACTCCAGGACCATTGTGCAGCCGGATTCACATGCTACCCGCTGTTTAGGAAGTTAAAGATAGCACTGAACAGATTCCTTTGCCAGAGCCAGCACCTTCAGCTTTTTCAGTCCCACCAAAAATAAACTTTCAGTCGTTATTTTTCAAATAGCGCAAAGGATCACAGATCTCGGGAGATTTTCAAGAGGGAAAGTTGTAATTTGAGTTGAAATCCAAGATCAGACCAAGAGGATGAAAAGATACATAGAGGCAAAGACAATTCCTAAAGGGAGGCCACTGAACTCGTGGAGGTTTCTTCAAACTGAGGAAACAGGAGCTCATGACTTCATAGAATCATTTGGATAGAAAAGACTTTTGAGATCACTCAGTCCAACTGTACCTGTCCACTACTGAACCATATCCCTGAGCACTTGGTCTACCCATCTTTTAAACACCTCCAAAGCACCCACAGCATGAGACAGAGCACACATGTAGGTTTATCTAACCTCCCTGCTTAGGCTCTCATTCCCTACTCCCTGCATTCTCCAATTCTTCACCCCTACCCTAGCTAAACTCTAACTTCTTTCAGAGGAAAATAGATTAATGTATTCTCCGGTGTTGAAACAAGGGAGGAACAACAAGGTGCACAGAGGGGACAAGCGTACGGCTGGTCAGGAGAGAGGGATTACGTGAATTACAATTGATTTTCTACCGCTAACGAACCATGAAGTGCTTGTGATTGCATCTTGAAGAGATTTATAATTATTCATCGAATCTCAGAAGATAATTAAACTTCATTAAACGCAGACATGACAAGCTTGCATAGTAAAGAATAAACCCCAGAGCAGGTTCCTGATAGAAGAGGGAGATACAGCATTGGAAGATAAGGAGAACCAGGGAAAATAAAAGAGGGGTTCTTCACTAAAAATAGTTCTTGTCCAAACAAGATATTGCTGCCCTCGATGTGTTTTATCACCTCTTTTTCCTTTGTTTTTAAGGGTTCTTTCCTTTTCTTTCACACATCATAATCACACCACCGCCTTTGTCTGACATTGAATGCTTTATATAATACACTGACCTATTCCACAGCAGTCGCTGTGTGAAAATGTTCAAGTGCTTTCCAGCCAGTGGGGACCAGGCTTTTTGCATGTTTACCAAAGTGGTTGTGATGTACAAAACAGAGACTGGGGAAGGAGCTGGGGAAAAGCAAGGGGAGGCAGAAGCAGGGAGAAGCAGTTCATTACCACATGGATCAGAATTCCCAAACAGCTGAGATCAAGGGAGTGCTTATCTCTCTAAAATAGTCCAGCCTTAGCTTGTGACGATGTGAAAATTTAGCCCAAATAGTCCATATTATAGAGATTTATTAGGATGTAATGGGACACACAGTATGGGCTACACGGGGTGTTCAGTATTGGTATAAACATTTCAGAAAAGAAACCTACTCATCAAAGAAGGAACTCTCTGGAGAAAAAAAGCTAGCAACAACATGCACTGCTGAGGATCAAAGGAATCCTGGCCTGCTGCTAGTGGCACCCAAAGACATTAATCCAGAATAGCATTTGTTCAAGTTTTATTACTGTGCTGTCGGGAGTTGTCAGTGCCAGCGCCTGATCTCTGGTAAACGTCTGCATCCAGAAATGCAAAGCAACCACTTAGTGGAGTCCTCTGTCCTCTGCTCGTACAAGGTGGGCTGTTGGTAAGCCAAAAGCCCTGCTCTCTTTGCCTGAGGTGATCTCACTGCCTTTTGCATTTGCACTGCATTTTCTGAGATACACAGAATCAAGGACAGGTTCATCTTATGTTTTCTCCAGCCCCCTTTATAACATTAATTCCCTGATCTACCGAGGATCATCCAGCAGCAAGCTCAGGCAAATACAAGACTATTGGGACACCTTTCCAACTGCAGAGACACTGGTTAGTACTTACAAAGCAAGAATGGGGTGTATTTCCAGGAGAAGTCAGCCTAGAGAAAAGAACAGAAGTCTCAGACTTGCCCAGTATACTTTTTCCTTCCTCTCAAAGGGCTCTATTTACATTATTGCCCTTCTAGAACTGAACATCAAGAGTTTTCAGTCCTGAGGCAATCTGAGTTTATTAAGAATTGGAAATGTCAACATGAAGTTAAAAGGACCCAGAAAAAATGCTTCTCCCACCAGACTCACCCGACTGAGCACACACGCTCTGCAGAACACGCTGCACAGGGCACGAGACAATGCAGGTTGCATTACATTTCTAGCACAAACATCTCTCTCCCATCCACACCCAGGAGAAAAACTGAGCCCTACAGCTACATCTCTCTCATCTCTCATTCATTTTCTATTCCTGCCTGACGCAACACCTTCTCTTTCCCTTGGCTCCAACAGATTTTAGAAATACAGGTCTTCCCTATCATAATGTAACTTAAATCAAACTGTTGTAGCTAGCATTTCACTACAGTGACATTGCCTGAGATGCACAGACCAGCGCAGTAACAGGGAGAGATAAAACCAAGGACAAACAGGCAGACACATAAGTGGAAACGAATCAGCTGAGAACTGTTCCTTATTTCCTCTCCTAGACAAAGTCTTCATAAAAAACCCAGAGCCTCTTGCGCAAAGAGGATTCTAATTTCTAATTGTAATTGGTACAGTTTAACTAGTGAAAACTTCTTCATAGAACTCCATCAGTTTAATCGTTCTGTGAGCCAATTAAGCCAAACTGCTTTAATAAAAGAGCAAACCAGTCTTGCTGTCTATACCTAGAGTACTCACTCCAATTTAATGGATTGAATTTAAAATCCATTTCAGAAAATCTGTGCAAAGCTTGTAGAGGGATTTCCATTCCTTTCAGAGAAGAGAAAGGCTGAAGGGAGGCTGTCTCCACCAAAGACCCTTCTTCTTTTGTTTGCAATGAGTCACACATCCCAGCTTTGCAATGAATGAGGTTTCCGAAGGCAGCGTTTACTCTGGCTCTCACCTCCGTGCTGTAGCACCATGTGTTTTACAGCATTGTCAAACATAATGATTCCTACCCTGGAGAGAAATTGGGTCCTGTTTTATATTTTATTGCCTCAGAAAGGACATTTTTTACTTTCCACAGACCACAGTTGGCAGCAACAGCCCCATAAATCTTACCAAATGTTTTTTGTTGATATATTGTCCAGCAAGAAGTCACTGAGGCTGGGGCCAACATGGAGTAAACAAGTTAATGGCCTCCTGACCCCTGTCCGAAGAGGGAGGGCAGCAGGGATGAGGAGTGCTGCAAAGTCACTGCAGACAAAGTCCCACAGCTGGTGGATGAGCTAAGAGACCACCAGGAGTTTGTTTCCTACGTGACACCCACAATAACATGCAAGTTGCCATGCTTCCTGGTACCCAGGAAAGCTCACTCAGCTCTGATGCCACCTCACCCTGCCAGCCCTCGTGTTCACTGCAAGAGCTCCACCTCGCTCTGACAGGGTACTGTTGTGGGAAAACTGGTGGAAACCCCAGAGCATGCCGGCAGATCTCATGGAAACCAGGATAAAGGAACATTGGGAGGAAGAAAAAAGCGAGAACATGCTTGTATTGGTGAATGCATCTGTGTAGGAGCAGATTTCACAGCTGAAAGGACAGAGCACACTGTGTGAGCACAGAGGAACGATACAGGGGAAGTGTAACTCCCTGTCCACAGGGAGCTGGCTCAGTGCAGTTGCTGTGCCTGCTCTGTCGTAGGAGGCTAAGCACATGTGAGACTTGTGTTGGACATGGTTGTAAGCAGTCTCTATTATGCAGATGAGCAGGTTTGTAGAGGCAAGAGCATGGTTTGGTACCTGTGTTTCTAAATTTAAATGGACAGTGACGGAAGGGAAGATGCTTGTTCTTACATTATGGGAGTATCCAAGGTGTGCATTGTATGCGTGTTACTTGGCCCACTGGTCAAGGTGTATTGGTGACACGTTCAGCTTGTGTATTTGCACATGTACACACCGATATACGCTGCCGTCCTCAAGCCAAGCCCTAATTTCTAATAGATGTCTCCTTTGGGGGTGATGACAGAGCCTCTGTCTGAGAAAAAGAGATGTTCAGCTTGATTCCTCTGGGCAGCTAATGAGCCACTTCCCTCCTCTCTGTCTTTGTCCCTGTGCTCCTCCCCGAGCTCCAACAGCACTTTCCGTGTAATGAAGAGATAATGCCATAATGGCTTGATATGTTGCACTCAGCCCAGTCATAATGCCTTGGAACAACTAACTGCCACTGTGCGAGGGCTCTAGCAGCTCAGCTGGTCATGTCCAGTGAATGCAAAGCCCTGTATGCCTCTCTAGGCACAGGGCCCATTCAAAGGACCTTCATCATGCAAACCAGAACCAAATCGCAGTGTCAGATGTCTCAGGCTTTACTGCTCCACACTTTTCCTCCAGCCACGGGGCAGAAATGCAGTCCTACAGTCACAACCCGTACCAGTCACTATGGTTGGCTGTGATTCCTTATGAGCTGAAAATTCTCCTGAGGCCTCAAGAACAAAAATACTGCTAACCCTGGCTGGAAGCATAATGAACAGGAAGAAAGATTGATTGCTATGGCTGTAATTAAGTGAGAGGCTTTGATAGCCTCATAAGCCGCAAGAGCCAAACCGGAGTCCTGATGTGGAATTAGAGTGGCACGGCCCCCCTCCCTGCACCCCCACACCTTCTCTTGTTAGGGACAGCACCTTAGGATTCTGAGCACGCAGCTGCCCTGCTCCGGGCTTTATAGGCTACAAGTCATTTTAAGAGGAAATGGAAGAAATGAGCTTCCCACAGATGAGTGTGACAGGAGGCTCAGGGACTGACTGCATGTGGGAAGGTGCAGGAATTGGCAAGCTGCCTCCCACCCAGTGCCTCACCTGTCTGTCCACATTAAGCATAGGATTGCATCCACTTATAGTCTTCACACGTCTCGTAGCCAGGGTAGGAGAGCATGAGGAGTGGGGGCAGAAGAAGGAGGGAATAATTATCCACCAAGGACTTGAATCCAGTGAGATTTACACCCTTCCTCAGCCATAAACATTGCTGAGAGCTCTAGAGAGAAACGTACTTGCTTGGTGGAGGCAAGCGCTGCCTGCCAGACTACAGATGCTCAGCTTCCCCTGCATGCCAATTCCCAAAGGATAACCCAGTTCTCAAAGGGGATGAATCTCTCCACTCCAGTCCTTACCCATTTGCACGCAGAAGTGATGTTTTGGTTCGATATCTCTTTCTCAGTACGAATGGTGTCCCCAGGGGAGCTAAGAGACATTTTTTCCTTTATTGTAGCTGGCTGAGGCTAGTGATCTGCCTGCCAGTCCCCACCGTTTCGCAGCACAGCCACACTAACATGTCCCCACAGAATGGAACAAGACACCATCCCTCCACCTCTACAGCTCCTCTCAGCCCAGCCTGCCACATGTAGTGCCTCTGCGCTGGAGTGGCTGCGTGCAAAATCCAGGATCCTCACGCACAAGTCAAAAGAAGACATTTCCAGGCAGCTTGGCTAAGACCTCAAAGATGATCACAGCAGCCTCCTTTAGGAGCCCCTCTACCCTCTCCCCCAGGGCCAGTCTTCTGGCTCCCGTAATGCACAGCCCTTTCAGTAAACACTCTCTCATAAGCTGTAACCTGTTTTTTCTTGCAGCCCATGGGAAACGCATGGGTCCTGGGAAACAAAATTTATGTCAGCCATCAAGCTTGCACTGAACTCAGGACAAACTCAACAGAGATAGAGCCTTTCCTGTTGCTCTGAGTTTGCACTCAGCCTCACGCCGCCCTTCATGCACCTTGTTCTCCTCCCTTGCTTCCATCTAGTGCAACCATCCAGCCAATTCCTTACCCAACAAATACTCCATCCATCAAATCTGTGTCTCTCTTACTTAGGGACGAGGACAGTGTGGGACAGTGTCAAATGCTCTGCACATCATATTGTGACATGATGCCTTTGAGCTTCCTAGTAACCTGCAAACGGCTCAGCTAGCAAGATCCCATTATAACTGAGCCAGACGGGAGGATTCGCCTGTATCATCTTAACTTCTCAGCAACTCTGTCCCGGTGTGTTTGCTGTACATCCCCTTGACCAGGATGCCTGACCCTATCATAACCTCACTTCAATCTTTGTCCATCACACATTGTTGGCCTTCAAACTCAGAGCACCACAGGTGACAGACATATCCCGAGAGTGACAGACTAACAGAGTCAGCAGAATGCAGCCTGTTGCCATGGAAATTCAAGCCCCCTTTTCAGGCATCTGAGTGGCTCAGGGGAATGTGGCCAGCTCCCACTGTGAAAAATCTTTGTAAAGAGTCCCACGGAGAGTTGGTTTTGTATCCCACAATTGCTCTTTTCTCCCCAGCCCAATTACATGTTCTAGCAGGGAACGATGGATGGCAGGCTGGCTCAGGATGTATGACGTCAAGGTGCATTGTCTAACAGATGAGCCTGCAACCAAGGACACAATTTTCAAGTACAAAAACTCTGCAGGAAAACTTCAGATTTTTTTTTTTAAATGTTGGAAGAGATCCATTTTCCCCACTATGCCCCAGGACAACAGCCTGCAACACCACACAGGTGGGTTTTTTTTATGTCCTTGTCATAGGTGTGACACACAAATAAATAAGTAAAGTAAACCCAGACACTGGGACAGAGGGGTGCTGATAGAAACTTCCAGCAAACAAATCAACATTTTTGGCTACAGTATATTTTGTAACTGCAGAAAATGCAAGCAGAGCAGGACAGTTTTTAACTACTTCTCTACATTTCCAAACTTCTGTCATCTGTTTACACAGATACGGGCAGTATTATGCAGTATTAGGACCCAAAGTATTTCTTTACGTGCACAAGTTGCATCTCAGCCGTGTATACTGCATACACAGTGTCATATTCTCACAAAAGTGCCTGCCTATATATGTGTCCATATATGCATGTGTGGCACTCATCAGGGTATAGATATGATGCCCACGGAAGGAGATTATGTTCCCTTCAAAGGTGTAGTCACTTATGAAAAAGTTTCGTCAGGCCTAATTACCTGCACTGTTTTCTCCATTATTTCCAAGATTCCTTTCCCAATGGCACTGATCCTTTTGGTTCTTATGAGATAACAGGTATTTAAGCGAGGCCGCTGCTGGTGGACGTTCCTGCTGTAGGAGCCAGGTAATGAGCACTAGGAGCATCTTTGGGCTTTGAAAGCTCCAGACAGCTTCATTAGCCAAACAAAGGCCACACGTCTAGAGCCGTACAAAGAGGCAGGCGTGTGATATAGAAGAGCTCTAGCATGAGACTGAAGGCAACAGTTCTTCATTACATTATTGCACACTCTGCCCTCTGGGAGCGGCCAGTTATTCAAGGAGTAGTGATAATAAGCTCTCCAAGGATGCTGGCTTTGTGATGTCCAAAGCATAGACATTTGAGGTCCTCCCCAAACAAAAGACCTCGACAAAACACCCTCAAGACTTTTCCTTTCAGGCTTCACTCCAGAAGCTCTGAAAGACATTTAGAAGTCTAGTTCAACATGCTTGGATTCACACAGTTTCTTACACCTCACTTAAGCCACTGTCAAACGCCGCTGTGAAGGATTACTGATGCCTTTCATCATCAGTGGCCCAAAGCTCTCCCCAAAGGGTGCTGCACCCAAGAGATGGACCACTCTTTTTTGAGGAATCCCCCCTGAAATCCACAGTTTATGCTATACAAGTCCCCTGCCTAGCAGTCTGAAAAGGTCCTTGTGAACTTAGTCATGGAAATCTCTCACAATCCAAACAGCCTCCCCAGAGAAGAGAGAGATTTACTTCCTGCTTGTCCTTCCTGAAGTCTTTTTCCAGTGAACTTTAGTGATGATAAACATGACAGGCTCTGTAAAACCCAGCAAGGGCACTATTTCTTTTCCCACCGTTGCCAGTATAAATATCACACTGAGTCCTGGTGGGCAAGAGCCAAGTTTAAATAATGCTTTTTTCGGGCTGGGGATCTGGGTTCTCCAGAGATCACAAGAAATCCACGGTGGTGGGTGAGAACAAGGGATGGATTTAGATACAGGGACACCAAAAGAAAATATTTCCACCCTAAATTTCACACCTCCTCCTATGGATTAAAGGGAACTGTTATTACGATGCACCCTAGAGGGTCATCTGAAAGACAGAGCATCCCATCTCATTCCCTGGAACATCTCTGTAGCTCTCGAGGCTGTATATCAGGGAGGAAACCTTGCTTGTACTTCCTTCCTTCACTCCCACCCCGCTCTGCTGCAGTGCTTTTCTGGGAAATCCCAGGGGAAATAGTTTTGGAAAAGAGGCAAGAAATTGAATCAAAAGATTAATCAATGAACAATTTGTTTCACTGGGGGCCAGGATGAGCCTTGGACAGATGGGAATGGAGGCACAGAGCTGAGGGACAAGCAGCACGAAGGGGAGTGCTCAGGTTTTACACGCAAGTCTCAGCCCCACACACAGAGTGTTTTTCCTGGTGCCCTTGCCTGCTGCTGGGTGGGCAAATTGGGCTCCCAAGCTCTGGCTACATGGGTACAGTTTTTGTGCCAACTTTTGGTCTGAGCTGAATGGCAGCAGAAGGAGCAGATTCATACTGGACATAGAAGCCCCAGGCAGCCCATACCCAGACACAGCGCTAGCCTGAGATGAAAGCCAGAGACTGTCAATCTTGACAAACTAGAATCTCCGTCTTGAAACCAGATGGAAAATTAAAAACCAAAAAAATCCTCCTTCCTAAAAAAATTTAGTTGGGTCGATTGATAGGGTTTTTTGCAATAATTTTGTACAACCTCATTTTATGTCAGTCTTTAAAAGACATATTTACTTTTTTTTAGAAATTAATTTCTTGTTTGGAAGTATACATTTTAAATGTAAAAAAATTTTTTTTTTTTCCTACAGCTTATAAATACTTTTGTTTAAGAATCCTATTTTTTCCTTCTCCTGTAAACCAGAGCTTCTTTTTTGCATGCCACCACACTGCTATGGGAAGGGATTTGGGGTCCCAGAGCTTCAAACCTCCATGCAAATCCTCATGCAACTCTCCGAGGATGTGGATCTATGTCTAATCTGTTCAGAGGTATGGAGGCAGGGTGACAATGGTTTAATCTCATAATTTCCTTCCCCCAAAGAGCTTGAAGCATGGCACGGGACTCACAGATTTTCACACAGTTAGGGCTAAACACCCCTAAAGGACCACGCAGTCTCTCCTACCACAACAGAGAAGCTCCACACAAGCAGTTTCTCTCTCACGACCTTCTTGTTGGCATCCTGGCCTCCAATCCAAACACCCGCATCTCCACAAATTGCTTCAAGATTACCATGCGCTCATCTCCAGTCTCATTTTCCTTTTCCCTTTTTTTTCTCTGATTGTGAGGCCTTACCCATATGACAGCTTCATTACAAGTGACCTTCAGCACTGGCTTTGTTGGGGAAGTGATTTAAAACCAAATTACTGATCTATTTCTTTCATCTCCTCCTTCTTACTGAAGGCAGCGATAGCAGCACGGAGAGGCCATCTGAAACAGCACATTTGGAAGACGTGACAGAAGGGGAGACAGAACAGAAAGCCAATCCTCCACCACAGTCCAACACGAAAGGGCCAAACTGTTCTTGGAGAAATGCCAAAACCGTTGTACAATTTATTCCAAGTGTATGGATGAGCCTGGTTTAGACCAGCCAGGAACAACTCTTAAGGAATTGGGGACTCTACTGAGAGCAGACGGAGGCAGCTGGAAAAAACAGGGGGCAGGTGGCTGCTTGGAAGGCGTTACCACTTTGGCACATGGGCAAAGCAGGAGGGAGATGGCAATATGGACCTCGTTGTTCTGGGATGAGTTAAATCTCATTGGAACCAGTGAGAAGAGTGGCTGTGTGGTCCAGGCTAAATCAAGGAACATTTATATATCTCTTTGGTACAAACTGAAGCAATGGAGGTTACCACTCAATACACAAGGACGAGGGCTTATCAGGGCATGAGCTATGACTCAGAGCTGTCGCTGGAGACAGAGCTTTACTGTAGACTAATGGTTGAGGGGGCATTTATGTGTGAAAGAAAAAGAGAAAGGACAAGAAGATGAAGAAGAAAAAATAACCAGAGCTGGAGCAGATCACCCAGGACAATCAGAATAAGCATGGGAAACCTGGAAAAAAAAAAACAGAGAGACACGGTACTGGAGAAAAGGGTGATTAAAAAGTCCCTTACCTCCTACATGGCAATTAGCCAGCAGTTCCTGAGCAAGAGACCAGCACTTGCAGAGGAGCACTGCTGAGATTTTAGGGTCCAAGACGCAGAATTCCAACTGTCTCTTTTAGACTCTCAGTAACATCAGCAAGCAAGCAGCAGTCAGTGACCTCAGGAACAGCCTAGAGATCTGCAGAACTGAATTCTCAGCCTGAGAACTTAGATATTATCTGCCTGCTCTATGATGAACATGTAGAAGAGAATCTATGCGATTCTTAATCCGTCTAGACTCAGGAAGAGAGGATAGAGACACACTGAACGATTCAGGGAATGAAACTGGTAGTAGGTGATTCACACAATCATTTTAGCAGTGACTTACCAGTTGAGAAGAATTTAATTTACAAACAGAAAACATAAAAGGAAAGTCACGATTGTAAGCAAAACAGGAAGAGAAGAGCCCAGTAATGAGAGGCTCACACTAGAGGTGGTGGGTTGATCCAGGTGGCACAAAGAGGCTACAGAGAAAGAAAAGGAAGGGATTAACTACTGACACTGGAGTGCTATTTCCAGCTGACATTTATCTGCCTTGGAATTCCCAGCTGGAGAGAAGAGGTGACAATAAACACGAGAAATTACAGTGGCCACTTTATGCAAATCTAACCTTTCTACACCTTCCAGGTGGGGAGCATTTATTTACTTTCTGGCTGTCTAGCTACAATGGCAGAAGGAGTGAATCCAAGCAGAATACCGAGAAGGTCAAAGGAATATGGCTCATGACTGTAATTTCAGGACCCGTTCCAGGCATTACAATTTTAATGTGGCAGTTGAGAGGTGTACAGCCGAGGCAAATGATCTGGCAGGAGACACGTGCAAGTGTCAGTGTATTCCTCCACAGGAGCATTTCATCACTCTGATGGGCAGATTCAGAGATGCCAATCCTTGTCACGGTCCATACCTGAGTCTTGCTCAAAAGGACCTTGGCAAATTCCTTTAGCTCATGTATGAAAAGCGATTAATTTTAGAACCAGGCAGATCCGAGTTCAATCACCTTTGTCACAATGACTTCTCAAGATGCAAAGATGTGAAACTGAGCAGTAACCGTGACATGGCTGGGGGTGAATTTGTCACAATTTTAAATAGAAAGATTGCACATATATATACGCTATCAAAGTACTGAATTTATAGCGCATTCTAACAAGTGAAAACAAATTCCTGCCACACCAGAATAAGGCTGCTTTTTTTTTTGCATGCTAAACAGTATCTCTTTGCAATGTGTAGCCATATTCAGGTTTTTACATTAAAAAGTCTCTTTTTATCCATGTAAATAAAACACATCCACCACTTCAGCAGAAAAGAGCACAAGAGCCCTTGGTGCAAAAGAGCAGGAGAAAAATAAAGACCTGCATATCTCGCTAAAACTATGTGGAAAGATTTTGGATGGGCTGCCAGTGCCTCCACACCATATTGAACCATGGTCACAACACAAGAAATTAAAAACAGCACCCTAAAAGTAAAAATGCCCTCAGATCCCTGGTCTTCCAGGTCAAGAACGCAGTTGCACAGCACCAGCTGCCTCCAAAAGCCTGCTGGGGCTTCTTTAAGTCCCTTGAATTCAAACCTAAGTCAGACAGTTTATAACTCATCACATTGGCTTATCAAACAGGATACCTTTATAAGTTTGTGGAGAGAACGCCGACAGGTTCCCAACACTACCTCCTCCAAACTCCAGGTTTCCTTTGGCATCTGCCATCCATCCCAATTTTGCTTAGCATGCAAGAGCTGACAACAGCCTGAGGTGATGTGGCTGCAAGGCATGCCAGGGGCATATTTCTGAACTGGGCACGCCCTCCCATTGCCTCCACTCTGCATTTCTGGCTGGTTTTGTGCAAGAAGGGGAAAAAATAAAAGATTTATGAAGGGTCAGAGGAAAAAGGCAAAGAAAGAAAAATCCCATAGGATAAAAGAGATGAGAAATTCAAGGTAGTTTTAAAGGAGTTAGTGAAGTCAAGAGCCCAAGTTGACCTGAAGTCACAGCAGTGAGAAAGTAAATGGACTTTTAAGGACTCAGGCAGAGATTTTCAAAGCCTTTTCAACAACTCCAATGTTCATTTCCATTTATTTTAGTGGATTGTTTCCAGGAAAATCCTGTGGGCTGCTCTGATTCTGGAGGTCTGAATTCAGAAAAGAGGAGCTAGACTTTGCTTTATTTTTTATCTTTTATATATATATAGATCTATATAAAGAATCAGCAAAACCAGACAATCATTTCCTTCATCATCAGAGAGCCTAAAGGGTCAAGAATTGCATATTATAGAGGAATCATTGCAGGGTATAAAAGGGAACTGCAAAGAAACACCAGAACAGCAGAAGGGCTGCTGACATTCGTGGTCTTGTGGCTTTATTTCTTTTCCCTCCCTTTTACCATAAAATGAACAGGTTAGATCACATTTCTCCTAACTTACCAGAGTCACTGCAGCATTGAGTGGAAAAATGGAGGAGTACGTTGTCCTAGGAATCTTCTATCCCATCCCTTATTTCATTACCTGACAACACCTTAGTCTGCTCTGCAGTGCAAGGCTCTGGAGGCAGATTCCAGCTTCAGAACACAGCACACAACAAGACTACCAGCCACCGTGGGACTAAATGCTGAGAACTGCTTGGCACATCAGTTCATAGCATTTTGTAGGATTGCTCCTATTCCATATGCTCATGGACTTCACCCATCCCATCTCCGGTCACCACAAAGAGCCTGTCCATTATGAGCCACGTGGGTTGTTTCCCTTTCCAGTATAAAACATCAGTAGTGGAAATCAGATTCTTCTGTTTTCTAGCTCTCATGAGCTCTAGGTTAAGAAGACTTGGGGCTTCAGTTCTGTGAAACTATCGACTGCCGAGCAGGTGAAGCAATAAGTGGAAAGTAATTGATAGCAGCAGGTAGCTCCAATAAGTTTCTTAATCAATACAATTTATAGCAGAGACAGCTCCAAACACTGAAGCAGGGAAGCCCAGCTTAATGTGTTTATAACCTTTCTCATTTCATTTTGCTCATTTTCCCTTCCCTACTTCTTTCAGCTGTGTTCTTTTGAGAACTAATTTCTCCATGGACATAACAAGCTCATGCTTCATTCACCATTATCTTACTTGTAAATTGAATTACCTGTATGGCAAAGGGGAACTGCCCAAGTTCTCCAGGACAGAGAGGAGCTCAGATACATGACCGTGTTCTTAGCAGAAAGTAATTTACCTTTTTTCTGCTATTGGATTTGAAGTGAGGATAAATTAGTGGAAAGTAAACAAAACAGACCCCCTCCCCAAAAAGCAATAGAGAGGAAATGGCCATTAAAACAAAGTGCTTTCGTCAATAACTGGTTCCTTAATCTCCAGAACGTGGAGAGGGAAGGACAACATTAGCACTTATGATGTCAAGGGACTGTTTATGGATTTCTCCTGCCTTAATTTCCCCACTCATAAACCAAGGATATAACATCCTTCCCTCACAGCACAGGGTTTATTTACCTCAGCTCATTGAGATCATGCAACAGAAAGTACTCATCATTAAATGAAATACTTTCTCTGTGCTAAGAACTGTAACTGTTCTGACAGGTGATGTAAAACACACCAAGCCGTTATGGCTTTCTGACAGTGACCAAAGAGTGCATCAAGAAAGATGGGAGGCCTTTCCAAGTTTTCCTGATGGATCCAAGTTTAAATAGTTTACTGCTCAGAACTAAACATTTCAGCTGATCGTGCCAAGGACCCTTCAGATATCCTGCCAGTGCTGTTATTGCATGGACAGACGCTCACAGTTCTGAATTCTGCCAGTCTCTTCTCTCCTGGGTTTTGTGTGTGTGCTAATGAACGTGGTAAAAGGAGCCTGAAGGAAACAGAACTGAAAGGCAGGTAGGCAAGGGTGGCTCCAGGTGTTATAAGGGTGTTTCTAATGTTTTTGCACAGACAGATTAGGATGCAATGAGAAATTAAGTCACATTTTCCCCAAAGCACAGCACAAAAAACCCCACCACACAATCCCAGAAACACTTATGCTACGTATGGTAGCTCCTACCTGAAAGCCACTGGAATAGATGGAGGTTCTTTTCCACACCTCCAGTGATATGGGTACAGAATCTTTCTCCTTCTCAGCAACTTCTGCTTCCCAACATTATCCTTCTGGAAAAAGACAAGCATAAAATTTGTTATGTGGAGAAAGTGGATACAGAGGAATTTTCTCTGTATTAAGAGCATTTTTCTTCTTCCTTGTTGGCTGAGATGGGAAATGAAAAAGCTGATTTTCAGTCCTTTCAAAACTTTTCACATAAACATGATCAATATTTTTTTACCACAGAGACAAACAAAAAAATGCGCTTTAACCTGAAAAGGTCTGTTTTGGTAAATATAAAAAGCTGACTATTACTCCAAATAACCAGATGGAGAATACTACAAAATCATTAAAAGACCATATTTGTCAATAACTGACATTTTTCAGCAAAGTTTTAATTAAAAAACATTTTCCAATGGGTAAAAACCCCACAGTTTTCAGCAAAATCCTAAAAATACCGAGGAAGAGCCTGAGGTGAAATTTTTGGCAAGATGAGTAAACCTCAGTAGAAAGCCTGTTCTATGGGAGATGTCTCATTCCGCTCCAGTGACTCAGCAGCCTCAGACATGCTCCCAAGTTGCTCAGTGCTCTTCCAGGACTATTATATAAACTATTCCTTCTTCCAGAAAGCTATAACTATTTAAGATAGTTCATAAAAAAAATAAGCTTCAGTCAGTTCCAACAGAGGAATCCGAAACAAGGACATTAGTATTCAATGTATCGGAAACTATCACTTGTCCTCATATACAGACCAGGAAGGCATTCTCTAAAAAGCCGGATTCCTGTGAGACAGAGGTACAGTCATGGATAGATGATTGCTTCTGAAGCTCTTTCAGAAAAGGTCATCTCAGCCTTTTTTCTCTGAGAACCATGGCCTTCTTGAGCTCACTGTGAGGAGTTTTTCTTTGTGGAAGGGACAACGATCATGGGACAGATATTCCTACAGGGATAAAAGTGAGATGCTTTCAGTGAGGACCCTAGAGAGGAGCTAGATTTCTCCCACATGTAAAGATCCAGCCCAGAAAGGCATAGGTGCACTTAAAGCTCCCTTGACAAGCCCTCAGGAAGATGCTGAGAAACATTTGAGTCTGTTTCCAAACCTTGAGCAGGGAGATTCGTCTTCTTCCCTGGGAGTAGTGCAGAAGTGCTATGTCAGCCATCAGGGAGCTGCAGAAGGTCCTGGCTCTGATGAGGACCTGTCCATACTTCATGCAGTGCATCAGAACAGGACTCTTCATGCAATGCCCACCTGCAGCAATGCCCCTAAGAGATACTGTCTCAAGGAGACAACTTCCCTTTCTTTTTAAGAGATTTAAAGCGAATGAATAATTCATCCCGAATGACTTAGAGCCAGGCGACTCTCCATGTTACCACCTGATTATATGTTCCATAAAAAGAGATGACAGCAATTTATCTCTTTTCTCTTGCTGGGTGGGCTGGTGAGGGGATAAATATGCTGCCACCAAACCCGAGTGATGAATCATCCCTCAGAGCAACCAACGACACTTTTACTGATTTGGCATTTAGTGCTTCCCAGTGGGAGCAGTAGGGAGATGGACATCAGCATAAGCCTTCAGGAAAGGAGAGAAGACTATGGGCAATGGAGGTCTCAGTTCTCTCTGTTCACCCCCACTGGACTGCTCACCACTGCACTTGAGCAGAAGAGCCTTTCTCCTGAAAGCAGTCGAGTCTGCAAAGATGAGGTGTTCACATTGCTGTCTGGTGACAAGGAAAGCAGCTATTAAGTCTTACTCTACTCTATTATTGATGGAACAGTGAGGTTATGCTGGAGGAGAGGAACTCCGTTAGACATTCCCCAGGATCATGCTTTCTTGTATAACAAGCTGCATAGCACATGCCAGTTGTTCAGCTGGGAAATGGGACTGAGAGAGATTCGTCCTGGGAATTAAAGCACAGGCTTACTTAAAGGAGAGGGGACTGCAAGTGGGTGCTGCTCTGGCTGAAGGGAAAGTCTGCTGCCCTGTCCTTTACCTTCACACACTCAGGCAAACCTGAACCTTTCCCAAGAGGGGATCACTAGTTCTGCCGACACAAGGCTTTTTGGATGATCTGAAAACACCATGGACCAATTAGGGCCAAGTCAGAGAAGTGAGGGCTTCCTTTCCTTAAACAACTCGATGTCCTGCTCTTACTGCAGTTCATTATGGGGATGCCCTACATTTTTATGGTCATATAGACAGCTGCTGTCAAGCCACACCAAGCCAAAGGCAGTCAAGTGCTTGATCTTCTTGTCCACAAAGAACGTGACCTGGCTAAGTTTTGTCCCCTTGCCACAATCCTGCATGCGCTCCCACCTCTGCCCTCAAAACCTCATATGCCTCATTCTACACTGGAATTCCTCTGCAGCAAGATGCACCCAGAAGCACTGGAGCAAATGAAACATTTCCTTGTGCACATATTGTGCTGGGCACATCCACACCTCCTGTGCCTTCACCTGTACGCTTTCTTCTGCTACCTCTGTTCTGCCCACAGCTCCCAGCCTGCAAAGGGCTGATACAGCATGTAAATGTGCTACAAAGACACATCCTCCCCACCTCTGTGCCGGCTATGGGGAACATAAAACACAGCGGAGATTGCTGCTATTTTATTATTTATGAAGCTTTGGTTATTTCGTATATAAATAATCCATGACTGCAAAGTGTTGCTGGCACTGTAATTGAATATTCATGAGGTATTTTTGTTGAGGATTTTCACCATCATTTCCAACCCAGACACAAAAATAAAAATCATCATAATAAAAATTTCATCTGTCATTTCACAGTTTCAGCCCCTGAGAAACAAAATCTCTCTCTCTCCCACCCTGAGGGCTTTCTGTGCAGGGGGGAACAAAACAGTAGGGTTAATCTGGAAGGCAGGTTGATGCTGCATTAGAAAGAAGCAGGAACATCCTGCACATGGCTCTGCCTGCTGTCTTTTAACATTGTCAGGATGCTTCATCTCGGGATGTATGCTGTCTGCATAGAGTACATGCAAATTCCCTCTCTTCCTCCTAGAAGCATTTCTCTTTTCAGGTTTAATCCTAGCCAGAACCTTGACAGGGAAGCATCCAAGTGGAATCACTCATCGTGGCAAATGGAAGCCTGTTGCTGCCACCCTGTGGAAAACGATGACCCCCAATTGTTGGGGACCACTCCAGAGGTTCACAAAGCTACGGCTATTATGGTGGTTAAAGAGATTTGTGAGGCTGTCGTGACCCTGATGAGACTCAAGGGTAATGAAACCAGGGCATTTCCATTAAATAATTGCAGAATTTGCAAGGAAGACGCTCAGATGCTTTGCAGGAACGATTGATGGTGTCTGCGCTATACCCATGGTGCACAGGGGACATGTGCATCAAGAGGATGAAGGACTACTGCTGCTGAGGCTCCCAAGGACAACTTTGGCAAATTCTTGGACACAAGCAATGATTGAGCATCTCTTGTATCCTGGGATAGTCTAACGTGCTTGCTGAGATTCCTCTTCTTTTCTCCCAAGGCCCTTTCTTCACTGTGCCCTTCAGCTCCTTCTATTCAACACAGAAAAATCCCCAAAACAGGCAAGGGAGGGCTAACTAAAAACATTCTTCCCTTCCCCTACTTTCTATCCACATCTCCTGTAAGGAGGCTCTGTGGTTGCCTGCGTGGTGCATCACTCCTGCCTCCTTATCACCTAGTGTCCCAGTTCTCCTCTTGAACTTCCTCAGATCACAGCTCCTTCCTTTTTCAATTGTGTGAAGCACTGTATGCACAGAAAGGAAACAGCAGCAGGAGAGACAGCATGCTCCCATCCCTGGTAACCCAGCCTCCTCAAGCCCAAAGAGGGGCATATGAGAGCCTGGCAGTCAGATCTGAGATCCACATCCTCCCCAAATCAGCCACAGTCCACGTGCAAGCAGCATACGGGGCCAGAGCTCTCAGAGCACCTTGCCTTGCAAGAGTGATTTATGGGCCCTGTCAATCCGGCAGACTGAACTGCAGAGACAGCTGGAGTGTGTGGCAAAGAGAGCAGCAATCCATCACCACCCGGTGGGAGTCACCCAGGAATCCATTCAGAGCTTCACCACAGTGACAACTTTGCAGAGGCAGAAAGAGAAACAAAGGGAAAAGATGGAGACGGAGACAGTGAGCCAAGAGTGGAAAATCTACCCAGGATTTCTGAGAACTTCAGAGCAACAGAAGGAAAGCAAGACAAGAAACATGAAAACCATTTTTTGTGTTTGCAGTGATTCAGGTGATCCTGCTTTAAAGCCACAAATTACAACGCCTCACACGGCTGAGCAGGGCTTTCTGGTGTCAGCCATACCAGCAGCAGTCAGGAATTGCTTTCCCATTTGCTAGCTACACAGCTTTGTGGTAGAGATTAATCACCTCCAGGCAAGATGACTGGATGGTTTTGATGGCAAGGGCATTTTATTGTTAGGGAGCTGCCACTGGCAGAGGCATTCAACCCCAGTTCCACTACAGAAGAGAAAGGTGATGCCCCGTACTTGAAGAAATACAAAGCAAGCTGCAGCAATTCACTACATGCACTAGAGTTTGTAATCTAATCTAGTGCTGAATTCTCAGCAGGAGCAAACCTGCTCCTCGGAACAGCGCTGGCACACAGATACACGCACCACAGACCAAAAAGGGCACGGGCATGCACGAAGTCACAAGATATTTGTACAACACACAAGATATGTACAACAGCTCAGCGCACACAAAGGAGAGGGGCACACACACAGATACACGAGTGCATGGAATCTACAAGTGTGTTAGGCATCTAGAAAGTAAACTCAAAAGATGCACAGACCCTCCCCTGTGCAGTGCTACGAGCAGTACAAGAACATACGTTGTCTTTCTTTGATCTACATCTCAATAATAACAGATATGTCAAGTTATCTAGTAATACACCTTCTTTCCATCCCCAAACTCCATAAAAAGCCAGGGAACGTGATTTCTCCTAAATCTGTGTTAGACACTAGGGAGGGAGGTAAAGAAAAGAAGTGAGCATCTGCTCTTGGAGGAAAGAAAAGCAATTTAGCTTTGAATAGGGAGCAGCAGAACAAAGCACATTATTTGTTTTTGCTCCGGGGACAGGCACCGATGCTGTTTTGAATCGTGCTGATTACAGGTAAGCTTGTGCTCCTAAAGCTCAGGGAAGATGGAGGTTGTGTTGGGACCACTCACAACAGAATAAATCAGCTGAAAATTTTGTCAAGAAAATTAATCAAATGAACAAAGGGAAGAAGCTGGGAGTAGGGGAACCAAAAGTATTTGGGCATCACAAGGCGGATAAGATTCTGGGTGCAAAAGAGATGAGGATGGGGGCGAGGGAGAGCCTCTGTGGGACTAAAAGAGAGGCGGGCATGAGCTGGAGCAGCCAGAAAGACTGCAGAGGAGAAGAGTGGTTACCTGGGACTGTGAAGAAGGGATTAGAGGCTTCCTGACACGGATTTATTCCTGATACACCTCTCTTCTGGGATCCTTTACTTGCCTCCAGAAGACCCTCTCCCCAGCTAAGACATCCATGCAGACAGCGTGTATCCATCTGCCCTCAGAAGACACGGAAGTGTGGGGACAATATGATTTCCCGTGTCACAGGAGCTGCTTCACAGCACAAGGCAGTCTGAGTAGTATCTAGTTTATGTCCAGCAGATTCTCTGGTGCCATCTGAGTCACACACACTATGTGGAGCTATTTCAGTTTATGATCCTTTTATCTCTCTGACGAAGGGATCATATGGTGCTTCTCCCAAGAAGAATAATGAAGCCTCATACATTACACATCCTCCAAAGGACTTAATTTCCCTTAATCTAAGGGGAGGATTTGCCTCCAGTCTCTAGCCCTTTTATTATCCATTTGTTGCTCCATCTGCAGCACAGATCATAAAGGAACTTTTTTATTTTTTGAGTCAACCTTTGCTTGGGCCTCATTAAGGCCTTGCACAAAGTCCCAAGCTGCTCACAGTGTAGAGAAGCAGAATGAGACAGAGGCCCTGAAGGCTGGGTGGCCTTGTCCTCCCTCTTAACAGCGCACTGCAAGGACAAAGGGGTGTCTGGCTCATAACCAGAAAAATTAAATGATGGTTCAAGGGAAATTCATCATTGGCACTTACCCTTCCCTCAGCTTGCTCTGAATACGATGTTCTGACAAACAAGAATGTTTCTGCTTTGGTGAAATATTGCCATTCCCACCACGGTAGCAGCAGGAGCATCAGCCAGTGAACCAAGACTCGTCTGTGCTACACAAGGT
This sequence comes from Phaenicophaeus curvirostris, assembly GCF_032191515.1. Lineage (NCBI taxonomy): Eukaryota > Metazoa > Chordata > Aves > Cuculiformes > Cuculidae > Phaenicophaeus > Phaenicophaeus curvirostris. The sequence continues at coordinate 5,025,620 of NC_091413.1, read as the reverse complement.
TCGAAGACAAACCAAGAACAGTTCCCATGTCCCAGAGAACACATCCAGTGTTCTCAGCTTGTTTTAAAGATCACATGAGGCACATGCAGCCTATCAATATGGTGGGCTGTGGCTACCAAATCTGCTCCTGGCTCTTTCACTGATCCACAGCCTGGCTTTGAGGGTATTTCATTACTTGTCTTCGCTTCTCTTTCCTCATCTGCAAACTGGAGTCTTACAATTCAGTATAGTGGATTATTCTAAAGGGTCTAGGTGTCATAATGGTACAAGTTGGCATGGAAAGGAGACGCAAGAGGATTAAACAAGACACTGTGTTCTCTGCTTTTTTTTAACATCTGTTTGCTAGCAAGAGGGAATACATGCCCAGGGAAGCACGCAACCCTTTGGTGCAGCTGCCACAGCTCCTTTACCAGCTAGGCATATACACGTATACATGTATACGGTGCTGCCTGCTAAAGTGCTGCTGCTGTATGTTTTCCCCTTGCTGTTCTCGCTGAGCTAGAAACTGGCACTAAACTGAAAGTAATTTCCTTTCATTTTAAATAAATAATAATTTAACAATGTATGCTGCTGAATTCATTCTTGCATCAAAGGGAGGATGATTGCACTTCCCAGTCCGGAAAGACAGAGAGGGGAAGAAGACACGGCTTTATAATTAAATTTGCTTTTCCTCCTTTCATTGTGCATCTCATTAAAAAAAAAAAAGAAAGAAAAAAGGAAAGAGAAACAAAAAAACCACACACAGAGCCTTGTGTTGTCTCAGCCTCAGGAAAAAAGGAAAAACTCCTCTTGTTTGCCTCTTGCTGCTACTTCCATATGACCACATGCATAACACAGGTAAGGAGACCCTTCCAGTTCTGCATGGGTGCCCAGCACAGCAGGAAGAAACAAGGCCATTTCAGTTGCTGCCTGGGAGAAGAGCAGAGAGCCAAAACCTGAAGAAGTTGCTAGGCATTTTCTTTGACATCTCATACATCTAATATGCTATTAGGAGCGCTATTCACATGTGGTAGAGGCAGTGCCACAGCCAAGGGCACTGCGACGTGCTTAGGATTATCAGGCAATTCACCAGCTTGCTGTGCTGCTGTGGCAGCCGCTCTCCCTGGCTGCTCTCTGTCCGGGGGCTGTTTTAATCAGCCAGGCTGATCAGAAGCCCCCATTCACAGATCTGGCATTGCACCTCATTGTATTGCTACAACTCTAAACCCAGGCACCAACATTTCTTGCAAGCTATGGCACCAGCAGAGATGTATGAACACCACTGAAGCTCTGACCAGCCTCCACAAGTTCTGGCCCGGTGTGCACTGGGTCTGGAGCCTTGGAAGCCAGCCTGAATCCTGCACTGTCTGCCCAGCAGGAACACCCTCAGCGGCTAGAGATTACTCACCTTTACAGAAACTCAATGCATCAGGGAACAGCAGGAAACGCTCTCATTCAATCAATGCAAAAAAGCACATTGCAGCACTCTCCATAATGAGCCTACACTCACAGCCATCTTCCCCTGTGGAAAAACAAATGATTCAGTATAAGGAGGCTTTGCTGTATTTAGTTTATGAGAACAGCAAAAATGTTTTCCTTAGTAAAAGCTATTGAAGCTACAGTACTTCGATATTGCCCAGGTTAACTCCTTCAGAACAACCTTTGCAGGGTGATCTCTTTCTCCTTGTCCCTGTGCTACACAGACTTGCACTCTCTGCACTGCATCCATACTTGCTTTAATCCCATGAGTGGACATCCCTTGATCTTGAAGGCAGCTCACTTTCAGCACAGACTTTGGCCTAAGAACTGTCTGAATTCTGTGAATCACTCTTTCCCTGCCTCTTCTCCCTTTGTACAAGGAAGGTTTTTCTCTTTGCACCTTCCACTATTTAGTATGGCAGAAAGGGAGGAGGAAATCACCTTCAGCTTTCCTCGCCATCTGCATCCCAAGTGCTCCAGTGGGATTCGGGCTGCATTCCAAATTGTTCCATTTGCAGTGGATCTGGGGCAGAGGGAGGACAAGCTGACCGTGACATGTCTCAGTGGATAGGGCTCCAGAGCAGCTAGATTCTGGGACATTTCTGTTCTGGCTACCCCAGATATTTCTGACTAGGGCTGCCGAGCACTGTCCCTCAGATAGCACCCCAACTTACCTGTGAATCTGCAGCATGGCCTGCTAAAAACAAACAGCTTTCCGACAGACAAAATTTAAACACAAGGAAATAATAAAAAATATAAAAGTGGCAATATTGTGCATTACAAAATAATGAAACCTCCTTTTCTCAATTTGTTTCTGCCCCAGACAGTGGCAGTGATCAGCACTTTACAAAAGATGCTTCTTCCACATCCTGGCATATGTTATTACTGTTATTAATAGGAAGCTGTTCCCGGGGGCAGCACTCTGCACAGGTACATTTATTTCCTTCACAGCCCTGTCACCCCGGTGCTGGTGCTCGAGCTCCCTACAGCACACCCCAGTACAAGGTGAGGGAGGCAGATGAGAAGTTAAGCACAGCTCTGCCACGCTCCAGACACAGCTTAGCCTTGTTCTGTCACTTAGGATGTGCCTGTTCTTAGTTTTATTGCACCATAATTGCATTACCTGTGTCTCATACCACAGCTGTTTCCTGTTCCTTTCTCCTAAATCAAATGTGCCCTTAGCAGAGAGAAATACTTGGACACTATCTGCCTCCCTCTAAGCCAGCAGGAATGGGAGATAGTAACAAGTCATTACTCAGTAACGAGGCAAACTTTCTCTTACTTTGTTTTTTGGTTTCCAAGTGCTGACTGATATCTTCTGCCTTCAAAACACGATCTGACATGTCCCTTCCATGGAACAACAGCTATTTCTCAGGAACAATAAGCAGGTACCTGCTTGAGTGTTACTATGACCACCTCAAGTTCCAAATCACTCCCTCACAGCAAGTCCTGGTGTTCAGACACGTGAGCAAGTAATGAACCGGGGCTTAACAATAAAACATGCAACAACAGAGCTGGAATAGCCACCCTCCAGCCAACCAAGAGGAGATACAATGAACAAGCAAGTCAGTGCATGCCTCTTTTTCTCCACTTGTCCACTGTTTATCTTATCTGCCTCAACAGCTCTGGGGAAGCAACACTGTCTCTCAGTATCTAATAGATCCCTGTCCTTTGGATTCCATATACTGTCACAGTAGCAATCACAGCAACAATCCAGCCTCAAATCCTGGCAAAACAAGGGCAAGGGAAGCATCTTCTCAGAAACTCCTCACTTAGAGAGTTCTTAGGCTGGGTTCAAAACACACAAGATGCATTCTCTCCCGAGACAGAAGTTGTGCTGAGCTCCCTCCTTTCCCTTACTTGCAGCAACTTTTGTGGGTCGCATTTGCCTTTCCTAGGTGGGATGAGGCTCTGGGCAGTCACTAAAGTGCTAAACCAACTCCCTGACAGTAATGCAACCCAGAATTTGTGAGCACTGGAGAAATCAATACAATTGAGAAGCTTAGCTCCTCTCTGCCCTCTGGCCATGTTCATCACCAGCACAAGTAACAGTGTAGAGCCATTTAATAACACAGCTCATTAGGCTTCTGACAGCAGGAGATGATGGAACTAAGGCCTCAAACATACAGCCTCCATGAGACTATTTGTATGTGCAGTTTCACCGCACACACAAAAGTTATACTTCCCAGCAGGTGAGGAACGCGTGTCTGACACAAGATCCAGAGGGAAATTCCCTAGGAAAATCATGTAGGATTTTCCCTGAGGGAAATGCTCAGAAACCTGCTTGGAAAATAGTTTACATGAAGCAGGTAGAGATGACATAGAAGAGACAGTTTTTTTGGATTCCCTACATCAAGAAAACAAACAGAGCTCAGTTTTGTTAGGGAAACTCCAGAACAACCACTTCTGGCTGGTCTGCTCTACATTACAACTTCTCTCTCCTTGCCCTAGGACCTTGAACTTAGGCTTCTCTGTTGCTTCAAATACTAATATTCATTGAGAAACAGAGACACAGGGGACAGCCGGAATCCAGTTCGGAACACCCTACAGTGGTGTTGAAAGCGTCTCACTAGCTGCAAGCTTAGAAGTGGTTTTCATATGGGGAAAGACCAGTCCCTCCATCAGGCAGCAGAAGAGAATAAGAAGCATCAAGACTTGCAAGGCACAGTTCTCCTGGTGGGACCATCATGCCACAAGCAAAGGCTGGAGGAACCAAAGGCATCAGTAAAACAACAAGGAGTAATATCCTGATCCCTTTGAAGTCAGTATTCCAAGACACCGCTGATTTTAACGAGCTGGGGGACTTTATCCACAGCCTATTTCTACACCCTTTATAATGCTATAAGGAGGTAGATGTGATGTGGAAGCAGGAGCAGGGCTCCTAGCTGTTATAGCCAAAAGGAAACATTTTGATCATTAACCTGATAAGCAAGCATGAAAACAGACCACTTCATTGCTGCAACAAGCCTTGCCACCCAAGGCATCACATGCTTCTTGGAAAGACACTCAGACTGATTTGAAGACTCCTAACAACAATCCATCACAATCCTAGGCAAGCTGTTCCAATGCCCTATTATTGCATTGTTTAATTTTTATTTCATGTCTAAGTGAGTCACACTCCCAGCTATTCACCTTCCAGGCACTGGATTTCTCTGTGGCCAGTCTGCTAGATTAATGAGCCTTCTATTATCAGCAATCTTCTCCTTGTATTTAAAGGCTGTGACCAAGTCACCTCCTTAGCTTCCTTAGTATACACCAGATGCAACTTCTTGGCACTGTCACATTTCAGAGAGTTGTGTAAGGATAAATACACACAAGTTGTGATTCTACAGTGATGGAAATCAGAATTTCCAGAAGTGCAGTCATTATTCAGAGCTGCTCACTGAGTTTATCTGCACTGGACATAAAGTTTTGATAAAAACTCACTGGCTTAGGCAGCTGTTTCTTTGCTGTTGGCTGGGTAAGTCAGATAGAACGGTTTCAACTGAAGAGCACAGAAGTGTGTAAATGTTCTTGCTGGCTCCTCCGAGCGCTTGTGCATGCAACTGCAAATTACTTCATAAAACCTCTGTACCAGCAAAATGTCCCTGCGTGACTATTTGGGAAAAGAAGTATCAGGAACAAACTGAGTCAGGTTTCCCCTAACTTCTTCTGCTTCTGACAATGTGATTCTGGCAAAAAAGGGGAACAGAACCAGTGCCCACAAGAGGTTTCATATTTTCAACAGAGCTCAGCACCTGGGTGAACCCAGGCTGCTCTTCAGAAAACCATACATTAGCAAGTTAGCTGAAATCATGCAGTTTAATCACAGTGCTTGTTTGTAATATGCAGCTTGCTATTCCGTTCTCATTCCAGCTCTTTGGCCATTGCCAGCGCTTTCATTTTATTATTCACGTTTTCCCCTTTATTTCCTTTAGGAATGTAGTGACTTATTTCTCATCTCCCTCCACCTCATGAGAGCTCATAAAGCAGCATGAAGGGCAAAAGATCTGAAGTACATTAGCAAACAGCAATGTAGCTGAACCAAAAGAATCAGAATTAAACTCAGATGGTTCTTGCCAGGCCACTCCCTGCTTTCTTATTCTCTACACAAACATATTTCTCTCAGCTTGAAATTAGCATTGCTTTTAAATGTTTTCACACTCTAAAATTGTTTCTAAATGTGCATATTAGGTGGTGAAACAACTTACTAAGTTAATCTACACAAGCTAACATTCATTTCAGCAGAAGCCTATTATACTTAATATGCCTTCTCCTCACTTCTCGGGACCATAAAACTCAGAAGCACTAATGAAACCAGCATACTGATTCTTAACCCAGTACTAAAGAGACCAGGGTATCAAAGACAATAAACAAAGCATACATTTTAGTTGTAGAAGCACATCTGTGCAAGAGACAACTGTGGAAGCTTAGCAAGACCTTGATATCCACGCTATATATACTGGCACTATAGCATTTCCCCAGGAAAATGTGGAGAGATGCTGCTTCCATATAGCTTTCCACACCGAAGAGTGTTCGGAAGAACAACTGTGTAAACAATATTTGCTTGATCTGAAAAAGCAAGATAAAATAATGTGGGTTGGGCTAAGTTTTAAACATAACTGCACCTTAAAAAAGCCTTTTGTCATGCTAGGCTTCACCTGTGGACCAGACCAGAGACTCTAACAGACCCTGCTGTCAGTTATAGACTCTAACCGGGCAACACCTTCATTCTTCAGGACACTTCTGATGGTGACAGAGCAGGTTACCGTCGGTGTGCAAGGAAGATGACAGTGCTCCAACCTTTGCCAGGGCTTCAGGAGCATACAATGCCTGCTCTGACCATTGGAAGGAATTCAGCACTCCTACAGTTAAACCACCTGCAAAAGCCACACAAGCTGCACTAGCAAAAACTCTTTTGCAGGTGTTAGTAGTATCTGTACAGAAGAAAATCATCAGGTGGTAGGAAAACAGCCTTCACAGACCCCTGTCCATTCATGTTTTTCACATCCCTTGCTGGTATGACTATCTGGTAAATCATTACCACTAGATCTGGAGCAGAATACAAAATGACTTTCAGCTGCATGTCTGTCAAGGACATAGGACTACAATAGGCAGGAGTTTGAAAGCACTCGGCTGCAAAATGGGAAGGGGGGTAATTTCAGGCATTAGTTTAATCCATATCTGAGACAGAACTGGGTCAGACTCCTGGGAAGATGCACGCATAGTATTGGCCAGGGAGGAGGGAGACAGTAGACCTTGTCTTGCCCACTTACCAAGACACATGCTTCCAATGGTGAAAGGGCTTTGCTCAAGCTACGTAAGTCCCACCAGGAAATGTCTGGCAGGTTCTTGCATTGTTGCTGGATTGTAACTGTTAAGCAAGGAGTCCAGAGATTTGGGGAATTTAGTTCAGGCACAGAAGGGAGAAGGCAATTTTCGAAGGAGTTTGGACAGCTGAAAGGTGGACAGATGTGCTTGGGACACTTTTGGGACATAAAGGACTGGGTTGAGGGTATGTTCCAGGCTGGATATGCACATACTGGGGACTGGGGACTGCTAGTGGGCTGCTGCCTCTGTGGTGGCAATGAGACAGCCTGAATACTAGGGAGTCTCTTCCAACCTGGTTATTCTATGATTCTATGAGTCCAGCTGGCAGCCTCCATAATCAAGGGGAGCATGGGATGCTCCCTGGGGAGTATACACTGCTAGACCCATGTGTTTCCTGCTCAGATTGCTGCTGCTACTCCACAGGAGAGAGAGATCTGGGGGAAAGCCTCAATCCATGCCTCTGCATTGCAGTAAGCATGCAGAGCCCCAGCACCCGGCAGAAGGGGATGGGATGAATGTGCCTGGCTCCACCCCAGTCCCACCCCTCTTCCCCCAAACCACAGCTGAGCAATCCAGTCTAGCTGGGCAAGTTGCTGCCTTCCTTCTCTCTTTCTACCTACAGGTTTGCCAGGGATGGAGTAACAGGGGCAGAGAATAAATCAAGTGCTATATCAGAGCATTCTATCCCTGACTGTGTAAAGAGCAGCTTTTGTGACTTCCTGATGTGATTTACCATACAATGACAACCTTTAATGTCTGCCGGTGTTATAATCTACTTTATCTTAATACAATCTTCCCCTGCTGAACCCTCCAGAGTCTTAACAGCTATTTTCAATGGAGTTTTTCTTATTATTATGACTTGATACTGTGATTACTGTCGCACTCCTGCTCTTTGTGGAAGGGGAAATTAATAAGTTTTTTCTTAAGCACTTTGCACCAGAGCTGAATACCAAACAGCCCCTGAGCTGGGTTCCTGCGCCTGCTGGATTCAATTAGGAACCTTTGCTCTGACTTTCCAAGACACAGCAGTTTTCAGATCAACAGCACGTCAGCACATAAGGCCCTGTTCCACTTCCCCCAGGCTCTCATTTTGGAGAGGAAAGGAGACAGGCACAGAGGGAGAAATACACGGCTTTTCTTCTGCTCTCCTCTGGCTGCCCCACTCGCGTTGTTTCAGGACTATGGAACCCTCATCATCTCTCGACTCGCCAACTGCTAAGGCAGCAGGAGAAGCAGTGGCTGCATGAGCAGCCAGGCTCGGAGCCCAGGCTGCAGAGCTAGTGCCAGTATTGATCAGGAAAACTGAAAAAAGTAAACAAACTCTCTGTAATTACTCACCTTGATGGATGCCAGTAGGTTTGTTCGCTTCCTGCAAAGATGCCAATAGCCTAACAGAGCAAGCATCGGCATTTTGTAATAAAACCATACAGGTAATTAAAAAAATCCTGACAGGACTACAAACAAGAACATTATCTATTAACTGTTTCAGTGGAGCAAGAGGGAATGGATAGTCAAGATTCTCCTTCATTTGAGGGGGCACAAATTTAATGGATACTTGAATAACAGCTGAGCCAGTAAGGAATCACATACTTCTCTGCCACAAAATACTCCCTTAGATACTACAGCATTCTTAAAGATCTCAATAGGATTTAGGGCCCCTCTGCATTGTGTATTTGTTCTATATCAACACCTCAGAGACTTATCTAAAAACAGCAAAAAAAATCTGGAGGGAAGAAGGTTTGTCCTATTTTGCAAATGAGAAGCAGAGACACAGGAGCTGACTTGTGTTTCACCAGTCTCCTCCTGAAGCACGCAACATCCTGCTCTGCTAAGGTCCAATCCAGCACTCTTCCCATTAAAGAGTGGAGCAGAGGCCACACCTGAGCTCTATGACAGATAAACTCTGGGAAAGAAAGCAGAAAACAGCAGTTAGTTGCTGGCTATCCCACATTAATCTGACTTGGAGTTATGAGGGAGAGAAGGGGCAGTGGGGGAATAAACAGTCAAAAACTGTGGGCTACACACAAGGTTCAGTGAGGATCTTAAACCATTTCCTCTATAGTGCACATCAGTAGCAAAGAGCCCTCTCAAAAGCAGGGACAGAAATTAGAGGAAAGGAGGGGCAGTCCATAAGGTGAGTCACAGACTGCTAGAGACTTCCCCATCACCATGGCCAGTGGGTGGTTTCAAATTCCAGAACCAGCAGCCGAAGAGGCAGCTGAAGAATCGAACATGCTCTCTGGCAAGCTGACAGTTCATCATGTACCTAAGTCCAGCAGCAGGCAATGCAGGCTGGCACAGAAGAGAGCACACAGCAAAGACTCTGCAGAGAAGGAGCCCTTCTCCTGGGGTGCCCCAGCAGCTCAACACGCTGGCTCGGAACGGCCCAGCAAGAGCAAGGCAGGCTGCCCGGCTCACGGTTCTTAGGATACTCATAACTGGAGCAATGTCCTTTCTTTCTACAAGGGCATTTCACCAAAACCATTGTCTCTCCAGCTGCCTTCCAGAGTACATCAGACACCTTCTTGCTCATTACTGATACGCTCAATGAGCCTCTGATACTGGTCCACTGACAGGCAGGAAGCAGGGAGCAACAGATCCTATTTAAACACATTAAGCACCTGGCCACACCAGGGGCTGGCAGCGTATTAGCTCCATACAACTCTTGTTGAAGCCAGAAAAATCTAGGTACAGGCTTCAATGAGACTTCGGTTTGGCTGGAAAAATCACAGATTTCTGACAACTTGCTAAATATTGAGAATTACTCAATTTCCTTCCTTTGGGGTACCTGAAAGATATCATCTTCTTACCAAGAATCATGAGCAAGGAACTGTGACCTTCAGATGCATCAATATTAAAGGACAACTGCTCTGGCCAGCAACTTAAGAGGAGATTTTTGAAAGAAAGGTCAAACACTTATGCCATGTGCAGCACAGATTAGACAAGATTGAAGTTAGAAAGCAGCATTCAATGGCTAAGGGGGCATAGCCACATCCTGCCATTTCCCAGCTTGTTTCCTCTCAATCACAGAGCAATTAATTTATTAATGCTTCCGCAGCATTAAGGTTTAACGAATAGTGCTATGGGCATGTCAGCTATTTCTTTGCCAGACTCAGACCCTGATGCAAAGTACTACCATGAGCATAGATCAGAACAAAATGTGATATCAGGTAAGTAATGGGAAGACGCAGAGATACCCAGATTAAAGCCATGTCACTTGGGTGACTCATGAGAATCATAAGAGTCACTAGGGCTTAAGCACAGAGCACAGAGTCGCTAGATCTCAGAATGACAGCTGGGAGAGGAAATGTGGATTTTTTAATTATTTTGCCTCTGGGGAATGTTTCTTGCTCACAGAAAGAGATAATTAAATCAACAATTAAAGCCATAAAGATTTCTGAATCACAGACAACACTGCATTGTATCTGACCTCTTCTGCTTTGCTTACAGAGCATAGAAGTGATCTCACTGATCTAAGAAACTTAACTGCCTGGTGCATGGAAGTCAAAGCCAGACAAACCTGGGTAGTGGGAAGAAATTGGAAAAGCAGCCAGGCTGTCCTGGAGAGATATGGGGTGTGCAGGGACAATGCCACCTTTGAACCAGCTCAGCTGGGGCCCCAATCATCTTTGGAGGCTTTGACACCACAAAAATTGTAAGGATTTTTTCAAACTGCACATTGACAGGGATAGCGTGAAACTCCCTTGATGTAAGCAATACTTTCCAATGCTGCTCCTTTGAACTTGGCAGACAGGCAGTACCAGTTAGCCTGGGAGCTAGAAAACACAGCACCACAGGGCATGTTCAGCCAGCAGCCTCAAATGGAACAATACCATTCCTATTCTTTACCACCAAGAGCTCTCTCTCATCTACAGCTACAAAAAAAAGCCAGCAGACTCCTTTACCTCCACACAACAGGTAATAAATATTTCTTATTGTTTATAAAAGCATCATTCAAGAAAATTTTGAGTACAGGAAAGAGTCGTAAGGCAGAATATCTTCTAAAAGCCTTTTTGGTGGCAAAGCAGCCTTATCAGTGCATAGGAAAATTCCCAAGGCAGCTTGTATTCTAAAACATGTGGGAAATAACATCTCTCAATGACTCTTCTCCAACACAAAAGAGTTTGTAACAACAGCACTGACAGGATCTGAAGCTGGAACTCCAGATTTTCAGCTTTGACAATGGAATTATTGCACATTATTCTTTCTAAGTAAATTAAACCCATTAATCATCATAATTAGTAATGCTCTGTGTCAGTGATATGGTAACAGAGCTAGTCATTATACTGTGCTATTAAGAAACTAAAGAATGATACTACAGCCACTACATGCTGTTGCTGTCTCTGGCTGGCTATGGAGGAGTATGCTAATGCCCAAGGCTTGAGAAGGACTCCAACTTCAAAGAGATATGAGGGCAGCAAGAGATACCATCTCTCTCACGCTGGCATTAAAGCCCTGGGGATGCTGAGAGATAGCAGAAGAGAACAAATCCATCCTTAGTATGCTTCTGCTTGAGCCAGTTCAAGCATGGCAGAAATGATTCTGGCCCGCAAGGTTTCCCTTCTGATTTATACCTAGAAAAGTCAATGTCATTGAAGTGTGACGACATCTCCAGTCGCATGTCCTCAGGGATGGCCTGGGTTGTGTGCAGAGTCTCTCAGGATGCTGAACTTTCGCACAATTGCACTGGCACTGCTCTCATCAACATTTCGGCATTGTGTATATTGGAATTGCATTAATAACGTGGTTACCAAACATTAAAGATCCATCCATTGGCAGATTTTGATAAACATTTATCACAATGCAAGTGTCTTATACCAACACGTAACATGCCACACTCAGACACTAGGCAAGTGCTGAGTCTTTACAACTTGTTAATGATTACCTTAATCTGGTTGTAGCCCCCTTTTCTTTGTCTGTGCTTTGTTCTATGCATAGGTCACAAGTGGTAGAGGGCAGCCCATGTGCGAGGTGCAATTTAACCACAGAACAAAGACTCCTGATGCCCCAAAGAGCTTACTAGCCAGGTAAATCACATCAAATAGGTTTCTCAACAAGTTTGGGGTTTTTTTTCTTCTTTTGCAAAATGTCTCTGGAGAGATTTGTTTTACCTAACAGATGTTACTTGAAATCAGTTACCAAAATGTTCCACTAATTTCATTTCCTATACCACTCAGTAGTTGGGCTGGGTTGCTTAGTTACAATTGTCATTTGGAATTATTTTTGCTCCATGACTTGATAAACAATGAGTTACTTGATTGATTCTGATGTTGATGCTGACAGAAATGGAATTTAAAATCTCCTTCTCTCCTGCCTAGTATAATTGGATCACTTTAATGTTATAGGAAGTGACCACAAAGGAATCAGTTTGGATAACTCGTTGATAAAGTATGTTCCTTTTAGTGAGGTCAGCAAGACAACTTACCTCAAGTATCACAAAGGCTGAAACAAACTGATGCAAACAGATGCCGATGTGGCCTTTTATTCTGTGACGTGCATGTACCTGTAGAGGCAATGTGCTCACATATATCTGTGCTTGGTAAGATGCCATCATCCTGTAGTAATTGTCCTTCCAGTCATATTTCTACAACATGCCCTTAGGAGAGGTGCCCAAACTAGTCACAAATATGAGATCCAGCAGATCCTTGCAACGTGTCTCACTAGACATCAGTTTAAATCTTCACCCTAAGCAATAGCTTTCAACTTCATGATTCCTCCTCCCCCATTCTCTAGTACCCCCCTTCCCTTAACACACGCTCCACTCTATTCTCTTCACATTACATCCTTCCCCCACATATTATTTTGCCACCCCTCCCACACCAGCTGCTTCTAAACCAGCCAGCTTACTCAGTAACACAGTGCTCGCCCTCCCAATTCGAGCATTTCTTATGTTGTGAGCTCCATCTAGTGATGTACCTGAAGCCTTATCTTCAGCTGATCTTGATACTGCGTGCAAGGTGTTTTGTGCTGGACACATGGGATCTGGGATTGAACAGCACTGGGATAAAAAGCCTTCCTGCCAGTTGGAATTTCTCTGAAGGCATCAGTAATTACAGCATATCAACATCTAAGAGCTGCTGAGCAGCACTGCAGTCAGCTGGGGAGCTAGGTAGAAAGCTAGAGGAAAACAGTGAAACAAAGACCAGGTGCTTCAAAGAAGACTGCCTTTACGTCAGTCATAGACAGGTCCTGGCAATGCTCTGCCATGAGACAGAGCTCCCACCCCAGTTTCCTACTACAGCTGTCAGTAGCCAACCCTTTTAGCAGAGCCTTTTCCATAGTCACACGCTGAACGGGCTGGACCCCTGGTGTTGCAGAATGGTGCTCGCATATTTGCTTCAACCATGCTAACTGCGTAGTCAGAGAAAAACCGTTACTTCTAACCAGGTTCTGTAGCAGCAGAGCATTTGGGCTTCTTATGCCACCAGCAAAAGGCTTTCCATCAGCACTTGCTAAAACTCAGCAACAAAAGCCAATAAAAAGATGTCAGAGAAGAATAAAGCTTTTTTTTTTCCCCCTGTCTATCTGTTTGCCTTCATAACTGCACATGACACTGATGCACAAAGCACAGCATCATGGGTGAGAGGACAATTCCAGTGAATCTGGGATTTGGTGGAAGCTGTCAAACTGTTGTGAGTGCCACCCCATTTCCCTGTGGAGTCAATGCAGCACCTAGCCGCGTGTCTGCACAGAAGCAGAGAAAGCCACAGTTGTCCCGCTCAAAGACAAGTTTCATCAGCTGTGAGTTCTCTCAACCCTTGAGGTCTATCAAGTATATTGCAAAGGATCTTCATTCTTCTAACCAGATGTGCCAAAGAAGTTTCACAGTAGAGGATAATAAGTGCTTTCTTAGCCCCCAGAGATTTCACAGTGCAGCCTGCTTGAGTGCTGCAGTTGCTCAAGCAACTGGAGAACCTGGGAATCCAAGTAGAGGAAAACATTGCCTACAGAAGAAACAGGAAGAATATCTTACTTTGTGGGCTCAAATACCCACACCAACCACTAAACTTCACTGTATTTTAGAGACAGTGAAAATGGATGGGCCTTGAGGTACTATTTATGGAGGGAACAGAAACAAAAATGGTGTAGAGGCTAAATAATGGAAAGAGGATCCTTTATATGAATCCTCAGATCTTTCCAACTCCAGGCATAGCATCTCTAGACACAAAGCCAAGGAAGTCTCTAGCATATTTCTTTCTGCGTGCTCAGAAAGCATTTGCTGTTGTATCATATTTCATTCTGATTTTTGACCTCTTGCTCCACACACTACTAACGAGCTGGCATTGAGGCTGACACACTTTTAGAATCACAGGCAAAGCTCTGAAGATCAAGGAGGATTAGATTCCCAGCAGGGGAAGAAATACCACTACTTGGAATAAGACAGAACCTTCTTGTAAGCCTGCAAATCTCCAAATTGCCTCATTCCTCAATGGCTTTTCTCCACTAAAACCTCAGCCTGAATTTTACATTCAGTTATCCTGTGTTGCTCGTTTGCTTCTCCTCTCATTTTGAACCTCTTGGATGGATTTTGTGGGGAGAGTAGGCTTTATCTACTGCCAAATCCCATTAGGACCACAGAGTATATGTCATGCAATATAAAATAGGTTGTGCCATGTCTCAGCATTCCTGGGCACAGTGTGGCTGTCTAAGACTGTCAGCCAGGTCCCTATCCATTTGTAACACTCAAGTCTGAGCACAGACTTCAGTGAGATCAGTTTCAGACCCCTTTACAATAACAACTGTAATATAAGAATGCAGATAGAAAGAAAAATTCACATTACGCATCCTCTAGCTGCTCTCCCCAGGTCTCTCCCTCTTTGGGAGGCTGGCAAATTTGGTTTCCTGGAGACGTTTCACTGGGCTACCAGGGAACAAGGAGCACAAATCAGATTATTCATTGCAAGCCGAAATGGCAGAGGTTCCACAATAAATTGGACTGCAATCTTGTTTACCTGCTTTATCCTATTCCTGCTTTGGAGTAACAATTTCACAGTCAAGTCTGTAGTTTAATATTTAAAATGTTCTCCCTCTCAACTCCCTCTGTCAAGGGAGATCACAGTACTCTGAGACAAAGTGTTCAATAGATGCTAAGACTGCAGAAAAATAACATAAACCTAAACCAGATAGTACCTTAATCTCAAAAGATAATATTTTGCCAAGACATTCTAAGGCAACAGAAACATATCTATACTTCTCTCTATATCTATCTACAGTGTTTAAGGTTGCACCCCTCATTCTTGTAAGATTCATGAAAGATTTATGAGTTATTCAGCCACTCTGAGTTGCTGGGATATTGCTAATAAACCTTCCTCTTACTCCTATTGTTACATTTCAGCAGCTCCACAGCCGTTTCAGGCTTTTAAAGTATACAGAGATTCCTTTTTGTTGAAATATTTTAATATCTGCTTCCCTAAGATGAACATCAAGTTTTGCTACTCCGTCAAATCCATCATTTTCCACTCTCTCAAGATAACTTAGAAGCCAGGCAGACAACACATTAATCCCTTGTTAAGACAGGAGTGGAAGTTGATGAGAGGAACCTCTGAAAGTAGATAATGAGTATCTGCAAGTGCTCTATCCCTTCAAGAATTAAGCAAAGGTAGCTTTCCTGAAAGTAAATTCAGGACTCTTATCACCACAAAGGACATACCGGTACACTGCCAACATTTAGCTCAGCCAAATAAAAGCCTTCAAGTACCTTTGAGGACCCATCCAAGTATAAGCATTGTGCAGCAAAGACCGCTGAGATTTTTATCTTGTCGACTCTTCCCCAAAAGATGGGTCTCTTCTCCGACCTAATTCCATGCCCTCCTTTCCCCCTGCCACAACTCGTTCTCAAGTCCTATGCAATTCATATCCTTAATTTCAAGGAAATTTCTGAACGACTGTGGAAAAGACACTAAGTCCATCCTTGGCAGACCACAGGTTCCCCTCTTCTGCAGACTCTCAGAGCTGAGATGGTGCTTATCCCTACTCACCTCCCAAAGGTGAGCTGGGATAAGAAGGATGAGCTGCCTGCATTAGGCCACTAGACGTTGATGGGATCCGTCCACAATGTTTAATATATTTTCGAAAGAAACCAGAAGACAAATCATAGAAACTCTTGCAATTGTTTCCCTAGGACAAGAAACAAAGTTTACGCCATCAAATACGCTCTGTTACCCAGGAGCTTGATTTTCCAGTTTAAGTTTCCAGATCTCCATGCCATATCTTCCAGGTTCCCTCCAGACTGAAGGAAGTGATGCCTAAGTGCTGTCCAAGCTTCAGGAACACAGCCGCTCAGCCTTAATAAGAGACACAGAGACATTCTCCTTGTCAACACTAATACAGGGCTATGTGCAGCTTCTCCAAGAGGCTTCAGTTTGAGCAGATTCTCCAGAGCACACGGTGCATGAGTCCTTTAGATTTTAATCCTTTAGCTTTTTAATCTTTTTTTTCTTCACGGTCTTATCATGCACTGCAGAGTTTCCAGCGATTAAGCCCACAACAGAAGGAGGTAAAATTCCCCTGTAGACAAAAGCAGAACACATGAAAGGAAGTCCTGATTCAGCCTCTCATCAGCAAGTCCTTCCCCAGAACTAGACCTGGGGAGATCACCTAGAAAAACATCTAAACTACCGTCTTCATTACTGACAAAGCTTTCATCACAACACTATGTAGCTCGGAGTCTTAACAGATCTGTCATAACAATGTGCTGGCAAGATGAGAATGATTATGCCTGGTTTTCAGATGAGGAACTGACACCAGGAAAGCAAAGCATCTGATCCACTATCGGGCACAAGACCTGTTCCTGAGCAAAGAATTTAACATGAGCCTGCAAGCTGCAACTAATGCCTTGACCACCAACTGCTTCTATAATTTACCTCCTAAACATAAATCACAGAATCATAGAATCATAGAATAGTTTGGGTTGGAAAGGACCTTAAAGATCATCCAGTTCCAACCTCTGTGATAGGCAGGGTCACCTCCCACTGGATCAGGCTGCCCAAGCCCCATCCAACCTGGCCTTGAGCACCTCCAGGGATGAGGCAGCCACAAATTCCCTGAGCAAACAGTGCCAGGGCCTCCCCACTCTCATAGTGAAGAAATTCTTCCTTATGTCCAGTCTAAATTTGACCCTCTCCAGTTTATACCCATTGCCCCTCATCCCATCACTACAAGCCTTTGTGAACAGTCCCTCCTCAGCTTTCTTGTAGAGAAAATAAATGTCAGTATGAAGCAAGCCATTTTCTTCCTCAGTATTATTCCCAGGACAGATGACTGCAGCGGGCATGGACTTGTACTGAGTTTTACTGTTTGATGCTCTCAGGGCTGAGAATCCTCTCCCAAAATGTATCAGTGTCATTTTTAGTGGTGACAGCAACATTCCAAGCATCAGCCAAGCAGATCATGCACCATTACAGATTGACTCTACAGCCTCATAATTTCTGTCTTCTCTGCACCCAAACGAGGCAGTCTGGGGCCATGTGAAGGTGTATTTATGCACTGTGAGGCAGCACACCTGCATGTCAGAGAGTGTAGGCACAGCACAAACTGCTCATTGATGTTTCTGTCTGACGTTCGAGTGACACAGGCATAGCAGGAGTTCATGAAAGCAGGGAGACTTCAAGCAGAACGCAGCCTGGGGATTAAGGAGCCAGTTTTCCACAGACTTGTCAGAAATCATGAGAATTAAGAATGCTTGGAATTTCACTTTCTTTTTACCCAGAGAGGATTCTGTTCTTAATTACAGTTGGCAGCCACAGTGGCCACCTCATTTGGCTTTGTCGGGGTTGAATTCTATTACATTCAGAATGGAAAACAACATGCCTTCCTTAAGTCTAAATCACCTTGGACACATGTCCAAAGCAACTCTGGACAGCTGGTTCCTTTGTGAGGAGTTCCAAGGAATAGGAACAGTGTAGTGACAAACTTCTTTGGGCTCAGAGTTTTCTCTTAGAGCATTTTGGCAGAGTGAGCTTTTATTGCTCTCCTTCCCTCTAAGCTCATCTTCCCTCCTCCATGAAATGAACAAACAAAAAAAAGTTAAGGACTAGCAAATAGTTTCACTTCTTGGTCTTATATCCATGACACCACTGTGTGGCCTCGACTGGGCTGCTTCAGCGCCCTGCTCCGTGATTTCCCCGCTGGCTGTGTGGAGATGGGTAGCTGAGAGGCTGCAGGCAAGCTCTTACCCTCCACAGGAGAGAATAAGAACTGGTTAACCCATGAATTATAGGTGCATTTATGAGAGATTGTCCTGGATGCTTTAAGAGCTGGAAAAAATGAATTTTACATCTCTTGCTGGATATAACAGTCACACCCTAGAAATGCTGGTTTTACAGTGTTATCAATTCCTCCCAGTTATGCAACACACAGAGAGAGAATTACACCTATGCATGAGACAGAGATAAAATTTGGGAGCTCTCAGCTGCTTTTCTTCATGGTGCCATTTAAACATAGCCATAGCATCAGTTGTCTCTGCCTCAGCCTAGGATTTTAATGAGCACATGTGAAAAAAACCAATTAAATTTGTACCTTGACAAAGATCACCCCCTTGTATCTCAAAAAGGAATGGCCCACATTATTTCATTGCGGATGCTATTTTCTTCTTTCATAGCAGATTATGCACAGTTAGGCTCTGGGAAGCCTGTCTCTGCTCATTGCCCACCAGCATGTGATCACTGAAATAACCGCTGTCAGACAAGCTGCACAGTACATCCAATCCCACTATAATTTCAAAGCCTGCAAATAGAGAACCTGGAAATCTTTGCTAGAGCAGTCTGGAAACTGAAAAAACTGGGTCTCTTCCTTGCTAAACAGACTGTAGCAGAAAGATGCTCCTACATCTCTTGCTGGCAACAGGATCTGGCATATGCAAAGAAACACACTGAAAGTTTAAGGACTCTTGTAGAAAACCTGAAGACAACATGACCTAGAGGAGATAATCAGAAGCTGCCCTGTAGGAATTCTCTTAAAGAAATTTAGATTGGTAAATTGGGACCTTTAGGCAATAGAGGCAGCAATATAAAGGCTATCTAGGTAGCTCAAGAACCAGAATTCACCTCTGGGGGCATTTGAGGTCTGGCCTGTTCCTCCCACTCTGTGGTTGTCTGCCTGTCAGAAGAGGGAATGTTTTATCATTCTCTTCCAAAACTTTCCAACCCAACTAAGACCTTGACACACTGAGATGGAAAGAAAAGAACCTGCATCAAATCTTTAGAGAGTAAACACCAAATAAATTTGTCACTCTCTATATAGCATCTCCTTTTATTCCTCTTTCAACAGCCCTGGGATTTTAAGCACACAGCATACTTAAATGCAGATTGGAGGATGGGAGGGCATATGAAGCACAACAGCAAGGAGAGGGAGTTTGACAAGAAAAGCAAGAGGGATGCAGGTGCTCTGAGTACACAAGGTTTCTGGATGACTTATTCAGTAATATACTATCAATTATGCTGATGCTGTCTCAGCTGCATTAACTCCTGGTGAACAGGAGGCAGTTGGGGAGACAGATTCGCTGTTCTGTCAATCATTATCAAGAGCAGTCTTCCTCGCTTCTTCAAGCAGGTACATGTATGCTCTGTTCTGCAGAGGAGTTACTGACAGCTTCACAAATTTCTGCAGGTGTCCAACTGCCATCCGTTGCTTTCCCACCTGACTTTTCTGGCAGGTCCAGGTAGGGAAGCTCACACCACTGGTCTACCCTCCGTCCCATAATAGTACTGCTGGTCTGGCATAAACTCCTCATGCTCAGTGAGCATAATTGCAGACCACCCCTAATGCAGAAGATGAGGGCTCAAACCTTTCAAATGTTTTAAGGAGCTCCCTTGAATGCACTGCACTGCCAGATGAGCCATCCTGCTGCCTAGGAAGTGTTTTAAGACCCTTGGAGGGAGGGATTCCCATGGGGCACAGTGTTTATCGCAAGCACAGCACCACGCACAATATGATCCACCACACACCGATGTCACCGCCCCTACAATAATTCCTCAGCGTACAGTATAAGAAGCAAAAATGATGCCAGTCTGTTTTCTCTTCAATTCTCCTAGCTGGTCCGTGCCACCACTTGTCTGCTGTTTGCGAAGAGAGTTTTTGTGCTTGTGGATTTCTGTTTCTGCTTCTGGATCTACAATAATCCCATAATTGTGATGCCAAGCAGCGGCCAAAGACGATTTTATCACAGTCTGTATAATGTGTAAATACCATTAAGTTAGACGGATTTTCTCATTAATTCTCCGTCCCAGTGACAAGCCAGGAATTAACACAATTGATTTTCCAGTCCCTGCTCATTATCAATCATCCAAGAACTTAGTCACATCTCGCCTGTTCCACCTGGGTCCCAGCATTTATTTGTAGACTTCAACATATATTACACTAAAAACAATGGCCATTGCAACCCCTGTGCTCAAAACCCAGACAAGAACAAACTATGTATGTTCCAAACTCCTTTGGTGGGAAACTTCCCACTCCATACCACTGTCCTACAGAGAACACGCAGTGGGCAGCTTAAGGAACAGCCCTTTTTACACTGCCTGTCGCACTAATATTTTCCATCTTGCAAACAAAATACATGCACACATCTGTGTCACTCTCTAAAATCTTCAAGAAAACAACGGTCCATATGGTGTTTATTTCCTGGAGATGCTCCATCGGAAATTAATAGACGCTGTATAGTATTTATATATATATATATATATGTATATCCGCTAACTTGGGTTATACACTGTGTAAATCTACGCTGGACTATACACTGCATAAAGCTACCCACTCATCTCTCTATAGCTCACCCTAGAAAGAGGAAACACAGACAGCCAAACGCTTTTTCTGTGAACAGAAACAAGCAGATTGCTGTTGACAATGAATAGTTCTGAATCCTCCTTACAGAGGGCATCTGCTCTTTTGGTACATGCAGTAACAAGGGGATTCATAGACCAAAACCATCTCTCTCATCCAATGCAGAAAGAGAAGTTCACTCTGGCTGTGACAGGTTGGTAATAATGTGTGTTGAATGCTTTTGTTTTGCTAAACTGCGGAGGCAAACCTCTTCTTGACCCAATAATCATTTTAAATCTTGTGAGGCAAATGCTTATTCAGATGCTTGCTAATAATGAAGCAGCTGCCTTTTATCTGCATCTGCAACCCCATCTTCAGTTTTGTTCTTGTAGACAGTTCTCAGTCCTGCCATGTGGTATTGAATTCTGTAAATCTAACATGAAATAGTGGGGAAGAAAGAGGAAAGTCTCCTCCTAGGCATTTGGAGTGCACAGTTATTCCCACAAGCTCTCTGCCTCATCCTCAAGGGCCTGTAAATAAGTGTAGACTTTTAAAGTCATTAGCTCTCTGCTTCATCTGAATCCAGAAAGTACTCAAGACAGGCTTAGAGATGGAATTATCACTTGGTAATAATAATCTTCACGGCAGTTATTTAAAGATAATTCTAATCTTTTTTATTAGGTGACTTTTGAAAGTTCCAGTGCAGGGAGATGGTACAGGTTTGGAATACTAAACAATAAGAGGTTAGAAGGGATATTTCAATCTGGTGGCTGTTTCTACAGATAATTGGATTCCTAAACCCTGAAAGGTTATGATCTCAGTTTACTCTGCTGGGACAGAAGGTGCCCCACTGTTCTTTTATCACATGATCCAGTGCAGACTCCGGCATTGCCTATAAGAGACAGGTAACAATTGGGAAATCATCACAGGAGAGAAAGAACAAGGTAGTTGCAAATGGAGGGAAGTCAGGCTCTGATAGATAAGCTTCTCTCTTGTGTTTCTTCCTCGAACAGAGTGGCATACACCTTATTCCCAGCTGCAATGTCCACAAACGCAAAGGATAGAGAATCATAGAATGGTTTCGAGTTGGAAGGAACCTTTAAAGCCAATCCAGTACAAACCTCCTGCAGTAAGCAGGGACATCTTCAGCCAGATCAGATTTCTCAGAGCACCAGGCTGAGTGCTCTCGCTAGCACCCCAGCTGTCTAATCTTGGTGCGTCATCCCACAGCTTGTCATGGGTAAGTCAAATATTAGTGCCCTCCCCTTTAAGTCAAGTTCAAAGCTCTGCCAATGAGCCTCACTTGCTTGTGAGCAATGATGATAAAATCCATTCTCTAAAGGGTGCTGGCTGTTCATCTTGCATGCAAGAGCTCGCTCCTATCTAAGCAGAGCCGAATAAATACCTCCTCAGCCAAGATCTGGCAGCCCACCATGAAGCACTCAGAAGATAAGTTGTCTAGGTACTATTGCTGCTGTGTTGTCAGCTTTCTCCAAGGCTACGGCACTGAAAGGCAATACCATTAGCAGAAAAGCATAGAGATGGGGAGGTGTTCTATTCTTTATAGAGAAATCATATGAAATCACAAAATAATCTCTTGAGGACTGTGAAGTGCTTGGCTGCAGCACAGAGGAGCTTATAAATACAGCAGAACTAAGGTAGCTCTTGTTAAACATCTTCACAAATGCAGAACAAAACACAGAGAGCAAGTAAAACACACTATCCCCTTCTCAGCTGGAAATAAAGAGCAAAACATCAATGGACTTAATCCTAAATCAAGAAAAATTAGGAGCATAAATCAGCAATGGTGTCTAAGGATCATTTCACCAAAGCTCATGAGGTTCATAGTCCACCTGGTGTCTCCTTGGTGTCATGCAAAGACTCTGCCTATTAACAAGGAGAAGGAATGTATCTCTGGGAAAGAATGCATCCTCAAGGAACAGCTCATTTCTGAATGAGACACTAAACAAGGAGAAGAGGAATAAAGATCATGGACAGTCAGACAAAATGATGTCACCTTTCAGGTACCTAAAGTGGCAGCAGCAGCACAAGGAGCATTGCAAAAAGGAAATTTCAGCCCTTGCAGTTCCTGGAGATAAATCAACCCCCATGGTTTGTTAATATGGGTAAGGTTGACTGCACACAGATGATTTTACAGGTTGTCAACTACATGTTTTGAGCAGCCAGGGATCTTGTCTGAATCCTGTCACACACCAGTGCTGTCTCACAGATGACATTTTGCTGGGTTTTTTCCAATTCACTGTAGCCTACGAAGATGTGCACTACATTAGGTAAAAAGAATTTCTAATAAGCGTGCTAACAGCCTGCATGAGAAAAATACGAAGACTTTTTAAGGTTATACTGTAAATAAAACAAACAAAAAAATCTATCAGAAACTAAGACTTTCTCCTTTATCAATGGCTGAGCTCATTCTCCCTGCAGCCTGGTAAATACATCCATTCGCCTGTAACTAGGTTTATGGCAGATTTCAAATTGGAACAGATTTTTATAGCCCAACCTTGAACTCCAGGAAACACTGAATCCCACTTGGTGAGGCAATAAGACAAAGCTGCAGCATCAGCCACAGAGCCCGGCTCCAGGACAAAGCACAGGGACTGACATTAGGTGATAAAGGGAGCTAAGAGAGGGACAGGGGCTGAGCACACCAAGTTGCTGCTAGCCAGCTCCCTCACGATCAGAAAGACTCCTAACACATCCCAGTAAGTCCTAGACAGCTCTTACAGGTCTATGAATATACAAAGCTCTGCCAGATCCCCTGTGCCTTATTCTATTTCAAGTCTTGGTTCCCCATATACAGATCTTCCAGCTCACTTCAGTCCCCCTGAACCATGTATACATGCTATTCTACCCATCCAGGATGTCTACAGCAAGCACTGATTGAAATTATTATTCAGGGGCCAGGCAGCAAGCCAGGGGTCTGTCTTTACTGTCACTCACTTGGCAGTGACTGGAACAATTTATAGCAAATTGAAGTGTAAGGACTTGATAATGAAACTATTTCATTTCCATCTCTGATTCAGCTGCCACCTGTAAAACTGCAGCCAGGAACAGGCTCTGGAAATGCATTATAAGACCATTAGACTTCCCCAGGGCACTGCCTTCACCTTTTTGCCCTTACTGCTATGCCCACTCATGTCAGCTTTGTTCTTGTGAATGACTCTTCCTCTAGCCGGTCCCTGAGCTGACCAAGGACCCCAGACTGATTTACTACCACAAGGACATAGAATAATGCAGCTCTCTGCATCTTTTACAAACAGGTATCACGTACAGAGTTCAAAGCTCTCAGCACTTAAGTATCCTTTCCTGTCCAAGTGGGCTGTCACCCCAGCAAAGGGGAAGCAGTGCCTGCTGGAACACCATCATCTCTTTGGACAGCTGTTCTACATCAAGGACAGAAAACAGGGCACACACTGGGTTTGGCCACTGACATTTTACAAATGCCTGTGCTGGTATTGTGAGCTCCTGTGGCAGGAGCCACTTTCTGACATTCACACCTGGACTGGCACCATATGATGATGCCCTTTCGATCAACGTCAGCTCCATCCCCAAGGTGCTTTATGTTCCTATTTCAGCCAAACTGTTTAAAGCTACACAGGTTCTAAATACAACATTTCTGTATGCATCACCATAGCCTGGCAATTTGGGTCAATTTTACCAATAAAGCTCCTGTTTGGCAGATGAAAATTAAATAGTGTCTTTCACTATTCCCATTGCAGGACAGACATTTCTACTGCACTATCTTCCTGGGACTCAAACCATTCCCTGTCCCTTTCCCATACACAGGGCTTCAGAGAATTTCAGCTTCCCCCAAAAACTGCTAGCAGGAGAGTGGTGACAAGGATGGTCAGGTTTTCAGTATAAGATGAAGAATCTACATCAAATTCAGTTTTCCCTAGAAGGTACAAAGCCTTGCTGAAGTAAATGCTGAAAACATTTTTTCCCTTCAACTCTTCCTTCATAAGATGCTTTTTATACAAGTTGGAATGCAACACGCATCTCTCCCCCACAAAAAAAAAAGCATATAGATCCCTAGAAAACAATCATTTTTTTCCTCCTGTGGGTTAGCTTGCTAGAGAGATTGATATTCTTCTTTTTATGTCTCAATCCTCAGGAGATATTCAGGGCCCCTAAATTACTTATATGTGTTCCTTCACCATCTGGAGGGGAGTTAACTCTCTATGGAAATGTGCATCACTTCCATGTATGCACCTGCATCCAACCCTTCCTGACTCATAGAAGGCAGAACCACCTTGGTGCTGCTGCCTCCAACCCAACGCTCCTCTGTCATAGCTGTATCTCATCTCCTCTACCCATCCATGTGCTAATATTGTTCCACCTTTTCCTGGAAACCTCAGATGCGAAGGTTTGAAAAAGCAGAGGTGCTGCAGGCGATTCACGAAGAAAGGAACTTCATAAAAAGCCTACAGCACATCACTGGGGAGGAAGCTTTGTGTTTCGGGGTGGCTAATTAACTTCTACTTAAGAACTAATTTAAGGAAGAAGAAAGACCAGTTGAAGGGTGGTATGGCTCAGCACCAAGCATACTCTTAAATCTTTACTGAGCTTTAGAACACACAAAATAAAGCATGTGAATCTCTAGCATGTTATTTCCAATCTCTCCTTTATTTATATTGATCAGAACTATGGTTTATCCAGTACTAGAGGTACCCTCCACAGGTTAATATATGACTCAGCTGTGGCATACAGTGGCCTTATGCCATACAGAAAGTAATTTATAATCTATCTGGAGTAATTTCACCAACTCTTGGGACAATGGCTAACAAGACTGGGAAGGTGGGTTATTAGATCCTCTGTCCATTAGGTCAAAGTCTGAGAAACTACTCATTTCCCACTGCGTGATGATGTTTCACAGCCTCGTTTACAAACAGTGCGTGAGACGCAAATTGCCTGAATTTGCACGTTCTATGGAACCGGCATTTGATTTATTCCTTTACCACTAATAAAACAGCCATTGCAGGGAGCAGGTCTTCGTTTTTGGCTTACTGTGACACCTGACAACATGCATCATGTTTATCATTTGTGCTAAAACAGTGG
The DNA here is from genome assembly GCF_032191515.1 of Phaenicophaeus curvirostris. Lineage (NCBI taxonomy): Eukaryota > Metazoa > Chordata > Aves > Cuculiformes > Cuculidae > Phaenicophaeus > Phaenicophaeus curvirostris. The sequence goes on along the minus strand of NC_091413.1, from coordinate 5,000,021 downwards.
CAAGGCACTGTTTCCCACACAAATCAAACCACTGCCTAAAAGAACCCTAAAAGAAGAGGAGGAAATATTACTCTAGCCTTTATTGAAACTGCTGGACCATTCAGGATTTCCCAGTTAACAAACTAGAACAAAAAGCAGATGCCAGGATCTCCCACCCCAATTAGCACCTACAATCCCTGCCAGACCAGCAGAGCTGCCTGATACAGCAGCGTATGGATAGCGTACAACATCTGAAAGGTGCCAACCAAGAGCTAGCCTTAGGAGGCAGACCCTAACATCATCTTCTGTTGCTGAGTTTTCATCACTTTTAAGCTCTTAAAGCAGGCCAGATGTTGTGTCTTAGCGAGGTTCTCACTGCTTTCCTTGCTCCCTGCAAACTGCCTCTCAGCCAGCACGTTCATCTTGATTCATTACTAACAGAGCCATCTGATTAATGAGCAGATTCTCCTCCTTTTGGTTTTCCTGAGAAAGCTACACAATGGTGACATAGATTTTTAATTCTTCAAACCAGTCTGGCCTTGGCAGCCTGGCGAGAAGTCAGCAGAGGACAGTCAGGAGTTAAAAATTTGTTTGGACTTGTTCTGATTTTAGAAAACATTTGGGTCTTCATGTGCAGAGGTTGTAAACTCTAATGCATGAACTTCTCTCCCAAGACAGTGGATGCATGAAATCTGGGACAGATGCCCAAGCACAGGTTTCCTTCCAAGGGAACAGATATATTTGGTCGCTAACCCACTGTGCCTGCAGACCAGTGCAATTTGAATGTTGAAGCAAGTCACGCTCTCTCAGCTGACCCAAAAGAAATGCTGAACTATGTCCTTCAAATATTTCTCATTCAGATAAATCAACGTGGCCACAGAAACACCTGGAATAGAATATGGACTTCCCTGTGCTCTATCTATGTAGAAAGGACAAGCACTGACAGTATTAAGAGTTATCATCAGAATAATGTGTAAAAGAAAACTTGCTAAACTTGTTTGGTTTGGGTCTTACTTGTGAGTTACACAGAAGAGTAAAAATCTTATTTCAGGCAGCAAAGCATGGGCATTATTCTGTCCAGCGCTGGGCCCTTTAAACATACAGCTGCAATAAGCCAGCTCTACTCAGTTTTATAAAACTTACCAATTTTTTAGCAGTTCTGGGAGCTATAGATATTAAGTTGGCTAGATATTTAGCTCCACCTTAAGATGAAACACAGCTTTAAAAAGCCGGAGCAGCACCTCATTCCTTAAAAATGTAATTCAGCAGGCACAAAACTCCAAATAGAAATATACCAAAAGTGTTTTAAAATAAAAGTAATCTACCAGTGACTTAAAAGACAAACCAGTATGTGAGGAAAAAGGCCTAGTTATTAAAGTACCAGACTGGAATAGTGAACTCTTATGTGCTCTCCTCCAAGGAGCATGAGCTTGATTAAGCAGCAGTGACTCAGTCTATTCACCCAGGAAAGGGGGGAGAATGCAATCCAAGCTCCTAAAACCACTATGAAAGTATAAAGATTTTCCAACAGCGATACAAGATGTGTTAAGAGCAATTGACTGAAGTACATCTCAGAGTCTGAAGACGCTGCATTCTTTTTTCTCCCCACTAGTGTGCTACCCGTGATGCACAGCTTGCCCACACTCCTTTCAAAGCCCCACCCTCAGCATCTGACCAGAATAAACTTATTAAGCCACGAGCAAAGGCCTTGCAAATACAAGACAGCTGACTGGCTTTTTTCAAATGCCTTTCTGCCATTACCTGCCTGAGCCAGCTGAGCCAGAAGCAGAGAGCAAGACATAATCTGCACATTAGAAATCCTTCTGTGGCCATTCACCTTCTGAGATTCCTTACTCTAGAGGAGTCCCAATGAAGTACAAGCAGACAAACACTACAAAATCTTACAAACACAGCTAACATGAATTCCTGTAGAGACAAAAAATGAGATAGTTTTAAGCATGTATTTGGAAAGTCTTCTTTCTCCATTGTGCTTAAGATTTTGATTCAGTGTCTGAGGAGCAGAAAAAAACCCCAAAACCTCCTAGCTGCCATGGCTGTAAAAAATCCTCCCAAATAAGAAGGAAATGCTGACCAACACAGTGACCCAAGCCTGTGCAACCCCTAAAACCATAAATGCAGGAGAGACACCTCTCCTTCCTCCTCCAATAACCACACGGTCTGCTGCATAAAATGTTTTGCCACTAAATAAGGACCTAGGATTCTGGATTGATCTCCTAGAACAGCAGTGGAGCAGCGATACCAGAAGCTGTTCCCCCACATCTCTCATGGTATATCAGTTTTTTAGGCTGCAGAACAAGGTCAGAAGTACCAGGACAATCCCAGGCCTCTGCAGTGGCCACTGCTGCCTGCCTGGCAGAGGATCCTCAGCCCAGGACCGAGCAGCGGTGGGTGCTGCAGCAGCGATGGGAGAGCAATGCTGCCATCTGCGGACAACCAGAATTACAGTCTCCACCTCGATAGGCACTGGGCAAAAAGGTGCTCAATGTTCCATGAATTTCTAATATCTAAACATTCAGAGGTTCAGTTTCTGTAAAATGAGTTTAAGCTGGCTACTAATAGACTTTGTCTGCTACCAGGACAAAGTATTAGAGTGTATTTTAACAGCAGAACAATTACAGTAGCTACAAAACGCTGTCTTGCTAAAAGAAATTCAGCAGACTAGCTCCTGCAAATTCAGAAAAGGAGCTTTATCCAATTTCTGTGGGAGTATCCTGGAGTACAGCCCATCTCTTTCTAGACGTCATGCCATTCTGCATTTTATCCTTTAAAATTATCCCTAATGCTATGACCTTGGGGCCCACTCTGCACCTCAGAAGGGCTGAGAAATATTTCCAAGGCATAGCTGTCTTAGAACCATGGAATGTCCTGAAAACCCAAACAGGAAACTACTTCAAAGCAGACAGTGACCGTGAGGCAGTGTTGTAGATAGAAGTATTAGCAGCGCAGAGGTTTATGGTCACTAAACTTTACTGCAGGAACTTCTTTCATTCTCTCCTACTCAGATGGATTTTAAACTGGAACTAAAAACTGAAGTTGTCCTGTTTCACAAATCCCTCACACCTTAAGTCCTCTGTGCATCTGTTTTCAGCTATGTGCATCACAGACAACAGAGGTGGCACAGACAAGAGGTCTTTCTAGACTGTTCAAACCACTTTAACCACATACGAAAAACAAAAGCCAGAAAGCACTCGGACAAATAAGACTTCTCAATCTCCTTAAGCTAAGTGTACAGGCATTTGTATAGCAAACAGCACCAGCGGCCAAGGCAGGAAAATTTCAGACCACATTTCAGGCTCATTTATGACACACACAGGGGAGGCGTTACGCTGCCACAGTCCCATGGAGCAAATAAAATCATTACAAGCTAGGAGCAGAGACCATAGCGCTGCAAGAATGGCAGACCACGCAGGGGAGGATAAAAAAGTTAATCTTTATTAAAAAGATTAAAAGTTCAGCTGAAGCCTCCTTACAAATGCTGAACAATACATGGCACAGAAAACCACATCAAAGAAAATTCTGCTCATTGATGAAAATACTGAAACTACTCTGAAGTCTGCCATTAGCACGAGATGATAGCTGCTATTGAATGTTTTACTCAATGATATGGAAAAATGGGATTATGTGCTTCACAGAAGGGCTGTTACAAAAAAAAGGGTATGATATTTCATACATTTCCTATAAAGATGGCAGACAAAGACCCTCCTCCTTCCAGGGAGATGCTTTACTACTTGTGCAAAAATCAAACTGGAGTGATATAAAATAATCAAACACAGATTAATTAACAGAATAACATTCAGATACTTTATTGGATCAGAAGAAAGGCCAGGAGGTGTTTTATGACACATTAACAGAAGGGCTACAGCTCTGTTTGTCTACTAGCGTAGACTCATCACACTGCAACACAGCTCATCAAGAGACCCAAAAGAAGTTTAAACCATTTAACTTGTATTAATTGTGAGGGTGATGAGGCACTGGAACGGGTTGCCTAGAGGAGTCGTGGCTGCCCCATCCCTTAAAGTGTTCGAGACCAGATTGGATGGGGCTTGGAGTAACCTGATCCAGTGGGAGGTGTCCCTCCCCATGGCAGGGGGTGGAACTGGATGGGTTTTGAGGTCCCTTCCAACCCAACCCATTCTATGATTCTGTGATTTTATATTCAGGGAAAGCAGCATCAGAGAGGGAGGAGAGGGGCACAGGAAGAACCAATAAGGTAATCTCTCTTACCACTCAATGTCTATGTGGAGATTATTTTGGTTTACTTTCCTTGACTGAGTCACCTATCAGGTTAGTTCATACCTAAAATGTTTTCTAGTACAAACATGCTTTGTGGAAACCACGCAGAGATAAAGCACTTTTTACTTTCAAAACTCTCTATGACAATGATGTCAGCTCAGCATCCCTGTGAGGTAGGCAAAACTTAGGGGTTTTTTTTCCAAGACACAGAGAAGTTAAATGATTTCCTCAAAGGCATAGTGAAGAATGAGTTATTTATTATCAATATCCTTAAGAATCTGGAATGATTTTGTTTTTACAGACAGGGAATTGGAGGCAACCAACATCTGCTAGTAAGGAATTAGTTAATTATCATCTCGTTCTTACAATGCTTTGAACATCCCCCACACCTTGAAAAGTGTTCCACAAACATATACGTGTACTCGTGAGCTCTTCCTTCATCTCTGTAACAAAAAGCCCTGGTCCTTTCCAGCAGTAAGCAGACATTCTACACAGCAGCAGGGGATCCCTGCTAGTAAAGGGGAGCCTAGATACAACTAGAGCTGTATACACTGCTCCACTAATGATGATAATCCCGTGTTCTTCCCACTGTTACAAATGCAGTTATCAAAGCTATGAGTCAAGTACTAGTTACCTTAAGGAATTTAGCCTGAGTACTCTAGTTTATGTGAAAGGCGTAGGAAAAAAAGATAATAACCATCCATTCCTTTCAATTGATAGCTATACAAAACCAAGTCATCATAAAACAAAGCACACAGCTGCTACAAAGGGAGCTGCAAAGCCATGCTAGATTAACCCATTAATAAATGGAGATATCCCCAATTGCAAGGTTAACAGATTCACCGGCTCAGTCCATATCCCCAGAAAAGCTTTTGCTTTGCAAAAAAGTGAAGGGTGTCTTGGAGCCAGGCTCTTCTTTATTCTTGTAGGTCCACAAATAAGTAACAACAGATACTGTGTTGTGTATGTCTGTATTGAAAACATTTTCCAAAACCTCCCAGGTATCTCTCTCCATCCAGCTGAGCTGAACTTTTGTGTTTTCTCCTCATGTTTCTAATCTAAACAAGTATTTTGCTGCAGAAAGCAGCACAGAGTTGCTGAACTCCATATCCTCTTGTCTTGTACCTACTCAGATTAGAGACCATTTGCCCGATTTTAATAAAAGATGGAACTGTGCCGTATAAAATGCACCAGCAAAGAATCCTTCGTGTTGATTACAGCTCAGCTGTAAAGCAGGAGACCAACAGCTGGGTAATACGGGATGACATAAAGCCATAAAAGCAGTCACTTAACTATCCATACCACATAACCTTGTGCTCTCAACTCAGCTTCAGTGCTGTCAGTCCACTTCACTGGCCTAACACTCAGACAAACACCACAAGGGCGTAACTTACCTATGACAGCTGCAGGGTAGCACAATAAATGCTGGTTTATTGCTTGGTTATTGCTCACATTTAAAAGCCCTTTATATAGTGTCTAGCACACTCCAACTGGATTCAAAAGCACCAGCACCTCTAGTTCAACACCTGCATCAATTCCTCTGAAGCTTTCCACCCCTCCCATAAACTTTTCACAAAACCCCTGCATACAGGAAATGAATATTTTTTTCTTCAACATAGAAGAGAATTCAGTTGCCATCAAGTAATACAGAACAGTTCAAATTCATCTTCGCATGGGAAGTCTCCCTTTTTCCCTCCTGCCTTTGACATGCTTCTCACACTGCTTACACAATTGCTGAAACAATCGGTTCTCCAAATGGCCACATGAAAATCAGGTGGCAAGATCCGCAGGAGAAAGCGGAACACCACCATAAGGTGTAGAGGAGTGAAAAGAGGTGCGGAACTTCACTTCAGAGCTAACTTAACATGCAAATGTGATTGAGTCACGTAAACTTCTGAGTCTGTTAGGAAAGGTCTTGTTAACAAAAATGGTTTCTGGCCCTAATTTTTATGCAGAAGCAATGCAGTAATACAGATTTCCTTTTTTTATCCCTTTATCATTCTCCATTGCTCAGATGGGCTTCTTATAACAAGACATTTGGCTATAATACTCTGGGCCTCTAAATAATTTTAAACTAAGAATTCGTTCTTCTGCTCATGTATCCATATCCAGCCAGAGAAATCTGGCACTGTCGGTAACCGTTAACTCCAAGACTCTCATTACAGGTATTAAATTCTAAGCAAACGCAAAACTGGAAACTACTTGTTTTTCTGTGCATCGAGGGCTTTTCAGCTGCATGACTTGCATTTGTGGCTTCAGCTTTTGTAGCAGAATATAAATTTATTGGTTTAGACATAAAGTTTGGGCAGTGGGCTATTCATGCTCCATTTTAGCACCAACATCCCACAGATACACATAACTTTGAAATTTCTAGACTGTAAGGACCATGCAGCAGCAACAGTTAATGAATTGGCAGCTAGCGCACTTCACAGGGGCTTGGAAATAAAAGCTCAAAATTCAGCAAGGGGGGAAAAAAGAACCAACAAAAATTAAAACATATAACAGATGAAGATGAACTATGCTCACAAGGGAGTGAAGTAATAGCACCTACATTGTTGTGATGCTAAATATTTGGCAGTGTTTTCCATTTACCACGCAGGAGCCACTGGACTACTTGACCATGGTAACAAAAGGAATCATAAGAGCAATTACTGTGCTTGTGAGGGAACTGAGTTTGTATTTGAGGCTCAATCTTACTTGCATTGAGTTGACAGTGAAGGAATCCAGTGGCAGAAGGATGAGGTTGTTTAAACGTTTCCTTGTCCTCCCATCGCCTTTGTCCCCTGCAGCAAAGCTGCACAGTTCAGCCCTTCCAAAGAACTGACAGATCACTTCTTTAACATCTCTCATACAAGCTAACCAAGATCACAAATCATAAATTCACATACAATCAACAGCTCAGGAGGGTCTTTTTGTTCTTCCCACTGTCCATAGTGAGTCACCTACCCACATAATCCACTGTTAATTGGCATTAATACTGAATTGTGAGGCCCTACTCGACACCTCTTGTTACAGTTTGGGCAGGGCACCGGGTGGTGCCAGCGTAATCCCAAAAACATAGAAAAGCCCCAAAAGGAGATTGAGTTTGGCTGTCCGCTGAGGGATTTTGTTGAAGTTCTGACTCCGAAACTGCCTCTCCAATGAAAATGCCATCGGGATGGTGAGCAGTGGCAATGCCATGCTGATGGTATAGCGCGTGGCCAGCACACAGAAAATCAGGTAGGGCAAGAAGAGCAGCACAGTGTAGAGAACATAGGAGAACGCGGGGCCGATGAGGATAGCCAAGGTGACAATGCCCGCCTGCCGGTCAGAATCCATGTCCCGGGTGTTGTTGCTGTGCAGGATGGCCTCGGTACTGAGAGCTAACGGGATAGCGTAGAGCAGGGGCGAGACAGACAGATACCCAACCTGCACAGCATGGGCAAACATGACAGCCAGGGGCCCAAAGGTGATCAGGATCACCACGTCTCCAAGTGCAACATATTTAAATCCAATCCCTGTGGCAAGACATAAGAATAAAATGAAGCATCGTCAAGCAACGCAAATGACAGAAGAGAATGGATAATATAACAGATCAGCCCTTCCTATAGAAATGTGGTAAAATGACCAACGCACGTATAACTATGTCTAAGAAGCTTGTTTTCACTTTTTTTTCCCCCCCTAAGTATAATAAAAGAAATGCAGCTTCTGAATTTCTCCAGTCAAAGAACATAACATAAACCAAGGGTCAGGTTCTAATACCCATCTTCACATCTGGAAGTACACATTTCTGCAGCAGTCTATAGAAATATGGTACTCTTTAGCGTGATCACACATAGCAGAACTTGATCCTGAAGAAACATACAAAATGCTCAGAAAAAAGTGCAAAACTGACAAGGTTCATTCAAGGAAACTAATGTAACTGTCTGAAAGTTTGACAGTTTGAAACAGAGTTCCTTTTTCTTTTCCTAGTCATTATGATTGTGTCTATCCAACACAGGAAGACAATAAAAATATCCTCTTAAAAGCAAACACACGCTGTTCCATATTCCCAAAGAAACTCCACCTACAGGGTAACAAAAAAACATTCCAAAACAAAGTAACAGACTCCATCAATGGAAAAGAACATATGCAGTGAGCTATAGCACTGAGGGATAGGAGATACACATTATGAAAAGTTTTGGCAAAGCTCTGGTGAGCATCTAAAAACATGTTTGTAAATAATAATGTCTTGACATCACTTTCCAACTGAAGAATTTAGTCTGGTTCTTCCCACATCTTCCCACAACAACCAATGGCAAAGAATACCTGATCTGGTTAAAGATGTTCCTGCTCCTGCAGGGGGTTTGGACTGGATGACCTATAAAAGTCCCTTCCAACCCAGAGCATTCTATGATTTTATGAATACAACTTTATGTACCTGCACTGCAAGAAATACTGTCAAGTATTTTTATCGTAGTTGTCCAGTTATATCACTTGCATCTTCTAGAAACCCTCGATAAGTCAGCCAGTTCTGTCAATTTACATTCAGATTCACATCAAATGGTATATTACCTCCAGTATAAATATATATAATGGTACATTACCTCCAGTATAAAGGAAGGAGCTGGAAAGTCCTCCGAAGTAAATCAGGGCAAGGTGCTCCAATTTGAGCGTCGAGACAGCATAGAGTCCAGCAGCACAGATACAGCCCACTGTATAAAGGAAGACTCCAAACCGGACTACGTCCTGAGGCTCCAAAATCTGGTCCACCAAAGTCCTGTCATCGCTCTTCTTGTGATCGATGCCTTTGGAGAAGTCGTAGTACGTGTTCACCAAGTTGCCGGCTCCGTGCACAGCCAAGACAGTGACAGCGCTGCCCACCAGCAGCCCTGGGTCCAGTGTTCCCTCGGCCCGGTACGCCAGAGCACTGCCCAGGGCCACAGGGGTGAGGGAAGCGCTGAAACTCCACGGTCTGAGGGCCAGCACATAGGCTGCACACTTCTGCCTCCAGCTGCCGGGGGGAACCCTCTCAGCGTCTGTCACCCCAGAGCTGTTCCTCTCGCTGCCCCGGGGGCTGCTCTCAGGACTAATGCTGATCTTCTGCAATGGCTCTGCCAGCCCCATGCTCTCCCCGCAACAGCGCCTGCAAGGAGAAAGGTTCTCAGCCTCAGCCCCGCAGGACCCCAGCCCCTCAGCCCCTCGACTAACTCAGCCTCAGCCTTAACTCTTTGTCCCCACCTCAGATCCTGCTCTGTCAGCTCAGCCCCCTACTTCACTCAGCTCCCCAGCCCCCACTTCAGCCTTCACCTTAACCCCCTCGGTCGCACCCTCAGCCCCGGCCACCCTCTAGGGCCCCACCTCCTGCCTCCACCCCTGCCTCAAGCCCCCAACCCAGGCTTCAGCCCCTGCCTCACCCTCCCAGCCCCTTCCTCAGCCCCTCGGCTGCCCCCCCAGCCCCTGCCTCTGCCCCTCATTCAGCCACCACCTTAACCTGTCAGCCTCAGCCTTAGCCCCTCACTCAGCCCCCACTTTAACCCCCTCAATCACTGCCTTAGCCGCCCCCTCAGCCTCCACCCCAGCCCCTCCAGCCCTCACCTCAACCGCCCCTCCAGCCTCCTCAGCCACCGCCTCAGCCCCTCCCTCAGACCCCTCCCTCAGAGCCCCCCTCGCCCACCCCCCACGGGCTGCCCCCCCCGGCGCCGCGGCCGCACGCGGGGCGTTCCGCTAGCGGATCACATACCGCAGCAGCAGCAGCAGCAACACCGCGGCGCAAGCCTCAAACAACCCACAGCCCCACGCGCGGCTGCGAGGGGCGCTCTGAAGCCCACGCCGGCGCCGCTCTCTCGCCGTGACGGCAGCGGGGCTCCTCCAGCGCAGCGCCGCCCTTGACGCCGTCGCGGGCAGCCGGACGCATTTCAGTGGCGCACCGCGGGCGCGGCGCCGCGCGGCTCCTCTGCGCCGGCGCCTGGGAGGCGGGCGTAGCGCGGCGAGCTCTCTCATTGGTCGGTAGCGCCGCCACTCACGCCCGACTAGCTCGATGATTGGCTGCGAGGCCATAGGGGCGCCTTGTGGTTGCTTCGCGGAGGGGGCGTGGCTTAGCTGGACACGCCCCCTTACCCTCTCGCTATTGGCCAGCGCGGTGCCCGTCCCCGCCGCTCCGCGCCGCCATTGGCCGCGGCCGCTCGCCGGGCCGGCAGCGCGGGGGAGGGCGGGCGCGGGGCCCGCAGCGGCGGCCGGGGCGGAGGCGGTGAGTGCGGGTCCCCTCGGCATCGCCTCCCCCTTCCCCCCGCAGCTCCTCTTCCCCGCGAGCCCGGCGGCTCCCGCCGAGGGGAGCCCCGCGGTGTCCGTCCCTCCCCTCCCCCGGGGTCCCTGAGGCGGCGTGAGGGGAAGGCGGAGCGGGAGTTGTGGTGCCTTGGGCGGCCGCGGGCCCCTCTGTCAGGCGGTTGGGGCTTTGGTGATGTGAAAAGCCTTTCTTTCCAACTAAAGAAAGACTCGTGGAATGGGTTGGGTTGGAAGGGACCGTAAAGCCCATCCAGTCCCACCCCTGCTATGAGCAGGGACACCTCCCACTGGATCAGGGGCTCCAAGCCCCATCCAACCTGGCCTTGGACACAGGGATGGGGTGTCTGTGATTTCTCTGGGCAGCCTGGGCCAGTTTGGTTCCGTGTTAGGATGGTTAATATCCTGTTGCGATGATGGGTGTTGCTATAAGTAGACTTCCCATCTCTAAATATCTGCTGGAGAATGCAACGCTTGCCAGGCCCCGAGCACCAAGTTTTCTTTCTGTTGGCGTAACAGGGATTTTGTGGAGAAACTTGAATGAGAGTGTTCCAGGAGGAGTCAGATGTGATAATGATATAACCATGAGACTGATTATGCTACTTATTATGGGGTAGTTGTGAATCCTAATATGACCTTGCTGTTTTTCAGCTATTGCATGACTCTTGATTTAGAATTAGATCACCGTGGACTCAGACATCTGCCCTGCTGCAGTGTATTTTGGTGTTTGAGGAACTAGAGAGCATTTAGGTTGGGGGTCAAGCTATTGTGTGGTGATACGGCTTTACCACGGGGTTCTAACTCCTGAGGAACATAGTTGTTACTTGTAATTTTACTTTCTCCTAGCACAGCATCCTTGCAGGCAACGGGATGTGTGTTTCGGAGACAGGCAGCAGAGGCAGCATTTAGAAAGAAACTCAGAGATTTCCGTAGCTGCAAGCAGTAAAAAAAGGTATCTCTCTGAAGAATTTACAGGACTTGATGCCCCCGGACTCCAGGATACCGCCATCATGTCGGGCACTGTGTCCATTCTCCAACAATTTGCCAATGGCTTGAAGAGTCGCAGTGAGGAGACGAGGGCGAAAGCTGCCAAGGACTTGCAGCATTATGTCACCATGGAGCTCCGTGAAGTGAGTGCTGCAAATGAGATAATTAATCCCTGTATATTGTATGAGTGTAGGACACTCGCTGGGTACTTTGGGGATGGTGATTTTGGGAGTATGGAAGCTGGTCTTAGGAGGTGGACATAGCAGGGAGCTTATGTTTGCCCCGGCATGTAGGAGACATGAGTGATCTGGTGACAGAGATGGGTGGTCGAGCACTTGACAGGTCTAGGGCACAAAGAAGTACCCGTTTTGTGTTTGCAATGTATGGTCTCTTTCTGTTTTAGTGAGCTAAGAAGCATTGACTTTATGGAGATTTTGGGGGCAGAAAGGAAAAAAAGAATTCTAAAAGCTGGTTTGAACATTTTCCTTTTACAGATGAGTCAGGAGGAATCTACCAGGTTTTATGATCAGCTGAACCATCACATATTTGAGCTGGTCTCTAGCTCCGATGCAAATGAAAGGAAGGGTGGCATTCTAGCTATAGGTGAGTGGAAGGGCTTAATGCCTCTGGTGAGTTTTCTCTTCACACATCAGTCTTTGGAGAAAGATTTTCAAAAGGAATGAGCATTCATTGTTGAGGCATTATGTCTGACTGCTCAGTACGCTGGGTGCATGCTGGTTGCTGGGCTCTGAGAATCTGCCTGTAAGTGTCAGCATGGGAGCTGCTGAGTGCTGAGAGTGGCTGAAAACCTGGTGCTTAATGGGCCCTGAACTCTTCCAGGAGTCGAGTGTCAAATGTGAGTGCTGAGCATGTGAAAATTCTGTTCTTGAGCTCATCTGAGAGCAGTTTTTGCTGTCTATTTATAGGTATCAAGAAGGGCTGATGTTCTCAACTCTCTCCTGAGTTATTCCTCTCTTCTTGTTATTTAAATTTACTTGACTCACTGCAGCTTCCATCCCTGGGAGGGTCTCACATCTTCTCTGCTTTGATTCTGATCAGCTGCTCCATCAGTTGCTCTGGTTGTGCTTTTGCTGTGATGTAGCAGAGCTGCCTGCTTTTTGACTCTTAGGGGCATCAGCTCACATAAGGACTTTGACTTCCAAGCGAGTATCCTGTACTGTAACAGTTACTTCTTTAAAAAACAAACAGGAGATGCTTATGGTTTAGTCTGACAGGCACAACCATCCAGTCTCATTGTGTTTGAAGACAACAGAAGTCTAGCTAGAGAAGTTTTTGTTGACATCATCTGATTTTAAGCTGATAGTATTGCTTTAAAATTGTTTCTGTGAATTTAGTGCTATTGAAATGTGCTGGCTTAACAGCCTTGGACACTGATGGCCTCTCTGTCTACAGAGCAGGTACAATCCAGGCACCAGCAATGAAAACTTCTGCTGTGCTGCCACCTGCCACTGTGCCAACCTCCCTGTCCAGGAGAAACCGTCTGCAGGGCTGAGGGGAAGAGCTATTCCTTTGGTCCCTTCAGTCTTTGACTGCTCTGCTTAGACAGACCAGCCATAGTCATTGCATGTGGATGGATGTCTTTTTATTGGGAATGGTCTGTAATCCTAGGGTGGATCTTTTTTCCTTTTAAAACTAAAAGTGTGGAGAATCTACAAAGCTACCAGCTGCATTTTCCTGCCCACTTAAAATTTTCAGGCTAAGAAGAATGATGGCCCTTTCCTATTGCTTGATTTTATATTCTTTTTTCTCCTGTGGATTTGTAGTTTAGGAGGAGTTAATGGGTGAATAGAGGATACTAACTGTCATCCAGGGATTACCTGCTGTCTGCCTCACTGACTCTTAGGGAGAACGTACAGCATTGCTCCCTTTCTCTACAGCAAGCCTTATCGGTGTTGAAGGAGGTAACGCCACCCGTATCGGCAGATTTGCCAACTACCTGAGGAACCTCTTGCCATCCAATGACCCTGTTGTAATGGAGATGGCCTCCAAGGCTATCGGGAGGCTTGCGATGGCTGGTGACACCTTCACAGCTGAATATGTTGAGTTTGAGGTGAAACGAGCTCTGGAATGGCTGGGAGCTGACAGGAATGAAGGTCGAAGACATGCAGCTGTAAGTGATCTTTTTTTTTTTTTTTTCTTCACCTGTCTTGGAATAGGATGGATAGTATTAGTTACAGTGGTAGGAGATGGGCACAGAAAGCTGTGGAAAACCTCTGGCCAGGAGCAGCTGCCAGTCCATGCCTGAGAATCTGTGATGCTCTCATGGCAGTTATAGCACTGCTTCCTTGCTTCCACCTTGGCCCAGTGACTAAAGAAGACTGGGACATCATTGTACTAGGAATTTTAAAAGTATGGAGCTGGAAACAGCTCAGGCTCACGGGCATCAGCAGTCAAAAGAAATCATACTATGGTCTAGAAATTATTTGGTTTATCTATGGGTGCTCACCCTTGCAGATCGTTACTGTTTCTCTCCCTGCCTGCAGGTTCTTGTCCTGCGTGAGCTGGCAATCAGCGTGCCTACCTTCTTCTTCCAACAAGTACAGCCGTTCTTTGACAATATATTTGTGGCTGTGTGGGATCCCAAACAGGCCATCCGAGAGGGAGCTGTTTCTGCCTTAAGAGCCTGCCTTATCCTCACCACTCAACGGGAACCAAAAGAGATGCAGAAGCCCCAGTGGTACAGAGTAAGAAAATAACTTTGTTTTGAAGCAGCTCCTCATAATGCAATGCAAATGATCGAGTGGCAGTTTTTAGAAGAGGTGTCTAAGCTAAGTGGCTCACCTTTGCCAATATGTCTGATTGTCAGCAGAAAGCTGCCTCTCCTTGAAAGGGTTGAAGATGTAATGGCTTACAAAATGAGTAGCTCCTTTAGCTCGCTGGAAAATTAAGTGAGAGTCTTAACTCCATCAAGAATCCATTGCTCTCTGCAGCTCATTTTCAGCTGTTGAGCCTGACCTAGTTTTACAGCCGTACTATCATCTGTCTATTGTCATCTCTCACTAGCAGGTGGTCTTATTAGCGTAGATAAAACTTGACTGGAAAAGGTAAGGACTCTTTTGTCTGACCCTTAGTTTTACTGCCATTGACACCTGAATTCAGGCTCCACAATATCAAATGGGAATTGGGCAGTGCAGTCGAATGCTGTGAAGTTGGATTCCTCATGGTCAAATATTGATGAAGTTTATACAGGGCATGATTGGCTGTTTGATTAGTGCTATTGAAAATGCTCTGCAGCAGAGTCCACAGCTTCTGGGTGAAGCTGGATTTTGCGGTGTTGTACTCTGTTATTACTCAGTTGAGGTTTGTGGCTGCTTGTTGAAAATTACAGGACAGTAGTAACGTGACTGGCAGCACGGCTGTATTTCCTCAGGCTTGGTTTCTGCACGATTGCTGAGATCTTTTTCTTTTCCCCCAAGCACACGTATGAAGAGGCTGAGAAGGGCTTTGATGAGACTTTGGCCAAAGAGAAAGGAATGAACCGTGATGACCGAATCCATGGTGCCTTACTGATCCTCAATGAGCTAGTGAGAATCAGCAGTATGGAGGGAGAGGTGAGCAAACAAACAAGATGGGAGTTATGGCTTTTGTTTACCGGATTAACTGACAACATGTAGAAAGTCAGCAATTTGTGGAAATACCCCATTGTGTTTGAAATGGGGTTGCTGCGTTGAAAAGTCACCTGAACATGGAGTTAGAGCATTCATTATTATGAACTGAAGTGTGTCAGAGGAGTAAGTGACAAATTTGGGCTGGGTAAGTATTAAGCTCTGATGGAAAGTGCTATTAACTGGATTAATTACAATGAAAATAATTTTATATAGAATGAGGGCTGTCTTTTGCACGTTAGATACCCAAATATTTGCATTGGGTTTTGCACAGTTGATGATGTTTCACAGCCATTTGGCTATCATTTATACAGGATGCTGCTCGGGAGGTGTGGGTGCCACTGTGCTGGGCATCTCTTAGTCAGCTATTTTCTGTTTTTATGAAAAAAGCTGGTTTTTATGCTTTGTCCAGCGCCTTAGAGAGGAGATGGAAGAGATCACTCAGCAGCAGCTTGTGCATGACAAGTACTGCAAAGACCTGATGGGCTTCAGTACCAAGCCTCGCCACATCACTCCCTTCACTAGCTTCCAGTCTCTTCAGCCCTCCCAGTCGAACGCTTTAGCTGGTCTTCTGGGGTACAGTGCCCACCAAGGAATCATGGGGTTTGCAACCTCACCTGTCCCAGCAAAGTCTACGTTGGTAGAAAGTCGATGCTGCAGGGATCTGATGGAAGAGAAGTTTGATCAAGTAAGTAGTCGTTCTTCAACTAGCCTACCATCATCCACAAGGCTGGATCTTGGAGAGCAGTTGTCCTTAGTGTCCTTAGTTAGCCAGAAGTATCACCTAGTATTAAATTGAAGCATCGAAACTCATTAATTATATGTATCCTGGCTTTGTAACTGTATCACTTGGAGCAAGTGATTTACTTTATATGGAAGCAGCCTGAATTATCAGTCTTTCTGATGGACTCTGAAGCTGTATGTCAGTAGAATGCCTTAAAGGACCCAAGTAATAAATATTCATGTGTTACTGCCAGTGGCCGTCCTTCAAAGCCCAATCTGTCTCCTTTCAGGTGTGCCAGTGGGTTCTCAAGTGCAGAACCAGCAAAAATTCTTTGATCCAGATGACTGTTCTCAATCTGCTACCACGGCTGGCGGCTTTCCGTCCTTCAGCATTCACAGGTGACAAGATAGATGGTCAGATGTTAGAAGTGTTGCTGAAATTGGGCCGGAAGTTATCCATCTCTCTTTGGTCCAGCTGAGCTTGTGCAGGCAACACAGCAGTAAAATTTGATGCTTGTAAGATGAGCAAACTCCTCTGTGGGAGATCAGTCGTCTTGTTTGGTTTTTTTTTCCTGAATAAGTGTGACTTGATACCTGATGCCAAAATGTTGCGCCGATGAAGAAAATGGATTGAAAACTGATGTCCGAATTCTGTGTTCAGTACCATAAGAGTTAGAACATCCTTTCTGGGTTTTTTTCTCAGTATGTTGAACTTAGGGGTAAACTCGACTCTCTTGCCCCCACTCAGTGTAACCCAAGTATCAGCAAAGTTGTCTTCCTTCCTCTATTGCATGTGCCTGAAAATATCAGATAAGAACGGGAAATGCCTTCTGACTTTAAAGCAGTTCAACTGGTTTATTGAGCAAGCTTAAGAGAATCAGAATTGGAAGCAAGTCACCAAAGTGCTCTAGGCGGACTGGAACAAACTTTGTGTTGTTATTCCATTATTATGTTTTTTTCCTTATAGCTCTTTTATTTTTATGCTTTATTTATTTATTTATTTTTCTTTAAAAAAGAAAGCCTTCTGGGCTTTGAAAATTATATTGTATGGTAACACATGTTCCCCCCTGCTCATGTCAGCAAATTTTAAATGGCTGTGTCTGTTTCTTAACTTTTCTCTTGTAAAGGTTAATTTTCAAATGTGATGCAACTGCCTAAACCTAAACGAGTTCCAATATCTGTGTTCTTTCTTGTGGCCAGCTGATCAGTATCTTCCAGACACCATGAGTCACGTTCTCAGCTGTGTGAAGAAGGAGAAGGAGCGAACAGCAGCCTTCCAGGCCTTGGGTTTGCTTTCTGTGGCTGTGAGGTCTGAGTTTCAAGCTTACCTACCAAAAGTCCTTGAAATCATAAAAGCAGCTCTCCCACCAAAGGACTTTGCGCACAAGTAAGTATGTGAAGGTTAGAGGGAGAAACTGAAACACCTCATCTTTGTATAATTATTGTATTAAAATCAGAGGTATTTCTGTAAGACTGGCAACACGGAAGTGGGATGAGGGAAGAGGTTCGAAAAATAGCAACTTTTCTTAATTAACTTTTATGTGATCCCTTTCCAGGAGGCAGAAGTCTGTGCAGGTTGATGCCACAGTCTTCACCTGCATTAGTATGCTGGCACGAGCCATGGGACCCAGTATCCAGCAGGACATCAAAGAGCTTTTGGAACCTATGCTGGCTGTGGGCCTGAGGTGAGTACAAGGCACAGGAGCATATTTTCCTGTTAGCCACTGGATGGCATTGTTGGTCATGTGGAATGAAACCTTTAAAGTCTTCAAACTGAGGAGAAGGATTATTGCTTTTGAGTGATCTTTCAGAAGGTCGGTATAGCTCCTTTTCAAAGGATGTTTTAAGTGTTATGGGTCCCGTGAGTTACTGAAGACCATTGGTCTCTGTAAAAAAATCTCTGTAGAACAACCAGTGAATTCAAAAGTAACCTACTTTGCTTTCCACTATTCAAACACATTTGGCAACAGCCTGCAAAAATTTAAAAAGCCCCTGAAGGTTGGCAGATTTCTGCTGTATTGAACTGACAGGGGAGAAGGATGGAAATGCTGAATATTTACTCCTAACTTCTTTCACCTTTGGAGCTGATGGTTCCTATTGGAAATTTTCTAGCTCATTAAGTTGTTGGGATGGGAGAAATCATTCAGATCAGATTTGTGTTACCATCTGAAGTGAGTTTTGTTTCCTCTGTGTGTAAAAAGCACCAGTATGAGGGATCCTTAAGTTTGTAACAGTATTCTAGCAGTATTGCCTAGTGTAGCAGCGTGTGCTACTGTGCTAACAAAGTTCATGCGGGAAGGTCCTCTCCTGTTCACACAAAGACCACGATGCTCTGCTGGCTGGTGTTGCTGTTGTGTGTGAATGCCCACAATTATCTTCTGATGGGCACAGATATAAACAGTAGAAGTGAAACGTGCACCTCGTATTGTTTCTGTTTTAATGATTATCTGCCTACTTTTTTCTCTCAGCCCTGCCCTAACAGCTGTGCTGTACGACTTGAGTCGTCAGATCCCGCAGCTAAAGAAGGATATCCAGGATGGGCTGCTGAAAATGCTCTCCCTTGTTCTAATGCACAAGCCTCTGCGACATCCAGGCATGCCAAAGGGCCTGGCCCACCAGCTTGCCTCCCCTAGCCTCACCAACATCCCAGAGGCCAGTGATGTGGGTAGCATCACCCTCGCCCTTCGTACACTGGGTAGCTTTGAGTTTGAAGGTAAGATGAAATAAGGAAGGAAGGGGCTAAGGGGTATGGGATATGAACACGGCTGCATTGGAGTAGAGTACAAGTAGCAGGAAGACTCTGAGAGCGCTTTCTTTAAGCTCCTCTTCCCTGGTAAGACCAGTAATTAAGGTTTAAACCTGTGTTAAACTCCCCATCTTCTTCTTTCTAGGCCATTCTCTGACTCAGTTTGTTCGGCACTGTGCAGACCACTTTCTGAACAGCGAACACAAGGAGATCCGGATGGAAGCAGCCCGCACTTGCTCTCGCTTGCTCACACCTTCCATCCACTTGATCAGTGGTCATGCCCACGTGGTCAGTCAGACGGCAGTGCAGGTTGTGGCTGATGTTCTCAGCAAACTGCTTGTTGTTGGAATAACTGACCCAGGTTAGTGTGTGGTTCAGAGAAAAAGGGTTCTCCTGCCACGTGTTAATTTTAGCATGTGAGCGGGTCATGATATTAAGGTTGTGGTAGAATTTGAGCATATTTGCCACTAACATAAACTGTCATTCTTTACAAATTAAAAAAGTCTCCTAATTTCTCTCCCAGATCTTGATTTTTGCAGTACTAATAGAACACTTGTGCAAAACGCTCAAACTGTGCCATTGGTAATCCTTTGGTAGAGCACTGTGATTTCTTTTAATGTTGTTGAATCTTCCTACTTGAATTTTGATTCTTTTGGTTGCAATGAGATGAGTTCATTTTTTGCACGCTGCTTCCAGATGTGGAAGTTGGCGTTGTACTAATCTGGGTGTCAGAACAGTACTGGGCAGCACTAGACCTGTTGGCCTTACCTACCTGTTTTTCATGTATAAAACGCTGGTGTAGCATTTCACGCTGAGAAAGCTCTTGGCACTTCCCTGAGGTTGTGAAGAATTTTTGAGGCCCGTTTGTGAATAAGGGCAATAATAAGAACAGGACTTTACTGCATTTAAAGAGAAATAAATGTGTTCTTGCAGACCCTGATATACGTTTCTGTGTGTTGGCTTCTCTGGATGAGCGATTTGATGCTCACCTTGCCCAGGCGGAGAATTTGCAAGCTCTTTTTGTGGCACTAAATGATCAAGTATTTGAAATCCGAGAGCTGGCCATCTGTACTGTGGGTCGCCTGAGCAGCATGAACCCTGCCTTCGTCATGCCTTTCCTGCGCAAGATGTTAATCCAGGTAATGAAGAGCAGTGCCTGCAATGAAAATACCTTAGTTAGTATTGAGACTGAATTGGTGTTAAAGAACCGGGCTATTTAGCCGTAGCAAATGTGGGAGAATAGTTCCCTTTTGGAAACTACTTATTACCCAGTTCAGTAGATTTCAGCAAGTCTTTTCAGTAATAGATATTCAGACTGAAGCTGTAAGGATGTATTAGAGAGAAAAGAATAGCAGTCACTATTTCACCCCACGTTCATCCTGCTGGAGTTCTTTCCATCTGTATTGAGGAAGAATGTTCTGTGCTTCTTTTAGGTGAATGGGTGGCACCACTTCATAAGCATTTTGGAACCTTCTATTCAGTCTTATGTTAATTCATTTTAGCTTCATTTAGAAATAAATGACTGGATGGAGTGAAAACGTAGAGCACTTTTTACAAGTGCTGAGGTTATTTTTTCTTTCTGTTGTAATTGGACAGGAGAAGAGGAAATCAGAGGAATTTTTGCCTATCTTTGTTTCCCCTGCGCTCATGCTTTCGTTGTCTTTTCTGCAGATTCTAACAGAGCTGGAACACAGTGGTGTTGGCAGGATTAAAGAGCAAAGTGCCAGGATGTTGGGTCACCTGGTTTCTAATGCTCCGCGCCTCATTCGTCCATATATGGAGCCTATCCTTAAGGTAGAGTTTTTGTGCATTTCCTGTTGATTTTGGAGAGAGATGATACAGCCAGTGGATACATGACCTTCTGGAGCTGCAGGTGTTTTGCTTCATAACAGGATGTTAACCACTTGAATGTGTGTGTGTGACAATGTGTCCTACCTTGATTCTGGATTTGATTTTTGTTTACTGTTGAAATGCTCACAATGAGGCATGTGGAGCCCCTGTGGAATCAATTTCAGGTTCAAACAAAAAGAAATATTTTGAGTACTGTGTGTACTGCAAGGAGTCGTCTTAACACATTCTACTTTGTTTCTCTGTCACCTACTAGGCACTGATTGTCAAACTGAAAGATCCTGATCCAGATCCAAATCCAGGGGTGATTAATAACGTCTTAGCTACCATAGGGGAGCTTGCACAGGTAGGGATGCTGCAGGTACCTCTTTGCCCTGCTTGTCCGTTGTTAAGCTTTCAGCAATGCTAGATTAAGGACTTTGATTTTTGTCTTTCTGTAGGTCAGTGGGTTGGAGATGAGAAAGTGGGTGGATGAGCTCTTTATTATAATTATGGACATGCTACAGGACTCCTCCCTGCTGGCCAAAAGACAAGTGAGTGTTTGACAACTGCACTAAACTTGCCATCCTCTGTGACCATAGCTGATAAAATGAACCCGTGAGTCACTCGAGTCTCTAATGGAGTGTATGGTCACACTTGTGCACACAAGTCATGAGTTACAGTGCCTAGTACAGAGTTATTAAAGGGAAAGAAGAAGAAAAGCAAGCAGATTTTATTGGAGGGCTTAGACTTGCTGAATTACATGCCTGTTTGAATTGTATCTCTAAATGAGGGTGATTATGGCAGAGTCTAACAAATAGTTGATTATGGTTTTCTTTACGATTGCTTGTTATTCTTTTTAGAGGCTTTCAAACATGAACTGTGTTTTTGAGTGTGATCCTAAAATACCCAAAGAACCTCTACAGAAGTTGAATGACTGATGGGTCAGGAGGCATAATATGTTCCCTGATCAAAACTAATCTTCTCTGGGCTTGATCTTTCCAGGTGGCTCTTTGGACACTGGGACAGCTTGTGGCCAGCACTGGTTATGTGGTGGAACCGTACAGGAAGTACCCAACTTTGCTGGAGGTGCTTCTGAACTTTCTGAAGACGGAGCAGAACCAGGGCACCCGGAGAGAGGTACAAACATGAAGTTATCACACAGCCATTTCTGGAAGTTCTTAGGGGAGAGCGAGCTGTCAAGTAAATGTGTCTGCATAGGTTCAGGGAAGGTGAGAGATATCGTTGTGGCTGGTACAAGTACAGTAAGAAGAAATAAGAGGGGTGAAAGCGCTGAGTAAGTGAAGTGGCCTCTAGCAGTTGAATGAAAAGCATTGATGTTTTTTCTAGGCATTCACTTTAGTTCCAGGTCTTCTCTCCTCAGTCCCTCAGGAACTTTCCAAACATGTGGGTTCATGTGTTGCATTCTGCCTTGGTGATGAAGTTCTGATGAATTTCCTTTTTGTTTCTGTCTTACCAGGCTATTCGAGTGTTAGGGTTGCTGGGTGCTTTGGACCCTTACAAACACAAAGTGAACATTGGCATGATCGATCAGTCACGAGATGCTTCAGCTGTCAGCCTCTCGGAGTCCAAATCCAGCCAGGATTCTTGTAAGCATCTGAATATCTTTCAAGTGAATAGCTTCATAATCCACAAACAGGTCTTGATTTTTCTATTATTTTGTTGTTGTCTTGTTGTTACCAGTTTGTCTCCTCTTATAAACAAATCGTTAGTGTACATGTTTTCACCTAATACTTGGGCGCTCCTGAGCTCACCTAAGACTAGGGTGTTTCAAGAATATTTAATATGTAGCTTGTGACACTACCTTCTTTCTCCTAGCGGACTACAGTACCAGCGAGATGTTGGTGAACATGGGAAACCTCCCTCTGGATGAGTTCTATCCAGCTGTGTCTATGGTGGCACTGATGAGAATTTTCCGAGATCAATCCTTGTCCCAACACCACACAATGGTAGTTCAAGCCATCACCTTTATTTTCAAATCTCTTGGGCTGAAGTGTGTGCAGTTCCTGCCCCAGGTCATGCCAACGTTCCTTAATGTAATACGGGTTTGTGATGGTGCCATTCGAGAGGTGAGTGTACCAAGGACCTTCTTTCCTGTTCCACTGCCCTCACTTAAGAATCCATTTTTTTTAAAGAGAATGTGACTGGCTTTGGGCATTGCTGTGCTATGTGTTGCTGCCAAGCATGCTGCAAATGTGAGGTTCGGCTTTGTTTTTTCTCTCCTGTAAGCATTTGATGTAATATCCAGTGAAAACAGTTTTTCTGCTTCTTGTTGAAACAGCTACTTCTGAGCATAATTCTTAGGAGGCAAATATTTGATTCTTCTTTTTTTATCAAGCTGGTCTTGTTGAGGAAAACAGCCTGTGCAGCTTCCCAAGCTTTCAGTGATCTCTGTGTTACTATGCTGTTGCAAACAGTATTATTAAATAATAGAGGTAGATTCTTTAAATTTCCGATGCAACCATGTACTCAGTCTCATCTGTGAGAAAGAAAATTCAATTTGCTACAGTCTGCTGACACTCAGAGCAGCGTGGGTGGTGATTCCACAGCAGTGCTTTCTCTTCCTTCCCACTAAAGTTACAGTTTTAGAAGGAAATGAGAATTGTGTGAAGATAATAACGGGCTGAAGGTTCATCAAACCAGAGATGGCTGCTGTTCGCCAGCATTTTCCTCAGGCAGCTGAAATAAATCTCTGTGGTGGGAAAGGCAGTTTGTATTAGTTATTGGTGCTGTGTTTTATAGGTGGGGTGGGTGCTCCCTTAGCAGAAATCCCAGCCCTGCTATAGAACCACTGTTTTCTCCCAGACAACTACTACTCAGATTGGAAGGAAAACATCTTGCGTGCCTTGGTTGGCCAAACTCCTAGACCTGACTGATCTAACTTGCTTGAAAGCTATGCAGTTGTGCACACTCTGTTTAAAAATTTTCAGGTGAAAGAAGATGGTGAAAGTGTACTGGGGAGAAGAGCTGAGGTGGGTACGCGTGCCACTAAAGCCTAAAGGAGGCAGGTCCTTGTCCTATATGTAAGCATCCTCTCACTACACCAAAAAAAGGCACAGTACAGGAGCTCAGGGTTTTTTTTTTTGGTAAATAAGTGTACTGTTCTCACTAGAGAAGCTGAAGTTATTTCATACTGAATTTTCACAAAAATCTGTTCTTTCTTTTCCCGAGCTCCACTTTGCATTTTGTCACTATAGTCTTCAAATACTGCATGAAGAAATGAAATTTAATATATGATAACTTAAGTCTTCCTATTTTCCTAGAGGAAGGAAGGCTATACACGCTTATTCTGTGGACAAAGTGATTTAACCCATGTTATTTCATATCAATCTCATTCAAAGTCATGAGCGAGTGCAGAAATTTGTATTGGGGCAAAAGGAATTGCAAAACTGTCATAGTATATCTGAATAAAATTGACTCAGTCACAATTCTATGGTACAATCAACCATCATTCAATAAAAGGTGATATTTCTGGCAAGGACCAAACTCTCTTCCCCAGTAACTTTTCACCAATGTATCTTGGTGGGGATGGGGAAGAGTAAAGAAAGAGTATCTTAAAACGTGTGCCAGTTTGACTTACAGGCCAGAGGGGAAAGATTAGGAGCTAAATTTTTGGAAGCATCCTTCAAACCTAAATTACAATGTTTGTTAGTTGACCTGTTTGTGCTTGCAAGTCTATTCTGAAACTGTAAATTTGCTGACTCATTGCAAACCCTTGTTTGTATGCTTGAATGTTTAAGGCTTTGGCTTCGCAAAATTTTTGATGCATGCAGAGGAGAGGGGTGAAAACCCCACTGAAAAACACCAAAACCGCTCCCCCCTCCGAAAAAAACACTAAATCCCAAACCACTGAGCTGAGGCTGCCAAGAATTTAGGCCCTGGTTTTGAGCATGTAGGAGCTATGCATGCTATTTGTTTGGTAAATGAGCTTGCAATTGGGCTGTGATGCACTGTTTACCCAACATTGTTTTGATATCTCGATAAACTACAGTGATCACTGCACATTTCTTCCTTCCAGTTCCTGTTTCAGCAGCTGGGGATGTTGGTGTCCTTTGTGAGAAGTCACATTCGGCCCTACATGGATGAAATTGTCACCCTGATGAGAGTGAGTACAATCTTTAAGCCAGCATTTTACTGTTGGAAAAGGTGGATAGTGTTTCTGTCATTATAAAATGTGTCAATTACTTCATAAACTCAAATGAAGTGCGGAATTCCATGTATTTTAAGTAGTAATGGTGTTTTGAAAATAACTTGTATTTGAAACAATAGAATACATTAGTACTAGTAACTGCAATAAGAGCAGTTCTTAGGCTCTGCTGGTGCCTGTGTCCTTCTAAGCACTTGGATTTTGTGCGCTTATTACTTTCAGAAATATAGTTTAGATGGGTTTGGGGTTCCTAAATAGGTGGTATTTCGCTTCATTTTCACTTACTGCTTGCCAGCACTTAGGTTTAGGAAGTATCTGTTGCCTAGAAGTGTTTTTAACAGCTATCAATACACTGAAGGCACAGAGGGTTTTAAAACCAGACCAAAACTGCCAATTTGTATTATTCTGTAAGGGAAGTATAGACCTTCTCTGCAAGTTTGAATTTTTCTGGAGACTGTCTACTACAGTTCCCTTTCCTTGTAATTGCTACAGCTCAGTTGAAGAACTGTTTCATTTTTTTCCCATTTTTTTTCTGCTGTAGGACTTCTGGGTCATGAACAACTCCATTCAGAGCACAATTATCCTACTTATCGAGCAAATTGTGGTAGCTCTAGGAGGCGAATTCAAACTTTATCTGCCTCAGCTTATTCCTCACATGTTACGGGTCTTCATGCACGACAATAGTCAAAGTCGTATTGTCTCTGTCAAGGTGAGTGGAAGTTGCAGAGCAGGCTTTATCTGGGCACTGCTGAGGCGGGTGCCTTCTGTGTTGTAGCTGGATTTCTTGCTTGTGTGTTTTGAGCAAATGGAATGCGTGCAGTTCAGCAATGGCTTGGCGTGAAAAGATGCAGAAAGTACTTGGAACTGCAGGGATGGAGGAACTTTTTACTAGGTGCTGGCTTATTTAGATTTCATCTCTTTCCGTGACTTGAGTCACATTGAATCATTTTTCCCTCCAGCTGTTGAATGCGATCCAGCTCTTCGGAGCAAACCTGGATGACTACCTTCATTTGTTACTACCTCCCATTGTAAAGCTATTTGATGCCCCAGATGTCCCAATGGTGGCTCGCAAGTAAGTGTTGGTGGTTTTGCCGTCTCTTTTTTGCCTGTGATACCCAAGTTCTGCAGTGGCTGCCCTAGCCGTATGTAGAAGTGCAATATCACTTAGTTCCTTCTGTGGGTTTTCTCTGTGTTAAAATTATTATGGAGGTTTATTTTTAGTTGGATGTCACAGCACTGAGTAGATTTTCTTGGGCGTAGACTGTTACTTTCTGGTTCTCACCTGCCAGAATTTTAGTTCCTGCAAGTTGCAAGCAGTTCTGCAACTACTAGCTGCATTAACAGAGTTCTAGTGAGCCATTTTTCCTATTACTATTGATACCTAGGATGACTGAGCATGGATCACTTATATATTTCTACATCTCATTTCTCCCGTCTTGTACCATGGAGATAAAACTTCTTTCTGCTCTGATTTTAGAGCTGCTCTAGAAACAGTGGACCGCTTGACAGAGTCCCTGGATTTCACTGATTATGCTTCACGGATTATTCATCCCATCGTGCGAACACTAGATCAGAGCCCCGAGCTACGAACAACTGCAATGGACACCCTCTCCTCCCTGGTATTCCAGCTGGGAAAGAAGGTAAAGTTCTTCAGGCTTGAAAACTCATAGAAGGGAAGGACTGTCCCAGAGATTGAGGCTTTAAACTTTAATATTTGTAGTGTGCTCATTCTGGATATTAAAGAAAAGGGATTTTTCTTTTCTTAGTTGTTCCTGAAATCAATCTTGTAGAATTGGTTTCTCATAAGATCAATGAAACAAAGATAGAATTTTCCTGCTGTTGGTGCGAGTAACGAGCCTTTGATGCGTTTCCCTGTCCAGTACCAGATTTTTATTCCGATGGTGAACAAGGTTCTGGTGCGACACAGGATTAACCACCAACGCTACGATGTTCTTATCTGCAGAATTGTGAAGGTGAGTTGACAAGTATGTGGTGGTTTGCATAAGGGCACTTTGGGGGTGTTTTCATGTTGAAACAGACGTGGCTGGAAACTTGGAAGTTGAATTATGCATAAAATAAGGAATGATTGTTGCTATGTTTCTGTGTTTAAGTAGAGCTTTTTAAGGAGACTTCAAGATTATATTGGGAAAACTGTTGTCAACTGGTATCAATTATTTCCTATAGAAAACACTGCAAGCTGTAGTTGAGAACTTAGACTTATAGCCAGTGTCATTACTTTTTTTCACTGTAGTTCTGAAATATAGATCTACCCTCTCTTTTTCCATAGTTTCAGAACTTAAGGATTTATCTCAGTATTTTCTGTAGTATGTCCCACATTTCAAAAACTCGGTGTTTGCTTTGCAATTTGATCAGTGTGGACCAAGCACACTGCTGTTCTAGTCTTGCTAGTCAGATAGGGAAGTGTGCTTGTTTTAAGGAGTATTAGTTTAGCTTTTAGTACTAGGAGGTTAAAATTTCTTACTAGTTACCTTGAATAGCAAAGGAATATCATTGGAGTTCTGTGATTTATAAGATGTAATCATTATCATGAAACACAATTATTTGCTTCACAAATTTTGAGATTGGATGGCGCTCTGACTTCATCATCCGTTTGGCTTGTACAAAATTGCTTTTGTACATTTGGATGTGATCTTCATTGTAAGACCTTTATTGTAGGGCTATACTCTCGCTGATGAAGAGGAGGATCCCTTGATTTATCAGCACCGAATGTTGAGAAGCAACCAAGGAGAAACTTTGGCCAGTGGCCCTGTGGAAACGGGTCCCATGAAGAAACTGCATGTTAGCACCATCAACTTGCAGAAGGTAAGACTGCAGTGCTGCACGGTGTGAGTTTGTTACTGAGGGGAGGAGCTGTTGAGTCACATCTAAGGAGTTTGTCCCTTACATCTAAACTACATTTCTATTGCCAGTTCCGTACAAAACAGAGGTCAAAATAATATCCAAGACTCTCTTTAAAATTAGAAGGTGCTAAGCAACTTAAAAGTAAGAGCAGCTGAATTATTATTCTGTTAACGGCCGTGAAGTAATCTTGACACTTTCTTGTTATGTGAAGTATGAACAAGACTTTCTAGATCAGAAGGAATCATCCGAAGCTTCTATAGCCATCTGTTTCAGAGCCTTTGCCTTTTTTTATCAGCCACTTCTCGTATACATTAGCACTATATTCTCTTGAAGCCAGTATAGAACTTAATAGCTAAGCACGGGCTAATCTGAACAGTAAATACATGTAGCAGTCAGTTCAGAGCAGGATGGATTGCTTTGAAAATGCTGGGCTTGAAAATCTAATTCTAAACGCATTAAGTATTTTTAAGCCGATGTTTCAACAGTGGCTTCAGCTCTTGATGCATCTTTTTAGGGAAAGAATTATCCATGTTAAATAATTGGCATGTCACGGCAGGAATACACTTGGGGAAGATTTCTAAGAAATGAGACTAAGTACTGTAAATTATTTGGTAAAGGTAACAGATTTCAGGGAATGAAAAAGGGAATCTCAGCAACCTGACTCAGAGCTTTAAAAAGTAATGCTGCTTTTGGATGGTGCTTCATTTGGTAGTTGAATTGTCTTGTGGTGTTCTGCAGGCCTGGGGAGCAGCAAGAAGAGTTTCCAAAGATGACTGGTTGGAATGGTTAAGAAGACTGAGTTTGGAGCTGCTGAAAGATTCCTCCTCGCCATCCTTGCGCTCGTGCTGGGCCCTGGCTCAGGCATATAATCCCATGGCTCGGTAGTGTAATTCTGTTTTTTCTCAGATCATTTGAAAATGCAGGTGCAAGCCAGACATAATAAGGAAAAGGAGTTACTTGAAAGCTCTTAGGTTCCATGAATAGAGATAGTTCCTGCTTTGGGACAAATCAAATAGCTGGCAACTTGATTTCGTTTTCACCCTTCCCAGTTTGCTGCTCCATCATGTGTATAAAATCTTTCAGGGGAATTCTGTATATTAGTCTAGGAATAACAGAAGGCACATAAGTGAAGCTAGGAAAACAGAGTATGAAATAGTTTGAAGTATCTACTGTGGGTGAATAAAAAAGCATCTGGGTGGAATAAGCCACAGTTGCCTGTTAGTCTCATCTTGATGGTGTACACTTCTCTTGGTGCTTGTGCATCTGACTACTGCTATTAGAAAAGTTTGTTCCTGGTTTAATGTTGTCTTAATGTGAGTTTTATGACTTCTGAAATAGAAGGTAAACAGCATGACAAGAAGTCAGCCGTTCTTAGCCTTTGTGAACAGTCCCTCCCCAGCTTTCTTGTAGCCCCTTTAGGTCCTGGAAGGTCACTCTAAGGTCTCCTCAGAGCCTTCTCTTCTCCAGTCCTCTAGTGAGCACAGAAAACACAGATGTTGTGGCACGTTGTATCCAGAGAAATGTACAATCATCTTTTTCACTACATCGCTTGTCATCTAAGACAGACTAGGCCTGGTTCTTCAGAGCAGAAGAGAAGAGCATCCTTGCCACTATGAAGAGTTTGTTCTAAGCTAAAATACTTGCTAGCATATGATGGGACAATATTTGTACTATTGCATCATAGCGTATCATCCTATTCTATATTTTAAAATTGCAGGTTTCACTAAGTTTTTGGTACAGAAGTTAGCTTTGTGAAAGCTGATCACTATTTACTGCAGGTAGACATATTAAACGCATTTTGTAGCTCTTTCTCCAAATTAGAAGGCAAGTCCATTGTCAAATAGACTTTTCCTCATAAATAGTCAATCCTCATCTCTCGCTCTTTTTTTTGTTTTCCTCAGAGATCTCTTCAATGCTGCTTTCGTTTCATGCTGGTCTGAACTGAACGAAGACCAGCAGGATGAGCTGATCCGAAGCATTGAATTGGCCCTGACTTCTCAGGACATCGCAGAAGTCACTCAGACACTGCTGAACTTGGCAGAATTCATGGAACACAGTGACAAGGTAGAGTTGCTGTTAGGCAACACTTTTCTCATGCTGACTAGCTTCTTGATGTCTAGTGTATGGAAAGGGTGTGAAGAGCTGGTGCATATTTTCTTCTTTTTTATACTAATTCTGATTTTTATGTATGTGCTTTTCCCTAGGGTCCCCTGCCTTTGAGAGATGATAATGGTATTGTCCTCCTGGGGGAAAGAGCTGCAAAATGTCGAGCCTATGCTAAGGCCCTTCACTACAAGGAGCTGGAATTTCAAAAGGGTCCCACCCCGGCCATTCTAGAGTCTCTTATCAGGTAGGACCACAACTGATGAGCTTTCTGCTCTTGCATCAGTACCCAGTTTGGAATACCATCAGGATGAATCTAGACATTTCAAAGTATTTCATTCTCTGCCGCAAGACTTTCTTTTAGGGTTAATAACTGGGTTGCAGATGTACTCTTGAAGCTGCAGAGTTCTGCCTTTCTATTATGCGCTTAAAATTATGATAGAAGCCGTGAGAAGTTGTGCAGGAAAAAGTGGAGTTTTCTCATTTCCACCTCTCACCCTCCAAGTTCAGTATGGGATGTTGCAGAGTGGCTGTAAGTTTGGTAAGAGAGATTTCTACACCTACGTATAAATAAGCCAGAAAAGCTGGAGATCTTAAATAAAATTCCTGATCAAATTCTGCTCGTCTAGCTTAGGTAGATCTCATTCTTCATATATCAAATAGAAGATATAACGAGTGCGTTTTTTCCTGAGCTTTGTCAATAAGCTAGATGTCAGGCTGAATACCTTTCCAGCTGTTTCTTTGTGTATAGAAAAAGCAAATTAATGAGCAAAGACTTGAAGTAAAGCAGGGTTAAAAATGAAAGGCAATTTATTAGAAATGAAAAAGTTTAGAAGCCTTTATAAATCCATTTAGTAGACCACGGTTAAAATAGTTTCAACTTTGGCTCTGCACAGTTGAAATTTCCAGTATGAACAGTCAAACATATGTAAGGCAATTCCCAAGACAGGTCTATCTCCCATTTCACACAAGACTCAACAATTTAAATTAGATTTAAACTCTCTTTAAGGTGAATAAAAATAGATATATTAACTATAACTATCTTTTCCAACCTATTCAAATAGTGATATGGCTACAGGAGGAGTCTCCTTTTTAACTGTTATTTTTGACACTGTTATGAAAGGAAGAAACATACTGATTTCTGACATAACAGCTCTAGGTAACTTGTAATTGAGTTAGTTTTCAGAAGAGATTTTGATTTTCCTCAGCTCAGTAGGCTAGCAAACATTCCTGAACGTTTGAATAACTTGTGGCACTTACAGGTTCTCTGGCGTATACTAGTGTTTTGCTCATGGTTCTCTCTTACTGACACAGAGCACACTTATATTCTAACCTGAATATAATTTGGTGACAGCCCAGAAAGTTACTTTCTAGTCTGTCAGGTGATCTGTGGGTAGGAATAAGCATTGCAGAGCATATAGGGCAAATCCTTCCTCCACAGAGCTGCTCTGTGCTGAGTGCAGCCCTCTGTGGGGACTTACTTGAGACAGCAGCAGGAGAGGGCACTAAAACTTCAGAAGAGAACCTGAGCAATACTACTTAATCCGCGATTTTCAACCTTTGTGATTTCCTCTGTGGGAACGTAAGGCGCTTTATGCTAAAGGTGCATCGGGGTGCTTCTGATTGATTCTTCTGCTTTGAAAGGTATTTGTTATATTTGTGATATGAGTCCCTCTTGGAAGGAGTTACTGAGCAATGCTTGCCCTGAACACTGAAGGAAAGGCAACGAGGGGGCTTGGCTACAAGGGGGCTTGCTTTTTCCGTCCTTGCCTAGCTGGTTAGTACTCGGGCGAGCCACTCGTCGCAGTGCTAGTGGGAACACACCAGAGGGTGTTCTGAAGGTGCTGTAAGTGCGTTCTGTTCTAACTTATTCTAACAGTGTTTTTCCCTTTGAAAAGAGCCTTAAGAGGAGGAAATAAGTTTGAGCCCTGATAACACTAGTGGCTGTGGCTGGTGCTTAGTGTGCCTTAGTGTTTGTGTGTGTACGTAGCCGGTGTGTGGCTGTTGCACTTATCAGATGAAACGAACAATTATCTGGCTGATTTTGAGCTGTCCGTTGCCAGCGTTCCGTGCAGGGACATCGTGTAGCTGTACAAATATTGGTTCCCTCTATGGTTTGAAATCCTCTGGCCGTATCTTCATCTCAACTCTCTTCAGTGAATAGGTTGATCCGTGCCACCCATACCAGGTAATGCCATCCATGTTCTTGGTGTGCTCTCCTTTGCGGTAGTAAACCCCGTTCAGATTGGAATCTGTGCAGCAGTTGTACCAATATCCACCTTTTGGGAAACCAAAGTAAAAGACTCCTGGTGAGCCATTTACTTAACACGGGTATGTTTTCTATTAATAATAAGAATTATTGCTGTTCCCTGGGGAGAGTGGTGAGAAAGGAGCATTTAATCCCTGGAGCCTGTAGCCCTAATAGCTGGGACTGCAGGTAAATTCAACTCTTAACATAGATACTAAATACATAAAGACTTTATAGCTGCGTAGACAAAGTAGTCCAGTAGCTTTTCATTTAGTTGCTCATTTGTCTTAAAATTATTCCTTGATGTATTTCTGTCTGTCTCTGAGACTTATCCTAGGAAACAAATTTGTGTTCTTATCTTGGGCACATGCTTAATACCAGAGCTTGAAACTTCATATAAAGATAAGAAAAAATTTAAAAACCTTCAGGGTATATATAGGAATAACTTCCTGCATTGCTGAATTACCTCAGCATCTGAGACAGACTGGCAGATGGGTGTCAGGGACTGGATAGTGGTCTGTGCAGGTGAGAGCATACACTTAAATCCTAGAATCCTAGAATGGTTTGAGTTGGAAGAGACCTTAAAGCCCATCCAGTTCCATCCCCTGCCATGGGCAGGGACACCTCCCACTGGATCAGGGGCTCCAAGCCCCATCCAACCTGGGCTGGAACATCTCCAGGGAAGGGAGAGCCACAACCTCTCTGGGCAACCTGGGCCAGGGCCTCCCTGCCCTCACAGAAAAACATTTCTTCCTAAGATCTCATCTCAATCTCCCCTCTTTCAGCAGAAAACTGTTCACCTTGTCCTCTCCCCGTACTCCCTGATCAAGAGCCCCTCTGCAACTTTCCTGTAGCCTCTTCCAGTACTGGAAGCTGCTCTCAGGTCTCACTAGAGCCTACTGTTCTCTAGGCTGAACAACCCCAACTCTCTCAGCCTCTCCTCATATGAAAGATGCTCCAGCCCTCAGATCATCCTCATTGTTTGAAGAGTACTGATGTCTATAACACACAGTCTGGCTCCATGTAACTTGGCTTTAACTACCAGACTTCCCACACAACCGATAAGTGTGTTCCAGAAGAGCTCTCCTCTCCTTTGATGTGCCAACCTGTTGCTACTTACTTGGAAAGAGGGAGCTTTAGGCTCTCTACAAATTGCCCAGGCAGCTCGCTCAGGACAGGGAGGTGTTTATGCGTCTTTACCTTTACGGAACTGGGCGCAGTCATCCACACACTTGTCGTTGTCCTTGTCCTTCGTGCTGAAGGCCGTGTTGTTGTGGTACCTTAGGGAATCACGGCCTGTGTTGCCAGTGTAGTTCCCCACAAAAAGGCGATAGCTATTCATTTCGTTGCTCAGGGTGAATTGCTTGTATTGCGCATAGCGTAAGTTACCTTCCCAGTCCTGCCACAGAACAGTGAGGAAGAAAGGTCCTATTAGAATAGTTATGAAGCTCCACCATCTATAGTTTTATGCTCTGCATGTTGCGTATCTTTTCTCCACCCTAGATTTTCCGTTCGTTCTTTCTGTTTCAGAGACAGACTGCAGAAACTTATCTGTTACAGCAAAGAGAATTCTTATCTGTTAAAGGCAGAGAGACTTTCCAGAGTGAGGCATCATATTTCCAAGTTTTATCTGCACTGGTATTAAACGACATGTTTGGAAACCGGGTGTGCAGCTCTTGGATTCAACATCCTTGTCTCATAATGCTCTGCCTCAAGTCATTTTTTCCTCTCTGAAAGACTGACTTTTAGATATAAAGCCTTTCAGCAACCAACCTTTCATCTTACTTTTTCCATTACACGCATTGCATCCCTCAAAGCTGTTGTATGAGCTATCAACCAATCTAAGTCAAACCCAAGCCTTTAGTAGACTGTAGAAATTGTTTGGGGATAGCACAACACAAGCTTTTTTGTACACAGGCCAGAGGGAGAAGACTCAGTTTTTAAAACTTTATGGGGCACCTCTGTGAATCTTTAAACCTGAGGTGGTCAGCAATTTGATCGCTGTCTGCAGTGGGTTCTGCAGGGTTCTCTAGAGCCCCACGTGTTCCCTGAAACACAATCTGAATGCAGACAGGTTATCCTGCTGATGTTGCGTGCTGGAGAGCGTAATTCTGTCTTGTCCTTGAATGTATCGCTAAAGCCATCCTACCTCCTCTTGTAATTAAAGCATCTAAATTCTTTGGGACTCCTGTAGAGACAAGACATGGTGCCTGCTACTAGAGAATCACTTTACACCAAAAACCTTTTGCTGCTGAAATTGAGGCCTTATTAATTACCTCCAATTCCACTCGCAGAACAGTGGGGCGCCTGGAAAGTCGGTAGATATTTTCATTTCCCAGCCAAAAATCTCCTCGAATATTGCCAAATCCATTCCTGTATTGTTTCCAGTCCCTATTGAAAGAAGTCAAACCAACTTTACGTCTTTGGATGATAGTCCAGCCACCTCCATCTGTCTCCATGTCACAGAACACCTAGAACAGGAAAAAAGGCAGTGTTTATACCTGTCAGTAGCTTAGGAAGGTTTTGTTCTCTTAACACAAGACAAGACATTTTTCCAGATTTCACAACTTGAAGAAGTTCCTAATTTGTTTAAGTCATGGAAGAGACTTATTAAATGAACCCATTGTCTGTTTTCCCTCTTAAATGTATGCTCTTTCCTTCCTTGAAGTTTGCCTGCATAAAGATGCTGATTCAAAGTGCAGGGGACCACTCTGGTAGATAAGAATTTCTTGATTATATGTGAAAAGACAGATCACCTACATTGTGTACTTGACATCCTTACCTCCAGGTCTGGACTCCCCAAAAATTCATCAGGAGGTAGCTTGTAAACACCAGAAATCCGGTAGTTCCTCTGGTAAAGTGAGGAGCAGTCATAGACAGCATCTACTTGAATCAGAACCAGAAAGTAAGAGTGTGAACAGCAAAGGCAACTCCCCTGTAAGTGTGATTTCTGTAAAGCTTAGCTCGTAGTACAAGTTGTGATTAAATGAGGAATTCCTACAAGTCTAATGTTGTCTTTAAATGATTTAATTTTGCTGTGCATGTGCTGGACAAAAAGGTTGTAGCACTGAGACTTTGTAGTGTCTGTCTGTCTTTCTTTTTTTGTTTTTAACCTCTCCTACCCAAAGAGACTTCTCTGCTTTCTCTTCATGCTGCTGTTGCGCTGGGCCAGCTGGTTCACCTGAGTACTGGCAGGGTAGCCGCGCTTGAGAATGAGGTGTATTTGCTCAGCACTTTTTGCACTAGAGCCTGTGGCAGAGATGATGGATTTTTGCTGCAGTCAGTCTGTCAGTCTTTACCAGCCTCCTCGCAGAGCTGACTTGAAGATGGTAATGTGCAAAGCTATTCTTTGGAGGAGGATAAACTGGCTGAAGCGAGGCTTTATCCATTCTGACAGTTGTCAGTTTAGTGCAGGCTGCTTACCTGGTGAGGTGAGATGTGTCTGGTTTAAATACCTTGTGGAGTAGTTTCTTCTGTGTGTTATTGTGGTTTTTTTCTAAATCTTTACTATGGCTCCAAAGAGATTCATTATGATAATAACTTATAATATCAACATAAGAAGGAGACGGAACTGTTGGAACAGGTCCAGAGGAGGCTACAAACATGATCAGAGGGCTGGATCACCTCCCATATGAGGACAGGCTGAGAGGGTTGGGGTTGTTCAGCCTGGAGAAGGGAAGGCTCTGAGGAGATCTTCTAGTCACCTTCCAGTAGCTGAAGGGGCTACAAGAAGCTGGGGAGGGACTGTTCACAAAGGCTTCTAGTGATAGGACTGGGGGCAATGGGGATAAACTGGAGAGGGGCAGATTTAGACTGGACATAAGGAAGAATTTCTTCACCATGAGAGTGTTGAGGCCCTGGCCCAGGTTGCCCAGGGAAGTTGTGGCTGCCCCATCGCTGGAGGTGTTTAAGGCCAGGTTGGATGGGGCTTGGAGCCCCTGATCCAGTGGGAGGTGTCCCTGTCCATGGCAGGGGTGGAACTGGATGGGCTTTAAGGTCCCTTGCAACCCAAACTATTCTATGATTCTACCTTTGTTTAAGACCTACTGTAAACAGTGATGTGTCAAGACTAGCGAAGTGAAACCTTCCGTAAGAAGAATTTACTAAATAGATTTAGAAGCGTTAAATTTGCATTTAAAAAAAAGAAAAAAAAATCCTAAGTTTTTTGGCAAACTCGACCATCCCAGACAACAGCAAGCTCTTTTTAAGGAAGTTTTAAGCTTGTTGCAGTGAATTTCATGTTAAGAGGAAAAGTCAGTAAAATGGTTCTTTCTTCTAGAAATGGCTTTACAAGTAGCTGACCTACAAAATGCACCTGCATTCCAGCGTTAATACAGGCCTGTGCAATCACTGTGTTGCAGTGAAATTCTCCCTCGGGGAAGAGAGAATTTTGAACAGTTTAACTGTGATATGGCTGGGCTTATATCGCAGTTTTCATCTTGCATAATCTACAGCCTTGAATTATTGAGAATTACCATTCGTATAATGGATTACTCTCTTATTCTGATTAAGAGGCAGTCATGGAGATACGATTACAAATCTCCAGTAATGCTTGGAGAGCATTTCTAATTGTTTTACCAACTTCTGGTCCCTGTCAGCACTGTGAACTCAGAGGATGTTACTGGCAGAGCCATTCCCTGATGAAGCCAGCTCCCTTTCTTATTTGGATGGGTACTGTAGTGCTCAGAAAGTGAAATATGAGACTGAGTTCCTCACTGTACAAATACCATATCTGTTCAGTTTATCTACTCCCTCATAAGACATGCAGATAGTAAAACACAGCTGGGTCTTTGGACTGTTGACGGATACATTCAAACTAGTATTCTCAGGATCACCTGCCTACACAGGTACTTTAAGCAGAAGCATTCAGTATGCATACTTGCTAATCACATTAGTGGGACATGCTAGCATTAATAACTAGTCATTTGTTCCTTTTGCACATTAAGAGGTATATCTGGGAGCTTGGTGACTCCGTTCTTACCAGCTGAAGTTTGTGTGACCGTCTGAGCTGCCTGGAGTTGCATGATATCTATCTGGTTGTTCATTTCGGAGTATTTGCTCTCGGCATCGATGAGGCGGGACTCCATCTGCTTGGTGCTCCCTTCCAGCTCCATCACCTGCGTCACCATGTTCACCCAGTCGCTTTCCTGCTTCTTGCTCAGCTCCTGCAGCATTCTGCTCAGGTTGGCTACTTGCAGCTTGAGCTCCTTGATCTCATTGCAGCAGCCTATTGCCTTGGACTGCACGTTCCCATTGATTGTTCTCCTTTTGGGAGGCTTCTGCAGCAGGGCTGGATAGATCACCACGGTCACAGTGACAATGCAGAGCCACGCCAGCTGAGTAGTGGATCTTGCTGGCATTTTTGCTTACGGCAACAGAAAACTTCCAGCTGACTGCGGGTTGCCTGAAAGCAGCTGGGGTAGGTATGAAACTTTCTGCAAGTGCTACAGCAGACTGGTACCTAGCTTTCTTCCAATGAAGTGAGGCTCTGAAGGTGGAGCCTGAAGAAGTAGCTTTTTTTCAGACCCCTCCTGTCGGAGTCTGTGCCCTTTGGAAGTCTGTCTCAAAGCATCTTATATACTATTTTTCTGTTTACCTCCACCCCCCCAGCTCTGAAGAGTTTTCCGGCCCCTCCCAGTTAATCTGTTCATGTCAGGTGTTTATGGGGTGAAATTGGAACAGGTTTTAGCCAAGAAAGGTTGAGGAGAGCGGGAGGGACTTCACTGAGTTCTGTTTTGAAGGGGTGTGGGAGAGGGGTAGGAAATGAGGAGAGTTTCCAGTGATTATTGCCTATTGGATTGTAGCCCTCTTGATGACTTGTTCTGGCACTCCAGTAACGTAAGAGCATTAGAGATCCAGAATGTGAAAAGGCTGTCCAAGCAGGATGAGTTTATAAAAGTTCAGGGAAGGCAGCTCCTAGCAGGTAGCCCTGGCTGCAGCAAATCCTAATACTCTATACTCCCCAGAAGCAGTAAGGAGTAACTCTGCTTGTTGTGTTTCATTTAGAAAATACCTTAGCAAATTAATCGGTTCAGTGTCTCATCCTCCTTACTCTGGACACTGGTGTCTCTGCACTGTTTGTTTTGTAGAATTCAGGGCTGTTCTTGTTATAAGATGGGATATCAGAGGATGGGATGGGAAGAAGTCTGCAAAATGTTTAAGTCCAAAGCCCATGCCTCTGTTTACTTGTAGTGGGCAAGTGAAAGGACATCAGGCAATGCTGAAAGACTGTACTTAAAACTGGCAAGAGATGAGTTTTTAACAGGCAGTGTGATCTAAATTAATTATTATGGAGGCCAGTTTATTAACAGGAATTTGAGAAGAAAATGTATGTGTAATTAAAATGTCCACAATTACATAAGGTGTAGGTTTAAGGGTAAATCTTAAATCTTTAGGCATTCGGAGGATGCATCAAGCATCAACTGGCTTAGATAACTACTTCCAATCTTCTCATTTATATCTGAACAGCTCAAAAGTTGAGTATAGCTGTTTGATCCCAAAGTAGAACTGTTTCAGCTCTCTGCAAAAGGTTTGCAGCCTTTGCTGTGGGTTCTTACAGGTAACTTGTTTCTCCACAGACCAGCTGCTCTGTAATTGCTGGACATGTGGGTTCTTGCATCTCCCTGCGAAGTTTCTCACTGTGATAAGTGGCAGAGATACGATGCAGTGAAGGGTAAATGGATCATGTATCTGCTTCTGGGGTAAATGCCTGGAAAGCTTCTTGGTGTTCAAGAAAACAAAAGAAAGCTCATCTAGCTCCTTTTACTGAGATTTGTTCTCCCATCTTCTGCTGATGCAAAGTGGCTGCAGGCTTTCTGCTCAGTTAGCAAAGTATTGCTGATCTACCATTCAGCTTTGGAGAAACAGGGAGGATTATTTCTTGTTAGTGCTGTTTTTCTCCCCCAGCTTTGTTGCGCTTATTGCTAAATGCTTTGGTTCTGCCTCCGATTTACACCACAACTGTGTGATTGTTTTTCTGCTGAAGAGTAGAGAGAGACACTACAGGGTGCAAAGATTTACTTAAACAAAAGCATTAAAGCACCAAAGTGGTGAATGTGAATTCATATGTTTCATAAACTTGAATTTCCTTAAAGGAGGAAGAGGGGATCTTTTGGAGGAAGTCAGAAAGGGAGATGCCCAAAGAGGTAGTGTGAGTCTATTGAGTTTCAATGCGGGTGTGCTGTGCTTCAGGCAGAAACCCCTGTTGTCTGTAATGTCAGCTGGAGAGGCTGCTGTGTGATGTTGGTGACCTGAGGTATCGCCAGAGGTATGCAAGCATGATTTGATTAAAGTACTGCGGGTACCTCCACAAGAGACCGTAGGCTTCAGTTGCATTTTTGTCATGGACATTCCAGAAACCTTCCATACCAAAATTGCTTTTTATACTTCAGACCAGAAAGTGCCACTGCACATGGATGAAAGCCTGACCTTTTTGTTCTGCCTCTAATCCTGTCTGAGCCCTTTTCCAGCTGGAGCTTCTGTCATTCCCAGGGGCAAATTCTTCTCAGGCTTCCTGTGATGAGAAACGTGTTTTTGTCGAAGTTGGAACAAAGAATGGGACAGGCTGGACTCCGACTTCTCCACCCCCAAAAAAGCCACCCTGCTAACACCCCCATCATGTTATACAGGACTTCAATCCTTTCTGCTGCTCTCACTAACCATAACTCTTACCTGTCTTGTACAGCCTATATTTCACACACACTCACATCGCAAAGAGTAGAAGTGGAAGAGGGGAGCCACTTGTAGGTCTGTGCATTCCCTCAATACAGATTTTGGAAGGAACCAGGATTCAGCCAAACACACAGATGTTATGAAACAGTGTAGAAAGGCCTCCAAATCCCCTCTCTAAACTGTTGTATGTAATTGGAAATCAGATGGACAGGGTTTTATTTCAGGTTCAGCCTCCAATCTGTGTATCCTAATGCAAGCTTTCTTTTGTATACTTTGATTTACCTGTTTTAAAACAGAGATAATACTTTTTTGTTCTCTCACCTTGTTCTGTGTAAGGGGATGACAAGAGGGATGGAAAAGAGCACAAATCTTCCCATCTGTGATTACTTTTGAGGAAGCATTAAGAGAGATTTCAGCAGACATATCTCCCTTGGCAGAGACCTTAGCCTTAATGGAATTTGACTTCTTTATGAGTTTTTGAAAGATGAATCTTTCAGTGTGGCATAGAGAAC
Organism: Phaenicophaeus curvirostris; assembly: GCF_032191515.1. Lineage (NCBI taxonomy): Eukaryota > Metazoa > Chordata > Aves > Cuculiformes > Cuculidae > Phaenicophaeus > Phaenicophaeus curvirostris. The sequence continues at coordinate 4,960,075 of NC_091413.1, read as the reverse complement.
TGAGGGTAGTCACTTAGGCAGCAGCAGCTACTGATGCTAGTCACTGCCAGGGCAGGTCAGCTGTGGAAGCTGACAGTCTAGCAAAGCTTTCCACTGTTACATGCTGGGGTACCTACAGCCTGAATTTGGGATCCTATTCTATTTTGGAAAGAGACATAGTTCCAGGCATAGAACACATAGTTCTGTGATTACTGAGTAGGTCTTAGTCCTAATTTTTTTACCTTTCCCCCAGTAATATTAGAGAAATCCAGTATCACTTGATCTGAAATTCATTGCTCTGGTTTTCCTCCAGTATGTTTTGTATGTGGAAAGAAAGGATTATCAAGCACTGGAAGAGCCTTCCCAGGGAGGTGGTTGAGTCCCCATCCCTGGAGGTGTTCAAAAAGCTGATACGTAAGATGCTTAGTGACATGATTTAGTAGTAGACAGGTACGGTTGGAGTTGATGGTCTCTAAGGACTTCTCTGACCTAACGATTCTATGAAATGCTCTGCTACATGGTAGCTAAAAAGATGAAATCCTAAAGTCAAGAACAGAAGCACATCCTTTGACTTTGAGGATGTAGTTGAGAGAATTAAGTATAAATATAGTTGCAGTTAGTATGTATCCCGTGCTTATAATGTTGGTTGATGTTTCCAAATTCAAGGATATTAGTGTTACTTGATTGGAACCAGATCTCTCTTGTCCTGGAGGACCAGATTAAATTAGAGGTGGGTTTAAATCACTGCCTTGTCTGGGAAGCTGTTCTGGCAGGTGTATTTGAAGCTGAGACAAGAAGAAAAGCTCCGTGCCCTGTGGCTATTTATTTGGTAGCCAGTCATTGCAAAAACCATAATATGCATCCAGCAAATACTTAGACTCTGGCATTCCTGGTGCTTGCTGAGATGGCAAAGGCTCTCGTCGTGGCAGATCATAGTGTCCAGTTTGTCAAAGCTCAGTGAAAAACTGTGTTCTCCTCACAGAAAGAGTGAAACTGTTCACCTCTGCCTTTGGAGAGGCTTGTAGATGTTCTAACAGTTGCTCTGCTGTAGCTTTACAGCAATGACTAAATTCCTAGTAAAGTTAAATAGAATTGTTTGCTACTGCAAGTAATTATTGTGAATCTCTGAAGTCCCATAGCAACAAGTGGAACAAGTGAGAGGGCCTAATGAGAAACAAACACAGATACTTCTTACAATCATTTGTGATTTCTTTTAACCAATACACAAGGACTCTGGCTCTGTGTTTCACCTTTTTCTGCTAATTATCTTCCTTGGCATTTGCTTTTCTTCTGCCTTTGCTGCCTCTCTTTCTACCTTTGCTGCCTCTCTTTCTACCTTTGCTGCATCTAGTTAATAAATAGCTGATACAGAAACCTTTGCAGCCTGAGCAGCAGGGCTGGCTAAGAATTTTATTGTAACGGTTTTCACAGCTTTTCCTTTCAGAGCTCACAAATGTTTTTATTTGATTTGCAAGCATTTCTATCAAGACTGGGAGTTTAATTGAGATTGCAGTCTGTAAGCAGTTGATCACCACAACTGTTTATTGAAAACAGCCCTTTGCTGGTGTTGGTTTCTCAAATGTATTTATTCCCAACAGAGAGATAATTGTACTGGCATTATGGAAATGCATTGGCGTTTAGAGTTGTTTGAAGGACAGTTGGTTGTTTTCTGAGGTTTGTTGAATCAAGAACTCAGGGATGCCTGAACACAAATAAACTGTAGCACTGGGGAAACTGGCCAACAAAGCCAATTCCTTTTGCCAGAGGATTATCTGTTCCCCAAAGTGTCCACAAAGTAGCAGTGCCTTCCACTTCTAATCCCAGAAGCAAGCTCTCAGCACTTCTTCAGAAGGAAAAACAAGCTTGACTTAAGTTGATAAAATCCGTCGATAGAGGAGTTTTTTCAGTCACTCCAAGTTTCTTTTAAAAAAAAGAAATTTGCCTTCCTGTCTAGGCTTTGCAAACGAGCTGCTTTATTGCAAAAATAAGATTTCCTTACTGAGTTCTGAGATGTTTTCTGGCAGTAGGAAAGTGTCTATTCCCTCACAGATACACTTGGGGACTCCTGAAAAGGCTCTGCTAAAAGCAAGTTTTTCATTTTTATGAGAAGATGGGGAACGATCCACTCTTTTACTTCTGAATTCTTGAAAATTTAATATATTTTGAGTGACAGAGAATATTGGTAGAGACCCTCAAAGATAATGGAAGACTGGAAGGCTCCCGGGACTGTATAAAAGAGAATATTTCCAGTAAAGATTAGATATTTATGCCTGGGGGTTGTGGAGGAGAAAAGTCCATCATTTGAGTCTCTTCCTGCTGAAGACAGTGAAGTAAATTTTGATTCCCAGTGCATGTCTGGTTTCTGTTTTAAACAGCCTTTAAAACATACAAGCAAAGGGTGTATATTTCTTTTGAATAGTGTTCTTTTTTGTGATTCTAGCATCGTGCGCTACATTTTAGTCCTTTGCACGTCTAGGACTTACATTTTTATTTGGTGTCTCTAATTATAATACTGTAGGTCTATGTAACCTTTCCGTACTAGTAAAATTCAAGTGTTTTGAGCTTTTTGGCTGAGGTTTTTATATCAAGGAGTTTGCTATGGGTAGGCACATTTTCCAGTTACTGTGTCATTCTAGCCTTGCAATTTTTTTTTCATCAGAAGGCTTGTAACTTATTAATATCCTGTTCGTGATGGTCAAGTGCTACCAACAGGTTAGGGTTGGACAGGAGGATTAGGTTATCCTGGTTAGAGTACAGATGTTGATTAATGAATAGGAAGAGGGGGCCGAACTATCTGTGATATTGGATTTAACTGTTTTCTTCTCACAAAACTTTGTGTGCCAGTCTCATTTCCTTATCCAGCTGCCCCTTACAGCTGTTGAAGGTTTTGCACTTGGAATAGAGGAATGAATGCTTTTGTTGTAGTGATTGACATCAATTTTAATTTACTGGGCTGCATTATGTGGTTACGCAGTGAGCCCACGTGAACCAAGCTTGTGGAAAACTTCATTGATGGAAGTCAGTTTTGCAACTGATTAATCCTCATTTTGAAGGAAAGTATAACAATTTTAATGTTATTTGTTTGATACGTCTAATCACTTTGCATTCTATAAAATGTGATATTAAATGGTGGGTATTAAGTGGTGAAATTAGTGCATTAGTGGAGGGGTTCAAGGCCAGGTTGGATGGGGCTTGGAGCCCCTGATCCAGTGGGAGGTGTCCCTGTCCATGGCAGAGGGGTTGGAACTGGATGGGTTTTAGTGTCCCTTCCAACCAAACTATTCTATGAATTAGGAATAACTGCAAGGAGACCACCCAGTAAACAAAGGCTTAAGTTACTGTCTGCTGAATTAACCAGCAGCATTCTTTTTATCTTAAGAGATGTTTTCCCATCTTCTCCTTTAGTGAAGAAAGATTTTCTAGTTACCTTTTTCGAGATACAAGAAGAAATCTATTTCTCTGATTCTAATCCAGTAAACTGCCCTGATTTCCAGCAGCAACACTGACTATAAACCCCCCGGCAACTCTGCCTGGCGGGAATATTCGCCCTCTGGGGCTTCTTCTTTGTGCCTGGCTGCTTTTCTGTAGTGTTGTTCATTCTGTTCGATCTCCAGCACGATAACTAGAAAACAGCTCTGTAGTGCTTCAGTGTGTTATAAAACTTAGGAAGGTTCTGCCTGAGCGCAGACCTCACAGGATCTGCAGGAGAGAGATGATGCCTTAACGGTGGGAAGGTGAAAGGGTAGGGAAACACAGAATGCGATGATTTCTAAACTTGTATTTTGAATGCGTTAGCAGGACCTATGTGGAAATGCTTTTCCAAGAGAAGAACAGTCTTCAGACCCACTGTCAGAGAATTTGTATGCAGAGAGTGCTGGGTCTGTTGAAAACACATTCCAGTCAGCTGTGGTAGCAGTGATTTTTGGGTTCTGTCAGTACTTCCAGCCCTCAGAGCACACTGAATCCAGTGGATGAGAAAAAGCAGAAATCCGTGGTTTTTCAAAACAAAAACTCCAAAACACAAGTTCAGAACTTAATCCCCACGCAACTGTGTTTCCCTTAGCCTGTAAAATTGAGTAGCAAACCGATGCAGTGCTTACCAAGGTTTTATTACTCTGAGGAATAAGTCAGTCCGTGTTCAGCCATATGAATAAAACCCACTTGGATGCATGAGTTTTGCCTTGCAGGGATTTTTGTGCTCTTCACAACAATTGTGCTTCTCTATGTTTAAGTCCATTTCTGCCAAAGCAGTGAAGGCTGTTGCTCCCCCCTTGCCCCTTTATTTTCTGTAGATGCTCTTTTAATGTGGCGCATCAAAACATGGAATAACTGTTGGGAGATTTCCCAGTCAGTGGCTCATCCTAGTCCACAAAATTACTGTTCTTTCCTCACTGTGTGGGCTAGATCATTTGTTACAAGACAGTCATTTATGATTAATAATGACCATGTGTTATTATATTTACTGCTGTGTATTTTTCTAATCCAAGTCTTTCTCCTTTCCTGTCTTTCCCCTCCCTTTGCTTAACTCTAGCCGCAGCTTTGAAGCACTTAATTCTGCTTTGGGCAGCCAAGAAAATAAGAAACAAAAAAAGAGTAATTGAGTGTACCAGGGAGCATCAGCAAAAGGGCAGTGCTAATTGTTGAAGAATAAAAGATAACGACCAGTTTTGTCAGGAAGCATTGACAAGAAAGATAACTTGAAAGTAATTAACTGTCTGACATGCTGGAAGTGATGTGTCTGCCAATGGCTTTTTAAATCATTGGGATATGAAATGTGACAGCTATTTATCACTTTTATGAGGCACCGCTGCCTTGCTTTCCCTTGGGAAGTGTGGAGGTAGTCTGTTCTTTGATTACCTTTCTAAAAAAAGCATAAACGTATTTGAAGTGCTTCCCATTTCTAGGGGCCTGTGGTTTTGGTTCTTGGCCTAACTAAATCTGATCTGAGCTCAGCCATTCTAAGGTCCTGTTTCCAAAGAGGTCTTACTTGGCCTTCCCAGATACCCTGAGTGGGCCTAGGAGCTTGGTTCTTTAGTTGTCAGGAAGGGAAGCTTCCACACACAGGCGAAATACAGCGCTCATTTGAAAGTTTTCCGTCCTTTTTTTTCTGCTCAGGATGCTCCAATTTATCCTATAGATTTCCTTGTCTCTTACTGATCAACAGGCCTCAGAGTAAGGAAAAATAGCAGTCATTCTGATACATCAGGCAAGAAGGGGCATTTCTGTTTCTACAGCAACACGTTTAAAGAATGTTAGAAGTCTCTCTGCATTGCTCTCAGTTGCTGTGTTTTGCTTTGCTAGGTCACGCTGTTTCCGTTCCTGATGTTAACCTTGGCCTCTGGGCTGCGTTGTAGGATCCTCAGGTGTTGTGACATTGTTTTGAACAGCTTGCACTTCTTGCTTTCCAGTGCTATTAGGGAAAGAGGAGAGCAAGGAGCCAGGACTGTTTGTAAATAAACTTTATATAACAGTAGGAGCTTCATAAAATGTGAATTTTCTCATTAGCAAAAGCACTGATCACCGAGCACTGAAGTGTGGACAGTGCCATTTCTGATAGTAAGATCAGAAAATCGATGTGAAATAGAAATGATTTAAGACAGTAGCTGTTTATTGTGTTGCTGAGCTGGAGAACCAGGCTTATAAATAGCCTATTTGCCTGTGCTTCACAAAATTGAGCTGCCCTTGGAAAGCAAGGGTCCTCACTGGTGTAGAATGAGGGCTGATTGCCGTAGCAGGAGTTTCTAACGTGTTCTTGAAAACCAGCAAAGAGGAGCATGAGTTTTGGCGAGTGCCAGTGCAGAGGCATTATATGAAGCATGAAACAAAGTAGAGTTGCAAACTTTTTGTGAAGTCAGTGGGTGTGTTCCTGGTGGCATTTGTCAACTGTTCTAATGATGGAGACCATTTCCTGGAGTATTAAAATCTCTTCTCTGGCTTTTAAAGGAGCTGGTAGGCTAAGAGAAAGGGGAAAGAAGCAGTACTGTAAAGCTCTTAAGTGCAGCTGTTTGAGAAATTATGCCTTTCAAACTATTGGCAACTATTATTCTTCCTGTGCAGGCTGCTATTAATATTTAGAATTGATAATCACATATAATCACTGCTTTGTCTAACAAGTCTTGAGAATATACGTGCACCTAGTGTTTTGCAAATATGTAGTCACTGTGTGTCTGATCATTCACTTGAAAGTTTTAAAGAAAAAGGAGGGTGTTCCATTGGTATTTCTAAACGACAGAGCTTGGTGTTATCAAGTAGAAGCTCGTACCAGCCCCTATTAATTGCCAACTGTGTTTAATGGTCTTTTTCTTCCTACTTTTTCAGCATTAACAATAAACTGCAACAGCCAGAAGCAGCTGCTGGGGTCCTGGAATACGCCATGAAGCACTTTGGGGAGCTGGTGAGTCCTGCTGAGTAACTCTTCTCCACATCTTAGGTGTTCTTGGGTTTTGTAGGGGATTTTGTGTGGCTGGATGAGTGGTGGTGTGTACTTTCAATCACGTTGAGGTTCTATCTCTGCTTATGATGTTGCATCATTCCTAGTGAAGGTGCCCTGCTGCCCATGGGGATGTGTACTGTGTACACAGCTGGATACTAGAAAACGCTGGATACGGGTGAGGTAGCTGGGGAGGGCTGCAAGAACCTGATTTGGAGGAGAATTCAGCAGCTATTGTTGACACTAAATGCAGCTGTGGGTGACTGGCAAGGTGGCAAAATAAGTAATTTCATTTAGAAGAAGCTGGGAAGTGAGGGAGTAAGTTCCTGTTCTAAGCTTTAAATCTTGAGGGGTTTTGAGAAACTGCATCAGCACTTTCCAGGTGAGGAGTTAATGGAAGTGCTGCCTCTAGCCTTTATTCTCCAGTTCACGAGTATTGTTCACAATAGCGGATGAGCCAGTCCCTGCTCACAGAAGTAAAATAACCCCACTCTGTATTTGTTCTGTGTCTTTCTCTGCATGACTTACCTTTTCTTTTTTCTTTTTTTCTTCATTTTTATAAGCATTTAATTTGTATTCGGGGACTGAAGCATCTGTGCTCTCCTGCCATTCTACTCTGTTAAAAAGATGATTTTGCAGTGATATCTCTTGTAGTGCCGTAGGGTGGTTGGGAAAAGGAAAGCACAGTAGACTAGGTGGAACCAAGAGGAAGTGTGAGCAGGTATAAGCACAAAATGGGGGAGTTCCTAGACTGGAAGAGGAGCCATTTCTGGGAGATGTACAGAGTTGAGAATATCTTTGTAGCTTATGATTCCTCAGGTGGGTTGAGCAAAGCTCTATGTTACCTAATTCTGACCTTGCTTTTTAGCAGTAATATAGTTCAAAACATGGAGTTTGCCAGAACAGACAATGAAAAGAAATGAAGAGGAGCCATAAGCTCTACTTTTAGGAACTGACTCGAAATATTATGACCGAGCTGAGAAGTTAATGGCTAGTACATAAAGGTCCCAAGTGGAAGACATGGCATGCAGAGCGTGTTTTCTACTGACCCTGCCCACCGGGCTAGGAAAGGGATCTGTTCTGCAGCCTGTGTCAGGACAGGAGCTGCCAAGGACTAAGCAGAAAAACACTGGCAGGGATCAGTATGGAAAAAATATCGAGGCATTTATTGCTTGAAAATTGGGGAAAAAAAATCTAGAAACAAAGACTGAAGAAAAATTTGTGCAGCTGATCAGGATTACTGCTTGGCTTACTTTAAAGTCTTTGTCACAAGCCCCAGCCATTCCTGGTCAGGGCTCCGATTACACCCCAACATTGCCTGGTGTATTAAAAAATGGCCTAGCAGTAGCCAGTGTGCTCTTTGCTTTGGGTTTTTTTTTCCAGTTAGTCGCTCCATTCCTGAGCACACAATTGTTGTTCTTATTTAAAGGCAAGCATATGCAACAAAGTGGAGTGGAATATTTTATGGATTTACCTCTTTTCTTGTTCCATTCATTCCCCCTCTCCAGCAAGAAGAGCACCGGCTACTGAGCTGGAGAGAGGGATGGTGTTGGGTTGATCCCTCTGGTAAGCCTGAATTCACTTCTGTGCAGGCTAAGCCACACTAGCTCGAGGATTTTGTCTATATCACAGAAGTCCGTGAGGATATTTAGACTAGAAAAAGGGCTAAGTGACCACCATAGACAAGGAATTTTTCAGGAAAAGCTGTAGTAGTTAATCTAGAATGTTGAACGTTAATCCCACTATTATGGTTGGTTTTTTTCCCCTCATAGGAAATTCAAGCTACCTGGTATGAAAAGCTTCATGAGTGGGAAGATGCTCTGGTGGCCTATGACAAGAAGATGGACACAAACAAAGATGATCCTGAGCTGATGCTAGGACGGATGCGTTGCTTGGAAGCACTTGGTGAATGGTAAGAGGGGAATGCCTGAAGACTGATGAAAATGGTGCCTTTATAAATGGTGCCTGACTCCTCCCTGGTTACTGTCATCCAGTGTAATTTTTTTACCTGAATTTCTATTTACTCCTGCTTACTTAATAGTTTATTTCCAGCAACTTCTCACTTCGTTCGTTGAACTCAAAATTGGCAGTAACATCTCTAATCCTTTTGGGATGGGCCACGTGGCAAGTTAAGGTCTCTCTGAAAGAGAATCTACAGTCTTAGGATCAGATTAACGCCACTTGGAACAGAGAAAGTTGTGAGTAGAGGGGACCTCTCAGGAAACTTTGGGCAGCACTTGTCAAACACAAGGATGGAAGGAGCTCTTTGTTGCCCTCCTTTTTTACTCTGATTAAAACATGAGAGATTTATGTATTTATTCATGGTCAGACCTGTACCTATATAGAAGTCATCATCCTTTGCACAACTGTTAGTGAAATTATCTGCTTCCCTATAAGTCACCTGGCAGTAACATCACGCCAAATAAAGTTTACTCCCTTTAAAATCCTTTTGTTCATCTTGTAGATGGCTGAGCTTTTCATTATTACTCTTTTTTAGCTTTCTTTAGCGTTGCCTTTGTGGACATTTGTTATTTCAAACCCTGTGTTAAATCTGTGTTGTCAACATGTAACTGATTAGAGTCATTTTTTTTGAGAGGATGAGCTGGTAGTGTCTTCTAGGTTGCTAGTTGACTGGGGCTTCTTTTTTTCTCTCTGTTCGCTTCAAGTCAAAGAAGATAATTGAAGAAGGCATCCTGTGCACTGTAGCATGCAGTTCTACCCAGGGGCATATGTGATTTGGTCCAAGTTCCGCCTCTTTACTGAACTTTTCATGTCACAAGAGCTCTCTCCTGATGGGTCCTGACGTGAACCCATGGGATGGCACACAGTACAGAGATTCCTCTTCACTGAAGTCATTTTACTGTTGGAGAAACAGAGCTGTTGGAGAAACCTAATTCTGATAATATTTTTCTGCCCTTTTTGTTTCTAGATGAGAGTGAGGTGTATTGGGTGTAGCTTTTTCAGTAGGAAAAATAGATCATCTTACAGAGCAATTTCTCAATCATCTTTTCTAGGAGTAGGCAGATCCCAGCAGAGATGTATGAAATTCCTCCCTCCTGCTGGATGTATATTTGTGTCAAGTGTCCTCTCTGAACCTCCTGCTGCTTCATATATCAACAAGAAACATTTTGCAAAAGGGTGCTTTTTTCCTACTGGAGCTGGATAGTCTGGAGCAATGAGAGCAGTCACAATCTCACAAAGATCTGTTTGCTTGCTATTGCAGAACTGCGCTCTGTCTCTGTGCAGATGGTTTTGAAAGTTCAGAATTGCCTTTCAAAGGGTTGTCTGCTACCTTACAACTGACTATAGAGACATCATCCACAGACTGAGGTTTCCACGGTGCGGTGGCTGATGCTATTCAGTAGCTTTCAACTTGACTGTCAGTGTTGCTGGAGTCTGCTTAGCAGAATATGACAATTAATCTAGAACTAGTAACATGCAGCATCATTATTTCAGTCCTCTGTGCAGTGACATTTTGAAAGTACAGCCAAAATTTTCTTAGCCATTTGTCTCCTGATGTAGTTAGGTCTGCTTTATTAGCATCTCTGAGGACCTGATTTACTGCTGTTGCTGGCTTTGGATGGGTTTTTCATTTGTTTGGTTTTCTTTCTCCTGGCCATCAAGCTGTCACGATGAGTCTCTTGCCTGTGGCAGCCCATCAGTTCTGTTCACTAACTCATCTTCCTTTTTAGGAGGAGAGAGGATGACAGTAGGAAAGGCAAGTTTGCCTCCCTCTCAGTTGACAGCTGTTCCAGTGCTACAGAGTATCCAGCCTGAGAAATCCTGGAACTGCAACACCCACAGTAATTGGTTTGATTAATGGAGCATTCACAGTTGATTTAAAAGAAGTAATATAAAAAATCCCAATGCTTCCTCTCCACTGGAGATGAAAGATTCAGATCCCCTCAGAGATCTTGCCATGACAAGTCTTCATACTGGGTTACAGCAGCAGTGATTCTCTCCTCTCTGTCTTCAACCTTGATGGTTTTATCCAAATTGTTTGATAGCAGGAGCCGTGCACCAGCTATTCAGGTCATGTGTCGCTTGCACTGACACTTACAAAAAAAATGTTAAACATACCTTGTTTGGTGGTGATTTGTTGTTTGGCTTTTTTTTCTCAGGAATGAGGTTTTTGTCCACGTTTGTAGACTGGAGTTGACAGTTCAGTTCATAAAATAGAAGTTGCATTTGCTCTTCAGTAGTTAGCAAACTTTTGTGTTTCCAAAGCACAGTGTGTCTTTAAGTTATTTTCTGATTATAGGATATCTGTCATCAGACTAGCACGTCTGAGTTGGCCAGAGGAGAAGAATCCTGTTCTCCACACAATATAAAAAGAATTAGGGGGTTGGTTGTTGTCTTCCCTGCAGAAAGCAGTTGCTTAATAAGCCAGAATTCTTAGAAGAGGTTTTTTTGCTGATCGGAAATTGTGGATTCTTCTTAGGGGGCAGCTCCACCAGCAATGCTGTGAAAAGTGGACGCAGGTCAATGATGAAACCCAAGCTAAGATGGCTAGGATGGCTGCTGCTGCTGCCTGGGGTCTAGGTAACGTATCCGTGTGCGGTAGACGGTTCTAATTTACTGCAGAACTACAAAATACAAGAAACAGCAAAACTGGAGAAAAAAAATATTTATATTGGCATATAAAGCAAGTGTCATTCAATGTGGAAGCCCTTTGGAAAAAACTGCAGTCTCTCAGTGCGGTCTCAAGTAATAAAGAGACTGCCTTATTGGTCTGAGCAGGTAATTGGTTTCTTAACTGGTCCCTTTTACACTGAACAGCTCAGACTTGAAATGAAATTCAGAGAATTTCTCAGATTTGTGGCAGATTCTTAATTTACAAACTTGAGCAATATCTGCTGAGCATTTAGATAGGCTGTGTCTGCTGAGTAGACAATCTTAAGTGAAATAAATCTATAAGTAGTCTAAATATCTGTTATACTGATAGCCTGAGATTTACTAGACAAGCTTATAAATCACTTGCTGTCTGCCAGCCTTTGCTGAGGAAAATTCATCTTTTGCTTTGTAGGACAGTAATTCATGCAAATGTTCTGGAAGTGTCAGCATTGCAATTTTTTCATCACAAGGAATGCAAGAACCTTTTACATGAGGAAAACAATTGGCCTAGGATAAAAAATCCTTACGTTTTTGGTTGTCTATAACCGTGTATCTGTATATACAGTTTCTATGCGTGTATGTGTACAGTTTCTATACTGAACACAGACTGTCCCTGCCACAGACAAGCTGTTGGAGAGCTGACTTAAATGGAGAAGTAGCAGGCAGCATTCCAGACTAGTCGCTGATGTCTAAGCACTGTAGCACAGCTCTGTTCTCACCTTGCAGAGGGGGCTGTAGCATTACTTGAGGATATCTCGTGTCTCTGCAGGTCAGTGGGACAGCATGGAGGAATACACCTGCATGATCCCACGGGACACCCACGATGGTGCCTTCTACAGGGCTGTACTGGCTCTTCATCAGGACCTTTTCTCACTGGCTCAGCAGGTAATTATCTTCCTTGTTGGCATCCGAAAACCTAGTTGAGATGAACTAGGCTCTGTTGCTATGGAAAGACATGCTGTGTTAAAGCAGTTGGCTGGAGCCTACGAGGAGGGCTACAAAGATGATCAGAGGGCTGGAGCACCTCCCGTATGAGGACAGGCTGAGAGAGTTGGGCTTGTTCAGCCTGGAGAAGACAAAGCTCTGAGGAGATCTTATAGATCTATGAATTACCCAATAAGCATTTTTTTCCATTGGTGTATTACACCTTGATGAGCTTGTCTCATATTTACAGAAACACAGCAGTGAATAGATGTGCCGATGGTAGTGGTCCAGTGCTGCAGAGTATAAGAATGCCTCATTCTTAGGCTTCTTTGCTCTCTGTCTGTTTTTTAGGCAGTGCACAGGTATTAAAGCAGCAGAGGTTCCTTTGAACAAGGCACTGCTTGGTTAAAGCATTCATGGCATAAGGCACACATAAGATTCTTCACTGGAAAAGCTACAAAGGGCAGAAGTACACAGAACACACATGAAGTGCTCATATGTATTATGAACTTTTGCTCTGATTTTTCTGGTAGCAGCAATAAATCTTAAATCTTAGATTGAAATGAGAAATCAAGACAAGGAATGAGTCGGTTAAACAGAGGCATATTGGTATGTTTGTTTGTCACAGAGGAGATTTGCAGAGTGACTTTTTCCCTCTCTGTAGACGTGAAACACGTTGTTTACTTTCCAAGGAAGCTCAAGTACTGTTTCTCAGAATTCTCTGCTGGCCTGCCAGCTTAGATAAAGGAGTAATTCAGTCTGCTCTGTCAAACCCATACATCGATTCTTGGGTGATGTGCACAGTAAAATTAGCGAGGCATTCAAAGGGGTAGAGTTTGTGATTAACCTTTAACATTTGGAACAGGAAAAACTATAGATGAAACATTATATAATGACTGGAACCAGAGCAGGATTCATTTCGTGCTTGAAGAGCGTGCCTTAGTTGCAGAAAGAGAAATGGAATTTGCTGTCCTGTAAAATTCATAGAAATCTGCTGGGTTACGTAAAACAGTGAAAGCTATTTCCTGTCATTGTATATTATCAAGAGACATTTCTTGAGGCTTTTTTTGTAACCGGCTCTTTTTTGCACTAAAATGTGCAAAACTAAAACTTCTCTCTTCCTCTATAAATGTTATTAATGCTGAGCTTTACAATGACAGTGGGATTAGTAATGCTACAAGCTTTGATTTGGTAGAAAGACAGACTTGAGACTGTGCAGGTGATAAATGAAGCCCCCTTGGCTTCCATTATACTTGCCCCAGATGCTATTTTCTTTTCGATTCTTTCTCCTGATAACACTCTTCACTGTTTCATGTTGGAGAATGGGGACCACACCAGCTGGTTGTGAGGTGGAACAGATGAACAGCAGTTTCAGCAGTTGACTCTAGAGAAAACATGACACCTTTTCCCCAATATCTTTTACTATTTCAGTGCATTGACAAAGCCAGAGATCTGCTAGATGCTGAGCTGACTGCCATGGCAGGAGAGAGCTACAGTCGAGCCTATGGGGTAAGCGTCTAGCTCTCAGCCTTCATTCTCCTCAATTTTGCTTCCAACTGTCTCTAGAAGTTGCATAAAGCTTCTGAGTAGCGTTTGTATCAAACTTAATACCAGTGTAGGCCCACGAGCTAAATAGCTCTTGTCAGAAAAGAAGTATAACTTTGTTAAGAGCAGCTTTGGGACAAATTAAGGAGTGAAGTGAGCGTCCCCTTTAAAAAAGAATTGACATTTAGAAAGTTTGAATCTGGAAATTGTCCTGATACCAGTATCTAGCAGTCTGTCCTTTACCTGTAGGGCAGCGTATGCACTTAAGATTTTGATGCCAAAATAGTGTTCCTTAATTATAGATTTGTTCTGTAGTGATTGGGATGGAATGTGATTGTTTCCTTCAGGCTATGGTATCCTGCCAGATGCTGTCAGAGCTGGAAGAGGTTATCCAGTATAAACTTGTACCAGAACGCCGTGAGATCATCCGCCAGATCTGGTGGGAAAGACTGCAGGTACATCTATATAAAGATGAAGGATGGAGAAGCTGATGTGCTGGCAGGAACAGCTTTCTTTCAAGTCAATGTGATGGCTCAGAAAATCCTTCTATTTCTCTTTCTATCCCAATAATAGATGTGCTTATGTGGCTGCATGCTTTCAGTCTCTGGTGTGTGTGTCCTGGTTGTTAGGGCTTTTGTTTTGCAATGTCCCTGAGGTGTCTGCTGGTGTGACACTTCAGTTGGGTGATTTAAGCCTTGAAATGGATGTGGACAGCATGGAGATGCCAATAACGTCTCCAAGGCTGCTTACTTCGATGTTGGATCACACCTGGAAATACAGGTTTGGATAAAGCTGGTTGAACTTTTTACCTGTCTGGCTGCATTTTAAGGAGAAGTGAATTCTTTCACAATGCTGGAAAACTGGACAGAAAATTTACATGCTTGTAAAAGTTTGTCCTGTTCCTTTTTGACCTCTTGTAAGGACATTTCCAATTGGCTATCCTCGTCCTCTTGTAAGAGACCTTCAGCAAGGCTACTTTCCTTATATTTGAAGAGAAGGTTGTGCCTTTCTTACTATAAGCAGCAAAAATCATCTCTGAAGATTTAAATCAGACAAATATTTTGAGACTATTTCCTTATAAGAGACATCAGGTGAAGCAGCGCATGCAGGAATACTGTTTAAAGATGTGATTCCTGCAAGGGAAGAGGGGAGGGAAGCATAATTAGGGTGAAATGCTCTCATTATACCAAATTTTGATACACTGCCTGGAGGAAGAATTTCTCCCTCTGCAGAGTTCTTCACCGTGACTGCTCTATCTGCCTCCTCATGAAAGGCTGCTGCATATTTTTTTAGCTGTTTGGGAAACTGTGACAAAGCTTTAGTCTCCCATCTGCATTCCTGTCTGGAAAAGCTCTGGATCATTCCATTGGGGTGGAGAAGCTGAGAGTGACAGGAAATGTAATGTCTGAATACAGCTGTTTATAGTCGTGAAAGCAGTACATACAGTTCTTGCACATTTTATAGCTGCTTTTCAGCAATTTTAAAATGCCTGTTGGATGAGGTTTATTTGGGTGTTGGAGAGCAAGCTCTCACCTAACTTCCCAACCCTCAACTTTGGGGAAAAGAAAAAGGGAAAGAAGTACATGCTTTGGTGCTGGGGTACTTGCTGCCATTGGGAATTGTTTTGTTTACTTCAAAACGAAGTCTAAGTTATCTTTGAATCAATACGAACTGCAGAGCATCCCTGTTATCCTGAGGTACTTGGCCATTACAGCAAGCAGCAGGTGTTTGGTTGTTACTGTCTTTTCCAAAATTCTACTACTCTGTAGCATCCTTGGACATTTGAGATACAGACTCATCCTGTTCAAGCCGACGATGTTGTTGTGCCTTTCCCTTCAGACAGACAAGAACCAGACAATGCTTGCACAAGCCATGTAGCAGTTGGAACTGCAGTTCTGGCAGAGTATCAGTTTAGTCATGCCAACCTCTAAAAGCAACACATGCAAGGAGAAGAAAGAGGGCAATAACAAAAATATCTTTGTAGCTGGTTGGTTTTGTACCATCTCCATATTGAGATTTGTCATTTAAACCAAAAAGTAAGCTTTAAAGCTAGGTTGAGAATGGTTATGCAACTCTTGACTTGTTTCAGAATTGCATTAAGAGCTTTCGTGATTTTTGGATGTGTTTCTGCTTTAGAAGTATTTCTCCTTTTCCTGTTAGGCATTATGTTAGCCTGCAAAGACTGAGCTGGCTGCAGAGAATAACAGTCAAGGACTTACCCTTCCACACACATTGCATATTAAAGCTGTAGCCAGCTAGTTGTTGTGTCAGCCTGCTGTGAATTGTGGGCACTAAAGTCTCTCCATCTTGGGCAAAGTCCCTTCAGATTCTGAGTTAAGGCTCTGTGGAGTAGATTGGAGATAAGACACTAAGGAGTTCTCTCTCTTTCTTTTTCTCTCAGGGCTGTCAACGAATTGTGGAAGACTGGCAAAGAATATTGATGGTGCGATCTCTTGTTGTGAATCCTCACGAGGACATGAGAACTTGGCTCAAGTATGCCAGCCTGTGTGGCAAGAGTGGGAGACTGGTGAGCATAACCAAGCTCTGCCCTCTACAGTAGATTTTTAGTTGGTTGATGTTGCCTTGCTGTTTTAGCCTTGGGCATTTCCAAATATGTTCATTGCCTGCATGGGATAATGAATCCTCTGAGGAGGATACTTGTCAGAAATTGTTGAAATACTAAAATCATAGAGTTCATACTTGCAGCCAAGGCTATCTTTGTTGTACTGGTATAGTACCTGAAAGCCTCAGAGCCAATTTTATGTTGCGTGCCATACACGGAAGCTCTTAAGCCGCGCTGGTGATTATTCATAGCAACCTTCCAGTACCTGAAGGGGCTACAGGAAAGCTGGGGAGGGACTGTTCTCAAAGGCTTGGAGTGATAGGACGAGGGGCAATGGGTGTAAACTGGAGAGGGCAGGTTTAGACTAGACATAAGGAAGAATTTCTTCACTGTGAGAGTGGTGAGGCACTGGAACAGGTTGCCCAGGGAAGCTGTGTCTGCCCCATCCCTGGAGGGGTTCGAGGCCAGGTTGGATGGGGCTTGGGCAGCCAGATGGCGTGAGAGGTGTCCCTGCCCATGGCAGGGGTTTGGAACTGGATGATCTTTAAGGTCCCTTCCAACCCAAACCATTCTATGATTCTGTGATTTATAATGGCTCTCTCTGCTAAAGCACTCTGTCAGATCTAGAATGTGATGTTGTTGTCATTGAACATTACAATCCTATTTCAATGTTCACCACAAGACTTATGTACTTGAAAACAAAGATTTTGCACTCTCTACTGACTTCTGAAATAAGAATCTAATGCTCTTTTCCCAGTGGAGATCTATGGTTCACCCTTTGGTGTTCCTAGCGAGTAGTAATGAGGCTGCTCTGTCTGTGCTTTAGCTGGAGGGTTCCAAGTAGTTTTTAGTGGCAGGCAGTTTTGTGGACAATATGAGAGGTAAGAATGAGCTTGTTTTAACCTGCTTTTTCTCTTTGTGACTTTCTCCAGGCTTTGGCCCATAAGACACTTGTCCTGCTCTTGGGAGTAGATCCATCTCGCCAGCTGGATCACCCGCTGCCAACAGTACATCCTCAAGTGACCTATGCCTACATGAAACACATGTGGAAGAGTGCCCGTAAGGTACGAAAGAACATTGTAGTCTCTACGTTACATGGCTCAGGTTGTGTGTGGTGCCATGCAGGTTAGATCTTCATAATCCACGCAGAATAAAGTCAAGGCTGTAGATTTTACTTTTGTTCACCTAAAAAAGGATAGCTAACCCCTTTCATAGAATCATAGAATGTTTTGAGTTGGAAGGGACCTTAAAGCCCATCCAGTTCCTTCCCTTGCCATGGGCAGGGACACCTCCCACCAGATCAGGTTGGTCCAAGCCCCATCCAACCTGGCCTTGAACACCTCCAGGGATGGGGCAGCCACAACTTCTCTGGGCATCCTGTGCCAGGGCCTCCCCACCCTCACAACAAAACATTTCTTCCCAGTATCTCATTTCAGTCTCCCCTCTTTCAGCTTAAAACCATTTCCCCCTGTCCCATCCCTGCACTCCCTGATAAAGAGCCCCTCCTTGGCTTTCCCTTTTAAGTACTGGAAGACTTCTATAAGGTCTCCCAGAGCGTTCTCTTCTCTAGCCTAAACAAGCCCAACTCTCTCAGCAACTTTCCTTATTGTTATTCAGAGGATAATCTTTTGAAATTTTACTACAAAATTCTGTAGTGGCAGAGAAAGCCTGGCCTCAATTTTATTTCCTACATGGAAAGATTATTTTTGCCAAACCAGTGTCAGGTACACAATGGATGCAGCCAAGATTAATGGTCAATAGTAGCTCTGCTGTCCTCACCAGGATTTTACTGTGTAGCCTGGGTGCTTGACTTCTTGTCCACTGTTGTGACTGCCAGGTGTCCCCAGTGAGCCTCTGCTCAGCTTTACATGCTGAAAGACAGAAGTAAGGGGGTTTTATTACCAGTTTTAGAAAAGGACCTTGAACAGTTTGTACTTAGTTGCTGAGCAGAACTGACTTTTATTAAGGCCATTATTGAAAATTTCTAACTAAAAGACAGCTAAAAAGTACATAGGGTTTTGTCATGGGAACGGTTTGGCTCCAAAGAGCCTAGGGTGAATGTTTTTGACATTGCAACACAGGGAGAATTTACACAGTCAAATCCAATAAGCTCCAGTCTGGATAACTTATCTTTTTTTTTTTAATATACGTTAAAGCCTCCGTTTATCCTCGTATTCTGCCACATCTTTTTTTATTTTTCCCGTATTTGGGATTGCCAGCACTGGAGCGGAGCCATTGCTGTGGGAATGTTGCCATGACCTAACTGTTCTTCATTTGAATTTAAAAACCAGAAGGAGCTGCTGATGAGGCCCTGTGCTGTTGGCTTTGTGAAGCAGTGTAATGGTGTCTTACTTTCTTCAGTAAATGACTCAAAAAGTAGATGGGTCTTCTCTGTGAGCCTCTTTGAGTGAAACTGGCCTTTCCTGTGTCTGACCTGTGATAAAGAGAGACTGGTGCAGCTGTAGAAAGCAGAAGGAAAGCAGGCACAAAGACTAACTGTGTGAGGGAAGAGAACATAACTAAAATAAACTGATGCAAGAATAGGTGGTGCCCACAAAGACAGGAAAAAAGAGATTAGAAAAGCAGCAAAGATGAGAAGGAGGAACAGATGTGGTTAGACTCACCTCCCCTTGTCGGTTGAATGATTTCCTATTTAAATACAGTAAAGAAGCTCTGTGCTTAGGGCCTTTTTTTTTTTTTTCTCATTCTAACACATTAAAACTGGGTGGTGGTTACAGTGCTGAGGGAGAAATACTTTGCCCAGGGTAGCAGTAATCCCAAACCTGCACGCAAGTCTCCACCCTTTCTCTGAGCACCCTTCTGCCGGCAGGGTTGGCTCAGTGCTCCAGTCCTTCGTGACACTTGGAGAGTAGGTGCTTATGTTTTGAATTCATGGTTAAAGGTGCAGCCCTGTGGCAGAAGAAGCTATGCTAGGGTACAACAGAGTATGCAGTCTGGAGGGAAACTTAAGTGTTTGTTTATACCGAACACTGAAAGAGTTTAGGGAATTCTCAGGGTACCAGGAGCATCACGTGGTTTAGTGTGTCCTTATGTCCTCTTTTTGCTTGCACTAAAAATTTATTTCCACCTTGTCTTTCTCTCTTGGGAAGTTGTATTTAAGCCCTGTGGTCCTTAACGCAGCCATCATCTAATTACAGATCGATGCATTCCAGCACATGCAGCACTTTGTGCAGACCATGCAGCAGCAGGCACAGCACGCTATTGCCACTGAGGACCAGCAGCACAAGCAGGAGCTCCACAAGCTCATGGCACGGTCAGCACCTACCCCTTGGACTCCTTTAGCTGTAAAGTGGAACTGATGTCTTCCCTGAGGTTGCAAGGTCCACGCTTTGATTAAAAAGATCAGACAATTTCTCATTTAGCTGATAAACACCCATCTGGTGTTCCATTCTCATGTCATATAATTTCAGTAAACGTTATTGTGGCACATCGGCATAAACAAGCTCATATTTGTCACTGGCAGCTGGTTATCTTTTTCCAGTGCTTTGGCTCACTAGCTCAAAGCAGAGCTGTCAGTGTGGCTGTTTCTTTGGGTTTCAGATCTAGTCAGTAGGAAAGAAACACTTCCCACAAGCCTGGCACATCTGTGCTTGGCAGCGTGTGCCTTTAACTTAGCAGTAGTGAATTAGGTGCCCAGCATGTGATGGTGTCTTAAAGCACACATGTTATAATCCCCATTTTCCTCTGTGGATCTGGAGGTGCCAGTTTAAAGAAGAAATTGCATAATTTGCCTTTATTTGTTTAAAGGGGGAGCCATGCACTTAATTTGCTTTTATGAGAACGGGAACTTGATAACAGCATCATAATAACGCATAATAGCATTTTTCAGAGTGATTGTCATGGAAGACAAAGGTAATGAGTTGTGCACAATATTTTCTTGCACGGTGCTTTCTGGAAAACTCAAACTGTAGAAAGGACAGCTGTGAAACTGCAGTATTTCAAGCCTGCAGAGTGAGCGAAGTATTAAGCTTTGCACAAACCTTCGCAGCCCCACCCTGCTGCAGTCTAAATAGAATGGTTTTGCTTTCTTCAGGGAAGGGATGACTTAATGGGGTTCTGGCCTGAGGGAAGCGCGTTGCTGTTTTCACTGTTTGTCTGTCACAGGGTTCTTGCCAGAAGGCAGCTTTGTATGATGATAAGAACAGCTAACCACCACGTACGCCACGTGATTTTTGTCAATACTGATAAAGTCTTGATGTTACCGCTAACTGGTTCTTAGGTTTATTTTAATACTGATAGGAATGAATGAGGAACAAAGCTTGACCCTCATCTTTCCTCTTGAAAGTTAAACCCTTAACTAGTTATCTCCACGCTTACAAGCAAGGTGCAGCTGTTTTGAACCTTACATGTTAACACGTACACTCTTGCTCTGCAGAAGGGGGTTTACCACCATGCAGTCTGCCTCTTCATCCAGCAGGCTTCGTCTCATTCTAGGTTCTGAGTCAATAATCCCTTTGTGTTTAACCAGGTGTTTCCTGAAACTGGGTGAGTGGCAGCTGAACCTGCAAGGCATCAATGAGAGCACCATCCCCAAAGTGCTGCAGTACTACAGTGCTGCAACAGAGCATGATCGCAACTGGTACAAGGTCAGTAAGGAGATGGTTACAGGCACTGTTGCAGAGAGGTCACTAAATTTGATCACATCCCACACCACATGACAGGAAGATGTTCAGAGGAACATCTCCTATAACTATCTGCCTTGTTACTGTGAAAAAAATGGAGAAAAGAGTAGGAGTGAAAAAAATGGAGAAAGCAGCCTGACGGAACTGTAGTTTTCTTGTTTAGAATGTTATCTGGCTGGTAAAACTAGACCACAATTCAGTTTTTATTCTTGCTTTTGGAACTTTCTCTCCTGTGTGTTAACAGTGAAGGAGAAAGAATAGTCTAAATGTAAAACATTTAACTTGCCCTCACTCAGTATACTTGGGAGGTATCCTTGTCGCTAATTCTCCAAGGAACTCTTGATTTCAGGGCTGTGATATTTCAGTTAACATTTGGTGCTGGATCCTCTCTTGGGCAGCCAGTTCCTGCACTTCTTCCCATTACACTTCCCCTAGTCCTAATGTATTGATCTTCTGTTGAAGCTCTGAAAACTTAAACTGTATGTGAATGTGATGTAATTTTTGTTACAGAGCTCCTTTGCCTTAATATTCAACAGGGAGCTCCCAGCCAAGAGCTCACCATGATGTTATTTAAGATAATAAGGCAGTTAAAACTACAAGTGATTAGAGAAAGCAAAGCATGGTGTGTCTGTGGGGTATTACTTACTACTGTTGTCCGTGGATTGAGAAAGGTTGGATTATTGTCTCTAATCATTAAGAAGTACAAGTTGAAGACAGGATTTATCTTCCTCCTGGCTTCTTGTTGGCAGGCCTGGCATGCCTGGGCAGTGATGAACTTTGAAGCGGTGCTGCACTACAAACATCAAAACCAAGCCAGAGATGAGAAGAAGAAACTACGTCATGCCAGTGGAGCCAGCATCACCAGCGCTAACACTGAGGGCAGCAATAGTGAGAGTGACGCAGAGAGCACAGAGAACAGCCCCATCCCATCTCCAGTGCAGAAAAAAGTCACTGAGGTACCATTCTTGCCTCTTTATGTTGAGAGGTTGATGCTTATTGCTTAGATGCAGGAAAATGTTATGACAGGGGACAAGCTATTGTGTGTACTTGGCTTGTGGACGGTCTCTGTGTTTATATATGCCATGGCAAAAGTGAGGAGGTTCAGCTTAATTCACTCTTAAGGCAAGAAGACTAAATTAATGCAAATGATCGTTAGGTTAGCTGTGAAATAAAGCAAAGGCATGGATGGCTCTCATAGGTGGTACAATGTGCATTAGCAAGTTCAGCTGCTTCACGAAAGACTGTGAGCAATCCCTTTTACTTACCAATTATAGTAGGGTTGTAGTTCTTAAGCTGCTTTGCTCTCCATAGTTTTGCTAATATATCCAAGTATAAAGTTGCTCTAGAGTATGTTCCCCGCTAGGCTGAAAGACCTAGTAGTCAAGCAAAACATAAATTCCAGGAGCAATGAGTCCCATGAAGAGTATGAGAAGAATTCAACTGTTATGTGTATTAGAGCTGTTTCCGCATGTTTCTCCCTCTTTTCCCTTGATAAGTTTAGGATTCATGTGGACTGATGTGCTTGTGTAGAACTAATGCAGCAATTTTCATTCCAAAAGGATTTATCCAAGACCCTCTTGATGTACACAGTCCCTGCTGTCCAAGGTTTCTTCCGATCCATCTCTCTGTCTCGAGGGAACAACCTACAAGACACTCTAAGGTACGTAAAAAAGCACAAAGTAAATGAAATCCAGCTGATAAGGGCACTTGGTTTAAGATTAGGTAGAACCTCTTTCTACTCTCTTTGTTATGGTTAAACTAAGTGAAAGCTTGTGTCCAAGCTAATTTACGTTAGGTGGATTAGTGCTTATCTCTAGGTTGTGGGAAGAAGAAACACTTGTAAATGGTCTAAAGGTATTTGACTGGAATGGGGGATTTTGTGTCATTCCTAATGAACGTATTTCTCTTTTCCAGAGTCCTTACTCTGTGGTTTGACTACGGTCACTGGCCTGACGTGAATGAAGCTTTGGTAGAAGGAGTCAAGGCAATCCAAATAGACACTTGGCTGCAGGTAAGGAACACAAAGGGCTAAGACAAATCTCAGATCTGGGGGAAGCTTGGGGATTTGTTAGGTTATATCCGTGATGATCCTTTGCTAAACAATCCTCTGTAGGCCAGTGGTGAGAGCAGTGAGCAGTACAATTTGTAGCAGATATAACAAGTTTCATGAACAGAGATATGAGAAACGTTCTTGTGTGTGTGTCTGTAGTTGTCTGCAGATTAGTGCATATGAATGAGAGAGAATGAAAATTTTTAAGTTGAAGATGATGTGCATTCACTGGTGATTAGAGTATAAAACACCAGTGTGCTGCTCTGTGGTGATTCAGTCTATTTCAGCATCACTTTGTAGAATTACTCTTTTAAATAAATAAAAAAAGGCTTTATTTCTTATTTGAGCATTACACTTCAAGACACGTCTTAGTTTTTCCATAAGAGGATCTTGTAACAGAATATTTGTGATCTCACTGAGCTGTTCTGCCCTTCTGACTCTGGAACGTTGTGTTGTCGTCTGACCATCAGAAAAATGAGTGATGGGCCTCTGTCTCCTTTAGAGACCGTGAGGCCTCTAGCAAGGGCAGAACAGCTTGTGAGCCGGAGGTGACGGGGTGTTTATTTTACTTATCCTTACTACTAGGTCATCCCTCAGCTCATTGCAAGAATTGACACCCCTCGACCACTAGTAGGACGTCTCATTCATCAGCTTCTCACAGATATTGGGCGATATCATCCCCAGGTAAGCTTTGCGTAGAGGAGGAATTTCCATAGGCTGATGGCCAGTTAAGGCATTTATTATGTTCCTGTTCACCCAGTTTAGATATCTGCACTGGAAGTCACAGCAAGTGATGGTAGCAAGGATGGGGACTATTTCTGCTGCTGCTTCTTTCATCTCAGCACTGTTCAGAGGAAAGAGGTGGATGAGCCATGCAGCAGGGAAAGTTATTTCTGTCTGATAGAGTACTGGAGAGGGCAAATCACCTTCTTAAATCTCATTATGTGACTACTAAGAGGCTGCCTCACAGATGTTTTATCTGAATTTCTTACTACAGTGTGGAAAATCACAAAATGCTAGAACAGTTTTTTGTTCTTCCAGTTCGATACAAGCTCTCCAAGTCATTCTGCTACCCGGTGAATTAGTGTCTTGTAAGCTTTTCAGACTGGAAGACTTTGAATAGCAAATTCTTATCACCTCTTTTGAAAACAAGCTTGATTTCTCTTGTCTAGCCCTAAGGCTCCTATTTATTAATGCTTTGCTAATCTTTCAATTCACGTAGGTCTCCTCTGTGGTTCTAAAATATTATTGGTTGATGTCTCTTGCAGGCTTTGATCTATCCTTTGACTGTGGCGTCTAAATCTACAACCACAGCTCGCCACAATGCTGCAAATAAGATCTTGAAAAACATGTGTGAGCACAGTAACACTCTGGTGCAGCAGGCAATGATGGTGAGTACTTCGTGTACCATGAGGTGTATTGTATTTCCAGAATGTTCAAGCATAGCATGGAAAGAGTATTTTAATTCATTTACTAAATGTTGTTATGAATAAATGAGAAGTAATGCTTTCAGGCCAAGCTACACAAATATATAAAAAATTTCTAAGGCAACAAATAAGGTGAGAAAAGCCTGATCAGCTTCTTGCAGAAAAAGATGTAACAGATTGTGGGAATTCTTGTGGCTCCCTCTAGTTGCCAGCGACAAATACTTCGTAGTCATGAGAGAAGAAAGTAGTCCTGTTGTTGTAATTCAGTATACAGTCATAGTGTTTTTCTTGAGGCTTCTGATCTTTTTTCCTGTCCTAAAACAGGTGAGTGAAGAGCTAATCCGTGTAGCCATTCTGTGGCATGAGATGTGGCATGAAGGGTTGGAAGAAGCATCTCGTCTATACTTCGGAGAAAGGAATGTGAAGGGGATGTTTGAGGTGCTGGAACCACTTCATGCAATGATGGAGCGTGGGCCTCAAACTTTAAAAGAAACATCCTTCAATCAGGTATCAGCAAACGGCTAAGAGTTTAATCTTCTGCCTGTCCTCAAAAGCAGACAGGACAGCCACCTGCCCCAGATGTGGCACAAGGACTTTGGCAACGTAACACGAAGAGTAAATCTCTTGAGACTCATTACATTAGTTGCAGACTTCACTATTGACATTTATCTTCAGATCTGTATCGCTTTTGGTTACTAAGGTGCTACAGGGGCCATGATAGTACAGATTGCCGTGAAATATTGGATCGACTGGGTGTCTGGTAGGGCCTGGAAAACATGCAACTGCTCTGCAGTTAATTCTTCTAGCTCCAGTCTGCTTTGCTTCACGGTAACCACTAGCACAGATGGTAGAGGTGACCTCTCTTAAGCTAGTAGAAGGAATTAATTTGAGCTTGCAAGCCAGAAATTTCTGGATCTTCAATTCCAATAAGCTATAAAAATGTGAAATAAGTATTTGTAATGCAATTTGAAAATAGGCTGTGGTGCTCTGTGTATTAAGTGCTATCATGAAGCTCATGCAAGAGAACCGGGTGATCAGGCCCAGTCAACACGGGTTCACAAAAGGCAGGTCTTGCCAAACTAACCTGATCACCTTCTATGATAAAGTGACTCGGCTGCTGGACGAGGGAAAGGCTGTGGATGTATCTTCCTGGACTTCAGTAAAGCCTTTGACACAGTTTCTCACAGCATTCTGCTTCGGAAACTGTCACCTCTGGCCTGGCCAGGCGCACACTCTCCTGGGTGGAAAACTGGTTGGCTGGAGGGCCCAGAGAGTGGTGGGAAATGGAGTTAACTCCAGCTGGAGGCCAGTTACAAGTGGGGTTCCCCAGGGCTCAGGGCTGGGTCCAGCCCTGTTCAATGTCTTTATCAATGACCTGGATGAAGGCATCGAGTGCACCCTGAGCAAGTTTGCGGGTGACACTAAGCTGGGTGGAAGTGTCGATCTGTGGGAGGGTCGGGAGGCTCTGCAAAGGGATCTGAACAGGCTGGATCCATGGCATGAGGTTTAACAAGGCCAAATGCCGGGTCCTGCACTTGAGGCACAACAACCCTGTGCAATGCTACAGACTAGGAGAAGTCTGTCTAGAAAGCTGCCTGGAGGAGAAAGACCTGGGGGTGTTGGTTGACAGCTACTGAACATGAGCCAGCAGTGGCCCAGGTGGCCAAGAAGGCCAATGGCATCTTGGCTTGTATCAGAAACGGCGTGGCCAGCAGGTCCAGGGAGGTTCTTCTCCCTCTGGACTCGACACTGGTGAGACCGCTCCTCGAATCCTGGGGTCAGTTCTGGGCCCCTCACCACAAGAAGGATGTTGAGGCTCTGGAACGAGTCCAGAGAAGAGCAACGAAGCTGGTGAAGGGGCTGGAGAACAGGCCTTATGAGGAACGGCTGAGAGAGCTGGGGGTGTTTAGCCTGGAGAAGAGGAGGCTGAGGGGAGACCTCATTGCTCTCTCCAACTCCCTGAAAGGAGGTTGTGGAGAGGAGGGAGCTGGGCTCTTCTCCCAAGGGACAGGGGACAGGACGAGAGGGAATGGCCTCAAGCTCCACCAGGGGAGGTTTAGGCTGGACATTAGGAAAAAATTTTTCCCGGAAAGGGTCATTGGTCCCTGGCAGAGGCTGCCCAGGGAGGTGGTTGAGTCACCTTCCCTGGAGGTGTTCAAGGGATGGGTGGACGAGGTGCTGAGGGACATGGTTTAGTGATTGATGGGAATGGTTGGACTCGATGATCCGGTGGGTCTCTTCCAACCTGGTTATTCTATGATTCTATGATAAGTGGTTTCTACGTGTTCCACTATAGCCTGTAGAAATGTTTTTCTTGTGTTGTTTTTCCCTTCCTCCCTAGGCCTATGGCAGAGATCTGATGGAAGCTCAGGAATGGTGCAGGAAGTACATGAAATCGGGAAATGTCAAAGACCTAACACAGGCTTGGGATCTCTATTACCACGTATTCCGGCGTATTTCAAAGCAGCTGCCTCAGGTGGGGGAGAGGTACAGTTCTGTTGTGGGTCTTACAGTGCAAGTTGTAAATACCAATCTTTGTTTCATGTTTTCTTGTTATTCAAAACATTCAAATTCAGTATTGTGGAAATACCTGCATATGATTTGCTGCAAGTTTGCTTATGCAGCTCCTCCTGCAAGCATCTGAAGTATTGACAACTGCCTGAACTGTTCTGGGTTGCTCGACATCGTGGACTCTTGAGTTATTTCACAGAGATTGAATTGAAATGCTCAAGGCTTGTATTTATTTTTGGGTTTTGTAGCTCACTTCTTTGGAACTACAGTACGTGTCACCAAAACTCTTAATGTGCCGGGACCTGGAACTGGCAGTGCCAGGAACATATGATCCCAACCAGCCCATCATCCGCATTCAGTCCATCGCACCCTCGCTGCAGGTCATCACCTCCAAGCAGCGGCCCAGGAAGTTAACTTTAATGGGTAAGAGAGAGCGGTTTTCACTTCACTATTCTGGTATTTAAACAATCATTGATTTTGGGTCAAGCTGTGTATTTACCCAGGTAAAACCTCTCCAACATTTCCTTTCAAGTGAGGTATTTCATAGTGGTCTGGTCTGTTTGACTGCCACACTTTTTCTTGAGTGCACAGTATTTGCTCTTGTCTGTTTGTCCAGCAAGAGTGAACTTCTGTGTATGAATTGTACTAATTAATCATTTTAGTTGGACTCAATGGTCTGAAAGATCTTTTCCCACCAAATGATTCTATGATTCTATTCTATGAATTCTTTCACAGGAAGCAACGGGCATGAGTTTGTATTCCTTCTGAAAGGTCATGAAGACCTTCGCCAAGATGAAAGAGTGATGCAGCTTTTTGGGTTGGTCAACACTCTGCTAGCAAATGACCCAACTTCTCTTCGTAAAAACCTCAGGTTCGTGCTGTGGACCGTTACTGAATGTGCCTATGCACAAGTGATACACAACATAGGGGCAATTTCCAGGTAATCCTTGGCACAATCGGATGATTTGTGAGGAAATGGTGCATCTTGGAAGTTAAGTTTTAAAAAAAAAAAGGAGAGAGAGAGGAAGAAAAAAAACATTTATAGAATTCAAATTTGGAGGAAATGTATTCTGAGGGGATTGTTTATTTTATGTAATTGGAGTCCATCTTGTAAATAGTTATGGTCTTTGAGGCAATCTCTATTTCAAGACAGCTTGAACGTTGCCTTAGTAGCCTGCGAACAGGGGGAGTTGTCGAGGATTTTTTATTATAGTCACTAAATAGCCTGGTGGAGAGTCACTGCAATTCTGTACGGTGTTGTTCAAGCATGAACATAACAAATATCATGTGCAAGTAATAGATGATCGCGGATGACACAACACGTACCTTCTAAAAGCAGTCATTTAGTGAAAACCAGGTAAACTTTGAGAATGTCTGTAGATTATCTGGCAGCAATCTGTCCAAATGAGTGTTTCGGGTCTGATTGAAACAAAGAAAAGCAGAGCAGCTACTGAAGAGACAGTTTGGATCAGAATCAGATTTAGTGGCGGTTGTTTTAAGCATCCGAAAATGTACTAATTCTCAATGTTCAACAATCTGAGCTCTGATTCTTGTTTTTTTTCCCTGTAGCATCCAGAGATACGCTGTTATTCCGCTGTCTACTAATTCAGGCTTGATTGGGTGGGTCCCCCACTGTGACACACTGCACGCGCTCATCCGAGACTACAGAGAGAAGAAAAAGATCCTGCTCAACATCGAGCATCGCATCATGTTAAGGGTAAAGAGCAGAACTGGCTGAGGTTTTGGTACATTGTTTTAGGACTCCAGTATCTTAATGAAGAGTAATGGTGTGAAGGTCATTCTTCCTTTGCCTGTTTTCTGATTGGTATCAGTAATAAATGGGAAAATAGTAGATGAAAGTTATAAAACGCTACCAAGAGGTAAAGTTGTACATAGATTTGTTTCTTCTTTAATGTTTTAGCAGTGACCACAAGTTGTCACCATCTGGTGACTAAAATTGGAATTTTGTGTGGCTGTGATGTCCAAGGTGCCGCGCTGCTGGCATTTCTCGCTATGTTTGGGAGCATAGTGGTCAGTCTACAAATAATTTCAATATAAACTTGATACAAAATTATTTGTGATCACTGTGTTTCTCATGGTACACCTAGGGGTTACTGAAGGCGAGGGGTTTAAGTTGATGAGTATCACTTCTCAATTAAGTTGATGAGTATCACTTCTCAATTAAGTTGATGAGTGTCACTTCTCAATTATAGATGGCTCCAGATTACGACCACCTGACTCTGATGCAGAAAGTAGAAGTGTTTGAGCATGCTGTCAATAACACAGCTGGTGATGACCTGGCCAAGCTGCTGTGGTTGAAAAGTCCAAGCTCGGAGGTGAGTTCAGCACATGTAATAGCTTGTGTTTGTCAATCAGCATAACGTGGAATTACCTTCTCTGCAGAATGATGGTATTTAGTCATCGTAAACTCCAAACAAATCGCTTCAGAACCTGTATCCACTCATGCGTATCCTCTCACATGCGTATCTCCCTCTCACAAGGGGCCTTACAAGGCTCTGGTCACAATGGCTCCAGAGTCCAGTCCAAAGCCCGAGACTGAAGCTCCATATACTGTGCAAGGGGGAGTAAATCAGGAGCCTCAGAATATATTCTCTTAGTGGCTTAGGCATCTAATTGAAGGCCACAGCATGTTTGAACCCCTCCAGGCTCATGGGGTGCGTTGAACCTAAGCAAATCACAGTTTTACTTTGTGCAAAATGCAAGTGGTTAATGAATAAATGAAAATATAAGCGGAAACATGCAGCATGCACGCCTGTGTTTTTCTGTTTTGTCTATACTTGTAGGTGTGGTTTGACAGAAGAACAAACTACACTCGTTCACTAGCTGTGATGTCAATGGTTGGGTACATTTTGGGCCTTGGGGACAGGTAAGTGAAATGTACTCGTTTCTTTTAAATTAAAACACAGACTTCCGATTCATTCCTTGGATCTGTGCTTATGATAACATCTTCCATTGTGGTTTTTGCTGTCTTGCACTGATACCATCTTTCAGAACCTAATTATGCTGCTGTTACTTTCAGCACTGCAGGCATGAGATGTAGGGTCTGTGTATCCTGAGTACAAGTTTCTTCCATTTTGAGAGGAATGCACACAGAATTATGTCAAGGACCCCAAGGTCTAATTCTGTCCTTGCGTACTTTTTTGCCTGATGTACTTTTAATCTGTGAAGCAGGAACCTCTAGCGGTGTGTGTGTGCACAGCAGCTGTCAGAGACACTCGCGAAGCCCCCGTAAATACTCCGCAGAGACTGCTTTAGGCTTCAACATAAACTTTAATTTATTTTATTTAACTACTAATTAACAGGGTGATCTTTCTGATCTGCAACGCAGACATATTCTAGAGGGAGGTATGTACGATCCGAATGAATTGGGCAAATAATGAAAAAGAAAAGAGGATAAAATGAACAAATGTTTGATTTAGTAGATGGTTTACTGCTGAAAGGGAATATCATAAATTCCAAAATACTTTTGAAGACAATATGTTTTAGATTTAATGTCTGTAATGCCAGAACAGCTAAACCTTCAAACGTTTTCATAAGAAAAGCTTTTCATGAAACTGTAAAGCTCTGAAAATTGAACTAAAACAAAACTGGAACAAGTCAGCACGAATAGAGGGATTGTGGCTTTTCTAGTCTGGATTGATTCTCTTCTTGTGATGCAATTTGTGTTGCTTCACCTGTACAATTAGTTCATTACATTTTTTATATACTGAAAAAATGAAAAAGCATAAAGCAAGTAGAAGAATTCATCTTAAGAGAAAAATAAATGTTCGTACCCAAGAAATGTACTGATGGCTGGCATCCAGTAGGTTGTTTATCTTCCAAGGTGAGAAAATCTCTAACTCCTGAGAGGTAATTACAGAAGTAACGTGATAGATTCACTGTCAGGAAGCTGTTCTGTTCATCCTGAGATTGAAGATCTCAGCCAAGCAAACTGTCACTGGCTGTTCTTCTTCATGAAGATAAATATCATTCCAGATTGGAGCCGCTGTGATTTACTTTGGCTTTTTGTAACAGTCTGTCACCCTGTTTTTTCTCCTACTCCTTCATCAAAGACATCCCTCCAATCTGATGCTAGACAGACTGAGTGGAAAGATCCTGCATATCGACTTCGGGGACTGTTTTGAGGTAAATCTTTGTATTTGGTCATTAAATTTTCTGTAATAGTTCACATTTTCTGGTGGAACAGAGATCAATCTATAAGCCAGGACAAAGTGACCTTGGAGTGTGATCCTGGGCAAGCCCTTTGGCTCTCTTTTGGGCTTTATATACAGGCAACATGAAAACAGTATATGTTTTATCTCAGAGGCACGTCTAGGGGATTAGCCAACCACAGCAACAAGCAAAGGAGTGCTAACATCGCTTTTCCATAACATATTTTGGAGCAATTTAAGCTGCTTATAGGCAGTCTGTGTTGTTTGACACTAGCAACTGAGCACACACTTGAGGTTTCGCTTTTGTTATCAAGTTAACTCTGTAGCTGCTTCCAAAAATTTGTGGAGACTGAGGAACATAAAGGTGCAACTTCATTCCATATTTGGAATAAAACTTCCAAGGTTGTAGAAAAAGAACCGAAATCCAGTACTTATTAACTCTTAAATGTAACTATTAATTTAGTATTTCTCCATTATTGTGTGTTTAGGTTGCAATGACAAGAGAAAAGTTCCCTGAGAAGATTCCATTTAGGTTAACAAGGATGCTGACAAATGCTATGGAGGTGAGCTTCCCCTCTTTAATAGGAAGGGGATTGTTCCCTGGAAAAATGGCACCAATTTCTCAGTTTCTTCTGTATTTTCTGTTGTGGCTAAACCTCTCCACTCTGTAAGAATAAGAGATGTTAATATTTCAGCTGCATTTTCCATAACTTAAAATATCTCCTATGATCTCTACAGTATATTACAGCGAACAGCAACTTTTCGTAGTTGCAAAGAAAAAACCCTGAAATTCCTCCAATTTCTTAGGCTTTCCTTAGATTCTTCACTTCAAATAGCTGTTTGCATCAACCAGACACAGCCTGCAGCATGGTACTTCACAAAGATCCTCTTAACGACAGAAGGGAGCTTCTTAGTTTGCAATGAACATCTGTGTAGTCCTTTTAATCATAGAATAGTTTGGGTTGGAAGAGATCTTAAAGATCATCCAGTCCCAACCCCCCTGCCATGGGCAGGGACACCTCCTGCTGGATCAGGCTGCCCAAGCCCCATCCAACCCGGCCTCGAACACTTCCAGGGATGGGGCAGCCACAACTTCCCTGGGCAGCCTGTGCCAGAGCCTCCCCACCCTCATCGTGAAGAAATTCCTCCTTATGCCCAGTCTAAATCTACCCCTCTCCGGTTTATACCCTTTCTCCCTCATGCTATCACTACAAGCCTTTGTAAACAGTCCCTCCCCAGCTTTCTTGTAGCCCCTTCAGGTGCTGGAAGCTGCTCCTAAGGTCTCCGTGGAGCCTTTTCTTCTCCAGGCTGAACAACCTCAGCTCTCAGCCTGTCCATAAACAAAGCACAGGGAAAGTGAATTCCAGTTCAGAGCACAACCCATGTCCTTCTCTCTGAGTGTTAGGGTTCTGGTTTTGGGAAGCAGCATGGTTGATTCACTTCTTTCTTTTCTGAAGGTAACTGGCCTTGATGGCAATTACAGAATCACCTGTCACACCGTGATGGAAGTTCTGCGCGAACACAAGGACAGTGTCATGGCTGTGCTTGAAGCCTTTGTGTATGATCCATTATTGAACTGGCGGCTGATGGACAGTGAGTGATTCTGATAAAAGAGAATCATCATCCTGATTTCGTACAAGGAATGCAGAAGCCTGAAATCCAGTGTCTGTTCAAAGACAATCTGGCGAAATTGTTGGTTTGCAAGTGCTGTTTCTGTGCACACATGGTTTTAGGGGTTGTCGTGTGAAATTACCACAGTGGTTAAAGCCCTTTTTACCCTTAAACACAGACACCAAACTACAAGCAAAATTGTTTGGGTTGTTTTTGTGTTAGTTGACATCAGGAGACTGAAAGCTAGGTGACAAAATTTGGAGAAAGAGGCAGTCAGATCTGTATTGTTAGTGGACAGATTTGCTACGAAACACTGATCTCCAGTTCATACTTTTCAACTCTTTATTTTCTTGCAGCAAATACAAAGGGCAATAAGCGCTCACGAACAAGAACAGACTCCTACTCCGCTAGTCAGTCAGTAGGTGAGTAGAAAAGATGGTAAACATCATGAACATTTGGAACCATTTCTTTTAGCAGGGCGCAAGACTGGGTAAACATTTTCAGTCCTCAAAAGCAGGCAGATAAACTGCTCATTATCATTAGTGTTGGGACTGGAAGTGGTGAGTTCAGTACTTTGGCTCAAAAAGCAGGTGTTCCTTTACAGTTACAAGACAATCCCTCTGGGGCACGTGTGAACTGATATACTCCAAGGTATAACTGGGACGGGATAGTTATTAACTTAGCTACCAAATATTAGTGTGCAAAACATGCTTTTCAAATAAGCTCATTAACAGTTTTGTTAATGTTTCCAGAAGAGCGTTATTTTATCTGCTTTTCAGCATAAGCTTTTAAATTTTCATGTTTTTTTCAATAGAAATGTTGGACAGTGTGGAATTGGGTGAGACAGCCCACAAGAAAACTGGGACCACAGTGCCTGAATCCATCCATTCCTTCAGTAAGTGTCAGTGTTGTTTCTATTCTGATCCAAGAATTGTTCTTAGATCCGAAAATTTCATCACGATCCTGATGCAATTACACGAGATGGGACAGATACAGTTCCTTGTCAGCATAAATGAGGAATAAAATTACCTGTGTTGTCAACTCCACAAAATGGTGACAGAAGATGTACTGGTGTCTGGGTTTATTTGCTCTCAAAATGGTACTTGTGGTGGTTGGAAATGGTAGATGTAACAGCAGTACCAATGGGCTTATTGTTCAGGTGAAATCCTAATTTTCTCTCCTCCTTCTGTCTTTCAGTTGGAGATGGTCTAGTAAAGCCAGAAGCTCTAAATAAGAAGGCAATTCAGATCATCAACAGAGTTCGAGATAAGCTCACTGGTGAGCATGTTTTTATGTTTCTATAAGATGACATAAAATCTGATGATTTTCCTGTTTCCGTCTAACACTTAAGTACTGTATTTAGATACAGAGACGCCTGATTTCAAAAGCAGAGAGGTGATTTAACTAAACAGATGTCGTACTTTGCGTGTCTTAGGTTGTAGTGGGAGTTGAATTTGTACTGTCCTGGCTTTACATTTAGTTGTGAAATTTTGTGCTCTTAAATTTTGTAAGAAACTACCCTCCACATGCCATATAGAATCATAGGATAGTTTGGATTGGAAGGGATCTTAAAGATCATCCAGTTCCAACCCCTCTGCCATGGGCAGGGACACCTCCCACTGCATCCGGCTGCCCAAGCCCCATCCAACCTGGCCTTGAACACCTCCAGGGATGGGGCAGCCACCGCTTCCCTGGGCAGCCTGGGCCAGGGCCTCAGCACTCTCACAGTGAAGAAATTCTTCCTTATGCCCAGTCTAAATCTGCCCCTCTCCAGTTTATACCCATTGCCCCCTGTCCTATCACTAGAAGCCTTTGTAAACAGTCACTCCCCAGCTTTCTTGTAGCCCCTTCAGGTGCTGGAAGGTCACTCTAAGGTCTCCTCGGAGCCTTCTCTTCTCCAGGCTGAACAACCCCAACTCTCTCAGCCTGTCCTCCTATGGGAGGTGCTCCAGCCCTCGGATCATCTTTGTAGCCTCCTCTGGACCCATTCTTGAAGAGAGTAGGACCAGGATTTTAGCTACTGGAAAGTTATCTGTTATTGGCTTATCCATTATTTGTAGAAGAGAAAAGGAAGAAACCATAATAATAGAGAAAACTGAATTCTGGGCTCTGTATGCCTTTACAGGTTCTGAATGCTTGGAATATTGCACATTTTATATACCATAAGGGAATGGTAGTTAAAATTCCTGTCAGCCTTAACTTGCCACCCAGAAGCAAGTAACATTATGTCATTTGTGACTTCCATTTTGGTTTTATTTAATCCTTTAATTCCAAAGGTCGAGACTTCTCTCATGACGAAACTCTCGATGTACCCACACAAGTAGAATTGCTCATTAAGCAAGCTACTTCTCACGAGAACCTGTGCCAGTGCTACATTGGATGGTGAGTTTGTCATCATAACCCTGCTAAGTTCTCTGAACAGCAAGCAGAGAACAGCTAAGGACAATGTAATTTGTGTTTTGTACAGGGACCTTAGCACGCGTTGTGTCTCTGCTGGTAAATTTTGCAAGCGATGCTTTAGGGAGTCCTGTGTGAAAGCTGTTGTATACGTAGTGACAGGGATTTTAGAACATTTAAACTGCGATCAACCTGAACATTTTAACTGAATCATAGAATCATAGAATAACCAGGTTGGAAGAGACCCACCGGATCATCGAGTCCAACCATTCCTGCTTGAAATAAGGCATGCAGAGGTCACTGATTTCAGATACAGTGAAGAACCACATGTTCTAAAGTAAGCAGAGGCGATTTACTGACGTTTTGAGAGTTAGCTTTCCTTTGTGCTTAAGGAAATAGATCTCTTCAGGGTTTTTAAACATTATTAGCTGGAAAGAAGCTTGGGGATCACCTGTCAGCTTTTCTAGTGCTAAAATAATGCCTGATTAGTATGGAATCTCAGTCCTTCTCAGTGTTGCCTTTGTGAAACTACGTGCAAGTCAGCATTACTACAATATCTTTGTTTTCTTCAGGTGTCCTTTCTGGTAACAGAAGATTCCAAAGTATCCACAGCCTTTTATTCTGGAGGTTTTTGCACTTCAAACTTGCTCTTCTACAAACACACACTGAACATTGGACTGAAATACAGCCTTTGTCAAATATTTTGAAATGTAAATTAAAAGAGTTATTGTATATTAAGAGTTGGTTTAAGCCAATGTATAGCTGCTGTTGGAAAAACACAAGCTGTCTGAAACAACACTTGATGTGGGTTTCCATGACAGTGAAGATTGATTGTACCACAGATGTCTATGGTTCCACTTGGTCTTTGGGGAACTGGCGATCCATTGAAAATATCTATATACGGGTTTTGACTTACTTTGCAGTGTAACTGAGTCATTTGCAGATTAATTATCGCCCTCGTCAGTCTTGTTGGTGTGGCTGCCATGAGCTCAATGCGCTTGTGCAAGAGGCTTCGTTTAGGTTTAGGGGTGAGCTGGATAACTGGAAAGGGAGAGAAACAGAATTTTACCATTGTTTTATCCTTGTTTTCAACCTCAATTCTTGCCCCCAAATTGGAAAGTGTATGTTTGTTCATTACACTAGTGCAGGAGTCGTGTTTCAGACTAGAACAGGATATTGGAGCGCATCCAAGGACTGGAGACCTGGAGCTGAGCAAGATCAGATGCCTCTATGTGGATTGATCGGTGGCAAACTGGATGCAGAGTACAAATTAAATTCCACTTGGGAGCTTTCCCATATTGTCCAGATTAAAAAGTATTGGGGAAATAACTAGGGGAAGTTAGTACTCTGTATAGGAGGCAGACAGGGACAGAACTGGTCATAACTTGAAACAGAAAATGATGGTTATTAAACACGAGGGTGAAGATAAAGTTCTGATTTATGAATTAAACATATTAAAAACAATGCACAAAATACAACAGAGTAGCCATGTTTAGATGCCATGTTGTATTTGAATATTTTTGTGCCAATAAATTACACCAACATGTAAACATTTTGACAGTGTTCTTGTTTATTCCTCAGTATTTCTTAGGGGGCGACAGGGAAGCAGGTTAAGCTTTGGGGGTTGGGTTTGTGGGTTTTTTTCATGTTTTATTTTGCCATGGGTTTGACGTGCTTTTTTTTCTGTGTCAGTTCAGGCTAGATTTCCCTTTTGAGAGCAGCTGGAGGCAAAATTGCTGCAACTGAATCATGTCTGACACTTGAATAAAAGAAACTTGACCATAGAACCTGTCAATTTTAGTTCCCAGCAGATGCAGAACCATCTGTGTGGTAAGAACATCACCTTTCCTTGTCTCAAGGTGACGGCCGCAGCTTGAGGGATGGCATGGGCTGCTGCACTCCCTGGGCTTCCCCGGCCACTTGTGCTGGTGCTGTGCCCCAAAACGGGGGAACAGGGAAGATGACAGCCTCAAGGCTTTGAGTGGTGATGCCCCAGCCCGTTCCCTGACTGTTAATTGCCTCTGTGGGCAGCCCCTGTGTCCCACTGTGGGTGCCTGGAGAGAAGAGGGCTGGGGTCTCACTCCCTGCAGCCCTGAGCGGTGCCCTTGGGCCCCGTTGTGGGTGCGTGGGGGAAAGGAGGGCTGCAGTCTCACCCCTAGGAGCCTTGAGGGGTGTCTCTGAACCTTTTTATGGATGCCTGGGGGGCAGAGGGATAGGGCCTTGCCCCTTGAAGCCCTGAGGGGTGTCCCTGGGCCCCTTTGTGGGTGCCTGGAGGGAAGAGGGCTGGGGTCTCACCCCTAGGAGCCCTGAAGGCATCCGTGGGGCAGCTCTTTGTCCCCTTGGGTAAGTGCCTTGGGAGGAGAGCTGGGGTCTCACCCGTTGGAAGCCCAGAGGGGCATCCCTAGGGCAGCCCCTCGTCCCCTCTGTGGATGCCTGGGGGGAAGAGGGCTGGGGTCTCACCCCTAGGAAGCTTGAGGGGCATCCCTGGGGCAGCCCCTGGGCTGTTCTTCAGGTGCCTGTGGGGGCAGAGGGCTGGGGTCTCACGCCTAGGAGCCCCGAGG
The DNA here is from genome assembly GCF_032191515.1 of Phaenicophaeus curvirostris. Taxonomy (NCBI): domain Eukaryota; kingdom Metazoa; phylum Chordata; class Aves; order Cuculiformes; family Cuculidae; genus Phaenicophaeus; species Phaenicophaeus curvirostris. The sequence goes on along the minus strand of NC_091413.1, from coordinate 4,922,648 downwards.
GGCATCCCTAGGGCAGCCCCTTGTCTTCCGTGGGGGCAGAGGGCTGGGGTCTCGGCCCTTAGAGCCCCATGCGGGTCCCCCTCCCCTCCGCGCGGGGGCGCCCCAGGCAGCCCCGCCGCTCTCTCTCTCCCCACGCTCCCGCACGTCTGTTTCCCCCCCACGCACCCCGCCCTCCCGCCATCTTCTCGCGCGATCTCCCGAGCATCGCGTGGCCAAGATGGCGGCGGCCGCGGGCCCAGGGAGCGGCAGCGCGGCGGCCGAGGGCCCCGCGGGGCAAGAAGAACGCGGCGAGGCCGCGGGGCGACCCGCCGAGACGGTGACGGGCGGCGAGCCCGTGCTTCCTGGCTTCGCTGACGCCGATGCCTTCGTTAAGGTGTGTCCGCGGCGGCGAGGGGGCCTGGGAAGTGGGTAGGGAAGCAGGGTGAAAAGCGAGACGGGGGGGGGGGGTTGTGGTGGGGGCTTGCGCGCCGCGGGGCATGCTGGGAGTTGTAGTTCGGGGGGTGTGAGGGCGCAGCCCCTCAGAACAGAGCCAGCTGGAACAAGAAGCAGTTGCTATTAGGAAAGCAGAGTATTTGTGGTTTAATCTAAACAAGAGTTTAGCTTTACCTAATTTGATAGAATCATAGAATCACCAGGTTGGAAGAGACCCACTGGATCATCGAGTCCAACCATTCCTATGAAACACTAAACCCTGCCCCTCAGCACCTCATCCACCCATCCCTTAAACCCCTCCAGGGAAGGGGACTCAACCCCCTCCCTGGGCAGCCTCTGCCAGTGCCCAGTGACCCTTTCTGTGAAATTTTTTTTCCTAATGTTCAGCCTAAACCTCCCCTGGTGGAGCTTGAGGCCATTCCCTCTCATCCCCTGTCCCTTGGGAGAAGAGCCCAGCTCCCTCCTCTCCACAACCTCCTTTCAGTTAGCTGGAGAGAGCAATGAGGTCTCCCCTTCTTCTTTAAAGGATTCTATGATTTTGTGTTTGCAGTCTTTCCCTATCTCAAATGCAACATCAGGCAGCAAGCTGGGTCCAAAGTTCTAAATTAGCACAGATTTGGCTGCTGTGATATTCAAAATAACATTAAAATTATCCTTGTGATACAAGAAGTAGTTGCTATTACAAGAAGTGGAATATTTTTTATACAAACTAAAGTAAATTTCATCCAAGTAGTTGTATTTTGTGAAAGTTAGGCAGAATATTCCTCTGAGTGCTTTATCCAGATATTGTACAGATGTGTCTTCTTCTGTAATCACCTGTTTGTAGTCTTTCCCCATCTCAAATGTAAGGTCAGGCAGAGAGCTGGCCCCAAAGCTCCAAATCATCAAGAGTTTTGACTGTTACGAAGTTCATAATAATATTAATCCTTGGAAAGTAATAGAACATGCATAAGATTTCTGGGAAAATTTATTCCTGTGCATGTAAGTAGGTAATATATTCTGTCTCAGCTCTTGTACGCAATTGATGGAGATCACTCCCTTCTGTTGCCCAGGTCTGGTAAAGGATGCTGGCTTTCTACAACTCCAGAACAACTCTCAGAGAGTTTATTTGCCAGCATTTTCAGTGTCAGGGGCACCAACCACATTGTGTTTCACCCAAACTCACCACTGTCGCGAGAGGGAAGGCAACAAAATACTGAATAACTGCTAGTAACATGCTATTCTTGCACAGTATGCTCTTGGCACAGTGGTGGCTGCGACAAAGGCGTCCAATGGGCTTCCTCAGCCTGGCGATGAGTATGACTTCTACCGAAGCTTCCCTGGTTTCCGGGCGTACTGCGAGACACAGGGTGACCGACTCCTTCACTGGTAAGGATGCTTTTATGTCTCTGGGCCATTTCTGATAGCTTCTGAAGATAGCTGAAGTTAGCACCCTCCTTTGGAGACTCCAAACTTGCTGTAGATAAGATGTTTTATTTCACATACCTAATTTTAGCTGCTTGGCTGTTCAAGTAACAAGTTGAGAGAGAGCCTTTGATAATGATTTGGATAAAAAGCCGTGCAGAGAGCGGAGGCTGATATAAAATGCATTAGATTGTCTATTGAAAAAGTCACATGGTTCCTAATAAATTAATTCTCACACTTAATGCTGTATAGATGTCTCTGCTATTCACTGCTCACGTGTCGCTATCTGTAGGTACTGCATTGATTTATTGTCAGACTTTGAAGATGTAGAAAGTGATAGAGAATTGGGAGGTTTAGTGTTCAGCAAGTCTGTTTTTGAATTGCTGATAGTTCTTCTCTTCTTTTGCAAGCATGAGCAGGGTGATGCAGTACCATGGCTGCCGTAGCCACATCAAAGATCGCAGCAAAGTGACAGAGCTGGAGGATAAATTTGATATGCTGGTTGACTCCAATGACGCAATTCTTGAAAGAGTGGTAAGCAAATGATTTCTGGATGTTTTTCTTATAAACTGCACTTGCCACAAGTTCTTTCTTATTGCCAGAATAAGAATAAGAAATAATAAGAATATTGCCAGGGGTAGTGCTTACACAGTTGCATTTAGTGTTTCCTCAGTTTAGTGGGTTTCCTTTTCATTTTAACATTTCCATATGCAGGCCAGTGGTCACAGTTGTTAAGACAGATGAATTATGGTCCAAAGGGAAGGAAGGTCATGCATGGCTTGTGAGAAAACAAGAACCTCACAACCTGAGAACAGATCTGTAAATTCAGAGAGCCGCTTCTCTGAGGAAACTCTTCCTACCCCTGATGCTCAACATGCTCCTCCCACATTTGTCAGTCCCATGTTGCACAGAGTTGAGTGGAAATAACTGTGGAGGCTTCCACCTATGTGACTTTCTTTATTCAGTCTGACTAGGGTGGCAGAGTATGGTAATTGAACAAGCATTTGATTTTCACCTCTCTTTTGTGGAATTTAGGGTATTTTATTGGATGAAGCAGCAGGAGTGAACAGAAACCAGCAGCCAATCCTTCCTGCTGGGTTACAGCCCCCACAGATTATCGTTTCCAGCTGGAACCGCAAGGTGAGGCCTCTGTGCTCAGTTTGCTGTGTTACCTTAGCTTTCTTCCCCAGCTTTGGCCCTACTGATTTGCCAGGGGAGTATTTATTCAAATTTGATTCTGGATTCTTTGTGCTTTCAGCTGCCGTTTCAGTTTCACGTACACATTAGCCTTTCTCTTGCTGATTCGTATGGATTCAGGATCCTGATTCAGAGAACTTTTATTCTTAGGTGCTGGGCTCACTGCAAAAGAATGACTCACATTTGAGTTTGGGGTATAATTTTATTGCTCTGTGTATCGGGTCGGGCTGAGTAAAAGAAGTTCTGAGCATCTGTTAACTTGTGAGTTTTACCTTTGGTCTACCTTTTTTTTGAACAGGCAGGAGAAGCCCACAAGAGAACTCAGTCTGAAACTTTCCGACTGCTTCATGCCAAGAATATCTCTCGACCGCAGCTTAAATTTCAGGAAAAGATTGACAATTCCAATACTCCCTTTGTACCTAAACTTTTTATCAAGCCAAATGCTTTGAAACCTTTGCCTGAAGGTATGGGGTTTATCTTTTGTTGGGTAGCCTGTTGAGAGCATTAGACACAAATCTGTCCTTGCAGTCTAGAGGAGAACTCACTGACTGTAGGAGACATTGACCATTTAGGTGGTCAATAAGCTTCTCTTTACCACCATTGACTGCGGGGGGAGAGTTGCTCTGGCACCAGAAGCAGTCTGTGCCAGCCTAATTGGCTTTGCAGATAATTCTCTGATTAGTTAGGAGCGTCAAGTGTATGGTTAGACCTGCCTTTGCTTTGGGTGCCTTATCAAAGTCACCAGCACAGCATCCTGTCTCAGCAACTTGACATTCTGCTGCCAATGATTCATCCTCGGTCCGCAGTGACGTGGTTGTACTTTTAGTACCTGGGAATGATTGAAAGATTTGTCTGAAGATTTCTTCAATCTCTGCCCAAGCTCTTGAGCAGAACCACCTCGCATCTTGCTTCACAACAGTCTGTTAAAACCCAGCAACTGACTTGTTATTAGAGGTACAGACAGAAATCTCGCTGACAGCAAAAGCTGCAGGCCTAAATTGTTAGGATTTTTGATAGTTTATGATTTTAGTAGGGTGTTGCGGGTGGAGGGGAGAGAGTGGTAGGCTGAGAACATGTTATGTATAGGACCCAGTCCAGTTGTTCCATATTGGTTATTCAGCCCTCACTAAAAGTGGACGGGAACGAAAGGAGCGCCCTGAAGACTTGGATGTACCAGCTGCCTTGGCAGACTTCATACACCAGCAGAGGACACAGCAAAATGAACAAGACATGTAAGAAATTAAACTGACAGCAGGGTGCTTGGAATACCATTGGTGAACACGCAGTTGTATGGTCCCGTTGTGCTGATGCACGTGTGTAACAGCTCTGCATGTGTTTGTGTTCATGTCATTTGCTTTAGACCTCTGCAGCTATTTTAAATCCATGCTTAATAAGAGGCAAAATTTGTTCTCAGTAGAGAAACTGCAGTAGCTCTAAAAGTCTCTGTGCTCTGGCTTCACAAAGGTGACTGAAATTTTGTCTGTGCCTGTCTTCTCAATTTCCACAGGTTTGCTCACCCTTACCAGTATGAACTGGAGCATTTTTCTCCACCAGATGGAGTTCTTACGAAACCAGAACCCCAGGTTGGTGCCCACGTTACTTTAAACTTATTGCAAATGCAGGAAGCTTACAGCTGGTCATACTTGACAAATTTCAGAGTTGAGGGTGGAGGTCAGGAGTGGGAATAGGCAGAGAAAGGACCATGCCTAATCATTCACTCTTCCAGATGTACAGGCCCATCAAGGAAACACCCTGTCATTTTGTCACCACACTGGATCAGCTGGTAGAACTAAATGAAAAGCTTATGAACTGTAAAGAATTTGCCCTGGACTTAGAGGTAATCAAATTGCCTTTTCTGTTTGAAAGTTACATGTGTACTGCCAGTTCCTAGGAACCCATCATATTCTTCTAGTCTGTTTCATAGACCTCTCTCTCTTGCTTTTTCTACTTTCTGACATGAAAAGACAGTTCATGTCCCTGACCTATCAGATATTATTGGGAAGATTCAATTAAACTGTGTCCTTAATATAAGTTTTCCGCTGGCTGCATTATCACTGGCTGCGGACTTGATACTGAATTTTATGTGCTTTCAGTTCATTACGTGCTTTTTTTATGTCACATTAGTGACTGCAAAGAGAAAAATTTGCTCATCCAGTTATCTTTTGCTTTAAGAAGTCCTCTGTTACTTTTTCCTCCTTCATGTGGGGTGCTGTTTGTTCTGTACTATTACTTTTGCAATGGATCCTAGCTTACATCTATCTCTCTTCTGTGGTTTTGCAGCACCATTCCTACAGGAGCTTCCTGGGCTTGACATGTCTGATGCAGATTTCCACGCGAACAGAAGACTTCATTATTGATACACTGGAATTGCGCAGTGACATGAACATCCTCAACGAAACCTTCACAGACCCTGCAATTGTGAAGGTCTGCTGCCAAATTCACCAGTTCGCCACCAGAACTCCATTTTCTCCATCTTAGTTTAAGCTTTTTTGTAGTTTAAAGCACACTCTTGGCTCTGTCTTGGTCACTTGGTTCTGCTCTTACTGTATTTTGTTTACTCGCCTCATTCCTTGGTGTAAGTGGGGGGTAACTTGCCAAATACACTCATTCAGCGGTTCTGCACTTAACAGTGAAGGACAGAGAGAAAAGAGATCTGGTCCTAGACACATAAATATGAAACCACAGCACTGTCAGCCTGGAGTAGAAATGTTCTTCATATCATTCTCAATTTGTTTTGCTTTTCAAGGTCCTTCATGGTGGCGATTCAGATGTGGAATGGCTGCAAAAAGACTTTGGTCTGTACTTGGTGAACATGTTTGATACTCACCAAGCTGCTCGTCTTCTCAATTTGGGCAGGCATTCCTTGGACCACTTGCTAAAGCTGTATTGCAATGTAGATGCTGACAAGCAGTACCAACTGGCGGACTGGAGGATACGGTAAAAACTGACCCCTTAAATGGGCTGGAACTGCAAGGCAGCACTTACCCTTGTTTGTATTGTTAGAGCAGGAGCATGTTTCTAGCTGCAAGCCCCGTAGTTGTAGATAGTCTCAAAGTGAACAAGTGCAGCATTTACCATGCTTTAAGTTCTTTTATGAGTTTCATTTTCCCCTGTTTCTTCAGAAAATGAGTTCTTTTGAGAAAATCATGGAAGATTAAGTAATGAAAAGCTTCTGGAAGCTCACTTATTAAGAACAGTGCTTAACTACTGCAGACTTTAATAGAAAGTCAGTGTTTGCCCCTCTAGAGCCCTCCCAAACCATTCAGTTGCCTACACGAGGTAGAGCAGTGTGCTGCTGGAGCCTGGCGATGGAGGTGGACCCTGCACACCACAGAGATCCCAGCTCTACTTTATATAGGCTCTGCAGAGAGAGAGGGAGAGAAGAGTTACAAGAAATACTGTACTAAGCAGTTCTGCCATCTGTCTTAACTACGTGGCAATCCTGCTTTCTGGCATGCAAACAAGATGTCTTCTGAATTGGAGAATGCGCAGCATGTTACTGCTGTTGCCCAACAAGTCCTTCACTAAGGAAACAAGAATTTCTCTAGTCGTTCTTGGTGTGTTTTACATGCAGTTTGCCCTAATATGCCTTTCAAGAGAAAGATGACAGTGAGGCAACTGAAATATATTCCTCTAATTTTGGGTCTTTTTCTAGCCCTTTGCCAGAAGAAATGATTCAGTATGCCCGTGATGACACTCACTACTTGCTCTACATCTATGATAAAGTGAGGGAAGCGCTGTGGGAGAAAGGGAACGAGCAGCCCACTCAGCTGCAGGTTGTGTGGCAGCGCAGCAAGGACATCTGCCTGAAGGTAAGTCTTCACCTGTTTGTATTCTGGATCAGAGTATGGGCCTAGTAGAACAGAAAGTCCTTTGCCTAGTCTACGTCTGTTGCATAGACACTGGGTTTTTCCTCATTGTGTGTCTGAAAACGGCTGTGTAAACTCTTAAGTTGTGTGCAGTCACTTGTTTCACTGGTTAAAATCCTTGGATTGAGATGCCCTCTTGCTGTTTTTTGAATGCTGCACTCCTTGGCCTCCCAGTGCTTTCAGACGTGTCTTTCCCAAGAAAAATGTTACTTTTCCAGTTCTACTGGACATTCCTAGAAGTTCAAAGCCTCGCTGGAGTTGCATTATGAGATAATTAAATCATGTCTGTGGAAAATGCTGTCTACAAAAGTAGGCCTTGCCTAGTGTAGTAAAGCTTGAAGGTTGTATGTCTAAAGCTGCCCCTGGAGTTGGTGAGGATGGGTTTCCCCTAAAAATGGATGTTTTTCAGGAATGGGCTTCTACTGGTCGTTTAGGGTAAAAGCTCCAATACCATTGTATCTGAGCTTATTTGATCCCCTGATGTCTGTGTGAGATTCCATCTGTCTCAGTGAAGCAAGCTAGAAAGCACAAATCAGATAGTGATCATGAGTGCTTTTTTTCTTCCTGTCCAGAAATACATCAAGCCCCTCTTTACAGATGAATCCTACCTTGAGCTCTACAGGAGGCAGAAAAAACATCTCAACACACAGCAGCTGGCAGCGTTTAGGTTGCTGTTTGCATGGAGAGACAAGATGGCACGTCAAGAAGATGAGAGTACAGGGTAGGAAGTCTTTTCTTAAAGACACTGGCTTAATGCTTCATTGAGTCTCTTGGATTGTGCTCCTCACTTTCCTGCCTGAGGAGGAGCCACTTTCCCTGTTGAAATCAGTCTACGACCTTAGGCTGCTTTTAACACAGAAGTCACCTGAGCAAATTCTCGCTGGTATCTTGATCAGCCCTGCTTAATTTCTTTTTAACTGATTTAATCTTTTCAGACCTTGTAATTGGGGCAGACTTGGGCACTTTGGAGATATTTTAAAGAGTTTTTAACATTCTGTTACGTTCACACCTTCTCTTTGTGTTGTAGATATGTGCTACCAAATCATATGCTGTTGAAGATAGCAGAGGAGCTGCCCAAGTAAGTTTTGTTCACCCATGAGGAGCCTCATTTGATTTTAATAACCAGCAAGAAGTCTCCTAGTATGTATTTATTTCTGCAGTTGGTCCCTTACTTGCAGCTGCCAGTATTGCTTTTCTCTGTAGATCTTCATTTTGCAAGAGAAATAAATAGCAATACTCCTTCAGAAGTCTCCAGACTTGCAGAATGCATCTCTCTCTGATTTTATTCCACCAATAAAACACATTCTTTTGCATTGCTTTATGTTACACGCCCCTCTGAGATTTCTGCAGTATTTCAGAGCAAGGAAGGGATGATTTCCCCCACAACATTTATTTGGTAGGTTTTTTCAGTTCCTAAAGGGATTGGGCAGGAGGCAAGGGGCAGGTACCTTTAAACACCCAATTTATACAACATTTTCCTTAAACATGTGGCACTTGTCACCTAAGATCCATACCTGAGAATGACAAAAATGTATCTTTAAACACAAGTCCACTATTGGGCTCGGCTTCCGTAGATGAACATTGAACTAGGAACAAAACAAAGATGGGAACAGGCAGACCATAGAAAAGACAGGTGAGAGGAGATCTGAATTAACAGTTTCTCCTTATCTCACAAACCTGGTACAGAAAAATTTTTTGTCGCAGAGAATAAACTCTGACAGATTAATCTGCCTTGTGTTATTCTGCCACAGTCAGGACCATGGTTGTATCTAGTTGCACATCCTTTGAATGCAAATGCCTGACATAGTGGCCATAAATATAGCACACTGAATTTTTCTCATCTCTCTTCAGAGAACCCCAGGGCATCATTGCTTGCTGTAATCCTGTCCCACCACTAGTTCGCCAGCAGATTAATGAATTGCATCTTCTCATTCAGCAGGCCCGGGAGATGCCTCTTCTCAAGGTAGGAATAGCTTGTACCACACAAGAGACTCATCATTTGATTTCCGTAAGCCAAGGACTGGAGTTAAATGATGGCCTACGATGATGTGTATGCTGAAATTTGCCTTTTGAACACTGTGAATAGTGTTCTATAGTAGAGCAGAAAGATATATTGCAGCTTCTTGCCTGTCTTTTCTGCTTTGTAGTGGCTTACAAACAGCATAGTTTCCTGGAGAACTAGAGCAGTGACAGAACAGATACTGCTTAAACAGGGTGCAGTTGTCTGTCTTGTATTTCACACCATGTTTGCCTGTGTGAGGAAGGACTGGACCTTGTAAAATGTGTTGGCCATGTAAATGGATTAATAAATCTTTTACAGCTATGGTGAACCAAAAACCCCCAGACTTTGGTGTAAGAGTTAAAATATGCTGTCAGCATGTTGGTGATATACAGTCTTCCTCTAGTAAAACGAAACCATTTGTGAGCATCAGCGAGTCTTTTCTGTGTGAGGTGTTTAAACATATCTGTATAAAACACTTCAGAAGTAGAAGAAAATGTAATTTTATCAGTCTGCTGCCTTGTGATAAATGGGTTGAAAACATGGATAAGGAGGCCAATGTAGAAGAAATAGAGGAGGTGCATTTAGGTGACTTCTCTTTCTCTCCTATTCTAGTCAGAGGTTTCTTCAGTGGTCAAGAAGAGGGCACCTCTATCCAACCCTGAGGTACCGTTTACATATTTTTGTAACCTAATGTCTTAAACTCGGAGATGTAGCAAAATCCAAGCTTCTAGTAAATTGTTTATTCTCATGCATTTTACAGGTCTCTGCTTTAACTTAATGTTACTTTTCTATGCTAGACTCATAATGTTGCCAGCTGTAAATCGGCATCTTAAAACCACCATTGTAGCAGCACTTGGGGCTTTGTCAGCAGACACTCAAGCAGCTGAACAGTTTCATGGGTTTTAGTCTGTATTGATTGATCTGTAAGAAGAGAAGTTTCAGGTGCTGACTTTACCCTCATTCACATTCGTGCTTATGAAGGAAAACAGTCTCCTTTAGCCAGTGGCTGTTTGCACAGATATTTTTTGATGTCAGATGCAATGTGTGCTGGCAGGTGAGCTATATTAAGGGTAATCATTCTCTGAATATCATCCTTTTATTGGAATTTTCATTGATGTGTGCCTGCAGTATGTGAGAACATTTACAGATCTATAGAGTAGTGTATTAATGGTGTTTGTAATTCAAATTTCTCTGCAGAGGCTGGAGAACAACACCTTCTTTGGACCACATGACAGTTCCCGGATTCCTATGGATGATTTTCAGAACAACTCTGCCTTGGGTAATTTGGACTTAACCTAAAAGCTGTGCTAATAGTGACATGGGGCTCTGACGTGGGGAAAGAAGCAGCCTTGAAGAAACTTTCAATAATGAGATTTCAGTGAAATCTCATTACACAAAAGAGAAGTAAAATATACAAGTATCTGATAAAAAAATTTGTCTCCTTTTCTTTGTAGAGCCTGTCCCAATTTTCGAACATGGTTGTCTCTTCTCAGACAATGAGAGGACAATGAATATTCAGGATGTTCAGCCAGACTCAACATGTCTTGTTGCCACAGCCACTGTCAGCATATTCAACGTAAGCACCATGCTTGTGATAGTGTCAGTATTTTAAGTATTAGAAAACCTACTTAATCTGATAAAACTGTGTGGAAGTGTTGCAAGAAGCAGTAAGTTGGGACTGCATGTGGCAGAGCCAAGACAACCAAGTTAGGAGGCCAGCAAATTAACTCCATTTCTCTGGAGGGTTACTACCTTCAGTTTCAGACAGTGTCAGAAATAGCATGCCTGGAACACCAGTAGCCATAAATAAAAATTATTAATGTTAATATTTCTTCCTTCTTTTTCTATTTAGGAATGTGAGGAAGATGAAGGAAACGAGAAGGCATTAACCGCTGCACAGCAGAAAGCTCAGCGCATAATGGAGTCCTTTGAAAATCCATTTAAAATGGTAAAAGCTCCTAGATCATTTGTAGTGGGACTCAAACTACCTAGTGCAGAGGATGCTCTGAGCTGCTTTGCTGGGCATATCCGAAAGAGCTGGATACAACATCAGCTGCTGCTCTCTTACTGGAAACGAGACTGATCTCCTCGCTAAGCATGCACGCGTGAACTTGTTCTCAGAGCACATTGAAATGCCTCTTAGATCTGTCTCCTTGTACATAGTAAACAGACCTCTCACCGTGGTTTGTTTTTATCAGGTTTGAGGTTTTTTTGATTTATGTCACATTTTCATCTTAACTTGACAGCTAGAGTTTGTGAGCTGAGTTTACTCTTCTAATGAACTGGAAGAACGTTAGAATACTTATTTATAGATTGGGAGTAACAAATCACTAGGAAATACCATCAAAATAACTGTTCCTAGTGTATGATTAAGGGTTGATTTTGGGGTTTTTTGTTTGCTTTTCTTTAACGTTTCTCTTGGCCATAGCTGCAGTAACTTTTCTTTTTTCCAAGAGGTGATCTGTCTGTGGAAGGTTTCTAAAATAAGAACATTTTGATTCAGAACAGTTCAAGTAGCATGTTATCTAAATGTCGTGTGCTGTGTTTAAAACAAAATATCTTTTGTTCCTGTCTACAGTACCTGCCTGCAGAACAGAACCCCGCCTATGTCTCTCAATCTGCTAAGTTTGACCCGTCATCAAAAATTTATGAGGTAAGACTCGTGCTAAAACTTCCTGCCAAGTAATACAAAAGAAACAAATATGTAGATTATTTTGTTTTGGGAACCTCAGCAATAGAGGAATATTTTTTTCCTCCCTGGATTCTGCTTAGAAAAAAGAATACAAGTTTTGAGAAACTTGCCACATTTCTGAATCTGTTGGTCATTGTCTCTGCAACATTCATATCTTTCAAAGAACCAGGGATCGGAGATGTTCCACTCTATATTCCCCGTCTGTCAAAGCTACAAACTACTACTAAACTTTGTATCTGTCTTTGTTCTCATGGCTTGTTTATAGCTTAGAACTTGTAAAGCAGATGGTTTTACTTTACCTGGTGCAGCAGATTTTAATCTATTCTACAATCCATCTTGATCTTTTGTACCTTTAATGAGGACCAGCATGTGGTAGCAAGTGTATAAACTCCCTTTTGCCATAAAACTTCAAACAAAGTGATCCCAGGTAATTTTTTTTCGTTGCAGATCAGCAATCGATGGAAGCTGATGAGTCAGACACAAGCAAAGAAGGAGACCAAGGATGAAACAAAAAAGAAAGCAGCCCAGCAGTCAGGTGCAGCTGTTCTTCCCTTCCTCAGTGTGTTGACATGCTTTTCCCAGTGCACATAGGTTGTTTCCCACTTACAAAAAAAACTTAGGTGATGCATTTTGTGATTGATTGTTCGACAAAGATTGTGCTCTATTTAGTTGGGACTTGCTACAAGCTACTTGCTTTTTTTCTGAGCTCCTGGGTAACTTACTCCTGCTTTTTACAGTGATGCTTGTTTGTTTCCGTAGCTGCTCGGGACCAGGCACAGAAGGTGTATAAAGAGGCAGCAGAAAATATCGTGTCTGTTCGTCAGCAAGCTATGGTATGTCACTGAAGTCCCTACTTCCAGCCCTTTTTGACCTTTATGACAGTTCAGAATGAAACCCTGAGCCCTGTAGCACCTGAATGACATTCATTTGATAGTGATCTTTCCATGGTTCTGCCCTGTGCGAGCAGCAGGCGCTTACCAACTGTACTGTGCAAATCTTCACATCCCTCCACGTCTTCAGTGGGGAATGTTTTTCATGGCTGCACCTCTCTGCTCCTCATTCACCCAGGTTCCCCTAAATCCACCTGTGGGGCTGCAGCAGATCCCATCCTCTAGTATCCTGTCAAATGACAACTTGGCTTTTCATCTCAAAACTCCCTACTCTGAAAAAAATGAAAAACGGGTTTAGCCCAAAGAACCCGGTGCTTTCTCCCTGCACTGTTATTGCTACAGGCAAGAGGTGTCCCTGGGGCCTAGCTCCATCATGTAGTTCATCTTCATGCTGGTTTTTCTGCCTACACAGAGGTGTTACATTCTCCTCTCCTGAACTTGTCCTCATTTCTGTTCTGTGGGTTGCTTTCACAGCAGGAACAAGCTAATAAGAAAAGGGAGAGAGTCATAAGCGAAACAGGAACAGAGTTGCCAAAACAAGAGAAGAAACGGCCAAAAGCCTCCCAGCAATCAGAGGAGCTGGAAGCACCGAAGCAGTTTACCCCCTTTGATTACAGCAAGACCAACTTCAAAGTGTTTGCGGGTAAGATCTGGATCTCTTGCTAGAGAGCTGCAGGCTGTGGAAAATGTTGCCAGCTGAGTGCCAAGAAGGCTGTGTGCGAATGTAGGTGCCAAGGCAGTACAGACTGTTCGAATGCACCTACCTTGCGGTGGGGAAACACTGGAAGAAATTATCTGGGAGAATGTACAGTTTTGCATCCCTTTTCTGATTTGGCAGCAAAATCCTGAAACTGTTGGCCAGGGGTTTTATGGATTCGTGTTTTGCTGCTTCTGCCTGTAGAGAAAGTCATCTGTTTAACTGGACCCCAGGAACTAGGAGGCAAGTGGGATTGGACTCCTTCACAACGAGCATCTATTGAAAAGCATCCTCTGCTCTTAAGAGACTGTTACGGTTTTTAGCACATGGGAGACTGCAGCGAAACCTCATGATCGCAGGAACTCTGTGGAACGTACTGTTTTTCCTGGAAAATTTTAGTGACAGCTTTTCTCCTCTCTCCCTTAGGAAGCAGCAAACTGAAGCAGTCACCACAATTTGATCCTGCCAAGCAAGCTTATGCAGGCAAGGTATGGGCATGTCGGGAAAGAAGGGATGGAAACCTTGGTGATAGCATGAACCCATCTGGGGACCCGCCAAGGAAGGCAGATGCCTTTTTCTGGGTCTGCAGAACATTCCCTAACAGCACTTGGTACTGTGGTGCAGCTTCCAGTCATGAGCTTGTACTTGGTATTACAGCCTCTTCCCATTCTGAAGGAGATTTTTTGGGGGGCCCCTCAGACTCTTGTTTCTCACCCCTTCATGCGTTGTTCACACAACCCATGGCAGGTGGTGGAATGGGATGAGCCGCAAGGTCCCTTCCAACCCAAACCATTCTGTGATTCTGTGGTATACCCGTAAAGGAGTCCTAAAGCATGAAGCTTTCAGTGGAAAGGAGCAATGTCTTTGAAGCTCGGGGACCTGAGGGCATATGAATCCCATGGAATACGCTGTGTTTGGCGAGTGCCTCACTGGTGGTGTTTTCTTTTTCTTTTTCTGTGCAGAAACAGAAATTCGCTGGAGCTAACAAACTTCAACAGTCTGGAAACCGAAGCATGACCTACCTGGCTGGGAAAGGCGATAGGTGTGTTGTCAGCCTGCACTCATGATGGAGCGGAGTTTTTTCACACCTGTGCCCTGGAGCTATGGGCAAAGCATAGCTATTGTCCTCACTGCTGTGGGAGCTTGCCTAACACCTACTTCATTTCACAGCTTGACATCAGTATAAAGGGAAAAAAAGAGAAAAGAAAAAGCTTAGTCAGGATTAATGCAATCAAAGACAGTTCTGGGTGGAAGGTTTGAAATGCTGAGGTAAAAGCTTGTGTTAATAGATGTGGGAGTTTTCTTTGGCCACAGTGATAAGAGGTGGGGAGAACATTTGCCTGGCTTGGGAGGGAGCTAAATAACAGTGCTGCCAAAAGGGAACGTTCTCATGCTTAGGAGGCTTGATCCTAGTGTATTATTTAGTCATAAAAGGGCAGCATTGGAGAGAGAAAGGTTCTGTCTGCATGACCCGTTCTCAATAGAATCATTGAAACCTGTTGTAGGTTTTCAGTCTTAAGTGAATTCAGAGCAAGAGTTAAAGTCTTTCTGTAACTGTGTTTTGCAGGGGCTCCAAGCACCACTGGCCAAAGAGATAGTCCTTGGTACCGGACCTGCGGGAGCTGCTGCTGAACAAAAGGGTCACAAGTGTTGTCAAGTGCCGGTCATTGAGCAGTTTTTATACAGAATTCTTTTTAAAGACATTAAATCCTTTTTTTTTTTTTTCCCCAAAAGGAAAAACATCTTAATTTATGTCATTTTTATTATATTCACATTGGATTTTTTTCTAATTATAATGTTGCTTTGTTTCTAATTTTGGAAGTTTATCCTGTGTGCTCAGTTAGGCTAAATTTGTCATTTCATGGAGCTGCTTGAGGTCCAGAACCAGCCTGTCAGTGGAGCATGAGAGGAAGAGCTTGGTGTCTCTAGAGACAGCGCAAAAGTCATAGAGAGATTTAGGAGATGAGACTCAAACCCCAACAGCCCAGAGGAGGAAAAAAGCCAAACTGTTGTCAGACCTTTCTTACAAATTGAACTGCACAGCTCACCTGAGGTAATATGAAAAGTTAGTGTGTTTACCCAGCAGGGTTTGTGTATTTTGGAGCAAAGATTTTATTTTAAGGGGAAAAAAGGAGGGGTTTTTTTGGATCAGGGCCTGGTAGTTTCACCATAAAGTTGTAGTATGAAAGGTTTTCACCTTAAAGTTAGAGTGAAAGCACTAGCGTTAGGTAGAAGGTGAAACACAGAGTGCAGTATTGGGTTGGAGAAAGCCAATGAGGTTTGTGCTGCAACCAAATCTCAGAACAGCTATACTGACATTTCCTAGTTTTAAAAACCCACAGTGAGTCATCCTGAAATCTGTAGACAGAGATCAGCCCATGATTTCCCGGATGAATGGCAGAGTTTATTCTGAAAGCTGACAACGGCAGGCTCTGACACTGCTGTCAAAGAGGTGAGCAACGTCACTGTTTAACAGTCCAAGGAGTAGGGGGGATGTGACCTTGCTTAAAGCCACATTAAATCAGTGCAGAGCCGCTTCCTTCATTACTGTGCTGACCAGTGGATCTTGCTCCCTTTCCCCAAGGCCTCGCCTTTAGTCCACGACATCCTTTTCTGACTAAGGATTTTCTGTTTCATGCTCCCCTGTTTTGGCAGTGGTAGAATTCACTTCTCTGACTGTTAGACTGAGTAGGTCATGGTAAAAATCTTCCCTCTCTGTTCCTAACCTGAGGGCATTATTTTACAAAGACTGGGAGGAGATTAGGCTGTTTGTTTGTTTGTTTGTTTGTTTGTTTGTTTATAGTTTTTTCCCATGTTTATGGGGAGTGAGGAGTAGGGACTGGAAGGACCAGAAGAGGGTAAAGCTCATCCAGTTCCAACCCTCTGCCATGGGCAGGGACACCTCCCACTGCATCCAGCTGCCCAAGCCCCATCCAACCTGGTCTTGAACCCCTCCAGGGATGGGGCAGCCACAGCTTCCCTGGGCAACCTGTTCCAGGCTGTCACCACTCTCAGAGTGAAGAAATTCCTCCTTATATCAAGTCTAAATCTGCCCCTCTCCAGTTTATACCCTTTGCCTCCAGTCCTATCCCTACAAGCCTTTGTGAACAGTCCCTCCCCAGCTTCCTTGTAGCCCCTTCAGGTACTGAAGAGGTGGTTCCATTGCAGTTGTCTCAGTGCATTTGCAGGGGTTGCCACTTCCCCTTCTTGTCAGCTTTGCCGCTCCCGAGACATCTTGAAGTTGAAAATGAGCAGCTCTTACCCCTTTGGCTGCAGATTTCTGTGGATTCGTTAAGTCCTCTACTTAATATTCCATGCCTGGAATATCTCCATTCCATTTTGAGGAGGATCTTAATTTTAGTGTTTTCCTTAGGAGTTGCAGTTACTGCTGTAGGTTTTAAAAATGGCCTTGAGGGAAGTGCCTGGCACATCCGTGCACGCTCTGGTCCCTGGGTGAGTGCAGCCTGGAATGGACAGACACAAGGACAGAGGGCCGAGGGCAGCCCGGGATGGATGAACTGGGGCAGACGGACAGACAGACAAACAGAGGGGCAAGGGCAGCCTGCGACGGACTGACAGATGGATGGAAGGGCTGATATGATGGACAGACAGGTGGCTGGAGGGTCAACAGGATGGATGGCTGAAGAATGGGTAGATGGAAAGACAGAAGGAAGGGCTGATGGGACAGACGGGATGGATGGATGGATGGATGGATGGATGGATGGATGGATGGATGGATGGATGGAGAGATGGATGGAGAGATGGATGGAGAGATGGAGGGGTGACAGGGTGGTTGGACAGATGGATGGGCTGATGGGGGGTGGATGGACAGACGGATGGATGGACAGACAGAGGGGCTGATGGGAAGGTTGGACGGACGGGTGGGCTGATGGGATAGACAGACGGGCTGATGGATGGACAGACGGACGGAGGGGCTGATGTGGTGGACGGACGGATGGATGGACAAACAGAGATGGAGGGGCTGGTGGATGGATGGACAGATTGATGGATGGACAAACGGACGGAGGGGCTGGTGGGTGGATGGGCAGACGGACAGTGGGGCTGACGTGATGGATGGACAGACGGAGGGGCTGGTGGGTGCATGAACGGTGGGGCAGATGGGGTGGATGGATGGATGGACAGATGAGAGGGACTGGCGGATGGACAGACAGACGGAGGGGCCAGTGGATGGATGGACAGATGGACGGTGGGGCTGACGTGACGGATGGACAGACGGAGGGGCTGGTGGGTGCATGGACGGTGGGGTGGATGGGATGGACGGATGGACGGGTGGATGGACAGACAGATGGAGGGACTGGCGGATGGACAGACAGATGGAGGGTCCGGTGGGTAGATGGACAGACGGGCAGGTGGGGTGGATGGACGGATGGAGGGACAGACAGACGGAGGGGCTGGTGGGTAGATGGATGAACGGATGGATGGATGGACAGACAGATGGAGGGGCTGATGGATAGATGGACAGACGGACGGCGGGGCGGATGGGGTGGACGGACGGATGGATGGACAGACAGACAGATGGAGGGACTGGTGGATGGACAGACAGACGGAGGGGCTGGTGGGTAGATGGACGGACGGACGGGTGGATGGACAGACAGATGGAGGGACTGGTGGATGGACAGACAGATGGAGGGGCCGGTGGGTAGATGGACAGACGGACGGCGGGGCGGATGGGGTGGACGGCCGGGTGGATGGACAGGGAGCCCGGGAGCCGCGGCCCCTCCCGGCCCACGTGCCCGGGCGGGGCGGGGCTCGGGGCGGCGCTCGGCGCGGGGCCGGGATGGAGCGCGGCGGCGCGGCGGCGGCGCGGATCCGCGAGGGCTGGTTCCGGGAGACGTGCCGGCTGTGGCCCGGGCAGGCCATGTCGCTGCAGGTGGAGGAGCTGCTGCACCACCAGCGCTCCCGCTACCAGGAGATCCTGGTGTTCCGCAGGTGCGGCGGGAGGGGAGGGAGAGCGAGCGGCGCCCGGCGCCACGCGGTGGGGCCTGGCGGGAGCGGCGGCGGCGGCGGCGGGAGCAGCGCCGCCCCGGCCCGGCCCCAACCCCGCTTCCCCCCGCTCTGCCCAGCACCACCTACGGCAACGTCCTGGTCCTGGACGGCGTCATCCAGTGCACGGAGCGCGACGAGTTCTCCTACCAGGAAATGATCGCCAACCTGCCCCTCTGCAGCCACCCCAACCCCCGCAAGGCGAGTGCCCCGCGCCCCGGAGGGCTCCGCGGGTCGGGGGCTGGTGGGGCTTGGAAGGGCTGCTGTGGTTTAGAAGGGGTCTGGTGCAAGTTGGAAGGGGCTGGTGGCGTTTGGAAGGGGCTTGGTGCAAAGCTGGAAGGGGGTGGTGGGGTTTGGAAGGGGCTTGGTGCAAGCTGGAAGGGGATGGTGGGGTTTGGAAGGGGCTGGTGCAAACGGGAGGGGTCTGGTGTGGTTTGCAAGGGGATTAGTGCAAACTGGAAGGGGCTAGTGTAGTTTGGAAGGGGCTTGGTGCAAGCTGGAAGAGGATGGTGGGGTTTGGAAGGGGCTTGGTGCAAATCTAGAAGGGGCTGGTGGGGTTTGGAAGGGGGCTAGTGCAGACTGGAAGGGGCTGGTGGGGTTTGGAACGGGGCTAGTGCAGACTGGAAGGGGTTGGTGGGGTTTGGAACGGGGCTAGTGCGAACTGGAAGGGTGCTGGTGGGGTTTGGAAGGGGGCTAGTGCAAACTGGAAGGGGCTGGTGGGGTTTGGAAGGGGGCTAGTGCAAACTGGAAGGGTGCTGGTGGGGTTTGGAAGGGGGCTAGTGCAAACTGGAAGGTGATGGTGGCATTTGGAAGGGGCTGGAAGGGGCTTGGTGCAAGCTGGAAAGGGCTTGGTGCTGCCTGAAAGGGTCTGGTGTGGTTTGGAAGGGTGCTGGGGTGTGGGCTGGAAGGGGACTGGGTCAGGTTGGATGGGAGGGTGTTGTTCCTTGCACTCCAGTGCTGGGCGCTTGACAGTCCTTGTGTCCCCCCAGACCACATCTCCAAGCACCAGGGCCAGACAAGCTCAGAGGGCTGCTGGGTTTCCATCCATCCTCTTTAGGTGTACTGTGCACGTTTCCCCCTGAGACCTGGCCCTGCTGATGCTGGATTTCTGCCCTCTCCTCTCCCAGGTGCTGATCATCGGAGGTGGCGATGGGGGAGTGCTGCGAGAGGTGGTGAAACACCCGACC
The DNA here is from genome assembly GCF_032191515.1 of Phaenicophaeus curvirostris. Taxonomy (NCBI): domain Eukaryota; kingdom Metazoa; phylum Chordata; class Aves; order Cuculiformes; family Cuculidae; genus Phaenicophaeus; species Phaenicophaeus curvirostris. Next base: position 4,903,274 of record NC_091413.1, on the reverse strand, counting down.
GTGGAGTCCGTGGTGCAGTGCGAGATCGATGAGGTACGTTGGGCCCGCGGCTGCCTGGAGCTGCCCCGGGGCTCCGCTCAGACAGGCGAGCTGCCCGGCCAAAAGCAGCCTTGCTTCCCCGCGTCCAGGGGAGCTGCTGCTTCACCTGCTGTCTCTTGTCAGCAGCGAGCGTGTTTGCTGCCGGTTCTGCTGGCGTGACACTGACAGCGCCACCTCCTTGCCTTACGAGTCATCTACGTGGCAGCTGGCTGCTCCTTCCATGTGATTTCTTTCACACACGTACAGTAGAGGCCCTTCCAAGCCAGCGTGGGGTCTGGAGAAGGAGAGCTCTGGCTTTGGGAAGGTGCTGCTTTTCCTTCTCCCTCCGGGCCAAGCGTGGGATCTAGGGAAGGAGAGCTCTGGCTTTGGGAAGGTGCTGCTTTTTTCTTCTCTCCCAACACAGAACAGAGCACTGTTCCTGCCAGAGGAGGATGGGCGCTTTGTTAACCAGGAAATAAGTGGGGGGTATTTGTTTCCGTGGTAGGTGGGCTGGTCTTCCTCCTCTCAGTCACTTTGTTCTGATATTTCGCTTTCTTAGAAAGTTTTCCTGACTCCTCAAAGCGTGGCTGCATTAGGAATGGGAAACACTGCTCCAGGAGCCTGTGTACCCTGCCTGCCAAGCTAAGTAGGGATATGTGACTGGGTTAGAACAAGCACTGCCTGACACCAGTGTATTTTATTGTTTTGCCAGCTGTGAGAAACTATGATTGTATTCAATATAAATGCTGGGCCTAGAGCAGTGGCTGCTCTGACCATCACAGCCGTTCTGGAGAGCAGACTCTTACCGTGTTAGGGGGTTGATGTCATGACTGTAGAGCACAGGTGGGGAAATCTCTCATCTGGCATCCAGAAACCTGCTGGAATGGTTTTATTTAGGGAGGAATAAACGGAAAGTCTTTAGCTAAGATCACCTCTGCGAGTGATGTCTGCAGGGAGAAGCAGCGCAGCACAGTCAGATCTCTAATCATAGTTTCCAAGCTCCTCAGGGAGCCTTTGAAGCTCTGAGTTCTTGTTGAGTTTGGCAAGGACAAACCCACAGTGTCACTGAACCCTGAGGCCGTAGGAAAGGGCTGAGTGTAGCTGGTTGGCTAAAGATGCTGACAGCTCCTGAGGATCTAGCTAGCGCGTTGGATTTGTGCTGAAGGCGTGGAAGGAAATGACTCATGGCGCTGTTCTTTGAGCTGCAGCTGCACAGTAGCCTGAGAAGCAGCTCCTCGCAGCCTCTGCTGACCCACTTGTGCTCTCTGTGTTGTAGGATGTGATCCAGGTATCTAAGAAATACCTCCCAGGGATGGCAGTGGGCTACTCCAGCGCTAAGCTGACCTTGCACGTCGGAGATGGGTTTGAGTTCATGAAACAAAATCAAGAAGCCTTTGACGTGATTATCACAGACTCCTCTGACCCCATGGGTAAGAATTCAGGTCATTAATGGGTACTGCTTTCCATACTCCTCTTCTGCTTCTCCTTTTTCCTTCTGCTTGTCTCCTGGAAGTAATACCAGTCTTCCTAGGCTGCTTTCAAGTGAAAAACCTGTCACTGACTTGGTTCTTTTGATAGAGAAAGGGAAGGATGAAGACCAGAAAATTGTGTTAAGAAGGCTTTGAGCCACCTGTCACTTTTCTGTTCTCAGAATTCAACTCCAGCAGCTATTGCGTCTGGTGGAGAGTGGATCCTTGAGTCCAGTAATCCCATGGGGCATACAGCACTGTGCTGGCAAAGACAGCTTTGCATTTGTGCCCATTAATGAAGCAGCAGCTCATGCACTGTTGGTGTGGCTACCTAACCTCAGGGTGGCTATAACAAAGTTGTTGTATTTCTGAAGGGGAGAACTGATGTAGAGAGAGACCTAATGTAGTTACGGCACCTCGTTTTAGGGACCTAACGACAAGTGCCTGAGTCACCTTCACTCTTGCAGTATTCAAAACAGAGAGGCACCTCTAAAAGGCTGTGTGGAGCAGGAGTTCAGTTTGAAAAGGAGCTTACTGAAGCAAGATGCAGCTGCTAGGACCTTATTTGGTGAAGGTTCTAGGCTTGCTATTCAGCAAAGCTTAAATAATGATGGTTCTGCTGTGCAGAACGGGGTTCACCCAGCACTGGAAGTTTTTGCTTCCAGGTTCTCCCTGAGAATACCTGTGGTCAATGAAAAGCCATTTGAAATGTCTCTATTCTAGTGCCATCCCTGTGCAGCCTGGGCATTTGAAAAACTCTCAGAAGCCTACAGCCTCAGTCTCTCTAGATGTATCTCTTTACTCGCTTCTCTCCCAGGTCCTGCAGAAAGTTTATTCAAAGAATCTTACTACCAGCTGATGAAGACAGCCCTGCGAGAAGATGGGATTCTTTGCTGCCAAGGTGAGGATGCTGTCTCTGGGCAGAGGCTGGTGCCAGGTCATTGCATGCAGCGTGTGAGGCACAGAAGACTCTCTTCTTGGGGAGACTTGACGCAAGGAGTGAAATCCAATTCAGCTCCCAGGTACAGGAGCGGTTTTAATCTGTCTGCGTCAACACATTAACTGCTGGACTGCGCTTAGTAAAACTGGTGTAAGGGTCTTATCTTGCCTTTGAAACCACAAGCTGTGCAGCACAGAGCAGGTTTGGGCTTGGAACCACTGTTAACCTGGCACAGGCCTGCACAGGGAAGAGGGGCAGCTCTCACCTTGCATCCTGTATTCCTTTCTCCCTGTAGGTGAGTGCCAGTGGCTGCACCTGGATCTCATTAAGGAGATGCGTCAGTTCTGCAAGTCTCTGTTCCCTGTTGTGGAATACGCCTATTGCACCATCCCCACATATCCCAGCGGGCAGATTGGCTTCATGCTCTGCAGCAAGAACCCGGTGAGTTTCAGGCACCTGAAGTGCCCTTTTCCTCTCCCTGAAAGCACCCGTAGAGCCGGCTGCAGGCTGTTCCCTCGCAGAGCTTGGGCTGTGCACTGAGCTCTGCCAGCCCAGGGCCCCAGAGCACCAACGCAGCTTGCACGGTGCTGAAAGCAGTGCAGCACTGACCAGTTGCCTTGGAATAGGACATTTTCTCTCTAGTGCAACAAACTTGGAAGGGAGAAAGCAACTACCAGTTTCCGGGGCTTGTTAAGGCTTTGGCTTATTGATGTTGGCTGTCATAGAGTTGGCATCTGCTTGATTAGAATCAGTTTACGACTGGTAATCTGCTCGTACAGAGGCCTCCAGGTGAGAGTCAGTATTAGGATTAGGGCTGGTAACTGTCAGACCACCAAGGTCCGTTCTCTTCCCAGGATGCTGCTTTATAGTGAGTCTGTGATGCTGCTGTCACATTGGTTTAGGGAGCCAGCAGCACTTGTACTGCTGTATTTTCTTTATCTGGGGCACTGGCAGCGTGCACTGTGTGTCTCTTAACACAGATGTGGATTCTGCTCAGAAGAGCAAAAGCCTTGCCTCTCTTCGATGCAATCCGACCGCTTCATCTGGCCCAGGGCTCACACGCAGTCTGACCTCATGCGCTGACATCTGTGAATAAGGGCTAGGCACATGAGGTACGGAGCATAAACTCGAGCCCTCGGGGTTAGAGCTGCGCAGAACATTTGATTTCATCCTAGAACAGAAAGTCATCTGTTTTCCTTCGTGTCCTCTTGGTTCTCTGCTGTAAATCTGGATGCCCGTCACACAGCCCTGTGCTCGTTACCCCAACGCTATAGCGCTATGTGGCTTCTTTATTGCAGAACACAAATTTCCGGGAGCCGGTGCAGCAGCTCTCGCAGCAACAAGTAGAGGAGAGGAATCTGAAATACTACAACTCTGACATTCATCGGGCAGCTTTCATTCTGCCAGAGTTTGCACGGAAGGTAAGTGCGGCTGTGCTGTTTGTCTTTCCTCAAGGACGAGGTATGACTTTCCTTCAGCAGGAGTGGGAGTATACGGGACTGAGGATTTCGTGCAGCCCTCAAGGTTTCTGTGAGCAAGTCTGAGCAGGGCTGTTTCTTGTGTGACGTAGCAGTGTGAGAGTCAGTCTGGGAAGACTGGAGTTCAGTTTGGAACCGTTCTTTGGGCTGTTGTCCTATGTCTTGATGGGAGATCACTCCTACTTCACCCAGCAAAATTTAGGTGCAAGAACCCACAGAACTGGTGGTTCCTATTGGAAAGCTCCAAAAATCTTAGATAAAATGTGGTTGTGGTTTCTACTGCAACCCAGAGGGTGAAGAAGGGATGCTATAGTGTAGATGCCTTCTTGAAAAAGAGTCTGTATTTGTGCATCGTTCCGTCATCTCCCAACTGGGTTGCAACTGCAGGTTCCAGAAAAAGAAAACTCCTCAGAGGTTGTGTTTCAGAGCCATATTTCTGTTGGACTGGTAGAGCTGCAGCGGGTCCAAACTGACACTTGTTTATCTTTGGCTGCCTCCAGGCCCTGAGCGATGTGTGAGACCGAGAAGCTGCTTCCTTCCTTCAAGTTGGACCCCGAGATCATCAGTGATGTGGTGGGGACCTTCCCAGCAGACTGCAGATTTGCTCTCCACTGTGTGGGATTGTTTAACCCTTTGCCAGCCAACATTCCCTTTGATGATGTGTTAAAGATGATGGGGCGTAAGCCAGATAAGACTATTGAAAAGGTCCAGTGACTTATTGCGTGAGGTCAAAACTGTTCTTTCCAGTGCTGGAAACGTAAGATGTCTTTTTCCTTTCTCCTCCTTGCACCCATTCTAAATCCTCCCCTCCCTGCGCCCACCTCCACCCCCTCCAACTGACATGGTATATTTATAACTGACACGTGTTTCTTTCTGGCCATCCTCTGAAACCTGGGAAGAGTCCAGAAGGGTCACTGACTCAGCCTTAAGCACCGAGAGCGAGAGCTTTGTGCGCAAAGTTAGCTTGCTCTCTCCTAGGAGCTCCCTGCTGCTGAGACATTTTGATTGGTAACGGGTCTGAGCCTTCGTGTCCCACTGCCCTTCTGCGACACCTGCACGGTTCTGCAGCACAGTTGGAGAAGTCACAGTGCAAACTGGTGCCATTCACAATAGGTCTCCCTCCAACCCTGACGGAGTAGCAGTATTAAACACCAGCCGGGCCAGCTGGCAGCAAAGTCTTGTGGCTTTTTCTTTTTTAAATTGGTTGGAAACAGGAGTGCTGAGGTACTCGCAGGCTGAACCCTGTCCTCACCTCTGCCGTCAGAGTGGTTCCAAAGAATGTTTATCAATATGGTGATAGGCGCTTTATATATAAATATAAATATATATATAAAAACCAAACCTTAGATCCATTGCCTGCTGTTAAATAATGATGTTGGGGAGTCAGTTGTGCTGACAAATCTCTCATCTCAGTCGTGCTGAGATGCCTCAGGCCTGCGTATTTGCTAGTCCTTAGGAGGCATCGTTATTTCTAATGCTGCCCCCAGAATCCCCGAATCACAGAATGGATGCATAAGTTGTTTTCGGTTGTACTCTGTTGTGAGATGGATCTGCCTCCACTTCTTTACTTTTGTTTTAAAGACTCCGTACCACCGCTGTGCAGTGGGCATCTTCCCAGCACAACCACTGTACGGTTGTCACTCCCTTGCAATCAATTAAACATTCGGCTCTGGTTAAGGTGACATCAGTGTGGGTCGCTGTGCTTCTTTGGGGAGAGTGTGGGGATGCAAACTGCGATCGTGAAAGTTTGCAGTGCTTGTCAGAAGGCATCCAGGGTGCTCGGTAGTTGGTCTGACTTCCTCTCTTCCTTGCCTTGAGGGATGAAAAATAAGCTCTGAAGAGTGATGCCATTGCATGTTCTATATTGTAACCTGACTGTGCGATAGCTCCAGCTTCTGTCATCCTCTGTGCTGCAGAAGTTGGTACCTTCTATCCAAGCTATTCTGTAGTCCAAACGCTGCCTCTGTTCAGCGTTCCAAGCTGTTTTCCAGCTGCCCATCTCCCTGCTAGCATCACATAATTCCTGGCAATTGCTGGCCCCGGTCTATGGCAAGAATTGTGGTGGCTTAGTTGCTCGGGGGGCCTGAACCGAGTGCTGAGCTGGGGACAGTCACTAGGTGGCATCAGGAGAAGACAAAAAAACCCTCCTTCGGAGGGAGGCTTTTTGGCTTGATAAGGGAAAACCTGACGGAGCAGGCTTGTGCAAAGGCTGGGGTTGAGCTTTACCATCCTTGCAACCCTACAAACAGCACAGGTGGTGCAGCTGCTTCATTTTCTGTGGGGTTTCCGTGGTGTCAGCTTTCTCCTCTTTCTGGTGCGACTTGCCACTTCTTTCCCAGTGCCCCCTTCTGCTACTGGTATCAGTACAGCTTTTTGGTCATAAGGGTATGCAAAGCATTGTTAAGCTGCAGAGCTGAGCCTGGATCTCCTTTGTATTGTTGTATTCAGAAGATTACACCCGTTTTGGCTCTTAGTTGTCTGGGTAACCATCTGCTTTCTCCCACAGCTACTGGTTAGTTAGGGCAATTGAGGCATTTTGGTTGCTTAGTTCTTGTGTTTTTATTATTTTTATTACAAAGAGCAGTGATGGAGGCTGGTTCTAGCTACTCCTGTTTAAATTACTGTGGGACCTGAATCCCATTCAGCCCTTCATCCTTGACAGAAAACTCTCTCTGACACTTTCTTACCCCTGGAATGGGAATCAAGACCAGGACCATAGCCCAGGAATGCCTTAGAGAAGCTGCCAACTAGTAACAGGTTCAAGTTTTCCACCCTTGGTGAGTACAACAATGCCCAGGACGGAAGGAGCTTCCTCAAACCTGTTACTAACCTCCACACAGCTAATTATTCCTTCTGCTTCTCCTGAGCTCTCTCCAAATTTCTAAGTTCAGTGATGAGAGCAGGAAGATGAGGCTGCTTGCTGTCCAGGTCACACATACTCTGTCCATAGGGTCCTGTGTGTGGATTCAGAGTCATTCCAAATCACTGTTCTTTACAGGCAGTTTCAGGTGCTTCAGTGCTTCGCGGTAGCAGAAGACAGAGATCAGTGCCTGAGCCAAGCGCACATTGACAGTGCAGAGAGGGAACAGGAGTTCATGCACCCGTAGCCAGTTCCATGTGAAAGCTTCACCCTGTGTCAAGCTCTACCACAAGGTCTACAGGCCACTTAAGCTGCTAGAACGGTATTTGGCGCGGCGGTCATCTGTCAGGGGTTGTGTCTACAGACTGATTATCCTTTCCACAAATGTACGTCTGAGCTGTGACACCACATGATGCTGTGGCCGAGGACGCTGGGGATTGAACAGAAACTCAATTTGCCCAACAGGAGAAAACTAAGGGAGCCACGAATGAAACTGAGCACGGAATACGTGAAAGCAATCTTGTCTGTGTCTCCAGGTGGGCAACCGAAAGACTTGAGTAACTTCAGTGTTTTGGCTGGCGCTTGCCCGAGGCTGGCCAAGCAAGGCTGTTCACAAGCAAAGATGTTGTTCGTCTAGACAAGCTGTAGTCATGTTCCAGCATCTTATTAAGTGAGGAGCACACAAACAAGGACAGGCTTTGTCCCAAGTAACGTACAATGCAATAGCAGTCTGAGCAGGTGGAGGCAAGCGAGGGAACAGCCTGATGGGCTTTAGCACATCAATTGCTTAAGCCTCTTGGCGCCTTTTGAACTGTCAGGCTCCCTGCTCTGCGCTTTACTCATTTCACTAACTCAATTTTTAGAAGTTCAGAAAAGACCTTAAAAATTAAGAGAAATCTCTTGCCTGTATCTCTTGAGCCCTTTCAGCCAGTTAATTGGCATGAGTGTTGTATTCATCTAGAGCTAATGATATCAAGGCCTGGCTGAATTATCGATAGAGCTTGGCTGGAGTAAGAGACTGCTGAAATAACAATGATAGTTTCTATTTCTTCAGAGAACAGCCTCGGTGAGCAAACAGTCAAAAAAGTACAAACAAATGCCACCAAATTCAGGGAGAGGAACATTCCCTTGATAAAATAATTGGGGAAGAAGATTGAAAAGTGTGGCCAAAAGCGTGAAAGAGCAGATCAGGTCAGCCCTCTCCTAAACAGTGGGCAGCCCACTGCTGGGAAGGAATTGCTTAAGAGGACTAATCCCGTGTGCCAGGGATAAGAGCAAGATGATGTATGCAGTGACGTACGTGCGTTTCATCCCCCTTCAGCTGTAGGCAAGAGTAACCAGAACCCCACGCTATATGGAGCGCGTGAATTCCTGTATAAAGCTTTCCCAGCTGAGCAGTCCCTTCTGTGGTGCTGACAATCTCGCAGTCCCGTGTGTAAACATCCCTGGTGAGCTCTTTCTGCCTGAATTCCCACAAGGCGCAGTGCGTATGCGATCCCTCAGGAAGTTCAAATGGAACATGCTTCCATCCAAGTCTTGTCCAGCCAATCTTGCCACCAACGGGATGAGTCTGGTGTAGCAGAGGTCAGTTCATACGTCAGTAGGCAGTAACCTCAAGCATCCGCAGCTGGCTTCACAGCCAGAAATGCCTCCTCCTTGAAGCCAGGGAAAACATTTTCAGTGAAAAATAGGGGTAATTTGAAATAGAAGTGTTTCGTGGAAAGGAGTTTTTTCCGAGGAAGAGTTTTGGTGGAGTAACTGAAATGTTTAACTTTGCATGCATTTTCAAATAACAAAGGGGTTTGAGCATACTGTGCTCGCCCTCCCGGCATTCTCCTGCAGTTCCTTTGGGATCAACAGACAGAGAAGGCAGCACAATTCCCCCCGCTCCACCTCCCTCGAGAGCTGAAATGGCTTGTAGTCGTGCGTGCTCTGACAGCAGCATCCCTCCGGTCCTCCCCTCCTCCTTCCTGCACCTGCACTGCAGCTCTTATCGGAGAAGAGTGGGAGCAGTAGGCTCCAGCCCACGCTCACACACTCTCTTCCTTGGGTTAGACTAGTACTTATGAAAAGCTGTGGCCGGAACAGCCACCTGCAGGCTTCTCTGAGGCCCCCGGGGACTGCAGTGCAAGAGAATACCTCAAACCTGGCCTGATAAATGGGCTGTGATTTTAGGCCCACGAACAAATTGGTTTCCCCTTCCAGGAAGGCTCCCAACTGTCAGCTGACTATTGCTTTATTTATTGCATTGGCCTTTGCCACAAGGGACTCTTGAGGGCAGAGAGAAAGGGTTCCAGTGACAGGAAAGCAGAAGTATTTAAACCCTCCCTTCAGCTGCAGCTCAGTGCCTCACCTTTGGGAACCAGGATTTGTTCTGGAGGCCTGATGCAGCTCAGCTACGTGCTTCGAGGCGTGGTGCTCTGAACCCAGACCAGGCAACAAGTAGGCAGAAGATGGCAAATATCCAGGCCATGGAGGAAAGCAATTGAGAAATTATCTCATTCCTTAACGTGTCATTTGGTACCAGGCATAATCTTGGCTTTTGTATTCTAGCGATGCCCGGTCTTTGCTGCGGTACAGATGCACTGAGGAGAGGTCGGGGACCTCTGTCTTCAAAGATAAAATGTCTCCCATTGCACGTCGCTTGTTGCTTAATCGCAGAAAGATGGATGTTGTCTTATGTGATTGTGTAAGCATCTTCTGCTGTACCTCCAAAACTGCTCTGCATCTCTGCTGAAGCCATGATAACTGTGAGCCAAAAATCCTTGGATAGCCAAGCTGTTTGAAGTTCCTGTATGCTGAACTTCTTTCTGGAGCATTCCTCCCCTCACCAGGGATGTGTTCACGGGTGTGCTGATTTCAGATAGATCTACCCTCGCTCTAAAGAGGTAGAAACCCATTCAGACCACGTGCAACTCTGGACAGAAGAGAGCATCGAGGAAGAAGACTTCTAAAGGGGTGAGTCAGATTACAGAGAAAGGGACAGTAAGAGGAAATGAAGGAAGGAATTGTCAGAAATATTCTTCTGGGAGAAGACCTTCCCTATACAGAGTGATAAGCATTTAAGGGTTGGCAAAGCCCTTAAAACCCCTTAAAGCTGGGGCCTTCTTAAAGGTCAGACAGCCAATGTGACAGGGAATGGGGAACAGTAGGAATGAAGAACAGTCCCGGTGCTACGTGTTGAATCCTTTCCAGTTACTAAAAAGAATGAATTTTATCACCAGAGTTATTTTACTTTGGAGGAGATGGTGCTTGTAGCTTACGATGGGGAAACGGTCAGCAGTGGTGGTGGCAGGACACCACTGGAAAGGGGCCAGAGGCTTGAGGAGGACAGACTGGTGTAGAGGAAGCAGCAGCAGGAGCGTGAGGGAAGGGAAGGGCAGTAGGGAAGACAGAGTTATCTGGAAAAGAGGCACCTGATAGTGAGGGATGCTGTAGCAGAGCCCGGGGAGAACTTGTGCGTATTGAGAGATCCTGTCCAACTGTGGGCACTAGAGTGTAACAGCTTTGATGTGTCCCTGTCCCTCTCGGCTGGTAAGAGACGCCCAGCCTGGCCCAGGCTAGGAGTTTTGGCTGCACTGTGCTCATCAACAGGGCAACAGGTTTGGCGCTGGTGTATCTTGATGGAAACTCTCTCCGAAGCCAACCCCCTCAAGAGGTAACAATTATTTTATTACTGCCCTTTAATCCCAGCACAGACTCAAGGGACCCAGGTCACTGTTTACATCCCTGTGGACCTCCCCAGAAGCTGACCTCTGGCTCAGTACATCATCCCTTTTTGGTAGAAGAGCATTGTCATACTTGGAACCCCAAGGAAACATACAGAAAACAGCCTACTCAGAAGGCCAAGCCGCAGACAAAACCATGTTAATTAGAACAAGCACTTTGGTTAGACCAGACAGCCCCAGCATGGAGACCTGGCTGCGCTGCTTTTGGTCTTGTAGCCCGTGAGGTTTAGTCCTGCCTCATAACTGACAGTAGGGGATTCACCTGCCTGCCTGCCAGCCCAGGTGCTTCTCCCACTCACAGGTCATACCCTTTGCGCCTCTTGAGCTTTCTCCATTTGCTATTCCCCACTTCTTGGAGCAAATTGGCTGAGGGTCGCTTGGCAAGTCCCTGTGACTTGTCTGCTTGCTGGAGCCTGGTTCTTCACTGCGCTCTGTCTCAAGCCCCAGACTGGCTGGGAGGTGTTTGACAGAATCCATTACAATGAGCTAACACAGCAATTCCGATAAACAGCAAGATCAGTTTAAAAGAAAACAGATAATGTTTCATCTGAAACTGGTGCATGGAAGCCAGCTGTCACGGGGGCGGAAAGAGGAACGATGAGGTGACAATATTTTCTGAGGAAAATCCATTTCTAGAAATTGCTGGATTGTCGCCTTTCCCCCCCCAGAAGTCCATATGACTCAGAAAAGGTTTTTTCCTTTGTATCTTTCAGTGAGGGAATCCAGCATTTCTTTTCAAACATGCATGGAAGTGATGGCATCTTTTCCCTCAAGAGCATCCAGGGTGGTGTAACTGGTGTTAGGAGCTGGATTAGTTGCAGGTAAAGCTTCATCCTGCTCTTTCCAGGAACTCTAATGCTGGTAAGTGGTAGAAATAGAGAACGGGTTTTTCTGTCTTCTGTTCTTAGTTATTCCACAGCATCCCCTTGGCGACTCACCTCTCTGTGAGGTGTGAAATTAGGATAACAATTTCCCTCTTGACTGTCCTTTGTTGTTAGGTCAGAAGAGGATGGCCCTGAGGGGAGTGCTTCTGGAGAAAGGGCTAGTGGTGAGGTGGGGTCTTAGCTCTGTCGTCCAGCAGGATGGGGAAAACGCAAAGCAGACAGCAGTGTTTAATATCACCTTTTGCTGGCCCACAAACCAGTCTCACTAGTGGGACAGCATTTTGAGCAAAGGTAGAAACAACTGAGAACCAGAGATCAGAAACCAGCTTGCTCCAAGCAGCCTGCAGTCAGTGGCAGGCAGCGTACCATGAGCCTTTTTCTGAAGCCTCACTGAGCAGAGCAGCTCTAGCTCTGACCAGCCTTTCAGTACTTTGCTTTCCCTTTAAAAGGTTTAAACCCAACCTCTCCAAGTCAGGATTGACTGCGTTGACCTATACTTCTGGGATAGGTTCAAGACATATTGAAACAATACTAAGAACAAAACCTAGTATCCTCTAACTGGCTCCCAGGTAGCCTTACGTACATTTGCAAGACATATTACTGCATAGCTGCAGGCTGTGTCCCCACGTTACCATAAAGGGAAAGCCAGGCATATTGACGTTCCACAGTGAGATGCATCACTGCATGCAGAGATCCAGATCCAAATGCCCCTAGAGTCTTGAGCCCTTTGGACACACAAGCTGGAGTCCAAGCCCATATCTAAGTACTGCTGGCCAGAAGTTTTACCTCTTCCCTCTGAATCATCCAGCATTGGCCAGAGCTTTGTGTAAGCTGGTGGCCTGTTCTGTCCAACGTTATGTTCCCAAGCAGAATTCAACCAGCTAGGAGAGACACAAACACTGCCTACGAATTATCGGGTGAAGAGTCCCAAACCTTTCCTTTCTCAGTCTGTGCAGGTCTGGCACAAGGAAAGCCCAGAGGCACCGAAGTATCCCACTCAAGCAGCCAAGTGTTAACAACCTCTCCAAAGTCTAATTTGCCTTTGATGTAGACTTAATTGTTTGCGTCACCCACTGGGCTAGGGGGAGGGCTATAAAAGGGGCTGCGGCCATTGTCTGAGGCAGAAGAGAGCCCAGAAACAGCTCCCTCTCCCAGTTTTCCTCATTCGGCACGGTAGTCACAGCCTGTACATCATGCAGCTGGTGGTCAGCCTGGTGTCCGTTCTGCTGCTGGTGTGGAGCGTGAGAGCTACTGCACTGCCCGGAGAAGAGAGACTCGCATTACAGAACACTAGGGTGAGTATAATGCACCCTGTGCAGGAGCTGGGTGAGGTGGGAGCTCACGGAGCAGGTTGGAGCCACGAGAAAGGTACTAAGGGCAATTAGGCTTTGCCTGATGCAAACAGCTCTTCCACCCTTCTCTATTCCAAGTTGGTACAGCTTCATGCACTGCTGAAGCACAAGCTGTTACTATAGCCCACTAGCCAGTTTATTTAGGAAAGGTACCCGGGCAGATGCCAGAGAGCTGCAAAAGTGCATTCTGAGCTAAGCAAAAACTGGTAAAAAGAACAGAGCAGAGGGGGCTCGAAAGAGAAAATTATATTGCTCAAAGAGTGCAGCATCAGAGAATAAAGCAGAGTACTAGGGAGGGAAAGAAAAGATACATAATTGGTAAAATGATCAAGGGAGATGATATTTTAAATAGGACTCATGGGAAGGACAAATGTTTAAAAGATGGGTTCAGTAGGAAAGTAACAGAGGAATAATAAATGAAGTAATTATATCAGAATAAAATTGCTTTTTGCAGAGTAGTATTCACAAGGGGAGTTACACTGACATAGTTCTGCTAGAATAATTACACTCTGAACCAGCATAGCTCTGTGCAGTGGCAAAACTTATTATAGCAATATAATTATCCTACCAACTAGCAAAACTCTAATATTATAATGGCTATAGCATTATAATAACTTTGTTTTGCTGGACTATTTCCCTACAAGGCCAAAGGGAAGGAAGCAATAGGAAAACAGAATCATAAGCAAGTGCTGTGTTCTGCTTGCCCTGACCCCTCGGTTTTCTCACCTGCGTGTTCCTTGTCATCCCTGAGGATCCTCTGAGCTGTGGCCGGTCACCCCGCAGTTCGGTTCCAGCTGTATCTGTAAGGCTGCTGTTATTTCAGCCCTGCAGAGGAGCTACGCAGAGAAGTGAAGGATCCCAGTGTTGGTTTCAAAGGCACTAACTTCTCCTTTGTAAGCGTCCACATCGTTTTTTCTGTCTTAAGTGTTGGCTCCAGCTCATCCATCAGTGTCTTGCTGCTTCAGGAATGGGCTCACATCCCATTAACAACAAAACTGGCTGCAAGAAAGAAACAGTGTGAGGTGCTAGGGCTAGCATTCTGTTAGAGATCAGGGCTTCTGCAGCTGACTGGGATTAACCCTTCTAAGGATAACTGTAAACTTTCAGCTGTATATTCTTACAATAACAAATTCAGTCCTTAAAAAGAAAACTGTTTCCGATGCAAAGGTGCTGGGGAAAAAAGAAACAAGTTGTAGGGAATAAATTGGTAAATAAGGCTTTGGTAAAAATGAATGCAAGTGTAATGACTTCTAGTCTTCCACACGCTGCTGCTTACAAAATAATCGTAGAATTATAACAGAGATAATGATTCTCTTTAGACCATTCTACAAACCAAAAAATTGTTAGATAGTGATGAGCCTGTTCCTACAGTCACCACTGCTGCAACTCAGCCAAATGTTTTAAGTAAGAAGAATATGGGGATTTTACATATAAACCACCATAAAATGCATAACAATGCAAAAGAAAGATCTGCGCATTCTGATGCACTGGTGGATGTAGTTGAGGGAACTGAGTGGCTACCCAGAGGTGTGCCACAATCCACCCATGCCAATATCTCTACCTGCTGCCAATCTCTATCTCTTGCACCTCAGAAACAGCTCTATGCAGAAAGGATGTTAGCAATGGATTAGTGCAGGGGAAGAGCTGCCTAGTTTCACTAACAGCCACAGCCGATCATGCGTAAGGAATATCCTCTAACAGGAGGCTGAGCTGTTCCCCACCCCTCAGTCTGAAGCTGCTGGTTCTGCTTGGAGCAGGTTATTTCAAAAGATAACACTTACAGCTAGGAAAGAAGCTTAGAAGGAAGGCATGACCCAGGAGATACCTTTAGAAGAGTTTCCCAGACTGTCTCTCTAAGGCTCAAGACATTTCTGTTACTTGCAGCACAGGCGTAAGAATCAGGATGGTCACAAGCTGGCTTTTCTTTGCTGCTGCAAACATAGCATGTAATTTTTCTGTACCTCAGTTTCTCTTGTGCAGAAGCAGGGTTAGTTAATAGATCTAAGAAAGAGATTTAAAAATAACCATAAACATCTGTAACGTGAACTCAAAATAATTGCTGCTGCTGCCTGTAGTTATCTGTCTTTTCAGTTGCTCACCAAGTGGTCCTTAGCAAACACTGATGCTGACAGAGCCAGCAGTAGATACAACAGTTCCAGATGTAAACATGGCATTTGTGAGAAGTTACGTGGAAACGTGCTTCCAAGATTCCCATCCATATGTGAAATGGGATCTGTTCCTGTCAAACCATCTCTCCCAGCTTGTCCAGTACCAGCTGTCTCTGATAATGAGTCACAGAGACTAGGAACACTCAGGCAAGAGGTAGTTCTTTGGATTTGCTGGATGTAAAGTTAAGAGAAGCAAGATAACTCACAGCAGCTTGTTCCTGACGGAACTCCCTCAATCCCCAAACCACAGGCTGTGCTCTTTCCTATACTGCTATGGCAAAGGGATGCAGGTCAGCAGCTCCTCATTTGCTCTGCCTCTGCTCTTCCCCCAGCATCAGGCTTCTGATGGGTTCTCATTCTTGAAATACAAGCTGCCTGTCTCCACTGATTAAATATTTTCCTCCAGACACTTACGGTATCCTTCTCCCCACCAACCCAGCCCTCTCCTTTGTGACATTTCATTCTCAGCATTTTATGGTGTGTTGCAGCCCTCGGTACGCTTAATTTAATATTGCTCAGGACTCTGCCTCTTCCCTGACCTTCCCACAGTGGATGCTGGGCAGTCAGGGCAGTGAAGGGAGCATGGGCTTTCTAGGCGAGAGGCAGCTCGGCATTCAATGAAATTTAATTAGTGCAGGCGGCAAGGGACTTTGCAGCCAATTGCTGTCTATTTGTTAGCAGCTCTTTTCCAGTTACAGCATGGCATGTGCGTCTCTGTCTGCCCAGCGGCTGAGCTGGACCAGGGACAGGAGAAGGGAGGAGTGAGGGGAGACTTTCTCTCTGTCTACAGCGACCTTAAAGAAGGTTGTAGTGAGGTGTTGGTCACTAGTGAGCGTGTTGGGCTCTTCTCCTAAGTAATCAGTGATAGGACGAGAGGAAATGACCTCAAGTTGTGCCAGGGGAGGTTCAGAGTAGATATCAGGAAAAATATCTTCACAGAAAGGGTTCTTGGGCACTGGCACAGCTGCCCAGGGCGGTGATCATGTCCCCATCCCTGGAGGTATTTAAAAGACAGGCAGACAAGATGCTTAGGGTTATGGTTTAGTAGTGGACAGGCATGGTTGAGCTTGACAATCTCAAAGGTCTTTTCCAACCAAATGATTCTATGATTCTGCGACGGGTAGTCATAGGCTCCTCAGTTTCAGCACAGCTCCACCGATGGGAAAAGCATCAGCTCTGAGGAGGGGAAAGCAGGGAAATGAGGGAGGGATGTTCACACCCTACAACAACCCCCTGCCTCAACGGTCTTGGGGAGCAAGTATGAGCCAGCAGTGGCCCAGGTGGCCAAGAAGGCCAATGGCCAATGGCGTGGCCAGCAGGGCCAGGGAGGTTATTCTGCCCCGTACTCGGCACTGGTGAGACCGCTCCTCGAATCCTGGGGTCAGTTCTGGGCCCCTCCCCACAAGAAGGATGTTGAGGCTCTGGAGAGAGTCCAGAGAAGAGCAACGAAGCTGGGGAAGGGGCTGGAGAACAAGAGGAGCAGCTGAGGGAACTGGGGCTGTTTAGCCTGGAGAAGAGGAGGCTGAGGGGAGACCTCATTGCTCTCTCCAACTACCTGAAAGGAGGGTGTAGAGAGGAGGGAGCTGAGCTCTCCTCCCAAGTGACAGGGGACAGGATGAGAGGGAATGGCCTCAAGCTGCACCAGGGGAGGTTCAGACTAGATATCAGAAAGAAATCTTTCACTAAAAGGGCCGTCAGGCACTGGCACAGCTGCCCAGGGAGGTGGTGGAGTCCCCGTCCCTGTGGGGATTTAAAAGATGAGTAGACGAGGTGCTCAGGGACTTGGTTTAGTGGCAGACAGGAACGGTTGGACTCGATGACCCAAGAGGTCTTTTCCAACCTGGTGATTCTACAATCTGTCACTCTCTGCTGCTCTCTGCCCGCAGGAACAGAGCACAGTCCGGAAAGACACCATCCTGAAGATGCTGGCGGGCTTGCTGGACAGCGTGGATGTGGGGCGTGAGGTGGCCTCCCCAGACATGGAAGAGGAGGGGAAGCTGGGGGAGGAGCAGGCCGTGCTGGGGCGGCTCGCCCAGCTATCGCAGCGGGACCGCAAGGCTCCCTGCAAAAACTTCTTCTGGAAAACCTTCACCTCCTGCTAGCGCTGCCCAGCCCGGACCTGCTGCTCTTGCCCACCCGCGAGCACCCTCCTTTCCCCTCGGCTGCCCCATCCCCTGCGCTCCCTTCCTTTTCTTCTCCACCCCTAAGAATAAAGCATGGCGCCTCGGGGACTCTCTCTGCCTCTCCACACCTCGCGGGTGCCTGGCCACGTGGAGCCCCAGCTCTGGCCATGAGGGCTGGGGGCCAGGGCAGGGGCCGCCATTTTGGGGTGGGGGGCAGGGGCTGGTGGCCATTTTGTAGAGGGGCTTCAAGAGGGCTGGGAGTGCACAGTGGGGCTGGGGGATACAAGGGGGGTGTGAGGGGCTGAGGGTGCACAGGGGGGCTGTGTGAGGGGCTGGGGGGGATGCAGGGGGCGTGCGAGGGGCTGGGAGTGCACAGTGGGGTTGGGGGGATATAGGGGAGCTGTGTGAGGAATCTGAGGGGGTGCATTGGGGCTGGGAGGGTGCCGTGGGGCTGTGTGAGGGGCTGATGGGGACTAGGGGCTACAGGGGGCTGTGTGAGGGGCTCAGGGTGCACAAGGGGGCTGGGGGGTGCAGTGGGACTGAGGTGGTACGAGGCGGCAATGTGAGGGGCTAGGGGTGCTCAGTGGGGCTGTATAAGGGGCTGTTGCAGGGGGCTGAGGAGCTCAGGGTAAGCAATGAGGCTGTGTGAGGGGCTGGGGGTGTGCAGTGGGGACTGAGGTGTACCCAGAGCCTAGCCCTGGCCCGCCTCGCATTTGACAGCAGGCATCTCGTGTCTCTGGCAGCTCTTGACAGGTTGAGAGCTGGGGTTGTTCATTTTGGGGAAGAGAAGGCTGGAGACACCTTAGAGCAGCCTCGCAGTGCTGAAAGGGGCTCGAGGAAAGATGGAGACAGACTATTTAGCAAGGCCTGTTGTGGCAGAACAAGGAGTAATGGTTTTAAACCAAGGGAGGGGAGATTTAGACTGGATGTAAGGAAGAAATTTTTTATGCTGAGGGTGGTGAAACACTGGCACAGGTTGCCCAGTAAGTAGTAGATGATGTGGCTCTGATCAACCTGATGTGGTTAAGGATGTCCCTGCTCCTGCAAGGGGATTTGACTGGGTGACCTGTAAAGGCCCCTTCCAGACCAAAGCATTCTGTGATCTCCAGAGCAAGTCCCCGGGTGCTCTGGGGCTGCATCTGAAACTTCGTGGGTTAAGTTGTGGTCCTGGGGCCAACAGCTGACTCTGCTCTGGTTCTCACATGGTTACTTGATGCCTTGTCATCTTGATCAAGAAAACAAAACTGAAACACCTGATTTCTCCTACTCAGCTTCTTGAGTGCCATTTGCTCTCTGGAGGGCCTGTTGTTTTATTTCTTTTGGCTTGATGAGGAGCTTTTTGAACTTAGCTTTAGAGCTGACAGGTAGTGCAAAGATACGAAAGGCAGATGTGTCTGAGTTCATGGATATTTCTCTCTAAAGAAGATTGCTGAGGCCTTGGTTTTGCATGCTGGTGAAAAGAAAGGTATGAAATTTAGTTGCTTTGTTTGCTTTAATTCTTGATATTAACAGGCTGAGTTTTGGTGTTGTACTACCTTGCTGTGAAATAGGAGACTTCACCTGTGTATTCCTGAGCCTGTCTCCTGACTGGCTGCTGGTGAGAACTAGCAGGTAGTTATTTGTAGTGGTTTGCTTTTAAACCTTTCCATTTTGTTTTTGGAGGCCAGTGACCATGAGGTCTTGTCATCTCAATGGCAGCATTTTGGATTAATCAGCAGCCAGCCTGTTCTCTTAACAGTTGAAGTAACACTTCCAACTCCCCCGCTCTCCCTGAATGATGAGTGATCCAATCGCTCCGGCACCTAGACGGGCTGGCTTGCTGCTGCCACTTTGCTCTCTGTCAGGCTGCATTTTCCCTGCGTCGTTTGCCATAGAATTTTCTGGCTGTGTGTTTCTGGAGATAGAGCCCCGTGGCTTGTTTTATTTTTCACTCCATAATGAAAAATAAGATCCTTGCTGGGGGAGCTCAGCGACTGAGTATACGGGTAATGGGATATGGAGCTTTCCCGCTGCGTTGCCTGTAGCACCCAGATAGGATGCGGGAGACCTGGTTTTATGCCTCATTACCCTGCTGGCATTCACATCTTATCATTACCTCCCTATCAGTATCTCAGTTTCCCTTTCTTTAAAATGGGGTGAGAGCCCTTAGGTCTTTTTATAATTTTTTTTTAAGGTATGTGGGTAACAACTGTCAGCACTGATCATAGCCATTGTTTTTTTAAGACCTGTGTAGCAGTATGAGACCAACCAGGGTGTTGGTGTGGCCAGCAGGACCAGGGAAGGGATCGTCCCCCTGTACGTGGTGCATCTCAAATCCTGGGTTCTGTTTTGGGCCCCTCAGTACAAGAAAGACACTGAGGGGCTGGAGCACGTCCTGAGAAGGGAATAGAGCTGGAGAAGGGGCTGGAGCACAGGGGTTCTGGGAATAGCTGAGGGACCTGGGTCTGTTTTGTCTGGAGAAGAAGAGGCTGAGGGGAGACGTCATTGCTCTCTACACCTCCTGATAGGGAGTTGTGAGGTGGGTACTGGTCTCTTCTCCTAAGTAACAAGTGATATGATGAGAGGAAATGGCCTCAAGTCGTTCCAGGGGAGGGTCAGATTAGGTACTGAAAAAAATTCTTTTACTGAAAAAGTGGTGAAGCCCTGGCAGTGGCTGCCCAGGGCAGGGGGGAGCCTCCATTCCTGGAAGGGTTCAAAAAG
This sequence comes from Phaenicophaeus curvirostris, assembly GCF_032191515.1. Lineage (NCBI taxonomy): Eukaryota > Metazoa > Chordata > Aves > Cuculiformes > Cuculidae > Phaenicophaeus > Phaenicophaeus curvirostris. Next base: position 4,883,554 of record NC_091413.1, on the reverse strand, counting down.
CATGTAGACTTGGCACTTTGGGACATGGTTTAGTAGGCACGGAGGTGTTGAGCTGACAGTTGGACTTGATAATCTCACAGGTCTTTTCCAACCTTAATGATTCTGTGATTCTATCCTATGATTCTACTTTAGAAGTGTTCTCATAAGAGTTGCCTTATTATTCACCGTTAAATCTGGTCTGTGATAATAACATTTAAGACATGTAGTGCAAATGAGGAACCCCACAGCACGGGGACGTAGAGATCACCCCTAACAGCGACTGCCCGCTCAGCAAACTGTCTGCTGTGTTATTTAGTGGGTCCTGGAGGAGACAGCAGTCCAGCTCCTCTCAAGATTGGAAGTAAATTTGGAAGTTGAACTCTCCTTTCATCCCCACAGCTGGTTCCTGCTAGCGCAGCCCGCGGCAGCCTGGCCGAGCACCAGGCAGGAAGGCTGCGCTGCCAGCACACGTGCTGTGGAGATGGGCCAGCGCAGTCGAGGCAGCTCTTTTAATCAGCACTGGAATCAGCGTTGGAGTTGGATTTAATGTTGCAGTTTCTGTGGTAAGTCAGCGTGCTGAGGCTGAAGCAATGCGAGATCCTGCCTAGTGATGGCATTTAATATTAAGGAGCACAGATAGCATGATAAATTGGATTCAGTGGGAGGGGCCTGGCAAAAGGTTATAAATAACTTGTCAGATATGGGCATTTTCTATATAAACTTTCACAGTGGGCTTGTGAGTCTTATAATGGTTTCTGTCAAGTAGAAGAGTGAGAGCACATTATTTCTTTTTTAGATGCAATAGCCAATGCTTTTTAAAATCTTTTCCCAGTTCAGAACAATTGTGTGTGTGTTTATGGGCAAGTGGGTAACACCTGTGAGCTTAAAAAAGTGGAAAAGATGCATTAAAAATTAAAAAAAAAAATTGCCAGATGGCAAACTCCTAAAGTCAGCTAGCAAACACAGTACTGACCTTACCTAATTCAATGCATGGTCCAGTGGCATTCATTGTGTATGTATTCTTTTCCCCCTTTTCTTTTTTAACCCCAAGCTGGCTTATGCACTGAACTCCAGGCAAGAGAAGAAATTATCATGGGGATCAGCTCAGCTGTGAACCTACAGTGTATTCACTACTTGGAGTAACTATGTGTGCATATCCAGTCCCATCATAAATACGAAGTAGTCCAAGGTAGCTTATTTCTCGATGAAAACAGATTAAATCTCATTTACTCTGAGACCAAAGCATGCACATACGTGGACAAATATGACAGAGGAGCTAGGGAGGTATTAATGTGAAATTTAGTGCCATGCATGGTGACTTGTTTATATGTGCTTTTAGTAGCAATCTTGTTTTATTATATTATATACTGACAGGTAAACTAGCAGAGAAGCAGTACTTTATGGTGTGTATTTTCAGCCTGGGACAAAGGAGAGAGTTGCAATCTGAGCAGACTTCACAGAGATGCTGCCTGTCCACAGGTCGCTGGCAAATGGAGTGACATTTAACGAGAACAGAGCAGTCCTGCCTGGTCTGGTGGTCCTGCGCCTGCCATTCTCAAACAGCGTGTGGCCTGTGTGGCACCTTTAGCATCAATCTCGGCTACAGAAAATTAAGGTTAAACCTAGAATTACAGGGAGAATGAAGTATAAGTTTGCACAGGGTGTCTTAAGTCTTATGTTGTTATTGTATTTGGCTCTGCTCAGAAACACTGAACGTGTGTTTGAAAAGCAATGAGTTCATTTATTTAAAAATATGTTCTGAGGTTGATGGCATATAAACAGCCAGATGCAAGTGTTATAAATGGGTACCACTGGGAAAAGAGTAACTGGGTTTGCACTAAAGGGAAGCTTTTTCTCCACTGAGTCGAGTAAATTCTGCTGTTGCTCTTAGCCATAGATTACTATAGTGGCTCACAGAATGTGTTCTGATGGGGTGCTTGTTTTTGACAACCTTCATCTGAGAAGCTGGTAGTTCAGATGACAGCAACAAACTCAACAACATCCCTGTGACGCAGAAGCACTGCTTTTACTAATCCTTGGTAGTATGGGCTAGGAGATTTGCCCTATGCCTTGGGCTTAGTGGTGGGAGATACTGTTCAAAGAGACGTTGCTCTGTGTCTTGTTCTAGCTATGATGCCCCGTGCCTGTGGCTGCCATGCTAGGTTTCGTTGAGTAGAATAATGCAGGTCACATAAAGCATTTGTTCACTGTCTTATTTGTTACTCACCATAAATCGTTTGTTCAGTGACCTTGTTCTCTGAGCTCTGAAAGCCTCCCTTACTTGTGCAGTGGGCTTTGAAGATTTAACTTCAGTTACTTCTCTGAGGTCCTGTATTCACAAACCCCTCAGCAACAGCAGGCTGTAAATGCATTTTATATTCCATGGAGACTGCTCAGTGAAAGAAGCTATTACCTTGTCTGTTCAGAATGTACAGTAGCTTCATATAAGATGTGTGCAACGTAGGAAGTCCTGAGTACAGATGACCTCTTGGAGAACTGGGAGGATGTCTTACACAGTGGATTTCTCCTGTCTTTGCTGAGCCCTGATAGGACTTGCAGGGATTTGAGGGGAGGGAGTGAGAGGGAGCTGCCAAAGCACTGTAGCTTTTCTAGACTAGGTCAGAAGGGCAAGCAGTGTTAATGTGTTATGCTTTTAACTGTAGTGTGAACGTCTGTAAGCTGTAAATGCCTGAGAAATGAAAAACCAGAAGGTGCTCTCTACTGTTCCAACAAAGATTTAAGAGGTTTAGCTGCTCTTCAGAGATTCATAAGCAGCTACCACTAAGGCAGTGCATGATGAAGTGCAGGTAGGTAAAAATCACTTATCCAGAGATGCACAGCAAACTGGGACTCATCAGCATAGGGGAGAATTTCAGAGTGGAGATTCTGACAGAGTGTTACTGCAGGATATCGGTCATGGTTCAAGTTGATTTTTATTTCATAATAATCACTGAGCCTTTAAAGCAGGAAATATTTGGGAGTCAGAGGGCTGCGTCACATAAGTGAGGCAGGAACTAATGGAGAACAGCACGCTGCTGTTAATCAAGTTGCGTGAATAAACCCTTTGCAGAAGCCTGGGAACACAAGCAGAGACTGGAAGCTATCAGCCTGTAACCTGGACTACTGAGGAGCAGCTGTACTCCACGCAAAGGGCGATCAGCATAACTACCTGAGCCGCCTTCTAACAGGCACGTCTGATCTGTGTGTTGCTCTTTGCTGACTGCAGCGCCTTTGGAGCTGACTGAGCTCTCACTCTTACAGTCGTATCTCATTTTGCAGCCTTGGGAGGGATGTAGGCAGCATTGCAGTCCCTTAAGATAGGAGCTCTGGAGAGAGCTGTTTGAATCTTAATTCAAACCTTCCAGCATGTCTGCTTCCCGCTTGTTAAAATTATGTAGGGCTCATAGAAAGTCTCAGAGGAAGCGTTTGGGAGGTAAAGGAAATCTGAACAATTCAAATCCATGCCTTCTACCTCCCCAGTGAACGCCTTAGCCTGATGCAGCAGGCTGGGCTGGGTAAGGGCTGCTGTCTAGCAGGACCACAGTGCTCAGGGGAATAAGGAGCTCTGCCAGACCGTGCTGTTTCCCTCGAGGCATTCAGCTGGGAATGAGGAGCTTCTGTTCTAACAGTACCGTAGGGACCTGGGGGGCTCCTGTTTTAAACCAATTAATGTTTAGCATAAAACCAAAAAAGGTAAGCAGCCTTTATAGCTGGGACCTTGTTTGGCTTGAAGTCAGGCCAGCTTCCTATTGTAAGATTGTTTGCTGATTAGACAAGTCTGCTGTTAAGAATGTCTCCCATTTCACTGGGGCGTGCTTGGCTGGTGTATTTTAGTCCCTTGTTATCAGAGAGTAAGAAGCCAAGGATTTATGGCTGTGGAAAGCTTCCCACTCCTGGCTTGTGCATTCCAGAAATTGTCCAGGAGTCCATCATTCTAGACGGTGTAGCTTCAGTCGCTGTTGCATGGAAGGAAGAGTCTTAAAATGTGGTTGATTTTGCTGTGACTTTGTTTATGTATTTGAACAAAAGCAGATTGTTTAGATAGTTCTGGGTGCGCTGGTCTGCTGAACCTAGCACAAGCAGCAGCCTCATTAATGGAGAAAGGGAAAGGAGAATATTTCTGGGATAATATTTCATACAGAGCTTTTAACCCTTCCAGCTGGGACAAGACTCTGTGCAGGGACTTGCCTGCTCATAGTGAAACCAGAGGTTAGGACATGTCTCCATGCAAGCCTGTTTTGCTCCAAGAGCTCTGCCTCTGTCCTTGGCCTTGTGCTGCTGATCTGCTCAGAGGTAAATCAGTCCCATGGCGAGAGGTGCCCTGCCAGAAGCTTAGGTGCAGGTGTACAGAGGGGGAGCTGCAGCTGCCTGAAAAGCCACGGATTTACAGTTTAGGAGCCCAGAACCACAGGGAGCAAACAACAGTCTTTATGTTCTAAAATATTGGCTTGCAAACAATGCTCATCTTCATCTGTGAACTGATGAATTTACCCACCGCTGGGAGTCAGCGGGCTGGAAAGTGCCTTATGATTGCTCTTCCGAAAGGATAACTGAACCCTGTGCTGGAAGGCAGCTTGTCATGCCATGGTAGAGTGGGCTAGAAGCAGAATAGGGAAGAAACGCCACTGATGGCCTTTTGCTCCATTCCAGAATAAAAGTGGGAATGTCTCCATGCTGCAAAGCTCTCTAAATAGTGTGTAACTTAGAAGCTGTGCAAGAGGGTACATAAACCCAGTAGAGTGAGGTGTGGGAGTGTTCTCCCTCTCTTTAGCCATGTAGTCACAGGTGGGCTTGCATTTTGTCAATCTTCTTGTGTTATGATTGTGTGGCTGGTAATATCAAAATTCCTGAGCATTACTGCTGCAAGGAGAAAGGTCTGTGCATGTACATCTATGTGTATTCTTTTCAGATAACTAGTTGCTTCCTCTTTTACTTAACTAGCAGTTTTCCTGAAGGAGTCTTTGTGAGATGATGCACTTTTGCCAACATTCTTGTGCATCAAACAAGAGTGATCATTCCTTTTTAACAGGAGACAATCCAAAGTTCCAGCCAATCCATCAAAGCTCCTGCTGGGGGGTGGGGACCAGAATCTAGGAATTCTTCTTTGGACACAAGATATGGCCATGTCCAAATTACTGCACCTAGGGAATATTCACACAGTTCTGGGTGCCTCCATCTTTGACCACCAAGAAATGCTCTCAGTGGAATGATGTGCCAAGAACAGCCCGTCTTTGTCAGCTCTGGTATCAGCTGCAGGATCTAGGCAGGTGGAGAGACAGGTTAATGTGTGTCCTGTTTCTGTAAGCCCTGCACTGACAGCTGGTCAGTTCTGGCTGCAGGCATTCCTAGCCTCTGAATGGCAGGCCATAAATCAGAGCTGGCATTTAAAAGAAGAGTTGTAATGAAAGCTGAGAGATTTGAGGAGAATTGTTTTCCTGAGTCCCATCCCATTTTCACACGTGCGCATACAGACACTTGCCCTGTCCCTCAGAAACGTTTAACTAGGCTTCACCTCTCCGGGAAGATAGACTGCCTGGTAAATGAGATGTCATGGGCAGACACTGCCCCGGCATCAAGGTGATTATTTCCAGATTATTTGGAAAGACTTAGCACAAAGGCAGAAACCATAAATAACAAGGAGCGCTTTGGATATTTGGAAACAGCCCTCAGGAACTTCCCAGAGCAGGGCACAGATGCAGAAAGCAAGGGAACTCCATCTCCTAAAGGGTGTACTGCAGGACAAGTGGGTCCCCACAGCAGTCAGCAAGGGGAGTTCATTCTTTGTGGCTTCCCAGATCACTTTGGCAATGGAGGCTGCGACTGACTCCTATCTAGTCTGTGTGTAATTGTGTATAAGATGCCCCAGACTGGCTACCAGAGCAAGTCAGTGTAAAAGGTGTCTGTGAAATTCTGTTTGCAAAACACTACTGGGCTGTGGCTTATGAGTGGCAACTTATGGCACAGGACATTTGGCCCCAGGTACAGGTGGCTCCTGTCTTGCAGCAGGTGCTTGCCTACTGCATCCCTTAACTCTGCACGTTTGTTGGTGTATGAATGGTGTCATCTACACTGGTGTCATCTAAAAGATGAGCTTTGTTTTCACACAAATTGGGTGGAAGAGTTTGACTCTTCTCTCAAATTTGGACTCTGCTTGTACCCATTTGTTCTTGGAATACAAATATTAGCAAGAAGAATAACTTGAAGAATGAGGAGTTGTGCTGGGAGATGCCCCTTGATTGCCATGGCCATTGCACAGCGACCTCAGTCCTGTTCTCGCGGGTGGCTGTGGAGGCTCCTTTTGCTGTGTCTGCACAAGGCTTTCATAACAGCAAGCCAGTTATTTAATTTATCATCACTGTCTGCATTGCAGGAGGCAGTGCAGTCCCTCTCAGGCTGGTTTGACAGCCTGTCAGGCCTTCTTTCAACAGAAAGTCTGTCCAAAAAATTCCTGCTTCCCATGCTCAAGATCTTTCAGTATGAGAAGAAGAGGTGAGATAGGAGAAAAGTGAGAGAACGTGTGAGCAACTGTCAAGGCCATCAGCAGAACAGCAGTACTAGTGGGACATTGGTCTGTAGGCTTCGACATCCAGTTAAACTGAAAGTTCACAACTTTGAATTCCTCACCTGTCTAAAGATTGCAGTATATTAGGAGGAAATTTACAGTGATACAAGAATAAAAAACTTGCAGCCTTTGGAGACTTTCTTAAATGAAAATATGTTTCAAAGAGAAAAACCATTTGGTCCATCTGTGTCCCATTACTGAGCTGGGGATGTCATCTATTTTCGTTAGACAGGGCCTGAGTGTGTGGGTGGGGACAGAGGCCCAAGCAGCTGCCCTGGACACCAGGCTAAAAAGCACCATATGGAAAAGCCTAATGTATGTTAACAGGCATCAGAGACCAAAATTGAAAGAGTAATGGCCTATCCACATGCGGTAGCCTCAATGAGACAAACTCTCAGCACCAATCTGTCAGCTGCAATTTAGGGTCATTACAGTGCTGCTAAGCAGAGGCTAACAGACAAGTTAGAGTAATCTGACTTCAGCAAGAATAATTCTTCCAGCCGTGCTCCCTGGCTCAGTTTCCTCCTTGCTAACAGGCACCAAACAAAATATCTTCCTTTCCTCAGAGATTCTTCCTACCGGGCCTCAGGGGATCCCAGCCAAACATTTAGATTACATGCAATGATCTTTTAATTTGCAGGCTGCTCCGTGGCTCTGTATCACTCTTGCCACTTCAGATAAACACATGCTGTAACAAGACTGTTTCCCTTTCACCTGCCTCACGGAGACGTACCTGAAGTATGCTTGTCTGCTGCGGTTTTGATGTGAAAGATGAAGTCTGGTTCCCCTTCTTTAAAAAAACAAGGGCTTCATTCCGAACTTAGTGGTGGTTGCTGTACACTGCAGTCTGGTTCTGCAGGTAGGAAGGGGTTTGAGCTTTGTTTAAGAAAGGATATAACAGTGGAGGATTATATGGAAACTCCAGCAGGAGATGGATATGATTCTTACACTGAGGTTGCTTTTCAGTTCTCCCTTGACAAAGAATGGTTTTGGAGAGAGGCTACTGCTGAAGCGGATCCTCTTGCTGGAGACAGTGCTGGAGGAATGGCACAGGCAAAGAGCCTTTTCTAAGCTGGCAAATGACTTCCCAGGCCTTCCAGTCAACATGGCAGGTGTGCAACCCTAAACTACTCTCTCTAAACGAGATTGCTGTTCTGGAAGCTGAAAAGTCTCCTAATCACTTCACAAGGCCAAGCTGCTTGCTGAATGAGGCTATAGTAGGTTCACGGGAGGCTTTCATTAGCCTTACTCTCTTCACTGTAGGGAGTTCTTGATGGGCTCATCCTTGATTGATCTTTGTGTCCTCTACTACAGAGATTTGTCTCTCCCGGTTTGCCTTCCCTGCTTTGACTTCACGTTGGTCAAGAGATGCATGCCAAACATGTGTTATTCACCCATCCTCTTTCTTCCTCTTAGCTGTTTGGAGCCAGGCTTACCCAAGAAAAGTGTGTTGGCTGCGCCTGTAACGTGCACAGCATCTTTGCTTGGAAGAGAACACAGCACTGTGTTTTGTAGCTTTGGCTCTTGCTGTATCTGAATTGTAACCGCATTCTCTTCCCAGCACAAACAGCTGCTCCAGTGAAGTCACAGACTTGGAGCCAGCCCAGCCGACGTGCTGCAGCTACCAAGGATGTGAGCGGGAGCAAGGTGGTAGCTTTGTGAGCCAGTTCAATTTTTGAGAGCCAGGCTAATAGGTCTGGGGAGAGAGGCGAGGGGAAAAAAGATTGACCTACACAGTTCTTGTGCTGTCTTCCCCGTGGCAGTGGGAGTTTTTTTCCAGGAGAAGGCAGAGTAATGTGACCCGCATCTGTTACTTGTGTGCTGTCGTATTCTCCCCCCAAAGAGATGATCGTGGCAGGGGATTGCCCTGGAATTTGTGTACTCAGGTGTGTAAATACATACACAGACATCCATGCAGTGGGAGTTGTGGGCTGGCATACATGAAAATCACATGCTATTGGATTCTGCAGCTGTGTAGTTGAACAGAAGCTATACAGGTTTTAGCAGATTATCATTTTGAGTGTGCATACATACATTACGTATAAACTGTGTGTGCGTGGTCTCTAATTAATGCATGTGTGTGCACACACGCAGAGATACGTGTTCAGAGACATGAGCTTTGTGTCCTGAGCTTTGTGGTGCTCCTAAAGAGGTCGTATTTCACAGTGCGAGACCAGCCCCACACTGATGATGGTTACCCATGATTTTGAGAGTTATTAATGCCAGAGGAGCAAAGCTGTCAACCAGTATCTTTACCCCGGAATTTTTCTTGAACTCCCTAGACAATTTGACCTCAGATCCAAGTGCTTTCAAATGAGGATGACACTGTAGAGTTGCATTGGCTGTCCTTTGGGAGTCAGTGCAGGGTCAAGAGGGCAAGTCCTGTGATTTTTTTTGGCTGCTAGAGAAACGTATACCTGAGCACTCTGTAACAGCTGGAGTCCATCTTTGCAAACAGAACATAAACCAATCACGTAGCTGTAGACAGCGTGGGAAGGAGGAATGCATGCCTTCACAGAAGAAAGCATCTTGCCCCATTGCATGAGGTTTCTCTGCCTGCTATTTTTCCCCTGGCAAGATTATGGTTTTCCTGTTTCACAGCAGCCAAGCTCTTCCGCCTGCTTCACTCCATGCTCTGCTTGCTCCGTCTGTGTGCTTGTCTTTTGATGTCAGTCACGCTATTTGACTTGAAATGAGGAAACAGAACGCCTTTTCCTCTGCTGCATTTTCTTCCCCCAGTCCTCCGAGTCCCTCAGTGCTAGAGGATCGGATTTAGCCACGGAACAGCAAGCATCCAAGCAATCTCCCAGGGCTCTGCGGAGGCAGCTGGCATTTGAGAAATAAGGGGCAGTGGGAAGCAATGTCTTCAGGGATCACAGGAAGCAGTATTCTATTCAATTGCTCTCCTAGTTTGTGACGCAGGGATAGCCACTGCTATGTTAGATGACTGCACTGTCTCACCTTAGAAGCCAGGAAGGCCTGTATGTGCTTTTCCTCCATTCATTAAACAGCCTCTTCCTCTGGCGCTGTTCCTGTGTTTAGGATCTGGAGGCATGTTTAGGTGCTCACTGTCCTGTTGATTACACGTGAAACATCTGGACCTGACTGTGATCAGTCACTGCAGTACTTGTCATGGAATTGCTGTCAGGAGCTGCCTCTCAAAGGCTCAGAGATGGTTTTCTCCCCCAGCACAAGATGATTTTCTGAGGCAGTGTAGTTTTGCTTGTTGTGTTTGAGAGTAGAGTTGTCTAGCACTTTTTGATTAGGTGGATGTGAGGCCATATTGACTTGATTTTACAAGGCCTCAGAGTGTGTCACGTCTGAAGCTCTTTCTGTGGAAACACAGCTTTGGCAGAATTTACTTCAGGTAACATTTTTACAGTTTCAAAACTTGGAGTCGGAGGGAAATCTGCACCGAAGAGCTACCCTGGGACTTAGCCTGGATCTCATACAACTTTGAGAGCCCTGGCTACACAGCTGGTCTCCAGCTTTCTCAGCTTCTCAGTTGGTTCCTGCTGCTGTCTGGTTTTGCAGGGAAAGTGGAAATCAGTGGTACCAGCCTGAGGGGCATGGCGTTGGCTGAGCAGTTATGCTCGTGCTGATTTATTCATGTGTCTGGCTTAGCTGTCTGCACTTGCTGTTGCCACGGGAGGGATTTGAAACCTTTCCTTGGCAGACTTCAGTGTTGAGTAGTAAACACGTATTTTGAAAGACTGTGCAGGGTATGAGGGAGAGTATGGGCTCATATGAGCTCTCTCCAGTATCTCTGTCATTCTATATTCTTCCATTCCACAGAAGATTTTTATTTTCAAGGAGAGGTCCTTTCTCTGAACCTTCTTTCACACACGTTGGTGGTTCTCTTGGAAATGATTGCTTACCTTTGTGCTACCTCAGCCCTCAAGCACGCAAGGAGACAGGGCATGAGAAGACAGCTGGGCCAGCTTCTCAGGAGGCATCTGTCACTTCAGATAACACACAGGCTTCCTAAAGTGGATCAGTAACTCAGCAAGTTACAGAGAGCTGGAAATGGCAGTGATATGGATGAAGTCCACTCAGCCTTCAGGCTGGCTTAGTCCTGCATAGGCAAAAGGGAAATCGTGGGCGGGAGGAGCATCTGTGGAGCCTGAGGTCAGTCATCACAGCGCTCTCCAGACACTGCAGCACCTGGCTGGCTGATGCCCAGTGGTCTTTTGGAGGTGGAAGGTTTCTGGGCAAGGAAACGGGGACAACATTTTTGGTGTTGTTCACATCAGGTGCTAAAGGCCGGAATCACAGCAGCCTTGTCTTTTGAAAGAATGTGACAGAGGAAAGCCAATATGTGCATCAAGCATTCACTTTCTCAGTCTCCAGGATTATAGTTTATTAAGTCAGCTTTTTTATTGCAGTGCTAGGTGGCAACCAGCAGCTTCCGGGGCCTCATCAAATTCTGGGTCTGTGAGAAACTTCTTAGACCTAATGTCAGAATTGACTCTCCATGCCCTGCTACTGAACTGCACAGGAAGCCTGATGTGGGATGCTTCTGGAAGTATTTACGTCTGTGGGAATTGGGCACCAGCTCAGTTAGGCAGAGGCTGATTTTTTTGCAGAATTTTCTTTCTCTTCCCTCATTTCCAGCCAGTATAAAATCCATGTCTTGCATGTGTCGATAGAACACAGTAGCTCATGGGCCTTGGGAAAAGCTAGTCCCCTCTGGGTTCTCATCTGCTAACCATGCTTGTAGGTATCGCTGCGACACAATTGATTATTACTGCTGCTGGTTTCTCCTCCACTTTTATTAAATGGTATTTTCTGTTTGCAGTCTGCAAAATGGCTTTAGTTTTGTTCCTGCTTCCCTGCCAGCACCAACTTCACTGCCTGGGGTAATGATATTTTGGCTGTTCGAAAATGAGTATGAAAAGATGTCCATTTAATTATAGGATATCTCAGTATAAATTCCCCTCATGGGCAGTGCGGTAGTCTGTTCCCTGCTGCAGATCAGTTTTCCTCCTCTCTGTTCTTGTCAGGGAAGCGATGGGACCCAGGTTTGACATTAGCATATCTGGCTTTCCACCCTCTATAAAAGTAGGCCTATCTCCATAAGCCCTGAAACAGGAGTTTTGTGGGACATGTAGATGTGCACTTGGAAAGAAGCAGTCTGCAAGCAGTAGAATTAGGATAGCTTTATGTCCGATAGCGTTGGCACTTCCAGCTGAATCCCTTGGAGCCATATAGTCACGTGAAATCCCTGTGTGGATCCATGAATATTTAAAAGAAATGTGTTTCTCAGTTTTGGGGTTTTTTTTATCTCAAAGAATCCCCAGTAACAGGAATTCACTGTTTGATCCATCCACCTATCTCCACTGCACGAATATCCTTGGAACTGCTTCTCACCTGCCATGTTTGGTAGGAATTGGCTGTTGGGCTTTTAAAGTTACTGAGCTAGGTTACATAGGCAAAGAGGAATTCTGTATTTTTTCTGTTGCAAGGCAAGTTCAAAAGACATAATTTATTAAGTTTGCTATTTTACCTTATTGGTATTCCAGGATGGATGTGATAAAAAGCAATCTGTGCGTGTAAACAAGGCATGGAGCAGGTTTTGATCAACACAAGCTTGCACTGGATTAAAACGTGCAGCTGAGAACTGGAAGACTTTGGCATCTCTTAAACTTGTGCCCGTGTGTTCTGCAGTGTTGTCACCTGAGTATTCCTGTCCCGTTATACAGACCCATTCGACCACGCTTACTCACTATTCTGAAATCCAGTAATGTGCCCTATTATTTTGTTGTCAACACCGTCATGCTACGACAGTGGGAGAAACAGTATTTCCAGTGATGTGCTCTTTGCATTAATAGTAATTGTAGATTGGTTGGTTAAGGGGAGAGAGCATTGCCCAGCTCCCCTGTGCCGAAACCGTCTGGAGCCACTCTGTACCTCCTTCTGCTGCCTGCAGAGCTGCAATACTGTGGCTCCCTCCAAGAGCCTGCAGCATTCCTATCTGTCTGCTCCATCTCTGTCTGCCTCTGCCCGTCATTGACTGAGCCTCACACGCTCAACACAAGCCTGGTTTTTTGTAACTGCTGTTCCCAGAACTCAGCAGGCAGAAGGGGGTGGAAAGGAGATAAACATCAGAGTTCAACATCCAGACAAACACAGCAGAGCACACACAATAAATACATCCGCCCCCAAATGCAAATACATCAGAAGAGTTTTCTTCCCCAGGGCTGGGAGCAGAGCAAGCTCAGACAGGAGAGCAACACGATGAGGTGAGTGCAGTCACAGGGACCTCCGCAGCAACTCTGGCCACTTGGCTGCGTGCAGGCCTTAGCTGGCAGGGCTGTGATTCCCATTTTGTTTAGCTGTTACTACAGCATGATTCTGCTATCTAGGGAGAGAGGTGTTAGGCATAAAGATTTCAGCTAGCACTGAGATATCTGTGACTTGATACCAAGACTGGCAACTCGGATGCATGGCTTTTGGGGTGTGAACCGAATTGATGCTCATTCTTTCTCCGTTAATCTCTGTTCCTTTGACACAGGCTGTTTGTCTTGCTAGCTGTGCTTTATGGTGGAGCGAGCAGCAGCATTGTGCTGCAGAAAATGTATGGAAGGATCACGTCCCCCAACTTCCCAAATGTCTACCCAAATCACAAGGAGAGAGTCTGGAATATTACTGTCCCCAAGGGATATTCTGTCCGCATCTACTTCACCCATTTCAACCTGGAGCTGTCCTACCTGTGTGAATACGATTATGTGAAGGTATGTGTAGCGCAGGGCAATGTGTAGCAGGCTAAGTTGTTAAAAACTGTGTATATGTGATCCTGGACACGTGCAGGACCAGCGTAACTGTTGTAAGCACTTCATTCTTGTCTGCTAGTAAAGTTCAGGCTCAGCTGATTTCCAAATGATGTTTATTGAGGCCCACGGGATCAGGAAGCAGAACTGGTTGTCGTGTTGGAGCATCTGAAACTTGAGTTGTTTGTGCTCAGAAAATTCTCATGTTACCCTCTCGCAAAGCAAAAGGTTTGAAATTTTGCCCAAAGCAACATTTGAGCTTCATTTTGCTGAAATTACAGTGTGTGTTTTAAATTAACAAGCAACGCTTTACACAGAGTATAATGGGAGACTGTAAGTGTAAGCGATAGTCTAAACAAGATACTGTCAGCTTGTCTAAACGTGCACTTGCAACACTTGCTATCGCATGTTTGCTAGCCAAGGTGTGAAACAGCCTCGGGAAAAGAAACACAGGCGCTGTCTTTGGGAAGTGTTTGGGTGATCAGCGTGTCCCTGGAAGGTTTGTACACCATGTGCTAGCATATGCTCTGCTCCTGGCGGCCCTGTCGCTGATTTGAGGCTGTGCTACCCCTGCACTCATTTTGCTGTTTGCATGGGCCTGATATACATTAAAGAGGGAGCGGTACGCACAGGGAATACGCAAAACCAGTGCGTCAGCAGTGCTTTTGGATCTGATGGAAACAAATCACACAGCCTTGTTTCCATTTAGGAAGATGTCATTTCCATGATTAAAATGGCAAGTTGCTCCCATTCCCCAGATCCGTGTTGTTCTTCATGTCATGTCCTTTGGGCAGCACAGAGTACTCATTTCTGTAGTAGAGCTCTATCACTCCATGTACAACGTGAACCCCATGTATCAGGACATTTCACTTGTATTAAAAACACAAGGGAAATGAGGAGCTGGAACTGCAATAAGTGAATCATAGAGCAAGTGAGTCACTAATTTGAAGAGACCTCTTACCATACATTTGAATTTGTCAGTGTATGAAACCTTTTTACCTCATTTGACTCAAGCTTCAGCAAGATCTTATTGTCTTCTTCCGAGAGTGCAAAGTTAACAAGAGCATTATAAACAAAGCGCGGTGCTGTCAGCCCAGACTGGCATCACAGCTTTATGTGGGCCTCTGAAAGGAAAAAAAGAGAGAGAAAATTATGGGCTTAAGTCACAGAGAATAGGAGAAACCTTCTCTTATCTGTCCCTGGATCTGGACTCACATCCAGAAGCACCTTTTGAGAGCATTCAGCCTTCTTTCTCCCACGTTAAATGCATGTTTCCAAGCCATGGCAGCAGGTTGGGAAGAACAAAGCTCTGTGCTCCTCTGATAGATTTTTCTGCCCATTTTGCAGCTGGTATCTGATGGGAGGACCTTGGCTACGCTGTGTGGAAAGGACAGCACAGACACGGAGGAGGCTCCAGGCAACAAGACCTACGTCTCTGCTGACAACAACCTCATGGTAGAATTTCGGTCTGACTACTCCAATGAGAAACCGTTCACAGGCTTTGAGGCCTTTTATGCTGCTGAAGGTAAGAGACCAGCCCCTGGTGTAGAGAAGAGAGGCACCGCTGCGGTGGGGTTACTGCTTCCCTGTGCTCTCGGGCTGAGGCTGCTGGTGTCAGGGAGGAAAAGGTGGTCTTGTTATACAGAGGCAGATGCAAAAGGGTGGCCTCACAGAACAGAGTGGCTCAGACCAAGAGAAAGTGATGTTAAAGGTTGTTGGGTGCCTAATTCTGTGCTTCACCCATTAGATATTGATGAGTGCAAAGAGCTGTTTGATGGTGAACCCCTCTGCAATCATCACTGTCACAACTATGTAGGGGGCTACTATTGCAGCTGTCGGATTGGCTACACGCTGCATGAAAACAAGAGGACGTGCACAGGTGAGCCCTTGCTGGATCAGGAGATACTTCCTTTCCTACAACATCCACTTACATCCAGTCCCAGCACTAGCATTGAGATGAACATTGTATGTGTTTGTCGGGGCTGTGAATGCAGGCCCTGGTTTGCAGTGGCTGTGGGCTGGTTGCTGCCGCTAGGGACAGCAGTGAAATGGTGCTCTTGCCATTGGTTATGGTTACTCCTCGGTTGTCTTACGCTTCTCCCTGCAGGCACTTCCAGTCTTCATGGCTGCCAGTGCAGCCAGCCTTGCAAAACTGAGTATGTCTTGTTGCCTGGGTGCTGGGATACTGGGTATTCTGGAGCTAAGTTAGTAAATGTGTTGGAAAAACTGACAATCGAGTTGTGAACTCTAATGGAGAAAGAATTTGCTTTTTCACCTTGGAAGCACACAGGCCAGGAAGCAGCGTGGTCCACTACCAGATACAATGACCCACTCATTAAATGGGAAGCAAGGCTGGACACAGGTATTCTCTTCAGGAGGGCATGCAGCATGAGGTTTACTTAGCTGATTTCTGCCTGTCTCACAAGAAGGGAAAGCTTGTGTGTCATGAGGGAGTGAAGTGTCTGAATCAGCACAGTGATTGGCACCTCAGCTTTCACTCTGCAGTGAAATGTGTGCCTCCACGTGGTGTCAGACCCACCCCTTGTGGGTGCAGCTTTGCCCACCTGGAGCTGAGTCCTGTCTGGAAAAAAAACCCAGCACCCATCCTGCTCACTAAACGTTGTCAAAGGTGGGAAGATGGTTTCTTTGAGCTCCCCAGTGCTGAAATACAGAATTGGATCTAACTTAAGGCCACCTTGGCATTTAGCTTCCCAGCTCCAGCCTGTTTGAAACCCTCTCAGCCATGGCTGTCTGAGTCTATTTCAAGATTCAAACTCCTCATATCTCCAGTGTATTGGAAGAGACCTATTTGTTCAGCCTTCTCTTCCTAAAGTGATGGCTTTTAGCACAAATACATGGATTTACTTACACTATAAAGCATGTGCCGGGTCTTATTGCGAAGGTGCAAAATGAATAGCTGTGAACCAGCAGACTGGCAGCTTTGCATTGCCCATTGATGTGTGCTCACTTATTCCCCGCTCCCTGAGCACGACGCTAGCAGAGGGAGCTCATCAGCAATATTGAAGGGCTGGGCTGCCCTGAGGGGTGAAGATGTGCGTGTTAGGAATTGCTATGGTGATTCCAGCTTATGTACCGGAACCTGTTCATGTTTCAGAGACCTTTAGGTGCACTGAAGCTGCTCCAGGCACTGAACTGGGCTGCAAAGTAAAGATCTCTGTAGATCGCCTTCATGAGATTGAGGGCAAAAGCTGCCCCCTTGACTTTTTGAGCTTCTTGTCTGAGCAGGCTGATATTGACAGGCTCTTTTTCTTTCCTTTATTTTCCAGCATGAGATAATTAAGCTTCTCCTCGCTTAGGCAGAGATGGAGACAGATGTGCTGGGAAGAGCCCTCCCTCCTGACCTGCCTGTTGCAGTCTGCCCAAGGGCTGCAGGCTTCTTTTGCTCGGTAACTTGTATGTCTTGGTTCCTTGCCTTTCAGACCTGCCTCCTGCAGACAATAAAGAGGCTGTTCCTTGTTGAAAGCTGATGGCAGCCTCTGGAGCATTCATTTTCTTGCATTTCCCATGTGTCACTATGGAAAGAAGAAGGTAGATAAGGATCTGGTGAAGGGAGGAGCCAATGTGCAGGCCCCTGAGCATCACAGCTACCTAAAGGCTCTTGAATTTCTTGTCTAACTCTTACGGCTTGATCTTCCATAGTTCTTAAACTGCAGCAAGACCAGAACCACACATTTGTTCCCTAATGTTCCTTTTAGATACGCTCTTGTCTGCACTCAGACCTGTAGGCTGGAACTATTTATGTTCAGAGCCCATTCACTCTTTGTAAAGGTTTGAATATTTCTTTTTTATCTGAATTTTGTGACTCGAGACATGTTTCCCAGAAGGCTACAACTGAAACGTGATCCAGAGAGCAAAGTCTCAGAGTTCCAAGAGTGTCACCAGGACAGCTTAGGAGACTTGACTTCATTGCCTTCCCACAACAGATCCAGCAAAACGAACGCTGTTCTTCAGTGCAGTTGCTTGTGGTGTTGATTGATAGTGTCTCAGTCCCTCAAAGAGCCACTCACTGCTCTGTGTTAATGTCTAATTGTTGTCCTTTTAGCCTGTACCCTCTGGGCAGAAACCATCTTCTTGAAATATATTGGAGAAATGCCATGCTCTGTACTTGTCAGTGACTAGAGCTCCCCATGGAAACATGGTGATGATTCCAAGAGGTTAACAAGTCAGAGCTGAGCTGCTGGAGGTGAACTGCTGAAGATAAAAAAAAGGGCTGTGTTTAAAAAACTCAAGGGATTAAGAAGCATTAGTTGTTCAGCATTTCCTTATTTCTACAGTTTAGCAGGAGTTGCTTTGTTGCTTTCAATTGTTATTTATGAGGCTCAGTTTCTCCAACCCCTTCTCCACTGTTAAGTGCCTGGAGTGAGCAGAGGAGCATGGGAGAGACGGACGGAGAGTCTTCTGTATGAGACTCATTTCAGGTCACTGCATTTGCAGACTTTCATGTTATCTCGGGCAGGTCACTTGATGCCAGCTTTGAACATCTTATCTGCAAAATCAGAGGTAACATCACTGTCTTGAATTACTTGGAAGACGCTTAGTAAGTATTGTAGGAGGTAGCTGCTGCAGAGAACAGATCTGGGGATAGAGTGGCTTTGCAAGCAGTTATCAAGGCTTACTTCTTCTGTATTTAATCTTGTTCAGAAGCTGTTTCATGGTTATGATGAATTGTGATCAAAGCAGCCTGAAATTTTGTCATGGCTCGGTGATACGATTTATGACCCGCCTTTCACTGGAGACCTAATGAGCCAGTGACAACGGACTTGCCACTTTTGAGGGCGTCATTTTTCAGAGTTCAAGCCTCTGGCAAACAGCTCACTGTGATTCTAATAAAAATATGGCCTAAGCGTAATTGAGCGCTCTCTGGACAGCTTTAAAGCTTGGACTGAGAAGTTAAGGGACAGCATTTCTGCTGGCAGATGTAAAAAAAATTACTTGATCCTTTTTGTGCTGGCTAGTTTATGACTGTCTTGCTTGCAGACTTATGGAAAAAAATAATGCCTTGACTAAAGGGAACTCCCAGCGGCCACATCCAGGAGATGTCAGGAGAAAAGTAAGGTGCAGTCTTAGCCTCTTCGTCTTTGAGCTGCAAATTCCCTTGGAGTAGCAGAGTATCTTCTGTTGGGTCAGCTAATTTGAGCTACTCATGTGAGGACGAGTCAAGAGAGTTTATTGGTGATGACTCACATCTTTCCAAACTGTATTATGAAAATTGCGCATCAGGAAACTGAGTTGAAAGGAGACAGATGTAATGAAGCATGCAGAACTATTAGTTTCTATCTTTCTCCTTCTTTAGTCCTTCAAAACAAGGTGAAGGCCAGTTTTCTGAATTAGTAGAGTATGAATGGGGCACTGTTGTTATTTGTAACAGCTTATGGGGATCCCAGCTCTGTGCAGAGCTGTGGTGCTACAACGAACACAGAGCATCACTGCCCTGAAGAGCCTCTCAACTAACACCTGGGTGGCTCAGAGCAAGTCTGGAATATGCATAGCTAGAATGGATCTGGGCTAAGTATCCCTCCAGCCCAGTCTCGTCCCTTTGGTATGGGCCAGTATCTTATGCTGCCATGGAAGATCTGGTTCAGTAAGTGATTTTTAAAGCATACTTCATACAGAAGCGAAATCCTGTGCAATAGATCCTGTGTTGTTTATGTGCTGCTCGCTTAAGCTGAACTTATGGCACTGGCATATAAAAGTTTGCCTTAATTTTCATATGACTGCGTGTTACACAGACTAATTATATGCTATTACTTTATGATCGGGTGGTTTTGGCCTTTAATTTCATTGTGTGTCCCTTTGCCCTTTTACTGCTAGAGAAAGTAAACAGCTTTCAGAAACTGTAGCGTTTGGTTTTATGCAATGTGTGGTTATAAGCAGTTACTTTTCTGTCTCTACATGCATATATTGGTATGTGTGTCTCTCCTCCACCATTTCTGTATTTTGTGCTGAGCTTTAGTCTAATAATGTTCCTTTAAACATACTTTAAGGAAAGACGATTACATGATCTTTACTGTCAATGGAAGCCAAGCTGTTGCTGCCTTCTAGCTCTGAGGTTCTTGTCAGAGAATTTAACCTCACCAACCTGTGTATCCCTTCTTTACACAGCAGATCCCATCCCCAGGGAAAAATTATTCTGTAGGTAATGGGAAACGATTTGGATGCAGAACTAGAAGATTCGAGTTCTAGCTTCCTGATGATTTCAGTAGGGAGTTAGGGTTGTAAAGATAGTAGTACGCATCGTATCGTGGCTTGTATGCTTAGGGTAATACTTCACGCTTAGTCTTTTTTCACACCCAAGGATTTCATATTTACATTCCTATCTCTTCCTATAATTGCCTCCAGACTGCTCCTGTAGGGGCTGTAGAGCTGGGACAGATATTAGCAAGCCGCGTGAGGAAATCTCAGTTTTTAAGAGGAGCAGATTTTTTTGCACTTACGTGGCTGTGAGCTAAAGCTGCTCATCAAGTGGGTTTGGGGTTTTGGGGTGCTTCTTAACCCTGGCTTGCATCAGGTGAAAGGAAGCATGATAACAGGACCCAAAAGCCTGGGGAGAGGCAGTGAACCCCGTCACAGGCAATATTTTAAGCAGCACCTGCAGCAGCTCGGGTGAGTGTGCTGAAAAACATGCTTTATTCTTACACAGCCGTCAAATGCTTCGGTAGTTGGAGGCACAGTCGGTGGAATTACAGAAACGCCCATTTAGTTGGGAAGAATGAGGTAATAACAATTAAGGAAAAAACCCACTTGCTGGTAATCCTCTCTAAGTGTGGCATGAAAGGCAAAGATTTAATTCCCATTGTAGCTCAACTGATTTCTGCTGGCACAAAGCAGTGTGCTGTTCGGCTGGATTCAGAGGCAGCCAGAACCTGCGGGTGAATTAGGCAAGATCTCTCTGCCTCTTTGGACCAACAGAGGCACTTCAAGCAGGATTTAAAAGTAGGTGAGTGCTCAGGTTTAGCAGAATAAGTATTTCTAGGTATTTATTAAGTGTTTGTGTATTTGTCAGCTGTGTTTGAAAGCCCAGGACAAGGAATTCGAAGTAGAGTGCACACAGATGCTCAGTCACTGTAGTGATGGATGGGTTTATGTCAAACAAAAGCAGCTGCTCATTACTTCCTGGGAAGATGGACAGAAAGTGTGTTTTGAATTTACAGCTTGTGCTCGAAGAAACACTTTGTCCCCAAGTGCATCATTCCTTGTGTCGTGGTGATGTAGTTGTGCTTAGAGCCACACCAACATAAAACAAAAGGATTCTCCTTTTACCCATTCCTGCTTTCCTTTCCAAGTAAACGCTTGTATCCAGATACTGCCAGTAGCAGCGAGTAGACTTGGTGCATGGGCACAGGATGGAGGCAAGTTTCATTCTCTAGAGTGAAAGGAGCTTAAAATCCTGGCTAGTGAAATCTATGGTTAGTTAAAGGACAACAGCGTTTGTTTTCTCATTCACAACTTGGTCCCCTTCCATTAAAATGGCAATCTTAAACTCTGTGGTCTATTTTAGGAGCTAATCTGTAATTAATGACTGGATAACGGCATTTGTGTTAGTGGGGGTTAGCATGGTGTGTTTGAGGATGGAATTCAAAGTCAGGCAATTACCCTCCTACAATTAATTCAGTGTCACGGTGGTGCAAAAATGCTCGGTGTTATCAGCCAGTCCAGCATTCCTCATCAATTAAAGGATTGCTCATGCCGCTTTTGCAGCACATTATAGAGCCTTTGTTCCCAGCTGATCAAAGTCCCACTTCACTGTGATCAGATGCTGTCAACGAGCAGAGATCCTCAGGGCACTTGTGGCTGCTCCTCCTTGCGTCTCTGCAGCAGGGAGCGTTTGTGGCACCAGTTGTGCTGGCAAGAGGCACAGCTGGTTTTGCTCAGAGAATACAATTACAATTTAAATGTCTGGCAACAAAGGTATTAAAAAGAAAGAGCCGCATTCAGAGGCTTCTGAAATTGCGGAGCCGATAGGTGTCCTACCACTCTGCATGCTAGTGCAGAACACAAGCTGCCTCGGAATGTTTCCTATGAGCTTCCAGCTATCACACTTGTTTCTGACCCCGAGCTCTGTGACTGTCTGGGTGGTGCTTTCCCTGTGTCCTTCCTTGCCCCTTTTCTGAGGGAGGAGTGCTGGATGGTGCTCGTGCCCTGGCTGTGCCACGAGAGAGGGAGTGCAACGTTCTCAGCAGTGACAAATGACCCTGGTGAGATGAAAGATTAGTTTCATTTCATAATGAGAGATTGGATAGTGTAAAAGAAAAGACCCATTGCCTTTACCTGCTATGGCTGAACTGATTTAATACAACTGTCATCATCATTTTCTGTATTCCTAGCCCACTGCGCGAGTTGAGTTTTTACTGAAAGAAGTGGGGAAATCACCAGCCCTGGCTCTCCCACACCTTATGCCCCACTGAGCTCCTGCAGTATCCAAGTAGGAGAAGGCTCCCTGATCGCAATGGAATTAACGGAGACCTTTAATGTGGAGACACACCCCGGAGGCTTGTGCCCCTGTGATGCAAGGTGAGGTTTATTGCAATTCATCATGGCTTTTCTGAGACAGGCCCAGTTTTCTACTGGATCTTCTCCAGCCTGTTTCTCACCATGTTAATTCAGTTTCATCTCCCTGTATCTCTCCTTGTTCATTTCTTCTGGTCCCTTCAGTTTTGCTGCTTTTTCTTTTTGTTTTTAATTTCAACACCTTCCTCTCTGGGGAAATGCACCAAAACTGACATCAGGCACAGCTCTGTGTGGTGATATGATAGATGTCATCACAACCTCTGCCCTTATCAGAGATCGATGATGCCAGGGGAATCAGTTAAATCTTTTGCTTTCAGTTTGCTTATCTATAAAATGGACCTTGGAGTCCCACAGCACTTACGATGCCTGGAGAAAAGGCACTTTGAGTTGGGTACTGGAGTGATGAGCCATTGCTCTTACCGCCTGCCTGGTGGTTAAACCATGCAAGAAAGGACTGTTCAAGAGGGAGTCGTTGCATTAAAATCAGTTTGTTCTTCTGTAAGCCTCCTGGGAGAAGGAGTAAAGACAGCTTGTTTGCCTTCCCTCATGCTTTTCAGGTTAAAACACCTAAAACCCCCCAGTTTGGCCCATTCTTTGGAAAGACTTTGCCTGCCAAAAATGAGACACAGGCTGAAGTTGTGAATATTACTGTTATAACTGATCTCCAGGGTCCAGGCAAGTGGTTTTAGTTTAGGAACCAGTTTTCCCAGCTCATCAGCTGGTCCTGTCCCTGCTCGGTGTGAGAGCAGCGCAGTGAGTCACGGGTTCCCTTTTATCCTCGGTAGATCTGCGTTCACGTGAGTGAACCAGTGTGGAGAAAGGGCAGAGAAAGCAGGGGTTCCCCTAAAAGCCTTTAGCGGGGGGTAAGGAATTCGCTCCCGAGGGGAATGTTGGTTTTGCTGCTGGCTGCAGGGTTGCCGTGTCCCGGTCCTGAAGCTCCACCCTATGGCCACTGCGCACCGGTGCAGGCGCAGCATCTCCTGGGCTTCCACTGCTCCCTCCTGTCACCTCGAGGGCTTGATTTCTCAGGGATTAAACGTGTAGGCGCCTCTTCTCACTAGCAAGTTGTGGTGCTCACGTACTGTAATGGTGTATTCGGTACCCTGAGTTTGTTAGCAATTCCCTTTCTTTGATATCCTTCCTGAAAAACTATGTTTCTGTGTGCGTGTGCCCACGCTGATGCTCTTTGAACACTGCTGCTGAGAGATTTGCTTGTAATTATCTTGGAAGAAAAGAATCATTTTACGAAAGATGTCACAAGATCAGTGTAGCGAGAATTTTTAATGTTCTTTCATTTGTTATTACATCTCTCCAGGGAAGTTAAAACTGAAATACTTGGTCATTCCAGCTGAATGCTGCATTTGAGACTTATTACTTAGTAACACCCTGCTTCCCAGCGTGCGGGCTTGGGAGATGCTCCAGTCCACGTGTGCTCACAGCAGAGTTTTAGAATCACAGTTAAAGCACAGCGACTGCGCTTTAGGAAGGCGCAGGCTTACCTCAATGGTTATTTTAAAGTCTGTCTGATCAGAAAGCTGCAGGAGAAACCTAGAATCACAGAATCATTAAGGCTGGAATTAATTTGACCTTTTATTTCTAGTCGTGCTTCTTGAAGAACTAAAATGCTGTGAAGTCCTTTGCAGTGGAATGTCAAAAGGATGTTTCTTGGAACAAACCAGCAGCCAAGCGCACTCGTAAGTCAGCGCTAGTATTTGTGAATTTGAAAACTTCTATGTAAATATATAAAACTTCGGGTTTGTAAAACAATAGAAGTTGCAGTATGAGAAACATTTTAATCTAGAACCAGATGATCTTTAAGGTCCCTTCCAACTCAAACTGTTCTATGATTCTATCATCTGCTTGCTAACTATTCCATTTCTTCTCAAAGTGCATTTTGACTTTGTAAGTTGGAAGATGTTTCAATTTCTGCTTTAAAATCTGTAAAAAGCACTGAAGGCTATTTAAAAAAAAAAGTGTGGTGGTGTCCTTTGGAATAGCATTCTGTCTCCTAAGTTTTATGTAACCAGGAGAAGCAGCAGCACCCGTTCCCATTGAGGAGAGTGAAAAGCTGAACCTTGGGTTCATTCCAGCTCTCTTTGGGAGAATGTAGTTCCATAAACAACTGAATAGTTGTTGCTTTTAAATTGCCTGGCATTGCTTCTGACAGGAACATTGATCCCCGCTCCAGAAGTATTTGTGAAGGGAAAAGCTGCTGGATGCCCTCGTTGCAGGGTCTGGGGTCGGGGATTGGGTTTTTGGTTTTGAACTGCTAAATTAAGTTACTCTGTAAAATTACTCCAGCTTCAAGAGAGTCAGAGGAGAAACATATTACAGTGTAAAAGCCTAATTTTTCCTCTTATCTTTTAGATTAGACTATCCATTTATTCCAATTACCTTAATTTGCATTCAGAACAAATACTCTTATTTCTCTCTGCCCAGATTCCTACGCAAAAACATCTCTCTTGATTACAGAACTTTTCCAGAGGATGTGTGCAATACTGACTAATGAAAATTGTACTCTAAATCAAATATTCATTTGCAAGCAATTTTACCATTCCAAAACTCTCTAGGAATTACATTTAGAATCATTAACTTAATTTAATCCATACACACATCATAATTCAGTGTCCAAATCTTAAAATGTTTAACATTTATGGCTGCGTTCATTGTTTTGCAGTTGGCGGAACGGTGGAGGAAGGCGAGGTGAGCCTGCAGCGTTTCCCAGGCAAGTGATGTTAATTACGGAGCAGGGAGGATTAGGAGGTCGTTTGGTTTTGTGTGACAACTGGGTTCCAGCAGCTGCTGCTGGTGCAGTCGATCAAAGAAACCCCTCTGCTCTGACGATTACTTCGGGGATTTTGAATAAATGCTTATTTATTTTGCGTGGAAAAAGCCCAGGCAGAAAACATTTTCATTCATGAAGGTTATAAAAATGATCTTGCCAGTCTTGACAGTGATGTCACATTGGTCCGACTGGTGCAGAAAGTCTCAATTAGTACCAATCCCACACCCATTTTTCACCAGGGAAAGATTGATGAGGGCAGACGATGGGGGAGAACCAAGACGTGGAGCTCTTCTGTTCTGCTGCTCTACAGAGTCGGTCAGCCAAGAAGAGCACCCAGCTGCACAGGGAGATGCACCAGTTAATGGTGAACCCTCCTAGCCAGAGCCAAGGGGCTGCGGGTGGAGCCGAGGGGCCTGTTGGTGGGACCAGCTATTACTTAGATGATATTAACAGGTATTTAAATACTTAGAATAACTAACAACTCAGTCCTTGATGTTTAACTTTATTTGGCTTACTAGTTCCATTAAAAAAAAAAAAGACACAAACCTTGAGTATCCAAACACAGTATTAATTCTGGTTTTCTGTCCCAGCAGCTGTTGAGAGGCGTCTAGATTTACAATATTGCCATCTGCCTAAAGGCATTACTAAAGTCTAGTTGGTTTTCTCTTAACTAGGGCTGTGGATTCCTGCAGGAGTGCAGCTGTTGAATGCACGTGCATCCAGTGAGAGCCCGCAGAGCATCCAGGTACCGCACACCCCTCCCATGCGTGCAGGTAGCCAAGAACCCAGCAGCCCCGGCTGCGCTTGTGGGGCATTTCCCTACAACGCGCCTCTGTAGGATCTGCTGTAGCCCCTGCAGGGACAGCTGTGCAGCCTGCGCTCAACATCCCTGTCGGCAGCTGCAAAAACTGCTTTTCTAAACATAATTTTAGGAAGAATGAACTCTCACATTCTAATTTGTAATTTCAATACTTGTTCAGCTAACAACAGATTCTCAGAACTAATTAGAAGCAATGTTTGAAAAAGCAGTTTGACCACAGCATAACCCCATAGTTACACAAACTCCCTTTCTTGCCTCTTGCATTCCAGCATTAGTATTACAGAACCACAGAAGGGTTTGTGGTGGAAGGGACCTCAAAGCCCATCCAGTCCCACCCCTGCCCTGGGCAGGGACACCTCCCCCTGGCTCAGGGGCTCCAACCCCCATCCAACCTGGCCTTGAACCCCTCCAGGGATGAGGCAGCCACAGCTTCCTTGGCCTCCCCACCCGCATCCTGAAGAATTTCTTCCCCATATCTACATGTTGTGCTTTCTAAAGCAACCAAAAGTGGAATCCCTCTTAAAAAACACAAGACTCCAAACACTTGGGTGTTATTTTTAACCGCAGTTTATTTACTTACATGTAGACACTGGAGTACGCGTAGCTGTTAGAAAACAGTACTAAAACTTGAAAATTATTCTAAGACTGTCAGGGATTTTGTTTGAGGGTGAAGGAAGGCTGAAGTGATCAGCAAAGACTACTCAGTGCTGCCAGCCAGCCTGTGAAATCCTAAATTTGGACAACTTAAACAAAACGAAAACCATGCTAATTACAAAAACTTACCATGCAGCTCCTTGCAGGGGTCACAGTTACTCTTTGGAGGTCCAACAATACCATTTTTAAGTGTTACTCAGCAGAAGTAGCTGGCAATAGGGCAAGTGCTAAAAACGCAAAATTCACAGAGGGTACAGAGTTTGGAGATTATTCCAAAAGGTGCAGGAAAAAAATGTAAACAAGTCTTTGCAGTGGGCTAGGAACAACACTCAAGTAGGGGACGACTCCTCAGCCTGCATATTTAGGATCCCTCTTCAAACAGTCCAGGATGCACATTTGAGCCCCAGCTGAATTTTTAACATTGCAAATAGAAAACTAACAGCAGCGCAGTGCAGTTTTGCCTGCTATCGAGTGCTCTGTTCGCAAGCCTCAACAGAACATGCAGGAATGGAGCTGTAACTTGAAAAGTTACACAGGTTAAAACCTGACCTCCATGTTCAGAGCTGCAGCACAGCAGTACGGTGCATAAAAAATGCGGCTCCAGCTTCTGTGGGTTTCCAGTGCCAGTAAAGAACTCCTCAAGCTCCTACCATGCGTGGAAATGATCTTCTACCAGTTTCTGCTGCAAAGCCCTGCTCTTTGGGAAGAAGCTGCCTCCAGCTGACACTCTTGCATCTGTAATAAACTCAGCTTTTCACACTGACTTCCCTCCAAGTCTATGTTCGTTCATTCACTGATGCTTCACTGGGCTGCAGCCTCTCCTGTGACTCATTCTAAACATGAGTTTAGTGCCTTCTTCTGGGCTGGAAGCATTCCAGAACCCTACTTCCCGTGAGTGAACTGGTCTAAAAACATCTTAAAACCCACCATCCCTGAACGATGGAAATACATCTTGAAATACACCTCGGCGTTTGTCTCCCCCAGCTCCCTCTGATGTGGAAAACTCCAATTCCCCAAAGAATAAAGCTTTTTGGCACAGATGTGATCGGGAGGGAACTGCTTACCATTGGCGGTGCGGACACCCAACTGTGTGGGAACTGGACTTTAAGAATATACTGCACAGTGCAAAATACAATGGGTTAAAGGTGGGTGTCGGGTACCGATACGTGATGAGCGGTGGCTCCGTTTGACTTGGCAACTTTTAGAGCATGCGCTTATCTGCAACAAACCGAATTACTGTAAAAAAGCTTTAGAGTTCATCTCAAAAGGGTAAAATTAACAAACTGCTATGAATTCTTTGCATTCAGGGCTGCAAAACAAAGACACATATTACTTAAATCAGTTTTATTTAAGAATTTCCTACAGTGACAAATCTTATAAAAAGCATCCAAACACGAAACTGCAGCAAACAGCATTCTTATGGATATCTTACAGACAGTGAACTTCCACCCTGAGGAGGCACACTGAGCTCGCCGGTGATCTCTGCAAAGCACGCCACAAGCTCAATGTTCTCATCACAACCCCCACCATCTTCGATTCACATTGCCACACTTACAGATCATAAACAGAAAAGAACACACACCATACAGCATTCACAGCAGTTGACAGAAGGGAAAAAAAATACAAATATTCATTTCACATAGCACATTCAACTACTTGGTAACTAGGTATAAAACCCACTTTAAGTCTTTCCACATGTGGATGTCCTTCGAATGCAATAAACACTCGTACTTTATTTGCTATCATTGCTCTCCGCACACTCTCTCACCAAAGCCACAGGATTGAGAGACATCTCGCCAAGTAAAATAAAATCCCATAATGCACCACCAGGTCTCTGCATGCGCTCGCTCCTTTTTCTCGCACATACCAGCCCTCTCATGCCTCGGCACCACCAGCAATCCCACACAAGGTTTCAAAAGTTCAAACAGCCTTCTGGT
This sequence comes from Phaenicophaeus curvirostris, assembly GCF_032191515.1. Lineage (NCBI taxonomy): Eukaryota > Metazoa > Chordata > Aves > Cuculiformes > Cuculidae > Phaenicophaeus > Phaenicophaeus curvirostris. Next base: position 4,855,518 of record NC_091413.1, on the reverse strand, counting down.
TCCATCTCACAGCCTTGCGTTCACAGCGTTGATACGACTCCATGAAATAAAGAGTAGCGGATAAAAATGGAACACCCACCGTCTAAGACGCAGCGTATGCAGTGTGATGAAGTATTCTTGGATGAGAAAGCATGTAGACAGAAGTATTCCTAAGGCAGAATATTTACAGCACTGCTTTCAATGAAGTGCTTCTTCCATACACATTTGAAATGAGATGAACTGCGGAGATTAAATGAAGCCTTCGTATCGTACTTTAGTATGGAGGGGAGACAGTGTTAAAAAAAAACACAAACAGAACAAAAACGACACTGTGTTCTCCAACTGGGGCGCTTGGAGAGTCTTATGGTGGGACCAAATTAAAAACAAGAGGGAGAGAATGCTGTTTCTGACCAATGGTTTCCATTTTGAACATGCAAAGAATTCAGGTAGGTAGGAAACAAAGGATAAAGTATTACAGAAGAAACCCTACTGACTGTAGTGTTAGTTTACCTATTGGGCAAACAGCAGTCCGCTTCCAAACATTCCGTATCCCAACAAGATATGTAACAAAACCTAGAAAATTCCTTTTACCTTTCTTCTCTTTTTCATTTTTTTCTTTTTTTAAAAAACAGGAAATGTCAAAAATACTGCTGCATATACTGCACACCGAACAAACCGATCTGGAAAACTTTAGTATATAGGTAATTTACAGATACTTACCAGGAGTTAGAAAAATCTGATCTCCCACCACAGAGTCAGTATCAGAGCCCACTGCGTCTACATTCCCCAGCCTGATGACTTGGAATCCATGCTTGAACCAAAGCCTCCGTTAAACCCACTGCTGGAGCCAGCGTTGGAGGCCGAACCCCAGCTTATCGCTGCCCCCGAGTTGGAGCCCCCGTAGGAGTTGTTTCCTGAGCTAAAGCCCTGGTTCTGCTCCCGCTGCATGTTGCCCTGCGGCTGGTTGTTCCCCGAGGGCCCTGACTGGTTCTGCTGACTGGCCAGCATGCCCATCATCCCCCAGCTGCTCTGCAGCGCTGCCTGCGCCGCTGCCATCATGGCAGGGTTGATGCTAAAGGCTCCGAAGTTCATGCCCCCTCCCATGTTACTGCCCTGGTTGTTCCCCAGTCCTCCCCCGCCTCCTCTGCTGTTGCCAAACCCCCCCTGGTTCCCAAAGCCTCCCGGATTACCACCAAATCTTCCACCTCTCTCTAACTGCCTATTGCTATTGTGCTTAGGTTCAGCATTGGATATATGTACGCTGATTCCTTTAATGATCAAGTCCTCTCCACAAAGAGACTGGGCAACCTATAAGAAATAAGGGATGGATTAAATAAAGAAGTCTGACATAACTTGAATTTTAGTAGTACAAGACAAACAATTCCTGCATGATTCTGAGCAGATATTTAACCTGCAAAGGAAGCATATGCATATTCTGAATTCAGTTTGAAGCGTTTTTCCCTTTGCGTTCACTACACTAACCACAGCACTAAACCCGTGTGTACAAGAGCTTCCGGGAAGTGTGACCTCAGACAACTCAGTTAATCAAGTCGAGCCAATGTCACTGGGATTCTCAGGCCAGTGAACAACTAAGCATTCCATGTGTAGTTCCAGAAATAATTTATTAAGCTACTGAAACACACGCTTTCTAAAATATGGAGTTGAGGTATTTTAAGACTTACCTGATCATCTGCAAATGTAACAAAAGCAAAAGCTCGGAAGGGTTTAGGAATGAAGACATCTACCACTTCTCCATACTGGGCAAAGAACTGTCGGAGCTCATCTGCTGTCATGTCCTCAGTGCAGCGCCCAACAAACACTTTTCTGCTACGCAAAGGTTCATCGGGACTTTGCTGGAGAGAATCGGAGAGAGAAACATAAAAGACAAAAATCACAACTGTCCTTGAGAATTGAGCTCATTCTGATCTTCCCTAGGATATTAATTCTGTCTGCTTTATTCTCCATTCATTCACGCAGCAGACAAGTCAAGCAGGTACTGCTGGACATTAAACCACAGAATTTTCAGATTTCCAGCTGTATTGAACTCCCCAACATACCCATCTTCCCAACACTTCCTGCTCACCCACCTCCTCCCCGTTTTTCCCTCCTTGCTCTCACTTGTCCCACAGACCGAAAAGCCACGTCCAGGAGTGGATCATCACTCTGTTCAACTGCTCCCCTAACGCAGCTGCTGAAGAAGCGCACTTCATGCATCTGGCGAAAGTAAAACCAGTAATAAATACAGAAGTACCTTAGAATTAGGAAGTTTACAGTCACACCATCGTCCGTCTATCATGTGCCGCTGAGACATGACTTTCACCTGGGTTTCATAATCCGTAAACCGAACAAAACCAAAACCTTTTGAGTGGCCAGTTTTGATATCCTTCTTCACCTAAAACAAGAAAAAAAAATTAGACTTTTGACAAGTGTTTATTATCTCACTGTACATGCAAATTAGCCTAATATTACATAGTCAAAGCAGGGGCCTGTGACACCTACAGATTAAAATCATTCGCCTGCCTTGAGGCCAAGCGTAACCAAACTGGGATAGAACTATTTTGTGAAGTTCTGTTTTGAGAGTTTGTCAGTCCAATGAACGCTCCTGCCACAGTAACCTCCAATTCCTTAACACACACATACTCAGCTACAGCAACCAGTAATGGCAATATCAATGAGAAAGCTCTTACAAACATTGTACATTGTATTCTGCATGAATTACCACTCCCAAATATTTCTGTTCCGTCTGTACCTACACAAGCCTGCAGCTACAAAGCTCATGGAATGAAATGCAGCCTAGGAAGAGACACGGCTTCAGATCTTGGAGTTTATACAGCTGACTGCTGGCTTTGTCACAAGACCAATTTCTACCTAATGCCCCTCTTTACTACAGCTGCGAAAGGATTTTACCTGCACCATCAGAACTTCTCCAAACGTACTGAAATATTCCTTCAAGTCTTGTTCAGTGGTCTTCCAGGGAAGACCCAGGACTATTAAATCCGAAGTCTTCTGTACTGCTCGTTTCACTTTCACAGCTGATGATGCATCCGTTTCATCCATTTTTCTCTTATTGTCTGAGAATAAAGAAGTATGTTAGAAGTCATCCTCCCCTCTGGAAACTCCTTCCACTGTAAACCGCACAGCATAAAATCACGTACTACAAAGAGAAAAAGTACAGACAGCAACAGACACGCCAGCTGCTGGGAGCTCGTTACAGTACATGTATCTGACTGCCTACACGTAAAGGGAGAGGAGAAACAACAGTCTGTCCTTGAATCCTTCTCCAAAATGCAGTATGACTGAGTTAGTTGTGCATTAGTTTGCTGAAGTACTATCTAATAACATAAGAATGTGGAGAAGACAGGAATTCTTAACAATATTCTGTCAGCAATTTACTTCCTTCCCTTTTTTGGGGGGGGTTGTGGGTGGTCAGGCTCCTCTTTTCCTAAATGAAGGAGCAGTTCAGGGAACTGGGGTTGTTTAGCCTGGAGAAAAGGAGACTGAGGGGAGACCTTATCACTGTCTACAACCGCCTGAAAGGAGGTCATAGCGAGGTGGGTGCTGGTCTCTTCTGCCAAGTGACACGTGATAGGAAGAGAGGAACTGGCCTCAAGTTGTGCCAGAGGTTTATATTGGACATTTGGAAAAATTTCTTCACCGAAAAGGTTCTCAGGCAATAGAAGAGCTGCCCAATGAGGTGGTGGAGTCACCATCCCTGGAGGGGTTTAAAATCACAGAATCATCAAATCACTAGACTGGAAAAGACCATTGAGATCATCATGCCCAACCGTACCCATCCACTACTAAATAATACCCCTAGACACTTCATCTACCTGTCTTTTAAAGACACCTCCAGGGAAAAGATGGTTGCATGAGGCGCTAAGGGATATGGTTCAGTAGCAGACGGGTATGGTTGGACTCAATGACCTCAAAGCTCTTTCTCAACCTAGTGATTCTATGATTCTATGACATACACACAGGTATAAATACACATCTACTTCTCGTATCAGATCAGCGGTTACCCACAGGCACCTCCTGACCAAAAAGCCGAGCTCGTAGGGCAGGAACAGCCCCGCACCTTTGGGGTAGTTGACCACGTAGACGAGGTTTCCCCAGCCGGCCTCGGGCGCGTGCAGGATGCCCTCCACGAGCCGCACGCCCCGCATGCACTGGGACACGGGGTTCCTGTAGCGCAGCCCGCAGGCCCCGGGGAACTGCGCCGTGACGGTGGAGAGCAGCACGGTGCCGTCGTCCTCCGACGGGATCTCGATGGGCTCATCGTTCTCATCCTCCGTCACGCGGATGTACTCCGACATCTCGGCGGGTCCTGCCGGGGGGGAGGCCAAGCGGGGGTCACTGACCGCTCCCTCTCTGCTCCGTGACACCCGCTCCGTCCCCCCTCCCCCGGTGGGAATGGTTCGCCCCACCGCCCCCTAGGCCTGCCGCCCCCGGCCCGAGCGCGGCCCGCTCACCGGCCAGGGGAGGAAGCGGCGCCTCCGCGAGCCCCTCGCCGCCTCCGCGAGCCCCTCGGAGCCACCGGAATCCCCCTCGGCGCCGCCGCGACCCCTTCAGCGGCCCCGGAAACCCCCGAGCCCCTCAGCGCCGCCGCCGCGCTCCGCCGCCGCCGCACAAAATGGCGGCCGCGACCCCCTCAGAGGCCGCGCCGGGCGGGCCGAACCATTCTCACTGTCGGGGGGGGTTCTAGTGAGGGCAGCGCGTCCCGCCGCACTTCCCTCTCACCTGCGCGTCCCTCCCCCCCCCAAATCCAACGCTGAGCCAGGCTGGGCCGGGTGGGCGGGGGCGGCAGCAGGCGGGGGCCCCCACTCCTCGTCCCGCTCCCCCCCGCGGCGGCGCCGTGGTACCGCCCGGGCCGCGCGTGCGCGAGGGGAGCGCGGGAGCAGGCGGGGCGGGGCCAGAGCAGGGAGGGCGGGAGTGAGGGGCGAGGGGCGGGGTGCGTGGGGCTGAGCCTGCACCTAAGGAGTTGTGTTCCGTGGGAGATCGGCAGCGTGAGCCGCTGGGAACAGGGCTGGTTTCTTTCGCGAACTGCCTCCTCAGACGCTGTTACATGGAATCATAAAATAGTTTGGGTTGGAAGGGACCTTAAAGCCCATCCAGTCCCACCCCTGCCCTGGGCAGGGACACCTCCCACCGGATCAGGGACTCCAAGCCCCATCCAACCTGGCCTGGAACCCCTCCAGGGATGGGGCAGCCACCACTTCCAGAGGCAACCTACTCCAGGGCCCCTTCCACTGTCATAGGGAAGAAATTCCTCCTTATGTCCAGTCTAAATCTGCCCCTCTCCAGTTTATCCCCGTTGCCCCCAGTCCTACCACCACAAGCCTTTGTGAACAGTCCCTCCCCAGCTTCCTTGTAGCCCCTTCAGGTACTGGAAGGTCACTCTAAGGTCTCCTTGGAGCCTTCTCTTCTCCAGGCTGAACAGCCCCAACTCTCTCAGCCTGTCCTCTCATGGAAGGTTCTCCAGCCCTCGGATCATCCTTGTAGCCTCCTCTGGACCCGCTCCAACAGCTCCATCTCCTCCTTATGCAGAGGATTCCAGAACCGGACACAACACTCCAGGTGAGGTCTCTCCAGAGAGGAACAGAGGGGCACAATCCCCTCCCTGGCCCTGCTGCCCACGCTGCTTTGGATGCAGCCCAGGACACGGTTGGTTTCTGGGCTGTGAGCGCACGTTACTGGCTCCTGTTGAGCTTCTCCTCGCCCAGCACCCCAAGTCCTTCTCCTCAGGGCAGCTCTCAACCACATCATCCCCCATCCTGTATTGAAACACTATGGTTCATGCTGAAGAGATGTCTTCTTCTCTAATAGCCTGTTTGCAGTCTCTCCCCATCTCAAACACAAGGTTAGTCAGGGAGGTGGCTCTAAAGCTTTAAATTAGCAGAGATTTGGCTGTTGTCAAGTTTATAATAACATTAAAATTAGTCCTCGTGAGACAGGAAGTAGTTACTATTACAAAAAAATGGAACAATTTTTATTTAATCTGAAGTGGAACTAAGTTTCATCTAAGTAATTGTGTTTTTTGAAAGTTAGAATGTCCCTCTGAGAGCACGGTTTCCTTCGGTGTTCTTCCAGACACTGTTACGTTCAGTATGGTCTGTGGTGAACAGATGTGTCTTCTCTAATCGCCTCTGTGGTCTTTCCCTACTTCAAATGCAGGATCAGGCAGAGAGCTGGCGCCAAAGCTCCAAATTAGCAGAGATTTGGCTGCTGTGAGGTTCATAATAGCATTAAAATTAGTCCTTGTGATACGAGAAGCAGTTGCTATTACAAAAAGTGAAATATTTTTTATTTAAGCTAAGGTAAAGTTCACCTAAGTAGTTGTGTTTTTTGAAAGTTAGGCAGAATGTCCTCTCTGAGAGCGTGGGTATTTTTTCAGTGTTTTTTCCAGACACTGTTACATCTTGTGTTCAGTATGGTCTGTGCTGAACAGATGAGGGATCTCCACCAGGGAAAATCCTGCTGCAGGTGGTGTTAGGTGTGCCAAAAGCTCTCATGGTGGGACAGCAGGAGGCACCATATGCACTTCAAGTTGCCCTTTTCATAGAAGATAACGTGAGCAATGCCAGGTATGGCAATCACTGCGGTATCGAAGCATCAGCCTGAAGTATCCCTGCTTCAGGTTATCTGTAACACTAGTGCAGGAGGAAAACGCTCTTGCCAAGAGACGTGAATGAGTGATACAGGCTGAGGCATGTTGCCACTTGAATAGCATCATTCTGTGCTTGTTAGGAAAGGTTGATCCCACATGCTTCTGTCTGCATATCTCCTGCAGGCATTCCCTGAGGAGTTTGGGAATAACTAGGTTAACGAGGCTGACTAACGCAGGCAGCTTCATGGCATCCTGGATATCATATTGAGTGTCTTAGTCTGACACGTTCCCCCGGCCCAGGTTACTGGTTTGTCACACCACCCATGGCTTCACTAATTTTTTCTGATGTTTGGGGTTTTGGGGCCCCTCTCCACCATTCGCTACCCTGCTTGGACCTTTTATAAAACAATTGTGTAGGATTGCTAGAAGGTAGAAAAAAAGCTGGTAGTTCTAGTCCTGTCCTTTAACACCTAGTTAGTATTTGCATGGCTTAGTCTTCCCTAGACCAAATCTACCCTTTCTTAGTGGAAAAAATTCATTATTAATTCTCATTATACAGTGTTTTAAACTTTTGAACTTCAAAGCCATTATGGCTAAGGGACACTCACATTCTTGCTGCCGCTCTCCAAAAAAATATATATGCAGAAGAGCCCATCTATGTATGTTTTCCTGAACTGCAGCCATGGGAAGGATGGCTAGCTAGGTTAGGCTATCGTGCCAAGCCTTCTCTGCTCAGGTACCTGACACAAGTCTGCGTGCAAAAGAGCCACGCCGAGAAGAAAAACAATGTTGGCAGGAACGTGGTGTTTTCCATCTGGTCTGCTTCCTTTTGTAAGGTTAATAATTTGCTTTCAGTAGCATAGCCCACTAGATAAACACTCCATTTTTTAATTTTGCAGTGATAATACTATAAAGCTGTAAATTAGTAGCTGTTCTACAGTTTTAATCAATAATTTTCTATCTGGATAATTGCCATTCCACATCTCCATGTTATTTTAGCCTGATACTTTAATAATAGGCTTATCTGGTCCATCAATCACAGTCACATTAGTTGCAAGCCACACCAGACATCTGTAACACGATCAGGTCTCATTACAAGGTATATATGAACTGAAAGCCACATAGGTTTGTTGTCACAGAGAAAAGTGCACTGCAAAGCTCTAACCAGCTCACCTCTGCGACTTAATTTAGAGTGGACTGGACCATGCTTTTACAGGGAAAATAATTCTGCCTTCTTCCCCCTCCTTTCTCCTCATCTGTTCCCCTGTGACACTCATCCAGTCCACGCATGCACCGTGTTCCCAGTGCCCATTCAGCTTCACCGTCATCGAATCATAGAATCACCAGGTTGGAAGAGACCCACTGGATCATTGAGTCCAACCATTCCTATCCTTGCACTGCTCTTGTAAGAAGTAGTAAAAATAAGTCTTGTTAGTAAGAAAAGATGACCCTACTGCTAGGAAAGGCTGAGACTCCCACTTAAGATTTATTCAGTTGCAAAAATTGGCTCCCAGCACCACTGAAACCCAGCCCATCCGTGCCCATATAACTTTAGTCTCAGCCTTATCATTTAATTTCTGAGAGGATCTGACTAGACACAGGGTAACAAGATAAGCTAATGCTCTGTGTAGGCGTTCCCCTGGAATTCCTCCATTTCCTAGTCATCCACAACACGCACCCAAACCCAGTTCTGGTGTTGCCAAGTCAGCAGTGAGGCAGTCAGCGTTGTTTGAACACGCTGTGGGGACCGAGTGGTAATTGCAGCATGTCAACATTACTTGCTGCACTGTTTCAAGTCAAAGCTTTAGTTTAGCAATCACGCTATTTGAAGAGGGTGTCGTGGCACTCGACCAGAGTGACCTCTATCTCACAAAGCCTCTGGTGGTTATTTCACTAATGAGCGGCACAAGCATCAACCCTGAACTAGAATTCATGCAGGTAAAAGCTTGGAGAGCGCAATGATGCTGCTTACTGGCTGTAAAAGAGACTGGGAAAGAAGGGCAGTTATTCACAACAGAGACTTCTTCCCCACGAGCTCGCTCCTTAGCTTTGGCAGCAAACAAGCTTAGAACTAAACAAACGTTACTGTTCATTTTCTGTAAGATCTGGGATTCTTGCTGTGCCTTCCTTCTGTTACTTTGCATTATGGCTAGATTTAAGCTAAGCAATTAACACTAGTATTGCTCTTGAAGTAAGTACACCAGTGGGCATATGGCTACTTAATTCACCAGTTCCCTCCCACTGGCAGTTTGGAGTGCCCATGGGTGCCGACAAATGCGATACTGTGGTACTAGCCATCATGTGTATTGACTTAAGGGAGCCCGCAGGCACAAAACAAACTGCAATACAATAACTGTTTGCTGCTCTAGGTTAAGTGTGCTCATGGGTACATGCAAACTCAGTGTAACGATCAGCTGTTCACCCTTCCAGAAGCGCTCGGGATGAAAAACAACATCTACAGGCATCTAAAATAACTGTGTGATAAAAAACCCTGCACGACAGTGGGTATTCACGCACATAGAGTGCTCAGGCCTGTTTCCGATCATGGTTAGAGCAGTAAAATCAGGAAGATTTAATGAACAATGGCACGTTAATGTAGTCAGGATCCTTTCGCTCACTGTTACTCAGTGGAAGTCTTTCCCCGGCCCCCCACATCAAATTTCTCCTGCTTTATTTTGAGCATGAGGAGGATGATCAGAATTTCCCCTCTTTAGACGTGAAACATTTCTCTGCAGAAAAGTCAGAGAAACACAGAAACATTAGATCTCTATGTTTGTTCTCATTCTAAATACATTTAGCAAGACAACAAAAACCACCTGCTGTTACTGTGCCCTTAAGTAGTTTGTGTCCTTTCCATCTGTCTTACTCTACTCTTTCACACCTAAGCCAAATCTTCTCTACCACATGTATCAAATAAAGCCCTTCTTGAAACCAGTTGCCTGAGGGAGTAAAGACACCCTTCAGTTTATTTCTTTCTCTTAGTAATTTCAAGCCATTTGTGCCTCCACTTAAATAGATGCCATTATCATAGAAAAGGAGGCACTCTTCCCTGGAGGGAACAAGATCAGCATTATTTCTTTTTTTCCCAGCTATAATAAAAAAAACCAACCAAAATCCATTCACACACAATAAAAGTAGCATTTTTACAATGCTTACTTTTCCCCCATTTTCTTTGAAGAGCTTTCACTACAAACATAGGGAAGTTTGCAGTCAGTACTTCCTCTTCTCCCCATAAAAACCAATCACAGATAGAGCTTCCCATACTCAAGCAAGTTATCAACATAAAGATTCACTAACACCTAGCAGCCTACAAACAGCTACTACAGAAGAGCTTCCTTCAAACAAAATAAAAAGCTTCCACCCATGTAAAGTACTTGGAAAGATCACTTAGTGTGTAGTTCACACAGCGACACTCCTCCTAATCCTCTCAGTTAAAACAGCATTTAAACCATCATTGTAACACCTAAAATATTTCAGGCCCTTTTCCCATGATCCTATAAAGCCACAATTTCAATTACCTCATTTTTAATCCACCTGGGATGGTTTAATCCTGTTTCTTAAAGGGGCAGAGTTTCCCTGTTCCTTTTGGTTCAGGTTTTTATTTACTTTACTCTTCCAAAACTGATTAGAATGGTTTTGTTTATCTTTCCGCATGCACAAGTGAAGTCAGATGTTTTACATGCTGGGCTCTTGTGAGGACCTGGAAGGGCTCAGAGCACATCAGTCTGAGTCCTTTCAGTCCTAGTAGGTGTTCTGAATAAATCTTTGACTATATTTCCCTAACTGGTACACTGCAAAGGCTCACTGCTGCTATTTGTTTTACCACCAGACAGATGCTGAGTGTTAGAGGGACAAGAAACAATCAGAATAGGCAATTAACTTGGCCAATTAGATGGTGTCTTTGAAACAACTGGGGTCAGCCACCCAGGTGAGGTAGTGTCCTGCCTGCTGCTCAACAAACCCAGCCCCAACATACAAAGGGATCAGCTGGGGCAGGAGCTCTGTTGAGGATGGAAAGTGTTGTGGTGAAGCTGGAAACCCATCATGAGTGACCTAAAGTCCCTTTTGGCCTCTGCAGGTGTTGCTGGTAATTGGGTGCTGACTAGTGCCTTTGTTTCTGAGCTGTGAACCAGGGTTCAGACCACAACGGCGTGTAGTGTGGGACATCCCCACCCTCTTGTTTGATTGATACCTGTGGGAACTGTTGAATGTTTGCATCTCGTTCACAGAGAATGCAAAATTAACTTCATTCTGTTTTGTTTGGCAGAGTCACATCAAACTATCTGCAAGTCGCCTTCCTTGCCTTTCTGGACCATCCACAGCAGAGCCTGGGAAGAACTTCTGCCTGGGATTCTCAGAGGTATCTAGTTAGTTCCCAGAACTCAGTTCCTGGTGAAGATGTGCCAGGCATCTTCTAAGGGGATTTGTTGCCTCCTATAAGGTGCTGGAGCTGGGATTCAGAGACGTTTTGCTAGATTGTGTAGTGGCTCCTAGCACAGAGGTGCGTGAACTTCTGTCTGCACAGGTTGCCATAAACCAAAGGACAAAGCCCACAGATTAGAACAGTGCTAGAGCACTAGCTTTGACCCTGTAATGTTGCAAGTGTTTGTGTCCGATGCATCCTAAATATCAAATAGTAATATTAGTATTTACACTGGAGTCTGGACATCGACTCCTTCAAAGGCAAAGCTACAGGTGGCTTGGGTAGGATGTGGCAGCTGTTCTTGTAAGAACTGGAATAGTGTGAAGGACAACTTTAGCAGGATATATGCTGTTGGGTTTTCCTACTTTGTTTCTTGCTTTTTCTTTAAGGAGTGGGTGGGCAGGCAGTTTGAGGTAGTTTTTTGCTGGTTTTGAACACTGCTCACTGAAGCTGGAGCTCAAGTGTAAGACGAAGATGGTTTTCAAAATGGTTAGGTTTTACTGCCTGGTGATATTTTTTCAAAGCACATTTACCGAAGATTTATGTAAAATCTATCTTTTGTCTACTTAAAATATGTCAAATGGATGTACAGGGCAAAATTTAATGCATATGGGTTTTCATTATTTTAAATCATTTGCAATATAAATGATTTACCATGACATCAGACATTTGTTCTTTGGCTGTCCACCATAAATTGAGGCCCACCCAAATTTCCAGTCTTAGCTACGTTTCTGCATTCCCTCCCCCAGTATCTATCATCTCAGTTCTGTGATTCTTCATGTAAATGACTTTCAGCTAGGAAAGGAAGAGAACACATAATTTGCCTTAATACAGGTAATTTTGAAAGAGGAGCAGGACCTTTACATGAGAAATAGTTGACGGCAGTGGAAAGGGGAGAGCTAATGCTCATAGAACAGAAAGTTATTCTTGATGAGAGTAGTGAGAGCTACTGATCAACCAGATGTGACCAAATGGACTTTTTGTGCAGTTGAAACTGCCAGAGGTGATAGAAGTCTATCTTTCTCTTTCTGAATTTGTTCATGTCTTTTTAGTGCCCTTACATTAATAAAGCAATTCATCCAACTCTGGCCAGTTAACGTTGTAGGCAACCGTTTGGAAAACTGAGCTATTGTGGTAAGCCAGTTTCCCCAAGGTCATTCTGGAAGTCCATAGTGAAAAACTGGTAACCTGTGACTCCCAGAATTATGCTTTCATGGCAGACCTTCTCCTAACAGCTATAGAAATCCTGAAACACTCAGTCTTTGAAAGACCTTGTGGAAATTACATGCATTATCATGTTGTCCTATGACAGTGGGATACAGATCTTTGGACCCATCAATAGCCGATATTTGAAGCCTTCTCATCTCAGCAGTTACTGAAAACTTGCTTGCAGTAGCTCTTCAGTGTCCTATACTGCAAGAATGAAACACCTGAATTCAGCCCACGGATGAGTTGCTTCAAATCCTACTTGTCACCCGGCTCTGCTGAGAGTCTCGTTTTTACTCAGGAACTTGAATTTCAACAGTAAAGTCTGAACCAAACATTGTATTTTTGCAAACTTTCCCCACCCACACCACAAGCCTTGTCATAACTCCCTTCCAGCTCTGTCGCGGGATTTTGCTGTGTTCACAATTTCATGCATTACTGCTCTTGCATGGAGTTTTAAAAAGATAGTCCAAATTTGACCTGCCTAAAGATTTGTAGCAATTCTGAGCAATATCATAAACTCCAGCAACATCCTAAGGGGAAATCTTCCTTCCAACGTCCAGGCTGTCTGCTCTGCCCAATCCTACAGCTACAAGTGTGCCTGATCGTGCCTGTTTATCCATTTGTTGTCTTTCCCACAGTGCTCGTCCTAAACCAAACAGCAGCTCTGCCAACTATCTGAATCCTGAAATCGGAGGAGCGTTAGATGATGTGGTGGACCTGCATGTGCTTGCCCTCATTCCAGCTTCTAGTGGCTCTACTGTGATGAGATCCAATTGAGGAAATCTCAGTGTAGCTCTGATTTATGAATACAAGCACAGAGGAGAGCTGAAGCTTTTAGTACCTTGGGAAGTAGTTAGGAATTAAGGCCAAAGAAAGGACAGTCAAGTCAATTACATCCTAAAAAAGAAAACGTAAGTGCAAGTCCTGGCTACTGAACTGCTTCTGGGCTGGCAGATGTTCATAGTTCTCTTGGCAGACACTGCAGAAGGTTAATGGGACCATTTAGAGCCCCTCCCTGACACAGGGGCCTCAGTTTTACAGGTTTGAAGGAGGCCTGGCTGGGCTGGATATTTCAGCATCTTTCCCGAAATGAAGTTTGGGAATGCATTAATGTTTTTGATATCTCTGCTGATCTTTTGTAAGGAATCTCCACTGAACCCAGCACTTCATCCCAGATGTGGCTGAGGGAAGAAAATCTTATACGAAGTGCAAGGCTGACACCTGGAGGGAACTGCTGAGATGCAGCTAGGGGAGCAGAACAGGGATTCTGCGCCACACAGCTCGGGTTGGGAAAGCTCAGAGTGGGTGGCAAGATCCCAGGTTTTGGAACGGTACATTTCTAGTGAAGATATTCTTCTCTCTCCCCTTTTCCAACAGTAAAGAAAAATCCCAATTTTCTATTTTGGAGTGGAGAAGAACATGGAAGCAAACACTATGTCATCTAGTTATTCTCTTATCTTGCTCAATAAGCTGCTAAAAGTAACGCAAGGCTTTTTTTTTTCAGTTAGTTGGTTTCAGATATTGGAATTCCTGCATATCAGACTTCCTGCTGCTTCTCCATTTGGGTCGTCCTGTGCCGTTTCTGGAGTACAGACTTGCAGGGCAATTCCTACTGTCAGCGCTGCAGCTGGAAGACTTGGCATTACATACAACTTGTTCTGTTCACATCTGGCTCTGCCAGCACCCACGGCTTTTCTTGAAGCTGATCCTAATCAAGGAATGCAAGGCAGTTTCTGGGACAAAGCCTTGGTGCTTCTGGAAGTTTGCTTTCCAGCCTGGCAATCACCCATTCATTGCACTTACTCAAACCCTTTCAGTAATTTCCCTGCTCTGCCAGGAACCATCTCAGTATTTGTGAATGCTGGTTTTTGCTTGTTCTAATTTTAGAATATGTTAATAACTGAGTTATTTACTGTGCTGGCATTACCATACACTTAATATCTCACGAACTCAAAGATTATATGTCCATTACATCTACTTAATTCTCTTTGTCATTGCCAGTGTGGTTCCAATCATCATAAACTTTGCTTAGCAGTGAATCATTGTTTATGGAAATGGAAGAAAAAATCCCACACAGTTATTTTCAGAACTCTGATATGCAATTCTACTAATCCACTTGCAGCACACCTCCTCGAGTCTCTGTACATCTTCACTTTTGTACCTCAATCCTGATTGACTGCATGTCTGTTCCTTCTAGCCTTCAGACTCCTCAAATATTGCTAATATTCAGCTCATCCCGATGAGCTCACTAAACTGCTTCATACGTTCCCCACCCAGACCATCTTAAGGGCTGTGCCATGAAAAGACTTGCTCCAGTCCAAGGAGTAGAAGAGAGGCATGTTGCCAGCTTCAGTAGCAACACAAGATGTTGGGCATGCTAGAGGTGCTTCTTTTCAACCCAGAGACCTAGGAAGTCTAAAGCCGTCTCTGTGGTTACTGTTTCTACAGTGCTTCTCATTACCCGTGGCGTGGCTCTACAGAGACAGGAATATCTTTCCCCCTCCTCCACCCCAACAACGTTGCCGACGCTGGATTGTCAGTTATGCTGAATTACACTGGCTCACTTGTGGTTATTCAGAGATGTAGGCAAATACCAATTCAAGATCAAGGGTGAACCCTGGCGACTAAACTTGTTTCACTTGTGACTCGTTCCAGACTTAAAACCTGGCTCTCGCTGACATTTTATTAACCCAATTTGTCATCCTCCTAACCCCCATTATCCAACCCAGGCAGATTATTTACTTTGAAAAGATGTGTAGATAGCTTCCATGCGAATCATAAGTAGATCCAGGTGCCGTTCCAGAGGGTGCTATAGCCATGAGATACATGTGCTGGTAAAATAGCTTCTATCCTAGATACTTCAAAACTCCCTGACATTCTACCTGTTCAAATATTGTCTTGATGCTCATTCCTGCAAAGCAGCCTGGTACCAGTATGGTAAAATGCCTAAATACCTTCAAGCCTGTTTGTGGTCCCACAGAGATCAGCAAAGGTAAATTTAAGCATAAACATAACGTTAAGCACATGGTAAAATATACTCTTGCTTTGGAGTTAGAATTGGTGACTACTCCCTCCTAAGCAACTCCTTTTGAGTCTTTGCATTTATCCCCAAATAAAGCACTCAAGTCAAGAATTAGCTTGCTGCTTCCAGAGAATTCGTCATTTCCAGTTTGTGAGCTTGAGGAGAGAAATCCAGGAAGCGCCAATAAATCCACTTTGGCAGCTGCAAAAGGAGTAACCTGTCAGGGTAATGTGACTTAATTTCTCAGAGAAAGATCCTTTTTATAGATGAAATAAAAATGCCAGCAAAGTCAAATAGCAGGAAGCGTCGCACTTAATTGACTCTCAGTAGGACAGAAAGTAAATAAAATAAGGGAAGGTAAATGACGTGGTTCTACATTTAGCAAGGGAAGTAATAACATACACTGAGAATAATAACGCACACTGGGAATCTATGCCAAGCAGCCTGTGTGTGACAAGGGGATGTGTCCCCACGCGAATTTAATGTACACCTTTTCCCTTGGCCAAACCTGGGTGATAGGAATGGTTGGACTCGATGATCCAAGAGGTCTTTTCCAACCTGGTGATTCTATGATTCTATGATGCGGTGAGATTCGCAGAGCTGACGTGAGAGGGCAGGCTTACCCACAGCTACTGGGCAAACCAGTATCCCGAGTCGCAGGGTCAAGGTCTGGAGCTTTGCCCCTTTTCTGAACAAGAGACCCATCCAGGCTTCATCTTTCCTTCCTCAAAGGGCGAGCATTATCCCTTTAAATAAGCACAGAGATCTCAGTCCGAATGGGGAGCAAAACCCAGGCTACCAGCAGCTATGAAACCTCCCTGTAAGAGCCTGCCTGGCTTAGGGGCCGCTGCTACGCTCTGAGGTTAATAATCAGTTTTAATATTCACTTAGGGGGCCGTAAAAAAAGAATGAAAATTTCCTAATTTGAAAATGGACTTGATTGGCAGCTTTATTATCTCTGTAAGGTGTGTGGCATTCCACACAATCAAGTCGGTTTTTTTTATAAAATAATCTCAGTGCTTAAGTTGTACACGCCACTAATTGCATTTTAATAAGTCTCTTTAAAATCTTTCCATATTTTTTAATATCCTAATATTAGATAAGTGATTGCTGGGGACACTGGAGGGCACTGAAGTTTATAGAAAGAAGAACACCATAATGAAGCTTTATTGGGATGGCATCACCAAACAATTGCTGTGATAGCAACACTCCCAAGCTTGGAAAAGTGCCAGACATTCCCCCCTGGAACTGACTCAGACACTAGCCTCCCTGGCTCAGGACTGACGCAGAAAATGGATGCTTTCTGCCTCATAAAATGGCCTCTTTCCAGCTTGGAAATGACTGAGGAACCATCCACTTTGGCTTTGGAAGGGACTTGGGAACTGGTCTTTCTTCATTGAACAATGACTTTAAAACACGCCTTTTGTTTGCTTGATTCTGGCATGAAACTATAAAAGTGTTTGATTTTTATTTTAAATTTGGCCAGAACTAGATAGAAAGAAGAAAGGTTGGTTTGTTTGTTTGGGTTTTTACCAGCTCTAACCTCAATTGTAGAAAGGTTGTGAAAGGCTTCAATGGGAATTTGAAAACCAAGACTCCAAGTAGGATAGATGAACTTTCCATCTCAAATATCAAACTTAGTTAAGATGAGAGAGAATTTGGAAAAGATGTACTGTGGTGCGGAGTTATTGGGTGTCTGCATCTCACACAGGGAGCATGGAGCATTGTGCTAGAATACCAATAGCACTCCAGACTTAATCACTCTAAAATTAAACAAACAAACAAACAAACCAACCACAAAAATCCCCCAAATGACGGTGGGACTGAACTGACAAGCTCCAGATTCAAGCTCCCCATGCTGCAGAGAATTTCAAACTCAGATTCAAGCTGGATCCTGCGTGTGCATCCACAGGTTCGGCTATTGTAGCAGTCACAAGCCAGTGGTGCAAGAAGGTGCCCCACAACATTCCATGTGCAATGTTTTCTGTTGGAAGTCTGCCTTTAGATCCGTGCTGTGCTCCTAATATATTTCAGTTGTGTTTCTCCAAATTATGATTGTTGGGCAGCTAGTGTCACTGGGATAAAGGGACTTTCTTCCCAAAACAGAACGGCAATGCCACATTTTACATGATAGTGCATTTTGTCCTCTGTGATTCATGTATCGGGACCTGAGATCAGACAGTTATTTTGAGAACAACAGTGACTTTAATGTATTGCCCACTCTTACATGTTTCTTTCCTTAAGTCTCATCTTCTGAAATCATACTGTAATAAATCGCGATGTCAGCTTAGGTTTAAAAAATTAAGCTTCTAGCAGTTCACTGTTAATAAAGAAAACCAGAAAAAAGATTATATCTTCTTAAAGATTCAAAACCAAGGAAACAAATACAGAGAATCCCTAATTGATTTTTTTCCCCTTTCAAGTCAAGTCTTTTGGAACCCAACTAGGAGTTTTAATACTTGAAATGGGCGATACCGATTTAAACATCTTGCATTAGTTTGTTTGAAAGTGAGCCATTTTCTGACTAACTGAAGATCTGTTTGTCTGTCCATGTGTTTCTTCTGTACATCATCAGAGAATCCTTGGACTCAGTCCATTGTATCCGTAGGTCTGATCTTATTCTGAATTAAATCCAAAGGAGTTCTGCCACTGACTCCCAGTTAAAAATTAAGCCCAATTTTGCCATATAGCTTGAATATGGGTAGTTTGCCTATTAATACTGAATTTCTTATTACTAGTTGTGTATCCTGGTTTGAAGGTGTATGAGATGCCACTGTGAAGACAAGAGTCTCTGCCATTCACCATGAGATCGAAAAGAGTTGTCAGTTTACAAAATTTCCTGTCTTCCTCTTTTTTTTTTTTTTTTTCTTTTACTTCTGAAAATAAGAGCAGAAGGTCTTGTTTCGCACTGACAGGCTGGGAGGCACATGTTCATCGAACTTCTGCACAGGAAGTAAATGTCCAGGTCATATTTATCCCTTTTCATGTGGTTCTTTTAATCCCCCAGATTGGGTTTCAGAAGAGTTTTACAGTTTCAGTTTTACAAAGCAAACCTTCCTTTAATGTTGGCATTTTAAAGAAAAAGCTTCAGTCAAAACATGTGTGTTTTACATCAGCCAGATGTGACGTTTGGGGGAGCAAGCCACAATGTGGCAGCCAGCTCCGCTGCAAGAGCTGGTGGGGTTGGTGTTGGACATTGAATGGGAGCTACCGGTCCTAAGTTGGAGATCAGCCTCTTGGCTCTCTCATCCAGTGCAGAAAAATAGAATAATAATAATACTAATTAAGAAAAAAGAGTCCCTGAGCAAAATTAAAGATCAGACCACGGGCAGCATTGCTATGACTTGCAGCCCAGCAGCCCACGTGGCCACATTAGAGAGCACAGTCCTGCTGTGTACAGACCCGTACACGCAAAAATATGTTCTTGCCTAGAAATGATGAAGTTAAAGTGAAGTGAAAGGTGTTAAAGGCAGCAAAGGCGTAACAGTATGTCCAGCGCTGCACAGCAGCCAGTGCCTGCCCCGAAAATCAAACGTGTTTTTGCGTAACCTCCATGGAACATCACCGTGCCTGTAACCTCATTTTTGACATTTTAATTGAAAAATCACCGTGCAACGAAGCTCATTCAGAACTCCATCACCTGTGCGCAGGGATTACGGGGCTGTGCCAGGTGGGGCAGCTCAGCTCTCCTTTCTAAAGTGGGGCCAGCTGTGACAGGGCGGGGGCTTTCCTTCTCCTTCAAAAGCCCTTCCTGGCAGCTTTGCCTTAAGCGTGGTTGGAATTTTTGGGAGAGAGGGGGTTTGTTGGTGGTGTCTGTGAGGCTGGGGTCCCCTCAGAGCGGTGGGCAGCTGTGCTTTCCCACTTTTTTCCAACCCCGCAGGCGGCTACTGGTGTCACGGCACAAACAAGCGTCCGTCTTGGGCTGTGTGTGCCTTGCCTCGTGGTCCACGCAGCAGAACCTGGCTTGGTTGCCTACGTGGTGCCACGCTGATGCCTCAGCGTGAGCGGGTGCTGACACAGCCCTGGGAAGTGGTCACAGTGCCCAACCTGGCAATATTCGAGGAGCGTTTGACCAATGCCCTCAGACACAAGGTGGGAATGTTGGTGCTGTGCTGTGCAGGGATGTGAGTTGGACTTGATGGTCCCTTCCCGCTCAGGGAGCTCTGTGATTCCATTTCTCCCCACCACACGCCATTTTGTGTTGTGGCGCCTCAGGGGCTGCTGATGCTCTGGGGCAGGGAAGGCAGAACTGAGGTACAACTGAGGAATTCAAGCCTAAAATTTCATGTTATTGTTCATGGGCTGGAGAAGTGGGGCTGTGTGAACCTCATGGCGTTCAACAAGGGCAAGGGCAAGGTCCTACGCCTGGGTTGGGGCAATCCACAGTTTCAGAACAGGATGGGGGCTGGAGCACCTCACTTACAAGGACAGGCTGAGAGAGTTGAGGTTGTTCAGCCTGGAGAAGAGAAGGCTCCAAGGAGACCTTCTAGTGACCTTCCAGTAGCTGAAGGGGCTACAAGAAAGCTGGGGAGGGACTGTTCACAAAGGCTTGTGGTGATAGGACTGGGGGCAATGGGGATAAACTGGAGGGGGCAGATTTAGACTGGACATAAGGAAGAATTTCTTCACTGTGAGAGCAGTGAGGCCCTGGCACAGGCTACCCCTGGAAGCTGTGGCTGCCCCATCCCTGGAGGGGTTCCAGGCCAGGTTGGATGGGGCTTGGAGCCCCTGATGTAGTGGGAGGTGTCCCTGCTCATGGCAGGGGGTTGGAACTGGATGATCTTTAAGGTCCCTTCCAACCCAAACTATTTTATGATCGTCAGCGTGTGTGGCCTCCAGACCCCTCAGACAGCAGGTACTTTGCTGTCTCCCCACAGGTTTCCTCTCAGCATCCCTTGGCAAGAAGACATGAGGGGCTCACATGGCATCACTTGGGACAACCCGAGGAGATGCGTCTTCCAGAAACACCACTGCCAGTGCCACAGCACCGTTGACAGGGGCTGGGATGGACTCAGAGAGGCTCAGCTGCCATTGGGTGTCCTAGAAGCAGCTTTGCCCCTGCATCAGCAACGGGTGAGTATTTATTTGTTCTATTTCCAAAAAAAATCATCCCCTCCTTAGTGCCTTTTCCTGATCCACAACCTGCAGGGCCAACTTTTTGAACCCTCTGGAAAAAAACAGCCATGTTCTCTCGAGTTGACACCATTAATTTTTCCCTTTAAATTTTGTGTCAGTCCAAGGTCGCTGCCCTCCAGGTCCGAGCTCCCCATTGATCTCCTTGAGGGATATAAATAGGTTTTCAACAGAGTTGCCTGCTTTCCTGACTGTAGCTGGGTATGGATTTTTGTCGTGACTGTGGCTAAATGATTCGGTCAGATGGCTTGCAGTAAATTTGGCAGGGGGTTAATTTAACACCCTGGAGTCTGCATGACGGGATGGAGTGTGTTGTTTCTCTGGGGTGAATTTAAAGTAAGTATATATTATAAGCTATCTTGTACAATATATCTCTTTATAGACTTCTCAAGCACGTTATAAGACTAGCTTATCCCCTTGGGAGGAGCTGGGTTGAGCAGTTTGGGCACTGGGATTACCTGCATGATGCGCTGGGCTGGAGCAACCAGCTGCTCCTTTTCCTGGGAGCAGGTGAAATGCCATAAAGTCAAGGAAACCTGGGTTAATTATACATCTCGACTGGATTCGTATAAACTTTTTGGACTGACCGTGCCAAGGCTGAAGTACCTTTTGTGGTGGAAACAGATTTTGCTTTCAGAGTTGGTTAGATTTGTGTAAGTGTGCTACGCTTTTTTTACTCAACGCATGTGCACCCATTTCTCTTTGCCTGGTAAATGTCTTGATAGATAACACAAAGATATAAACATAAACATATGTGGTTGTGTGTTTTCTTTTGATGTGTAGGAGTATTATTTATCCTTGGCTGTTCCCATTTCAGGTTTTTCCATCTTCTTAATAGACACTTGCTATCAGGTTCTGCCTAGCATTTTTTGAAGGCCCTCTGACAGAAGTTAAGCTGGAGCTGATACAAGTGGCAGACCTTTGTGAAGTTATCTTTTGGAAGAGCCAATTACCAGCAGTTTCCTCTGATATCACTTGTATCTATAGCTCTTTTACCATCCTTGTAAATTCATCCTGAGAATAAGGAACAGCAGGCTAAACGTTTTCCTGACATCATCCTGTTAAACCTAGAGTGTTCGCTGTGGGTAACTGGAGTAACATCTGACCAGATTCTTGGCTGGAGACAACTCTATCAGGTGAAAAACAACCCCAAAAGTGTTTTGATAGGAAATAGCCTAATTGCACAACAAACAGTAACTCCCTTGCTCCTTGTGCGGTGGGATCACAGCCTTAGCGTGACTGACCAATGCAGGATGAGGGGGAAACTGGCTTTCCCTCATGCCTTCCAATCACAAAATTCACATGACTAGGATGAAAGTCTAACAGATGTGGCAGAAGTTTAGGAAATAAAGGGTTAGTCCTGACTTTGCCACACATTCTCTGTGTGACTGGGTCTGGTTTATTCAATTTGCTGTTTGCCTCTCTTTCCTGTGC
Source organism: Phaenicophaeus curvirostris (assembly GCF_032191515.1). Taxonomy (NCBI): domain Eukaryota; kingdom Metazoa; phylum Chordata; class Aves; order Cuculiformes; family Cuculidae; genus Phaenicophaeus; species Phaenicophaeus curvirostris. The sequence goes on along the minus strand of NC_091413.1, from coordinate 4,833,714 downwards.
AACAACCCTATGATGCAAAGAGGTAATAGAAAAAAAATCCATCAGTAGCTGCGAGGCACTTGGCTGCTGTGGTCAGATAAGTACCACAGTGAAGGAAACTCCTGTAAGTATCTATTAAGGACAGCACTTCACAGGGCTATTGCCCCTTCTATCCAAGGTGCATGAAGCATTCCATCAGTGCTACTCATACTCCTTCAATACCCCTGAGAAGCAACGCATTATAAATCCCATTTTACAGATGGGCGAACTGACTGTTCCCCAAGTCCCCGAGTGGTTCAGTGACAGAACTGGGAATTGAACCATTAGACGTTTTCCTCTTCGTGACAGCTCTCTACAATCCCAGGACTCATTTATTTTCCCTATTAAAAAAGAAGTAAACAAGTATTTTCTTTTTGAGACCCACTGAGGATGGGGGATTGGGGAAAAAATGGAAGTAAAATTAAAAATAAAATGACATAAGTCCCCACTGGCCCCTAGTTGTCCAGTCTCCTTTACATTCACACTTCTCTCTGTTATGTTTCCTTGAAGTTGAACCTCCCTGGAGAGGGGAACCTCAGAGTTTCTGGTGCTGGGGAAGAAATGCTTCAAGAAAAAGAAAAATAATTGCAGCTGCAATGTTAAAAATAAGAAGCTAATCAAAGGCAGCCCATGTGGGCGCCACTTTCATCTCTCATCTTCAAAGAGGTGCAAACAAACATTGTCGGCGTGCCAAGTAGCAGCCTCAGCGGCTGATGATCCCATTACTCCTCCAGCGTCCACCCTCCCCTTCCATGCTGCTGAGCCTGTAGGCATGGGACTCCAGGATGGCTGCCAAGGTGGGAACCTCTAGTCACCAGAGGGGAAGCCACATATGGAATTCCTCTGTGGATCCAAATTATTTCATAACAAACATACTTGCGCCCTATAGATGTTCCTTGTACTGTTGCCTTTAGAGCCTTTCTAGTAATAATAATAGCATCTTTCATTCCCTGGCTGAAAAAGCCTCTAGATCAGAGATTTTGTGTGCTGCTTTTGGGGGGTTTTGTTTTCCAAAGATTTGGTTATTTTTAAAAATAATATCCAGGCTCTGATGAAATCCAGATGTAGTTGTTACAGTAGAAGAGTGTGGATTAGTAGTTGAAGGAGTTAAACTACTATAGAAGTTAAAGCTCTTGGGGAATTTGTTAGTACTGGTTCTTCTTGCAGCACTCCTGAGAACTTGCCTTGAAGTAAATGCAGCTAAGGTACTTGTGCCTCAGTTTACCTGAATTTACTTGCCTTGACATAAGCCTGGCTGTACCTACTCACCCTCGTGCAATCAGCTAACTAGCTCTGAACACAAATCAATTAAAGTACCAAAACTTAATATGTGGTAGTCTCATATACACTGCTCCTACTTCCAGAACGGGAGCATTCAAGGAAAACTTGGCTCTTTGTTTATGTTGTATGATGCAGCATGGGATAATCGGTCTTGGTTTAAAAGGCCAAAGGGTGAAGGATGTAAGGGGACTGAACTCTTTTCCCCAATACTGAGATTTTCAGCAGATAAGTGAGAGTGATAAAAGAATTTGTTCTGTTTATGTTCCCTTGCCTTGTTCAGAGCATGAATGAAACATTGCTCATGGACACTGACAGAGAAACTCAGAATCATGGAATGGTTTGGGTTGGAAGGGACCTTAAAGATCATCTAGTTCCATCCCCCCGTGGGCAGGGACACCTCCCACTGGGTCAGGGGCTCAAAGCTCCATCCAAACCTGGCCTTGAACCCCTCCAGGGATGGGGCAGCCACCACTAATCTGGGCAACCTGAGATAAGGATGCAAGAGACCCATTCAACTCCTGGGCTCTACCGCTGCTGTCATGGCAGCTCTTGGGCTACTTCACCAGCTGAAACTCCTTAATTATTTTAGAAAAATTACTTTGAAAACCATAGATTAAAAGAATTGGGTATTATTTCTCAGAACTATACTGCATCTTGATGCTGCCAGAATCTTGGCAGAGAAGATGCCTTTGCCACCTTGTACCTGTCCAGGGCTTTCCTGCTCTGTTAATCTCAGGAGCAGCATTACAGTAGCTGCAAGAACAGTTCACTGGTGCGATCACCCACCCACAGAAGCTCTGTGGCAGCTGCCCTGTGTTTGCGAGGAAAGACTGGGAGATGGAGGGAGGGAATAGAATTGGATCCAGCTCATCATAATGAGGAAAGCCTGTCCTAGCTAGGGAAGGATTCAATTAGGCGGCCGGAGGAATATGGATGATACAGGGAGGGCACCAGGACATCTGGGGCTGCCGCTGCAAGCAAGTGTAAAGGTGCTTTGCATAAGAACAGGATGCAATCATAATGGAAGAGAAATCTGCTCCCAAGTAGCACTGATTCCCCCTCCCCTCTACAGTGCACAACAAGGTACAGATTAGACCATTACACCCAGGGGAAGCCACAGAGTCGCACTCTCTTTTTCATGGACAGTAGCAGGAAATCGGTGGATTGGAACCAAATGAGAAGCTTGACTAAAACCAGATGTGACCCCAGGGAGATCAGAAATGCGGAGATGTTTTTGCTTTGACATATCCGCCAGTGTTGAAGGTGGGGGTAGGCAGAGGGTGGCAGCAGCTGATTAGATGCTGCTGGATTATATCATGCTGGTAACAGGCTGGTTGGGTTGCAACACAAAACTTTAGGAGGCCATCTACTGCTACGTAGTCAAAACCATAAACTAATCCCAAATTTTAGCTGACTTGTCACCTGCTTCAGCAGCAAGACTTTGATCTGGGACCTTCACAGCCATGCTCCTTGAGTTAACCACATCTGTTGGCCACTGCTTCTCTTGTGATCAAGCACTGCTCCCCAAAGGCGCTCTCTGTTTCCATTCAGACTACTTCAAAAAATAATTTGAGTCTGTTTGGGTAGGGAAACAGGCAAAAAATAAAACGTAGAACTGTGGTGATGTGTTATGAAGTCCATTTTAAGTACCAAAACCACCACTCTGTGGGGCTCAATTTCAGCTTAGCTCTTCTGTGTCTAATTCTGACTTCTTGTTGAATGGTAATTGATTTTCAAACCTCAGGAGACAATGTTGAGAGTAGAATTGAACAGGGTGGACATTTTGCTCACAGACCCAAATGTGGAACCCCATGATTAGGTGAGGGTTTTTGGTTTTTTTTTTAACTTGCATGAGGCAAAGGCAAGTTCTGACATCAATAGTCTCCCAAAGAAGTCTGAAATTCTATCACTGTAAAGGCTCTGAAGTCAAGTCAGTACAAAGTAATCCAATGTATTCATTCATTTTCAGATCTCATGATTATAAAAGCCTCATGCGTGAGTTTTTTGCTTATTTGATTCTGGTAATAATGAAATGAAATGACGGGAAATCAGTTTCTCCCCTGGCGCTCTCTGTCTCTTCCTTCATCCTTTCTGTCTAAACAAGGCGTCCAGAATTAACTTCAGTTAGCATTAAAATCTATCAGAGGCCTTGAAGACAGTGATCAGTGTGTCCTTTATTTTGTGCCAGGCCTCAGGACATTTGTAACAGAAAGGCAAAATCGCTTCTTTTTCCCGCTGCTGCCTTAGATAGAGCAGGTAGTTGGTGAATTACTCTGGATGAGGAAGAGCCTGAAGGAGACGAGTGTGTTTCAGAAGGAACCACTAAGTCATGGAGGCCTTCACTTGGTCCAACACCAGCACAGACTATTGCTCCTTATTGCTCCTTAACCTACCCTTATGCAAATACTATTGTTATATTTAATCTGTTAATTACAAATATTTCTGTGGGTGAAGCTGTTGCTCTTCTGCTGTTCTTAGGGAGCGTGCACCTAGTCAGCATTCACTAAAATCCTTCACTTTTTTTCTGCTGACTCGTGTAGGCTTTGGGACAAGAGGTTTCTGCTTAGCCTAGCAAATAATTCTGCCCTGTTCTATCTGCCCCACCAGCTGGAGGGGATGGCAAATCAAGAAGACCGTATCAGCAAGAAGCCAAATCCTTTCTTGCTTTATGCCATTTAAACATCAGACATTTGAAGGACGAGTGTTCCACTGTTTTGATTGAGTAGTTTTGCAGTCTCTTAGTATGGGTGTAAATGTGAAATTCAGGAGGAGGAGTTGGGCAGGCTGGTATTGGGTGAACTGGGAAGAAACCTATGTCTGCCTGTAGAATGTCTGTGGTGTAGGAATGAACCCTGGCATCATCTAGGAGGAGTCTGAGATGCAGCAAATACAGACCTAATGATACAACATGAGCAAGTTGCTGGAGACCCTGTCAGCACTCTGATGCTTTACAACTGTATCTGACCCCTCCTGGGGCTGGAGGGTGAATTTCTGGTTTACATTAGCCCAGATGAGATGTGGTGTTGACAGGACTCAGCAAGGTTTGCAGTGGAGTTTTGTTAGCTGGCCACCCTAAGCAGTAACAGAGCCACGCATGGGAGAGTGTTGCCAACTGGGTACCTCATAAACCAGGCCAAGGGTTCAACGATCGTAGCCCACAAAACCAAAGTAGCTGTCAAAGAACAAGCTGGATTTCATTTTGCTTGTGCTGGTGTCTGCATGGTGTTTAGTGTAGAAGCTTCATTCTCCAGTGTGAAGGGCAGAAAGTCACTCATCTGTTGTCTCAGTCCACAAAGGAGTGAGTTTATAGGTGTAAGAGTCCCAGAAATTCTTATATATAATGGGGAATACTGCCCTGATGCATCAGTGGGACAGTAGGAAGCACTGCAGACTTGTAAAGACAGTTTCTGTGCTGGAAAATGCAGTGGGATAGGAGATGGTGGTCTCTGAAGATGTGTATTCCACATTCTTAGCTCTTCCTGCAGGGTGCTTGATCAGGATTACCCCTGAAGGTAAGCGGGTTTCTCTAGGCTGGATCTATTAGACTCCTTGTTATGTCATAGCTTAAAAAACCCTGAACATTGTGACATAGCCTTACCCTTTATTTTCCTAATACCCTGGTGAGTTCAAGCTACACTGGAAATGGGATGTTTCTGAAATTAGAGTCTTTCAGGCCTGAGGAGGAACAGGGTCTAAAGTTGAGAGAAGTCTAAATCGGCAAAGCAGTGCAGTAAAGACAGAGAAAACATTTTACTTTCCTGAAGAAAATGAAAATTGACTGGTGTGTGAGGAACTTTCCAGCCAGTTTGCATAAACCTTGCTTGGAAACTAAACAGAATTGACCGTCTTGTGATTTATGACAACTTCCTTTGGCATGTTCTCTGGCCTGTTTGCACCATTACCATGGCAGCAAAGGAATTATTTATTCTTCCAGCCAACTTGCCACATCCTGGCCTTCCATCGGAGACAAAGGTAGACCTGGCTCAACATGGCAAGGAAAGCTACTTAGGATCTATTAGTATGAGGTGTCAATCACCACAGTTACATTCGAAGTCCACTTGCTACAGAATGGGTTTCTTACTAAATTGGCACTGTAGCCTACTGTGCCTGTTTAGGCAAGGACCATGGCAGTGCTTAATTAGACTTTCCATGCTCAGCGTGTTTTTGAGATGTCCCTAACAGCTTTCCTAAGCTCTGTGTCTCTTCATAGTACTAAGGGAAACTTAACATTTTCCACTGCTGTTTCATGTCCCTGTTCTCCTCTCGTAGCTGGGCCTCTAGAACATTTATGGGACTACTGGCTAGGCAAATTTGGTTATCTAAGCTAAAACAACCCATTTTGGGGAAAAGGGTTATTTCTGATTAATCTGTTGATGCCATTTACTGTGTGGTCTCGTAAGCAGCGTTTTGGCAAAATTGAGGCAGCAGTAGAAGGCATTTGAGCTGTGTGAACATTGTGTTGTGGCCACAATATATTCAGTAAAGCTGCTTTCCTGATGTCAGCAAGCTGTAGACGGTGAGCGTCTAAGGTAGCCCATAATAACTCAAAGTAAATCAGTGAGCAGAATGAGCAACCAGCAGTGACATAGGAATCCTATAAAAGAATTGGAAGGGCCAAGACCAGATTTTCAAGAACAGGCAAGTAAATTAATGCATCCTGCATATCGGTTGTATTTATGTGTGTGATTATCTAATTAGTGTATAAATGCATCTTCTTGCTGTGTTCCAGCCAGTGGGTAAGTGTTAGAGATTCCGTGTCTGGTGTCATGTTGCAATGGGTTGATTATGAAATAATTATCTCGGCAGATATATATAGTGAGGTCCTGCTGTTCTTAGAGGCTAGATAGATGTATCGTAAGAATTTTCACTGAGAATTCAAGTCCTCTTTTTGTCGAATGTAAGCTGTGTGTTTAGTAAAAAGCAATATGCGGATGTTCAGTAACGTGTCGGTGTATAGGGTACAACTGCTTCGAGATGAGATCCCAGCAGGTCTGGCAAACCCCAGACATTTCCTCTTTCAAGTCTGCATTGTCTTGTTTGGCTGCTACGTTTATAACTGCAGTAAGCTTCAATAACAGTGTGGTGGTCTGAGCTCTGTTTACCTCAGCACTAACAGATTCCTGGCTAGGTAACGTCAATGTATATTTGTTCAGGATATACCCCTTGATCTTCTGTAGACCCTTCCAACCTTTCCTTTTCTTCTCCCCTCTCCCTGCAACAAGCACCCACACACAGTGCCCTTAGCAGGACTGTGGGTTGTGCATTCTGGATCCATAATCCTATCCCGTCCATTGTTTACTTGGAGCTGCATTGATCATCTTTTTTAAATTTCTTGACATAAAGCTGTGGTGAAAGTCTCTGGGTTTCTCTGGCCTCTGTGGTCTGAGCGTGAGCATCTGAGCATGATTTTATGCACAGACAACCACTGTTAAATGAGCAGCACAAACTCAAGAGTGAAAAAGGTTTTGAGAAGTTAGAACTGATTTTAAGGGAGTAGATGAAGCGAGCTGCAAAGCCAAAACAAGGGGTCTCTTCATTTTTTCTAATGTGGGATTGAAGACAGAGAGGGATGTGGCACGCTGAACACCAAGACTGAACACCAAGACTAGCTCTCGAATCCTGGCATACTAGCAGACAATGGCTAATATGTGAGAAAAGTGGGGTTTGCCTGTGTTCAAGAGCTTCAACTTTATTTGAGGCTTCATATGTTTTTAATAACCTCATTCCTCTGAAATAATAGCTTTTATTCAGTGGCTCTTATTTCATCCTTTGGGGTCAAACCCTTGCTTGGCGGTACTCAATTTACTTACGTGATCAGGCCTTTTATTATGGCTCTTGACTATTGGCATAAAGCCTTCAGGATCAAAATGAAGCAAGCCTTCCTTACCAGCTGTGGCCCAAGTTCTCACACGAGCCAGAAACTGCTGTTCAAACAGTTTTCTTTTCCATAATGTATTAACACCATGAATAGATTACTAGGAGCAACAATTTCAGAGCAAATGGCTCTGTGGTTCCTGGCAGTTATTTTAAGAGTGGAATGGGTTAACTTAGGGATTCTCAACTGTTTTTGACAGGCAGGGAGTGTGCTGGGATAATGGTGTCAAAAAGCAGGCTGGGTTGGGATGCTTCTTGAAAAAGGCAAAGCAGGCATCCTTGGGGAAGACTTGATGATGGGGTCAGATAATTCACTCTTCATGTTAATTCATCTCTTTGGAGCTAAGGAACAAGCCTGTTAAAATGTTTGCCCAATACTTTGGGGCCAGCAGTTATAATTACACTTATTCTAATACATTTTCATACACTTGGTGACTCACTGATGCAAATCTGTTTGACTGCTTCCACAGGGGTTTGCAGCAGAGGGTGGCAGGGGAGGAGACAATCTAACCTCTGGGTTTGAGCCCAAGGGTGAGATTTCTGCTCCTTTACATATCCTTGCAATTGCGATGGACTTCAGTGGGGAGCCTGGATTTTGCTTTTGGATTAGCTGCGGCTCTTCAGTGAGACCTGACCGAAGTTCTTCACTGAGACAATGTAATTGGGACATAAATGAATTCCAGTCAGTTCGGGAAACACATCCTTTCAGTTCCTGAAAACATGCTATTATTAATTAACGAGCGCAAATACTAAGGGGGCCGCACGCCTTTCGTTCGTTGGTCTCAGACTTGTGTCTCTCCATTCGTCTCTTCTTGCTAAATTTTTCAGTGTTTTTAACATCAGACTGATGTTACGTATAATTACCAACTTTGCACCAAAATTATATTTGACATGGCTTGTGTGGGAAATTAGAGCATTTCAGAGACTACAAATTCACCTGGGAAGATGAGCCAGGCAAGACAAGGCAGCGCAGAGTGGAAGTAATTTGAATATTACATGTGCCCTCCTGAAAATGCCAAAATCATTTAAATTGCTAGAAAGGATATTTTCCCTAATTAGCTGTGTGTGCTGGAGGGTTCATAATAATGCACTGGATGTGAAAGAATGGACTGGCAGAATAAAGGCTGCCTGTGCACCACGGTGGGCAGTGAAGAACTGGCAGTAGGAAGAGTCTCCCCACCTTCTCTGAAAGCATGAAGATATTTATCATCCCTGCAGCTGTTTACAATGATACCTCTCCTTTTAAAAGCATAGAGAATGTCCCCAGCTATCTGGTCATCCATGGTGTTAGCTACGGAGGGAAACCAAGAGCGTGCTAGCTGTGGGGCTGTGCTCCAAACCCAGATCCTTAGCGATTTGCTGTTTTGGAAGGATCTAACTGTCTTAGTGCTGCTCCACCCTCAGGCATCACCGCGCCGCTCTCTGACACTTCTTCAGCTTCACAGGGTCCCACAAATACAGTCTCCATTCCCCTCACTTCGCTCTTTACTCCCTGGGGCCCTGCTGGTATGTTCTCACATCCTTCCACAATTACAGTGATAGCCCCAGTTAGGCCAAGCCAAGTCAGTCTGGTTTTTTTTCTCCTCTCTCTCTAAATCACCCTGATGACTGTAGACATTCTGGGGAGATGTACGCAGGGAGAGCAAGAGGCGGACACGCTCTCACGGATCTTCTCTTCCTGACATCGATTGTTTAAGCACTAAACCATTCGCTGACTCTTGTGACTCTAAATGATGTGGGGCTTTTTCGAGGTTTTCCTCCCCACAGCTACAGAAACCGCACTGGAGTGCTAGTCTCTCTAATGTGAGGGCTTCCACCTTTGACTGAGGAGTGAGGCTGCTGCTGGTTCCATCTCCTTTTCTACCATCACTGTTCCTGTGGTTTCTGCTTAGTTACATATTCATTTTTATAATGCAATTATCATCTTGTGGGATAAAGCAGGGAAGACACCCTAATTAGCTGCTTAAAGCACTTTAAAACTGCATGTGTCCGTGTCTTTAAAGGAGACAGGACTCCAGGAAAAGAATGCTGTTGCACTGTGCTGCATGTTTCCAGTGTTGAGCATTGCAGGTGATAGGATTGTACCCACATTGTCTGATCCCCTGCCGAGGCAGCGATTTCCCATTTAACTGTCGCAAGGTCTGGATCCCGACTGCTTCCTTGCACTACAAGGTATCATTTGCACCCTAGCAAAGTGAATGTAAATCACTACCCTGTTGCGCAAGCGGGGAGTTTTGGCTTGGGAGCTTTTCAGAACTGCTTTATATGGAATGAGCAACAACATGAATTTCAAGACGGGGTAGAAATGGGCTTTAAACTCTCCCACACGCATTTGCCTGTCAAGGATCCCAAAGCGCTGTAGTCCAGGTTCAAAGATACAGAGACATCTTATTCCCAATGAAATTGGAATTAGACACCTACAGCCCCTGGGGATCTGGTTGTTAACTCCATGGAAAAGCTGCTTTGTAGCAACAAGGAGGAATGTAAATATTGGCCAAGGATGCCAAAGCTATCACCTGCTTTTTGGGAAACTGCCCTGGCATCTTTAGTGTCCACAGAGTGGCTGGGCCCTGTGGTTAAGGTTTCAGCATGGTCCTTGGCTTCCTTCCCTTAGAAAGATGAAGAGCTGAGTTGATTTGAGAACATTACTCCTGGATAGTTCATTGATTCCTTCATTTGCTTTCTGAGGACTGCAGACAGGAACGATGCTTGTAGTCTTCCAAAGCACACGTGCCCCAGTTTGTCAACATCACAAGCCTGTGGCCTTTTCCAGGTGATAACTTTCTTGGAGGTTCAGTAGAAGGGCTCAGTATCATTGCAGTTCCATGTGGTTGGTGGTGATGGCTACGTTCAGGAATGATGAAAGATGATGAGCCTGGACGGGAAGGGAGGTGGCTCCAGGAAAACTTGAAAAACGAGAAGCATTGTTTTGTTTTAAATGCTGGTTGTTTTGTGTAACTTGGGCAACTGTTTACTATTCTTGCTCTACAGGAGAGGAGGGAAGTGGATGAGTAATGTACTCTGATGAATGACTTTCCTTTGCTCCTAAAGTGATAGTTACACCCTCTGTTGGATCCATTTTCATACAGTCTGTGGCCTTGATGTTACCTTATGTCATCTTCCATATTCCTTTAATGCAACTTCATTTGCAGCTCAAGGCTTCAGGGTCCTTTGGAGGGTTCCAGACTTTAATATGTGCTCTGGAAGCCATCGTTGGCTGTCCTGCTGCTATTGGCATGTACAGCTCCAGCACAGTACCAAAGCTGCCACTAAGAACAGCAGGTAACTCCCTTCAGGTAGATTCCATAATGCCTTCCCTATAATATATAGCATCTCCTCTTGCTTGTTTCACTGCAAGGAAGACTCCACTGTACAAAAAGCATCTGGAGAAGACAAGCATTTACTTCAGCCTCCTTGAGCTAGCAGAGCTGCCCTAATACCCAGGCAGAGTCTCCAAGTTTTTTTCAAGCGCCTTTCCTCTCCAGCATCATTTCCGTAGTCTCTTTTCTTGGCACTAGATGGTGCCAAGAACCCTCGTGCAGTCGCAGTGAGCATGAGGCCTTTACTTGCTTTGTACCTCAATGAGAAGATGCCTCTGGCTTGGTACGCAGGCTTTTCAGGAACTGTTTCCCCCAGGGGCTGTTTCCCAGATCTGCCTCTCAATCAAGGAAGAGATTTATGAAGTGGAAAAATGTCACAGAGACGAGCTGGCATGAGAGGAAGGAGGGGAAAATAATCTTCTGGCCCATAGGTCGTGGGCAGAATTTTCACAAGCTGTACAATTCATTATTTCTTCTGTGGGATTTGCTTCTTTCTTTCTGTTTTTCTTTAAACAGTGTAAATTTTACTGAGAGGAAGGACACTGCAAAGGCTATCCAAACAGCCACGCAATGAGCTCTTGTCTGCGCAGCTCTTTGCTGTTCAGGCCTGACCTGAAGCAGCTTCTCATAAAGCAGTCCTGTCCAGCAATGCGACTGCTTACCTAATCCCATCAGTGCATCTCTGCTTTGCTTTACCACCCAGAGTTCTCTCTCCAGCAGAGGATTCTAGTATGCATGCAATTATTTTCATTTGAAGAGCTAGCATCCTCTAAGACTACCTGAAATCAGCAAATTCCGTATACTCGTATAGAAGAGAAACATGCTGTTGAGAGTGAAATCCTTATTTATTTTGGTGAAGCTATTAAACGTTGTAGCTAATCTCAGGTGCTGAGAAGTGAAATAAGTAACATAGCTGGGGATGAAACCCACCTTTAGATGTTAATTCCTCTCCAGTTCTCAAGAGCAAGTCCTCCAGAACTGTAGAACTCCTTAATTCATGGATTTCTGATGCATATCACCTCTGTGAGGGACTTCTGAAATTTGGTTCTCACTGATTCCTGCCTCCTGGAACAGATCTTTGTTTTCCAGATCATTTGAAATGAGCACATAGAGCAAGTCTGATTTCTTTTTTTAACACTCCTGGTTTTGCTCTGTGGTAGATATGATTTGCCTCACTTACTTTTGCAGAGTAAAAAGGAAAAGCTCTGGCTGATGTGTGCATCATGGTTTAGTGGGACAGGCAGTTAAACAGCCAGATCGTTGCGTTCTTACTTCGTATTTTCCCTAATCATGGTCCAATCCTGAACTTGCTAGTCTTTTATTTATTTTCTGCCTATCTCTTTCCTTACCTGCTTCCTCACAGCCCTCTGCCTCCATAGTCCTCTTTCCCTGTCCTCCCAGTGACTGCTCATTCAGGCAACCAGCAGGCGCGTCCTCAACATCCCTCCGCAGCCAAGGGTGGCTTTGCCATATTAACGTGCACAACCAGAGAGAGAGACAGGGATCAGACACCTCCTGAAACCTGCAGAGAATCACAGGGAATGAGAGGGAATGGCTGATTATTTTTTATAGAGGAGGATCCAGCTGTTCTGGAGGTGTTTGATCCAGCTGCCAGCTGGAATATTTAAAGAGGATCCTTTCTGTATTTAAAATCCCCTTGTGATGCTACTTCGTAGCATCTCACTTACACTTTCCACTGTAACTCACATGGTGTTCTTTGCATTCCTGACTTTAGCGACTGCTCTCAGAAGCAGGTGTGGTTCTAGGAACTCCTGAAGAGAAAAGGATTCCCCTCTTCCTGGTGAACAGACAGTGTTGGAAGCTAAACAGGGCAGGTGGGATGCCCGTTCAGTTTGCATGGCAAAGGAGATGTTGGATTTAAACGCTGAAGTCAAGGTGTGCTGTGCAGAGACCAACAGAACTAACTCTAAAAAAAGCAGAAATCAACATAGATAGGCAAGCACAAAAGGAAAGTAATTGTTGAAAAGGGCTGACTGGCAAACATAAGTGACTCCTATTTCTGCATCTTTCTTCTCTCAATTTCCCTACCTTTTCACTCCTTCTAAAATGTACAAAAGCCCATTTTCTTTACTAGTCATTCAAAAGTATGGAGTTTATTTCCCTAAAGATCATCTCATCTTTAGAGTTGGACTAAATTCCCACCTGACTTAAAAACTGACCCCCGATTTCTCTGAACGAGCTCCCACAGCCACCTCGTAATGAGCACAGTGGTAAACTGCTGAGGAGTCCTTTGTGGTACCCTGCTCCATCAGCGGCTCTAATACCTTTTTGATTATCTCAGTGGACACAGATATAAATGCTGCGCCTCAGATCCCTCACTTGCAAGCTATCTCCATATTTTTTTTGCATTTTCTTTTTAAAATAAAAATGACTGCTGATGTTTATGCCCCTGTAATACATTATGTATTATTTTGTTTTAAGCGCTGCCTTTTGCATCCTGACAGTAACAATAAAATGTGAGTATGGGATTCCTAATACAGACAGACTAATGTTTCCACTGCTAGCCTTCCCTATCTCTTCTTTTTTTCTTTCTGCTCTCTAAGCACTTTTCTAAAGGCTCCTTTTATATTCCTAATAAAATTAGAGCAAAATACATCGATTTACTGGAAAAGAGGGTTTGGGTTTTTTTCCTTGTTGATAGCACTTTCTTCACCCCCTCCTTAAAAACGCTGGTGAATATTCCATGTCAAAGACCTCCAATTTCTTCTTGGGGTTTTCTTATCAGTTCCCCGATGAATAATTTTATTTTTTTTCCTTGGCTCTGCTCGAGAATCCTCTGCTTGTTGCCCCCACTACAGCCCATTTTGTCTATGCTGATCTTCTGAGGTAATTATCTTTCATTAATGCATTTTAGTCATATCTCCAAATACCAGTAAATGGCTGGTCTGCACATATTGGGAACTGATCTGGATGGGACCTTTTTACTCCTTTTCCATCTATAGATTGTACAATCCATATCCTGATGTCTGCCTTCCATTTTAGTGTAATGGATCCCCCCTTTGCCCCACTCCTGTTGCCTCTTAAACCAAGTTGAGGCAGCTGTAAATTATCAGATCAAACTTGGTGGTAGTGTTACACTGATGTAGATAATCTCACTTGAGAAATTAGCCCTGTTGTGGTCATACAGCTGAATCTATGGCTGTGAGTTGGGCATTGGGTTCTTTATCTCTTATTGAGATTTGGGTTGATCCCATTTTTTTTTTCAGCTCTCTCACAGCAGCCTGCACGTTGTTGCTATAAGGGGAGGGAACGATCGAAGCCCATTGAGTTTGTTCATACTCTGCACCACTGGAAAGCTTTCAGAACCCGTCACTGTGCTTTGGAGATTTTAAATTTCTGAGATATTCACTTAGTTATGAAATAGGCTAAATCTGTCATGCTGATTTAATGAGAGCGTAGGGGAGGGAGGAGACAGAGCCACACACAAAAAAAGCAATTTTCCTTGTAACAGTTGTGTTAAAATATTGATACAGACGCATAGTGGAAAAACTTAACGAGTTGTTAGCGTTAGAAATAATGCCAGCATTAGACATCTCTTGTGTGCAGAGTTTCCAAGATGGTGTTCAGCATTTCTGGGAAAGAGAGCTCATGAGAAATGTGGAATTGCTGTACCTGGGTCAGACCAGCGACACTTTGGCCTGGTGGCCTCTCCCAGGGAATCTGAACTGTCCTGTTCTTAACCACAGAAGGTAGCACTGATGGAAGCCGTAGTGTGGTTAAGACCCAACTAGTTGTTCTAAAAGCTTGGGATATGTTTGGGTGCTGAATGTTTCTGGGTGCCCTTTATACAGCATTTCTTGGCAAGGATCTATTTTGAGTTCAGAACCAAGATCTTGCGGCTAAGGCAGCGTGCTGTCACGTGCTGTCCAGTCTGGATTCCATACTCTGTTGCAAGCTTTATGTAGCTCGGGCACATCACTTGTTCTGTGTGCACTTATAAAATATGTTCTATTTTCCTTTCTCTCCATGTAGGACCCTTTGGTTCTGCAAGGTTGCAAATACAATAGAAAGGGAGATGTGTTTCTCATATGTTTTCACTGTTTTCAGTACTGCGATTCCCTGATTTTGATGAAGGCTTCAGCTTCTAGTATTGAGGTGCTGTTGGTGCTTGGGTTCCTTGTTGAGCTGAGAGGTCTTGGACTTTTCAGATGGTAAGATTTCATCGAGGCTGTGGCCGCTGGAATCCTACAGCTTCACTTTGGGTTTAACAAAGAGATGATAAAATGGGGACGCATGTGGTGAGAGGGACTTCACTGCGTGGCCTTTTCCAATACTGTCCCCTAGTCTTGGGCTCTTCCACAAGTTCTTACTCCTGGAAAAGTCACTGACTTAATCCGTTCTGCAGAGCATAAACCAAGTGAATCTGGGTATGCTAGGCTCTGTTAATGTAGACCTCTATCCATCAGAGACTCAGCTGAGACCACTAAATCTGAGCATTCCTTTTAAGATGAAAATGAGAAAGAAATTAATTTTAATGAGTGATGTTTTTGCTGCTGCTTGCCCTGTCGTGTGCGGCCTCTGTGTATGCAGTGTGATCTGCCATCGTGTCAGTGCTCCATGATCAAACCCCTTCCAAGAGAGGATTCTTTACATGGGTTTCTGTGTCAATTCCAGTCCCTGAAGAATGTTGCCAATCCATTAAGAGCCTGGCAGGCTGTACTGGGAAATGCTAGCACGAGCAGAGAAGAGAGAGGCAAGCCTGAAAATAAGGAGGAAGAAAGGATTAATCTGAGCAGAAATTCTGCATCTGAAAAGGACTTCCAGGGAGGTATTGTCTTCAGCTTGTACTCTGCAAAATGTTGTTCACCTTCCTCAAGGGCTTACCAAGAAGTCTTCCTAGTGGAAGAGATTTCCTTTAGCTTTGTAGTCCCGTTCCTGTACTGTGTGCTTTCCTTGCCCTACTTGGCTATTGCTTGCCAACATGTGGTATTTTAGAGACCTGAAAAAACTATGAGTATGTCGGGGCTTTGCTCTTTGATGATCTGCTTCAAATGAAAGGAACGTAAGGAAAGTGGGGCAAATGTCTCCTCCTGTGGGCTGCACAATATTTTGAGCCAAGGCTGGATTCAAAGGAGGATGCACAACGCAGCATGTGGAGGGCTCAGTCCAGATTCCTGTCAATAGCAAATAAATCTTCAAAACTCTTCTCACATTTGAAATGAATCGGTGGGGGAGGAAGGGCTTTTAATATACATCACTTATCTGTAGATAGATCTGCACAAACGCCTCCTCTGTGTCCCCTTATGTCGAAGATTTAGTCTGAATTATTCCTCTTCCCCTCTCTGTTACCAAAAAGGCTTCTGTATTCCACAGCTGAAGTCGCTGATGCTAAAGCATCAGGAGGGAATGATAGCTCTGTGGAAAACCCACCAGGTCTTCATGGGTGGCAGTGGTGATGGAGCAGCAGTGTCTGAATGGAAAGGACAAGGAGTCAGTGAAGCAGGAGCATTGCCATTAAATGGTCATGGGTAGAGGAGCAGCACCAACTGCCAAGCTTTCAAAAGCTCTTTCTCTCTTTCTTGGGGAAGTTCCAACTTGATTACCGAGTGTCCTGCATAAGATACCAACACCTTAAAAAGGACACATGCAAGGGGAGGTTCAGACTGGATATCAGGGAGAAATTTTTCACAGAAAGGGTCATCAGGCACTGGCACAACTGCCCAGGGAGGTGGTGGAGTCACCATCCCTGAAGGTGTTTAAAAAGATGGGTAGACGAGGTGCTCGGGGACATGGTTTGGTGGCAGATAGGAATGGTTGGACTTGATGATCCAAGAGGTCTTTTCCAACCTGATGGTTCTATGATTCTAAAATATAGGATTTTTTTTTTTTTTTGAGAGGACAAAGGGAGGTGATTTCTAGTCGGTTTCCCCATCTTTGCATCATTTTGAGTGAAAACTGTTGAGGTCCCTACCGTATCACGCATGGTTTGTGAATAGAAACCTCCAGCCTGGTTCCATTCACTTCACTGGCATTATATTTATGAAGGGAAGTGGGGCATCCTTTTCAACCAGATCTATGAGCCAATCTCAGCACAGTTTACCACCAGTCTCTTAATGAGAAGAACGTTTCTGACTGGCGTTGCCTTCTGGGCTCCCAGTGTGACTGAGCCAGCACGGCTGAGGACAGGGGCTGTGGGTTCCCGGTGCAGCGTTTGGTTCCTCTCTGGCTGTGCCCCTGGCTGTGCCCCGTCCTTGTGGGCTGTCTCTCTTTGCTGGCTTCCCCTCCGAGCACCAAAGTGCCCCCACAAACCACACACCCAGAGTGCTCCATTCAGGTTTGTCTGTTTTTAAAT
Source organism: Phaenicophaeus curvirostris (assembly GCF_032191515.1). Lineage (NCBI taxonomy): Eukaryota > Metazoa > Chordata > Aves > Cuculiformes > Cuculidae > Phaenicophaeus > Phaenicophaeus curvirostris. Next base: position 4,816,908 of record NC_091413.1, on the reverse strand, counting down.
CCCAGTTTGCCTGGTCCCTGAAGCGAGCTCAGAGAGCAATCAAAGCCGCTGCAGTGCAATTTCCGACAGAGAATTTCCTTCCTATTTCTGAGTGTGTGTGTGTATGTATTTACGTGTTTAAAAAAAAAAAAGAAAGAAAAAAAACATTTTGGTTTTGTGCACTAAGCACTTTTGAGGGCGATATGGGGCCCTGTAATACGGAGGTTTATAACCTCCTCAGCTAATGCTCTCTGACACTCTGTTTTGATATCATTACTACATTATACTCACAATTTTTGAGTGAAAAAATACAGTACTTAGAAAGTCGAAATTCATAAATAAATTCATGTCAAACCGCACTTAATATTGATTTTGTTAGTGTTCAGATTCAATAATAAGGTACTGCGTGCATGAATATTTAAATATAATCATCATTTCTGCATCTCCTAATGGCCTCTGCTCTTCTACACTCAATTTAAACACAATTTAAAAACTATAATGTATTGAAAAATACTAGGATTTAGCAATAAATCACCATTGGGATACTCCAAGCCTTTTATAGGATGGCTCAATATCTGCTTCTCAAGGGACAGCACAATTAGATTCATGTTTTTAAACTTCTCAATTATCCATATACCATAATTTTATGTGAAAGTTTGTTTCTCTTCCTCCCCCCTCCACCTCTGCTCCCCCTCCTCGCCCCCCACCAGATACTCTCCCAGTAGGAAGCGGAGAAATTGCTAAGTGTTCTCTTAGCTGGGTTAGTATAGTAAAAAGGAGTCAAAGGTCACAGTCCTCAAACTGAATTAAATCCAGAGGCTGTCAGGGAAAGCAGAACGCTGACTCATTTAATCACATTATTTGGGGAAAAATCTAGGGGGAGGAAAGAGATAAAATGACTCAAAATGAACTCACCAAGGAGGAAGCAGAGTTTTTATATTTATTTAAAAAGCAATATTCGTCTTTATCAAATAGACGCAGGATGGTTCGATGAGGATGGAGCTGGCTGGACATCTGCGCAGTCGCAGGCAGGAGAGCTCTGGCAAGCAGTCTTCTCCTTAGCAGGACGAGTGAGGGGAGGATGCTGTGCCCTCGGTTCCTTCAGTGCCAGGCCGAGTTATTTACTGGCAGGGGGTGTTTTGGTAGCGCTGGTCGCTAACCCACCTGAAACCCACACCCTCTGAGGTAGGTCATTATCATTATCCTCATTTTACAGATGGGGAAACTGAGGCACTGGTGGGTGAACTCATTATGGCAGAGCCACTGTTGCAGAGCTGAGAGCTGCTCCTTGGTTTCTAATGCTGGAGCCTCTACCTAAGTTTTATGGCTGTTTTCTCTCCCCACTAGTGTCCTCAGAGCCTGTGATGGAGAGGGAGACAAGGGATCTAGCATTGAAATTTAAAATAATAGCACTGAAGGCTTCCGAGAGCAGCAAATCTTGATGGCATTGGTATGATATTGACTCTGCCGGTACTGAGAGTGGCTCACCCGTTTTGTTGAACGCCTTGCTATTGGGTGTGAGGAAATGGTCAATGGACTAAGAGTGGTGGCAGCCCGGTGTCTGATGGAGAGGACATAGCCGTGTCACTCGGTGATGCTGGCAGTGTCACACAGCACCCTCACAACGCTCTGGAAACCGTCATGCGGGAACAGGAGTTGGTGAATGACACCTGGATCAGTGGCAGACGTGCACTTGCAAGTGGAGATGCACATTCCAGGAGAGCCCCAGCAGCTCTCTGAGAGGTGTGAGAAGAGGTGGTCAGGTAGCCAGGGAATAAACTAGAAGCATAAAGCATTGAAGCAGATCCTGGTTAGCCACGTATGACGCAGTAGCAGGGATTCCTAATGTTGCAGTGCCTTTCCGTTTATTTGTGGGTGCCCACGAGATGCAGATGCTGCTGGCAGTGCAAGCCCCTGGTTCTGTTCGCAGCACCCTTATCCTGTTGCAGCAACCGTGTGCTCTCCTGACCCTGCAGCCTGCAGGGAGCGCGCTGGGGGCACGGGGCACTTGGAGCGGAGCAGCCGCCTGGCACCGCTGCGGGGGAGGCCGGGGCAAACTGGCCCCACGGTACCAGCTGAGCCCTGTGCTGGACACGTGCACACGGTGCAAAGCCGCTGGCATCTGTGGAGTGTCCTGACAGATGTCACCAACAGATCCGCATTGATGCTGGGGTCGGTGCCCCGGCGGTAGGGGAGGCAGATGGCACGTTGCTAATAAGCGATGAGGAGTGTTTGGGCCAGTGGGATAGAGCAGTGGCACAGTGCCATGGGCAAGTCAGGGGCATCTTTGACATCTTTGTCCTCCCCACATTCATTCCTTTTTTTTCTGGCTGAATTTCTTCACTTCCTCCCTGAACCTTTGCTTTCCTTTCGTTCTGGTTTCCCGTGCTAGCTCCACTCTCTTTTGTCTCATTTCTATCTGCTGCTTCTAACCCTTTTTTTCTTATACAATGCTCATGCCTTCACCCAGAATGTTTTTGGTTACCAGCAGCATTCCCTTCATGATTATACCTCACTGATCGTGTTGGGTAGGAGAGTGAGTGAAGGCTAAGGCTGTTCCTGCTGGCTCTTGTAGAAGAGAGTGGGGGTTACGCTGTGCCTGAGAAAGGGCTATGGATCACCTTGGATAAACATCTTGGATTCCAAACTTGGTGGCAGAGACTGGGGTTTTGAACATTGTCTGACTGTTGCTTCAGTTAGCAAGATGTAAGGAGACAAGATGCAGCGCTGCCTTAGAGAGGATGGCATGGGCTGACATATGAAGCTCGATAGTCACGAGCACATGCAGCCAAGCACATCAACGCCTGAGCTCGAAGGAGTGCTAGGTGCAGTATAAGTTCTTATATACATGAGGAATTTTGTATATGCATCAGAAACACCAAGAACTCATCTAGTTTCCCAGAATTGGGGACATGTGAATTAATCAAGTGTTCATTGTTGTATATAGAGTCATAGAATAGTTTGGGTTGGAAGGGACCTTAAAGCCCGTCCAGTTCCAACCCCCTGCTGTGGGCAGGGACACCTCCCACTGGATCAAGCCCCATCCAACCTGGCCTTGAACACCTCCAGGGATGGGGCAGCCACAGCTTCCTTGGGCAACTTGTGCCAGGGCCTCCCCACTCTCATGGTGAAGAAATTCATCCTTATGTCTAGCCTAAATCTGCCCCTCTCTGTTTAATATTTTTACTGTCTGTTGTGTAGCAACTTGGATGCCACAGCAGGCTGTGAAGTCCCCGCTTTTTTGGTGGCAAACAAATGGCTAAACCAAGGAGGTGTTTTGGCATGGTTGCTTTGCGGATGATTTTTTTGTTTCTCATGTGGACTGGCTGCACTTCCAGGTGCCAGATTATGTTGTGCCTAAATTCCTCTTTTGCAGAAAGATCCCTGCAAAAAGTGACCCAAGCACTTTCTAGCTTCCTTTAGTGACATCACATGTCACAGGACACCCTCCTAGGCAGTGTAGAACCTGCAGTGACATTCTTTAACTGTGTGCCTAGCAGCTGGAGGCCACTGTTAGACCCCCCAGTGCTACCTGCTGCTGTTTTCCTGGCTGATCTGTCAGAATTAAATTTGATATTCGGAAAGAACACGGCCAAATAAATAGATTGACACATGAAGAGTGAATCCCTTGGCGTTTCAGTTGTGATCCAATCATTTCTTACCATTTAAAGGTAACAAACGGTTCTGAGTTCCCCCTTCCTGTGAATAAAGGCTTTAGATTTCAACCTAAGCTGCTACTTTCCTTGTTATTGTAATTTCTGGATTAGGGAAACAGCTTGATTTTCTTTCAGAGCCTGACTGAGATAGCCAAAAAACCGTTTGCAAAGGGGAGAAACCCCAAGTGTCTGTAGAAGCCAACTCTGCATTTGCCCCGAAAGCTTCTGTTTTCCAAAAAAGGAAAGAGCAAAAAAGCCTTGAACAGTGATTCTTTGAAAGCTGTGAAACACAGAACAGGTGTGAGCGCAGGCAGCTGCCGGGCGCTATGTGCAGATATTCCCACTAATGCCTCCTTAGAACTTAATCTCTGAAACCATCTGCTTATGGTGAGCACATGTCCCGGGGGGCGGGGGGGCAAGAAGCAAAACCAGCAGCCCCGCAGCTTCTTCCCCTGCAGCCTGAGTAAGAGTTCTGAACACAGAGTAAGCTTGAGTTGTGTGTCACAAGGCCTTGTTACCAGCTTTTCTGGAGCAGGAAAACTCCAGGGTCAGTTCCCCAATTTCAAGGTGGTTACTGTTGAGTCTCAGAGACCAAGCCCTGGCTCGTGACCATCTGAATAAAACCAACAGGAGGCAGGTTTTGGAACGGCCATCCATGTCACGCTTTGTCCCTACAAATATGTGGGATCAATTTTTTCTTGCTTGGTCTCAGTCTGTACAAGATCTGCTTTTTTTTTCTCCTCCTCTTTGGCTGCTTTTTGACTTTGGGAGAGCCAGCCCCTGCTCCAGGGTCTCCGTTTGTTATTCAGCACAGCATTATCTGAGGATCATAGATGTTGCTGTGCTAATAAGTGAATCAAATTCCCCCACTGTGGCTTGTGGTGCTGCTTGCTTTTTACCTGTGGACACTTGTTTGCAGAAGCAAAATTGCTCTTGGCCCCTGACCTAAGAACAGAAAGCTAGTTTATCAACTTTGGCAAACGAAGCGAGCAGTATTAGCCACTGCTTCCCTGTGGCTGCCAGGAGCAGCGTGGTGACAGGAATGGGTCATACTTCAGCCCGTGACTGAAGGGTCCCCAGCTTCAGAGAGACATTCAGGGACTTCCTCTGCATTTGGTGCTGGCCATAAAAAATTGATCATCCTTTGTTACAGCTTCACTTCTGTCACTTTCCATCCCAGAGTCTGTTTTTTACAGAAAACAAGCTACATTCATCAAAAATGACAGAACACAGACTTAATGTAATCATGTATGGGAACATGAATTGCAAATGCAGAACACAAGCACTAAAATGTATTTTCCATTACCGCCACAAAATGAAATAATCATGAACATTTTCCCCAAGAATGAGAACACATGTAGAGTACACTGACACCTCAAAATCTGCTGCCGTGCCCTGGCCTCAGGTGCAGGTAGGCTCCGTGTCTGTCAGCAGGGCAGAGATCTGCTTGTATCCGAAGAGGCGGCTATCCTGTAATCCTCACCATGGAAACTTGTGTTGGTTATTAGTTACAGCAGCTTCTGCAGGCTCATTTGGGTGACCTCCTGGTCATCTCAAGTGGTTAAGGTTCTCATGGTACCCTTAAGCATAACTGAGCAGAGGTACTGCGAAAATGGGCAATGCTATGTTGCTCCTTGAGTCTAGATTCTGCATCTAACTGCTGTTGGATCCCTTTCTGATGACCTCAAATAAGTCCTCTTGCCCTACTGATAATCTCAAAAAAGTCCTCTCACCCCTACCCTGCTTTCATACATGAGCTGCAAAAATACAGATATGCCTATTTTTAAAATAAAACCTGTTAACTGATTTAGAGTTGGTACAGGACATTGTGGCAATCTAGTTCCTCCTTTCTCTTGCAGACGCACTGGACCAGAGCTTTGCCCTGCTCTGTTGAACATCCACTGTACAGCACTGCAGATGTGGCTGTGTTTCACCAACAGGTAAGGTCAGCAGGTATACCTGCCTTTATTTTATCCAATATTTTATCCAATCCTTGTTTGTATCTTGCTCTGGTGTCAGAAATGTGACTTGATTACCTTTGTCGATCAGGGTGTCAGGAGAGGCATAAGTGTAATAGAATTGGGAATGACCAATCTGTAAATTAAACTAAATCCAGAACTTGCTTTGTTATTTAGTTGATATTAAACACACGCAGGTTCTCATCCAGCCTGTACTTGCCACATTTCAGTAAATAAAAAGCCACTAATAAAGGGGTGTTGGAGCCTGCCCTGCTGAAGGATAGTTGGATATGGATCATGATGATGTCTGGAAGGGAAACTACTAGTTTGATCAAAGCCTTGTGCTCAGACAGGACTGAGTGCTGATGGAATGATATAGAGAGAATAAGGTAGAAAGACAGTCGCTGGTTTACATCTCATCCAGAAGAAGCTGTTATGAGGGACTTATTGATCTCTGATTCAGCCACAGGCTGTGCATTAAATTATGGGATATACTTGAGAGAGACCAGTCTAACTGCACCCAACAGGAGGTGCTGGAGAGATGAGCATGCTGTGCTGGGGTGATCTTTTTTCCCCTAGAGATATGACCCTGTCATAAAGAGAAAAGGGAGAGATTTTGTTCTAAATGAATTAAAATGATGCCTTTGCATGAAAGCAATTCAGATTATAAAAAATACATAGAACAAATAGACTCGGCAGCTGTAGAATCCAAGAGAAAATCTGGATTTGGAAGAGATTCTTAACTTTTTTGAACTGTGACAGTAAGAAAAAACAGTTGGTCTTATGTATCTTTCCAGCTGTTTACACACAGGCTCTGTCCTTTCTGGTGAGTTTGCTTAAGGAACTTCATAGATGTGGTCATATGGTTGGACAAATGCAATCTCCTTATATAAATGCACGTATCTCCACATTCTTGTACACTTGACACACTTTATGTGCTTGTACATCATCTCACAGAAATTACTTCCTCTTTGAAGTAATGTGCTTGTATGCATATACATCAGTATGTCTCAAGGTGTGTAGATGTATCTTTGTTCATATTCCCATGTATGCATGAGGTGATCACCATAGTCAAATTGAAAAACTAAGTAATTCCAAATCTGTGTTATTTCTCCTTTCGTTCCCAAGGGGTAAATGGAGCCATTCCAAATGAAAGGTAATCTTGGGACCTGCAGTTTTACGTTTCAGCATAGAGTGTGGTTTTAACACTCTGTACCACTCTGTAAGCTCTTCAGGGCACTTTGTAGATTCCCTTCTTTGTTTATGCAACAAAAACAATGTCGGGTTGTTTAAGATTTCATGTGTTAGGACAGTGCGAATAATTAATAACAACGGTCAGATTTTATGGAAAGATGAGATGAGATGAGCTGGGCCCCCAAAAGAGCCTACAAAGCCATCCATGTATACTTCTGCAGAAGGTTTGTCACAGTGTTTTTCACTGGGTTGGAACACTTTCCCTGCAACTTTGAACACTTACTCATCTCGGTGTTGTCTGTATGTGGCAGACGTGGACATTACAAACTCTTCTCTAGAGCTAATAGGCATGTGTAGTAAAAAGCCCAAGCTTTCAGAAATAACTCACAAACATTCATGTGATGTGTCAACACTGCAGGTAACTTTTTCTCTGTACATGTGTGGCACAAGAAAAATGCCTGTTGTGTGTACATAAATCTGTGTAAGCGCCTATAGACTTTATGCTTGTGTATATTTAGCCAGGAGTATGGTACGTGTATTCATACAAGCCCAGAGTCAAGCAGTCCGCTACGGTTCATGTGTAACGCACCTTCCAGAAGAGGGCATCTCTCTCCCGATGCAGGCAGCCTTTCTTCACCAATGGCCCCCAGCCTCTCACACCTGGGCACTCTCTTCTTGCTTGCCAATTTGAGGTTAACAGTGCCAGCACAGAGTGAAATATTAAGGCAGCCACTTGAAATTCAAAGTGTTTCTTTTAATTAATGGGTGGATGCCACAAGTTGATCCAATCCAGCTCTTAAATTAATCTTAATTACATGGATTTTGTAACTTTGGCATTAGCCAGCCACACAAAATATGTATTTCATAATCCTAGAAACGGGTGAAAAAGACGGCTGCTGAGCTGAGAAGTCAGCTGATGATGTTATCGGCTTCTGTGGCTGTGGGTGTAAGTGTCATTGGGGTGTGTCTGAGATCTTATCGGGAATACCAAATTAATTCACTCCTCCAAATATCAAAACAAGCTTTTTTGCTGGCAAGTAGGGAATAGGCAAGAGATTTCTGAGCTGCTATATTTGGAGTTTCTGTGCCATGCAGTCCTGATACAACAAAGAACAGAAGCATTTGGGAAGGGAAGTTGGTGATCTGCCCTGTTTGGTAATGCATTTTTGAGACCCGAAGAGTGCTACTCGAGCCTTTAGCTGTTGATATTATACTTGTTAATTTGGACTGGGCATCTGGAATCTTGCCTTTGTAGCTCTGACATGGATTTGCTGTGTGTGACTGGTCAAGGGGAGGGAAGCTTTCATATCCCTGTGCTTCTGTTTTTCTGCTCTGCATATCTGTTTGTTCACACGTCTCTCTTTTTCTGGGCAGGAGCTGCCTCTCAGTGTCCATTCAGCGTTATATGGCATCTAGGTGCTACTCCCCTCCAGATGATGATAATGGATAAGTTGAATTATCTCGGGAGAATTGATACTCTCTGTTAGGGATGAGCATCCAGGATCTCTCTGAGCATCCATCATGCCAACTTTAAATAGAAAACAGAGCTGGGAATAGATGGTCAGGGATATTCATAGGAAATGCAGACACACTATTTGCCTAACCAGTCACTGCATATTCTTTAAACAGGAAGCAGGGCCTCGTGTATCCCCAGGGATCGGCACTGCCTTGGGATTAACATTGCTGCTCACTGGATTACGCTCCTACTTTTGCAGATGAGACTTGAAAAACATTGGATAAAACTGGGAGTAAACACAATTGCAAATTATTCTTTGGTCTTATTGCTCTAAACCTAACTCAGGTTGAGAGCAGAGTGTGTATACAGCCCAGAATGCGTAGCTGTGAAGGGGTAAAGTGCATTTGTTGAACTATTTTGCTGTCACTACTGCAAACCTGGGGTTGGGAAGAGAGAGCAGATGTGTGTGTGTAAGAGCATTTGCCTATGGAGAAACATTTTGCTGTACATCAATCTACATAAAGGTACACTAGTGCACACCTGTGCCTTTTATTCATGCCTCCATAAGCATCTTTTTTTTCATTTACTCTACAATTTAGGCACCTGAAGTTTTTGTAGAAATGATTTTTCTTTAGAATGGGCCTGCAAATGCTGATTTTTTGTCTGAGTTCTTTCCGAGCCTATCTGTGAGAAACACTTTGTTGGAAGAGAGTTCCCTCCCTATTCTTAAAACCTTTTTGGTATTTGGCTGGCCTTCTACCACTGACAGACTTCTGTCTTTCTGGTTAATGATTTTACCTTCTAGAGCTTTTCCCGAAGCTGCTTTACAGGGCAAAGCTAGTTTGGATATCAGTTTGATGGGTTGATTTCATAGTACTTTGGAAATGTAAGTGGGAAAATGTTAAACCTCATGTCAATTTGCCTAATTGATGGGAAACTTGATTGTGGCCAGGGAGGAGTGGATTTCCCTGCTTCAGTCTTACGAATAATTTACTCATCTGAAAAGAGAGAAAATCCAGTAAATCTTGGCAGCCGATGCCAATGCACTGTCCTCACAGGCTGAGATTCCCCCAAAACACAGAGAAAAACCAGAAAATGTTGTGCCTGCCTTCCAGGGGACACTTTATAATGCTGAACCTGTGCATTTTATTTGTTTTGGTTGGAGCTGATGGAGTCTTCCATGGAGTCAAATTATTTTGATTCCAGTTTTGACAGGTTTCTTGTGCTTTTCCCCAAAGCACTTGTTTCTCGAGTAACGTTAGCGGAATCTGGATTAGATAGACTGCTCCTGAAATACTGTATCATTTCTGTGTTCTTGAGATACTAGAACATGCTCACTTTTGCAATTTTTAATCTCCGGAGCTTGCTGGAGTTGGTGTGACTTGAATGGGAATGATACAGCACTTCCTCAGTTTTCGAGCTTGAAAACCTTTAGATGTCTGAACTCATCCAGCAATGGGGAGGAAGCCAGCAGGCAAATGGAGAAACCTCTCCAGCTTTCAGTGTAGGTAGGAAACAGAATGAGTTAATGTTGGCCCAAAGGGCCACAATAAATAATGAGAGCTCTTCCAAGTATATCGGGGGAAAGAAATACGAGAGAGAAGGTAAGCCCATTAATAAATTAGGAGAGAGCTGGAATCAATGGTGATTCTAAAATGGCTGAGCTACTTAACTTTTTTTTTAATTGGTCTTTAAGAAGAAAAATATAGAAATGGAATATGGACCATTAGGAAGTAATGAGCATCTTGGCACCCAAGCTGTTGATGTAAAGCAGATAAGGGAACACTTGAAAGAATGGATAGCAACAAATCAGCAAGTCCAGCTGATGAGCATCCTGGGATGTTTGGCTGCTGAATTCACTGAACTGCTGGCAGGTGTTTTGAAAAGTTGTGGATTAAACAGGCAGGTCCTTCATGCTGTGTCCATAGCAGTAGTTCTGGAACAAAGACCAGCCTTACAAAGCTATCGGAAGTGAGCCCTGCAATTACCTCTTCACACAGACCGTTGTCTTTTCAGTTTGAACAGGCACTAAGACAGGGTACATGAGTTTTGAGAAGCCTAAGTTCAGATATTGGCCAGACGGACAACCAAACTAGATCGTTCCTTTGCTTTGCCTTTGTCTTCTCAGTCAACTTGCACAATTTCACCAGAGCTGATCCAGCTGTGCCAGGGAGAACTCACCTTAGATATATAACTAATGTTTTGTGGATTTCAGTTCAATTTAATGTTCCAAAATGCAACTCCTTCCGAACAATCTACCAGATGGGGCTCTACTGGTGTAATCTTTCTGCTATATGACCTCAGGCTGCTCTGATTTTTCCTCCAAATTAATTTTTTGATATTTCAACCAACCTTGTGTGGCTGCTGGGGCTGAACTCTTCTGTCTTTTGTACCTATTGTTAAAGTTGCTCTTTTGAGGCCTTATGAGGAGCGGCTGAGAGAGCTGGGGTTGTTTAGCCTGGAGAAGAGGAGGCTGAGGGGTGACCTCATTGCTCTCTACAACTACCTGAAAGGACGTTGTAGAGAGGAGGGTGCTGGCCTCTCCTCCCAAGTGACAGGGGACAGGACAAGAGGGAATGGCTTCAAGCTCCGCCAGGGGAGGTTTAGGCTAGACGTTAGGAAAAAATTCTTTACAGAAAGGGTCATTGGGCACTGGAACAGGCTGCCCAGGGAGGTGGTTGAGTCACCTTCCCTGGAGGTGTTTAAGGCACGGGTGGACGAGGTGCTGAGGGATATGGTTTAGTGTTTGGTAGGAACGGTTGGACTCGGTGATCCGGTGGGTCTCTTCCAACCTGGTTATTCTGTGTGATTCTGTGTGTGTGTGAATGGCTAAGCAGGCCAGGGCACGTTCTAGACTATCAAAATGACCGGCAGTCTCTGTTGATCCAGAAGGGCAAAATCCATTCTTTGAGTATGGGGGCACTCAGCAGGCACATCACCACGGGTCTGTAAACAGCAGTGGCATCTTTCCTTTAGAAACCTGTGCAATTTCCAAGTCTGCAGAGAGGATCCTTGCTCTTTTTCCTGATTTTTTTGTCAGGACTTATGGAAAAAAAAGGGAAGTAGAAAGTAACAAGTAGTATCACTGGATAGTACTCCTGTTACAAATAGATTTCCCCTGTAAAAATGTCTGTGAAAGGGCAATGCTTGCCAACGTGGAGGAATCGGGACTCTAAATGCAGTGTTGGCTTGTGGAAAGCAGTGTACGAGCACTTTTCAAGATGGAAGATCTTGCTAAGCTGCCATGTAAGATAGTGTAGCAGTTGTAGGCTGGTGCTCTCCTCAGCTGAGAACTGGCTCGGTGGGGTTTTTTTACCCACAGAAAGAAATAGGAAGCAGAATACACTTACGCAGATGGATAATTTACTTAAGGTCTTATTAATGCCTTTCTCTGAAGTTTACTGAATAAACCATCCAGCAATACAGGGCTTTTGCAGATGATAGTATTTCAGGTGAATACGTTTTTGTTTCCCACATTTCCTTAACAATTGAGATAATTTACAGGCTTTTGCCTAAAGTTATCTTTCCAGGTTAAAAGCACAGAGCTGGAATTTATCCTGTAATAAGACACATTCTCTTTCTAATTTTCCTCCAAAGGAACTCGTTCCGATTTTACACAATTCTGAGTCTTGGAAGCCTGTGCTCAGGCAAGGCCGTCTGACGGCTGAGCTGCGATCTGTAGCTTGTTAGGAGCCTGTGGTCACTGACCTCGGGGATCAATGGATGCCCAGCCAGGATGGCTTTGCTAACAGCATCCGCCCCCGTCATCAGCTCTGACTGTGCTATGTCCTTCACAGTGGGTAGCTGGACATGCAGTGGAGGGTAACTCTCCCCAGGTACTTGATACCTTGATTGTGCAGAGTCTTTTCCATTTGCAGATAACATATGGAATACATTTACACAGAAGCTGAGGTTCTCCAGCAGTTACATTTCAATTGTCTCCGTCTTTCTAGTTTCTCCTCCTACACACACCTTCTTTATACCCCCCAGTGATAGAGAAAGCTGAGACTTCAAGGATTTCAGTGGGTGAGAGGCAGGAGGTGGGGAAGGAACTAATATGAAAATTACTTTAATTTAACAGTCTGTCACTCACACTAGCCCAAAGGAACTCTAACACCATTATCAGTGACCCTACTAGCCACCCTGCTTCTCCTTTCCTCAAGCATAAACTTGAACTATTATATACACGTTCTTCCCTATCTGCATGATAAGAGGTAAAATAGGGAAATATTTGGTGGGGGTTGTGGACACTGTGAATATGAAGTCTCAACTTACTCTTGCACAGTAACTGCTCAGAGGATTCAAAAACATTGGCGAGGCTCAGGTTTGGTTTATGTTCGAAACAGGGATCCCAGAGGGAAAAATCATCCCTGTTTTAGGTCACTAAGGAAGCAGTTCTAGGCTATAGTTAATTAATTAATATATCTCTTGTGATAATGCCCAGGGACCCAAATCCTGGTGTGTTAAAGAAGCCTCTGTGGCAGAGGTTGGACAGGGACACTAGGCTGTCTCATCTCTTCAGTAATGGAGCCCTGGTTCGAGACTAAGGCTCCTAGATCTCACAGTAATGAGTATAATTGTTTCTAATAACAGGTGAGGTGATCTTGTCAAATGAGAGACAGGAGGGTTCAGTTGGGTTCTTAGGGCCCTGTGCTTATTTATGCAAAGGTCCTTTAACACCAGTCTGGCCATGCAAAGAGCTCTGAAAGATTAAGTGCAAAGTTAGGAGCCTGTAGCATCTATCTCTGCTCATCTGACAGAGCTGGAGGGAATCAAACACCAAGAAAATGCAGTGGATGAAAATCTCCACCAGTATAAATCTGTATTACTCCTTTGATTGCAGTGAAGCTATGCTGATTGAGGCCAGCCGAGGACTTGATCCAGGGAATAAATGGGTTTTGTCCTTCTCTAAGTCCAAAGTCAAGTCCTTCACATGTCATGTCCCGTTCAGTGTTAGAGAAGGTCGTATTTCGCCTCCTTCACTCCACCTGGGCTGTCCCCTCTTCTCTGGATAAACAGTATTTCCCCATTGCATTCCCAGTCCCTCACGCTTCACCAGAATTAAATTCATCATTCATTTTTTATGGTTTATACATAGCAGTAATTTATGTTTTCAAATATATTGAGGTCACACTTTAGCAGAAAAAGAGTGTTTCACATTTAAATTGAAGGCATGTTCGTTCCATTAAACGGAGATGTTTTGGATAACTTTAAAAGGCTAAAAGTAGTAGAAAGTAACATTAAAATAAAATTTGAGAGATGTAATTACACCTAATCGTACCATAAAATAATCAATACTGCATTACATTATTTCTGACTTCCCCAGTTATAGCCTTTTTTTGTTAAGCTTTTGAATATTGATGAGGTCAGTGGGGTCACAGTCGACTTTCTGAGGTCTAATGGAGGTGGAATTAAGGTGATGTCCTCTCCTATTATATCTGCACGGGGAGGTGAGCTCTATCCTTTCTCAAACTGGGGAGATAACATGGCATCAAAGCCAATACCTCGGCAGCGTTTCTTGAGCTGAGCTGAGGCTGTCGGTAACTGCTGACTGGGAGGCTGGCAGGGCTGTCTCCCCATCACAGACCCACTCAATTATACACACCGAGATGCAGAGGAAATGATCACGTCAAGCGAGATCATTAACAACTGGAGACCGGTGTGTGAGGTGGCAAGAACCAGTTCCTTCCAGTTTGGCCAGAGCACTCTGTGTTGTCTCTTTTCTCTGTAGGAGACTGAAAAAGGTTTTTGTTGTGGCCACCAGGGGAGGTTTAGGCTGAACATCAGGAAAAAATTTTTCACAGAAAGGGTGATTGGGCACTGGCAGAGGCTGCCCAGGGAGGGGGTTGAGTCACCTTCCCTGGAGGGGTTGAAGGGTGGACGAGGTGCTGAGGGGCATGGTTTAGTGATTGATAGGAATGGTTGGACTCGATGATCTGGTGGGTCTCTTCCAACCTGGTGGTTCTATGATTCTATGAAAGACCTGCTGGGGGACAAGGATCTGTATTTTCCCTTTGTTCAGCATGTACCCCTCCAACTACTTTCATACTTTGGGCTAGGGTAGTTTTTAGCATTTCAAGCAAGAGATGGAATAGTGGCTGGCCCATGTTCTACACCCAAAGTTCTCATCAGGTACCATTTTGTGCCTTCCCGCAAATGGTTTAAAATTCAGTTTAGGGAAAGCGCTTAGATCTGAAGAGACATTCAGCAATGGTCTTTGGATTGTTATTCTGCCTTCTGTGCCTCTGTTTCTCCATCCACACTATGACTTTAAGGTTCTTTTTATTGAAGTCTGTTTTGCATAATGTCTTTGCTTTTGATAAACCCTTTCAGAAAGGCAACAAACTGCCAGTTTTCGGGGTTGAGGTCATAAATAACAGGAAGGATGGAATTTTAAAACAACCAAATCAAACAGTACCACTGCATTATCCATTTCACATTGCGACAGCATCCTCAGATTACAGTACTCATAACAAAAGGAAAGATAACGAGCAGGCCCCTATCATTACCATTAATAATAAAAACGATATAATGTATTTTTAAAACTTTCCTTAATGTAACACCAGCCCAGTCATCCCAACACTCAGATTATCACATCCTTCCAAATATATATATAAATACACGGAGGAAAGTGCCAGCAGGGGAACATGCAAAATACAATTCAGATGCTGGATCTTCCCCATCAACTGGCTTTCTGCAGTGGAGCCGATCCCCTCCCACCACCTTTCCACACCAGACCAGCCTCTCCCCAGGCTTGCCAGCTGCCTGTTAGGTTATTTCTTCCCTTACATCCAGTGCTGTCCCCAGGGTCTGGTGATGTGTGCGCTCCCTCCTCTCACCAATCCTTCTCTGCCAATTGCTGAGGTACCTGTGCCCACATACACCAAACGCTCTACTTATCCTTTCTACCACCCCCTTCCTTTTACTTCCATGCATCCCATTTTGCTCCTGCTCTGAAATCCAATTGTTACAACCCATGGCAGAAGGTAGATATGTGCCCAAAAGCAAACCAACAGCAGCTCTCCCTGTGCTGCAGACACGAGACAGCCCTGCTCTTCTGATTAGACTGAATTGCTTTCCATTCACTAACATAACAAGCTGCTGCTGCTTTTTCTTTTTTTTTTAACTTTGAAAATGGAAGGGACACTATTAGGAAATTTACATTTGCGAATATGATATTTAATTAGCAATATTAATAAATTAATAGAAGTAAAGATCCTTGTCGAGACTCCAGATTAATAAAACATGCTCTGGCTGAGTAAATGAGGTGAGCCAGGGATGTGAAGCCCATAGAGGATACAGAGGAAATCTCACTCCCTAAATACCCCTTAAATGAAGGGTGAGGGGCAATAGTGAATTGGGGCACAGGTCTTTCTGTTGGATAGTGCCTCTTGTGCTTATGCACGTGCCCTTTCCTGTCCTGCTACAATACTTACACAGGAAATTAAATACAGCTTTTCTGGCCACCTTCCCCTTTGCCCTGCCAGGAAGCCAAATGAGTCAGTGGTGGGGAGTGAAGGAGAAGCCTGTTGGCAGGTGGAGGGTAACAGAGACAGGGCAAACGCTTAGAAACGTTTGGTCAGGTCCATAAGAAGCAATAAAGGAGATTAACATTTTCTGTTCTGATCCCCTGCCCACCATGGAGCACAGACTCACTTAGCTGTGCTTGTATTCAGCTTGGTCTCTCAAGGGCCCTTGGAGCGTTTTGCCTCAGAGGAACCCGCAGTCTGTGGATACAGAGGAGATCGACACAGGAGGGGATGTCTCAGCACAGGATCAAGAAGGGAGGCAGCACAGTGATGTCAGTGTGGGCTCAGCTGAGAAGAATGACCGCATTGAGCAAAGGTCTGACACAGCGAGAGATAAACGGCCGTGAGGTTCACAGGGGTCAGTCCCCACGAGGTGTCCCGGGCTTAATGTGTGTCTGTCACTGCTTTGAATCTTGGGTGCTAACCCCAGCGAGGGGCCAGTCCTCTACCACTCACTTATCCACCAGTCTGCAAAGCGCTCGAGCATATGCTGCAATTTAGGCATACCTGGTTTGGAGGCAATGTTTCTGTCCTGGAAAGAACTCTGTTTCCTGGACTCAGCAGGGCAGTGAATGCAGAAGAATGTGGTGCAGTCCTTTCCCACACTGCTGCGTTAGCGCAGGCGACGGTTCGGAGGCGACTGGGGCATCAGGGATCCAGTCAAGCAGAGGCTGCAGTGCCAGGTGACTTAATCTGTCACGAAGTCTGGCACAGAAGGAGGGAGAGCCTGGCTCTCTGTAGCCTGTAGACGTGTGTGAAGATTTGGCAGTGGGATGGCAGAGCATCAGGGGCTGCATGGTGATATCTTAGCTGGAGAAGCACTTCTGTGTCCACGTGCAACAACCAGTACAGCCTCTTACCTTTATCCCTGGCTGAGGAGGGAGAGCAAAGGAGGAGCAGGTCCCTCGGGAAATGAGCTAGCAGTCAAAGCAGTAGCTCTCCTCGGGCCTATGTGACATGCACACACATCACTGTGAAGTCACGCTCTCCTGCAGAGCATGGGAGAGGTGATTATTTATTAATGTACTGAGCACTGTCCCCATGCATCACTCTGCCTTGCTGTGCTGCAGGCGCAGCAATGAAGCACTGGGACACCACAGACCAGTGGCCCTCCCTGTGTGCATTGAGTGAAGATGTCTCAGGGGCCCCAGAGGACGGCAGCGATGCTGGTGGAGAAGGCAAACACATGAATTATCTGGCATAATGTTGAGTTCTTTGTAATGCTTGCTGTGTGCTTGGCTCTAGCGGGTTGGCACTAGGCTTAAAACCAGCCAACCTGATGCTCCCAGCGCCTGCCTGAGGAGTCTAGGGTGCTTTTCAGCTCTGGCATCAATGCTTAGTGGGCAAATCTCTCTGTCTCAGTGTTCTCCTCTACATATTGCAGGTAGTAGCACATGTGGGACTTTCATGGTTCATCCTGCATCCTCCCTTCAGTGCAAAATGTGTGGAAAACTTGTGCACTGTAGGCCCTTACTCCAGGAGAAGGGGAAGCAGTTTTCCGTGGTGGGAAGGACAACAAGGAGGACAGACAGGGCATAGCCTATTTCTTGCTAAAATTGAACAAAGAAGAACAATGAGAGTGATGTGACTACCTTGCCTGATCCCACAGGGGCTCAGCTGCTCTACTCCCTTCCCCAGGAACGGTTTGCCCCCACTATGTGGTTTGTGTTATGCTCCTGATGCCAACACTTCCACTAACTGTGGGAAAGTTTGCTACTGGAATGGCATGTACACAGGCCTTCTGGGAGAGGTGGAGTTCCAGGAGCAATTAGGAAATGGCAGAGATACCGGGGGACTCTGGTTTGCAGTGCCGGTCTTGGTATAGTGACAAGTATATTGTAGGTGTGGCAGAAGAAGAAGGAGAAAAGTTGGCTTGGGTGGGGTACAAGGGAGTGAGGAAGGCATGAGCTCCTAGATGTAGGCAGGAATGGAGCTTGACAGCATGTGGATTTGAAATATACATTGGGATCATCTTGGGATAAAGGAGAAGTCCTCGTGTAGGCAGTCATTAATCTGGGAGATGTGGGCCACGATGAGGCATTCTGAAGCTTAGCCCCAAGGTGGGGCTGCCTTTGATGGCAGGGAGCACACACACAGGTTTTGGGGCCGTACATCCAGCCAGCGAGGGCTCCTGGGAACCACCTCCTGCATCACCCTGGGTGGTGGGCACTTACTGGGCCTTCTGGGGACTTTGGCTTGGGACAGTAAGGCCACCTTGCCAAGGGTCTGCAAGACCAACTGCATGTTCTTCAGCGGGGAGGATGGTGCTACAGAAAAGCTTCCAGACCAACTTTTATTTTTTTTTTGTTACTATAGGACTTTTTTTTGCTGGCAGATTGCAGGTTCATCCCCTTTGGGTCTTGAGCTATAGAAACCCGAGGCCTTTGTAAAATGTTCTTTATCTGCAGTGGTCGCTCTTGCCTTCCTTCCCCCAGTTTCATCTGTGGCTTATGAAACACTAGGGAAATTCAATAGCAAATCTGAAATACCTGGATTGGGTCTTTGCATTCAGATCCCATTTCTGCGCCTGGCAAGAATCCTGAGAAAGAAATCCTGAGCTCTGCCCGCTGCCCCAGGCGTTGCTCCTTATCACCCTCTGTGTGGGCCTGACGCATCCCAGAAGCTGGCATGTGCTGCCTGGGCTCCCACAGACACGCTCTGTGGCTGCCAGACAGGCTCCTGCTTTTCTGAAGAGCACAGGCCACTCCAAAGCCGTTTTCCTCTCCGACTGAGACCCAAGGTCGCTCATGTGAAAGACTAGGATCATAACCTTTCCACCACTATCCTGTTTAATCCCTTGCTCCTAGTGACAGGCACTCTGTGGAAGCTCGAAGGAGCGTCTGAGCTCATTCATTAGCTGGAGCTCTGTCCTACCCCTGGTGCTTGGAACTGGCGCCCATGGAAATGACAAGGGTGGAAATTGCAGGCAGAGGAGAGACGGCGAGGAGGGCGTTTCCTTGCTGGAGGGGTTTAAGGCACGGGCGGACGAGGTGCTGAGGGGAATGGTTTAGTGTTTGATAGGAATGGTTGGACTCGATGATCCAGTGGGTCTCTTCCAACCTGGTTATTCTATGATTCTATGATTCTAATATTTGAAGGACTGGGGGAACCATCTCCACATCCCCCAGCATGACTCCTGAGGCCATAGTGCTCACAGGGTCACGTCAGAGTTTGTCTTGTGAGTGGTTTGAGGCACAGCTGCCTGCACACCATCCCACCTGGAGCACGCTGCGATTCCATCTGAAGCCTGTGTGAATGCTGTGTGGCCGGTGAGGGTTTATGGCACGAAAGCCCCTGCCTTCCTGAGGGTGCAGTCGCCAACAGCTTCTCAGCAGCCCTGGGTGTTGCACTGGGGGTTCTGGAGAGCAGGGGAACTGCGTGGTCCTGTCTTTTCCTCCCTGGAAGAAGCACCACGGGAGCTGGCCCTGAGCATTTGCAGGGTGACAGGGGCAGATGAGCTGTGGGGAATGAACTTCTCCCTTTCCAGACACTGCCTGGACTCTGAATCTGGCAATAATAGTCTGGGGATCATAGAATCATAGGTTCATAGGATTATAAGTTCATAGGATCATGGGTTCATAGAATCATAGGATCATAGGATCATAGGTTCATAGGATCATAGGATCATAGGTTCATAGGATCATAGAATCATAGGATCATAGGTTCATACATTCATAGGATCATAGAATCATAGGTTCATAGGATCATAGAGTCATAGGTTCATAGGATCATAGGATCATAGAATCATAGGTTCATAGGATCATAAGATCATAGGATCATAGAATCATAGGTTCATAGACTCATAGGATCATAGGATGCTACAGCTTTGGAGAAAGCAGTGAGGGTTACGTGGCTGGGGGGTCCTGAGACTGTAAGTTTATGTGTGGGAAAAGCCATATTTTGCTTTTTTGGCCCTTGGATGGATGATAAATTCTATACCGAACCGTTTGGCCATTGTGACTTTCTCCACGGAAATCCTGCAGCATCCTCTGTCTGTGCAAGGACTTTGTGACGGGCTTAATTGAATCATCTCCTACCGATCGCTCCTTCATCGCAGCGCCCCTGCATCTCTCGCTTAGGGGTGAAAGAGCCCCCTCCTTCCCCCGGGCCGGACCCGAACCGAACCCGAACCGAACCCGCTTCGCTCCGGATCGATCGGATCGATCGGGATCTGCGGCTCGGGCAGCAGGGGGCGCGCGGGGCACGCGGAGCTGGGGCTGGGGGGGTCCAGCCCGGGATAGACCGGGATAGACCGGGACAGCCTGGGATAGCCCTGGATAGCCTGGGACAGCCCGGGATAGACCGGGACAGCCCTGGATGGCCTGGGACAGCCCGGGATAGACCGGGACAGCCCTGGATGGCCTGGGACAGCTCGGGATGGCCCGGGACAGCCCTGGATGGCCCGGGACAGCCCGGGATAGACCGGGACAGCCCTGGATAGACCGGGACAGCCTGGGATAGCCCTGGATAGCCTGGGATAGCCCTGGATAGACCAGGACAGCCTGGGATAGCCCTGGATAGCCTGGGACAGCCCTGGATGGCCTGGGACAGCCCGGGACAGCCCTAGATAGCCCGGGACAGCCCGGGATAGCCTGGGACAGCCCTGGATAGCCCGGGACAGCCCTGGATGGCCTGGGACAGCCCTAGATAGCCTGGGACAGCCCCGGATAGCCCGGGACAGCTCTTTGGCCTCACCTTGGCTGCTCAGCCGTGAAGAGGAGGCTTTGCGGTTCCCCCGCTCCTTCCCCCGAGGTTCCTGCAAAGCCCGGTTATATAAAGTTGAATTAGAATACTTGGCTCTCGTGTAACGCTTTCTATCGGCAGATCTCAAAGTGCTTTCTAAGCATTAAACAAGCCTCACGATGCCCTCTCCTGTCTTCATGTGGGAGGGTTTGCTGCACCCTTTCTTTCTTTATTTTAAGTGCTGTCAGGAGAAACTGAGGCGCAGAGATGGGAAAAGACTTGCCTGAGAGCACCCAGCAGGTCATGGAATCATAGAATCACCAGGTTGGAAAAGACCCGCAGCAGAGCTGGTTGCAGAAGGGAGAAGTCTCCTTGATTTGTTCCCGGCTTTAATTCCCCAGGAACAGCTGCGCCTGGAATCAACTGGGTTTGGGGATCTGCAGCGAGACACCTCGGTGACCTACGCGCAGTTCCCAGCTGGGCTCTTCTCCTTTGGGGAGCTCAGAAAGTTGGGGCCCATGCCTGCCCGCTGCCCATGGTGGTTTTTCCTGACTTCATTTTATGCACTGCCGGTGAGGACGGAGTGAAATCTCAGCCCAAGGTCTCCCTGTCAGAGGCTGGGGAGCCTATTTGGCTGTAGAGCGTTTGTACCTCAGGAGGGACCATTCCCTGGCATCTCCTTCTCCTTCCCCATCCCCCCTCGTGAAAGGTCAAGGAAATGAATGGGACAGCGAGATGTGCAAGCCTGTAAATATTTAGCAAGCTGCTCGTTTTTACATTGCAGATTTTGCTCTATGGGCATGGCTGTTAATATCAGAGAGACATTAGCTCCGAAAAGCACCCGTCACACTGTTAACACTAAAAGTGCTCCGTCAAAGCGCCTTGCCATGAATTACAGGGCTCGAGCTTTCTTTATTAGCCTGGAGTTTGTACAGCAGAAACATCAACCTCAGACCCACGGCAGAGGGAGAAAAACCCTAGGAGCAAATTAAAAGGAAAGAGCTTTACCTGCAAAATTGATAATGCCCTGCTGAGAGCTGGGGCAGAGAGCGACCTTTATCTTCTGTGGGGAGACCGTGCGGGAGAGACTGCTAAAAGTAGCCCTGATCTCTTCCAGCTTTATCAGAAACCGCCTTATGTGAAGAGTGATTTGGGGGGCAGGAGCGTTTCCCGCGGCTCTTTGGGTGTGTTTGCAGAGATATTTTTTGTCTCCGAGCAGGGCTAGTGAATTTTTGGTGCTGGGGGAACCGCTGGTCCCCAGCGCCCGTGGTGGAGCCGATGTGCGGTTGTGTGTTGGACTCAGGGTCACAATTTGACTCAGATTTCGTTTCATTTGCACAAAGACTCATTGACGCCCGGGCCTAATGAACATCAATATTCTTAATGACAAGGAAAAGATCTGTTTTATGGGACTCCAGACAGGCAGCGTCTCCGCGCTCCTTCTGCAGAATCGCAGGAAAATAGCCCCAATCCCCCCCACGGTCGCTTACCGCCGTTCCAAAGTTCAAACCCCAACCTCAGAGGAAGCTCCCCAGATCAGAGCATCTTTCTTGGGAACCTCTGTCAAAGTTTTGCAGAATTAAGTGCTGTGCTGTCTTCTCAGCCTGGCTTCTGTGTTTCCAATAAGCAATCCAATTACACACATTCTTCCTTTGGAGTTGTGATAATACTGGTGGTTTTCCTGCCAAAAGATTCATAAAGCCATGATGGGAATTTTTGTTGCTTTCTGATTTTTTGTTTTTGTTGTTTTGATTTCCATCCCCACCCCACCCACCCCCCCAAAAAAAAAATTAAAAATTCAAAAGGAAGTATTCTGGGAAAAAAAATTGTTACAACTGAAACACGAGATTGAATGGGTTGAATTGGTCAGCTTCACTTGCACTTCTGTTTTGTTTTGGGGGATTAAGTTATGGGTTTTTTTCCATATAATTTTGCATTTCTACCCTCAGCCTTTTGCATCTTTGGCTACCAGATGTGTCCCACATTGAAGAATTATTTCTCCTCCCTAGAGTGAAATAAATGCAATCAATATGAGTATTGCTCTCAGGGCCTTGAAATATTACATTAATGTTCCATGTGGTGACATTTTAGCTGGAATTTTCAAATACATTATGATGGTTCAAATTAATATTTATCAGATCAGCTTTTATATTTTGCAAAAGAGAGAGAGGGAGAGAGAGAGAGTAAGCATTATTAAAATACAAAATGCAGATGAATTCCAAAATCGATGGTCCATTTTACCAGCACTTTCAAGGGGCCGTATTTTGCTTTCTGGTTTTGTTTTTAAATTTATTAGTTTTACAGGCAAATCTATTTATCTTCCTTCATTTATTTTTTTTTCCACCCATTCAGGATTTTTCAGTTGTTTCTTTCTTTCACTCTTCTTTATTATCCCAAAATGTAAATTATGACGTTAGCTAGGTTTTTTCTTTTTTTTTTTCTATTCAGTGATTAAATCTGCTACATGACATCTTTGTCCTTTCTATAAATTAAATCATCTTTGCTTTCCACCTTTAGCCACTGCCAGCAGCAATACTCTGATTGCCAGCAATAAAAGTCCTCACTTTACGGTCTTTATTTCCTACACAAAGCAAACCCCCCTCCTCCTTTCCCCTCTGCTTATGGTGCCTTTTTTTTTTTCTTCCTAAGGGGGTGGTGGGACTCACTCCTGTTTTCAGTGTTTCTCCATAAACAAGGAATTTGCAGAGAGAGATTGCAGAACGAGAAAAAAAAATATCTAAACCACATTCCACTTTATTTCAGTCATTCCTAAACAGATTGTTCTATGAGGTGGAAAATCCAGGCAGATTAATGGTGTCATTTGTTTGGCTTTTTTTATATTTCTGTTTTTACCCCCCCCAACCCCCCTCCTGCCACTTTGGTTTGGTGAAAATGTTTGAAAAGTACCTTTTTTAGACTAAACACAGCTTTAAAGATTTGTGGATTATCAGCTGCATTTATTTTGTTGCAACAATGCTGCTTCAGAATAACCTTCCTCTCCCCCCACATGGAAAATCATAGGAACTGTCTGTGATCTCACAGCGTTTCCTTAAAAGCTTCTGCAGTTCCTAGAAGTGAATTTTTGGAAGGGTTAATATTTTGGTTTAGAACTGCACAATACTTCCAAACTTTTCCCACTTCCCAGCCTTTTTTTTCCCTGTGTCTGAACAGTTTTATTATAAGAACATCTCAACTCTCTGTATATTTGTGACATACAGGAAAAAACATGTATGTGTGTGTGTGCACGTGTGTGTCTGTGTGTGTATAAACATATTTTATGTGCCTGCATATACACCCCCGTGTGCTCACTGTGTCTGTCTCCGGGTGTGGAGATGTACATACTCCAGGCTGCCCTTCCTATTTTCCTTCAATGCTGATCTGGGCAAAAGAACGACAGGAAACTTAAAAAAGAAAAGGAGGAGGAATCGATTGTTCGACCCGCACTTGAACTCTCCTGAAAGAGATAAAGCAGAATTTTCAATAGGTCCCCTGCCCTTTTCACCAGGAGGGAAAGAGGAGAAGAAAAACAAGAGATATTTATATGACAGCAGCTGCCGAAAATAGCATTTCAGAGCAATGAAAAAAAAGCCAAAAGAGATTCAATGGTAAAAAAAAAAAAAAGAAGAAGAAGAAACCAAAAGCCACAACAACAGAGAAACTCTTTTTCTTGTGCTCCCCAACAGGCGCATGAGCGGCTCGTCCTGGAAATGCATGCATGCCTCCTATAGATCTGTTTGAAATTATAGTTGTCATTGAGAGTGAATTTATGCTTCTATTGATCTGCAAAAGGAAAATATTAAATGGTTTGGTTTTGATCTTTAGCTGACCTCAGGGTCAAGGGTAGCCTAAGATTAGTATTCATAGAATTCATCACCAAATTGTAGTCTGCATCTACTTTATGCAAACATAGGGAAAACATGGAAAGATAAATACAGAGCAAAATGACAAACAATTCCACCACCACCCACCCCATCAGAAAACCAACCCTCAGACAATAAAACCGGGGAGATACATACATGCACAAACCCAGGTAACTGCACACGGCAGAGACGGGAGAAGTGAGAGGAAACAGGGAAGCACACAGGCAGAGCCAGGGAATTACACACACGGGAAAAGATACACGACTCGGAACAAATATCAATGCACAACTCTACTGAAACGTGCCTGTGTGAATGCTACAACACGAGTGCAAGGGAACATATGGACAGCACAACAAACAGAAAAAGGCTGCTTCTTTTATATAAATATCTATATGTACACATGCTCCTGCTCAAGGAAAAAAAAAGGTGCATTTGTGTGGTGAAAAAGGAGGGAACAGAATATGTTCACAGATTCTCATGCACAAATACAGTGAAACAGGTGCCCCTGCTGATGGTGAGAGGCAGCTGTAAACATGTCAGGGCACACATGCAAACACAGTTCTTGCATCAGACCCTGTGGACCTCCTTCGTTCTCAGTAAGTGCAATACAAAGTTAGTGAAATATTATAATAAAGAAAGCAATGTACTCAGGTGAGAGTAAAACACACTTGGAAAGTCCTCCACTAGGTTCAGAAATTCAGGACAGGTTGCTCCTAAGAGCAGCAGAGCCATTTCGCGTGCTAGGGACTTTCAAAGGCACAGGGCGATGTGTTTATTCACAAGGAGAGCAGAGGCTGGTTGTAGCATTACCAGTCCAGGCTATCACAAAACCACTCCTGCATGAACATAGTGGGTGTATTTGTGAACAAAGGAAGTGTCTACTGAGAAATGAAAGCACCCCTGAAGAGCAGGAGGCCTCATCCCTGTGTATGCAGCCATCCCAGAGCCAGAGGAGAACATCTGTCCCTGTGCAGGCGAAAACACAACGGCACAGAAACTCAGTTGGGAACCACAGGATGCTCACCAGCACCCTGAGAAACTTAAGCAACAGAAACTTGGTGCTTTCCAGGTGGGCACAGCGAATACTTAAAGAGGCGAGCAAGGTGAAAGACGGTTTCTTAGCTGTTTCCAAATCTCTATATCCTGTGTAGTCTGGCAGCTGATAGTCAACGTGGCAGCTTTGCGCTTGGTTTCTGCTTCTGTAGTCTCAGTGTCACTGAATGTGTGCAAGAAAGTATGGAGCACTTGTAAGTGGGCAAGATTGACTGGTGCTGAAAAAGAACATTGAGATTTATTTCCATAATCAATTTTCCTCCAGATACAGCTTTTTTTAAATTTTTTTTGGTCTCAAACAAGTGTTGTTAGTCTTATTTTAAAAATTTTGATTTCCTTTTGGTGTACAAAAATGCAACCTGAGCGTTCACCAAAAATACAACCATATTCCATTGCTGTTTTCTTTGTTTTCCTTGCTGTAATTAAGATTCATATTTTAGTATAAAAGCCTCAACCACCTCTGACACCCACCATGCTTTGTACCATATAATTGTGTTGCTAGAAACAGTCCTTGTCCTAAAGAGCTTGCGCTGCAGCTGGAGGAGTAGAAGAAGGAAGCAGGAATGTCTCTTGTTTCCCAGTGAAGCCCTGAGGAAGTGACTTGTCCAGGCTAGCCATGGAGTCTTGGCAGAGTGAAGAACTGGAGCTGCATCTCCTGATTCACAGGCCATTGCTTCAGAAATGAGATCATCCTCCTTTCCTGATTTAAATATACCTTAGCATGGGCTACTAGGCATTTAATGTTTGCGTGATCCAGTTATGGGACCCAAGGAGGACCGTACTAGGTACAAACAAGTTCTGAGCTAAATTTGTGTTTAGGAAGGGCTGATTGGAATATATTTTTACAACTGTGCTATGAGAACCGCTTGGCTCTGGCCTTGCTTACCTGGCCTATGAACACATTGGCCATTGCAGCTTATACCACGTCCTCAGAGGAACCAAACTGTAGCACCAGGAGTGCTGTTTTGTCAGCAGAACCACCTGTGTGCTTGGGCTTTGCCAGTACAGTCACGCTGGGAAGAATCATAGTCCCAACGCTTGACACAGCTCTATAGGCAACGCTTCCAAATACAGACCTTATCGCAACAGCATCTTGGTGTGGGCAGAGATCACAATAAGCGCAGCTATTTTGTTGCTGTGGATGTAGAGGAAATGCAGCTAGGAGAGTAGAGGAGATGATAAACACATTTTTCCCTGTTTGCTCAGCGCCTAGCAGATTTGAGGTTGTATTATTATAATAGTAGTCTTGATTCATCTGCTGTACTGAAATAAATATCTACTTGTATACTGGGCAGCTGCTTTTCCCCAGGCTGTGTCACAGAGTATGGATTCAATCATGTTTTCATCCTTTTGGCAGATAGAGAAGGAGAAAGGAGTGTGAAAGAGGGAAGGAGCAAGGCTCCTCGTTTCTGTTTCATTGTTTACTGTCCATGACTTTGTACAGCTTTTAACTTCACCATTTGGCAAGAGAGCAGCTGGCACCACTCGCCTGCTCTGGAGTGCGTGTGCTGCCTGGAGAAGGACAGCCCAGGTTAGCTAGTGTGAGAAGAGGTGGGTTCTCCTCCCAGGGAGAATGTGGGCTTGGAGCTTCAGACAGTCAGGGTTGAAAACCTCTCAGGGCTGAACTACCCCTCTCCCGCTTGGATCTCTCATCTATTCACCCTCCTGCTCCTTTTCATTTAAGTTTATTCTAAACTAACTTCTGTAACTTTGTTCCCCATTAAAATACCATAGAGCCGTTTATTCATCTCCCTCCCCATCTTCTCTTTCGCCATCCAAGGAGATGCCGGTACTTCCCTCTCCTCTCTGCGTTAACGCTGAACCAGTTTCCATAGCGCATGTGCTGTTGGCCGTGCTCCTTTTTGAGTAGTGTTGAAAACCGGGTCCTTCCCATTAGTCATTGTTAGCTCTCCATAGCACTTTCTCCCCGTGTAACAGCTCTAACCTGGGTGTACTGACTGAATCCTAGATGGCTGACAGCCAAAATTTCTAGGTAATTTCAGTGGGACTCGATACTCTTCTTTTCTGGTCATAACTTGATCGTATAATTTGGCTGTGTACTCTTAAAGAGCTGCTGTGGCTGGTGGAGTCATTCTTATATCCATAACAGTTTGTAAAGCACTTAAGGGTACCTTTGGATGAAAAGCACTAAATAAATGTTCAGCGAGATGATGTTATTTATCCATGTAATCACCTGTCACTTCCACCCAATTTTTGTTCCTCCCTGTCCCATCCAATCGTCCATATTATACGCTCGTGCATATGGTCATGCACTCATCAATCCACCTTTATCCATATGCAGAGACACTCAAGTGTTATGAGAGCTACACGGAAAGACAGATGCATGCATCTAATCCTTCCCTGCTCATCTGTCCTCATCCAGCTTCTACAGACACAGAGCAACATTTTTTAAGCACTTAAGTGACTTAGGATCCTAAGTTTCATTTCTGAGAGAGGTTTAAATGCCCCTGAAAGCCAGCGAGGTGTGTTCTCCAGATTACAATTCTGCAAGTCCATAAGTGTCATATTTTCAAAGTGCTCTCTTTATCTAAAGATTCAGATAGGCACCTTGTAGATTATCAAAACTGTTTAAGATAGGCACATAAATCCAAATGATTTTAATGTAGCCTGCCTTGAAAATTTTAAGACCCCTCTGGGCACTTATCTTTCAAAGGCATCTAAATCCTTTTGAAAAATTGGTACCAAGAGCCTCTAAGATCCTTTAAAAAACAGCTCTTAAGTTACTCGCCCATGGCTAAACATCAGAAGAGTGACTGCTACTTTAGGTAAATCTGTACTTTAATGATAAAGTTTACAAAAAAAAGGTTACTCTTTTATCTGCTTTAATTAATGAAATACAGCATTTTGTGCTCCCACGATCACGTTCTCATGGCATGAGAACCTCTTGTTGGCTCGAGCAGCATTAAAGACCTGGGCTAGGTGAGCAGCACTGGCTCTCCCTGTTCTCAGCAGGATCTGTCCCTGCAGCAGCGATGGGGAGAGCTCCCTGGAGGACAGGATCAGGGCTGGGGTGGGATTGGGTGCCTGTGCTCTATATGAGCCTCAACAGAAAGTTAGACACGACCTGATTTGTTATAATCATCAAGAGACTTGATCGCTAGCAGGCAGAAGGGCATTCACCTGTCATAATCCTTGGCTGGCAGTGTTTCTAGGTACGAGTATGTCTGGCTGTGGCTGAGGAAAAGGTTTGTGGAGAGAGGCTGGTGGCTCTGGGATTTGAGCAAACTCCTATTCTGAGGATGGTCACTGGTGCTGGCTCTGCCATCCCACCACTTTATCCAGAGTTCTGCAGAAAAATCCCATAAAACAAACAAGATTTCCAGGAAAGAAAATGAAGCAGAAAATCCTGCCCCTCTTATAAATTATATCGAAGTAGGCTGAGCTGGCAAGAATGCCTTCAAGTGTGAAGTTCTTTCCATTTTATGGCTAGGAGTTCCCAGGAGACCTTCTTCTTCCTTCTGAGGCTTTTTCAGTCTTGAAGGTTTTTTTGTCGGGGGTGGAGGGCAGATACTGTGTACATGATTTGGCTGGTAGGGGCAAGAATCTGTCAGCAGAAAAAGGGCCGTCAGCAAGAGAAAGTGAGCTGCAAATTGTCCATTTCTAAACTGCTTGTTCATCTGACACTTGCAAACTGCGAAGGCACCTGTTCAGCCATCAGTCACCAAGGGAAAATGAAGCTTTCCTCAAACCCGGATTCTGACATGGACAGAAATCCAAAAGGGGAAAAAAAGAGAGGAGGAAAGGACATTCTTCTGAATTCACTCTACCAAGAAATGAGAATAGAAACTAAAGCTGAACCCCAAGGGAAGGGTTTGATTTCCCCCTCTCTTCAAACTGTAATATTCTAAGTGCTTTTTCAAACAGCAACACAAACAAACAAACGATCAAAAACCCCAACACCTTTCATGCAACATTTTTGCAGAAATCTGGAAGTGTTTCTGAAGGCAGAAGCTGCCACCTCTCCCCCTCAAACAGCGTCAGATTTTTGGGGTGTGACTGCCTCCTTGCTAAAAGAACACTCCGCGTGTTAACAAGTGGTGTAGCTCTTTGAAGTTGCGAAACTAAAGAGTGGATTAACTGTGATACCAAGCGCAGAGTAGGCTTTCCCCTTTCCATGCAAGGTCAAATTGAGACTGGACCAGCCAGCGACCCAAATGTAGACTCCACTGAGCAGCTGATTATTTTTTGCCCTGTTCGGGTGCAACGCGTTGGCCTCTGCGGGAGAATTTCAGGGTGGCAGCCAGCAGGGTAGCTTCTTACGTGCGAAGCTTTTCTGGCTGACCACCGAGCACACAGCCATGCGCCTGATCAAATAGCTTATTAATTTCATCATTTCAGACTTTTATGGTTTTTCCAGTTGCTGCTGCTTTTATAAACAAGCATTTCGGTGACCTTCCCCTCCGGACATCAGCGCATTCAGCTCTGCAAGAATCCCAAGCTCTGAAAGTTTATAAATAAGCCTTCTATCAAGTTCCACAACAGGTGTGACCTCCCCCCCTGTCCTAAAACTGAACAGTTTCAACAAGCAAATAAAGACTGCACAGTCCTGTCTTAAAGGGGAAGCACTCCGCAAAGCCCTGGTGCTCTCAACGGAGAGCCTGGTCCATCTGCAAGAAGGGATCGGATGGCCATAGCCTGGGGGCTCTTGTCCCTTTTAGGAGGCCTTTTAAGCAAGAGCGAGAAACACAGAGCGGAACAGCGCTCACCATGACCTGTATCAGCGTGACCTTCCCGGGCTGTCCCGCACGCTGACCCCGGAATTGGTTCTGGTTGATTCTGTGTCTGCCTGGCTGAGCCATTGGATGGCTTGGAGACTTTTGTCATAATTGGAAGATGCTCAACCAGAACTTCTTCACTTCCAGTGGGGTTCCTGCAAGTACGTCGCTGGGATGTAGGGGAGGGAAGGAAGGGACAGGTCCTGTTGTAAGCTGCAAAGTGGACAGTCTCATACTTGCCTGGATTTGCTTAAAATGAGACCATTCTCCTAATTTCTGGCACATTGCAGGCATTACGTCTAGTCCTTTATGACTTTCTTCAAAATGTTAGAGGGGAACCATGGTCTTGAAGAGGGGAAACTGAAACCTAAGACTGCTGTTGCTTTCTGTGGGTGAGCATCTCCAAAGCTGAGATTGAAACAAAGATGAGGCTTCTGTCTTTGTAAGAGGGTCCTACCGGCACTCTTTCCCTCCATGTAGCTGCAACATAATCTAAGCAGATATTGTGAAATAGGCTCAAGAGAGGAGCTCAGCTATGGTAAACAGTATTTCTCTCTCTCTGTTCTATGAAACTCCGTGGTGTTGTCTGTTTATTACATGTCTAAGTTTGAAAGGAAGCCAAATGACTTGAAGTGTCTAAGTGGGCTTCCTGCTATAGATTATTATATCATATAAAATAGCAGTATGGTGTTGAGACAGCAGGAACTTCAGTTCCAACGCAATCAGTGAGAACTGGATCTCAGTATCACTGTAGATGAGATTGGTTGTAGCCATCGAGACAGGAAAATACCCATATAATTAGTAAAGCTGAGGAAGCCACACAGTGAACGAGATAGGAGGGCCCCTAATGTTCAATGCAGTGAGAGATATTGGTACAATCAGTGGATGGGGAATAGCTGGTAGAATCAATATGTGCTGGTGTGACAGTGCGCTGTGTGACAGTAATTCCACAACCAAGAAGTTTAATCTGGTCAACAGATAGGAGGAACCCAATGTGATCAATTGGAAAAAGGCCTGAACGTTATCAGTGGGTGTGGAGACGATGATAATGATATAATCAATCAGATATCAGGTCTTACAGCTTTCAGGCCTCAAGCTGTCCATTCTGGACACAGAAAGTTGCTTTAAGGAGTATTTTTTATTACATATATCACACACAGTTTGCAGAGGCATGAGCACATGGCTGCGATGTAGAAACAGTGCCAGGTTGCTCCACCATGGTGAATTGCGCCGTCAGGTACATACATGGGAGAGTGGAGCAAGCGCAAGAGCTTAGATGTAGGGAATGGGTGGTGGTGCTGCAGGTCTCATGCTGCAGTCCCTTTTCTGCAGCATTATGGAAGGATTTGGTTCTAAGAACTTCCTAAGTACCCTGTGGAGTACAATAAGAGCAGCCATTTGGCTCATGGTGAGCCTCGTCCCTTCTAATGCACTTGCAGTCCCCCAGGGCCACCTCTAATTACTGCTCAAAGACAATAGTTGCAATGATGCATCATGCCAAAACCATCCAGAATAAGCCTCACACAGTGGGATTTGTTGTCAGTCTTGCCTTTTTTAAAATTTTTCTTTTTTTTTTGCGCAGTGCTGGTAAGAAAACTTTTTAATGCCCATCCCTATTCAGGGATCTGCAGCATCTGCATCTAGCTGGCTTCTGTCGAATCCCCGGGAGAACCTAAAGAGAAGGTTACTTCTGAGCTCCATAAGCATCACTGACTGTTTTCTACTTTGGTGAAGAGAAAGCTCCTTGCCCAGGGAGTCTCTGCACACAGAGGCTTTGAGTGTGGGCAGATTTAGCTCTCTGCTAGAAATCAAAGTCCAGTCCTCCCCTTCAACTAAAGTCAGTCTCTGGACTGAAATTATCTCAAAGGGCATGGAATACTCTTTAACCAGAGGGGACAAGCTCTCTCCAGTGACACTGTCTTTGAGAAGGTGTCTTAACCACATATATAAGCTGCCATTTGAAAGAAAACTAGCGTTTCTGTCTGCTGCTACAGAGCTAACTGCAATCTTTGCTGTCTGAACCCTCCCTCTGACACTGTAGGCCCTGGTTGTCACCCCCTAGTATAGTTTTATTTTCAAAAATTGTTGGTTTTTCTCAAGGATCAGGGAGTGGCCCCTTACAGCAAACAAAGACAATGTCAGTGCATACATGTATATGGCCGTGGATGGATGCCTGCCTGTACACAGGTGTACACATATATATATGGGAATGCATAGCTATACATTATCTGTGCGTAAATAGGAAGGTAAATGGATATATAAACTCAGCCTGCAGTAATTCAAGCAGTTGCAAACATAATGCATCCCTGGTGGGAGGAGTCTTGCTGGTTAAGATGATCTTCTATAAACTGATGAAGTTCTCTGAGCACAGGGAGGCCCCGCGCAGCCCCACAGGAGGTCCACAACACTTGAGGACTTTACCAGCAATGACCCATATGGGTCAGGAGGCTTTTCAGAGAACTAGTGAAAGCTCATAGTCTTTTGCCAGCACAGATGGTGACTCAAAAGCTGAGTCCAATGCAAGAAATCCCAAATGCAAGGAAGTCTGGGTCCCCTCGTCATGACTTAAGCTTTACACAGTTATACCTGAGGCTGAAGTCAATTCATGGTCACTGATCCAGGCAAATCTGCTGACTGCTGCACCATAAGGCATTGACCACTGTCGTGCAACAGCCTGAAGAAAACTGTGAAAACTAAGGGCTAGTGCGAGTAAGGGATTGCACACATCTGGGTTTCAGGTCCTGCCTGTAGCACTGTGGGGAGCTTCATGTTGCATATTGAGACGTATGCAGGTGTATGAATACAAAACCAGGCAACTGAAGATGTCTCTGCTCTGCTCAGTGTGCTTTGCCTGGTCCTCACTGGTGTGAATGGTGCTTAGAAGAGTGCAGTGGGAAGAAAATGCACCCACAGAACAGAAGCTCTAAACCAGCTCTGTAATATGGCCGGAAAGCCCTGAGTGTCCAGGAGGTAAGCCTAGATCCAGAGCCCAGTGCTGTGAAATCTCTGGTTACTAGCAAAAGCATTTGAAAATAAATATAGACTCAAATTAAAATGATACCATTTTTGAGAAAGTAGACAGTAGTTGAAATATAATGAGGCACTGTAGAAAAATGCCCTGCCACCAAGCGAGCACTTGCTGGGCGGATTAGCCAGCATTCCTTCTCCTCCATTGAGTGGTGTCACAAGCTAATAAATATTTCAGAATTGGCTGTATTCAATCCAGCCCTTGTCCCGGTTGACGTCTGTTCTCTCAGTTTTCAGAAGGAGACAGGTGCAGAAGGATGAAAAGGGATTTAATTACTAAACATCCCCTACTCCCAGAATCCAAACACATGCTGTACTGTACTTATACACCACACCTACTGTACCCACAAGCACATATAATGCTCATGCACACAGTCACACCTACTGCACTCTGTGGCACACACTTATCGATCCACATCGCACACAGATTGTGTTTTGGAAGTAGAGGATTCACAGTGCGTTGCACCAATGTGTTTTGGCCATTGGATGTGGAGAATACTGGAGTTAGAGCACATATTCCTCCTCTGGAACCACGCACCCTGTTACAGAAATGCAAGGAAGGCTGTAATGCTTGTTTGTCCCCTCTTGGTGGTCTGTCTGTAAGAGAATAAGAACTGGCTATGGCTGCCCACCAGCAAATATAAACATTTATCTGTTTTTAAATTTTCTGTCCTTACAAAGCTAGGTTTTCAGACACTTTAGACCCACAACTGAGGGCATTTTCAGGAGCTTCCATTTAGACACCACTCAATAAGGAAGGGCAATGGTGCTCCTCATCCAGCTGGTGTCTGGATCACTGCTGTGGGCTGTTATCTCCTCTTCCAAAGGCTTCCCTGCTGTTTGACAGGGAACCTCTAGGAGCACTTGCCACAATTACAATAGTCTTAGTCTGGGAGTTGTGGGCAAATGTCGGTGTGAGAAGCTGCATTCCACCTCTTTAAATTTTCCTGGCATTTTGGGCCACCAACAGGGTGCTCCTTGGTTTCCTATTCCAGGCTGCGCTGGCCTGGCTGTTCCTGTGGGATGTTCTGCAGCAGTTGTGCTCCACCACGGGGACAGCTGCGTGGCAGAAAGGGCAGGGGGAGGCAGCCTGACCAAGCTGGTGGAGCCTGGGTGGGAGCTTAGGAGATAACACATCTTCCTCAGCTCCGTCCCTCGCCCGTTGGAAGAAGTCGGGTCACTTTATGCCAGTTGCCTCAGCTTCATAATTTGTAAAATACGACTACTTCTTCTGGAAAGTGATTTGAGATTTACTCAGCTAGCAAATACTTGCCTGGTCAGTATGCTAGAGAACTTTGAGATCTTTGAGGGACTCCTGAGTGGATCTGTGTGATACATTGCTATTACCAGCTACTTTTAGACAGGGAAGAAAAAGAAGGGAATAGAGCTGAAGAAAGGGAAAGTTAGGTGCTCCTCCAGTCCCTCTCCCACTGGAACTGCACTGTTGACTCCAGTCTAAGCAGGATCAGGACCTGGAAGCTCAAATGATAGATGGTGACAAACACCAAGAAAATCAGAAGTGATGGATGATGAAAGCAAATGGTTCTGTGTCTGGGCTAGAAAGGGTTTCCAGATAATGGATCACTGAGGTCAAATACAGAACACCATTGGCTTTAGAGCTGGGTAATTAGTGTATCAGAAAATTGGGGGAAATTATGTATGTTTTTAAGATGGGCTATTAAAGCAAGCCATGAATTATTGAGAAGGGAAACTGCTTTCTTTGTTTTATTTGAGTTAACCTTGGAGAGCAGAGAGAGAACATCAGGATGACTTTTTCTGGGATGCATGTTCTATATAAGAACACACGTGACTGCAGTGCTGTTAGGTCCCTCACTGCATCTCCCACGCTGTTTCTGTGCACTTACGTGCGTTCACGCATCCACATACAGCAGAGTCTGTAAATATTCTTGCTGTGTGTGCACAGTACATGTATGCACACGTATGCTTGTTGTCTTTTACATACGAAGTGCCACACACACTCAGAATAAAAGCAGTCAGACTTGGTATGTACTGCACAAATAGTTGGAATTGTGTACTTAAATGTTGCACATAGAATAACATGTGATAAAT
This sequence comes from Phaenicophaeus curvirostris, assembly GCF_032191515.1. NCBI lineage: Eukaryota > Metazoa > Chordata > Aves > Cuculiformes > Cuculidae > Phaenicophaeus > Phaenicophaeus curvirostris. Next base: position 4,781,707 of record NC_091413.1, on the reverse strand, counting down.
ATAGCCTGTTCCCACCGTGCTTTCACTACTCGAAATACTTCTGCAGACTCATTTATAGATAGGCAAATATTTTATTGAAGTAATCTTAGGCTTCATACACATCTCTACATTGCAATCAAAAATTCATGTTATTTTTACACAAATATTTGTGCAAATTACAAACACTGGGCAAAGGTTCTGGGCAAGTTCCTGTGTGACCCCCTGTTGAGAGCTACGGTAACTTGTGAATCCTTAGCTTACAGACTGTGCCTGCGCTCGGTTTCTGCGTGTGTTTTATCGATGGGCGACGTCCACCTAGTACAGAATCCCACCCCTCCTATAGCAAGGTGTAGAGGGATTCAAAAGCTGGATTTGGTCTCATTCTCCATTTGACTGGAGAACTTTAGGAGAATTTCCATGGAACTCCATTTCCATTAAAGTCTACAGGGTTTTTCTGGAGGAGATGGACTGCTCGGTTAGAAACAGGAGTGCTAATTAAGTTGATTCCACTGTAACTCTCACGGTTGGTTGACTCTCCTGTCTGCGTCACCATAGGAGTGCTAATTTGATTTCATGTATAAAGTGTGTTTGTTTCCCCAAACTGCTCTTTTGCTCTCTGATTCTTCACGTACTTACAGGCAGCTCAAGTTCTGGTGCAGGAAGGGCCCTTTCTGGCCTTGGTATGACTTGACGGGTTTGCACAGCGTTGCTTATTGCTAAATGCCACCTCCAATTTTGCAGAATCAGAGCTTAAAACCGTTCTTTTCTCTACAAGACTACCCAGTAAAAGCACCCAAAGGAGCAGTTCATTTAAACAAGCAGATTCTCAGCATTTTGTAAGTTGAATAAAATCCTCCTGTAATCTGGGAAGATAAGTGGGATGCAGGAGTCCGAGGGGGAAGCTCTCGCTGTTGGCACTGGGGCTTCCACTGGCTTAGTGCTGCTCGGGGGGAGCTGACGAGGACCCAGACACCACGCAGCCCCTCATCCTGTCTTTGGGTTTTATGGGTGCTGCTGTAAACCTCTGCATCCTGGAGCACTGAGAAAAGCAGATCTCAGTCCACTGTTGTTCTTTGTACCCATCTGTCCCAATTGTGACCCGTATGCTACTCTGCAGCTGGGAATCTGTCACTGCACGGATCAAACCCCAGTGGGGTCATTCCTTTGAATCCAGGGACCATGACAGGCCCGTGGACTCCAAAACTATTTGTGTTTAAATCAGGGCTCTCTAGCAAATATTTCTTCCTTTTCCCTTTCTTTGTTTCTTCTTTGTTTTGTTAACATTGTTATCCACTCCAGAACAACAGATTGTGCGATACCTTAAGCTATGGTTTTCCAGCAGGGATAACGTGGAAAGAACAAACACCCTGCTTTTCATCAATTTGCAAACCCACAGATTTTAAACTGTGCGGATTCTTTCTTAAATGGGAATCTTCTGTGGCACAAAAGTATTCTGTCTGTGGAATGATCTGCTTGGTTTCCTTTTTACCTGAGAAGGGGCTGGATGGCTCTCCTGTTCCTGTATGTGGTAGATTGATCTTTAGCAGGATGGAATTTAGAAGCGATGAATTATGAAAACTTTAAGACTTTTGCAGAAATGTTGTTATGTAAAGGATGAGGCCCAGGAAGTAAGAATTAAATTGCAAGAAATAATGGGCTTAAATTGCAGCAAGAAAGATTTAGGCTAGCCATTAGGAAAAAGTTTTTTATGATAAAGGAGAGTTAAACATTGGAATGGATTGTGTAGGTAGGTTGTAGAATCTCCATCAAAGGGAGATTTTAAGCACAGGCTAGGCAACCAGGAATGATGGAGCTGTAGTTGGCCCTGTATAGAAGCAAGTAGCCAGACTAAGTGACCTCCAGAGCTCCCTTCTAATCCCATATTTCCATGATATTATAAGTCTAAGATTTAGCATTGCTTGGGTTATAGCTGCAGCAGTGTGGGCAGTGGGATGGATGGATGGATGGATGGATGGATGGATGGATGGATGGATGGATGGATGGATGTTTAGGGAAGATATATCCTTTCTCACATTAACACTCGTCATAGTTATGGTCCACCTAAATTCCACTGCAGTGCTCAGAAAAATGTGCCCTTTAATTTCCTAATAAAACAGCTGGGTAAATTCTTCTACTTGCAACTAAAGGGAAAAAAAAAAAAAGAGAACACTTGAAATGAATTTTTAATACAGATTTGAGTGGGATTGCAGCAGGCACTTCTGATCTGATAATTGCACTGGATCAGCCAGAGTCGTCATCTTTTTTTCCCATCAGAAATTTTGTGTGAGTGTTTAGTGCTGGTCTTTTCCTGGTGAAATTTCCCAGGCTGAGGGCTTGCAAGGTCTCCAGGCAGCCGGAGAGCGGGGAGCCTGGCAGCAGCGTGGACAGGGTGGGCAAGGTCACAGGCAGCCACCAGCTGCCAATTCTCATCCCTCTGCATCCAGTCAATAGAAGCAAGGTCAAGAGAAATCCTCCCTGTTTATTTAGTCGATGGCCTCTAGTGAAACTGCCAAAGAGAGCACACGGTAGCACCTACGGCACAGAGCACAGACTGCTCATAGGAACGAGCATCCGACCCTTTCCGCTGAACAGGGACTCAAGTGGCTGAATCTAAAGGACCAATGAAGAAAAGGCTGTATGCTGTTGTTTTTCGGGTGGCGTTTGCTGTCTTTAGCCTGTTGAGGCTGATCCCTCTGTTCCCTGGGCAAACACAGGGATGCTTTTGCTGAGATTGCAGTTTGGAGCAGGAGCCAAGCTGGCCACCGTGATTCACCCTTGAGGGGCAGCCCATCTTCCTTGGCTTTGAAAGGCAAAGGCTCAAGTTCACTGGGTATAAGCCAGCCCCTTGGAATACCCCTCGAAAGGGTATTGGAATACTACTTGGATTATACTCCCCTTCCTTTCACTAAGACCATCCCAAACTCATTACACCATCTTCCTGTCTTCCCTAATCGACACTAGAACACGTTGGCTGGTGTTGCTGTCAGTACATCCTACTAGTGAGACAAAGCTGGGATCAGCCAAAGAATGCTTTTGTTGGCTTGGCATGGCTTAAATTGGTTTCTTGAGGGAAATCAGCTATCTTGGTAAAAGCACTTTGGTTCCTGTATCACTGCAGCTACACTACAGCTTTTCGCAGTGTAGAAACACAGTTAAAAAATCATGGCCCTAATTGACATTACCATAAATAATTTCTAGCATAGACCTGGCTCTGAGTGAATGGGGAAGTACAGCACGAAAAGCCTCCGTGTCCTATCACCAGCTGCCCTGAGCCAAGTCTTGCCTCGAGATCCTCCCAGCTTTGCTTCTCTGCCCTCACCACGCAAACCGTGTGAGACTGGTACAATCCCCAACAGTTGCGAGTGCGGCCGTAAACACAGAAGGGAAATTTAGGCTGAAAACCCTGGCAAACCTCTGTTGACTTCCTCATGATTTCCTGAGTGCTTGTTTTTTTCCCTCAGCCTCCAGCCTTTCCAATAAGACAGTTGTGCTACGAGATGAAAGGGCAAAGATGTCTGTGCCTCGCTCCCTGGTTTCTTCCTTCTTTTTTTCTTTCTTTCTTTCTTTTTTTTTTTTTTGTGCCATTCTGGAGAGCCATTGGCGGCTGCCTGAGATATCCTGAGAGATGCGGCAATTAATTTTCTTTTAATCAAGGTCGGATGAAGTAAATTGGTGCGGCTCTGCAGCCCCTCATTTTCTGTTTTTGCAGTGATGCAAAACAAATATGATCAAATTATGCTCCTTCTCACCTTATTGAATTAGGAAGCGTGACTGATCCGGGAGAGCTGAGATGTTATATACTGTACCAATCCTCACCATCCCCCCCTCCCTGACAAAGCCATCGGGAATCTTTTTGCAGGTCTTTTATTTCAAGTTCGGAGGGAAGTGTGGGAGTGGGTGTGGGTGGTGGGGAGAGAGTCCTATTTATTTCCCTTAGTCAGTGGGGTGAAGCTGTATATTTCACCTTACAGTGATGTGTGAGTAATCACAATAATCAGGTCCATCTGGGCTCAGGAATAAAATCTGACAAGAGGACAAAGAAGTTGAAGAGCAGGCCTGCAGGAAGAAGGGACGTCAGTGTGTTCCAGCAGCAGCAGCTCTTGCCCGCGTGTTCACTACGAGCGTGTCTATGAGCGGTGGGCTCCGAGGTGAAAAGCACTACGTGAGTGCTAAGCATTATTTGCACTTTGTTAGCTCCTAAGGATTACTTTGTGCTAGTTTCATTGCAGAGGAAAGAGGGAGAAAGAGATCCACATCCACCCACAGCGCTGGCTCATGGAGATGTGGCGTATAGTTTGTTCATGTAATCTCAAATGGATGCAATTCTGACTGACAGCATCCGTTTGCTCTTTGTATATGGAGAACCATTACAAATGCTGTGATCAATACCACTATGGACATACAGATTGCACAATATATATAGGCCTGTAACCCAGGCTCAGGCTGCTGCGCTGCTGTTTCTTTCCGAGGGGCTCTCTGTGCGGGCAAGGGCTGCAGGGCAGGCTCCTGTGGTCAGGACTCGTAATACCCTTGAGGGAATAAAACATGGAGATGCAGCAGGAAACATGCATAATGAGCGGGTTAATGTGTACACTGCTCTTCTCTGGAAGAAACTCAAGGTGGTTGTGAGCTTGACCTAAAGGGATCCTTTCCAGCATGATAATCATAGAAATGGACAGAGAAATCTCTGGGGAGGGAGCAAAGTATGTAGTCCATCCTCTACCCTAAGGCAAAATCAAGTGGTGACTGAAATATGAACTTCCCTTGAACATGTTAAAGGAGCTGGCCTGAGAGAGGGTGGGTCAGCAACAACAGGAATTTAGGACTAGGTCCCACTGACCTGTGAACCAGCACTCTGCGCACAGCATGGTGATCTCGGCACAGCTCATCTTGGTTAGTTCGATGATCTCATCAATCCCTTCTGCCTTCAGAATTTACATTTCTTTTAGAAACAGAATTCTCAGTAGATATGGTGGCTGGATTTAGAAAAAAAAAGCAGAACAGACTGAGAAAGGCAGGCAGTCCTGGCTCTGACAGGGGTGCCACGGATAAAATTCCTGTTTTGGTGAGAACCTAATGACATTGAGGACTTGTGTAAGCAGAGCCAGGACCGACTGCATGCCAGCCCTGCAGAGCAACTTCAGCATCCATTTCCACAACGGGAGAACGTGGGAGAGCTGAGCACCGATCTGCAGAGGTGTAGGCACCTTGAGAGAAAATTGGGCAGTGTGTAAAATACCTCCCTGGGCACGCTGTGTGATAACAATGAATAGAGGTTTTTGGCTTTGAGTTTAGGGTGTTTTTTCCTTTCTTTTTCAAGAGGGACAGAATTGGAGAGAATGTAATTAGACTGTAGGTTTTAATTTATAGACTTTGGGTGACCCTTTTCACCCTGACCCTTTTCGCCATCAGGTCAATCTTGCTCTTACTGCTCATTCTGCTTAATCGGGGCAAAAAACATCAGCCCCAGGCCAGGTGGATAAGAAGAAAGAGAAGTTTATGACATCTTTGTCTATTTGTTAGGCTTTCTATTTCGGCAGAAAACATGATCTCTTTGTCTGTCCATCAGAAATGCTGTGTTTGCAGCCCACCAGTGGTGAATGGACTGGCAATCCCAGATACTGTGCGGGATCTCGTGGAGGCTCCTTTCCCTGCCCCAAGTAGAGAGAACTTCACTCCATGTGGGCCTGGGTTGCATTGGGTGAGTGTGGATCTGGGAAGATGAGTGCAATGAATGTTGTCTTCATCACAGAACTGCTCAACCTCACCTCTTAACAGGGAGAAAGGAAAAGAGGTAGGAAGCAACAATTCCTACAGGAAAAAAACCCCCAAACTAACAAAGCCCTTATCCTGGAAGGCTTAAGGAGAGGGTGAAGACAGGCAGGAGATAAAAAAGAAGACACAAAGATAACACTAGGGAGCATTCTTCATTTTTAACCACCCTTCTCTCCTTGTTCATTAATCCTGCAATCTTTTCCTTTCTCTGAGACACTTCTCTGAGGTGTACGGCTCATGACTGCAGTCAATGTTAATCAAAACTCTTCCCAGCAGGAGGAGGGGAAGACTCGAAGCTCTCTTTGGTCTCTATAAAAACCCTGTTCCTTCAAAGGCTGTGGGTACAAAAGGGCTTTTGAAGCAAACTTTTGTGTACGAAATTACGGACCTTGACTGTAATTAATGACACTGCTGAGGGAAGGAGATACTTCTTGTTATATGGTCCAAGTTTAGGATACATCCAGTAGGGCATAAATAGAAACGAGCCTGAAGAGGAGTCTCCTGTGCTGGTAGAGATTGGAGGGGCTCATTGAGAGATCGGTCAAACAAGATTACCTCTCTCCTGTCTCTAGCCCTCCTGCATTGCTATGTGCCTTTAAACCCAGAATATCTCCTTGAGGTCTTTCCTACATGTATCGTTTCACAATATCAGTGGCCACCATCCATGCCCCAGGTGTCTGCTGACTGACTCTTTGCAGTTCCCTCCTGCAATGCTCAGTGTAGCGCTCTACTCCCCTTACCACCACCTCCTCCGTCTTTTGTAGTCGCAGATCTTTTTCTTTCTCTGTTACATTTTGCCCCTGTTCCCTCGTTCTTCCATCTCCTCCGTGTACCAGACAGATCCAGTTTCTTCAGGGGAAAAAACCCACACAAACCCACAAGGCATGAACTCACCAGCTCAGCAGATTTTACTTGGTACTGTTTTGGCATCCAATCCTACCCGTATTTCTGTGAATCATCGTGCCATTCGTGATCAGAGCTCCAAATGAAACTCACCGGGAATTTTTATTACTCCAAGAACAGTGAAGTTATAGTCGGAACTACCAATCACTGGTGCTGGCAGGACGGGGCTCCCAGGGGAGCGCAGGGCAGCACAGCTTTAATTGCCCTTTTTTTTAATCCCTTTCCTTGACAGTAGGAAAAGAACCCCAACCCCCTTACAACTCTTCCACCTTATATTTTCTTCCAAAATCCCAGATACTATAATTTCCATTTCCTGTGAAAAGCATTCTTTAGTTTTGGAATAATGCTGCCTTTGTGGCTGAAAATAGTTGCTGAATTGCTTGCTGAGAGCTTGATTGTTACAAATCATTAATAACATCCTCCACTTGGATTAGCTTGTAAGAACACCTCACTGTTGTTATCCCTAGATCTTACAGCTTGGTGTGAAGCAGGTCAGGATCATTATTTTCATTTCACAATGATGATTGTTTTCACAGAGGCACTAAGAGGTGGGATGCTGTGCCTCAGAGCAGAGCCAAGCACAGAGCCCAGGTTTCTAGAGCCTCATTTCTTGGGACTACACCCCTCATCAAAAAAAGGTAAAGTGTGTTTCCAGCCCATCTAGACCCAGATTTTACCAGGAGTTAGAGCCTGACATAGGAGAGGGCATCTGTGAAAGCTTGGTACAAGGAACAACAGAGAAATGCTGGCATAGGCAAGCCCACACTGGTACAGATGCCACAAGGAGCTCTGGTTGTGTGGAAAGCTTGTAGCTGCTGCAGGCTGAGGCTCAGCCTCTTCCAGATGAGAAATGCAATAAGGAGGGATGTAATCCCAGGAAGCAAAGATCTGCTCTGTGCCAGATGTAAGCCTTGATGAAGAGCACACAGCTCATCTCATTTCTGCTCGAGTCGCAGTAGTGGCTCTCAGGGTTGTGCTGGAGCTCTGCTACTCACCACGGGGAAGGTGAGATGACTGTTGGTAGGAGAGATTCTCAATCAGAAAATGAAAGAGTTAGGAAAATGTCTTACTGCTTGAGGCAGACCCTTTCTGGTGAACACCAGGGCTTAATTTGACCCACCCTGTTTTGTTCCCAGCGTTTATGTGACTGGGATAGGTAGGTTGCAAGGAAGAGGAGAACTGGAAAAGACCACGTTGCCCCTCCATGTTTTTAGCAGTGATTCCAGCTCAGTTTGGTGGTGATGGCAGGGGAACCTCCATCTGGCCGAGCGCTGTGTCAGGAGCTACCTTCAGGAAAAACAGGACCATGTGGGGAGTTGGGATAAATTGTTCTTGGAAGCGGCTGAGGGGGGGAGGCATAGGAAAAGGTGCTCCTTTTGGGGTGACTTTCATCACAGCAGAGAGGTCCCCACTGTTCCCACAGCCCTCTGGCTGGTGAGTTCCACAGCCAGCACCTCTGGGTTAGGAGATGGAGAAAGCGGTTTGATGCTACTGCCATGCTGTGGGTCCAGCTTCCCCTCCTGAGAGGAATGCCCTTCACTCCGCACACAGGATTTTCTCTCGTCCCATTGAGAGTGGGCTCTCTGCCACTTTATACTTTGGAGGATCATTAGCAGAAATCATTAGCTATAATACAACCTCCCCCATAAATCTCGCCTGCACCTGGATCATTTGTCCATGCCTAATTTCCATCTCCCTAATTTTATGATTTGTCCCTCATTTGATGAGAGTTCCTTCCATTAATTGTGTAGTAAGTGCTTCCAGATAAAGGGCTGAGGAGTTGACCCCATCTTGGATAGACATGGTTTGGGCTTTTTTCCTGAAGGAGAGAGTCCCTCTGAAATATTCTTGCTTCCCTTTCAGAGGGCATCACTCCAAATCTTAAAGGCACCACAGCAGCTTCCCATAGGGAAAATGCCTCTTTCAGATAAATCCTGTTCGCTGGAGGCACTGCAAAGCAGATGAAAGCAGCAAAGCTCAAGTCCAAGGTGTCCTCTGCTAGAGTTCGAGAAGTCTTGTAGGCATTATCTGTACAATTCAATTCAGACCAAGGAATAAACCTCTGCTTTCCCCACACGGACCCCTCCTAATTATCATCCTTTGCCGCTGAAGAACAATTCTGTATCCTCACACAAAAATCTCCTCTGCTGAACTATTCTATGTTCTATTAGACTGCAAGAGAGATCCTTAGCCTGCACGATGATGGGCAGGGAGGGAACTGGCCGAGTTGGCAGAAGAAGGGACTTTGCATCAGGCCATCAGTTCTTTTTCCAGCTTTTCTGCAGACCTTCTGGGTGGTCCAGAATAAGGCAGCTCTTTCTCAGTGCCTCCATTGCCATCTCAATAAGATGGTGATACTAGCAGTGGGGTGCCATGAGAGTTTAATTAATTAATTTGCAAACACTGTGAGATCCTCTGATGAAATTCACTGCATCAGCACAAAGTCATATTTAATCTGTATTACATACGGAGATCCCAATAGAAGGAGCATCCCAAATGCAGAAGAAAACTGCACCAAAAAGAGCTGCGCCCAAACTTTCTGAGCACCTGAATGAATAGTTCATGTCTCTGGCAAACAGGAAAAATTTTCCAAATCAAAGCATTTGTCCTTGAACTTCTCACTACGTGCGAGTGTGAGGCAGCTGAAGCAGCTCACGCTGGGACAAAACACAAGCCACTGGAGCACTCTCAGAGCTGAATTTGACACAGTGGATCTGCTCCACTCTTGCTAACCGTGTTTGTCTTTCTTCCAGCCTGACCTCCCCCATCTTTTTTCATACCTGTCCCATGTTTGACATTGAGGTTAGAAAACCCACCGAGATAACGCTTGATCCAAAACTCAGTCAGAGAGAACAAAAGCTTCCCTGGAACCACTGAGGCTGTAAATAGTGCAGGAGGCAAGGGTGTGGGATTCTCCGCTCCTCTCTCACTGCTGTTTCCTTTAACTGTTGATTTAGTCTTGAGGTCTGTCAGTGATGCTCTTGCCCTGGATCTTTTCTCCTGAGCGCTGGTCCACGGCAGGGCTAGTACAGATTCAAGAGAAGGGTGTAGGAGAGGAGGGAGGCGCAGTGCTAGAAGCAGCTTGCACGTTTTACAGGTAACATTATCTTTTATTGGCATCCTAAAAAGAATGTCAGGCGCTAGAGTGGCACGGGGTTTTATTTTTTTTTTTTTAAATTTCTGCTTCACTGCCATTCCGCTGCAAGATTTTTATCACATCCGTGATGCCAGCAGAGGCAGGCAGAGCTCAACGACACAACTGGCCATTCACAAGATTTCAGGACACCTTTTGTCACATCCTCTGGAGCAAACCGTGAAGGTCTCAACATAATTTCTGTCCTAAAGCCTGGAAATACTCTGAGGCTGAGCAAGGCACAGGCCTTTCCTGCTGACTCTCCAGCCAAAAGGGTCTCTGCACATCAGGCAGATGTACTGAGAGGGATCTCCCCGTTGTTTTACACGTGGAAACAATCTTTGCAGTTTTTAACTGTTATAACCCCCTGATTTCCCTTATTTGGGTTGTAACATTAAGCAAGACAGGTATTTCTAGCAATCATCCAGGCCACAGAGTGTTCTTGCTCTCTCTGAAGGTCAGGAAAGAGATTTCTAGTGATGTCTGGGCCAGTGGAACATTTTCGCTGGCCAGGCATTGCTTTCTGACCTAAAGAGCTTTTCAGAGTCCAGGCAACTCTTCTCATTGACGTATTTCATGTGACAGTTGACATTGCTTCTCATTTTCACAGCAGCTCAATTCTCTCTGGTCAAAGTTTACGGTAAGATAAGACTTTTTAGACCAGCAGCAGAAACAGTACCAACAGTCTGGCCTTGTAGTCTGTCTTCCCTTTCCTCCCAACCTCCTGGTTTTCCTTGCAATGAAAATACAACAGGTCTGACTGCTCCCTTTGCCGAACTCACTGAAGAGCAGGTAAATCTGTTCTGTAAGGACGGTTTTACTGTTGCCACAGAAAGCATGAGGGAGAAAAGTCTTCACCAGGTTTTGGATGGCTCGGCTGGTTTCAGTCATGAACTGGAGAATACCCCGCGTTGTGGCTGCCAGGAAGGGCACTGGTGCTGGAGACTGTCAGCTCAGCTCTCTGGGACAGTGAGGGTAGTTAAAACCTGTGCTCTGGAGCCCCCGTGGATTTGAAGAGTGCTGTGTGGCACAGCAGGACCACTCTGGTGGCTGTCACTGTGGAGGCTGCCACCCCAGCCCCAAGGCAGCCTGTGCCCTGTGTGCTCCAAAGTAGATTTTTGCTCTGTGACTCCTCAGGAGCAGCTGTGGGGAGCCAGCAGCTGAGGTTTTGGGTGTGTACGGAGGCAGGTGGAACTGGGTTGTGGGTTTTCATCCTGAGCTTCACAGTTGCTGTCTGACCCTGCAAAGGCCTTTCCTCTCTCCTGGCATAAGACAGCAGAAACAAGCAGTTGAGCACCTGATCCTGCCCTGCGTTCTCTCTGCAGTGCAATCTTCTCCTTTTGCATTGAGCCGTGCAATAAAAGCTGCTGTGCCCCCTATGGCAAGTGCAACGGTGGGAGAAAGAAGCTTTGCTGTGGCAAATGCCTTTCAAATTCAAGTAGCCAGGTAGCTCTCACACTCAGGAGTGCCTTTTACCTTTAACAGTCTGCAGACAAACCTTGAAAATGTACCTGAGATGGTGAAAGCTGACATCGTCCTGCCAAGGCTTGCTCCCACCTGAGAGATGACCTTGCAGGACGTCAGCACCAAAGTTTCTCCTCCTTGTTGCAGTTCCAAGAACTGTGGCCATACACTAAACTTCTTTCCTAGATGTTTTTTGCCCTAATGAGACAATGGGCACTGGCAGAGGCTGCCCAGGGAGGGGGTTGAGTCACCGTCCCTGGAGGGGTTTAAGGGATGGGTGGATGAGGCGCTGAGGGACATGGTTTAGTGTTTGATAGGAACGGTTGGACTCGATGATCCGGTGGGTCTCTTCCAACCTGGTTATTCTATGATTCTATGATTCTATGATTCTATGATAATGTTTACTAGCTGACGTGAAGCTTTTACTAAATGCCACCAAAATTCACTAAGCACTGAATTTTGGGCCTTGTGGCAACGGGTAAAATATAGAGTAATTGTATTGATTCAATTGCATGTCCCAGAGGACGATGCACATCAGAGTTCAACCACAGAAAGGAAGAGTTCAGCCTGGGTGTTATCCAGTCTTTTGCCAGTGAGACGGGTGAGTTCCAAGTGAGATACGCAGCGACGTACCTGGTTGTGCGATAGAAGCAAATGCAAAGCCAGCTATAGCCCTGCCTTCTGCCAAACTCACCTGGACAGGATGAAATCATTGTTTTATCTAACGAGGAGGGACACTGTATATGATCTGATGATTACAGCAGGATCTAGGAAACAGGATTTCTGAGTTCCTCACCCTGCTGTGCCACTGCTTTACTGCATGGTCTGAAGGAAAACAGTTCGATTTTTTTTTCCTCAGTTAACATAGTTGTGAAATAACGCTGAGCTTTATATAAGATTTTATGTTCAAAACATGCACCGCGTCCACGTGCCACAGTACGATTACTTTGTCTGAGATAACAGGCCAGGGTAGGAAACATACCCTGTCTATCTCTGTGTTGTGAGGCGTGCTGGGAGGATCTGGTTTTCTGAACACCTCAAGTCAGAACCCCTGGTGCCAAATACACTGGAGAATGAGGCCTCTGAGTGTGTGCGTAGAGCTCAGAGAAGGAAGCAGAGGAGCAGACAGCGTTGTTGTTTGCATTGCCAAGGACTTAAGCAGGTCCTAGCTGAGCAGTGTGTTCAGCTACGCTGAAAATCTTAGAGAAGAAGGTTTGTCTCAGTTGATTCTGGTAAAAAGAGGGCTTGATGGGTAACCATACCCTCCAGCACTGAGAATTTGATTGAGTTGTCCTGAATCTCCTCCTTGGTTTTGGTACTTTGTGTGATCACAAGCTGCACGTGTGGTGTAGATGAAGGAGAATTGTAGGAGTACCCTCAGCACGGGCAAAGTGCATAAAGGTGGCCAGTCACAAAATCAGGAGTGAGCGAGAGTCCGGCCACATGGATCTGCCCCAGCGACGATCCAGGGCTTGGCTGCAATAAGAACGTCCTTCAAAGTTCTGCTCTGGATGTGAATCTCTGCGCAGTGAACAAATCTCCTCAGACAGGCGTGCCCCCCTCCCTGAAAGTATTGTTAGGATCTGTTGCTGATCCAGACTGCCTAGAAAGCTGGATTTGAAGGGATAGGAAACTGCAGAAGTAAGGGCTTTTATTTTTTCAGATAGTCTGATTTTTAACTATGTAAATTCATGGGTTTATATTGTGATGATCCAAGCACTCCGGGTATGGAACAAACACTGGAATTCTTTTCCAAAATAAATCCCAACACAACCAGCACTGAGAAGTCTGATCTTTCTCCTGCAGTTATCACCCTGCATTTACGTGTTGTGTGCGCACACGAGAGGGCTGCAAGTGCAGGAAAACGTGTGGGAACGTGGGCAAGTGTCTGTGCAGGAGAACGTGTGCGAGAGGCTTTGTGTGTGTGTGTGAGGGAGGGCATGTGCATGTCTGCAGACTTGTGTTTCTGTGGGTGTGTATACGTGCGGGAACATGTGCATGTATGTAATTTTGTGCTTGTGTAGGAGAGAGGAAGGGAAAGCGTGGTAAAGTTATTTGAACCTGTTTGAAGGTCGGGTCTCCCCAAGGTTATCTGCTTTTTTTCCCTTGAATCTGTAAAGTAATGGTATTCACACTCACTACTTGAGAAGTGTTTCTTTTTATAGCTCTTCCAGATGACAAATAATGCCTGTTTTTGAAGTCCTTTTTAAGTCATTGTTCCCTGGACGCAGATACCATGTTTGGGTGCAGGAGGGGAACAGAGCACAGAGCTATTTCCCCTTTCTGTCTGCAGGGAGCTTTACTGGGACTAGTGAAATTCCAGCCAGGATCATCCAAGGGGCTGCAGGCTCACGGCATGTGAGCTAATAGGACACCCTCTACTTCAAGTCCCGTGACACTGAGAGAAGCAGACACCCACCACCGTCCACTCCAAGCTGTTGGGGTCTGGGCCAGGGAGAAAAAAGCCAGGGAGAAAAATCCAGCTGAAATCAGTGGTAGATTGCCTGGGGTCAGCCTCCCGAGCTGGCCCACTAAGAATAAGCTGAATTTGGAGTTGTTGAGCGGACAGGTGTCTGGATCAGAGCCACCCCTTGTTGGGGGCTGGGGTTGGTTAAATTTTGCCCATCTTCAAACATTCTGGGTGGCGTTGCCCCCTGTGGCTGGTGGGGATGGGTGGGCAGCACACCCCGTGCTCTGCACTTCCCAGAGAAGCACAATCTGCTTCCCAGCCGGCTTCCCAGCAGCCTAGTCCTTGCTGCAGGCACTCGGCGAGAGTGTTCCCTCACCGCAGTGGCAACCTCTGCTTTTTTAAAACCAGCCCCTTCTTCCTTGCCTTCCCTTAGTCCTGTGTGGTGGCCAAGGTCTCTCTGCCTGGTAGCAGCCACAGCTGTTCTGTGCCCAGGAATTGTTGGGTGCTCTATAAGCACAGGGGTGTAGCTGGGAACAGTGTTTTGTGCTTCTTTAGCCAGGGATGGACAACTCATGCACTCCGTAGAGCGCTCCGGTTCCTCGCTCTTGCAGTGGGGGTTTTGTGTGCTCGTCACCCATGGACAGTGAGCTTATCCCCATCTCTGGAATCTGGCCACTCATTTACTCTCCTCCCTGCAGGCTGGATAACTGAGCTTTTCCTCCTAGAGATCCTGAGATGTGCTGGAAGGTCAGTGGTCCCCGTGGTTATATTTTGTGGAATACAGACTGAATGGGTCTCCCGGGGTTTGGGCCAGAGGGAATTGCAGATACCCAGGAAGGTGCTCGGCTTCGTATTGGAAAAAGCTCAGGTGAAACGGCTTGTGGGAAAATGAACAAAACAGGGAACAGAAAAGGGGCAGAAAGATTCAAGAAGTAATCCAGAAAAGGAGAAGGAGAAAGCTTGGTTGAATGGATAAACGGTCTGTGAGCAGGAAACGATATCTGACTTAATGTATTAGTCAGACAGAAAAATTAGATGGTGTAAGCTGATCCTTCCTGCAAGGGGTGCTGAACTTTTTTGGTGACTTTAGAAGGCCATGTTTACAGTAACTTCAGCTCGTGACCAGGCTATAAAGACAGGCTCTTTGGGGCAGGAGGAAGGAGCATTTCACTGTCACACACACCTGCCTCCACGGGCAACCTGGACTTGCCGTTACTGGGCTTTTTTTTTTCTTTTATTACAAGATTGTACTTTGCTTTTTAACATAGAAATATAAAATATGCATGTATATAGCTTATCGAAGATGATAACATTCACAGGTAAGGGAACATAAGTCCACTTTATAGCAATAAATTATCTTCCCCACCCTTTTGGACTGATTAGCAGCTGCGTCTCACCTAAGCTTTCCAGAGTTTTCCTTCTAATTTTTCACCTGAATTGTTTTCTCCATTTTAGCTGCACTCGTAGGGGGTGTTTTTATTGAAAGTGCCTACAGGGATTTCCGATCGTTGTTCCCACTGAGGCCCTGAAATTACACAGCCAGTTTTGAGATGCTCACCCTAAGTGTTGATTATCAGAGTTTAATTTTAATAACAAGAGGCAAAGGCGACTTTGGCTTGCGATAGGTTTCCATTCACCTGTAGGGAGTTACCCCAGTTGGCTCTGGTTTGCTTTCAGTCGCAGGGAGGCTGAGGTTCCCAATTCAGAGCTCGTCCGCTAAAGCCGGGATGTTAAACCTGGCTCTATGAACCCGTGCGAGTCTGCTGGGGGCAGTTCCATGTGCCCCATTGTATAACCCGCTTTATCACTATAAGCCATTGGAACCGATAAACCGTTTCCATGGAAATCCATGGAAAGGCAGTGTGTCCCCAATAGCACTGAGCCAAATTTATTGGTATTAGAGTATGATTCAAGTCAAACCTCAGCTTAATAGGTTACCAGTAAAGTTGCTACAGTAACTATCAGTGCAATTCCCAGTAAAATTGAACCATTGTTGAACCTTGTTGGCGTTTATGTTGGTTCCAATAAATATATTTTACTTTACCATTGCAACCGGTCAGGAGTACAGTCGGGTGCTGCATCCCAGCTGGGGAGAGGGGCACTAATTCAGCTGCTTGAGGTTATTTGTATATACCTGTAGTGTACAGGCAATTCCCCAATTTTTCCTACACATTTTCCTGACATAATTAGAGGATCTTCAGTCCCAAGTACATGAACTGATTGGCGACACCCACATTACTCTGGAATGGTCCCAGAGAGAAATAGTTTAATAACAGAAGATAGGTAAGCAAATCCAAAGCTGATATTTTCCCCTAAATCCATTGAAGGGAATGGAATAGCTGTGTTTGTGAATCATGATCCAGGACTTAGGAATGTGAGATACACACCCGAAAGCAGCTGGTTCGATAGTTGTTCAAAACTCTTTGATACCACTTGGGGCCTTTCCAGTGCTTCTGGTTAAGCAAGCGCTCAGCTGCTCTTCTGGTCTGTGGCTGCCACATGTATCAGAGTCAAGAGAAAGATGTCAGGCACTTCCCACCTTAAATATTCTGTCTGACTGTGGCTATATAATTGGCCTGGCCATTTCACATCCAAGGGCTATATCCCGATCCCTTTGGTCGGGCTTCCCACAAAGTCAACTTCAGCATCTTCCCTGATAGCTGAATTAGAGCAAGGACTCTGGGACTGGGCCCAAGACCATTTGTGAGGTGTTTGTAGTAACTGCTGCAGCACGTGGAAGGAGCACGACTTGAGCTGGGGTTACCTGGGACCCTGCTTTCACCTTCTGCCTGGACAGAATGCATCCCAACGAGATCGTACTGGAGCAGGTCCCTGGGCGTGCTGAGCGTCCCTTCTTCTGCTTGTGAGCAATCTCTGGCAAACGCTCACGAGCAGCAGTGCAGTGACCTTTGTATTCCATAGGCGTCTCAGGTACA
Organism: Phaenicophaeus curvirostris; assembly: GCF_032191515.1. Classification (NCBI taxonomy): domain Eukaryota; kingdom Metazoa; phylum Chordata; class Aves; order Cuculiformes; family Cuculidae; genus Phaenicophaeus; species Phaenicophaeus curvirostris. Next base: position 4,765,107 of record NC_091413.1, on the reverse strand, counting down.
GCGTGTTTGTGCTGTTGGAACAGGAAGGAGAGCTACCTGGAACCAGCCCAACGCACAGACAAGGAAAACCTGCACAGATCCTAGTATCCAACAAGCTGAGAGTGCACTGAGGTGTTTGCTCTCCATGTGGCATTCCCAGGTGGAGCCAGGACTGGTTGCGTGGACCTGGCTGGGTTTTGTCCCCAAGCTCACAGGTGACCTGTAGCTCCAAGTACCAAATAGAGGCTGGGATCCTGTTCTCCCTGCTAGCTCGTCTCCTGCTGTTTTGCAGATGTTTCTTTCACAAGAAAATCAAACCTTTAATGGTGATAGAGTCGGGTTCCTCTGACAGATCTGGGTGACAGAAATGTGTGGCAGTCAGAAGTCTGGGTCTGGGAACTAAGAGTGAGTGAGTGGGACACGAGCTTCTATGAAGGATCATTTTCTGAAGGTGAGGAGGCTCTGCTGCTATTGGTATCATACTAGAGGACAAATGTTCCTTCCCTTTGATCTGTAGCCTGTTTCACCCTGTAGGATTTTCACAAGAGGATTTATCAGCCTGTACATTTGTTAAGTTGAAGCTGGAAAGGGAAAATAGTCCCTTCAGTCTTTGCTAGTGGAAATTGCTCTGTATGGAAACCCAGAACACAATGAGAAATAAATAAATTGAAACCCAGAGCTGAGAAATAAACAATCCCTGTGGGAATAGTGTGATCACAAGAAAATAAGAACAATAAATTGCCCTTCTCTGAGGTTTCAGGGCTCTTAAAAAACATCAAATAAGTCTCATAGCTCCTTCTCAATGTGGCAGTGATCTTTCTTCCCATTTTAGAGATGAGGAGGCTGAGGGATGGCGTGGCGAAACAGCACAAGTACCAGTTGCAGTGTTTGGTACAGCTCAGTGCCTTTCAGAGATATCTGAGCTACCTTGATATCAGAAGAGTATGGCTCTATTAGCACAGTGATCCGTCTGGGATAATTTTTCACCGCTTGCTGTACTTATTCAGCAGTAGCCTTGGTATCTTTAACCAGCACTGCACTGCGCGGTGTCGTCATACCTTGTAATCTGATTCACATATTCCTAGGACTAATGCGATTCGCTCTCTGACCTCTTCCCTATCACGGGCTGAAGAATTGCCCCAGCCTCTCTTCTTTACACTGGTAGGCACGTAGCAGAGAGCAGTCCTGCCCTGGCTTTAGCAAACCAGTCCAGGTGGGACTGGGTGGTATTGTCCATCTCTTCATTTTTAGGTTCTTGGCTCATTTTTCCAAAGAAAACGTTCCATATTCACTCTCTAGTCTACCTTCTGACTGATGCTTTTTGGCGTACCTAAACCCAAGCAGGGTCTGTTCTTCACAAGAGTTAAGCAGATGAGGGAAACCTTCTGAAGAGGAGAGAACCAGCTGGCCACCAGCTGGAACCAGGGTTCCTTGGGACTGGCCTGTGGAGGTCACTGTAGCTGCGGGGAAAGGGGTTGGGTCCTGCATGAACCAGGCAGCAAGGAAAGCAAAACTTAAAGGTAAAGTTTCCAAAGCGATTCTAGCCTGGCCAGACCTGTAGGCTGATTCTTTGTGTGCACGGAAGTCACCATCCTCAACCAGGCTACAAACCGAGCCTTCCTCTTTCTGAAGCGCAGGCTTTTACTGTGGAGGCAAGCATCTCCCGTGGTTGCAGAAGGCGGCTCTAAGCTTCTTGGAGGACAGTGGTTTATAAGCAAAATAGCCATAAATACATCAGCCAATGGATTAGTAACCGGTGTGTGTGGGTGTTGTGCGTGTGCATACATAGACATATAGACGTGCACGTACACGCATTTCTTTCTCTGCCAAGCTTATGCTAAGTGGTATCATCAAAATAAACTGCCAGAAGAGTTAGGATCTTTGGGTGAAAGTATGTGTTTGAAAACATAGCAATAACAATATTTCCTTTGAACAGACCACTGTGTAAAGATCTAATTCCATTGCCGAGGCTCACCGAAGGGTGGCTTGAATCAATCTGCCTGCCTAATCTGGTGAAACATGTCTACAAAACCAGAATTTGTTGGTGGACTGGTGGTAATTACATTGCAACTGGAGGTTGCTTGCAGACTCAAGGCTAAACGAAAAAATATGAAGCATATTAATTATCATTACCTGCTGCAAAGCCCCTTTCACCATGAGTTGGTTTCACACTGCTCTGGGTAGGGGGGAAGAGGTCAACTTGGAGACGCAGAGGGATAAATTGTGTTGTCTAAGAATGACCCGGGAGTGGTGGCTTCCATTTTTGAACACAGATCACAGAGAAATGCGGTTCTCATAGAAAAACTTCACACATTTCAAAGGGAGAAGAAGATCCTGTGCGTGCTAGGGAAGAGTAGCATGCAAAGATGTAATGCAGAGATACAGTATTTAAAAAGAGAAGAGCAGTGAACATCTATGGGCTTGATCCAAATGCTTACTGCAGCTGATTAGACTCCTTCCCCAGACTTCAATGGGATCAGGCCCTTGATATTCTATAAACACAGATATATATTTAAAATTATTTAAGAAAGTTAAGATGATTGAGAGATTGGCGACTTCCAGCAGTGGTGGTTAGATAGTGCAACACCATCCTCCTAGGAGATGCTACATCAAGATGATCAGGGAATTATGTGCATAAAATAAATCCTCGGGCTTCAAGATAAGAACATATTGCAGTTTCTTGCCATATGGTTCAGACTAAAATTTCTTGCTAGCCCAGCTCAGATTCTCTTCCTTCTCTGTCCTGATACACTCCAGCTGAGCTCAGCTATTCCTGGGCTGGTTCTAAGCGTATTAAGAAAAACGCATGTCGGTGCCCACTGTAGTTGATTTTCAGTAATCCGAGCTACACGGGCAACCCTTTGTGCTGCCGTCGCACCCAGCTGGCTCCATGGGGTCTTGGCCAGTGCCTTGGGGCTGCTCACATGCGGTAAAGAGCAGAAAAGGGCCCTCAGGCTGCTCTAAGGGGTCTTCTGCTACAGCTCAGCCTCACCCCAACTGTGCTGCCGCTGGAGTCACAGCTTTGCTGCGGGAGAGATTGAGTGTTGACTTCAACAGGGAGCAGAGCACTGGAAAAATCTCACAGGAAATTGCTGAAGAGCAGCAGTTTAGGCCAAAATGAAGAGGAATCTCCTCATTTGGTTGGACTAGATGGTTTTGATGCGTTTTTGCAGTGGCCAGAGCAATGCGTCTCTTTTACACGAGGGAGGGAGAACGAGGCAAGGGTGGGGGTGCGGGAAGAGAAAGAGAAAGCAGTTAATGTGACTGAATAAAGATAAAAGAATGCAAGCGCCACCGAGTTTGCTGTTTATCTGGACATTGTGTAATGTTGCGGAATCAGATGTGGCACTCTGGCTTTTGCACAGAAGCGCACAGGGAGAAAGCCAGCCTTGCTGCGGGCAATAAGGAGAAGGTTTTAGAGGAGACTCCCTCATCTCCTCTCCACAAGGCAGCCACTTTGAAAGCAAATTCGCAGCACTCTGGGGTTCCTAAACCAAGAAGAATTTTCCTTTGATCTGAGGAGTGAATTTCTGGTGACCGGGAGAGGCGAGAGCCCAGCCAGCCCAAAAAGGCATCGCCGATTCACCCAGAATTAACCTAGTCCTTTTGGGGCTGGGACGGAGGAATCTAGGTGTTTAATTCAGAAACAAAGGAGGGAAGGGAAAACTGCAGAGGTTGTAAGGAAGCCCAGGGATTGCAGAAGGTCTGTGAGGTCCCGCCAGGTCTGGATTGATTAGTATTCAGTATTTATAATATCTCCATAATGGTAAAACAAAAGAAAACAAGCCCAGAGAATGCATTTTTAATCATCAATCATTGCTCTTTGTTTGTCATGAATGAGAGGCGAGGGGAAATAGTCTCCCATAATCACCTCCCTTCGCATCTCCTGCCACACAGGCCTCGCTAAAAGGGAAATAAATAAACAAGCAGCAGATCTCAAAATAAATCCCAGAGACATGGGTGCTACGTGGGTTATCACACCCGCACACAGGGGTCTTGCTGGAGATACAAAGCAGGGGAAGGACACTGAAAGAGCAGGTGACAAAGACAAAGCAGACATAGGGCATTAAATGGGAGAAAAAAAGAAGGGCTGGAATTACAGAGGGGCAGCAGGTGAACGAGGAAGGAGCTTTTTGAGAATGGTGAAATAATCAGTGGGCAAAAGCCTGATGAACAAGGACTTCTTCTCTTGGGACATGGGACATTGGGTGGAAAGCTTGAAAAGCCGGCAAATCCCAAAGAATTCCAACCTTTTCACTATCTGAGAATCACATAATTTTAGGATTTCCACTTGGAAAAACCCCATTTTTTCAAGGATAGAATTCAAGTTAGGAAAAAAACAACTATTGAAAAGCCCATAATTTCTATTAAGAGCCCCCCAAACTCTATCTTATCAGGAACAGCACGATGCTGAACTTCTCCAATGGGATCCCTGCTTTGATCTTGCAGCAGTTCTCCAAGGCCTTTATTGTAGTCCCAAATGCCTCTTGGGAGGAAGGGAAACATTATAATTCTCCCTTAATAAGTGAGATAACAGGCTGCTGGGAGGGTAAGGCCCAAATTTTCCAAAGCAGGGCTGGTGACTTCACACCCACTCGGTGCATTTCGCTGAGTGTTCTCGGAGAGACGGGAGCCCGGAGCCATCAGGACAGCCTGTAAGGAATAGACATGCTACATCTGAACCCTATTGAAAAATAATAAAAAGGTAATGACTTTGTCATTACTGGACATGGCTTTGTCTGTTGGCAAGGGGGGAGGAAGGGGAGGTTTTCTGCATTCAGGCTATAAATAATGTTTCCCATTATCTCGTGCAGTTCTCATGCATTCCTTACACAGTCACCATCTCTCTTGGGCAGCCCGGGAAGCCCCCCATGCCATCCCACCAGGCTGGCACGCGCTGCTGGAAAAGGAGAGGGCTGAGCAGCTCCTTGTGCCCGTGTCCCAGTGCCGGCACGACCACCAGAGGCACCGAGTAAGCCACAGATAATAAACTGACCTCCCTTTGGCCAGGACGCGGGTGCGGGGCGACCAAATGCGAGCGAGCGTCAAGCGAGAGACATATTGGAAGGGATCAAATGTCAGAAAAGTCCGTAGATAAATGTGCCTCGATAAAAGCCTTCTGCGACACCCGAGAGATGGAGTGCAGAGGGTTATTGTCTCATAGTTAACTTGGCTTTGCGCACTTAAAAGGGAGCAGCTCCTTAAGTAATTGAAACCGGGTCGCAAATCCTGACTTTGAAGAAGTTTAAACCATTTATTAAACGGCTAAACTGAATTGTGGCAACTCTGTCTTTAACCAAAATCAGGGCACTCGCCCATGTTTAGCAAAAAGACGTTCCAAATTGCTCATCTTAGGTCAGTAGCTGAAGTTTCCTTGGTGGAAGGTGGACGGGAGGGACCCGAGGAGCTGCTGTGGCTTGGGACCTCTCTGGCAAACAGCAGCACTTCAACTAAAGTTGTGCTTTTAAGTCAATGGCCCGAGATGTAGATGCCTACGAGGATATTTTTAAAACTGCATTTATATAACTAGCTTGATATAATTAAGAACTGATTTAAGCTCAAACAAAATAACTCCCTCTTGCACCCAAATTGGAGTCTCCACACTGAGAATTGAACTAAATTAGTCAGAAAATCAGGGCAGCTTTATGCTGTAAACAGACTTAAGAGCTGCGGCGGATATTCCAGTTCTGTGTCCGGCTCTGCCACTGATTCACTGTGTCCCTAGGCAAGACTCTTAAGTTTTCCATCTATAAAGTGTAATAAACCCTATGTAGGTGCCAGGTGATGTAGTGCTTAATTAATTAGTAAATTAATATAATGAACTCTAACTTGAAGGTCTGTATCAGCACAAATGAATTGTTAATATAAATTTTTATTATTTATTGCTATTTAGTTGATTATTTTCTAACACGAGCAGGCTATTACAGACATACAACTTCACACTTGAATTCCAGTTTTATTATTGTTGTTGCTTATTTATTATTGTTTTCTTCTGCATTTATTTATTGCCTTTAGTAGCCTCCCCTAGGACTACGCCCCAAAGCAGTGGGTGTTACTCAGACAGACTTGGAAATTCTGGGACAGAACTCAGGTGAAATGCCAGATATTTCTTTTGCTTGAATCTTGATACTGATTTAAGGCAAATAAACCAGATAAGGAATGATTCTAAGCTGAGTAAATTCTTGTCCACCCGGGCAAGAATCAGTAATCAGCCTATCATTTGCCCCGCATGGTTTCAATATTTTCATTATATACTTGCACACTGACATTCACTATATTTCTTTCTAAACAAAAGATTGAAGTTTCAAAACGCAGGCCCTGATCCTCTTCAGTATAAACAAGTTGCTGTCGGTGTGAAGCAACTCCTGCTCCACTCTGAGGATTTGGAGCCGGGTACGATGGGGACCCAATCAGTGTCTTTTTTTCTCCTATGCAACGAAATAGTTGCCAGTGAGAAAATGGCACTTGACAAACAATGACCACATGATATTCTCTGATTACTTGTGCCACTCTTATGATAAAATGTGGAAGCAGATAATATTATACTTGCGACTGTAAAAATACCTCCTCCTCCTTTGCAATTACTTTTCATTTTCCATTACGAAACTAAGTAAATCCACATGATTTTTCTAGTGCATGTCTGAGCGATTTCTTCATTCTTCCAGTAAGTTGTGAAGCAGGATTAGAGGTCCTGGATCGCACCTTGGTCTACGCTAGGTTTGGAAAAGGTGCTTCGTGAGGCCTGATGGCCAGTGGGTGGTCTGTATGAAACAGAATCATAGAATCATAGAATCACCAGGTTGGAAGAGACCCACTGGATCATCGAGTCCAAATAGGTCTGGTTTGTCAGTTTAGTCAGCCTAAACCTCTGCGTCCTTCTCTCTTGCCAGAGACAAGTGCCTTGCTGAGGAACTAATATGATGTAAACCTGTGTAAAGCGCGCCAGCTGCTCTTAGTGGTTGGGAACAAGGCATCTAGACCCGATTCACTATTGCCAGGAGGCTCCGAGCAACAGGAGCACCTTTTGCAGCCCCCGTCTTCCCCTCCAAGCCATGTCAGAGCAGAGTGCGCTGAGGACAGGGTTAGAGACCTCAGCGGGTATTTCTCTGCTTTTGTCATTTTAATCCTGGCCCTTCTCTGTTGTTTTAGCATCATTTTTCTTGTGTGAGTAACGTTTCAAAAGTACAGAAAGTTTTCTCTGGCTGCACTTGCGCAGCTTAGCCAGATGGAGTGTGTCGTGGGGTACGTTCTAGGGGTGAATCCAACACATTGATGTCCAGCCTACAGTAAAGCCTGTACACTTCACCAACATCAGTCTAAATATTCTGTTTGTTTCTCTTCTGTATGGCTTGTACCACCTCATCACGCTCATGTCGCAGGAAAGAATGAGGCAGATGAATGCTCTCCGTGTCCTTGCAGCCCATAGGGAACTGCAGCTTTTCTACACAAGCTGCAACCACCCCAGCGTGGAAACAAGAGGGTCCTGAACAAAAGGCAGAGCGATTCACAAAGTTGGGTTTAAGAGAGATATTTCTGGATTAAACCAAGAGTTGTGGACAGCAGGCGTAGAGGACAACCTAATAATGAGTTTGGATGTTATTATTGCTAATTGCTGCATGATAAATAGCATGAAAGGTGTCCTATGATTTCAGTCCATGGAAATTCATTTGAAATATTAGCTCAATAGAGCCGATGTCTTCTGGGCAGTAAGCTTGCGGTGAGCAGGATGTCCTCTCCCCAAGGGCAGCGGCTCCAGGTGTAGCTGCGTGCTATGGTGGCTAAAGACAGACTGGGAAGAGATGGAACCTCTTTGGAGATGGAGGAGCACGTGGAGCCTGAGCTGCCAATGATCTTGTGCAACTGGACTGTTTAAGTGTTCAGACAAGCAGGAAATAGTGAAGACAGGAACCATAGCTGTCTAAGAGCTCACAGGTTTAGTAAATGCTGGCAAAGAAAACCATGAGGGGAAAAGGAACGGGAGACTCTTTTGGGATTTTCTTCCACTGTCGTGTTGTATGCGTAAGAAAAAAAAGATCAAAAACAAGCAACGGTTTGGTTAGAGGTCTTTGGTTAGAAGGTCTTCAATCCCAACGAGAGAGAGGTGGTCTGGTTCAAGTCGCATCCTGAGCAGTGGGCACGGAGCCCCTGCTGGCAAGGAGGCAGCTGAACCTGTGCTGAAGTGACCCGCTCCCCAGCTACTGACTGCTTCTGGGAGAGAAGCTTTGTTGTTGGCTGTGCCAAAAATCGTTGCGTAGGTTTGTTGAGGAAGCAAATCATATTTTAGAGGAAATCTGAGATTGGCTCTGTCCAGAATTGTTGCGAGGCTTTCTGGATTACTCCACCAATGGCCATGTGGCTCCTCTTTCAGTCTTTCTGTGTTTCAGACCCACTTTTATGATAGATGCAGATGCCGGCACTTATGGTTTGGGGGCAGTATTGACACAAGAACACAAAGGACTAGTGAGGGTGGTGCCTTATTACAACACTAAATTAGCTGGAGAGAGATTACTGCACCACTTAAAAGGAACTCCCGCAATGGTTAAATCTATAGAACATTTTCATCCACTGCTCAACACGGAAGTAAAATTGCTTTGGGTTGATGACAGGAAGATGCTGCATAAATAGTTAAGCACGCATCATTTGCAATTTGCTAAATTATTTTCTTTCTATCTCGAACGGGCTGTGTCAGGTGTCATTACCTCATGTTCTGTCTGACGGAGGAGCCACGCGCTCCGGGGCCTTCGCTGGGAGCCGGGATGGCCAACGTCACATTGGCAGAACGGGCTTTGCCCAAGCGAACTTGAGAAAGCAGGGACTGGAAGGTCAAAAGACGCAGGTTAAGCATGCGGAGTGGGCTCTAAACCACGCGCAGAGAGAGCTTTTGGGCAAGGTGTGGTCTGGAAGGAGGCTTGGAGCTGTTTTAGAGGCGCAGCGTCTGGGTGTCTGCGCCTCACGCCGCTCGCAGGGGAGCACAGGCACGAGGGCTCTTTGCCGATAAACACGGCTGCCTCAAAACCACTTGACTGTCCCCAAGTTCTCCTCCTAACTAGGACAACTCCACTGCACTCCAGAATTAGCCGGCTTCCAAGAAGCAGGAAGAGCGTTCGGTCTGTATTCAACATCCCAGATGAGAGAAATGCAAAAAAGCGAACAAGAGAAAATAATAAGTAAACGCAATTAAAAGTAACGATGCAGATTTAATTAAAGGGCCCTACTCTCCCAACCCTTCATTCTTCAGGGATGCCTCATAAGTGAGAATTCATAGCTTGGGATCTGCTCTTTTATACTTTTGTACCAGAAGTTGGGACATTTGCTTTCAGAAACACACGGGTTTTAACCTGGCGGTGTCTCTCCAGCATACAAATTCAAGAAGTTTGGTCTTTTTATTTTCAGCAATTTATAAATACTTGCCACAGTTATTATAACAGGCTCTCACACAGTTCTATTTACTTTAATTATCCCATTTTCATCCCCCTTTTCCTGCTTTCTTACTGTGAGCAGGTAAAAATAAATAACTACAGAATGACGAATACTGAGCAATATTCAAATAAACAAAAGCCCAGATCCTGCAAAGACACAGACACTTTAAACACTCTGAGTGTTTCCACAGAAATATCTCTCCCCACTGTAAATTAGGCTGAGTTAATAAAAGTCTAGTCTTTACCGGGTCCTAAATATTTAACTTGATAGGTGTACATTGCTAAACTCATCTGTTCAAAATTCATGAGTCAGATCCCCCCCTTCCCAAGCTGCCAAATTCTAGGATTTTCTCCAAAGCTGTTAGAAATCCATTTCTTTGGAAGTTTCTTATTTCTCCTCTGGCTTCTGAGGCTTTCGGGAGCACCAGGCCACATTTCCAAGCTTCCCTGTGTAAACACAAGTGCAAGAAACATGTCATTCCAGAAGCTGGGGATCAAAGGAGAACACCAAATATTGGGAGACTCACAATAAAAGCTCAAGAGCTGGCAGCGGTCCTGCAAACACTCATGTACGTGAGTCACTTCTACTCACATGAGTAGTCACATCGAAATCAGAGGAATTACTCTATTATTATTAATTATTGTTATTATTTATGTGTGTGGCAATAGCACGTAGGAGCTGGGATCATGCAGCAGGGCCCCATTGTGCAAGGCACTGACAAAACCAGGGCAAACAAGCGATTTCTGCCCCAAAGACCCTAAATTAAGTGTCGGATGGGGTCCCCAGGTGGAGACGACACAGGCAGGGGAAGAGCGAGGTGCTCCTGCAGGGGGTTCCATGTGGGTGTGCTGATGCAGAGCGAGTAAAGTCATTCAAGAGTTGACAGGATGGCACATCTTGGGCCCAGGGCCCAAACCCGGCAGGTCGTGCGCTGAAGGCAGCTCCGCTCACCCACACCAGCCCCACAGACTCGATCCGTGCCGAGAACAGGGGCTTGTGCAGGATGGTCCAAGGGTTGGAGCACCTCCCGTACGAGGACAGGCTGAGAGTTCAGCCTGGAGAAGAGAAGGCTCCAAAGAGACCTTCTAGCGACCTTCCAGTAGCTGAAGGGGCTCCAGGAAAGCTGGGGAGGGACTGTTCACCAAGGCTTGTGGTGGTAGGACTGGGGACAATGGGGATAAACTGGAGAGGGGCAGATTTAGACTAGACATAAAGAGGAATTTCTTAACGATGAGGGTGCTGAGACACTGGAACAGGTTGCCCTGGAAGCGGTGTCTGCCCCATCCCTGGAGGTGTTCAAGGCCAGGTTGGATGGGGCTTGGAGCCCCTGATCCAGTGGGAGGTGTCCCTGCCCATGGCAGGGGGCTTGAAACTGGGTGATCTTTAAGGTCCCTTCCAACCCAAACTATTCTATGATTCTATGGGGCTGATAGACAAGGTAGAGCTGAAGAAAGTTGTTTCTTCACATAGAAATGGGACGCCTGCCTGCTGGAAATTCAGGTGTGTGCAGATGTGGGGGAACCCTCGGCTCTGGGCCTGCAGTGACATCGCTCCAAGCCAGCCCACCAGGCTGCCCGTGGCTCTCACTGCTGCGGTTTGACGCTTTCTCTGGGATCCTGGACTCGAGCATCACTAGAGCAAGAGAGAGGACGGTTGCAGGTGCAACAAAACAGCAGTTTAGTTTCAAACTTGAGTGAAAACCGGAGTTGAGAACATAAGCAAGAGGAAAGTACCGAAGTTTAGAAGTCTGTAAAATAGACACTGAGGAGAAGCAGCCGTGGAATGAGAAATAGGTGCAGCCTGGTTGGTGATGGGCATGGAGCTCGGCCCTAGGGTACCGAGGTAGGCAGAGGTCATCAGCTGCAAACCAGAAAACTGTATCAAACTTGCAGTGCTGGGAAGGCAGAGGGGTCGTGGAGACGAAGGGGAACAGGGCAGGAGGTGGGAAGCCCCCCGGGAGGGCTGGCAAACGGGGACACCTCCTCTCCCTTCCCCTTGCCAGGGGAGGGCGATCCGTTCCGCGTTTTGCAGGCGCCCCTGCGCGCCCTGCCTGCCCGGGCAGCGAGTCCGCTCCGCGCCCGCGCGCCGCTCCCCGCGCCCTCCCGCGCGGGCCGGGGCGCGGAGTCCAGGCCGTGTTTTGCGCGCAGCCCGCCCTCCTGTTAGAAATAGGAAAATTCAATAATCAAAGCGAAGGGGAGCGCGAGGAGGGAAAAATCCGGGATCAGGGCAAGTTTGATGGCGCATGCGCGCTGCCGCCTCCATCCCAAACACACACACATTGCCCTGGACTTGGAAAGTCACCCAAAGCGGCCCCAAGTGCAGGTAAGCCCGGCCGGAGCCGCGGCGCGGGCTGGGGGCGTGCGGGGCGCCGGCCGCAGGTGCCGAGAGCGGGGGGAGCCGGGGGGACAGCGGGGGGACAGCGGGGGGAGCCGGGACAGAGCAGGTAGAGAGGGGGCAGAGCGGGGAGAGAAGGGGGAGAGCCGGGGGAGCTGCGGGTAGGGAAGGGGCAGAGCCGGGGGAGAAGGGGCAGAGCGAGTAGAGAAGGGGCAGAGCGGGTAGGGAAGGGGCAGAGCGGGTAGGGAAGGGGCAGAGCCGGGGGAGCTGCGAGTAGGGAAAGGGTAAAGCCGTGGGAGAAGGGGCAGAGCGAGTAGAGAAGGGGCAGAGCCCGGGGAGCTGCGGTCAGAGAAGGGGGCAGAGCAGGTGGAGAAGGGGCAAAGCCGTGCGAGAAGGGGCAGAGCCCGGGGAGCTGCAGGTAGAGAAGGGACAGAGCCAGGAGAGCCGGGGCAGAGCAAGTAGAGAAGGGGGCAGAGGTGTGGGAAGCTGCGGGCAGAGCCGGGGGAGCTGCGGGGGGAGCTGCGGGTAGAGAGGGGGCAGAGCCGGGGGAGCTGCGGGGGGAGCTGCGGGGAGCCGGGACGCGGCGGCCGCAGCTCTCGGGGAACACGCGTGTCCCCGCCCGGGGGTCCCGGGGAGGCGCTGGGGGGCGGGGGGGTTTGGATGGGGCGCTGGCAAAGTTGCTGGAGCCGCGCCGGGCAAGTTTGTGGGAGCGGCGGTTGCGGGGTTAGGGGCAGCGCGGCGGAGCGGAGGGTTATTTTTACCCGGTGGCATTCGCAGAATGCGCAGCTGATTCGCCGTGCGGAGCCAGGAAGTTTCACACACCCCCCGCCATCCCCTCCATCCCCAGCTCCCGAGCCTCCTTCCCCCCCGCCGCCCCCTGCCCGGGGTCCCGCGGGAGCCGGGGGCGAACAGGTGGCGGGGCCGCCGCTCGGCGCCGCCGCGGGGACCGGGCTGTGCGGGAACCCCGGGATCCCCGACGCGCCAGAGCCCCGCTGTGCGGGAGCTGCACTTGCGGAGACCCTTGGGGGGGGCGGGGACCCCGGGCGTGCGGGACCCGGGAGTGTGGGGGCCCCCGATGTGCGGGACATGGGCTTGCGGGGACCCCCGGGTGTGCGGGGACCCCGGGACCCGCGAGGTGCGAGACCACCCCCACGGGTGTGCGGGACCTGGACTTGCGGGGACCCCCGGGTGTGTAGGGATGCGGGGACCCCCGATGTGCGGGGACGTCTGGGTGTAAAAGGGGACTTCGGGACCCCCGGGTGTGCGGGGACCCCCGATGCGTGGGGACCCCGGGTGTGCAGGACGTGGACTTGCGGGGACCCCCGGGTGTGTAGGGATGTGGGGACCCCTGATGTGCGGGGACCCCTGGGTGTGCAGGGATGCGGGGACCCCCGATGTGCGGGGACCCCCGGGTGTGTAGAGTTGCGGGGACCCCTGATGTGCGGGGACCCCTGGGTGTGTAGAGATGCGGGGACCCCTGATGTGCGGGGACCCTCGGGTGTGTAGGGATGCGGGGACCCCCGGGTGTGCGGGGACCCCGGGATCCTCGCTGTGCGAGACCCCCGGTATGCGGGACCTGGACTTGCGGGGACCCCCGGGGGTGTAGAGCCTCCAGGACCCCCTTCAGCGTGCGGGGACCCCGAGGTGCGGGACCCCCGAGGTGCGGGACCCCGCTGCCCTTCGGGGCCGGGCAGGTGGAAGCGGGGAGGCGCTGCGCTCCCCCCGCTGCCCCCGGGAGCCGCTTCCCTCGCTCGATTCCCTCGTCCCCAGCGCAGAATCCTCCCCTGGCGAAGGGGGTTTGGAGCCCTCGCCTCCCCGAGCCCCTCTTCCCTCCTCCCCGGGATTCTCCGCCGCTGCCACCTCGCTCGCTGCCCTAAAGGTGCTTTGGAAGAGTTTATGGGGAATATTGGTGAACTTCGGTAATCAAGTTTCCAGATCTTATGCCTCCTGTTTAATTTATTAGACTAGTTATTTATTCTGTTGATGATAATCTGTTGCTGGTTTCTATGGAGATGTTAAACTGATCTCTTTCAGAAATCAAACTCCATATGCACTAAAACGTTTAAAGGAGCAGCGTCCCCTTTTGTTTTCAGACTTTGTACCTTTTCAGGGCTTTTATTGGGCTCCCGTATATTTTATATATTAAAGCCTGAAGTTGAAGCTTTGTGCGAGACAGAGCTTATTATGGCTAACAGAAAGTCAGGGCTTTGATCCTTTTTTTGCATCATCATTTAAAACAGATCATTTTTCCCCCCTCATCACACAAGATAGCAGAACCCTTTCAAGATCAAAGAGTCCAGCTAAAAACTATTGTTTAAAAAAAAAAAAACAAAACAGAAAAAGAGCCGGTTAAATTAGGGGGATGTTTCCTTAATCTGCTTATTTTGTTCTAAAGATTTTTTTTTTTTAGCGGTGAAAACAACAACAACAACAGAAACTTGTGGCAACTACATTGTTATTTTTATACCTCCCAAGTCTTTTTTAATGTTAAAATAAGTTCAAAGTCGAATATCTCTAAAGATAAAGTGCTTGTTAGGGTGTTTTTATTACTCGGTTTCTAAATGTGGAAGGTCAGAATCCAGAAAGCTACCGCATTAGAGAGGGTTTTAATAGTCTTTGTCTCATCCTAATGAGAGAGAAACCTAAAAAACATTTTCCCTGCAACGTTTATAAATTATTTCAAAGAAGTCTCTCTGCGTACAACTCAGTTGTCATTATTTCTTAACTTGTCCATTGCATTATTACACGTGATTCGGTGCGATATCACTTTATAGAAAGTCATTGAGGTGAGAGAAGAAAACATTTTTTTTTTTTTTAATGCTTAAAATTGGAGACCTCCTGGGGAGCTGGTGCGTGGATCGGGCTGAGGCGCCGTGCACGCCAGCTGTGGCGTTTGCTCCTCTTCTGGAGGAAAGTTAAAAGGTTTGCAAAGAAAATAAGACCAGCACGATGCATGTTTGACACTCCAAGACCCCCCCTTGTTGTACTTTCTCATAGTGTCCCTTCAAAAGGTTTCCACACTCTAAAACAAGGATGTTTTTTTCCTCTCGGTATGCTTTTATACTAATCTTAAAAATAAAAGAATAATGCTAGAGGAAATAGTGCATGGAAACCTGACAGCTCATACGTGTGTGTATACGTTTATATTTCATATACATACACATATATGGAAAACACCAAGGTGGTTTATGACCTGTCCACACTAGACTTTATCTTTTCCCTTGTTCATTTTTCTCCCTTTTTTTTTTTGTGTATGTTTCGTAGAGTGGAGGATCATTTAAAAATTTTTGCTCTATATTCTGTTTATTTGTTTGATTTGAATTGCAAACAGAATTGACTCCGACAAGTAAAAAGAGGAGGGGGGAAAAAAGGAAACACTATGGCTTTAAACTCAGGAGTTTGCATATTCTCCTTGTATCTTTCCCCTTTGCTAATTATTGTGTTGTTTTCAGAGCAAATATGTCATATCCATGGCGACCAGGCAGGTTTATTGTCTTTCAGAAGCAATAGCTCACATAAGTAATTAATGACTTCTTTTTTTTTCCTCTGGCTTAGGTTAAACAGATCATTCAAGGAAAGTCATATCTCTCTCTCCCTCTCTCTCTCTTTTTTTTTTTTAGCCCAGTGACATAAGAACATGAGTTAGAACAAGAAAATACTTTAACCAAGAAGTCAACAGCTTATTTTTCCCTCATTTCTTTTTAAAAGCTCCAAGTGTCAGCTTTCCACACACATGACGTTGTCATTCTTGCAGTTTCAGAGCGAAGCCTGGGTAGAGGGAAAAGCCACGGAAAGCTGGAGTTCAGTTGGTGGTTGTACAGCTGAGCAGAGCGTGTGCGTGTCTCTCTCTGCAGATGTGTGGGGAGGTATTATTCTTGCTTAAGGGTTTTGCTGTGTACTGGGAAAAAACCTTTCCCTCGCTATCCTCCCCCCCATTCTATCTGTATTAAAATCAGTGTTAAAATAAAGGTGTGTTTTTGTATCTCGCAGATTGTAATTCAAACAGTTTCCAGGAAAGAATTAGTAATTCATTTTTATATACAGCATATATACACACACGCTTGAGCTCCACCCAAAACAATCAAGCTAACTGGAAAAAAAAAAAACTTATTTCCTTTTTCTTTTTGAGCCCAAGCAAACTTGTACCGTGACTTTCTAAACCTTATTAAAAATAGCCCCCCGTTTTTGCAAGGAGTTTGCTGCAGGTATGAATCTTGTCCTCTCCAACTCTCTTTTCTTCCTATTAAAGCTCAATTTGCTATCTGTCCAAGCCAGGGGCTGGTTAGCCACTATGATTTACTGAGGTGGTGATTTTCTTCTCCCCCCCCCGCCCCTTCACCCCTGTTTTGGTTTTGCTAATTTCATTTTCAGAAGGATTTATACACAGTCCAGCTATATAAATTCCTCGGGAGATAAAAGTGCCGCACACTTCCATAAACAAAAGCTTTTACTTGCATCCTGTCTTCCTTTTTTTCTTCAAGTAAAAAGGAAAAAACCCTAAAAACAAAACCCCAAGCCATCTGATTGAAGCAGGTATCGTAAATGTACGCTGGTAATGATTCTGTATTCCACAATGCTGCTACTTTAACTTTTAAAATCTGTTTCCTTTCTGGTTTGTAACATTAATCAAAGAGCCGCTTCCTTCCAATTTTTTCCACAGACTGGGGCTAATTAGAACCACTCGAATCATATTTTGTAAATTCCATGTGGATGTTACTTTAGGTTTCAAGATCGCAAACGCTTCAGGTTCAGCCTGGCTGGGCACTCCTAGGGTTATTTCTGTTACCGTTTCTGCCTCCCAAAGCAATTCACAGCTTCTCTCCCCTTACCCCAAATAGATTTGTGGGTTCACGCACAGAGGTGTGCTGGAAATAGGCAAAAGAAAAGCCGAGAAGGCAGGAGGTTTGGCAGCGCAGTTTCCAGAGAGCAGCAGAGAACCCCCCTAAGTAACGTGAAGCTGAGGATTCAACAGACTTGATAATTGAGCCCTTAACCTCCTGATGTCTATATCAGAAAAAGAGTCTAGCAGGGGGAGACAAAGAATAAAAGCAAATACTGGGTAGGAGGAAGCTGGGGAGACGACTGAAATACTGGAGTGTGCTTCAGGATACGTATAAATCTGTACGTTACGTTTCCTTAGGTTCAGTTTTTCCCTCTAGCTGGTTTAAAGGTGGCTTGGGCAGAACCTGATGTTTGTCGTGCAGCCGAGAGGTTGGCGTTGCTGTGGTGTGAGCAGATGGAACTTGGAGAGACTTCTCCTGGAATTGGTGTTTATGTTTCCCTGTTTCCTTTTGGTTTTGAAGGACTGACTAGTGATTTTTTTAAATTTTTTTTTTTAAATCCTTATGGAAAGTTAAGTAGCCAGAAGTTGAGAGTTTTCAGGTTGTGATTATTAGGCTGCGCTAAAGGAATTTGAACCGAACCACTTTGAGCACCAGGCAGGGCGACTGCTTCCCTGCTCTGCTACGATATCGCTCTGCCGTGTGTTTGTGTGTCCAAAGGGAGCATTGAGAATGAAGGGGCAGTGGGTTTCCACGGGGGATCTTAAAGTTAACTTGCTTTTGGTGTATAAGACTGCAGCTTCAAAGAAAAGCAAGAGTGCATCGTAAATTTTGCTAAAATTAATCAACCGTTTAAGAGCTCCACATTAACGAGGTTTTCCAGGCAAGCAGCTTGCTTCTCCTCCTCTTCTTCTTCTTCTTCTTCGTCTTCTTCTTCTTCCTCTTCTTCTTTCTCATTCAAAGTCCGAGAGGGTTGGGGAAGAGGGGGGGGAATGTGAGTTAGAAGAGGAAAGGGTGGAATTTGAGTGGAAATAATAAAAACAAAAAAGGCTGGATTTGTAGAATATAAATCCTCATGTGTCCTTGATCCATATTGTCAGGGTTTTTTTTTTTTTTTTTGGTCGGATTTGTCCTGTGTGTCTTTGACGGAAAAGGCACGTAGAGAGAGAGAGAGAGAGAGCGCGACAGAGGGGGAGAGAGAGAGACGTGTCACTGCTTTGGAGCTCATTATCATTCTTAATAAGTCTTAAGGAATAAAGAGGAGCATTGAGTGTAAATGCTGGGTAATCCTAACACTCCTCAAGGTGAGAGGAGTCTCGAGGACACAGAGAAAGAGAGCGAGGAGGAGGGGGCTCCCGCGGGGGCAGGAGAGGAGGTGCGAGGGAGATGCTTTTTGGGGAGCGGGCACGGGTCGGGAGGGCTCGTGGCTTCGGGACACGTCGGTTTTGTTCCACAGGCCTGTGCCGAGGAAAGTTGTCACCAAGTTTGCGTCCCAGAGACGACGAGCAACCCTGCTGGCCCTTGGGCCTGAAACGTTGGCCTCTGACGGTGATGCTCTCCGCTTTGAGGGAAACAGGTCTGCCGTCCTCCCTTTCTCCCGCTCTCACTGGAGGGTCTCGCTCCCCTCGGGGGACGCTGCCCCGCGTGGCCCCACTTTGTCACCCGCAGGGCAGCCCTCGCGGGGCGCTCCCCGTGCCCTGGGTGATGCCAACTCAGCCCTGCCCGGCGCAGGGTGATGGGCGGACACTAGGGGGCTGGCAGCACCTTGCCCTGCCTTCGCCTGCAAGGAGGGCACCGGGGAGGGAACCTCTCGTCACAGAGAGCCAGCAACCTGCCTAGGGCCTTCCCTCGCCCACCACATTTCACCGTTACCCCTTTTAAAGGGGGTGTGGGTGTGACTTTTGGGGAAAAAATAAACATTTCAGGGTTGGCAGAGCCCTTCTGACTGTGCCCATGTGTTACGGGAGATGCCGAGCCCTTGGCCCCCCTTTCAAGTATCTTATCTCAAGTCCAGTTGCAGCCAGAAGGGACTGTTGTAATTGGGAATTTGCCTCGTGCATCTGAAACCTAAAGAAGGGGGGAGAAATAGAACTTGGATTTTTTTTTCCTTCTGCTGTCTGTGTTGTCTCCCTGTTCAAGTCCATAACTTCTAGCTGAAATATGAGCTTTACCTTTTTATGAATGACTCCGTGTACCTTGGAGCAGGTGGGACAGTGGCACAAACACAGGCTGGGTGGAGATTGGATTGGGAGCAGCCTTGAGCAGAAGGACTTGGAGGTGCTGGTAGATGAGAAGCTCCGCACGAGCTGGCAATGTGTGCTGGCAGCCCAGAAAGCCAACCATGTTCTGGGCTGCATCCAAAGAAGCGTGGCCAGCAGGGTGAGAGAGGGATCGGCCCCTCTGCTCCACTCTTGCCAGACCCCACGTGGAGTCTTGCATTCATCTCAGGGCCCTGCAACATAAGAAGGACATGGACCTGTTGGAGTGGGTCCAGAGAAGGCCGTGAAGGTGATCCAAGGGCTGGAGCACCTCTGCCATGAGGACAGGCTGAGACAGTTGAGGTTGTTCAGCCTGGAGAAGAGGAGGCTTCAGGGAGACCTTAGAGCAGCTTCCAGTGCTGAAAGGAGCTCAAGGAAGGCTGGAGAGGGATCATGATCAGGGAATACAAGGATGGGACGAGGGGGAATGGCTTTAAACTGAAGGAGAGGAGATTGGGATGAGGTCTTGGGACCAGAGCAGTGGTGGCTGCGCCATCCCTGGAGATGTTGAAGACCAGGTTGGATGGGGCTTGGAGCAACCTGATCCAGTGGGAGGTGTCCCTGCCCATGGCGGGGGGTTGGAACTGTATGGGCTTTGAGGTCTCTTCCAACCCAAATCATTCCATCGTTCTGTGGGTTGTGCATGCTGGGTTTTGATCAGTTGGCAGGAGAAGCCAAAAACAGTGAGGTGGAAGTCTTGCTAAATGCTGATTTTTCTGGGTCCAGGTGCTTGGCTTCAAGGTTAACTGTTATGCTGGTAATATTATTAGGTATTAAGTTATTAGTAATGGAACTGTGGGACTTGCCTGTACTTGGCAGAGAACCGCTAAGGAACTGTATTTCGGGTGAGTTCATCCTGGTTTCTCTGGTAGAGTCCTTCCAGCGTGCCTCACCCGGAGCTGGAGGGACCAGTAGAAAACAGAAATGCAGTTTTTATGCATCGTCTGCCTTTTGAGCTCTTTACTGAGACAGGCTATGAGTTGTAGCAAGGAGGCAGGGGCTCTGGTATGAGGGATCTGCCTGCAACTCCTTGTGCTCGCTGTGTCCAGTGGCTGTTGGGGAGGTGTCAGCTGATACCTTTCACGCGTGATTGAGCTGCTCTAGAAAAGGACCCCGAGGTACAAGCCCCTGTCCTCCTGGGGCGAGCTCTAGAGCCATCCAGCTGCTGAGGCCCCCATGTAATCAGCGCTGTAGGAAAAGGGTCTGCGTTTGGGGCCTTTGGCTCCTTGCGTTTTGGGGCAGTTTGCTCTCCAGAAGGTTTCCTATTCTTGTTCTGCCACCAGTGATGCTGTTTCGAAACAAGATAGTTTGCGTCCACGTTCTGACCCATAGGGCTTGTCATTTCAATGACAATACACCAAGTCACCTCAGAGTTGGTCTCTGAGGCTGGTCCTGATCCTTCTGCGTGCGAGGCCGGTCCCAGTGCTGGGAGGGCAGCCTTGCGTCACGCGTAGCCGCAGCCGTCAGACTGGGAAAAGTGGGAGGTGAAAAGATGAACCCTATAGGCTTTTCAGAAGATTTTTCATGTTGGATACTACCCTCTGAAGGGGCAGCGTGAACTGGGAAGCTTAGAGAGTGAATCCATACATCCCCTTGATGGGGAAGGACTGTTTGGAGCTGTAAAGGGGGTCTTATTTCAGTTATGTGCTGAAATGTGCTGTGTAGCATCACTTGGGAGAGGCCCAACGTAGTCCTTGTGGAATAAGCATTGGGAGTGTGACCCTAGCACAGGTTTGTTTGGTGGCCAAGGAGACAAGTTGACTGGCCAACTGAGAGTGCAAAATAGCCTGGTTCAGGTCCCTGCTTTGACTTGAAGGTAGGGATGGCGGTTGGCTCTCACTTGTAAGATAGTTCTTCTTTTATGGCTTTGCTTCTGCTTCCAACAGCAAAGGGAGCAGGGTTTTTTATTCCTAAGCAGAACGACTCCCAGCCCTCTGCCTTCGAAAGATGTGAACATAGGTGGCACAGATGCAAACCAAGCTGCATGATCGCAGCCCGTGCCTTGGAGGTATCTCCCTCCTGCCCCGCTCAGCCCATCCCTGTGGCTCTGAGAGCGAGGGCTGCACGGAATCACGCTCGTCTGCCTGTTGGATGATGAGGCTGGCAAAACAGCTCGGAGGCTGGCAAACAGCTCCCGGCCTGGCTGCCTCCCCACGGGGGCTGCGTCTGCAGAACATCCTCTCTGTGGGGCTGCTGGTGACCAGCCCCTCCCTCCGCCACTGCCTCGGGCTGGCCCAGCTTTATACCAGGGGAACCGTGTCCTTTCACACTGGTGAGCCAGCAAAATCTCTCCCAGGGGTTATTGTAACCTCTCGGCAGCGATTTGCAAACAGGCATTTGGAGATAAAGTCTTGGTGCCAAGCGAAGGGCCAGTAGGGCAGATATGAAACGCGGCAGGTTTATGAAAGGGAAGGTGTATGAAATGCAGCCTGCATCTCCCATTTCACTGCACTATGCCAAAACACACAGTTTCTTATTTCAGTCACTGTGATCTTTCAAGGAGGTTAATTTCCATGACGAACTCCAGGCCACGTGCTTGGAGGATTTATCTAATTAGACTGACACTTTTCTTTTTTAAAAAAGAAAATTAAGCTGCACCTTGGAGGACTTAAGTATTTTAAACTGTGGGAGCGGCAGCAGGCGGTGTGATCCCTGCTCACAGAGCAGGGAGAGAGGAAATTTCCCCTTTTTCAGTCTCCTGTTTAAGACTTCACTAAAGGATCCCATTTACTTAATTTTCTTACATGGTGGCCGGATGCTAAAGAGTGCTTTATCCTGCCTGAGTGAGTCCCTAAAGCCTCAGCTGGCTCTTTAACTCATGTAAACTATTGATGTTCTGGGCTGTTACGTATTCAGGATGGAGTGGAGGGTAAAGGGGAGACCCACTAATGCTCCTTAGCCATGTCCTAGAAAAACTGCCTCCTGCCGGGGTGGTGAATGGAGCGCCTGCAGCTCCGTAATGACCGGGGTGGGTGCGCGTCCCTCTCATCGCGCCTGAGCACCTCACGCTCCTCAATGTCTGTATCGCAGGAGCTGATGCGACTGTCCTTGTCTTGTCTGTGGTCACACAGAGGAGTGGGTCCCAGGAGAGCCCCTGAGCCCTTTGTGTTTGCGTTTCCTGCTGAAAATGCCTTTCAGGCGAGATCTGGGACCGCGCTGTAATGAAAACAGAGGATTTTAGGTTGAGGCTGTTACGTGCAGGCAAGCCCCGTGCTTTCCTCGGACCGATGCTGGTTTTGTTCCCATCAGAGGGCTCCTGGAGCCCTGCCTTGCGCTCCCTGCCTGCCGCCTGCCCGTTACTTGGCAGACTCCTTGTGCTGCTGTTTGTGAATCCAGCTTCCGATCAGTTCAGGTCTGCTATCGCTCCAGCTGTTTATCTTTGCGAAGGCGATGGAAGGGAGGTCTTCGCAGGGCACTGCATTTGCTGCACCAAACTCAGACCGCGTTTCTTGCAGCCCAGGTTGGAGCAGAGTAGTTTTGATGGGATCAGGTATGACCGGGGAGTGAAGCGTCCAAGCAGAAGGAGCCGGCGTGAGAGCAGCCTTGCTGACTCTGGCGCTGAGAACACTGAATCCTGCGGAGCTGTTCACGATGCGAGACGCCGCACAGAGTGAGAAGAGTACGGCAGCCTGGCCCAAGGAGACGGTCCCTGGGTGTGCTGCCATCCTCAGCTGATGTGCTGAGGAATCCACGGTGGATTGAACCTGACATTTAATTTCAGTTTGTCTTCGGTGAGGAAAGGAATAAAAATAGGTATTTCCTCTCCTACCCCCCCCCGCCCCCCACCAATTTAAAAGCAAAAGAGAAAGAAAAATAATCAAATCTACCAGGCGCTCAAAGGTCTGACCGATAAGAGCCCCGTCGGCTGGGGAGCCATCGTTCTGGCTTGGTCAGCCATCCCTAACAAGTTACGGGTTGTATAAACTCCCAGCTTACAGCTGTAAATTTACTCGATTTTGAATACAGCCGCAAGCTGGCTCAGCAGGATCCAAAAGCGTCTGCTCCAGTAGTCCTGGTATGCCCGCAATTCACAGCTTCTGGGGGCCCAGCTTTGGACACGTGGGACCACGGATGGGCCGCACCACGCGTGGCCCTGCTGTGCCCTAAACTGAAGGGCATCGTACCAACGTAAGCTGTCGTGCTAATTTATCCTTTCTTAGCTTGTAGCTTCCTTCCCTTGGGTGAATCCCTCTCCATCACCACAGTAGCGGGTCCACTTCCCTGTGCCTGTTTCTGTCCCTCACCTCAAGATCATCTAGCTGAAATCCTGCAGCCATGAGCAGGGACACCTTCCACTAGACCAGGTTGCTCCATCCAACACCTCTTCTCCCAAGTGACGGGGGACAGGACAAGAGGGAATGGCCTCAAGCTCCGCCAGGGGAGATTTGAGCTGGACATTAGGAAAAAATTTTTCACGGGGGGGTCACTGGGCAGTGGAGCAGGTTGCCCAGGGAGGTGGTTGATTCACCTTCCCTGGAGGGGTTTAAGGGACGGGTGGACGAGGTGCTGAGGGACATGGGTTAGTGTTTGATAGGAATGGTTGGACTCGATGATCCGGTGGGTCTCTTCCAACCTGGTTATTCTGTGATTCTAAGATGAGGAGCTTGGCTGGGAGAGGGCTCCCTTGCAGAAAGCTTCCAGAATGCAGCCGTTCTGTCTCTGCCGGGTGGTGTGGCAGGTGCGCAGGAGTCAGGGCTGGAGCCCTTTTCTGCAGCGTCTGCTCAGTCCTGGGCTGAGGTGGAGTCAGGGGGTGTTTGCTTGAGTGACTGAGAGCAGAAGCGTAGCTGTGACTTCAGGGTTTGCTGCTGCGGAAGGGACTGACCTCTCTGAACACCTGTAATGTTGCAACGTTTGATGCTCCTAGAAAGCTGAACTTTTGGCTTGCCGGCACTGAATCCTGCTGCAAACAGCAGCGTGTTACCAGCACTGAAAGGGAATTCAGCCCAACCATGCTGTTAAATTTTGACCACTTCTAAGTTCAGAAATGAAACAATTGACATCAGTGAGGCAGAGGCAGGCTGGGGGAAGAGGGGCATCCTGCTCTCCTCTTGCTGCTGGCTACATTTCATCGTGTTCCTAATGGGGAAGCATTTTGGTCGAGACAAATCCTTTCATTGTGGAATGAGGCATGGAGAACTGCCACGTCACTCTCATTGACACCTTAGCCTTCAGCAAAACCTATGTGATATTTTCAGTTTGCTGGAATGGACTTGGAAGGCTGAGATGGCTTGAGGGATGGCCAACCCCAGGCGTCTTCAGTGTGCCTCTGGCGGAGCTCCAGCTCTCTCAACCACCTCGTGGCCTTCTTCTGCTGGAGCAGGCGTGTCGCCTGGCTCAGGTTCCTCCAGGTATGAGAAAGGCGAGGGCAGAGGTTATGGAGATAATATGGCTCCAAACGCAGTGATTGTTCTCTTCTGAATTCAACTTCCCGCAAATAAATGAAAATAAGTGGATGCACGTAGAAGGTTTTGAGAGGTTTCCTCTCCCATCTTCCTCGTCTCCCCCGTGGTGTTGTGCTGGTGCTGGCTCCCAAAGAGTTAAGGTGACTCATGCTCCTCTCACTAGATCTGCTGGCAGGAACGCTTCATCCCAGCCTCTAATTGGTGGTGTTTGCTCTGCACTTTCTCGCTCTGGTTTTGATGAAAACATTTAACCAGAAGCTTAGTGTGCAGAGGCTCCCAGCTGACAGCCGCCGCACTGTCTTTACCAAGTTGTCCTTGCTGTGTAAATTCAGCAGCCTGGCTGGGGAGGACAAACACACACGGTGTCGCAGCCCCTGGCCCCTTGGTTCCGCTCCCATAGCAATATTTAGGGTCCTGCAGGTGCCTTTCTGTGCCTGGACAGCCAGCGGTGTTGGAAGCCAGTTCGGAGCCTTGGGAATAAGGCTTCAGAGGTGGGAAGAGTGGCCCCAGCAGGTCCCATAGGGCTTGGTGTTACCTGAGAGCAGAGGGACGGCTTGGTAGGGTTTGGGAGGTCTGTTCCCAGGCCATCCCGGGGGATTCCTCCCCAGACAACAGGCTCTGACAGGCTCTGTGCCACGCAGGAGGGGTGAAGCTACAGGTTCTGTTACAACCTACTCGTTCCTTCTTATGCTGTTTGGGAGCTTGAGCAGGATGTTCCCAATACAGTATTTCATTGCTGCTGTTTCAAGTAATAATCTGCTCATCTGTAGGCTCTTCTAATGGGCTTCACCCAGAAAGTCTCAGCTGATTTTAATGTTTGCCGTGCAAGCAGCAGAGAAGTTACCATGACCTTATGGAAATGGTCTTGAGAGCAGGCATGTCCAAGCTCCTCAGCTCCTACGTTAGAGAACCCTTAGGCAGCAGCAGCAGCGCTGAAACAGCCCCTGGGGGAGATGCCAGTTTATCTGTGTTGCAGCTGGAAAATGCATTCAAATTTCTGCCCAAACAGGAGATTGTGACATGCAAGACGTTCACCTGAGCCCGTCAGGGCTGCCACTGCTCTGGTAGTTCTTTACTTTTCTTTCCTTATCTCTGGTATCTACCCTATGAACAGCAAAACAAATCCAGATGGGAAAATTTATAAACCAGAAAATCTGGATTCCCCGTTCCTGGAAAAGCATGATCCTTGTTCTCAGCCGCCTCCGTGTGTCATGGGGTCTGCCATGAGGAGATGCCAGGGCTGTTGAAAGACGCCAGGTCTGTCTCCAGTAGAGAACCATAGCAGCGGTGTTACACCCTGCGTGAGAGTGGCTTCCAAAAGTAGGTGTGCTCCATCAGGGAGCAGGATCTGTCCTAGGGAGGGTTGGTCACCTAAGATGTTTGTCCTCTTTAGATGCATTTGAGGACTTTGCTCCTCACGGTTCTGCTGAACGGATTATGCCTGTTGAGGGAGATTGTCTGCCTCTTCCCCGATGCTGAGTGTTGATATCTGGAACCAAATACATGTGTCTCATTAAAACAAAAGGAGCCAGGCCAGGCCCCCACGCCACACGACGTGCTGCTATCAGCCCGGAGAAAGGGGAGCAGGCAGGTGTAGGATAACAGCGCAACTGAGAGAGACCAAAGTGCATCATAAAATAAACAAACAGCCCATGCTCCAGCTCCCCCAGGTGCATCACTGAGTTGCAGGGTCTGCACTGAGCTTTTGAATGCGCTCCCAGCACGTGCCCGCCTGGGGCACCGTTTAATTTGCAGTGGGTTGATGATGATGTGCATCGTGGCAGTGCCCGGAACCCCCTGCCCGTGTGGTTGTGCTTGGGGCTGCAAGAGCGATGGGAGCTCCCTGCCCCAAAGAGCGTATGGATCCGGGAAGGGGGCCGCGTATAGGACTGACCGGCTGGGGTTCTGACTTGTGTCCTGAGATCAAAAAAAGTAGGGCTGGATGGAGAGCCAGAGCAAGCCTCTTAGCCTCCCCTTTTCATATGGGTTGTAACTGTCTTGGTTATGACCTTCACAACCTTCACAGTCTTCCGGGAGGAGCCCATCCAGCCTCTTCCATGTGACAGTCTCTTCTCCTGAGCTTTCTTAGGTGAAGATGTTTGTACCAGGATTTTATTTGATTTCTTTGCACCTTCTCTTGCCATGAGGATCTCCTATTGCCCCGTGTGCTTTGGGGCGGGCAGAGCTGGCAGAGGTGCTGCTGGCACTTTCGTTGCGTTGAGCAAAGCAGTGGCTTGGCTTCCTTTACCCCGGCAGCAGCAGCCAGCGCTTTATGTCTTAGCGTGACTCAGCCACTGGAATTGTGCTTACCCAACAATACCTTTTGTCCTTTGCCCAAAACTTCTGGCCAAGAAATAGGGAAAAAGGAGGAGGGAGAAAAGAAAGAAAAGATAAAATTCTGCATTTCGTTGTCCTTTCATCGCAGGTGGTGCCAGTTGGTTTTTGCTTTATTTGTACAGGGTGGGGAGAAGAGAAAAAGAAAACAAGGTGGAACTCGGACAAGGCCCAGGAAATGTTTGAGCCTGACAACAAACTTCCTTTTGTTGGGGAGCAGGGAAAAGAGAACAGAAAAAAGGGGCAAAAGACCAGTTCAAACCAGCCTCAGCCCTGTGCTCTCGGGCCAGTTTCTTCTCACTGCTCATTATTGTTTGAGAGTTTTTTTTTGTTTTGCTCAGGTGTCTTGTGATAATTTTGTTTGCACTGGGGCCTTTGTGTGCTGCCTTCTGGAAGGTGAACAGATGAAAGGTTTCCTGGGGACGCATTTGTTATTTGAATGGGGAGGATTTATCATTTATTTTAGGGGTATCCTATGGACTGATGCTCTGCGTGATCCTTCTCCTCTAGCCACAGAGATCGAGATGGCTGGAGGGGGAGGATGAAGGACCGTGCTATTCCCAAGGAGAGACAGATGAGCAGTTTAGGGGATAGGCAGGCAAGTCATGGATTAAAATGTGGAAACTAGCAGGTTTTGTTGATGAGAAAAGGAAGAGGACCTTGAAGGCAGCTGTGCCTGGGAGACTCCTGAGTGTGCTAGGACAGAGAGCTTCCCATCACAGGAGAACTCTGTGGGTTCTTCTAGGCACAAAATCTCCTGCAATGCTCTTTTAAAAGAAGAATTGGGAGTTGTGGGATCGTTGTCCCAGGGGCACTAGAGATTAGGGTGACCTTCTGCTGTCTGGGGCAGAATGGATTCTGGTGGGGGTGAGTTTCAGCAGCGTCATTACAGGGAGGTCCTTGGTGCTCACTCGAGATCCAGTCAGGGCCGTGCAAGTGCCCCTGTGCTGCATGGAGCATGGTGAGAGCAGTTGCAAGTGTTTTCCCATCCAAACAAGAGGGGATGGCGCTCTCTGTCAGGCACTTGCCTGCAGCCCGTGTTCAGTACGGCTGGGCTGGGTGTGGGCGACGCTCACACGATCTGGAGATGCTGCTCCCCAGGATGCTGGCTGCTACCTTCCCAAACTGCCCTTAACTTCTCCTGAGCTTCTTGACTTCGTAACTTCTCCATTCAACGTTGTAGTGGTCCAATATTACAATGTTGGGATAGCTGGGCAGCGAGCAGGCTGGGACGAAAGGCTGTGGAGTCTGTTCTTGGCCAGGCAAGAAAGATACTACACGGTGCTTAATTAATCTCTGTCATCTCGTTTGGGTCTCACAGAGTGTTGTATCAAGATCAGTGAAGGAAGTTACGGATATCAGCTGTAAGGCAGGTGCTGGCCATGCTCTCCGAAGGAAGGTTAAAGTTTTTGACTTGGTGTGTAGGAGGGGAGGTTCCAACATTTGGTATATGGAAAGGAAGAAGGAAAAGCAGGGAATCGAAGGCACCGCGTGGAGCTGGACAGTGCTTTGCCATTCTTGTGATGGTGGCCAGGATCACTGACATGCCTGATATACTGAAAGAAAACATCCAAAGATGCTGCTGGTTCAAATTTCTCCTCTAATACTGGGGAACTGGATTCCCTGTGTTGCATTTACTGGGAGTTGCATCCTTAGAGTCCTTTCTTTTCAGTGCAGGTTTTCTCCGGGTTTCATCAGGCAGCCTGGAGCTGCTCTTTGCCTGGTGGCATTGCTAAGCCTGTAGGTCCTGGCTAAATAACTCCAGAGCAGAGTCTGAATGCAGTGAGTCCCAGGTGAAAGCTGGAATACTTCACTACAAAATACGCTCTTCCAGATTTACGCTGGGAGCCGCCGCATTCAGACTTCGGTCCTCAGTCTTTGCCTTAGTTTCTGTATCTGTGCAATGGAGATAATAAAACTCGCCTGCAACACGACTCGGAGCTGAGAATTAAGGAACGGTTTGCAGAGCCAGGTGGAAGGCAGCTCTGGAACACGGGCTGTATTTTTGCTGCTCGTGTATTTGTCTGGAGTTTTGAAATGAAAGCCTGAGCGAGGCCGCCAGGGGAAGGGGAGTGCTCTGGCTCTTGGGGCTCTCCGGAGACGCTCCGGGGAAATTGGCCCCGGGGGTCTCGAGGGAAGAGGCTGGCACCAGGGTGCAGGCAGCAGCAGCCGTGGGGGCAAGTGAGCAGCTCTCCTGCCGTCCATTCCAAACGCAGGAACGACTGTGGGGAACGATTTCAAAGCCACCACTATGGAGATTAAGGGGATGAGAATGTAAATCTCAAGTAAAAAGGTAATTGAATGTAATAGCAAACACTGCTCGGTCTATGTTAATTTTAGCTCTTCCCCTGGATACAAGGCGCTGTATTAGTGTTTTATTACCATTTTGTTTGCACTAATAAAATAGTAAAATTTATTTCAAGGAAGTTGAAGGATGGTTTTACAATGCAAATTTGAAGAAATTGGACTTTTCATTTACGCCACTGCTATTTTAAACCCTGAAGGGTGTAAATTAGCCTCCTGTGCCTGGGTGAAATCCACTGCTTCCACGAGCAGGGGGAGGGTTTGATGTGGGGGAGAAGAGAACGAAACCAAATCATCTGAATATTTCAGAGAGACAGAGATATCTGATGAGGAGAGAGAAAGAGCTGACTGCCTGGGCCCACTGAGAAGAAGGGCTGGAGTGGAGTGGGGCGTTGGGAAAGCAGCCCGCGGGACCCAAACTTCCCATGTTGCTTGTACTTTTCTCTTTCTCTTGCTTTGCTGCCTTCATCCTCCTGCCATAGCCCGGCCCATCCGGCATGGCCTGATTCACCGCTGAGTCATGGCGCTACCAGCACAGGAGCCTCCAGCCCAAGAGGTTCAGTGACCTCCTCCTTCACTCGGGGCTCCTCTTTGGCCTGAAATGGAAAGGGATGGGTGTATTATCCTTTCACCTTCGTCAAATTGTTTACAACAGCACTGTTTTGCCATTGCTTGGCCTTGATGTGAATGATGCCGTAAAGGCCAAGTCACACAGAATCGGGTCCAGAGAGCTGTGTTTGGTTCCAAAGTCCCTGCACTGAGTTGGCCACGTGCCTCTTGGAGGCAGGTGTCTCAGGGTGGAGAAGCATCCAACGATTAGCAGTTTTCTTGGGCTTTTATGAGTTCTTGCAACAGGTCTGAAAAATCTCACAGGGTAACTTTGAGGGCTTCGTTCTCCTTTTGCAGACGGAGGTGTGGGACAGGAGTCATAACGTTACTGTTCTTAAATCCCAGAGGTCCCATTCCCTTGCTGAGGAAGGCTCTGAGGTACTATTTTCTAATCATGTTCACCTTGCACGAACCTTGTTCTTCAAGCAGTAATGGCACGGAGGGAACCATGCCGAGTTTCTCCTGGATGGGAGAATTAACATTTTTTTCTGAATCTTGAGTGAAATTATACCTTCAGTCATCATCCTGAGATGATCTCACTTCACCTCATAGGAGGGGTTGCTTTTTTGGACAAGTATTACCTCTCTCCCTATCCCACCTCAGGGGTTTGTGCAGTGGCTGAGGTAGATCTGGTGTCCAGTCTTCAGAGAACCCTTTCCCTTCTGATATCCAGTGGACTAGTGGGCACCTGGAATATTGCTTGTTCACAATATTTCTGTCCCCAAATATTAGGGATTTTGCTGCCAGCGCAGTCACACTGCTGAGGGCTGCTCTTTCCGTGGGATCTAATTGCTCATGCGCTCGCTTGGTGTCTGGCCTGCTGCTCTGGCTGTTGCCCTGCATTCTTGGCCAAGTGGTACAGAGTGAGCTGGAGAGGAAAAACCAGCTCCAGCCATCTGATTTTAGAGAGGTAGATCTCCCAGTTCTCCTTTGGATTATAAATACCATCTATTCGTTTCATCCTCAAGAAGCCTTTCAGGACAGAACCCACTGTTCACCCTACGCAAAGACAGGACAGAGCTTTAGGTTGTTACTATTTATGCTTCAGATAGCAGCAAATCCACTGGGGAAGTCGAGGCCAGGCTCCAGGTGCTGGGTTCTTTCCACTGGGCAACCTCTCGTGGTAGCTGGGTGTCAAGGAACGCCTTCCCAAATTTTCAAACCCTCTTGCAGGTTCCACTTCCAGCAGAGCCACCAGCCCATGAGGAGATCAGGCAGCCCTCTTCAGCTCCCTGCCCTTCTCCTTTGGTGGGTGTAGCCGAGGCCGAGACAGGATCCCGGGTGTTACCAAAGGACATAAAGGCTGATTTTTGGCATTGAGATGGTTTCCTATTCCAAACGAGTCTGGGGAGCAGCGTGGTTGTGTACCCAAGGATTTAAGCAGTGCATTAAGCAGAGGGGTTACACTCTGGGTGGATTTCAATCAAAAACCATAATTACATCAAATAGCAAACGGAAATGGAAAAAGAGGATTACTAACTCGACCCTGAACGCTGTTGGCTGCTGAACCTGCTCCATTATTCACACCCCCTCTATTGCCTGGGGTGGGGTGTGTGTAGGCAGTAAGGGCCCCCCTCCTTTTTCCATTTCCTTCACCCATCTGATGAAGTCAGAGTCCCCGGGTTGGTATCAGTGCTTGGAGGAAGGCTGGAATTTGCATGACTTGGATTTGGGACTTGGCAGGGCAGGTTTGATCTCCCCGTGCAACTCTTCCTGGCTCCAGGCAGAACCGCTCAGCTAAGGTAGCCGTGGGAACCCCAAGGCCCACAAGGTTTCTCTCTTTTTGTGTTTTCGTTATCAAACCAGTGTTTTGGTTTCATCACCCTTCATCCTCAAAGAAACTGGAAAGCTGTGGACTGCAAATGGGAAATGCTTTCTAAACTGGAGAGCTGGGTTGGTGTTCAAAACTCAACTTGAGTTGGTAGAGCTGTTCCTTGGCTGCATTTGGTCTCTGAAGGAGACTCTTAGGCTTGGTGTGATCAGTGTCCTGTCCTTCCCAGTTGAGGACTTCACCCACACTCAATGTTTGGTGCTCCCAGGTTTGCTCTCTGGTTCAAGGTGGAATCTGTACTTCGAGATACTTTGTTGATTCCAGTTTGACGCTTCTGTCACCTGCCTTCTGGCCTTCGTCTGCCCTGTTTCATTTGTCCTGCTCTCCCGGTCCCTCCTCGTGTCTGTCTCCCTTCCTGTCATCGTCGGGTTGTGTCTCTACACGCCTGTCGCACACCTGAGGCTGGGAGGATGCGTAGTGAATGCGCTGAGATGGCTGCTAGTGTTTACCAGACAGGGAGGATAAGGTATTCAATCCCCCACTGCCTTCCCAAGCCTGCTTTCTCAGATGGTTTTCCAGATGTCTAATCCCAGATTTCATAGCCCAGCCCAGCTCCCGTTTGATGGGATCCCTTCTTCTCTGTTGATGCTAAATGAATGAGACGGCGTGCTGGAGCTAGGTCATAATTTAAGCCACAGAAGAGCACTGCTCGGCGCTTTGCTGGTGCGGCAGACTCTGCATCCTGACCAAATTTGTTGCCCCTTTTTCACCTGTGGCAGGATTGGTGCCCAGGGAAGTGAGCTGGCGCGTAGGAACCCCAGCGCATTCAGTGGTGCGAGGGAGGCAGGAGGTTCATCCATGATCTGGGGAGAAGCACAGGAAAAGGGCTGCAGACTTTCCAAGCTCTGAAGTTTGGTGAATCCACACAGGATGAGGCTTCACTAGGTTCCAGCCTCTGAATCCAAAATTTTAGAAGGCAGCATCTGTAGGATTTTGCTGTGCGTAGCCTCCTGCTTGTGCTAAGGGAGGGCATGGGGATGTGATCAGAGTGGCAGGCTAGGATTCCTTTTCCTGATCCAGGGGGAGGTGTCCCTGCCCATGGCAGGGGGGTTGGAACTGGATGATCTTCAAGGTCCCTTCCAACCCAAACTATTCTATAATTCTATGATTCCTCCGGTGATTCGCGTTTTGATTCTGGCTTGGGCACTTCCCTGCAGAGTCATGAGAGATTTGAGGACATCTCTTTTTTATTATTTTATAATTTCTGGGTGACCCTGAACTGTTGTCTGTAGGGATAAGCACAGGAGGAAATTTCACCCCGCAGCAGGAATCCGTCCCTTTGCCTTTGCCCAAAGCCGTGTCCCCACCTCCCACCGACTGTGCTGCCTTCTGCCCCTTCAGAGGTGGCTCCTGCACTTCCATGGCACGGACCTCACCTTCTCCTGGAACTGCTGGGGAGGAAAGGTGCTTTGTAAGTGAAGTGTGCTTTTCTGTTAGATAGATCTTTGATTTTCTAATACAATACAGTGAACTGTAAAAAAAAAAAATGCTATCCAAACGTAGGTTTCCTCTGAAAATCATTTAAATACATTGAGGAAACTCAGCCTTAGTTGAAAACTGAAATCCCTTTTAGCTGGTAGGGGAAGGAATAACGGTACTGATTAGACCAAACTTTTCTTTATTCCACAAACAGGGAAAAAAATCTTAAAGATAAAAATGTGACCGGGACACTTTCCCAATTTATTTTGCATTTTGTGCATTTTATTGGCTTTAATTTTATACTTCTTCCAAGCTCCCTCTGCAGTATCTAGAGTCCAGATGTGATGGTTTAGGGCTTGTTCAGGAAAACCAAAGCCTCAAACACGCTGGTTGTGTCGCTGTCCAAAAGAGCTGCAGTGGGAAAAATAAACGGTGAGAAATAAATGTCATCAAACATTCTAAAATTTATCCCAATTTCAGATTTGGTTTTGTCACACACTGCGGAAAAGACAAAAATCCAAATGTTAGGAAGAAAACCACCCCTGTAACGGACACAGGGAGGCTGGAGCTGTCCTGCTTTGGACAAGCTTGAATTCACTGCTTCTGGCTGTGCCGAGCGCTGTTTCTGCAGCTGTGAGTGAACTGGAGCCCGTGGGCTGCTCAAGGGTTCGTGTGTCTTCTCGTCCAGGGCCTCAGTGGTTTCTCAGTCCAGCTGTGACCCCCCCGCCTCCTTTTGGCCTTCCCTGACAGTATTTTGGAAATAACAACCCCGTCTTCTTCTCTTGTCCTCGTGTAAACCCCAGTTACCTTTCATCAGATGATAGCATCTCAGCAGACACCAAATAAAAGGCTCGATTTTAAAGGGATCTCATTTGTAGGTGTGGAAAAACAGAAGCAGAGGGTGAGGTTGGGAAAGAGGAGCAGCACGTCGAGGTTCAGGCACACATTCTGGAGAGGAGGTTAAGGTTTACAGCTCCAGCTGAAGCCTTCCAGAGCTGCAGGTGCTTAGAAATTTGGAAGAACCGGGTCTGTACTTTTTTTTAAGAGGAATCCACATGTGCGTTTCTAGTTGCCGTGAGGCATATTCTGTCGTTCCTGCCTGCTCTCCCGTCACGATACCAAAGGTCCCACTGGTTTCAAGGGGCGGCTCAGAGAGCGAGGCGGCATCTCGGGAGGAGGAAGGATGTTGGACTGCAACCTCCTGAGAGCAGAGACGCTGGCAGGAGGCATCTCACCTCAGGGGAGTGATCTTCATGGGTTACTAGTTTTATCAGCACTACAGCCTTTTATACAGAGGGAAGGGAGAAATTCCATCTGGCTCGGCTGATTCGGTGGAGTAAAGAGATGGAATTCATTAGGAAAAAATTGTTTACAGCACAGCTTTAGTCCGAGGTTCTTCCATTTTAATGTCCTGCGCTTTTTTTTTGTGATAGATTGTTTGAAAAACAAAACAAGCTCTTGGGGCTGCTGGGTGTTTTTGTTTCTATTTTTTCATTAAAGTTTAATTGCATGACTTGTTACGTGATGTAACTTCTGGAAATGCCTGTTGTCGCTGCTTGCAAAATGATTTTTGATTTGTTGTGTTTGAATCTTAGGTGCAGGAGCGTTAAACCTTCGAGAGGCATTCAGACATGCATATAGAGAAAAAACATACAGAGATATAGGGGATAGGTTTTGATTAATGAAAGAAAAGACCTGAAACTGCTGTGAGAGAAGAGTCTCCTTTATTCAAAAGCTCTTCTGCTACATCACCAGGACAGAGACTAAGGGCCTTCAAATTAGTGTAACTATAATTTATATCCACCTTAAGGACACTCTTTGCCTCCTGATCGGTAATGGAACCTTAAATATAAATGGATCCTCATCTTGCAAACACTCAGATATTTTCTTTACTCAGATGAGGTGTCAAAGGTAGGGTTTCTATACGGAAAACAGGGCATTTGCATAAGTACTCCCAGCATCAAACAACAGAGAATTTGTACTGCATAAACAGCCACAATCACATTAAAATCATCCTGCTTTAATAGTCCAGAAAAAAATAACAACAAAAACATTGAAACTGTAATAGATGTTGCTGTCTGTATTGGTATCGATTTCATCATTTGCCTTGCCTTAATCTTGGGTGGGTGAAGATTGAGAATCTCATGTAGAGGTATGTGTGTGCAATAAGTGGGTAACGTCTTAAGCGGCTTTCCTTTGCCTGGAGATGATGATTTGAGGGCAGAATGTTTCCTCCATAAACCCAAGGGTTTAGAAAACAAAAGAAGATCTTTATAAATAAAAAGCTTGAAAAGAAAACATCCATTAAGCAATGAACTGAGGGAGAAAGCGTTTACTTTAAGCAACTCTTCTAAACTTCACGTGTGTTGTAAAGGTGCCAGCAAAGAGACCTCCGAGCGCACGCATGAAACAGGTTTTTTTCCCACTGTGCAACACATCAGTTCCCAAAGGGAACCCGGAGCGCAAGTGCTGTAAGAAAGGAGAAGGTGGAAGGTGTGCTATATTGTCTAAAGCCTTTTATGTAGAAACCATTTATACCTGTTTAACTTGAGATGTGGTAGTTACGTTCCTGCCCATGGCAGGGGGGTTGGAACTAGGTGATCTTTAAGGTCCCTTCCAACCCAAACTATTCTATGATTTTAAACTGATGGTCTGCATGGAAGCAATTATTTTGGCTCAGATTAATTAGTAACGCATTTCCACAAACTCCGAATAAAACTAAGAGAGGCGACTCTGTGTTACACCAGTGCAACTTCTACACATTTTTAATATCCATATCTTTGAAATGCTGGTAATCAAGTACGAAAACCCAAATAAATTCACTCTGTAGAGCACTTTAACTTGAGGTTAACATGTTCATAAGATTAGCAGTGGTCACCTTCAGCTGTGGTTCCTCTCAATGGCAGCTGAGCCCCATCAAGGTAAAAAGCAACTCACTCACAGCTGGGGAAATGGATCTCACCTAAGCCTCTCCGAGCAGATGATGGGGCTAAACTGCTTTCACCTGGGAAGAAGTAGGGGTTTCTTGCTTCCTGTTGGGTGTGTGCTCAGCTGTTTTCCCTCAGCACTCTTCTGCTCTCAGAATGTGGAGGTGCTTCTGTGGCAGGTAAGTCCAGGTTTCTGCAAAAGCACGTGATTTTTTTTTAGCAATCCTGAAAACTTTGTGCTTCTGATTTTATTTTGATCTGGGAAATTTTTTTGGCTGTTGTTACTGAATGTCGTTTGTACCTTTGTGTTGTCTTTAAGTAGTTTGTGCTGGGCTGTCGGTGGCTCCAGCCTGTGCTGCAGAGCAGGTAGGTCCGGAACGGGGCTCTGGGCAGTTTTGCCTACAGGGCACCTAGATTCTAGGGGTGTTTGCAGGGCAGCAGACTCAAGCCTGTCTGCTGTTTAAGGATGCAGTAAAATCTTTCTGTTCTTGCTGGCCATCTTTCTAGTGAATCTGTCTCTAAAGCAGATAGGAACCTAAGGATGGTCCTGGGCTGATGCCCTGCTGAACAGCTTCCCTGCTGTAGGGTGTCATCTTCAAACAGATAAATAAAATGGAAAAAAACCCAGGCAATTTATAAAAACACAAACCAAACTACCAGTTTTAAAGTGGAAACAGCAGTCTCCCCTTGGACTGAGAAGTTTATTTAGCAAAGAAAGGGATAGCCTAGTGGTTAGAGCACAGACAGAAATCTTATCTTCTCTCAGCTCTGACTAAATTGCTATTTGAGTTTGGTCAGGTTACTTTAACTCTTTGTTTTCCCATCTTTGCTGTGAAGAATTCTCCTGTGGGGAGTCGTACAGCAAAGCTGGAAGTTTGTCTGTTTAGGCAGCAAATATATCTGCATATTTTACATCGGAAAACTGAGGATGTCTCCGAGTTCCCAGGCACTTGCTCATTTCTTTCAGTGAAGTAACCCCGGCTCTTGAAACGAGCAAAAGCAGTTAGTTCACTCCAGGGACCAATAGGTGGAAACGTGTCATTTTAAAAAATGGATTTGGCTGTGAGGATCTCGGAGGCTTTATACTCGGGTAGAACAAGTGGTGTCTGAAGATGCTGGGTATGTGCTGTGCTCTGAGAAAGCCAGAGCTTGTTCAGCCCCGCAATCCTGGGTCTGACGGCGTAATAATGGCCTTAAACTACTGCCCATCTCTCTGACATAAGCATATGTATGAAATGGACCTATAACGCATAATAGTAACAAGTAACTAGAATACTGCGTGTGCACTTCTAAAATTGGCTGGGTTAATAAAATGTGCTGATTGCTCCCTGAGGATATCAAGGGACGGGATGATATTAGTAAGGGTCACCAGTTCAAATCTGGGGCGAATTAGCGGTGGCTGCAGCAGCCGCCGTGCAGCCCGCGTGCTCTCCCGGAGTTTCTGGCAGGCAGATATTCGTATCGGCACGGGCTGACTGGGTGGGCAGCTGGGCTCAGAAAGGGGGTGGCTGCGTGTGGTGCTGACCCGAGGCTTCAGAGCCCAATTCTGCTTGGCTTTTCAGTCCTTTTTCCTGTATGAGGTTAAAGCACAAAGCTGCTGGCCCCTGTCCTCTGCATTCACGGTCCTTCTGTTGCACATCTTGGAAATCTTTCAGCTTGTTTACACACTGGAAGCAACAATTAATTTGAATATCGTCTGGTTACAGGGACCCTAGGCTGCCAGTCCAAGCCAGAGAGCGTTTTCTAGCTCCCTTTGGGAGGCAGAGTATCCCCGATACACCTGCGCAGTGCTGCTACATCAGCTTTGTGAGGGAAAGGGAGCAGTCGTGAGCAGTGAGAGAACGGGAGGTCACCAGCAGCACCTCTGGGTGAGCGGAGGCTTCTTGGTTTCCCAGGTTCTGCCCCAGGGCTGAGCGCTGTTCCGCAGGGCTCTGGTGAGGGTGTCAGTGCCTCGTCTGCGTAGAAAAGTGGTGGTTTCTGGCTGTGCTCTCTGCTGCATCCTGCCCCTCCAAGACCCAGGAGAAGCTGAACAGCATGACTTGCTGAGCAGGAGGGCAGCTTCTGGTCAGGCGCTTGTATTTTTGCTGCCTTAGCTGCTGTTATAAATTCCTCACTCTGGCCTTTCACTTCTGATATTTTTCCCTTGGCCAAATCAAAGACGGTTTTGTTACCTCCGGCTCCCTGCGGACGCGGCAGCTTCAGGCAATGAAATATGCTCCGGCCTTTAGAGGGAGGACAGGGGACCTGCTGCTGGGAATTCGAGGTGGAAAAGGGTTCCGGGAACAGGACCGAGGCCTTTGCCTTCGTTTCAGCCCTGACTGCGTCCGTGTGCATGTGCAAAACCAACAAACCTGGTAGTTTTGTGCTGGGAGAATAGATGGAGGTGCTTGAGAGCACTGTGGGATTTATAATGTGGAATGAAAACCACACAGCAGCGCGTGGAGGCTGGCACGGAGACGGGCTTGCTCCTCCTCACCACTACCCACTTGGGGCAGGACGGGCAGCACAGCTCCTAAATGAAAGTGTGCCCCAGTTAAATGGGTGAACTGGGGAGCAGCGGTAATATTTGCACCTAAAAGGAATAGAGGGAGCAGGTGGGGTTGCCTGAGGTTCCCCTCAGATTAGACCTGGAGGAGCACAGTCCCAGGGACTGGATATGGACGTTAGGCTAGAAGTGAGAATGTGCTTTAGGCTCCTCGAGCTTTTCCCCTTTGTTTTTCCAGCGGTGCTGAACAAAGTTGGGATTCCACATCCCAGTTGTTAAACTGTTCAAAAGCTTGAATGTACCTGTAGGGCTGCAAGCTGCCGGTGGGGCACAGGAGAGAGAAGAGAGGAGCGTTTTGCTGGAGTCTGAGTGGAGCTATGGAGTTTGCTGCCGCGGCTGTTTATGTGCTTGGAGATGAGGAGTTCTGAGCCCATCCAGATTTCTTGCTGCTCGTGAGCCTGGAAGCCCCAAAGTGCTGCTTTAGCCTTGGTGTCCATGGCAGGAGCCCTGGAAGGCTGCGGCACGGCAGGTTCTGGACTCATGTGGTTTCTGGGGAAGCCTTTGCTGAATGCCCTCTCTCCTAGGTGGTGTTTGGGAGAAGAGGATCCCAGCTTGACTGAGAGGCAGTGCTGAGGATTAGGGAATTACTGTGAAGGGCAAAAATAACTCTTCAGATCCTGCGTTATGATCATCATATTCCCCCCAGGGTCTGGTTGAGGGCGCAGGATTTTTTTCAGAGCTGAGGAGTTGAGGGATGCTCAGGAGGTTCCCCGAGGCTGTTGGGTCAGGGCCGTTCATGCTCTGCAGGAACTTCCCTTTCCCCTACTCGTTCATCTTCAACTGCGGCTCAAGGAGCTGCTGTTTGAGGTAGGAGGGAAAGGTGGGAGTTTCTCCTGGAGGGGCTGCCCCTGTCAGCAGCCTCAGATGGGCGGAAGGAGGAATCCGGCCAGCAGGCAGGCGAACGCACACAGAAATGATGCTGGAAGCCAAGGCTAGTCCTGCTGATGTGGCCCTTTCTCCTGCAGCGGATCATAAAATATGGCTCAAATTTTCATTACGGCCTCTATTGATTATCTTTTGGGACAGATGAATTATAGGGAACATTAAATTAAAAAAAAAAAGGAAAATATTTGAATGAGTTTGGGAGGTCGATGCCAGAAAGGCTGACGCACCAAGCCTTACTGGCACTTGCCTGCTTCGGGGGCTGCTGTGGTCCTCTTCAGAGCTCCCCATTGGAGGCAGGAGGCTCTGCAGTACCTGTGGGCTTCACCTAGGGACAGCCCAGAGGTGCAGGCGGTGGCTGGAGCAGCTGGGGGCTATTCTGAGTCCCACCTGGTGCCACAGGCTCTGCCTTCGCTAGGAGGTGGCCCTGAGGACCTTCCACTTAAAGAGTACATGGTGTGTCTGGCTGGCACTGCCTCTAACAAACCAGGAAAACAAGGGGCTGTGGATGGGAAAAGACCAGGTCATTGCACTTGGCGACAGATTTAGACCTGGTGTCAATATGCACGTGGAAGCCAACGGTGAATGATAAACGCAGTGATGGGCTTTGAATGGTTTCCCTCTGTCCCTGCACCAGGAGAAGCATCGCTGCCCTCATCTCCCCTACACTAAGGGGTCTGTGCTCCATTCTCAAGGATTCATTGAGTGCAGGAGCTGGTGCTTGATGTGGTTTGTGGTCAGGGACCTTTGGCTCCAGGTAAGAGGAGCACCAGGATCAAATCGTCCTGCTGTTAATGTGGCAGATTGAAGTCAAACCACAGGAAGAGACCTGGCTCCTTGCTGGCTCTGGCCAGCTCTGATTTTGAGGATGATCCTGGAATTTGCTCCTGTGGACTTTCTGTGCCTGTTCAACTTTTCCAGGCTGTACCGTATGCCACATGATGCTCTGTGCTCAGTTGCAGGACGTGGCCTGGTGAGGCTCCATCCTCTGCTCCCTTCTGTGTGCGCCACGAGAAAGGGTGAAGTCCTGTAACCTGAAATGTTGTCAGCACTCTTCCAGCAGCTGGAAGGGGGGAATAATTGATGTTACCTCTTTTGTAAGAGCCGCTATTCAGAGGACTCTTTTATATCCTGGTAATAGCAGGAGAATCCCGGAGCAGAACCTGGGTGGGTTTAAAATCCCGTCTCTGCCCTTCATTCCGGCGTTGTTGTCTGTCAGTCAGGCCAGCAGCCAGTGCTTCTGAGGAATTCGCTGTTTTCTTTTCTAAGATTGAGAAGAATGCAGCCAGGGTCCCTCTCCAGCCGCCTGCCTTCACACGCCACCTCACAAGACAAACATTGCCCCAGATGCCCTCCTGCATCCCGATGCGGGATCCACGGCACAGTCCTTGTGCCCTGCTGCCGCACGCTGAGCCAGGAGCATCCCTCTCACCTCTCCAATCCCCCTGTCTGTGCCACCAGCTTCCCTCTGCGGGGCAGGACGAGCGCTTGAGGTGTGCTCTCTGTCTCTGAGACATTGGCGTGTGCTGTGGTGATTTCATTCCCAGAAGTGTGTAGATGCCTGTTTTCTGGTCGCACGGCTGTTTAATCGTAAAATGGTTTGGGTTGGAAGGGACCTTAAAGATCATCCAATTCCAACCCGTGGGGCCAGAACCGTCCCTGCTGACCTGGAGCAGCACAGGCGCTCGGGGTGTGAGCTGCGTGTTTGCTGGCGTGTTCGTGGGACCTTCCAAACAGAACCAGCGTTACCAAAGAGTGAGCCTTCGCCCTCGCTTTTGGGAGATTTAGGTGCTGGGGGATGCGGCCGCCTTTCCAAGTGCTTAATGCCCACTTGCATGTGCGCGTTTCGGTTCCTCGCAGCTCCCTGCTGATTTCACAAGCCATCCGCAAAGCTTTGGCTTCACCTGGGCAAATGCAAAAGGTGGTGGTTTCCATGGCTCCGCGGCCTCGCTCGCGCGACACACCCTTTTTGTGTAAGCTGGCTCCCTGGAGTCGATTGTTTTTTGGCAAACAGCTTCATAAACTCCACCAACAATTAAACTGAAAAGAAAAAAGAACCAAAAAAACAACATACACACAACAATCCCCATGCATTATGAAGTGAGACAGCAGACAGGTTGGAGCAACTCCCCCAGGCAGCTCGGTCCCCAGCAGCCGTGGTGGCAGCGCCGAGCCCCCGGTGCCAGGCAGGAGGAGAGGAGCCCCGGCTGCACTTGCTGGACTTGGTTTTGGGAGGTGCCTGGGCTGCTCCAACCCACCGAGCTGCAGCGAGCTAGCAAACACGAAGGAAAAGGTCATGTTATTCGCTTTTATTTTTTCAAAGCGGCAAACATCCCTCGCTGTGGGAGGGGAGGCTGCACAGATGCCAGCTCTGATTAATTTAAATATTTACCAATCCCATTTTTTTTTAATTGTGTATGTTTGCGCTCTGTTTGTGTCCCATAAAATACCTGGTGTTTTGGGCGTACCCCGTTTGCTGGGTGCATGAGATCACACTGAAAAAATGCAGTGAAAAACATTTTCATGCCACGACACATCAAATAGGATTTTGAATTAAGATGAAGATTTTTTCCTCTTTTTTTTCAACACTGAAGTTTGAGTGAAAGTTTTCTTCTCTTTCTTTTTTTGAATTCTTTTATTTAACGAAGAAGGAAAGTTGTCATGGAAGTGCTTTAAAAGTGACTTTTGCCTCGTCTGGCCATATCAGACCATGCTGGCAACTGGTGGTGCTGGTCTGAGCGCCCCTGGGCGCGTCTTTCTGTGCCACCGTCGCGATGGTGGCTCAGCCAGGGAGCAGGGGAGAAGTGTGGAGATGGAAAGCCGGTGCCAGCTCTGAGCTCCTGGGCGAGCGACGCAGCTCGCTCCCTTCCCTCTGTCTGTCAGACTTGCTCTGAGGCAAGTCCTGTCTCCTGCTGTCTGTGCGTCCCTGGCATGGGGGGCTCGTCTCGTTGGGAGCTGCGGGGGCGCCGCTGTAGGAGTCGCAGGTGGTTTTCCTGTCACACTTTCCAGGGGAGGCGCCCGGGATGGACGAGGGATCCTTTGGTGGGTGTCCCAGCACACAGAGCTGTGGGTTTGTGGCCCCAGAGCCGAGCCAGGGTGACACCAGCACATTCTGGCGTGTTCTACTCTCGTAGGAGACTTTCTCTGCGCTGTTGGCCATGGGGGCTTGTGCTTCTCTGGGAGGGAAGGTCTGTTTTCGGGTTCAAGTGATGAAAGCCCTACTGGCGTTCACCCCACCTCCTTTGAATGGTTTTCCGTGCCCATCGGTTCATAGTCTGATCCCAGCTACGTCTGGGAAAGTACAGAGCCGTTCTTGGGAAAACGGGGCATCTCCAAACTGAAAGGAGCGCTGTTGGGACCAGGATCCAGCCACCTCCTCTCTCTGCGAGCTGGGCAGAGGGGTTTTGTTTTACTGCGGCTCTGAAGGATCACAACTCGACCTTCCCCCATGACCAGCGGGTCTTGATGCTGGATGTGGGGAGCTCTGCTGCCCGCTGCTGTCACAGCTGGAAGGGCACGCGAGCCAGATGTCAGCGCTGGGACGCCGAGGGCGCGGCTGCCGTGGGCCAGGGTAGGATGTGCAGATGTGTGTCTGCTGGAGGGGGGCATTGCACTGCTACGACTCGCATCCTCTGTTCCACCTCTGCTGTGGGGAGAGGAAAAGAGAAGGGGAAGAAGCAGGATGGGTGTGCAGGGAGGGCAGCAGTTGTCTGCTCTGAGCCAATAGCCAGAACTTGAAATCGGACCTGTTACTTTTGAGGAATGTAGGGCAGTGGAGGAGAGATGTTGTGTGAACGCGCACGTGGCTCTTGCTCCAGTGTCCTAGGTGAGTGCCAGAGTGTAGGGTGGCGAGGAGTAGCAATTACCCCACAGCTTCACCTCCACTGCTGCGCTCTTTGATCACTTATTACTTTTCTATTCCTTCTGCTTCTTGTAATTGTTACAAAATCTCTGTGCTTTGGGAGGGGTCCAGGACTCCAGGGCCCAATTGCATCTGCCCTGATTCAGAAAGTGGGTCATGCTGCTTGGTCTGGGAAGGAGATACTCATCTTGCTTAGCATGATATTTATTAGGAGATAGGGAAGGGAATGCAACCACGCTGTTGCCTAGAAAATTGCTCTGGGGGGATAGCGAAGGACTTGTGAGGGCAGAGCACAGAAAGTTCTTGCACACCCGGTGCCTGCTGAAGCTGT
Source organism: Phaenicophaeus curvirostris (assembly GCF_032191515.1). NCBI lineage: Eukaryota > Metazoa > Chordata > Aves > Cuculiformes > Cuculidae > Phaenicophaeus > Phaenicophaeus curvirostris. The sequence goes on along the minus strand of NC_091413.1, from coordinate 4,721,889 downwards.
GCCACGTCCTCCGCGCCTACGTTGCCTGCTTCCCTCAGAGTGAGATGTGGTGTGGCTAGGTGGCAGGGCAACGGTGGGACGGGGGACAAGGAACAGCGTTGTAGCTGCCAGGCAGTGATGGACTCTGCCTTCTTTGGAGAAGAGGCTGGTGGAAGCGGAGGGAGGGGAAGACCACGCTGGGTTTGTTCCTAAAGACGTGATGTTTGCACGGTAGCCAGCGAAGACCTAACCTGGTTGGGTTTTGCTGCTGGACGAATGACTAGCTCTGCTCCTGCACCTCCTCCAAACACACGGCAAGCCTGGGCACTCGGTGTGTGTGACACAGTGCCCTGAAAGGCAACAGCTCCCCTGCTAAGAGCAATTAGGAAGCCTGGATCCAAAGCCTGGAGTAATTTACTCTGTGCTGTGTCTACCTCTCATTAGACAACAGAGAGAAGGGAACTCGGTAAAAGCAGCAGGTGATGATCCTCCCGGTGCTGTTGCAGCAGGGTCTCGCAGTAGGGGCGCTGCCACAGACCTGCCCTGCTCGTGGGGGGCAGGAAAGCGCAGCTGATCCTGCCAGGCTGGCTGGGCCTGTGCTGCTGCTTGCTGTGAAATCACCCTCGGGATTATCCAAAGGAAGAACTGGCAGCTCTAGTAACTTGGAAGGCTGGATCCTCAACTCGTTTAAATTGGCATGACTTCACTGAAGCCACCGAAACTGCGTTGATTTTACACCAGGTGAGGATCTGGTCCGGAATCTTCTGAAAGAAGGTGACAAAGAGGGCACTAAAAAAGTTTGATAGAGCCCCCTTCCACGCATGGGGACTCCTGAGCCGTGGGGAGTGGGTCAGCAGGTCGTTTCCTCATGGCTCGGATAACTTCACAGGGCTCCCTAGGAGCACGGAGGGGACCTGTATCTTTGCCTAGCTTTGAACCGAATGGTTGGACTCCATGATCCGGTGGGTCTCTTCCAACCTGGTTATTCTGTGATTGGTAGGGGTTGGTGGCACCTCCCATTTGTGCTTTGCCAGCCTTCCCTGCTCATGGATCTTTAGTGGCAGCGCAGTGAGAGGAATTGGAGACACAGTGAAGCCCATCACCTTTTGGTTTGGCCTCCTGAACCCTACTAGGCTTGTTCTTACGGGTGCTCTAAGCCGGGCTGGTCTTCTCCAATACTTCCAACACCACTGGCATCCCCTGTGGCATGCGATGCCGTTGGCTGCGGCAGACGGGCGGCTGTGGCTTTAGCCTTATGCCACCGCAAGCTGTAATTTCTCCATGTAGTGATGAGGAGGAGAGTTTCCACTTCAGGGAAGGAGAGCAGCCAGCGCCCGTGTCCCAGATGACCGCGGCCGTTGGGTAGCGGTGCGCACATCCCTCCAGAAACCGGTGGTTCCCAGTGTGGAAGGCCGATTCTGTTTTTCCAGCTCTGCACCTCATTCTTAGCGCGTGATATTATGGTCTGTATGTAAGAAAGTATACCTAGAGGCTGTTTGCTGTAGCACCGGGCTCTTGGAACCTGCAGGGATGACCAGAATTCCCTCCAGCCCCCGACACACACTCACATCCGGGGTGGATCTGGACAGGGTTTTAGCAACTCCCAGTGCAGCAGCTCAGGGCCGGAAGTGAAGAAGGGATAAAATATCCAGCTGAAACTCCTGTAGGATGTAATTACCTGAGCTGGAAGTTGGCCAGGGCAACAGGTATCGTGCATCATCTGCTGGTGGTATCAGAAGCACCCAACGTTGCAGGAGAGGTGGTCAGGACCGAGGAGTGACGTTGTTCGTGCGAGAAATGGGACCGCTCCCTCAGGGCTGCCTCTGTGGGCATTCAGCGTAACGGCTTTTGAAGTTGCGTGGTGTTTGTTTCCATGGTTGTCCTGTGCGTGTACCATGGTGCCTACAAAATGCTCTTGGGAAGCTCCAGCCCGCGGATGGATGGCCCTGTCCTGTCGTTCGTTCAAATGTTCCTACTTTTTCATTTAAAAGAAAAGAGGAAAGAAAGCTTAAACAACAACAAAAAAGAGCGAGGAAAAAAAAAAAAACAACAAAGGAAATTGACTTCCCAAAAATTACACTAAGCTAACATTTGAGGCCTGGCACAAATCCATCAGAGCCAGGAAACTCGGGATTAACCAGTGCGCTCCCATGGCTGCCAGGAGCAGATCCACTGGCCTGAGCTGTAGAAGTTGGGGGCTTGGAGATGAAATTCCTCAGTGTGTCTCTGCAGCGCAGTAGAAAGTGTTTTGATGCACCTCCACACGCACAAATTAGATGCCGGGGCAGCGTTAGGCTTTGGGGAGAGGGTTAACCCCAGGCTCTTGGTGCTCGGAGCTGCCAGCGCCTGCCCAGGGTTCAGGTGGTGGAACAGGGATGGAGCGGCACAGCAGGCACCTGCGAGCTCCTGCTGAGGGAGCTTGAGAATTTACACCAAGCTGTGGGTGAGGATGAAGTTGACTCTTCTTCACTCCCATGTGCACGCGAGCCAGCGCATCATCAGCTGGTCACATCACTGGGTCCGACTGGGGTTTGAGGGGCAGGGAGGGAGGCTGGGGCGATGACCCCGAGCAGGGCGCAGGATGGGGCTCCGAGCAGGATTCGTGCCTGGTGCGGAGGGTTATAGGTGGCCTGGGCTGGCAGAGCAGGATGGATGCAGGCCTGGAAAACACCTGCTGCCTGCTTCTTGCCTCGGGCGGATGCTATCGGAGCTGTGTGTTCGCAAAGAACCGTTTCACTCATCAGTTTTGAACAAGGAAGGAACGGGCTCCTGTAGCTACGGCTGCGGAGGAGCTGGCACCATGCGGAGAGCGGGACGAAGGTCCCATCACGTTTCTGCTGTCCCCAGCCCCGGTGGGCTGCCGACCTGCTTCTGCTGTGAGTTTTCACAGCTTTGGGGTGCTGCAGACAGAAGGTTTCGTGTCAGAGCTTTGATAGCATCTCATTTCAGAGGCTGGGGGAGGTCGGGATGTGTTAAGGCTGAAAATATTTACAGGTTTTGAAGTTGAAACGCAAACAGGAAAAGCCCTTTAAAAAGTGAGTGTAGTGGATATTCAAAACAGGGATTGCCATGGAAACGCCACAATATTTGCTTAAATTGACACAAAGGTTGCTGGTTGCAGGGTTCTGACTTCTTTGGCTCCATTTTCTTTGGCCCGGCACCTATCACAAATTGATCTCAACAGCCCTCTTTTGTTTTGCTTCTTTTATTTTTGTCTGATGGAAATTAGAAAAAAACAAAACACCACCACCAAAACCCTTCAGTCCAGAAATCCCACCTCACAGAAGAGTCTGAAGCTTCTGAGCTTCCGTCACTTGTTGGAGCTAGGACGGGTTTAATTTTGTAAGTAAAGTAAAAGTTCTTGTTCTTTTAATCCATGCGTTTATTCGTTTCCTCCAGTGCAGGAAATGGAAGGGAATGGTCTGAACCTTCGAGGGAGAGTGGGGAGAAGGGTGAAACCTGTTGGAAAGGTGGCAGCGAGCGCCAAGGAGCACAAGAAGGGAAATGGGACATCGGTTGTCCAGCTCTTGGACCAAACTTTGAGAGATTTAGGTTCTCAGGGCTTCCTCAGCTTTGCCAAGTGACCTTTGACAAGTCACTTAATTACCGTGTGTCTCACCAAACTGGAAATAATTCTTCCTTTGTCTCATCTGGTTGTATTTGTGCCGTCCTCGGGGCTGAGGAGATACATTTGATGGGGGCTATGCAAGACGATAGAGCGCTGTTCTACCAGCAGCTGTAAGATGAATATAAGTGAACAATTTCCCCACAAAGGAGGGATGGCATTATCGTCTCTCGTGTGCAGAAGGGCTCGGCGGGCTATGGGTGAGAGCTCTGTGCAGTAATGGCTTAGTTTGTTCCATAGGCTGCTGCTGCAACTGGTTTCCTGGGGAAAGTTGGAGTGCGTGGCCCACCAGATGGTGGTTTGTACCTTGACTTTTGAGTTGCTAGCACCACACGTGGCAAGAGAAGGAGACAGGGATGCAATGCATTTAGCAGGGTGTGAAATGCCTTGCCTTGCTGGACTGTTGTGTGCGACCAAGGGCTGAGATCTGTGGGTGGCTGTGGCATTTGAGGCCGGCGTCATTGCTTGTGCTTGTGATTCACCTGAGCTCTTGTACTGCTGGTTAGGGAATATTCATTTCCTTTTGAAACTCTCCCTAGGGCAAACAGACTTCACCAAGTGAAGGGACGCCATCAAATTCACACTGTCTTCACCTGAGACCACCTGCAAATCAAAGAACCTGACTTCTCTCCTGGCTTTGTACACTGGAATGGACCTGGAAGCCTGTGACTTCTCAATGCAAGGTACTGGCTTTTGTTCAGTGACACAGCCTGTGCTCTGAAGCAGGACTGGAATGAGTGATTTTGGCTCTCCAGAGCCTTCGTTCCAGTTCCCGGGGAATCTCTAGAATATAAAGTTTAGAAGAGCTGCTAAAAGTCATTGGTTTGGGTGGGAAATGCATGGTGGGGTTTGTCCTGGGGTGGTTTGCAAGCACAACTGGGTTTACTCTGCCTTGGCTGCCCATTTCTGCACAGACACAGGCACCCAGCTGACACAGCAAAGCGCTGGCTTGAACAGCTTGCTCCCACAGCCTCCTTCTTCCTAATGAGCTGGTGTGCGGTATTAACAATTAGCTAAGTAGTATGGCAGAACAGGCTACCACGGGAGTCCCCTGGGTAAGTATTGTGTGGGACAGTTTCTGATTGACTCGTTTCACAAAAGAAGAGGAGTTTGAAGATGTCTGTGGTCACGGTGGGAATCCCGGAAAGGTTAGGAGGGGGTGGGACTCTGTTTCTAAAAGCTGTTTTACTTTCTTCATTGCTTGGCTCCTGTCACAGCTTCTCTGCAAAGAAAGGTATGGCACAACGTGGCCTAGAAGAAAGCAGCTGTGGGATAACAACAGTGGGATAATGTGTTTCTTCTCAATGGTTTGGGGAGCTGGGAGGTACCTGGTGGTGCTGCAGAGGGAAGGGGCTGAGGATCCTTGCTGCGTCTGGGTTTTTTATATGATGTTACGTCTGCTCTGGGGGCGTGGAGGTTCTGTCAGGGGATGTCTCCATACTTTTTTTGGCACCATTAAACGATGATGATGCCTGAATGAAGATCAGTGACCTGAAGTGCTTGTGGCAATCATTTATCACCATGATCCTCTCTCTTTTGCTCCTGTGCCATAAGCGATACCTGGGCAAAGCAGTGTATCTAAAGCTGTGGGGTCACAGGTACAGCTGAGACCTGAACTGGAATTGATAAGAATGGTTGGAATCGATGATCCTGTGGGTCTTTCCCAACCTGGTGATTCTATGGAAGGATTAGGGTGGAGATACTGTGTTGGCTTAGCAAGAGGGAAGACCAGAAAAGTCACAGGTCTAAGATGTTGGTCTGGTGCTTCAACTATCCCTGTCCATCCCTGAGTGTGTGTGGCACAGGAGAACTTGGTTTTCTTCTGCATACCTTACCTTAAAGAGCAACAGCCATGATCCTCTAAGGCTCAGCAGGGCTTAGCGCTTGCCACGTGTTTGGAGCCTACAGACCTGAGTGCTTGTAGTAAACCTGCCAGGAAATACAGTGCGCTTCAGGATGGGATACGGGTGAACTGTGCCTTCCCACACCTTCCCAGTGCTGAAACTCCTCCAGGGTCTGGCATGCTTTATTTGGAAAGCTTGGGTTTGAACTATTAATGTAGGGAACTCTACATGAGCCGCTCTGGTGTCTGTGTCCCTTTTTAGAGCAGGGGCACACGCCTTCCCAGGCCTCCAGAGGTGAGAGAGCTTCCCAATTCAGAGTTCTGCCCAAGGGAATGGATAGTGGAACCTGAAGAGCCTTGAGGTTTTACCGAGTAAGATACAAATTTGATGGTAGCAGGTGATTTTTCCATCAAATATCCTTATGTGCTTCTCCAGAGACCCAACATCCAGGGGGAAAATTGCTGAGGAAGCTGCTGCGTAAGATCTGAATCTGTTTTTCCATCAGAGGGAGCTTTTCCTGTGACCCCTCTCACAGGTTTCTTCTGGTGTTGCTCCTGGTATTGAAAGCCCTGCTCGTCCATCTGGTGGACCTGGGATGAGCAGGAGCTCTGACTAAAGGAGGCAAGAGGGAGACTGATACAGCAAGAATTCCTCAAGTGCTGAAGTGAACCTCAAGGTTCAGGTTCTTGCAGATCAGTAATCCTTTTCCATGTTTGTTTTCTCCTGCTGGTACGAAGCCGAGTGTCCTCCAGGGGCTGTTTTCTGAGGGACAGAAGCTCATTAGAGACGATAAAAATACTTCCCTTGACTCTGGCTGTTTTCTGAGGTCCCCCTGGTTGTTCTACAAGCAACCACTTCAGCGAAGGAGATGCATTTAGCCTTTCAGGCATGTGGCTTTGTATCACTCATGCTCTGGACTAGAAATCCCCGTGTTCCAGTCTTCAGCCCTGGAGCGAGTTGTATGGCTCCTGCTTTGAAAACAAGCTCAATTGTCTTTGGGCTACAGAGGCTGTTTGCCTGTCCCTCGGCTGCGAGTGGTGTTCCGCTCTCTGTAGGCACAAGCTGGCTGTTCAGTCCTAGAGCTGTAAGGGTTGGAGGGAGCTTTCTTGTTCAGTTGACGAAGGGAAGCCTCTTGCGCAGGGAGAAAAGCTAAAGCAAAAATGTGGGAAAAAGATTAGAAATACCTACTTTGTCTGTGTTTGAATTTGCAGTGTATTTTGCCGTGCGTCAATGCTTAAGTGAACCTAAATCTGGGGGTCGGCTTGGGCTGACTGCGTTATTTCTGCTGGGATCCTCGGGATCACCACATGGGTGCAGCTGCAAAGGGCATGAGGTGGGAGCTCTGCCTTCCACAGAACTGCAGCTGGCCCGGCCCTGAGCTTGGATCCTCGGCTGGGCTGGGGAATATGAAACAGCCTTGCAAAATCATTGTGGAAATTTCCCCGCCTGTGAATGAAATCAACTTACCTGCCTTTGCCAGGAGGAGTTTAACTTGCCCATTAAAATATACATCTATTTATGTATTACTTGTTCTGTGAGTGAAAATTTTCCCAGGCAGTTACAAAACTCAGTCTAGACTGCAACGTGTGGCATCTGGTGGTAACACGCCGTGCACATCTATCTGAATACGGTATCTGCCGGATCACCCCGGTTGGGAGTTAATAGCGCCAATCTGGATTATAGCGAGGTCTTCCCGTTTCCAGCACGCTCTCACTGGATAAAGGTTTGGCTCGGATCCTGCCTGCACTGGTCTGGATGGGGCTCTACCCTGCCTGCTTCCATCCCAGTAAAACGAGGCAGAGGTTTCCATGCTTGTTCTGCTCTGACTGTCCATCTGGGCTGGAGGCAACAGTTCTCGGGCAGGGCTCTTCCAGTTGGGCTGAGTTGAGGAGAGGGAAGATGCTAAAAGCCTGCCTGGGATAAGAGCAGGGTTGTCACATCCATCTGCTCAGGCCCTGACGAGCAGCTGATCCATATTGTTAACATATTGCCTGCCATATGGGCTAGCTCAGCTCTCCAGGAACGCTTGGGAGACCTGACCTCTAGTGTGACAAGATGTGAGCATGAAGGACGGGTTGACAACAGCCCTTGGGTCTCGGAGTGTGAAACCGTGTTCCAGCCACTTCCGCTGCCCTCCCCTGCGCTCACTCGCGCGCCGTCTCTGCCTGCCTCTCCCTCTCTCCCTCTCTGAGGGATTTTTTCCTCCCTCCTCTGTTTTCCGCATCCCTGGTCTGCACTAGATCAATGACCTTCACTCATAACCAGACCGGACAGTTCTGACTCCCTCCCCCGGGCCTTCGATCAGATGTTGGGTTGGCGGCTGTGGAAAGCTGAATGGGGGAAGTCAAAGGAGAGGAGAGAGGATCATGTGCTCGACAGGCCTTATAGCTGCCCGTATCGTGTCTGCTCTGGGAATGGCACCCACGCCTGGTCCACCAGGGTCCTCGGCACCTCCTGCTCACTTGGGTGACGGCAGATGCTGATGTAGCCTCCTAATGGAAGGGCAAGTCCAGCCGTGGCATCTGAGCAGGGTGAAAAGGCTCAGGGAAGGGCATTGATGCCAGGGTCTGGGGAGAGAATGCTTACAAGGCTTATGAGAGATTCAGTATGATTTAGTTTCAAAGTAAAGGTAGGCGCAGCCCAAAGACCTCTCAGAAGCCCAGCAGCTGGTGGTTTGCACCCGCAGCCGTCCCACGTGGGTAGGAGCAGTTGTCTGAGGTGCAGAGGCTGAAGAGGTGTTCTGGCAGTGAGGAGGTTCTCTGGGCAGGATTGCTCCTGGATGTTGAAGGAACTCGGAGTGCAGAGGCTGCGGCACAGCGAGGTGCAAGCACGGAGATCGTGTGGATGGATCCGTGGAGCAGCTTAGCCCTAAAGAAGCCCAGTGCTTAAGTTGCCTGGCTGACTGTCGTGCCTGCACTCAAAACTCTGGTGGAAAAAGGATGTTCAGTGCTGGAGGAGACAGGCTGAGCCAGGTTTTTGTGGGTTCGGACCCTGCTTTCCCTGCCACCCTTGGTCGTTCCTCTCACTTCACGGTCTCCTCAGTCTCCCAGAGCGATGGCTGATGAAGATGCCCATCTCTTTCCTAAGGCTTCTGTCTTCACACTTGAACTTTGTGGAGGTTAAATCTTGGCACTATTGAAGCAAGCATGAGTTTTGCCTAAACCTCAGTGGAGTCAGGATTTCAGCCTTGGCTCATCAGAAGAGGATCAGGATGTTTCCCAATCTTTCTTGCCCATCAGCGCTGTCAGACCTGCAGGCATGACTTACTTGGCTTTTAATCTCCCCAAGTAAGGGTTGCCTTTTTTCTTTTTTTAAATACCTGTCCTGTGAAAGTCAAGATCCTCAATATAAGCTAGGATTTTGCCCTACTCCGCTGCACAAAGGCTGTTGACCGGTTCAGGTGCTTTTATCACTCTCCTTCCCCCTATACCTGAACTGCAGCAAGTATCAATAGTGTTTATTTGTAGAGAGGAGCCCACTGAGATATTGCAAAATAAAACACAGCGATGAGTTGTGGTTTATTTACTCAAGCGTCACTGATGTAACAAACCTGATTTTATGCTAATAATGACTCAGAAGCAGAGTTGGGAGGAGAAGCCAGATCTCTTGATTCCTTTAACCATCCAACAGTATTCCTTCCTATCCTTACTGGATCCAAGGGCAGTTCTCTCGGCTGGGATGCAGGCAGCGATGCTGTGGCACCCCGATGAAACTGTGAGCTGAAAGGGAAGGTTCTGAGTGCTCTGCCTGTTTGCAGGGCTCGACTAAACACCGAGGAATGCGTTCAGCTCTGGTAGGCAGTGTCCAGCGGGAGCCAGCTGAGACGCTGATCCTTAAGGAAAACCATCTGGAAAGCACTTGGAGCAATGAGTGCTAAGTACGCACATAAGTGTTCGAGGGAAATGCATGTTTGAAATGTAGTTCTTAGAAATCTGTTGATAAAAACAAAAAAATGTGAAAAATGAACAAATATAAGGTGAATGCAATCTGTTCCCTGATGGCTTCCACCAGGGGCTCATTCCAGAGCTGGTGCCCAGCCTGTGGGGCAGGGCTGGGGGTGAGGTTTCTCTGAATACTTGAGCTGAATATGGAAAGTCTGTTTTAGCATATTGCCTCTGACGAATTATGTCTTAATGCTGGGGCTGCTTTTTTTTGTTATTACTGCAGTTATATATTAACCATTAAGAGCCACAGGTAAGCATCTGCTGATGTAAAGCGGCAGAGCTGCATTTTCAGCTAGCAGAACGATCCTGATTTTTGCCAGGGCAGTTTACTAGCCATCTCAGTGTCTTTCTTGTGATTCTTGCTGAGTTTGTCTTCACTGTACATTAATAGAACATACAAGAGAAAAGCGGAGAGGACAAACTAAGGTGAGTTTGAAAGTAAAATGAGCAAACAACATTGCTAGCCTTGTCCTTTCAGAAGTCAAAAGCTACTCCCCTCCTCCCCACAGTTATAAGACTTAATAATACTGAGGTTTCTATGTGTTTAGGATGCACACAGATCACATTTCAGGTTGCTGTGCCCTGCTCGTGGGAGAGCAGAGGGAGGGATAGCCTGTACATACCTTGCTGTGTGGAACAGAAACCTTATGTAACTCGCAAAATCTCAGGCTTTAAGAAAAACAGAAAACATTGCAAGGTTGGCGAGAGTTGGCACATGAGAGCAGTTCCTGTTCGATTACCCTGCTCCTGAAGTGTGCTGCCTAGAGAACAGCCCGCTCGGGGACCTGGTTGTCATCGTCCTTCGCCAGGGCTGGCCACCACAGGAACTGAAGTCGGTTGCCCTGATGTCCAGGAATGTTCTGGTAGACGTGTTATACCTGGGGCTGTTTGGCAGTGCAGATCCTACCTCAGCTGGTCAGCTACAGCGTGGGGCACAGGGGCTTTGTCCTTTCTGATGTCCTGTCATTGAGGAACTAGTAGGTAGCTGGACATCCCCAAGATGGGCTTTTCCCCCAAGAGGCTCCTTTCTTTGCACATGACACTGTTGCAGCCCTGGCTTTCCCAGCCCAGAGGGAGCTGCTGGACCAGGAGGGGCACTTCCCCACCTCTCCCTGACTTCCCAGTGCTCCTAACCTGGGGGTGGCCGGCCAGGAGAAGAGTGCAGTTACCCCCGTTATGGTCCAAGCAGGGCCTGAACAAGGCACAGGGGCCTTTCCAAGTGTATATGGAAAGCACTGACCTCCCAGGCTTTTGGCCCAAACTTTGAAAATCCACACTGTTGCCCTGGCAGGGCTGCTTCTTGCTCCTTTCCCAGCTGTGGAGGGAGGTGAAGGTGCTTCCCAGTATCCTACCAGGTCAGTCACTGAGCAACTTCTGGGCTTGCACTTTGAACCCTGCCACACTAGCTGTTCTCCCTTTATCCTGTTGTCTTCTACCTATTTCTTGCTCATTCCCCTGTGCCACTTTTTATGGGTTTGCTAGAAAAGAGAGAAGATTTTTCTTTCCCTTGTTTGCTTCACTCCATTACTCCAATCTGTTCACCCAGGCCCATAGTCCCTTTGTTTTTCAGAGCCGTGTGGGTTTGGGCTCTGTTTCTCTCTGGGATGCTCTTCTGGACAAGGCTGGTGTGGGAAGGAGATCTGCTCTCCAGGCCGGCACGAGGGGTGGGGGAAATGTGCCTCTTCAAATTAATCCGAATTTTCTCCTCTAGAAATGCTAATGGGGGAAAAGCAATTAAAGCAGCCTGTTTTTTATTAAGTAATCTATGTTAAGAGCTTGTAATGAAGTTCAGTGCCGTTGTGACTTGATATTTCAGCTTCATCGGTTTGAGTCAAAACAATCCAAAGTGGGAAGGGAGCGAGGAGGTGAGCTGCTCCCCGGCATCAGTCGCACTGACTCTCATTCCAGATCGCTCTTGCAGCTTCCCACTACGAGACCACTCGCTCTTTATCCTGCCTAGGAGGGCTGCGCTGGGTGAGAAAGGGGGGCTGTAAAACCTGCACACACAAACTGGATGACTGCTTCGGGTTTAAAATACCTGTTTTTAATGTGAGGATGACCATGGATGCTTTGAACAGCCTTTGCCTTGTTTCTTTGGGCAGTTCCGAAGAGTGAGTTTTCCATAGGGAGCAATTAGTGGACAAGGGATGGCAGAAAGGAGGTGGCAGCAAGGAGTGGTGAGACCCTCCACGCCTCTGAACAGGTTCCTAAAGCCTTGCCAACATCTGGAAAAGTTTTAGCTGCCACAGGGTGGGATCTCTGCCTGCCATTCCTGTGCTTTGCCGTGCCAGATATATGCTCGGTCCCCTCGGAGTAACACAGCCCTGTGACCAGGTGGCAAACTGCTGGGGGCTGTGGAAGGAGGCCCTTTCCTCCTCCTCTCCTTCCTCCCACCCCAGGAGAAGGCAAGAGAAAAAAGGGACAATGTCCCTTTAAGCAACTACATGCCAAGCCTCTGCCATCCTGTTTTATCTGAAGTCCAACCGCATGTTGTTCCAGGGCCGATCCGCTTTAGCTAATTAATAATCTGACAGGAGCCACCCAAGGGATTAGCTGCTGAGACGAGCTAGACCAAACCCCCAGCAAATGAGCCCCGCACTCCCTGGGGACGCGGAGGTGACTTTGGGGGGCAGGGGGCTGCACCGCACGCAGAAGGGTGTCGAGGCCCTGAAGGGGATTTATGGCATCTGGGAGGTTGAAGGGGGAGGCGAGGGGTTACAATTTATGAGATGTAAACTAATAAATCAGTTAGTTGAGGAGGGGAAAGGGGGAGCACCAAATTAAAAGATAACGTCTTAAAGGAACCGTGTAAGTTGGTGCTCCCTGTGGCAGGGGACACGGGGAGAGTTCCCAGTACAGACCAGTTGTGGCTTCCTCGGCACTAGCTGCCAGGGAGAGAGGGAGAGGGAGACTGCGGAGCCAAGGAGAAAAATGGTGTTGATGAGGATTGAGAGGTACATCTTCTGCAGTTTCTACAAACAGAAGATGAGTTGGCTTTTGTGGCAGGGAGGAGGGCACCTCTTGATTGCAGAACAGAGGGGCTGGTGGGCAAGGAGGTGCATGGAGCATCCTCTGCGCTCAGTCCCCAGCTATGATCAGGCTTCCAGCCTTGTCGGGAACTCCTTGGTTCCCTGCTTGTTAAATGAGATTAATGGAGTGGGTCAGCTTGGAGCAAGGCGAGTTACTATTAGGAGAGCTGTCTGAAGACAGAGAGTGATGTGTCGTCTCCAAATTCGCCTCTTCAGTGAGTCCTCAGGCAGTGACGGGGTTTGGAGTTTGCTCCTGAGGCAAGCGTTTGGTTTTGGTCTGGAGGCTTGCAGAGGTCTGGAACTTCCTGGTGGTGAAGGTCTGTTTCGGGTTCTCTTCTGCTCCTGGGAGCTGTGTGCCTGCTGGGTAGGGTAGTGGCCTTGGGCACGGGTTTTCTCCTGCCTCTCCTACTGTCCGGTCCCAAAGTTGCTCTGCCTGGTGTCTTTCCTTACCAGTCTCTTCTGGGGCTCTACAACCTCTCCCAGGCCAAGGTTCTCTCTGAGAACACGTCCAGGCCTCCGCCCTCTCTAGGGGCTGCTCTAATGCGAATGGTAATGTAAGATGGGATTTCCAAAAGCCTTCTTAGGGAGATCTGTAATCCCTGCCCCATGACGGTGCTAGACACAAGCTAATGGAGAGGGACCTGTGTGAGCTCTCGGCAGACCCAGAGAAAGCCTCTCAACCCCTGCCAAAGGCCAAGCTTTTGGCGTTGTTCCCTGCGAGGAAGACTTGTTTATTTTCTCCATCCCCACCTAACCTGCAGCAGAGCCAGGGCAGCATGGCCCCTTCCCTCTCCTGAGCTGGGGAGCGAGGCTGTGGCTACGGAATGGCAGGCAATCCCTGGAGCCGGGTGAGCTCCTCCTGCGCCGGGTGAGCACCTCGCCGCGCAGCGCCCTGTGGCCTGACGCCAGCCCGAGCCCCCGCAGCCACCCTCGGAGGGGATTGCTGGGAACGCCTCTGCGCTGCCAGCGTCCTGGGCTCATGTGGGAGCTGCCCTGGGGGTGCTCAACACAGAGCCTGGGGATTGCTCTTCCAGTGGGGCAAGTGCATTAAGCAAACAAAACTCATCTGGCTTCGATGCATTTCCATCTAGAGAGCTACCCTGGCGGTTTGCAGGGTCCCCAGCACAGACGTGTTGGGCCAGGGCCGCTTGTTGTCATCTCCAAAGGCAAGGAGATGAGAGGGATTAGTCTCATACCTTGCTTGGAGCAGAACTGTGATGCTGAGCCCTTCCGTTCTGGGTAGCTTTGGTGGGCGTTAGCTTGTGCCTGGGCTGCCGGAGAGATCTACAGCCACTGGAAACCTGCCTGTCCTCCTACTGGAGCCGCACCATCCTACCCCATCCAACCTCATCCCATTGCACCCCGGGCCACGGCTCTCCTCCTCGCTCCGCGGTGCTTGTGCAGCCCTGTGGTGGGAGCATGTGGGAAGGCTTTTCCGGAGGCTGGGCTGGCAGTCGCGCCGTCGCAGCCTCTCACACACACAGCCGCGGTTTGGCCTCCCTCCTGCAAAGCTGCCAGTGGCCCACGCTGCCTCCTGACCAACATCATTAGCGCGGGTATTTATATTTCATTAACAACATTAAGCCAAAATGGTATTAAAAGCAACACCAATGATAAATAGCTTATTAATAAACAGGGAACCGGCTGCACCACGCGCAAATTCAATCCCTTCCTAAACATGTCTCTACCACTAAACCCAGCTGTTTAACTCCTGCTGCCCCAGAGAAATTTGAAGGCTGCTTTGTGGGAGGGTGGGAATCGGATAAAGGCAGGGGGTGGAGGGGACAGGGTGTCGTGCAATTTGATTTTAAGGCAGCTGACTGGGGTGGGAAGAAGCTGTAGATCCCTCAAAGTGCCTCTGTATTTTTGCTGCTGGGTGGGACACTTTTGGTTCTGTGTTTCTATGTGTTAAACTAGCAGTAGTATAGAGAGTATGAAACCAAAAAGTAGAGAGATTCAAGGTCCAAGTGAGCGTCTGCCTTTGGTTTTACCGTCCTCTGCTGTGTTTTCCTTACATGCTTTCACCACCTTTCCGTGGCTCGGGCAGTACCTGCCACCAGCACAAATTCTCCTGCCTGCACCAAGCCCAGTTTCTCCCAGTAATCTCTGAGGACAGCCAGCCTTGTCCTCATTCCTACCTCTGTGTTTATTCTAGGGATTAAGAATGTTAAAAATGTGGCTTTTCTTGTAAGCTTGTCAATCAGTTTATTATTTTTATTTTTGTTTTTGTTTGCCCCCAACTCGTTATTCTCTGCAACGACTTCCCATGCTCCTGCCCCACCCGAAGTACAAAGGCTCTTTTATTGCTCTTCCTGCTCCTTCTTTCAGCAGTAAATTAATTGCCTCAGAAACTTGGACGACTTGACTTTGGAGTTGGAGATCACCCCTCAAACCACCCTCGAGGCTCTCAGAGGAGAGATTCCCCTCTCCAAACACAGCTCCTGCGCTTTCCCAGCAGGGAGGACGTGGGGCTGGGCTTTGCCTCGCTCGATCACCCTCCCTCACCTTTAGGATCTGAGGTGCAGCTGGAATCTTTCTGCCTCCTCTCCTGGTCCTTAGGTCCTTCTGTTACAGTCTGGGCAGGAAGGGAGCACAAGAAAATCGCAGAACCAGCTGGACTCACCCCTATGACCTGTGTCTTGCAGGTGATGGAGAGCAGCTTAACCAAAAGAGTGTTTTATCATCTGTTTATGTGACATTGTGGGCAGTGCCGTGGATCGTGCATCTCCTGCTTAGCCCAGATGTGACTTGTGTGTCCTGATAGAGGCATGTAAGAGAGGAAAATCATCAGGACCTGCCTGTTCGAGGTTGTCGAAGGGGCTGTCCCTTACTCACATGAGCATTAAGACACTCAGATATTCAGAGCGGAGAGGAGGAGGGAAAGAAGTGAGGAAAACCAGGTATCAAGATAATAATGATTTTCCCAGAGCTGTGTAGGGAACTGAAGCTGATACCCAGCAGCATCTCTTCCATCTCACTCTTGCCACAGCATCGAGGATAAACAAAAGCACCCTGGTGCTGCTTACCTTCTCTGGCTACCAGCCTTCACGCCGTGGCATCCCCTCCTGCTGGGAGCTCAGCAGAGCAGGGCCAGGCTGTGCTTCAGCCCTTTTTTTTTGGGACTGGGGAGGGCTGAGAGAGTGGAAGATGCAATGTGGAAGTTGGCTGTAGCATTGGATGAGCATCTTGTCTGTAGATGGAAGACCCAGCAGCCTGGGAGGTGCTTGATTCTAGGCAACAGAGGTTCCCACAGCCAGCAAAAGAGAGAATGGCTTGTACAGAAATACCCTGAACAACTCGTAGGTGTGGGTTGGTGAGGGGAGGGTTTCTGAGGAAAAGCCTTTGAACTTTTCCTCCTGAAGTCATTCCTGTAAATATCCCTGAGGGAGCTGGTTGCACCTCCTTGTCCGCTGAGAAGACCACCCCGGCCTGGTGCTGTATGAGGATGGTACCAAGGCTTCTTGGATCTGCAGGTGGCAAAACTGGCCTTCCTCTTTCGTCCTCCCCCATTACTGCACTTCCTTGTCACAGTTATGGAAGGATTTCTGTCACACATGAATTAGTTGCCTGCCAGATCTCAGGCTTTCTCTCCTTTGAGTATCCAAACAAGGGCAAGAGGTCTCGAGTCCTGCTTTGTGCTACGGAGAAGACTAGCTGCTGTGTGAGAGTTGCTTAGGTGGGAGGGAACGTGAGCTTCCCCCATCTGCTGAGGCATACGTTTCATGGGAAGTTCTCAAGTGCTCCTAGGAAGACCTGCCAGGGAGGAAGGAGATCATTGTGGAAGCTGTCTCACATCAGCTCTGGGTCAGAGGGATGAGAGCCGTGCCCTATTTCTTACCCTGATGGAGTGAGAACAGGTAGACCTGAGGTGGTGTTCCGTGTCTGAAGGGTGGCTTCTCCTAGGATGTGCAGCTGTGTTGTGGGGAGAGCTGGTCTGTATGCAGCTCCCAAACCTCTAGGGCCCACCCCAGCAATTCTGCACACTCCACGAGCTGCCCCTTCCATCGCAGCTCTCTATGGAGTGTCTTCCCTTGAAAGGAATTTTAATCAAACTTGACTGAGGAGTGCTGAAAAACATGAGGAAGTAATTAGAAATATGAATTTACAGCCTGCTGGGGTACCTCCCTCTTTCTCTCTCTCTGCATAACGCCTGTGTTTACCCGTGTTTCCTACCATTCCCAGGCTCATTCTTCAAGTCCTCCTCCACTTCTCTACCTTTGTCCAAACCCCGCGTGTCAGATTTGTGACCCTCCGTGCAGCCTCCGAGAGAAGAGAAAAGGTGGAGCCGGTTCTGGGGAAGACTGTGGCCCGGGCTTTCTTCTGCGAGGCAGCAATAAGGCAGCAGGAGGACAGTCCCAGGAGGAAGTTGCAGGTTCCCTGAAGGAAATTGGCTGGAACAGCCTCCCTGATTGTCTGTGATTTCCCAGCTAGATAGGCCCCAGGGGAGGGGGCAGGCTGGAGCGGGGTGGAATCAGCCTGGAAATTAGGATGGGCTGGATGCTTCCTCCATAAGGGGTTATTTTCTCATTTATGCTATTCTTGAAGGTCTTTTTTTATCGATTTGCACACACAAAAGCAATATTGTGGGAAGGCTCTGAGCTTGGACGGCTGCAGGATCCATAACCCACTCCCAGGGATGTTGCATATTCCAGTGTTGGTGGCTCTTGCTCCCTGACTCCAGCTTGAGTGTCCTTCTCCTTTTGTCCCACGTGCACAGACGGTGGAATGGAGAGCTCTCAGCTGTCTGTTCACCACACACCAGAGATTTTAAGCCCTTTGCAGAAGGGAGAGTGAGGAGAGTTGCGTGGGTGAGACTCCAGTTGCAGTCCAGTTGCCTTGGGCAGGAATTAAGGGCCAAGGTGTAAACTGCGTGTGGGGTAGCAGAGCAGCTAAAGCACTCAGGCACTTCTTCTCTCACCTTGAATGGAAGGGTCTGAAGCCCCCAAGGTGCCTGGCTCACAGCTGAGTTTCACTGTTGGGGCTCTCATCTGCTGGACAACAGAGTGAAACCAAACCCAAATGCTCTTCCCAACTCTGCTGTCAAAGAGGCTGTTGCCATGGCCTAACCTTGTGCTGTTGGGTGATGAAGGAGAGAAGGGGGAGTAGCATAAGTACTCCCTCGGGATCCCCTCTTACACTCTCATTTTCCTGTAACCACTTTGGGTTTTTGGCTAATTAAAGACTCTGAGCAGTTTTCAGCCTGTGGGGTTTCTTTTATTTGGTTCCTCAGCAATTAGCTTTTGTACTCAACAAAATGTTGATTGAGCTGGGTAGGATCTGGGGCCCATGTCTTGGTATAAACTTTCAGATCCTTCCTCCCTAGTCCTGTGAATCCACGCCTTTCCAATCCCTTCAGTGGCCCCGTTCTACTTTCTCCTCCTCCATGGGTAATTCCAATCTGTGTTGGCCACTGCCTTTGTGCTTTCTTCTCCACCTTCACTCTCACCAAGCCCCTTCTTCTGCAGAGAAAAGGAGCACCCAGGAGCCTTTTTGCCCCATCTTCAGTGGGCCAAAAGACTTGTTTATTCCAAGGCTTTCCTCACAGTTTTCCCATGACATAATCCCAACAGCCTGGGAAGAACCTGAGCTGCAGGACCAGCCTGTCTGTGAGCAGCTGTGCCCGTTCTGTTCTGGGGTCTCGGGGCATTCCTGGGCTCAGTTCCCTCCTTGCCTAGTGCCTCAGCCCTTTCCTCAGTACCTCTCTCGCTTTCTTCACACTGAGAAGGGCCCTGGGCTCCTCTCCTCCCCTCGGTGGAGCTGAGGCTGCCCAGGTTGGATGTCCAGGTGCCTGAACCAGCCGGCCTGGGTCCCTTGTGCACCAGGGACGCTTCAGCGCCTCCGTGTTAGTAGGGAGCCCCTGCTCTGCTCTTGCCCTCGCCTGGCAGGGACTCTGCTTTGGTTGACCAAGCTCATAAACCTCCACACCCCACTGGAGGCACCAGCCTCCCCTCCTGAGGGGCCTGATCTGATCTCGAGCCCAGGGAGGGGGTTGAATCACCTTCCCTGGAGGGGTTTAAGGGACGGGTGGATGAGGTGCTGAGGGACATGGTTTAGTGTTTGATAGGAATTGGTTGGACTCAATGGTCCTGTGGGTCTCTTCCAACCTGGTTATTCTATGATTCTTTGCTGACTGTCTTGGCCTGGCTGGAAGCACCTGACTTGCACCACACTCTGCACCAGCTCCTCTATCCCTTTCCTCTCAGGCTGGAAGGGCAACCTTCTCCCACTCTTGGAAGCTCTTTCCCCAGCTCTCTCGGAGTCCTGCATCTCGCTGAGCTCCTGCCAGACGTTTGCACCAGGTAGCGAGTGTTGAATGGCTTTGTTGTTGTGAGGGCTGGGGCTTTCTTTGCTGCCCTTTTCCCCTAGCGCCGTTTCCTTTGCTGTTGTGTGGTGGGGTAGGCAGCTGTCCTTTTCCAGAAGGAGCGTCGGCACCAAGTGCCACCCCATCCTGGGGCTGGTTTCACCCTCCCTCGCCCCCCAGCCCGTTGCCCGTGAGCCCACGCTGCTGCGGGCAGGCGTGTCAGAGCGTTGGCTCTCGGGGTGAGCGCACCTGCAGCCTGTGCTCACACACGGCGGGGTGTGCCGGCGCTGCCATGCGCGCTCCCCTTGGCACCAGCTGAGCCGTGGGCGTGCGTGGTGCTGTGCTCCCTGTCTGTCCACCTGTCCGTCCTCTCCTGTCTGTCATGTTGGCGTTCAGAGTGTCCCTGCGCTCCCTGCACATGCAGGAGCAGCTCTTTGGCACGCAGGAATCTGTACAAACTTTCTTTTTAAATGGAAAAATGACAGTTGTTTGCTTCCAAAACAGGGGAAAAAAAAAAAAAAGGCAAATGAAACACAAATTAAACCCCAGCCTACCCTGTGTGAGCACACCGAACTTTCTGTCGTCTGTAGAAAAATACCCAGCCTCGTCACCAAATGCTGGAGGTTTGAGATGGAGTGCAGGAGGGAGAGAAGCCGTGGTTTCCAAGGGCTGATTAGATGGCATGCCAAGTGTATTAAATTTTGCAGACATTTTAACAGCAATATGCTAGATAGTTGGGTGTCCCCTGAGGCTGCTGGATTTTTTATATCCTTCACAGAAGGTCAAAGCCCTCTTCTGCCTGCCCCCCTCCGTCTCTCTGCTGTCTCTCTCTCTTTCATTCTGTGTCCCTTTCTCTCTCTGTCACCATCCCTCTTTCTCTGGGTTTTTTTTTTTTGAGCACTTTCTCCTTCTCCTCGGCTCTGTGCGTGTAAAATAAAAAATGAGGCATTGCGAGTTCCCTGGCGCGTGGAAGCTCGCGCACTCCCTGTGGTCTCCGAGATGGGTATGCTGGGGCTTTCCCCTCTCTTTTCTGCAGTTTGTTTTGGGGAAAATATGTTTTCCTCCCTTCAATCCCCAAACATCAGCGCTCTCCCTCCTTTTTTTTATTTTTGTAGCAAAAAAAAAAAAAAGGGCAGGAAAAGAATCCATCTGGCATATGAATAATTGAAATGGCTCAACTCTGTTCCTGTTGCTGTTGTTTGCTCTCAGTTCTTCCTCCCCCGCCCCAACCAGAGCATCCCCCTCGGGGTACCGGAGTCGGAGGTAGGATGTATTGATTCAGTCAAGGGAGGAGGTTTGGGGGCCAGCGCACAGTTCTCTGGGACTCTTGTCCTGCAGACAGGGTGTGGCTTGATGGGCACGAGGCTAAGCGAAGGTTGCTCTTCCCCGTATCCCAATATCTCTCCTGGCTGGCCCTGGGAACCATTCCCGAGGCGGCTCACAGCGTTCCCCCCGCCGCGTCGGAACGTGCCCCTCATAAGCGGTGACAGGTTCTGCTCTCCCCACAGCATCTTCCTCTCTGCCTGCTCACTCCTGTGCCTCGGAGACTTCCCGTGGGATCCCTGCTCCGTGCCAGAGCTGGGTGGGATGGGGACCCGCTGTGCTGCCCTCCCTGCAGCCTCCCAGCTGCTTGTCAGAGCCCGTGCATCCCCCTGGCTCGGCGCAGAGCATCCCCACCTTGGTCCCTGTCCCACAGCGCTAGGACGGAGCAGTGTCCGGCTGCGCTTGCCTCACTCCATTCTCCCCATTGGGTGGGTGCTTCGAGCAACCTTACGGGTTAAACTTTTTTAGGACGTGTGTAGTGGTCTGAAATAAACCCTCCCTCCTCCTGGCTTGGTCCAGGCTCTCCGGTGCTCGGACTGGGCTCCCAAACGCTGAACCTGCTGCTTTTTCCATGTCAAAGGCCCCAGGCAGCCTGGGTACCCGAGCGCCTGGCATCCAGAGCGCAGCTTTTGCTGTCTCTTTAAAACCATTTAGAGTAAAAACAAAGAACTTTCGTGCATTAATTCTGGATGAAGATGGGTCTCCAGATGACGGACTGATCCATATTCTTCCCCATAAGGCAACTTGCATTTTCCTCCTCCCCATCGCCTCCCGCCCGGGATCTCCCTCCCGTCTCCGTCCGTCTGTCTGTCGTTCTCCTTACTCTTTAGAACTGAAAAGCTGACAGACGGTGTAGAACCTGTAAATGTACACATTGCACTCCTTTTCTCTGTAGTTAGGCTGCCTCTGATGAGTTTACGTTTTGAAGAAGGTATTTGCTGTGTGTATTTGTGATTATACTTGGCAGGCGCTGGGTGCGCGTGGTGTGTTTTGGGGGGATGTTTGTGTATTGTTGGGGAGGAGTTTATATTTAGGCTCTGTTTTTTGTGGTTTGGGTAGGTAATGTATGTATGGGTGAGATGTGTGTGTTTATCAAGCCTGCTTGTGTGTGTTTTTATTCTGTCTTGGTGTTTGTTGTGTGGGCATATGCCTGTGCAGTGCGTCTGCATGGAGATTTGTGTATGTTTTTCCGTGTGTGGGGCCGGTGTAGGAGTCTGGGCTTGAGTCATAAGGATTCTGTGTCTGGTTTAGGATACATACTCCGCGTATTACGTATGAGTTTGGTGTGGAGTTTGTGATGTTTGCTAATTTTATTAATTCTGGTGTTAGAAGGGATGGGCTTCGGTGAGTCTTGAGTGAGCTTGGAATGTGTTTTTCATGAAGGTGCACTTAAAAAAGTGCAAGAACACTGAAGAGATGTTAGAAGAGCAATCAAGGAAAAAATTCAGAGGTGCAAGTGTCTCATTAATAACATTATTGGAACGGTAGGGCCTCAAGGCCAGAGAAATTCCTTTTTTTTTTTTTTTTAGGAATCTTTATTTAAAAAGTCCAAGAAAAAGGAAAATTTAAAAAGCAAAACTATTTCAGGTGGATTCAAATCAGGTGTGTTTGTATATATGTAGATAGATATGTAGATATGTGGGTCTTTTTATATCAAGACTCCTACACACGATATAAAAGTTGCATGTAAAATCTTTGGTAACCCAGCACTTGGTGCAGATAATTAGATATTTATATCTAATAAAACTGGTTTGATGGGGAAATCACTCTCTTCTGTGCAGATTTCGATTTGAAGACAAGTTTCGGTGCTTGTGTTTGTTTTCTCTGACAGCAAAACTGAGGGTTTGGCACCGACAAAACATATTCCCTGTAAATATCTAAATCTCTGTTCTCTGCCATAAACAGAGATGTGCCCAATCATGTCAGGGGAGCCTATTCATCCACTTTCTGCTTTCATGTTACTTTGAGTGTGCTTTGTGGAGAGGAGAAACGCGCAACAAACTCTAAGCAAACCAGACCATTGCTGTCCCTGGGACACAGCCGAGTGCCTGTCACAGAGTGTGTATCTCGTAGGGGCTGGAGGCTCATAGTTCCATCAATGAGCCCTCGTCGAGGGCCCCGCACCATGTGGGGCAACGCCAAGGATGGGAGAGACCTCGAGACCATCAGTTTCTGGCACCTCGGCACGTGGGGCATCTTCTCCTCCAGCCTTGTTGTCCCGGAGGTGATGAGTTCCCAGCTGGCCCATTGCTGTCTGGCTTAGATAAAGAAATCAGCTTTACTTATACAATCATAGAATGGTTTGGACTGGAAGGGACCTCAAAGCACATCCAGTTCCAACCCCTGTGATGGGCAGGGACATCTCCCACTGGATCAGGGTGCTCAGGGTTCCATCCAACCTGGCCTTGAACCCCTCCAGGGAGGAGGCAGCAGGGACCCTGTTGACAGAGCAGCCGAGTGGCTGGCGCAGCCAGAGCTGGAGTGGACGGGTTGATTTTCCCTGGTCTCATCCAGGAAGAACTGTGTCATGCAGCCAGTTGCTTGTTCTGTCTATCGATCATTGTTAACACAGTTTTCACTTGAATATGCTGCGCTCCGGGCAGTTGGAAGGACGTTCAGCAAGGAGCTGAAGGGTAGGGGCTCCCGCTCTGCATGGGGACAGGATCCTCATCCTTGCCCGAGCTGTGTAAATCCCTGAGTAACAGTCCCATTATCCCGGGGGAGAGGCTTTGATCTTGATTTACTCTGGTGTTGCTGCAAAAAGAGTCTGGCCCACTGCCTTGTGGAGGAGGTAAAATTACCACAGATAAACCCCGTCAGCAGAGTGGAGTCTGGCGGCTTTTGTTCTCCGCACAGGCTTGTGGCACCGGCTGCGTGGAGCTGGGGGAAGGGGCCGTGCGGCAGGTAGGGCTGCGTGGAGAGCCATTTCCTGCCTCTCCATTCAAATACGGGTATCAATGTCCTTCAGGTTGCTTTGGGATGGATCATAGAACCATGGAATGGTTTGGGTTGGAAGGGACCTTAACGCCCATCCAGTTCCAACCCCCTGCCACGGGCAAGAACAACTGAGATTTCGCATGGTTTCAATCCCTAGATTTTGAAGTAAAATGACATGATGGTTGTAGGTGAAGGGTCGATCAGCGCAGAAAGTTTTCATGTAGAAAACAGCCAAATGGAGTACTTGAAGAAAACTGGCATTTCTGCCTGTAAGGGAACACCTATGGAGAATTACTTTGGATTTGTGAAAAGTGTGACCGTTCCTTCATTTACATGTTTAATCTCAAAAAGTTTTGTTAAAAAATACGATTCTGCTGGAGCGGAAAGGTCTGTATTTGGAATATTTTAAAAAGATGAAGCACAGTTTATTTTCCTGTAGGTTCTCGCAGCATTGCTGACATAACCTAGCATTGCATCTGTTGGAGTTCAGAGGGTTTTGCTCATTGAACTCAACTGAGCACGGTTTGGAAAGGCTGGGAAGATTTCACACTGGGATTGGAGACTTCTCAGGGAAGAGGAGACTTCTCAGCGCACGGGAGGCTTGGAGATCCCATGGTGGTAGGGTCAGCTTTTAGGGCTGTTCCAACCCCGCCGTGGGCCAGGGTTTAATTACAGCTCCCGCAGCCCCTGGGTGGGCTGTGTCCCTCCCGCTGAGCCAGGATGATGTGCACATCACTCCCTGGTGCTTTTCCACACCTGCCCCTCAGAAAAGTGAGTGTAACCTAACCCGCGATACCAGCTTTGTGGGCTTAATTCCATGCCGGGCTTCTTACTGCTCGAGGTGTGGGGGGAGACTGAGAGAGAGAGCAGGGTGCCATCAGATTTAATAGCTCCTCTTAAAAAATAGCAAAAATTAATTCACAGTCCTCCCTGAAGAAGATCTCGGTAATTGGCACCTGAGAATGTCAGTCAGGTTTCCCCTCCTCGTCGCCGGCGCTCCGGTGGTGTTTGCTGCTGGATGCCACTTTGACAAAAAGTTAAAAAAATTAAAACATAAATGAAAAAAAAAATGGAAAAAGCCCTTCCTTCATGCATATGGAGTTTTTTGGGGAAAAAAAAAAAGGTATTTTAATGCTTTCTATTAAATTGGGACTAAAAGTGGTGTCTTAATTTGCATTCATTAGCATATTTGCATATAGATCACTGAAATGGTGGAAGAGGAGAAGAGCCTATAAATGAAAATTCTTTTAAAGGCGCAGGCATCCTTTTATTTATTTTTAGTCTCTCTCCCCTTTGCAACCTTCTGCTTGACCGCTGGTGGAGTGGTGTTTGCCGTGCGGAGTGGGATGCAGGAGGAAGGAAACTGGTACGGGATATGGATGGTGGTGGTGATGGGCAGGCTTGGGTTTGGGTACCTGCTGTGGCTCCAACACCGAGGACGTGCTGCGGGGAGGGACACGGGTCCCAGGCACCCGCACCGAGGAGCTCTGGGGCTCTGTCACCAAGCCCTTCCCTTTGATCTCCACATCTGGAATGGAGCAGAGTGCCTGGCTCGGGGTTTTGCAGGGTGCCAGGTTGGGCCATGCAGGTCCAGTGGGTTTTTAAAGAGGTGCTGTTGCCTCTTAGAGAGAAAATATATCTCTTTCCCCATCCTAAAACTGAGAAGAATGCGTTTAGGATTGTCCCCAGGCTTTGCAGCCGGTTATAATAACAACAGGGATAGTTATTCTTTTTTAATACATTCCCCAGTTGTGTTTCCTTGTGACGCAAGGGGCTGTACAACTCTGGGCTTGCCCATCGCGGTTCCTGTCGTACGTCTGTGCAGTCCAGCTGTTATAGAAGTAGTTTGAGTGGTCCCTGAGTGTTTCCTCCAGGCTGTGGATATTTGTGAGTTCCCCTCTAGATGGACCAGCTAATTTGAGATAAAAACTGGAGTGAAGACAGATAAATCAATAATGAGAAATGCTTCTTCCTATAGGGCTGAAAGGTGGGGTGGAAAGGGGGACTAGAAATGTGCCGTGAGGTGCCCAGGGTGTGAGAGAGAGCAGAAATCGAGCTCAGAGGAGCTCTTCCCAAGACAGAGATACGGTGCGGACAGATTAGGCGTTCAAGTTGAGGAGGAGTTGAGACGGAATGAAGACTCTGCGCGGAGATGAAGATGGAGATTTGGGCCGCAGGTTACACTGACCCAAGCTGTTCTTAGCAGCTGCGGTTTGATCCTGCCTACAAAGCCCACTTAATAAGCTTCTCGGCCGTGTCTCCGGAGGTGATTGGGTTGGGCAGGAGCGGGGCAGGGTGCTGTGTTGGCTTAGGGGTCTCTGGGGGCAGCTCTCTCCTCCGTGGTGACGCCCCCGGGGAGCTGGGCAGACCCAGTACCACGTGCCGCAGCAGGGAAATGATGGGATGATGGAGTTAAACACAGCGGCCAAAGGAGGGAGGGCGTTTGGTCCATCCTCTTGCCCAGGGCTGGCATCCAAGTCTTGGCTTTGGTTTCATTGTGCTTGGGAAAGGGAAGGCGAAGGCAGCGTGCGAGCAGACAGGGGTGTCCGGCACAGTCTCTGCCCTGTCCCCACCGCTCTCCAGGACCCTCAGCCAGATAAAAACTCGCTTGGCTGCTAGAAGGCAAGGGATGGCTGGCAGCGCTCTGAGGCATCCTTGGGATCACAGCAGTTTTCCTTGTGCGAGGCAGCCCCAGCATCCCGGCGTGTGCGGCTCGGGAAGCCTATTGACACAGAGAGGGGAGGGCAAGTGGGGAGAGGGTCCCCGAAGCGGGCAGGCGCCTGCTGGCCACAAGTGCGGTTCCCTGGCCCACGCGGAGGTGAATGGGCTCGGCGTGGGGAGGGCTGGGGGCCGGGGGAGCCGGCACTCCACCGCTAATGAAAATCGGAAACCGATGGAACGGCACAAGGTGCCCAGGCAGCAGGTTGTGGAAATGAGGAAGGGAAGGGGTGGGGGGAAAGAGAGGGGGGGGGCTAATGGAAGCTTCTGCGAAGCGGATGTCGTATTGATTGCTGTGTGTCTATATTTATATATTATCAAGTATATAAACTTCAGCAGATGTATGGCGCATAGATAAATAAAATGCATGCTGAAAAATTAATGAAATGTACATGCAAATCCACCGCCATCGATCACACCGGCTGCCAGGACCAGAGGGCTTTTTACTTTTAGGCTTTTTCCTTCCTTTCTTTCATATGCTTCCCCTCTGAGTAAAAAAGAAGGAAAAAAAAAAAAACCAAAAACCAAACCCCAAATTCCCCCGCTTGAGAAATTCCTCATCCTGGGCCCAGATGCAATGTGGCAGGATTTCATGAGCCTCTGGATTTCGGCTGCGTGGGCAGGAGGGAAGGCAGCGCGGCAGAGGGGACTCGCTGGGAGCCGAGAGGTACCTGGGAGGTGGCAAAGCCGTGTTGTACGGCGAGCAGCCGCCTGCACGAGGGTAAAGGAGTCCTAACAGGTGCAGGCTAAGTAAAAAGCATTTTTAAAGTGGGAGGGGACTGGTATTTTAGGGAAGTCCCCAAAGAGCCGTACGCCTCCCATCGCTGCTCTGGCTGTGCCTGGCGTGAGGGGGGGTAGTGGGAAGACGAACCCGCAGCATCAGGGTTTGGCTTGAGAGCAGCTTCAGGGAGATTCAGCACCGAGTTCTGCAAGAGTGGCAGAGTGAGGAAGGTTCCCAGATGCTTTTTCTTCAGGGACAGTAGATGTCTGAGGAGTGAAACATGGGAATCCCCCTTTATGCTGGCACTACAGCCAGTCTGGCAAGGCTGGGGGAGGCCTTGCTGGTGCACGGAGCTGGGAGGGTTGATCCCTGCCTGGCTGTGCTGCAGGGGGTTGAGTCACCTTCCCTGGAGGGGTTTAAGGGATGGGTGGACGAGGTGCTGAGGGACATGGTTTAGTATTTGATAGGAATGGTTGGACTCGACGATCTGGTGGGTCTTTTCCAACCTGGTTATTGAATGATTCTAGGTGTGTCCCGTCTGCCTGTTGCAGACTTTCTCTTGAGGTTTTCCTCGCTCTGTGAGGACTGTGCTTGCAGGGTTTGGCTCCTGTGTGTCTCTCCCCAACAGATATGTCGTCCCTTCGTGAAGCAAGACACTTCCCTCTCCCATCTCCTCCCCAGGGCCACAGCAGGCAGGGTCCCTGTGCGGAGCTGCGTGGTGCCCACTGTCACCCAGCCTGCAGACCGAAGCCAGGGCTTGAGAGGAGAGCAAAGCCGAGCTCTGTGACACCATCCCCAGCCTGGGACAGGGCTGGTTGGCAGCTGGACAGCAAAATCATTTTACGTTCCCTAGTGGACTGAACGGTTCAGGCTGTGACATCTTCTGTGGGCCCCTGGGAAGCCGAGAGGAGAGCGGCGTCGGAGGAGCGGCTGGAGCTCGTGCAGGCACCCAGCTCCCAGGGGCTGCGGGGCTGGGTATTTTTAGACGCTCTTTCTGCCGTAGTTGTTTGTTGTTAGCTGTGTCCCATTGTGAGAGGCTGTGCTCCGCGCTCGCCGAGGGTCACCAAGAGTTTAATAGAGCAGCTCCTTGGTGGTGCAGCTGGCGACCCACTCCCAGCTTTGTTGCCGTCTCTGCCTGTGCCGGAGTCCCGTGCTGGTGGGGCACAGGGCTGGTGTCCAGGAGGGAGTGGGGCTGTGCTCTGCCTGGATGTGCTGAGGGGCTGTTTGGAGACTCTTCAGCCGCAGCTGGGCACTCATGTGCTCTGTTTCCCTGCTGTTTCATGTGCCTTCTCTGCTCCCTTCAGCCTCTCATTCCAGCGTCGGTTGGACCTGCTTTCGGGGTGTGCTCCAAGAAGCTGCAGGTGAGAGCCTGTCAGAGGTGGCCTCCCTTTCCCTGTCCTGTGTCAGGTCAGTCTGTGCCACCTCTCCAGCCGGAGACTCTGCCGGGAGTGTATTTCCTCGGCTTGACAGACCACATTTCACGCTGCTGCTGGGAACCAGGCAAGAAATTAGAGGCTGGAGATGTGTTGGCTCCCAGGCAGCTGCAGGGTGACTCTAGAGGCGTGAGGTGGCATGCGGTGACCTGCACTGGCCACGAAGACACTTTGCTGGGCATAAAGTGAGCTGACCCCGGGTTTTGTCCCGTGAAGAGCCCAGGGAGGTGCTGAGCAGCTCTCTTGCCGCTCGGCTTGGCTTCACGTGGTTCAGAGCTGTGGAGCCGGGGTGGGCCAGGGAGCTGCAACACCCGACTCCTCTCCCGCTTCCTCCTAAGGCCACGAGGGGAAACTGAGGGAGAGTTGGAATGACAATTAAAAAGCCAAAGAGAGCCCCGCAGAAGATGAGCAGCAAGGCAGTGCTTTTTTTTTCCTTGACACTTTTTCATTCCCCCCCTACTCCGTCTTCCTCCCGGTGTTTCCAGGAGACTCTCTCATCGGCTCAGAAAGCTGCGTAGGCCCATGGCGGCTCAACCTTTCCCTCTCCCCGAGCCCCGGTCTAATCAACCCCTATAATTTATGCAGAAAATATGATTTATATTTAATTTCACCACACTTGCATTGTTAATTTGAGATGTAATTAACCCGTCGCTATGACAACTAATTTCGTGATGCCGTAAATTACCGCCGTCTTTTCATCAAAATTCAGTTACTTTGGCTCCTGTGTGCAATGTACTGATGCAATTAGGTTGCTAAGGGCAACCCAAAAGTGTTCAATTTCTTTTGTGTATCTGCAGTGGGGTAGAAGCTCTGGTGTGTTCTCCCAAAGTCCTGTTTTCTTTGGGAAAGAGCAGGGCAGACGAGTCCGTGGAGGAATGTGCGTGAGGGAGACGGAGCGGAAGAGTGTCCTGCGCTGGGGTTTCCCCGCGCCAGCCTCTCCACCTCTCGGTGTGTTTCTTTCTCTAATTGTTTCAAAAGAGCCGGGCTCCTGGTCGCACATGACCCTGTTTGTCTTAAGCCAGCGCTTTCTGTCTTCTCCCTTCCTCTCTCCCAAGAAACTGGGTGAGGAGGGAAAGCTTTCCCTGCTGCTTTCATCCTAAACACCAGCCCCGCGCCTGAGTCCTTCTCTAAGAGTTTGTGTCCCTCCGAATTTGTGTGTGTGCGCAGAGAGAACTTGTTTATATAGATCTCCCCCCCCTTCTTTATTTAAAACAAAAACCCTCTGTGTTGCTTTTGTCACGTTAATTCCCATTTTGCCAACACCAGGGGCCCAGGCAGACGAGTTACCAAGGAACACAAAATTTTAATTAGTGTATTTTAATCATTCAGGCTTTCCGAGCTAATCCACATACCCTAGAGAATTCCCGAGATGCAGCACTGCTCTGCTTTACCATTTATTGTTGAGTCTATTATAATTACTGTTAGCAGGTGGGGACTGGGAGATGTTTATTATGAGTTTTTCATCTTTAGTATAATTACCGAAAAAAAACAAAATAAAAAGATGTTGGTGCATTTTGTTTTCCTAGAGGGTTTTTATTTTGGGGGGGTGGGTATTTTTCCTGTTCCTAACAGGCAGGTGCTTACCAATTAGTGCCTTTTTCTCTGGTTTTTATTTATTTTCTTGATCACTGACTCACCTTTACTTTTTTCAGGCTGGAAGCTAGAAGCCAATAGCTCCTGGATGGAGTGAGTTTACCTAATCTAAGGCAAGCGATTAATCCGGGACAGAACTAGACACGCTCAGGATCCCAGCCTCCGCGGGTGGGTAGAGCAGGCTAAGGAGGGACGTCTCTGGAGCGAGTTTGTTTGTGTGTTGCTGTCTTGCTGCTGTTTCTTTGCTCGTAGAGTTTCATCAGCAGGAGCGATGGGAGTCGTGAGCAGGTAGGAAAGAGCGCCCGGTGCAGTTGTTTGTGCACAACTGCCAGCGCTGTGTGTGCAGGAGGGTAGGAGTGCTGCTTTCTGTGTGTTTCTACAAGGATGCAGTCAGGATTGCTCGGCTGCTCCGAGCCCTTCAGTGAGCAGAGCGTGGTGAGGTACTAAAACTGTGGTGCACGGGGAGCATTCAATGTAGGGAAGGAAGAAGGGCGATTCCCTGAGCTCTCAAGTGTGATGCTTTCATCAAGTGAGCCTTTCAGTCATCCTGGCAGCAGCCGAAAAAAAATACTGCTGCCTTTTGAAGCCAAACTTTTCTGTGTGATCCTTGTATCAAGATTCTGGCCTCTTGTTTTGCAGCTGTGGCTTGTAGCAGGGTGGGGAGCGTCTGTGCGTCTCCTCCAAGACCAGCTTTTAGGCAGACAGGTATCTTCTTTGAGTACAGACGCCTGGAAGAGGCGTGAGGGGGATGCCCAGGCTGCAGGCAGTGTTGTTCCACACTGCTCTGTAGCGGCCTGGGAGAAGTTGGGGAGGGTGAGTCAGTCTGGAGGCATTTGTTCCCCATTGCATGTCATGCCATTAGCAAACGGTTTAAATGTTATAACCTGGGGAGTTTGCCAGGTTTCATCTCAGTTTGGGGTTCAAACTCTCATCTCCCTAAAATATCCACTTCAGAGAGGCTGAGTATCAGCTGCGTCTACCTCTCACTGGTGAGTTTTGCCTCGTTCCATGTGTGCTCCTGTGTCATTTGAGGAATAGGCTTGTTTTAGACCATCCAAACGCTAATTGGGCTCCCCTCACCTCTGTACTGCTGGCCCCTTGAGTTGAATATTGGTCTGCTGTAGCTTAATTGAGAGCTCAGATGAAGTTTACAGCTCTCTGTGTATTTAAACCTCTCTTCATCCATATCCAAGTCTGCAGCTAGGTAATTCCAAGCCAAGTTTCCCATGTTTAGTTCTGGAATCCTCAGCATAAGAGGGAGATGGAGCTGTTGAAACAGGTCCAGAGGAGGCTACAAAGATGATCAGAGGGCTGGAGCACCTCCCATACGAGGACAGGCTGAGAGAGTTGGGGTTTTTCAGCCTGGAGAAGAGAAGCCTCCAAGGAGACCTTATAGCGACCTTCCCGTACCTGAAGGGGCTACAAGAAAGCTGGGGAGGGACTGTTCACTAAGGTTTGTGGTGATAGGACTGGGGGCAATTGGTACCCACTGGAGAGGAGCAGATTTAGACTAGACATAAGGAGGAATTTCTTCATCATGAGAGTGGGGAGGCCTTGGTGCAGGTTGCCTCTGGAAGCTGTGGCTGCCCCATCCCTGGAGATGTTCCAGGCCAGGTTGGATGGGGCTTGGAGCCCCTGATCCCGTGGGAGGTGTCCCTGCCCGTGGCAGGGGTGGAACTGGATGGGCTTTGAGGTCCCTTCCAACCCAAGCTATTCTATGATTCTGTGTTCTCTGGGAAGATGCTGTCCTGATTCTGAACAGCTCTGGTCAGTGACATGCCAGAGCCGTACCAGGCATTCACTGCCTCTCCCCATCCCACAGAGAAATGAGCCCCTACTCCACCTTCCACTGTAAAGGCTGAGTGCAAACATTTCTTCTCCTTGATGACGATTTTCAAGTTTTCCTGGAAAATTCCGCATCTCTATATGACGCCAGAGCCCTGGCTGGGCTGAGGGCGAGCAGGATTAATTAATAAAGCTCAGTACCTTACACAGGAACTCAGTAATATAATTATAGCTTTTGTAAGAAAAGGGCCTGCGTTCAGAGAAGTCTGTTGGAATCACATGGGGTTGGGACGAGAGCCCGTTCAGCCCCATGCGCTTCCTTGCACCCCTGGCCTCTTCGTACCCTTGCTTTCCAGTTCAGATCGAGTTTCTGCGCCCCAGAGTGCTCTTTACTACTGAACTGGTCTTTGGTCTTTGCTGCTGGCTGTTCATGCTGCCAGCACGCACCCCAAAACTGCTCCTGGGGCACTTCCTATTGGGAATGCATCTGCTTCCAAGCTGGAACCTGCTGGCTTTGGGGGCTTTGAGGGCTTTGACATCTTCTGGCTTTGGCACCGCCCTGGTCAGGGTCCTGTTGTTGGCAGGGACAACTCCTGGGAGCTGGGGGAATCTCCCCCTCCTCTCCCTCCTCCGTTTTCTCCCTTCCAGCTCTTTCAGCTGTCTTCGTCCAGCTCCAAAGCAGCTCAAACTCCCAGAAAAATCCTTCTGTGTCCCCTCTTGTACCTTGCTCCATCGCACCCTGCCATCCCGCTCCCCCGGGCAGCACCAGCCGCGGACGCGATGCAGGGAGGCGCCCGGAGGGAGCCCCATTGACCTGGCCAGGACCAGCTGGGGATGAATCCATCCCCCCGGATTCGCACTATGAGTCTGGGCCGCAGGGGGAGGCTTTTCTTCGGATTCCTCCAAACTTTCCCACCCCGGCCGCGGCTCTACAAAGAGGCCCTGTCCCGGCGCGCGGGGCCTTCCGCACGGAGGGGTCTCGCCAGCTCCTCTTTATTGAGTCCTCAAGCGCTGGCAGGACACTCCATTAAAAAGCCATTCGCTTTTGTGTCCCCCGGCCCCCAGCCGGCTCTCGCTCATGTGACACTGGCCACAGTTGTAAAACAACAACACAAATAGTTGGCAACTACTGAGGGTTTTTTCAAACCGGGGTCGTCATAGCAACTTTGCGCAGTCAATCATGGTGAGGCGGCTGCCGAGGGGTGCTCTGAGTGGCAGGGCAGCCCCGCTCGACGAGGAGCCCCGAGGAGGGAGCTCGCTGGGATCCCTGTCACGGAGACTCGCCAGCCTCCTGCGTTAGGGAAATCAGGCTCCTTCGCTGCACGGAGAAAGGGAGAAGTCCAATCCTTGATCCTAGAACTTCCCTGAGCTTGGGGCTGGGCTGCGGGGTCCCTGTTCCTGCTGGCAGGGTGCCACAGGGAGAATCCCTCAGCACCCGGCATCGTGCCAGAGGGGGCATCCAACACCCCCCGAGCCTGGCTCGGCTCCAGGGGGGCATCTGAATCCCCCTCAACGCCTGGCACGGTGCCGAGGGGCATCTGAGTCCCTCTGCCCGTGGCACGGTGCCCGCTGGATCAGAACGTGGCACATTGTCCTTGCGTGTGGCTCCGCGCCAGGTTTGATCGGCAGCATCAGCCACCATCGCATCTTGCAGGATGTAGGACCAGGAAATGACTTGGCGCTCCTGCGAAACCCCTCAGCGGGCAGGAGGCTGCGGGAATCCCGCGGGGTCTTGCCTGAGTGAGGAGGTGGCGCGGCTGGGACGAGAGCGCTTAGCGAACGAGCTGGAAGTCACAGCAAGGGTGAAGTTAAGGGAGTAGGATGGGGTCCAGCTGAGAGCAACAGGAACATCTCCTCTCCCTTCCCAATCCCTTGCCCTTTCCCCTCCTCCCTGATGGCTCTGCAGAACCGAGCAGGTATCGCTGCCTCTCCTCTTGTCCCTTGTGGTCGCTGGAGCGCCTCGGCACTGCTTTTATGACTCTGCTTTTACGACTTTCTTGCCTTTTCCCATACACTCTGAACACTTCCCGAGTCTTGTGAGACACTGGCCTCATCCGTGATTTCACCTGGAGCAGGGCAGTGCCCTCAGGCCAGGCTGCTCCCACCTGCGCAGGTACCTACATGGCCTGTGCTCCAGAATCATAGAATCACCAGGTTGGAAAAGACCCACCAGGCCATCGAGTCCAACCATTCCTATCAATCACTAAACCATGTCCCTCAGCGCCAGTGTCAGAGGACACCGCCTGCAGTCGCTTCTGTCCTGTGGCAGAGTTCCTAAGCAGAGCTGGGTTGTCGTCTCTCTGCTTGAGGTTCCCTGAATGCCTCGAGTGACTCCTGGACGAGAGGAATGTTAAAAATCCGCTCTTGTAGTAAGTTGGCACCGTATCCAGCCACCGTCTGCTCTGTGCCAGAGCTCAGTAAAACGTTGGCGAGGGCTGCGGCTCGGCGCTCGGTCCCCCCTTCCCCTTTTGTCTCGGTTGGTTTGGCAATTGCACCGTGGTAACACGGCTCAGGGTGGCACCGGAGCTTTGCTGCCCGTGTGCATCTGGAAGGTGGAAAGGGATTTTCCAGACAGAGCGAACGATAAAGGGAAATGGGATGTGAGGGTCTGTGGCAGCGAGCCAGCGCCACGGCAGGCGCTTTGCTAACCCTGGCACCTCTGTGGTGGCTGCCGAGATGCTGAGGATGGATGTGCCCAGAGAGCCCTTGGGTTTGGGGAACGTGAGGCTCCGCGAGGGCTCGCAAAGGGAGGCAGGGCTGCTGCCAGGCCTCGGGTGGTGCAAATCCCATTTGTTGGCTCTGTGGTTACACGCACGGGAGCTGTTGGCCTGGGCAGGAACGATGCCAGGAACGATGCCGTCTCCTCCACTTTGTTGCTTTGCCTCTTCGCCACTCTGTCTTAGTTCTTTCATTCATTTGTTCTTAATTATTTGTTAATTTCCTTCCTTTCTTCCTCAATTTGTTCTCTCAGTCATTTGCTCTCATTTGTTTGTTCTTTCTTTTGCTGCTGTTGTTTGCCTCTTAATTTCCTTCTTTCATTCCTCTCTGTCTCAGCTGTTCTTTCTCTCATTTCTCCTGCTTTTTTCTCTCCTTCCCTCTCACCTCCCCTGGGCATTTCACTATCTGTGGCTTTTTTCTTGTGTTCTCTCTAATCCCAGGTGTGTTGCTTTCTTTCAGAGACGCCTCGCTCTTCCAAGTGCAGCTCTTTGGGCTGCTGCCCCTTTCGTGCAGGGCTTGGCAGCGTCCTTACCTCTGAGCTTTGGCTTTTCAGGGGTGGCTCCAGAGAGGGAACACCTGATGGGAGCTGACTTTGAGCAGGGAAGGAGGTAACTGTCCTCATATCCTACCCTGGAACAGAGGATCATGGCCTGGGAGCAGCAGAGGCTGAAAGAGGGGAGATTGAGATGAGATCTTAGGAAGAAATGTTCTCCTGTGAGGGTGGGGAGGCCCTGGCCCAGGTTACCCAAGGAAGTTGTGGCTGCCCCATCCCTGGAGGGGTTCAAGGCCAGGTTGGATGGGGCTTGGATGCCCTGACCCAGTGGGAGGTGTCCCTGCCCAGGGCAGGGCTGGAACTGGATGAGCTTTGAGGTCCCTTCCAACCCAAACCATTCCATGATTCTGCGATGATGCTCAGGGCTGTGGGGAGACCCCGGGAACGCTGGGGTGGGTGCTGGCTGCTCCCATCCCTGCTTCCCTTCGCTTGCCCTGCGTGCGTCTGGGCTCTCCAGCGTGCAGGCTGCTGCCCACATGTGCCGGGGCTGCCTCCCCCGGGCTCTGCCATGAGCTTTCCCATGCGCTCGCTCGGCTCACACGCTGCCATGCCGTAAATTACCCCCCTAGCCCACCGCAGCCCCCTCCCCAGCACCCAAGCCAACCCCAGTGCTGTAACATGGTAGCTGCCTGAACTCCCATTCAAAGGTTAATATCAAAATCTGGAGCGGATTACCTAAAAATTACTTACAACACCATTAAAATTCTGAACTCTTTTTGTTGTGGCTGTAAATTAATTTAAAATGTCAGTTTTTTTGAGAAATCCAATAAGAAATTGAGCCAACGGAGCAATCTGTAAACTGTCTGGCACAGAGGAAAGTGTGTCTTTTCAATCGACAAGAAAAAATATGGGGCTTAACTGGAACCATATGGCAGCACACTTGAGAGAAATCTGCTGAAGAGGAGGGAGGGAGGGGGAGCCCGTGCAGGCAGGAGCAGCGGGAGAGCTGGCGGCTCGTGTGGGAGAGGAGCCGGGGCGGTTGGCGCGGGGACCGGTGGGACAGGTGCATGAGGGTGGCCGTGCGGGAGACGGCAGGCCCTGAGGATGCGGGAGAGCTCTTTGCTCCTTGGAGATCCCCATCCTGCCCCGGGACAAGGCATCCCAGGCGGAAGGTGGAGGATGTGTCCCAAAGCCCTTGCAGGGAGATGCTGGGGTGAAGGGGTGACTTGTCCTCAGACAGGCTGCGTGGGGGACACTGAAGGGTTGAGAAGTGAAGGCAAGTGGAAAATGAGGCGTTAAAGTGGATTTTCTTTGGCATCGGTTCCTCTAGCATCCCGCCGTCCCGTTCCTCCAGCAACCTCCCGCTGTCCCCTTTGCCAGGAGGGGTAGGTGACGTGGCTCACGGTGGCTTCTCAGCTCCAGCCCAAGGGCAAGGTGGGCACCGGGAGGCTGGTGGGGCCGGGCTGTGGCTCCACACCCCCAGCCCCCTCTCCTTTGGCTCCTATCCCCTCAGCATTCCTCGTGCTGGTGAGAAACCCGGCTTCCCCTCTGTGTCTCCTGCCTGCCGACATGTGTTACCCATTAGGCCTTAATTTCAGAAGATTTACAACACATTAAGTAATTTGTAGGTTATTTCAACTTTAATCTGCTGAAGTCGAGAAAATCAAAACTAAATTCAAAACACACGGATCTTCAAAGTACTGGGATTGGGGACGGGAGGGGGTTGTTTACCAGCCCTCACTGCTCTCTTCTCCCATCCCTCTGTGTCTGTTGCCCCCTTCGTCGATGCTGCCCTTCCCACCACCTTTGCTGGTAGCGGGGGTGATGAGGGCTGTGCAGTTGGAATTCGGGGACCTCCTGGTTTTGGATGAGGGGTGCGGTGATCATAGAACCTTTGGGAGGTCCTTAGGCTGATTGACCACCGTCGTGGCACAAGAGGGAAAGCACTGGGCCTGGCTGCTTCTGCACTTGCAGTGATCGTGTCTGTCATTAGCTCGAGCAGCAGATGTGCCAACGCTCCCCAGACTCTGGAGACAACGATTTCGCCTCTCTGTGCCTCACTCCCCTGCCTCGTGCTGGGACGAGTTTGATGCCTTGTGAGGCTGGGTTTGCTGAAGCCGTAAGACATTCAGATGTTATGGAAACAGAGGTTGTCGGTCCAAAGGAGCTAAAATAGGTGTGGGGACCTGGGGACAACTTATTACAGGCTTTCCTCTTGCTCTTCTACATCCACTGGCCAAGGGTGTCTGTGCGAGCCTGTCCCTCTCGGATGTATTCCCCATGCTGAAAAGGGACGGCTGGGATCCTTATTCTTCTTCTTCATCTGCAGGTGAGGTCACAGGAACACGTTGTGGATACCAGCGTGGGGTTTATCCAGCACTGCCATCAGGGTGCTGGGCGTACCTCCTGCCCACAGCAGCATCAGCTTCCCAACAGCTTTCAGAACTGGTCTGAAACTGGTCTAATCATTCATTTTAATGATTAGAAAAGCCAGAACTGAGATCTTCCTTAAACTCTTGGGGTGGGATAATGAACTAGTTGAATCACAGAACCGGGAGTCTTTTCTGATGAACAGAGGCTGTTAAGGCATTATCTTGAGGCTCAGGAGATCTGAGATTTGCCTCAGCTCTCTGCTCTGCCAAGTTTTGTGTTGATCTAAAGCAAATCGCTTACCCATTTGTGACCGTGGAGTCGAGCAAACACGATGGAGGGGAGTTGTGAGGATGGATGTGATGGATGTTAGACCCTGGGGTACAGAGAGGCTCCTGGAGTGGAGTCACCAGGTGGTCTCCGTGCCTCAGTTCCCCATGTGTGCAGGGAACATAATGGCTTTTTTCTCTCCCTGGAGTTTGATGAATGGGAAGTGTGTGTGTCACAGCTCTGCTATTTCGAAGTGATCTCTCCACCCACATCCCAGACGGTTTCCGGGTTCCCAGCCCACCAAATCCCTCAGGCATCTCTTCAGGGGCCCTTTCCTCTTCCAGTTCAGTGCCGCCTTATCCCAGAGCTGGGTGGCGGGGTGCAGCAGACATCCCATTTGGGAGCAATCCAGAACTGCTGAAAGGATGAGCGTGCTGACTCGTTGGTTTTTGAGCGTCCCTGCATTGCGAGGGTGCGCAGCCCAGAGCTGACTCTGTTGCCTTCGCTGTCTGGGAGCCAGATCCCCTGGAAGTCAACTTTATCAGGAAATGTGTCATTGAACTACACTTAGGGATACAAGCACTTTTGAGGGCGATGTCCCCAG
The DNA here is from genome assembly GCF_032191515.1 of Phaenicophaeus curvirostris. NCBI lineage: Eukaryota > Metazoa > Chordata > Aves > Cuculiformes > Cuculidae > Phaenicophaeus > Phaenicophaeus curvirostris. The sequence goes on along the minus strand of NC_091413.1, from coordinate 4,684,202 downwards.
TTCTGCTCCAGCAAGGAATCTGGAGGTGCAGGAAGTCTTCAAGCATGCTACGCTTCATCTACATCTGTAGGTTTTCCTGCTTCAGGCCTGAATACCTGGCTCTGTCCAGCTCCTATTCTTGCCTGCGCTGGGAAATTTTTATCAGTTCCATCACAGATTTGTATTTTCTCTGTGATTACTTCACACACCTCACACAGCTGCTCTGACCTGTTTAAGGGGGTAGGTGTGGGTACAGATGTGGAGTACGATTCCTGTATTTTATACAGACCACTGGGCAGCCTTCAGAGTAGGAACTTTGAGTCCCTTTTGACTTGGGTTGTTTTTAAACCAGATGTCAGAGCGTGTGTGGTTTAAGCCAGAAATTGTTTTTCTGGTCTCTGCAGAGTTCATCTCCTGGGTCTTCTCTTTGCAAGGAAGAAAGAAATGGATTTGTGTAGAGCAGTTGTTTGCTAACCCTTATGAGAAGTCTTGTGTAGAAAAGGTAAAAATTAATTTTGCTGTGTATTAGCTGGTCAAGCGAAACCCCGGAGAGCACCTTGCTTTTGCACTAATAAGCTAAAACACGTTAAAGCTACAGGCTGCCTTACCCACGTGAAGTGTGTTGCTGTCGAAGACGATGGCAGAACTCCTACTGACTTCATCGAGACCCACATTTCACTTCTGTTTCAATGGTGTGAGGAATCCACCGTCTTTCTTGGCACAGACCTGTCCTAAAACCCTGAAACTTAAATTCATTCTGCCCCCTGCTCACTCAGCTCCATGTGGTGTGAATTTGTGTTTCTTTTTGGGTCAGGAGTACCGGCCTTTAGCAATTAGTCGGGACTATGGGCTGTAACAGGGCTGTCACCACCCAGCCCCTTCATCTCTCTCCCACCTCCTGCCCACAGGACGATAAACCCCCTGCCTTGCGGGGGCTGATGTGCTGAGTTACTGGAGAGTTGCAGTAAGTGTGAGGGTCCAGGGTGGAGGGCAGAACACGAGCACTCGCTCTGGCAGGTAGGATGCCGTTCAGCTCATCTCTAGTGCCCTTGATCCTCTTGGGAAGATCAGTGAGAGTTCAGACTCTATGCAAGGTGAAGGAGTGTTATTGCCCTTTTCAAGCAAAGAGGGAACCAAGTCACAGGAAAAGTTAAATGAATAATTTACAGGTGTTCATGAGCCTTTGGCAGAGCAGGGAGTGGTGCTTGAGCACCCGCCTCTCAGTCCTGCGCTCTGACTTCTAGATCAAACGTTCCCAGACTTCCTTCAATGGATGGGAGGCAGCTGAATAGAGAGTTGGCCTGATTGATGCCCTTTCTGCACATAATCACAGAATCTCCCTGTGGCAATTCCAGCAGTTGCTTACGTGGGAGTTAATGGCAGGAAAATACTCACAGGAGGATTTGTATGTGCTTTGTGTTTGCTTAAACCTGATCTCCTTGAAGTCCCTGAAGTTTGCCACTTCAATGGCAGCAGAATTGACCCTGGTGCTGGGCATTTCTGCAGATCCATGTCTTCCCGATTGCTTTGAAAGCTGGGGAGAAGCTGGGGAAAGCAGGTGGAACCGTTCAAGTGTGAGCAGTCAGCTCTGCACCGTGTGGTTTGCTGGGGCAAGTAGCAAGGTGAGCACCCAGCAACTGGGAACCTCTGCTTTCAGTCCCAGCTGCCTTTGGGAGAGTCGTCCCTAGTGTCCTTCTGCATCTCGGACTCTAAAATACATTGATCTTTGGGTCTTGTGCTCACTGAATGATGCAGTGGAGTGGGGTGTGGATGCTTCGTCTCCAGGCACGGCCCGTGAGCGGTGCAGCTTGGCACTCTCTCACCTCTCCTGTAGCCTTTACCCCATCTAAGGCCTCCCAGCTCCCACGGCTTCGCTCAGCAACGGCTTTAAACTCACTGGCCACGGCGTGGGCAGCGCAGGATCTGGTACAGGCTAATTGCCCGAGGCTCAGATCAGCCTCTCGAAGGTTTTGCAGCCCTCGCAGAGGTGTTGCGGCTACCCAGCCTGCGATACCTGAGCTGTTTGAAGCTGCCGTGTAGACACGGCCTTGCTGACATGTGTACCTTCTCTCTCTCGCTGTCTTCTGGTGGATAAAGAGGTGAGAGTGGCTGTAAACAGTGCGTGCACTTTGTGTGTGCAGGGTACGGCTCAGGCTGGGGTAGGCTCTGTCCAGTTCAATGTCTGAAGGCACAGGGAAGTTTGGGTCTGCAGAGCACTGAAAGTTTTGGCGTTTGGCTCAGTGTCTTTGGACCAAACCCACTTCCCAGTTGAACTGCTGAATTCGAACGAGTTATTGGAGTGGAGAACATGATCCAGGAACGCTGAGCTGGTGAGATCCCAGTTAGGGCACCTCTCCTTGAAAGCGTGAGATAGTGCGGTGCTTTCAAAACCCACCTTGTGACAGCGCAGAGAGAAGAAGAGAAGACTGCCACTAATTCCTGAGGCGTTTGGGGGATATTAGAGCATCTTGCCCAGAAAGGGTTGTGAAAAACTGCTTGCGAGTGACTCTGCTGGTTGGGCTGGGGAAGGATGCGAGCTGGAGGGGCTCAGCGTGCGGCGGGAAGGAGGCCCTGGCTCATCGGAGCGTGCCAGGCAGGTAGCTGGGTGCCCTGTTTCTCCTTGGTGTCTGCTAGTCTCCGAGTCCTGGTTCACAGCTCCCTGCAAGCCAGGGATGGAGGAGATCCTATGAAAATGATGATATGTGACAATCAGTCACAGCAATTAGTGTTTTGGTTAACAGGCCTTTTTTGTTTTCTCTCACCCAGACAGAATGTCACAAATAAATCCTCGCCTGCATTTGCATATTAATTGGATCGGAGACGTCAAGCATCTTTCATTAAAGAAAATGATCTGCATATTTGGAGACATAAAATAGTTATTTTGATGGGTTTTTTTCATAAGATCAGGGGGTGGGGGAGGAAGGTGATGGGAGCAGTGGAAATTGAGGTAGAGCGAAGGCAGAGAAAGCAGCTTTTTTGGTTAACCCCTTGTGGCCCAGAACTAGCTGGTGGCCAAAGCAAAAATAATAATATAAATAAATAAATAAATTACAAGGCTCAGAGCAGCTTGGGGAGCTCTGCAGCCTTCTCTCCATAGCTTTGTTCTCGCAGCCACGGTGATGGTGGAGAGCCACAAAGGCACTTCTAAACGTCCTCCCCTGCCAGCTCTGTCCAGGCGCAGAGTTGGGTTGTTACGGGGTCCTCAGTGTCATCTCTCTTTCTGGGAACACCTTGGCCATCCTGTTGGCTGCTCCATTTCTGGCCGCTCCACCAGGCCTTTTGGATGGTGTTAGTGTACATGGGAGACAGGAGGGTTCACTCTTCCACTCCTGGATCTCTACCCCCACCCCAGTCTCAGCAATTTCTACCTTTGTGTTGTGCTGCCCAACAGCCCAGGGCAGGATGTGAGGAGCCTGAGCCTCTACTTCTGAGTTTCTCGGGGAGTTTCTGTAGGCAGCAGGCAATGGCTTGAGTTGGATTTTGGCCAGAACACCATGGATAACACCGCGGTTGGATCCAGAGGTACATTTGCATGGATGTAAACGATCACATCATGGCAGATTAGCAAGTTACCACTTGTTAGCTGTGCTGCGGTGTGGGACCACGCACATACTCCTTCCCTGTTGAGATTGAGATTTGAGCAGCGCCTGCTCCCATGGAGACCTCCCTCCCTCAGGCCTTAGTCCTGTCCTCACCTGCTGCTCTGGTGGTGTGGACCAGGCCCTCTCCAGGCTCCTCTCACTGATGTGTCCCCAAAGACTGGCTGCTCCAAGCTGGCAGGTGTGGCAACAGCTTTGGTTTTGCAGGTTCCCAGTCCCTCTCCCTTCAGAGCTGCCCTCAGGAGCCTCAGCTGAGCATTGCAGAGGAGCACAAGCTTGGGATTCCCTGCCCAGTGCGGCGGGTGACGGGAGCTGGCGGCCTCGGGATGCTTGGAGAGGAGCCCATGCAGGGGTCCTTGCTGCCTGTGGGCAGGATATTTTGGGGCACAGCTCCACAGGAACGCTGCTTGGGGTGCAGCCAGGGAGAAGGCGGTGAGAGGTTGGGCTGACGGTTAGACTGGATGATCTTAGAGGTCTTTTCCAACCTAAATGACTCTATGAGAGCCAGTCATGTTTGCAGTCGTGACACATCATCTCTGGTGTCCTTTGCTTGATTCTTCTTTTAAAAGCTAATCCAAGCCCAGAGGACCTCTGAGGTCCTCTGCTGGGGTCAGTTTTGGGGACTTCCCATTTCTGGGTTTTAGAAGACAGGAGATTTGGTTCAGAAGGCCTCCCTGCCTTTCGGGTAGAGCCCTGGTCTCACCATGGGGCAGCCTGGCATGAGCAGACCTCTCTCCAGCCTCGATTGTTTGGTGGAGTCTCCCCACATACCAGACGAGGCTCGGTCTTGAAGCTGAGAGAGGGCAAAGCAGAGGCTCTGGTTAGACAAGTACTCCAGAGCTGTCAGCAATGGAGTGTGGAGCGTGGGGACTGCTGGGGTGGGTTTAAGGAAATCAGCTGGGAATAGATGAGAGATAATTTGCCTTATCAGAGTGCGAGAGAGCAGGTCTCTCTGGGCGTCTGAAATGCCTGCCAGAAGGTGGGGAAGATGGCACAACCCAGAGCATGTGAGTGCTGGTCTGGGGACCTGACTTCTTTTCTTGGCTCTGCCATGGCCCATCTAACCTTCAACGAGTCATCAAGAGGTGCAATAATCTCACTCAGCCTTGGTGTCCCTCTTGCTGCCTCTCATCGTCGTTCACCTGCTGCATGAGAGGACGGACCCCTCGGAGCAGGCACAGTGGAGGGTGTGAGGTTGCCTCCCTCTGTGCCAGGAATCTTGGTTGGAAAGACTTTGGCACATGATAATATCTTCAAGGCACTCTCCTCAGCAGAAAGGTCCAGCTCCACGGCTCTGTCCCGGGCCCAGGGGCTGTGTTTCGCAGAGAAGGCTGCAGTCAGCCGTGGCTCCTCTCTTCACCCCACACATCGAGGCACGCTGCTGGGTTTTTTTTTTCAGAATCCTGATCCTCAGAAGCCATCAGTATCCAGGGAACTTTATCACACACACTCGAAATAACCCAGAAAGCTGCCAGCCCCATATTAGGGAATGAATCCCTGTCGGAAAGTAAAGTGAAAGCAAAATTTATTGACAGGCTACTGTGACTGCAGGCAGTTTGTGACCCAGCCCCCTCCTTTATGTCCACCCCTCCCCACGCACAACAACCCACAAACCTTTATATTTAGTAGGGCTGGGTCCCTTGTCGCGGCTCCCAGGGGGATGGAATACAAATTGCAAGCGAGGAGGTCTGCACAGCGTCCTCCCCACCCCTCACCCAGGCCTCTTCGTCCCCTCAGCGACCCAGTACAAATGCAAGTGCTTAATGGAACAACAAACCCAACAAAACCCCAATCCCTGTCAGCCTAAAAATTCTCTTCCTGAGCTCCTCATTACCCCAGCGCCGGGCAGGGCGATGCGGTGGTTGGAGCAGGAGGTGCAGAGGAATGAGCTCCTCCCCGGCTCTGCCAAGGACGGTGCTATCACAGTCAATCACATTAATCTTCAGTGACTAAGTTTCCCCATTTGTAAATCTCGGCCATCACTGCAGCCTCCGAACGCCTTTCATGTCTGCTGGAGTTTCCTGGAGAGGTTCGTGGAGCTTCTGTAGCTTCTGTTGGAGTGTAAAATCCTGCTTGAAGTGGGCAGTTGAGATACTCGGTTGTGACTTTTAACAAAAGGGTTTGTTTATGATTTTGTTCTGCTCTTCCTTATGAGGAGGGATGGGCATTCAGGAGTATCTTTTGTGAGATAGCAGGGGCTGAGGGGGAGCTGCTGCGGAGATGTGGAATGGTGTTGTACTTAGATGTCTTGAGTTCTAGAGTAAAGAGGCAAAGTGTAGGATGTGCATTTGCGCCCGGTGGTTTTTCACTAGGACAAGGTTTGGTGAGGAACAGAAAGGTTCAGTGTCCAACCACGGCCTTCGAGGGGCTCTGCACGGAGCGAGGACTGGAGCTGCATCCCTCCATCCCTGCTGGACAGTCTTTTGGGCCCCTTGGCCAGGGGACCCCTCTGCTCGGTGACCACAGGGAGAGGAACGTGGCAAGCAGAGAGAGAGGGAGCATCTGGCAAGAAATTATTTTCAACAGATTTGGACCAAAAGGCACTGCCTGCAGGGAGGAGGAGAAAGAGGAGAGATCCTAACGTCCTGACGCTTGAGATGGGCAGCTTCGCCATCCTTCCACTGATTCAGCCACCCAGAACATGTCAACACTGTGATGGATCCTTTATATCTTAAAACCCACTCAAAGTAGAAGGGGCAGGGAGGGACAGCTGGGGTTACGTGGGAGAAGGGGAGAGCTCAGGTCAGAGGGCCAGGTTGGTTCGGGGAAAGCCCCATCTTGGAGCAGGAGTTTCTAGCAGGAGAGGGTTTTGTGGTTTGTGGTGCGTTAGCTCAAAGGTCGGGAACTACAAATTGTCTCTTTTCAGCGCCTGCTGTCCTTTACCAGCCGGCCGGCACCATCAATCACACCTAGGCACCATCAGGAAATGATTCCCAATCAATTATAATTGCTCTTCACCTACTTCCTGTATAAATCACTGATGTTTTACTGCAGATGCCAATGAAACAGGGGAGCGAGAGCCTTTCCCCTCAACTTTCTGTGTGTGTCTTACGCCCACCCACCGACTTCCTTGGGATGGCCGTGCCAGGCTGAGAAACAGCAGGTGACTGGGATTTAAAAGCAGCAGCAGCAGGTTTTTATTGCTCCTGGAAGCAAGGAACGTGTAGGAGGAGGGTGCTGTGTGCTCTCCACATCTCTGGGATCTGCAGGTGGGGAGAGGGCTGCGAGGCTGATCCCACACCTCCAGCATGCAGCTGGTTGCTGAGGTTTTGAGCACAGGCAGTGGAAGCAGAGGTCTCGTTAACGCTGGCTTATATCCTAAAACAGCCTTTCCTGGGTGAAGTTCACCAGATAGGTGTTCTCACTTCTTTATTCATTCTTTTTCTCCTTCCTCTCTTTCTTCTTCATTGCCTCCAGGCTGGATTGTTTGCTTAGCGTGCAGAGCTGGATTTGAAGCAGAGCATGAGACCTGGCTAAGCCGTAGAGACCTGATGCTCTTTGATTTTTTATGGTATCAAAACACGATGAGCTCTTCTGTTGAACTCTTAGCAGTGCAGAAGATGGGATGAAAGACATTTTGGGAAGGGGAGGTCAGAGACTCAATTTCTTTTGGAGAAGGACAGAAAGCCAAGGTAGAAAGAGAGCTTCTCAGAGGCTGCGGAGGGGGAAGAGGAGATGGAGAAGAGGGGGAAGAGGAGATGGAGAAGAGGGGGAAGAGGAGATGGAGAAGAGGGGGGAAGAGGAGATGGAGAAGAGGGGGGAAGAGGAGATGGAGAAGAGGGGGAAGAGGAGATGGAGAAGAGGGAGGAGATGGAGAAGAGGGGGAAGAGGAGATGGAGAAGAGGGAGAAGAGATGGAGAAGAGGGAGAAGAGGAGATGGAGAAGAGGGGGAAGAGGAGCTGGAGAAGAGGGGGGAAGAGGAGATGGAGAAGTGGGGGAAGAGGGGATGGAGAGGAGGGTGTGAACGGGTTTCTCAGAAGGCCAAGGCTGGCACGAAGTGGGATTGTGTGGCAGTGGAGCCGTGCCAGCGCGGATCCCGTTTGGCCTGTGCAGCCGGCGCTGGCCGGGCAGGAGCAGCGAGGAGCGTGCGTGGCTGTGGGTGAGCGGCGACAGGGGAGCCCAGCCAGGCGAGACAGGCGCGGGTGGGCGGCTGCAGCGACTTCCAAGGCGGATGATTATTTTATGGAGTCCTCAGAAGTCCAAAGTTATGTGTGTTTGTTAAGCGCCGTAATGCTGAGTTTATTTAATGTGGTTTTAACTGCCGCACGCTTTTATAAATCACAATAATTAAAAATAATAAATTTGAAGGTTAAACAACAGCCTGCGCTGTGGCAAGGAGGAGAGCGAATGTCTGCGGGCCGTGTTTGCAGGGAGGGAAGCAGGGGTTCCCGGTGGCTGCCTGCGCCGCTGTCGCGTTGCTTGGGGCTGGGGCTGCGTTTCAGGCTGGTGTAGCCAGGGAATGGCAGTGCCAAAGTCCAGGCTGCGGAGCAGCCGGATCTTTTCACACCCTGTCAAGGCCATCATGAGGAAAAGAACATCCAAGGGGCAATGGCAGCCCCAGTCGTGTCTTCATGACTGTACAGGATCTCCGGTCTCTTCTCCTTCTCAAGGTTTAAAAGCACCTACAGACCCTTGGGTTTGCCATCCTCCTCATAGGATTTTCCGGCTATCGATATTCTTGTTGTTGCAGGGCATTTCTATTGATGCCGCATCTCAGCTTGCATTATTTACACAGAGTTATCGAATCTGTCCCAGTATTCAGGACAATCTGACAGAACCCAGCCTCCCTTTTTAAAGGTTAAACAGGCTGAGTCCCCTCGCAACATGGGCTGGGTGCTTGGGAAACGCAAAGACTCTGAACAGCAACCTCCACCCGCTCCCCCCTTCTCATTTTAGCTTAGAAAGGTTACCCGGAGGTGCCTGGGACGGGGAAGTCGAGGGTGCTGGAGAGCGTGTGTGTCTCTTTAAATGCTCTTTGTGTCAGCGTGATAAGGAATTTGATGGCTTTATCAGAAATACCAAAGCTTTATTTAGCAGGGTGAGGCGAGCGCCACTCGGCTCTACACAATCTGCTGATAAATTGGGGAGAGAAAAAAAAAAGAAAAAAAAGACATGAAAAAAAAAGAGGCATCGGGGGAGGAATGTAGAAACTTTCCCTGATTGCATTTGGGGATGGGATGGGGAGCTGGGTGCGTTCCCTGCCCAATCGCTACTGCTCAGGATGGTGAGGCCAGGTGTGCGTTAGTGTCCTTGAGCTCTTGGAAAGGACAGAGGCAACTTGGATTTATCCCATTCGTCTTGTGGCGTCCCCTCTGTTCACACAGTCATCTCCCTCACATACTCCCTTTCCTTACCTTGTCCCCATTTTGCTGTACATCCCATCTTCCCCTTCACCTCTGCCCGTGGGACTCAAGGGGTTTTGGCCAACACGTGGTGTATGATCCGTGCCTTCGGTTACGAAGGCCTTGGCGTTCTTCTCCATCCCTCGGGCTCTCAACAAGAGGTTTGGCCAATCTCTGAGTCTCGTCTCCTGTACCTGGAATCCACCTGCCAGATCTAGTACAGGCAGCAAGATGGGAAAGGAGAGGTGTCTCGTGGAGTCATCAGGCACAGTGAGGAGGGGACTTTGGCTAAGAATCCCTTCTGCAGAGAGGTGAGGCCAGCACAGGACTGGCAGAGAGCTCGCAGCCCGGATGGGAAATGCCCTCCAGATGAGGTCTCTGTCCCAGCCTGGATCACTAATCCATCTGCAGGGGAGGCTGACATCTGAGGGCACGTCCACCCTTGGAGCTTGCTGTCTGCCCAGTGTCCCACTGAGCTGTGAGAGGTTATGTTTGCCAGTGCCAGCTCTGGATCTCCTGCTGGTGGTGGGCATTGCTTGGAGAGGGAGTAGACTTGATTGAGGAGCTAGTTTGGGTGAGCTGCTGCTCTCCTGGAGCAGAGGTACGTCATCTGATGTTGGCTACCCCTTAGTCTCCAGCCGCAGCTCTTCCACCAGCTCCCACATGGGAATCTGCTGCCTTGCCCCTGCCTCTGTGGAAGGGCTCCGTGCTCAGGAGCAGAGCAGCACCCAGGTTTGCAGCCCAGCAAGAAGGAGCATGCAGGGTTTTCCAAAGGATGCTCCTCACCACACGTCCACCGAGGTCAAAGGAGTTGTGCTGCCCTCACCAAAACGAGCCTGGTCCTGCATTCCTGTCGCACTTTGAGATCTGAGTTGGGAGGAGCCAGAGACAGGCTCAGTATTTCTCCTGATTTGTGTTTATCATTAACACATGACATCTATTATATATTGTTGCCATGTTTTGTTGTTCATCGCGTGCCTGCGAGCCGGCCACACACATTGTTACAGTCCTGGTCCCTTCCTGATCTCGTGCCTCCACACCTTTTCTTTCCATCCTTCTGTTCTTTCTTACTCCTCCCTTTTCCTTTCTCCCTTTCTTTTGATTTTTCCTCTCCCCTCGGCTTGCACGCATGCACACACACAAACACATACACATACAGAGAGAGACCTTTCACAGTTGGATCATCTGTTCTTGGCTCTCGCCCACATCTCTTTTTTATGTGGTTTATAGAGGGTTCGGGCCAAGTCCCCCATTTCTCTCTCTGTCATCAGGAAGCCTGCTGCAGCCTCTGATTCCAGCTGGATCTGGTTAACTCTCTCTCAGGAAACCTTGCCACCTACCAGAGTAAGGCTGGTGCTGTAAGCTTGGCCGGAAAGTAGAAAGAGGGTTTGGGCTGCTCTAAGTTACAGCCTGATGTTCCGGACAGTTGCTCATGATTTACACTAATGTCCCTGAGCACAGAACAAGGTCCTGAGCTGATGCAGCACAGAGCATCGGGAGGCACTGGCTGTGGAGCTGCTCGTTTAGAAGATGTTTCCCTTGGTGGGGCTGTGTGGTGCTTCTGCTCTGCGATGCTGGCTCTGGCTCTCAGCTCTCATTTTGGGGCTTCTCCTGAGGATGTAAAGCACGTTTGATCTTGATCTCAGACTGGGGCATCTTTGGGCTTGCTTGGAGCCCTGTCTAGTGCGTTGCAGTCCCTCTGTCTGCTGTATGGGAGGGCAGCCGGTTCCCTTAAGCACCAGGGAGAACCGTGGTCCCTGGGAAATGCAGCTTTCGGTCCTACAGGTGATTCATTCTCAGAAGGCAGCATAAAGATGGTGTAATTGTGCATGTGAGAGGGTGAGCGGACAAATTTAGTAGAGGCTTAACAGCAATTAGGCTTAAATGACCCCTCTTCTCTGCAAGGATTCAAAGAGCCCGGGTCACTTTTGGGAAGAGAGGCTTTCCGAGTCCTCCTTGGGTGATCTCTGGCTGCAGCACAGCTGGCTGTGAAGTGCATTGGAGTCCCCTGGGGGCTGCTGTTAACAGCGGTGCGTTCAGCACAGAGCTGGTGCGTGGGACAGAGCAGGGGACACGGCCCTGTCTCCTCAGCACCCTGCGTGGGAGCAGCCTGCTCGGGCGGCTGCTGTGGCTTCACTCAAATCCTGTTAGCTCGGTGGCAAGACTTTCACCAGGCTCAGTCCCTGGGCCAGTAAAAGAGCAAGCGCTGTCAGTCGGGGTTGATCCAGGGCTGGGGATGGCTTTGGGGAAGAAATACCTGAGAGACAGTTTGCTTTAATGAAATGGGATGAGGAGGGAGAGTAGATTGCTTTGGGCATGGGTAATGGGGCATGGAGACCTCGGTGACTCAGCCAGTGCTCTGAACTCTGTCCTGGTCACCCAAGCTGTGGCCGCTCGTCCCCTTGTCTGAAATAAGCCCATCAGCTCAGCGCCCGACCCCACAGGCTCGTGTTCCCTGCCACAAAGCATCTTTCCATGTGGCACTAACCAGCCCGGAGTCGGAGGAGCTGTGGAGCTGGGACCCCTTTGGGTTTCTCTTCCAGCTCCGTGAGGAGGTGAGGAGAGTTTGCCCTGTGGCTGCCCAGTGCAGCTCTGTGCACACAAGCCCACACACAAACTTCACGTTGGCTGCAGCCGGTGATCCTGGACTAAATTTGTTCCTTTTTACAAGGAAAAGATGAATAGAACGGGCTAAAAGGCCTTGGGCTCCCCCAGTGTGGGCCTGGGGTGCTGGGACAGCACAGCTCCTCCCTGAAGCTGGCTAATAGAAATCAGTCCTGATTAGGATTAGTCCAGCCAGCACTGAGCTGGCAGGCTGATAATCTAATAAAAATTCCCAGGATTGGTTTACTCTGGGGAGGATTTGCGCTGGACGCGGGAGGAGCAGGATTAGCCCAGCTGTGTTGGGGAAGGGAGGGCGGCCGAGGGTGGGCAGGGAGGCTGCGAGGGGTGGGGGCAGCGAGACAGACAGCAAGAGTAAGTGGAAGTGACAGGGTCAGACCAGGCCTTTGTCCTACAGCCTGATTAGAGAGTCTGCCCCCAGTTTCTTACACTTTGGGATGTTGTCGGACAAACTGGAGCTTAAATCTGTCAGAGCGCAGTAGAGATTGGAGTTGACGTCCCGGGAACGTACTCCTTGCTGTGCAGAAATCCAGCCCTGCTGGGAAAATGCAAAATGCCCATCCCACCCTGCTCGGAGCTGGAGATGTGAGCTCAGCTTCTTCCTTCAGCTGTGTTGGGTGGTTAAGGCTGAGCAGCAGAGCTTGTCCGGAAGCAGGTATCTGCCATGAGTGCTTCGTGTCCACTTCCAGGCTGGTCTCTCCAGGTTTGTCCCCTGACAGAGAGGAAATCCTAGAAGCCAGGTTGTTGCTCTCCAGCTGGAACCACCAGGATTTGCTTGACGTAGTGGCAGAGGTACACACCATGTGGGAGAACTAGGCAGGAGATCCCTGTTCCTCTGGGGAATCTCAGGGTGGGCAGAAAAGCTGCTTTGCAGGCACGGAGGAGACCTGAGGCTGTGGGCAGCGCCTCTTCAGACTGGAGGTGCCAAGGACTTCTTTGGCTGCTGTTATTGGAGCAGGAAGGTCTTTTACAGGCAGTATTAGCCAGAGCCCGGCTGCGCTGGCACTGGGGAACGTACTTTATGGTGTTGCTGGTTTTTTTGCAGCTCTGAGAGCGCTCTGTGCCCCACCTCGAGTTGCCTGGGGAGCTGCTGGTGTGTGGTGTGTCACAAGAATGGGGAGCTCCCATCACCCTTCTCATGTTAACAGAGGGAACCCAAGTGACTTTCTGCTGCAGAGCTCCTTGGCAGACAAGGCAGGAGAGAAAAGAGCCCCCCATGACTCTCCTGAGCTCATTCTTTAACTCTCCTTACTACTCCTTTCTCCTCCCCTTCCACTCATCTGGATAGCCTTTCTGCTGCTTGCCTGGGAATTTGATCACAAAATCCTGACTCGTTAAATGTATCTCATCCCTCTGGGGATGCTGCAGTTGGATAGGGACGCCTGCAGAGAGAGACCCTTCAGAGCCCCTGGCACAGAAGAACCAGAACAACCACTCCAGATGTTCATGGACATAAGGCAGGAGCTGAATAGGATGCAAACCCCCTTGTGGAGACTGAACTCCACAGAGAAATGCTCTGAAAGCTTCAGAGGCTGCAGGTTGTGTGAGGGCTTTTTCACCTCTGCAGCTCCTGTGGATGGGCTGGAACGTTTCCCAGCCAAGTGCATCTGTCTGTTGACCAGCATCCTAAAGCTCTGGGGTCTGGCAGTTGTTTGGGAAACACCTCCTAAGCAGTAACCCCCGCCCCTAAAAGAAAGAAAGAAAGAAAAAGCCTCTAAGATGAGACCAAGATAACTAAATAACGAGAGCACTGTCCTCTCCAGGCTCGGGTAGCTGCATATATGATTGTCAACTTGATGAAATCCCCCCGGATGTAATGAGCTGATTTTCTGCTGTTAATATTGCATCTGCTGATGAAGGATTCGTTAGGATAATGGAACGAAGCTAAAATATAAATGACTCGCTGTCAAGAAGCAGCTTTTGCTTGTGTTCTCCTGACAGTTCCCCGGCCATGGCGAGGGAGTTTTGCGTGCTCCGCAAACGTTTGCGAGGTGTGTGCGATGATTTGGCCCTGCGTGTGCGGGGACACACATGTCACTGTGTTCCCTACGAGCCCGTCGCCCTGGTAGCCTGCAAACCCATGGCGTGTGCCCAGCCTGACCTGCTGGCACGCTGCTGGACACCGAGACGCAGGCGTTCATCTCTCTGCTGCTTTCTGCTCGCCCGCGGGGACCAAGAGTGCTGCCAGCAGAGCACGGTCAGGGAGAGTCGCTCCTTGGCCGGGCTGAGGCTGCCCGAGAGGAGAGGGAAGGTTTGCTGCGGGAAAAGCATCGGTGCTTTCCCTCCAGGTCTTTTTCCTATCCATAATGTTTCTTCTTTTCATTTTCTTTTGTTGGCAAAGATGCTGGGGTTTCTTTCTGAACAAGAGAAATCAGTTTAAGCATGTCAGAAAGTGGAACCACTCTTTGCTCACCAAACTTTCAAGTCTTCCTTGAAAAACGCAACAAGGATTTTGATAGAAGTGGTTATTGCTGAACAGTGATTGTGCGGCTGTGCCCAAACTCCCAAGGTTCAGGGTCTGTCTTGAGAGAAGGGGTTGGTTTTCCTTGCAAAAAGTCTTCTAAAGTGGAACCAGCTCCATCACTGAGGGCATTTCAACTCCACCACCATTCACACCCGTGGCCCCAGGACCGCTTTGCTCATCCCAATTCAGGGCTGTGTGCACACGTCCAAGCACGTGTTAAATCTTTGTTATCAGATACGCAGGGAAGAAAAACTCCAAATGTGTTTACAAGGCTCTTTGCTATCTTAGACTTTCTGTACATTTCCTAACAGCTTTAACCAAAATATCACATCCCAGCCCCTCGTTTTACCCTGCGCCTAAGGACATTTGGTCTTTTCACTTAAAGTCCGTGTTTCTGGACACAGGAGATTGAATGGGAATCTCAGCTTTCATTATTTGTTGGGTTTTTAGTTTTTAATCACATTTCTTGCTCTTCTGATTACCGAAGAGGAGAAAAAAAGAATGAAAACATGAACTGTAATGGCTCAAAAATGAAATTAAAAAGGCTTTGCTTTCTATTATAATTTTTCAAATCACATTTTTCATCCAATAAGGTCGGGGATTGGAGCAGTGAGGTTTTTTTTTCTCTAGCTGGAGCTAGCATTCTGGGCTGTGCTGTTTTTCCGGAGGTGTGAGGTGTGAGGTGTGGTGGCCAAGCGACGCTCACCTGCAGCTCTTCAGTGGCTGTTCAGACTCCTCTCCCAGCCCAGCAAAGCCCTGCCTGGCCCAGCTCTACTTTTGGGGAATTTGCCTCTCTGCTCGAACCCTGCTTAGAGCTTGGGGGGTTCAATTGAATCATTCTTTACAAAAGACCATGAATATAAATGATGGGGGAGGGAGGAGACACAGGAATATGATGCTAGAAATTTTGCATTGATACATACTTGGTGGCAAACAGCTTTTTGACCAAGTGAAATTTAGAGTGTGTGCCTGTGTGCATGTGTAAACATACAGTCATGGAATGGGTTGGGTTGGAAGGGCCTTAAGCATCTCTATGAATTTTTCAATGTCGTGAAAACATTCCTTTGCTCTTCCACATGATGAACACTACACGGGAGAAAACTTTCAACTGAAAAATTACTTTCCCTGAGATATTTGGCAGGAAAATGATCCTTCTTTGAGCAGTGTTGAGTCTGATTTGGAGCTTGTTGTGCACCCAAAGGAACCAGGTGAGGTGGTTAAAGCAGAGTGCAGGGGACAATCAAGTCCCCAGGCTGGCTGTAGGCACCTTCTCCATCCCCATCCCACAGGAACCCCTGCAGATGGCTCTGTGTCAGGACTCAAAACAGCAGAGCAGGGACGCTTTCCAGGGCATCTGAGTTGCTGCTGTTGGGAAGGTGGTCCAGAAAAGGTGGAAAGCCTTTTGTCTCCAGCACTTTCTGTTGCACAAGCTTTAAGTTCCAGCCTCGTGGAGGTAGAAGCTGGTGAACAATTTGCAGTGGCTTTGCTGCCTCCTGGCCGTGGTAACCCAGCTAGTCCCGGGCAACTAGAATTCATCAGCTGGGCTCCAAAAACATGAGATCATCCTAGAGGTTTTGAGATGGAGTCAGTAAATGCCAAAGGGTATGACATTCCTGGACTCGCTTCCTGAGTCCCTCAGCCTTTCTGGGCTCTTCTTTGAGCCTTGGCGAGGGAGAGGAGGTGGGAAGGGAGGCCTGACCGGCGTCCTTCCTTCTTGGCATCCCTGAGGCTTTTTATACCTTAAAGGCAGAGAGCCAGATCCCGAGCCAGCATGAACCAGCACAGCTCCGTCGGTGTCAGCAGGGCCTCCCTGATTCACACCCACTCGGGCTCTCCTCCCAGCTTCAGGGAAACTCTTTTGAGGAATTTGGTTGCAAAGTGAAGCCCTGCTTCCTTGGACGGCACATCCAGGCAGCCCCTTGGCTCGGGGTCTGCCTGGCCAACAGCCACCAGCCGGGGAAATCACAGACTCCTTGTCCCCAAATCCTCTACTTTGGTTTTTCCCTCTGTTTCCACTGTTGGCCAGGTACCTCCAGCAATTCCCATCACCTCTTCCCGTGTACAGGGTCTCTTGGCCATCGCTTGGAGCATATTTGTGTGTTTCGGTGTGTCACACTTATTTCTTTTTTCTGGGGTCCCCTGCTTCATCATTATCTTAATCACTGTTGTGTTAAGTTTCATGCTTCCTTTGACCTTTATTTTCGGCCTGGTTATGCTGTTTATCTGCCTCTGACACTTGTCCCCTGGTGCTATTGCCAGGGAAACCCAGCACAGAGGCCTTTCCCTTTTCCCCCCACCCCCTTGTCCCTTTCTGTTTAATTTTTTTCTTTCCTCTTTTTTTTCTTTTCCTTTTTTTTTTTTTTTTGTCTTTTAACATGGTTTTCCTAAAAAGTTTTTTAATCAATCAAATTTGAGGCAGAAAATAGGCTTGGTCACGCCTGGTCCTTGGGTCGTGTGACACTCACTCAGGGTCCTGACAGCTCCTCAAAAGGGGCACCCGGGACGAGGAGCGGGGCCGGCAGCGCGTTTCCCCAGGAAAGGGCTCGTTTCCATGGCTCTGCCCCCACCTCGCCGCCATCCACCAGCCCGACGTGGGCTTGAGGCTCTTCAAAAGGGGCGTTGGGAAGCGTGCGTGTGTGCGGGTCCGCGGAACAAAACGGAGGCGCGGGGGCGGCGGGGGCCGTGCTGGCTGCGCTGACAGCTGCCGGGGTTCTCTGCCACCGGAGCTCGTGGGGAGCCAGCGGGAGACAGGGCCCCAGCTCAAGCCGCATAATCAGGGGCTTTTCATAAATGCCCCATTTTTCATCCCCATCTAAGGCGTTGGCGAGAGAGAGAACCGGTGGCCCTGACGTGGCAGGGCAGCGCTCCCTAGACCTGGTGCAGCACCCTCCTCCTCCTTCTCGTCCCTCATCTCTGCGGGTTGGCCGGTGCCCAGCGCTGCGCCCCTCTGCGCCTCGTGCCCCTCGTGGCTCTGCTGGCTCCCACCACGCAGAACCTGGTCGCTGCGTGTTCCTCTCCATGCCTGGCACTGTGCTTTTCCCTCAGGCCTCCTTCTCTCACCTCCCTGCCCTGCGACACCCTTTGCCCTCCTGCTCCTTCACCTGGGGCTCTGTGCTGAGGATTTTAAAGCCCTTTTGTCCCCCCGGCCGCTTCCTCGAGCTCTCTTCTCTGCCTCTGCTCCCTCCTGTCCTTCTTTTCCCTATGCCCTTTCCATTTTCCATGTGTGCGGGGTCTTTTTCCTCTCTCTCTCTTTTTTATAATTAATGATTAGTTTTAATTGGTTTGCTTAGGCAGCCTGACAGCAATTTAGCAGGAGCCAGCCCAGGGCTGCCGAGCGCCAAGTTTGGGGACTGCTGCGCTTTACAGATGTCGGGGCGGGAGGTGAACTCCTTGGATTCATCCCTCGGCACCCGCCGCCTGCTGGGCTGGGCTGCGAGGTTGGGGCTGGGGCCTCTCCTGGGCCTGGGTGTCTCCTGGAGGGTGCTGGGAAGCTGGGACCAGTGAGGCTTGGGGCCGGCGAGGCTGCTGTGTCCTGTCCCTGCGTCCCAGCTCCAGCTCTCCGGAGGTGGCCGATGGGCGCTGAGCTGCAGGGTTACCTCTAGGATGACCCTGTCCCTTTCCTGCTGCCCAGCACTGGTTTTCCTCCTTCTTTTTGCATCACCTTTCTTGAGCAGGAGTGGGTTCTGCTCAGAAGGGGTGAGAGGCAGGGCAGGATTCCCCTGGGGAGCGCGGTGCGGAGTCCTTGGGAGAGCGAGGCAGGCAGCTCTGCCCGGTGCTCAAAGGCAGGTAATGGGGAAGGGGTGGGAAGGGAAGGGGGGCTTTGCTCTTTTCTTCCTTTGCCATGATTTCCCTTTGCTTTTCTTTTCTTTGCCTTTTTTTATAGCTCCCATTTTTCTTTTTTATGAGAGAGAAACTGCAGGGTTCTCCCAGGGCTGGGAAGAGCGCTCGGTCCCAGGCTGCTCCCAGCCAGATGGAGGGGAAGAGAAGGGGGGCAGTGGGCCCGTAATCCGGGGAGGAGAGTTTTCCTGGTTAAAGAGGATTGAGGATGGAGTCTAGGACATTTCAGCGTGTTGTTTTAGGAAGAATGGGCAGACCGTGACCTATTTGGGATGCTTGTTACCCTCGATTCAGCACACAACTTTGCTGAGAGCTCGGGCAGCTGTGCAGCCCTGGCAGTCAGGGGGTGTCGTTGGTTTGTGTCGCGCTGCTGGCATTGCCCCGTCGTGGCAGCGGAGAGAGGGGGAGACAGGATCAGGCACGAGCTTCCCTCTCCTTCAGCCCATGCGCCAGCGCCTGGACAGGGGCCACAGCCCAGAGCCCGGGCTGGGCTTGCAGAGGAGAGGGTTTGTATTTGCCTTTTGTTCTGAGGCATCTACTCAGCAGATGATGAGGCCCAACTCCATCTATAGAGCAACCAGGGTATCCAAGCCTTTCTCCCAAACCAAGAAGGCTGGAGGCAGCAGGGGATGTTTCCTGTCCCCAGCAAGCTTGGACCTTCCCGGTTGTCCTCTCTTCAGGTGTTAACGGGTGCTTTTGCCCTTTCTGGACCCCAGTCCAGCCCTCCAGCTGAGCGTTAATATCTGCATATGCCTTTTTACGGGATCCGGAGCACATGTAGGACTGAAATCAGAGGGAGCTGGTGTCTTCCTGGGATTTCTGTCATGCAGGAACAGCCTTTTCATCAGTCACAGAGGTCCCTGCTGTATTCCAGATTCATGAAAGATGGAAACCAGCACAAACACGTCTGCTCGCGGATCCGTGTGTTGTTCAGCTGTGAGCGTACTGGCAAACACCACGCTGTGATACCTTGCTGCCGCCTGGCCCCTTCCCCAAAGACCCCTACGTTTAGAGCTCGCTCAGGTGAAAATGCAGATAGTGCACGTAGAGACTGGTGCTGCGCAGGCATCCCCTGAGGCTCAGAGGCTTCGGTGGCAGTGCTAGCTCCTCTGCCCCTGCTCTCTTCAGGGCACACGGCTGTGCACGCACACGGCTTGAGCGTCGCTCCCCAGTCCTGATGTGACCCTCGAGAGTCTTCACGAGTCTTTGTCACCGTGTTGGACCTTACCTGAGCTTTTGGCTGGGTGTGAGTCTTCATTTCCCGGGGGAAGAGGGAGAGGGATGAGGGAGAAATAATAGCTGGTAGAAAAGGCACTGAGACCTCCCATATCATTTCACTTCTGTGGGATCTTGGCTTATTCCCACCTGATGGCTGCGCAATCGCAGAAGGTGCATTTTGAACTGGTGCAAAACTTCCATGTCCTGCACACCTGGGGTGTCCTCTTTTCCTCTCCACACCCCTCCACCCTCTCAGAAGGTGTTTCAAGACCCCTTTCACCTTCTTGTAGGCTGTTTACATTTCACTGCACTTGAGCGAGCCAGAAGGGGCTGAAGGAGTTGGCCATACACGTGCCTTCGTGTGCCAACAAGACTGGGACAGATCTAGCTCTGCCTAGTTATGACCCAGGCTGTGTGTCTGTCTGTCTGTCTGTCAGCCCCAGCTTGGCCAGTGCCAAGGAATAAGTCATGCTCAGGCTTTTTTTTTTTTTGCCAGGGGGGGCTTGGGCAAGGCCAGACATGTGGCCATGAGCCCGAACCCTGTGCTGTAGCTGCTGGTGGTACCTGTGCCCCCCAGCACAGATCTTGAGGACCAGCAAGGCTGTGGTGGTTGTACCTTACCTGCAGCGCTGAGCTCAGAGTGTGGGGCACTTGCTTTGCATCTTACCAGGTTTATTGCTGATACTAGACCGATGAGGAACAGTCTCAGGAGTCGGCTAGGCTGCTGGAGCATCTGGCACTGCACAAAGTTATGGGGGGGCACAGCTCCTTCCCCATGAGAGCAGCTGTCCTTCCACCAGGTGTGAGAGCTGTCCCCACTTCACATTTTAGTGATCTGGGTGCCAGTGTTTGACCTCTGCCTTTGCAGTTTAGGGGACTCTATTGTGATTGTGTAGTTCCTGACAACTGATGAGCAGCTAAGGATCACCAGGAAAGGCTGGGGAAGCGAGGCATGGAGCTGAAGGTGCTAAAGATGCCCTCAGAGTTCCTGGAGTGACTCGCAGCGGGGTGATCCCTCCTGGGGTCCTTGGCTGCGCATCCCACAGGCCACCAGCCCAACCCATCGTCGTGAATGAAACCGAGGGGAGCAGAAAGCAGGGATGCCTCCTGCCCTGCGTTTGGCTTGGCTTCCCACCCTTCCTCTTCTCTTTGTCCCCTCGCACCCCTCGCCGCCAGCCCGTGCCCTCAGTCCTGCAGCCCGAGCCGGCTCCTTTAAGGCAGGCACGCCGGGGAATTGTGCGCGGTGCCAGCCTTCGCTGCGAGTGCCTCTCCCGCTTCCCCCTCGGAAAGTTTCCTGCCCAATTGTTATGTGCGATCCGATCTGAAAGTTGCTCTCTAAGCTTCTTGTCACATTTTGACTTAATGAAGTGCAACTGGAGTGGGAATTGGGGTTCATCACGCCAGTCTCACTGCGCTCCCTTGTTGTCAGAAAACAGGGGCGGTTGGGGACCGTAATGCAACGCTGCAAGTCGTTATCATTCCGGTCAGTCTGTTTAACACAAAATTAAACAAAGAACTAATTAGTGCCTCATGAATTAATAAATGCGCAGTTGCCGGGTAGGAAGGGGAGGAAGGAAAAAAGGTTGTTGAAGGAAAGATACTGAAAAAGTCGAATTAGGATGTTGTGTCAAGGGGAAAAAAAAAAAACTGAGTCCACTTTGGTGAAGAGTTTGGATCCATTGGTTTCCTTGGAATTAGCTCCCCTCCTCCTCCTGCGTCCTGCTTGTCTGCTCTAGAGCAGCGATGTACAGGCAGGCACGGGGAAGGGAGAGGTCTGGATTTCTTCACCACGTTCCCTAGAAGCTGGAGCTGGGATCCACAGGCCAATAGCCAGAGATAAATATTTATCCAAAGAGCTTTATGCCCAGATGAGGGAGCTGAGAGGTGCGGGGTGGAAGCTCTTCCTTGGAGAGGAGGGAGGCCTCAAAGGTGGCCATGGCGATCAAGTCTCCTCTCTGTCCGAAGGCTTTGGAGCTCCCTGCTGTCTGGTGAGGGGGGTCTGTCGTGGTTGTGCCTGTCCCCACATGGTCTGTGTCCTGGTCTCCCAAAGCAGAGGAGGGGGCTGGAGCAGGGAAGAGGAGGAAAAGGAGGAAGAGGAGGGATGAGGGGGCGAGGAGGAGGAGGAGGGAGGGTGGCTGTGGGGTAAGCAGGGAGAGGCACAGGGTGAGGTGGCACCCACGCCTTCGGTGTTGGCCACGCATTGCTCCTTTTTGCGGAGAATCCAAGGCCGTCCCAGTAACTGTGTAATCTCAGATTAACTGGGTCCCAGCAGCGCTGCCCCTGCTCCTTGCCGTGCCCGTGCTGGCCACCCCCGCTCCCCGCACGGAGGAGAAACGAGGCTCTGGCAGCGCAGGCGGCGTGCGGGCTGTGCCGGACGCCCACCCAACCCTGCAGGTGCCGTGCCGCGCGGCGAGCCAGCGGCCTCTGCTCTGGCGCATTGTCAGGCAGGGAAGCAGGGAGAGCTGGGGGAGGGAAGAGTCCATCCTTAAGAGGACATGTCAAGTACAATTAGCGTTATCTGTCTAAATATGTACTGGGAACACAGAATACAAGAGGAGGCCTGGCTGGCTTTAATGGAGACATATGCAAGGTCATATTGCCTCATACAATCCCCCAATCTGATTTGGGGATTACACATTCTAAGTAAATTGGCGTTATTCCTCTTGCATCATTGATAAGCTGTGGCCGAAAGAAGGGGAGAAAAAAAAAAAAAGAAAAAAAAAACAATTAAAAACTCAAACCCAAGAATTGACCGTGCGCAGGGGCGAGGCAGTGGAGCCAGGAAGGCAGAGGGAGGTGCAGGCAGAGAGCTTGGGAAGGGGGAGAGAACAAAAGGGGGGAGAGAAAAAAGAGTGTGACAGGGTGGCAGAGGGAGTGATGGAAAGAGCAAGGAAGAAGGAGGGAACAAAGGGAAGAAAAAGGTGGGAGAAGGGATGAGAGAGCCAGAACAGAGGGTGCCAGGGTGGAAGGAGGATCTCAAGTGGGGGAGCTGTTACTCCAGCTGTGTCCTCAGCCTTCTTAGCACCAGGATTTGGGTGGGAAAGGAAGGAGCCAGGCTTGGTTATGCATCTTCCTCACCCATAGGGCTCCCTGTGCTCTGTGTCCGTCCATCCATTTGGGATACCTCTCCAGCTCGTTCCCGCTCTGGGTCCCAGCCAGCGCCAGGCATCTATCTTTGGCTCAGTGTGCGGGCAGTGGGGTGCGAGTGATGGGAGGAGACCACCTGCCACCCGGAGCACCGGGACCCCAAAACACAGGGCTGAACCGCAGCGGCACCACGGGCTCCCGGAGCCAAGTCTTTGCTCTCCAAGGGCTCCAGTGGGATCCAACACAGGGCTGAGCATGGCACACGCTGCCGTGCCCCGAGAGGCGTGCTGGGAGGTGCGAGGCGCAGGCGGCTGGGCTTCTGGATTGAGCCACGGCCTTGCTGTGTGTGACCTCGGGCCAGAGTTTCGTTGCATTGCTGTGGCTCGAGCAGTCGCGGTTGCAGCTTGGGCAGGGTTGCAAAAACAGACGCTGGGGGAAAGGGCCAAGCGCCCTCACCACTGTGAGTGAAGCCGCTTGTGCTCCCTGCCACCTTCTGGCTCTGGGAGGGGGAAGCCCTTGGCTGTGGAGCATTCCTCCCCCTCCCCTGAGCTCTCCTCCCGCCCTGCCTGTGCAGGATAACCCCCTCCGGAAGTCTCACGGCACGGCTTTTATGCTCTGTCACATTTTTGGAACATATGGTTTTAAATAATTCAATTTACTTTTCATGTGTTTTGCTGTGACTTCTTTTTTTTTTCCCCCTGTCCCTTTTCTCTTTCCTCCTCGCTCTCTGCCTTCTCCAGGAAGGAAGAGGCACAGATGTGTGAATAAGGGGGTTCAGTGCCTGGGGACCCTGCACCCCCACATCTCGTGCCCCATTGCTGCACAAGGGAGGCCTTGGGGTTAGCGCACTGGGGATCCTCTGGGAAAGAGGAGTCAGCAGAGGGAATGAGAAGGTTGGAAAGGGAATAATTTGGCATGGAGAAGCAGGTACCTTTGGCCGTGGGGGCAGACCAGCATCGGGTCTGTCTGTGGTACCTGGGAAGCAGGATTCCAGCCTGGAATAGCTGCTCTCTCCATGCTAAATTATTCCCAGCCCTTGTTCCGAGTCTCATGCTCGGCAAAGTGCAGGAGTGCTCTGTGCGTGGCACTGCGTGGTGCAGCCAGAAGCAGGAAAGCACTTTGTTCCCATGCGAAGTCTAAATGCCCCATGCTGGCCCTGCTTGCAGCTGGGTTCTCACCCAGCTTTTGTGAGCGCCTGTGCCTTGGCGTGCCCTGAGTGTTAACTGGATCCTTTCTCTTTCCTCTCTAGGATGAAGTGAACTTAGAGCTAAAAACGAGGCAAGAAACCAGGCCTTGAAATCTCCGAAAGGTAGGAGAGACTGCAGACTGCAATGGGTATGTCACTACGCCCTCCTGGGTTCTCTTTTCCTCTGCGTGTCTCTCACACTCTGTGTTCTGCTCGCTGTGCCTCTGTCTGCACTAGAACTTCTGGGGCTGGACCGTCGCTGGTTATAAGGAGAGATGGAAATAGGAGAAGGTCTAATGCAGACATGGCCTGTGTGTATCCTAATCCTGTCTTTGTCTTTATACACCGATTGTTCTAGGCACCTGGTTTTGTCACTGTGGGGTTTTCTCAATATGTTCTCTACTGCCTCTACCTTTACAGATTTAAAGTATCTAAGTTCTTTGATGAGAAGGGTGCAGCTTTATCTTCATCCATGTGGGCTGGTGGGAGGTGGGTAAGGTCTTTTCACTGAATAGGATGCAGTCTCCATCTACTGTAAAGTTTTGCTGAGCTCAGTTCACATAATTTAAGATGGTGATGTGCGTGCTCTCCTCCTCCTCTGGCACGTTTTCATCTGTTCAGACTGCAGCACCGTGCTGGTAGGGTGAAAGCAGCTCTGTGTCTCCAGAAGAATCCTGACTTTTCTGGGTTTTCCCTTTACCCAGACTGTTATGTTCTGTGTTACTGCAAACCCCACCAATCTCACAGTCTTCTAGAGCTGGATGGTCACTTAAGTCTACGTCTGATAAGAGTTAGAGGCCTAGAGCCCAGGGAAATGAAAGGTGATTGTCTGTCTGTGTGTGCTGGGTAAGAGGGACCCTCTGCCCCCTCAGGTGATGGTCACTGACAAGTCCCTGCCACACCGAGGCAGTTCCTACTGTCCTCACTGCTTCCTCATGGCCCCAGAAGACGATGGGGCTCCCTTGTGTGTCACCCAGAGAGTTCTTACTCTCTTCCCCGTGTCTCTGGGCTGTCCCCTCTGCAGCGCTGCCAAGCCCAGCCTCTCCCGCTGCTCCTCCAGGCGCCAAGGCGACTCTGAGAGCGGGGCAGGAGAGGCTGGGGAGCGCTCTGCCCTGTGGGACATGGCCTCGGAGCTGCAGGAACGCTCCCTGCGGTGCACCCAGAGCCTCCCTGCCACGATGGGGACCCTGAGCCCCGGCATCAGGGAGTGTGCGGGCTGAGTCCGAGTGGTATCGGAGGGGCCCGGGCTGGCTGGGGCGGGAGGGGGCCCCAAGCCGGGCTGGGCAGTGTCAGAGGTGACCGGTGGAAGGCCAGTGTTATGTAAATACCGCTGCTGTAACATGGCAGGCCTGAATGGCCCTATGCGTCCATCCATCATTGCTGGGGAACAGAAGCCTCCCTGGGAGCGCAGGGGGTGGCAGCGCGGGGCATGCAGACACAGGCAGCATGTGCCCTACTCATAAACTGTTTGTTTTCTTTTTGTCTCTCTCATTTCGGGGCACCCCGCCGAGAGCAACTCTCTGTTTTGTCCTTGCAACCTCTCCCCCAACCTTCCCCCCGCAACCACTTCAGCCCTTCCTTTTCCTCCCTCCTTCCCCCCCGCCCTTAAAAAAATGGTGTTTTGAGGGGGGGAAGTCCCCAGTTCACATTGCGGCTTCTTTCTGTGACTTCAAAGGCTCCCCATCATTGTTTGGGATCGGCAGGCAGTGGCCCTGAAAACGTGATCACAGCCGGGCACAGTGTAGGTCACCACCGAGCGCCATGCTCCGAGCGCTGAAAGGAACAGGCGGATTCTTCCCTTTTCATGCTTCACAACCCTGGTTACAGTGCTCTGCCTCGCCCGCGTGCTCCTCGCTGCGTGGCTATTCTTGCTCTTTTCTCCTCCTTTTCCTCCCGCCTTCCCTCGCTTTCTCTCAGGTCCCTCATTTCTCCGTCCGTTCGCTCCTGTTCTGCCCTCCTCGGTGCGCAGCATCACATGCTTCTCACACTTCGTTCTCTTTCTTCTCGCCGTTACTTTTCTCCCTCGCTCTCTCCTGCCTGGCATGGCCCCGCTGTCCCTTCTGTCTGTCCTCTTGGCGCTCCCTTAGTGAATCACTGTTTTCTTTCTCCCGTCTCCCTCTCCTACAGGTCGGGCTGGAGGCTGATCTCGTCCCGCTCCCCGTTCCCGTTCAGTAGCAGCTTTCCTCTGACACTTGGCTGCGCTTCTGTCCTCCCCTGTGATATCTCACTCAGCCTGCCCTGAGCTGCGGAGGCTCTGTGAGCTCAGGATTGCTCCAGCCAGCCTGCAGCCCCGCGAGGTGCAAGCTGACTGCTTCCATGTGCAACGGGCTGGCTTCCCCGGAGTTTAGCAGCCGTACACGTGGAGGCAGCGCACGGCACCTGCCAACAGCCTCGCTCGCTCTCTGGCTTTGCCAGCCTGCAAGGAGCCAGAATGCTTTTGCAGTGGATTTCAGCTGGGGAGCATCCTTATATTGAAACTTGGGGGTGTGTTTGGCTGCGCGGCAAGCCACAGTCAGACTCCTTGCCTGCTAAACGTCTCCCCCAGCAACACCAAGAGTTTGTTGTGTCTTCAGTGGACGAGCATGAGTCCGCGCCCCTTGAGCACCCAGCCAGGGCGCAGCTGCCCTGTCCTCCGCCCCGGGCTCGGAGATCACTGTGCTTATGCCTCTGGTGATTTGTGAGGTTGTTTTAATGCCGAGGAGCCCACCAGGACTTGTCTCTTGCTAAATAGGCATATTAAGGGACATTTGCGGCAGGGGTTATAGAGTAATAATTTGTCCTAATGAGCTGGTGTCACGTTCTCCTAGGCCGAGCAGCGCGCGGGCAGGAGCCATGGTAGGAAGGGTCTGCACTCGCTGACCTGTCAGCCCAGGTTAATGAAGTACCGTGCCGCTTGCGGGGTCAGGGAGCAGGAGCTCAGCCAGCCTGCGGCGGCTGCGGGGGCGAGGGGAAGGACAGGGCTCTCCCTGAGCCGAACGCCCTGGGGAAAGGCCTGTGCCCTGAAGGACAGAGCGGCAGGATGAACGTTAGGGTGCCGGGATCTCTGTGCTGTTGGGCTGAGTGCCACCACATCCCCATCAAACCGTCTCTGCAGGCAGAGGCGAACCTGCTTGCAGGACAGCTCAGGTTGGCACACATGGAAGGAGGCTGGAAGAGTAAGGGGGAAGAGATCTGACCTTTTACAGGTGCCCCTGGCCGGGCTGAGCTCCCATACAGCTAGGCCAAAAGCCAAATTCCTGGCCACACCAGGGAGCAGGCGCAGGCAAGTGGCTGGTGGTGGTGGCCGGTGTCTAGCTAGGAGGTAGATCTGTAGAGAGACGCCACACATTCATCCTCGCCTTTCTCTGTGCACAGCCTGTACGAACGGCCAGAGGAAGCTCACCCTGTCCTTCCTCTTCCCTCTTTCTCCTCCCGTTATGCTTCTCCAGGGCTTGCTGGGATCTTTTGCCTTGCCTGGCAGCCTTCAAGCCAAGCAGCCGCTTCCATCCCCTCTGGGTGGCTGGGCAGCAAAGGCACAAGCAGAGTTTTGCTGGTCCCAGGTGAGTGGTATTTGGGAGCAGGAGAGGGCAGGAGAAGCCAAGAACCTGGAGTCCTGGCCCAGGTGCTGCCCTGGGGATCCATGGCCTGCCTTGCCCCTCGGATCACACCACGTGTCCACGTGGGCTGGGACAGCGCCCTCGGCCGCACCAGTGCCCTGCAGTCCACAACACAAGCCCTATATGCCATCTTCCTCCTCCTCCCACTCCTTTCTTTCCTCCTTGCCCCCCTGCTTCTCTTTGCTTTTCTCTGTCTCCATCTCTCTCTCCCTTTCATCTACTCGGAAGGCTTTACTCTACTTCCTTGTCACCCTAATTGATTGCATTAACCTTTCAGCGTATTGGATTTCCCCAGCACCGTGCAGAGAGCACTGTGCAATATGCTTATAATCTGGGCTGTAATGGACAGGGAGCAGTCAACGAGCCCCTGCTCTGACGGATTCTGCTGACAACTTCTTCTCGGGGAGGGGGAGAGGGAGCACACCGGTGGGTCCTGTCCTGCAGCCGGCACAGCCCCAGCCTCACTGCTCCCCGGCGAGCAGGGTGCCAGTGAGAGCAGAGACCTTTGAGAAGGATCCAGCTTGGGGAGCAGGGGGGATGTGCCATATTTGACCCTATACCTATAATTTTAACTTGGGTCTGAGCCCCCCGTCTCCCCTCTCTGCTCCGTCTTCAGTTCTGTTCCATCTCTAAATGCATGTACGCTTTACATCGAGGCACTTGTTGCTTGTGGTGGGATGAGGAGACGATATCATGAAACCCGTGTGTTTTCATATCATGCTTGCCTTTCCCTTTTCCTTTAGTTTCAGTGAATGAGGATGTGAGGGAGGGGGACGCTTTTCCTGGGATTTCAAAGACAAAAGATTAGGAATATTGTTCTCATGAGGAAAATGTCACTAGAGACATCAGGAGGCAGAAGCCTTGAGTTGTGTGGCCTTGGATAAGTCCATCCTCTCCCTAGTACCTTATTTCCCCCCTGGGTTGCCGGAGCTGTGGTTTTGGTGCCCTGTATCGTGGGGTGGAGGCTGCAGGAGGGCTGTGGGGAGAGTGGAGCTGTCACTGCTGCCCGCTGGGCAGGGATGGGGAAGGGGCTGCGGGCGGTGGAGCTGCACAGCCAGGAGCCGCTGCTCCTGCCGGTACGAGGCAGGGAATGAACCCCCAGGATCAGGGCACCAGGGCATCCTGCTGGTGGTCAGGGCAGAGGTGAGAGATGCTTTGGCACTGTTTTATTTTAACGACTACACTGATGGATCTTCTGGCCATGGTGGCTCCTTTGAAGCGTCCTAGCATAGGCTGCAGTTCAGCAAAATGCTTGGAGCACCAGGTTGGGTTTTGCTTAAGCCGGGGTCATTTAAGCACAGATTTACAAAGTGTGTTCACCATGGACTGTAGGATGAGACCCAGGCCCTTGTGAGGCCCTTGTCTAGTTCTTTTTAAACAGCATTAAGCCCAAGAAGGCTCTTCATTTATGGTTATGTCTCACAGTGTAAAGAACAGCAACAGCGGAAGGGTTTCTGATCTCTTGGCAGGTCTTAGGCTCATGAGTTCCATCATCTTTTTAAAAGCAGAGCTGCTCCTGCCGCTGTAGGTGGCCCACGCTCTGCCCCGGGGACACTTAGAGCTGGCTTTTAGAAACTTCCCAAGTCCCTGAGCACACCAAGAGGAGGGGACAGGGCCCTGTCCTGAAAGGGAAAGGTAAATCCCCAGTCTCTGGCTTTCCAGGAAGAAAGGAGAAGTGGCAGGAGTCAGAGAGAGGGGAAAAGTTATTCCAGGTGATCGTTCTGACAAGTGGGAGGCTCCTTACGAGCCAGGAAGCAGTGGAGGGACTTTATTTTAGGTTAAATAGAGAAGGAATAGGAGCAGGAAGCAAAGGATGAGAAATTTAAAACAAGCAAAAGAGAAAGCGAGAGCGAGCGAGAGCAGCACCTCCTAAATGGAAGAGTAAACAGGCACTCGGAGGCATTAACTTAATTGATTGTTCTGCAACAGGCTGAACGCTGTGTTATTCTGTCACCGTGGCAACAACCCAAAAAAATTGTCAGCCTGTTTGGATGAAGTGAAGCGAAACATTCTCTAATTTGCTGTGATCCGGGTGTTTGTTTTCCTTCCGAAGAGGCGGGGGCTCTATTGATCTATTGTTTGCACAGAGGGTTTTTTCAGGGGCGATACGGGGAGAGCGGGAGGCTGGGGTGCTCCTGGGGCAGGTGAGGCAGCGGGGTGGCTCTGCTGTGTCCCCCGCAGGTGGCCGCGCGGATCCAGCTGGGACTGTGGAACCATCCCAAGGAACATTGAGCACAGGGCAGGGTGGCTGTGATGAGCCTGTGCCAGAGCTGCTGCTTCGGTCCCCGCTGGGTCTCTGCCGTCGCCGTGCGTTGCGGGCGCTGGGTGAGGTCAGGAAGGCTCCGATGCCAAGGGGGCCAGAGCAGCTCTGTTCCCCGCAGCTCCCTGCCCAGATCCAGGCTATGGGCGTTTCACGCGTGAAAACCTGCTCCTTGGCTTGTGGGAACGCTCAGTGGAGAAGAGGAGTCATATGTGAGTTCAGTCCCAGGGCCATGGCGAGATAACCAAGCACCCACTTTGAACTCCCCATGAGAGATGACCAAGCACCCACTTTGAACTCCCCGTGACAGCAGCAGAGAGATGAAACCAGGGCCAGAGCATGGGGGCTTTTGTGTTTTCGGAGCCAAGGGGCTGCGTGGGATGGTTGGGAAGGGTGAATTTGCTTGGGCTGGACCCCAGGGCTGGCGTGGATGGGCAGCGGCACACGTCGTGCAGTGGCTTGTGCACCTCGTCATCTGCGCTCGGCCGTGCGCGGCCCCAGGGGCCGGGAAGGAGCTCCTGGGGATGCCACTTGCTGTCAGCACATGCTTGGTTTCAGAGTGAAATGTCGCTGCGGCACCGCTGGCTTCAGCTGGGGAATGTTCAGGCAGAACGGGAAAACCCAGGAGAGCAGGGAGCAAACCCATGTGGCCCGGGGTGGGCAGCGAGGCCTGGGGCCAAAGACGCGATGCCAAGAGGCGGGTGCCGTGGCGGCAGAGGGGAGAGCTGGCACAAAGGTACCTTGCAGGTCTGCAGCAGGGGGAGCGCGGAGAGATGGCTGCGAGCCAGCGGGAGGGAGAGTGGCAGAGGTGGCTCTGGGCCAGCCAAGGAGAGCGGAGAGGGTTTCCTCGTGACAGAGGCTGGGGAAGAGGGATGGGCTGCTGACCTTCCTTGTGCAAGGCCCCGCACGGAGGTTTCACCCTCCTGATCAGGGTTTTCTGCACTCCCACGGCCGTTGGGCACCCCGGTGGGGAGCCACGTGTTTCCCATCCGGGCAGATCATCCTCATTACTCCTCGGCAGTGTCCCAGCCCACGCACAGCTCAGTCCAGCTGCCGCACGGGGGCTGCCCAGTTGATCCCCAAGATTTCAGGGAGAACTGTAGTGTCAAGTGCTGGAGGGCGTTGCTTTGTGGGGTGCACAGGGGCAAAAAGCCACAGTGAGCTCTTCCCACCTCCCTCCCTGCTCCTTTCTCTGTTGTCCTGGGAGGGGGGGGGGGTGTTCCTCCTTTGTTTGTTTGTGCCAGTTGTGCTTCTCTTTTCTCTTCTCTTCTCTTCTCTTCTCTTCTCTTCTCTTCTCTTCTCTTCTCTTCTCTTCTCTTCTCTTCTCTTCTCTTCTCTTCTCTTCTCTTCTCTTCTCTTCTCTTCTCTTCTCTTCTCTTCTCTTCTCTTCTCTTCTCTTCTCTTCTCTTCTCTTCTCTTCTCTTCTCTTCTCTTCTCTTCTCTCTCTTCTCTCCTCTCCTCTCCTCTCCTCTCCTCTCCTCTCCTCTCCTCTCTTCCTCTCCTCTCTTCCTCCTCTCTTCCTCTTCTTTTCTCCTCTTTCACTCTCTCCATCTGGTTTACAACTCTTCTGCTCTGTTACCCTTTCTGACAGTGTAGGTGTGGATGGGGATAAGAAGCTGCTGCTGGTGGGTGAGCGATGTCCCTGGGCACTGTCCTGTGTGGGGATCCATCCTGAGCTCCTAGTGTGTGTGTGTGCCGGGGGGAGCTTGCTGAGAGAGAAGGGCTTCATCTCCCAGGAGAAAGCTGAGCCGCCGGTGAGAGTTTGGTGGTTATTGGTGTCAGGAGAAGCTAAATAACCCTGTAACTGGTATGAAGGTGAATTCACGGTCTGGTGAGCACTGAAAATATGAGAGGACTCTGAGACAGGCGAAGTGTGGAGAGGGGAATACAGCTCGCCCGCGGCTCAGGGCAATGCGGTGTCTCCAGAGCGGTGCAGGGACGTGTGCTGGTGCCATCCCGAGTGTCACCGCCTTCCAGGGGGCCGGCCGGCATAAGGAGGGTGCGCGGTACCGCGAGTTTGGTGACAAATGAGGCATGCACACATTGACACGGGGAGAACGCCCGCAGGGAAAGTCCATGTAGCTCTGGTTGTGGGCAGCCGCGCCACGTCTGGCTGCGCAGCCCGGTACGCAGGGGTGGCCGCGTGCCCACACGAGGCCGGGCACCGACGTGCAGGCAGCCGTGCCCACGCGGGATCTCGCGGGGTGACAGCTCTGAGTGTGTGTGGGTGCAGCCCCAGCTACGCGAACGCAGAGGCGCAGGCACACACGTGGCTCTGCCTCAGCTCGCAGTCAAGTCAGATTCCTCTCTGGTGTAAGGACACTCCAGTCAGGCAGCACTGAGTTATCCCAGCATATCTTCAACGTCTGCGCGGTTACCTGCTGTGAGCGGGAGGAGAGTTGCAGGAAATCTATTCTCCTTCCAGCTGGGAGAGGCTGGTGGCCTTGGAGTAGCAGGAGATGTGCAGAGAGGAAACCCCCTTCAGCTTTTCACCTGGAGCTGGTAATCTCCTTGCGCCCGATCCTTGCAACGGGGGAATTGCATTTAAAGCTCAGCTAGTGGTGATTTAGTGTTAGGCGTTTGCAGAAGAGACTTTGATTAATTCGTAGTAAAATCAAGCAGTGCTTGGGTGCCAGCAGCACATTCCAGGGTGAGCCGGCGACCAAGGTGCGCGTTGGGCGGGCTGCCAGGTGCCTGAGCAATCCCCGCGGAGGTGGCAGCGCCATCCAACCCGCAGCCTCTCCCTGCTTGGGCTTCTTAATTATTAATTTATTTTTCTCCCTTCCTTGGCAAAAAAATAGTATTTGGTAACGACCTCAAATTGCAAAATGCTGATGATTTGGAGAATGTGTCACAGAAGCTCCAGGGTGATAAAGGGGAGACGAATCCCAGCCAACAATCCGGCTCAGCCAGTTTGCCTATTTATTAAAGAAAAAGCCCAGATCATTAACTTTTTTGTTGTTGTTCTGTTTGCGGGCAACTCCCTGCTGGCAACTTTCGGGCGCCCAGTAAATTAAACCGAGTATCGGCCTGGTTCGGGGCAGCCTGAGCGCCTAGTTAGAGCTGTGAAATGCGTTAGAAACTGGCTTCGTTTATGTTAGCGCATGAATAAACCCTTTAGGGTACCGTGCAAAAGTGCTCTCTGGCAGAAAAGCGGTGTCGGAAAATCCTCCCTGGCTGCCTCGTGGAGGGTCAGGTATTGTAACCGGAGAGCTTCGCTTCGCTTCTCCTCCCACCTCTTGTTCACACGACTGGTGGCCCCTCGACACGTGCCGTGTTGGTCCCTGGAGAAGCAGAGCTGGGAGACGGCATCTGGAAGCTCTCTTGGTTCCCCGTTCGCCTGCTTGGTTTGGTTGTTGAATAAAGAACAGTTTAGGGATGGGCTTGCCTGCCTGGTGCCTCTGTGAACTCAGAGCGTTCCCTGCGCTATCAGGGAAGGGTGATCACGTCCCCCTCCTCTGGAACATCCTACGTGTGCGCTGAAGTAGTGCTTCCAGCTAAATCGGTTTGCTGAGGGCTCCAGTTTCCCTTGATTCAGTGTCAGGACCGGGCTTGCATGGCTATTATTCAAGAAGCTTTATCAGGAGCACAAAGCTAGCATCTGCCCTCCTGCTTCCCTCTGGGCATCACCAGCTCTCCTGCCCTGGGTTTGGCACACGGAGACTCCAGGGACCGCCTCACGGAGCCCGTTTGCAGGCAAAACTCGTTTCAACTCCTCGAGAGTCTCAGCTCTGGAGCGTGGTGGCTTGTTCGCAGCACAGAGGGGCAGAAAACCAGTGGGAACCGAGAAGCTCATCTGGGAAAAAACAGCAGAGATGCTGTGAGATTGCTCACCTCTCCCTTCCCTCGTTCAAGCCGACTAAGTTGTAATTGGGGCTGGATTTTAGGTTTTAAGCACAGCTGATGTCCGAGCTCTTTCCCTCAGAGGCAGCCACCGTGTTCTCCAGGCCTGGCTCGTGGCCTCCACGATGATCTCTGGCACAGCCTGCCCAGACCTGTGCTCACGTGGGCACTGATGGGAGGAGAAGGGTATTTTTCAAGGTTTCTGCTAGGTTTTTTTCCTCTGAAATACAAGGATGTGCAATTTTTTTAGTTTCAATTTAGCATTGGAGAATTTTATAATTTAGTAATTAAAATCTCTGATAGGCTTTAGAAATTGCAGCTAATTGAATTTAATGGGAAGATGATTTTCAATTTTATTTGATTACCCGGACCCCTGGCATTGGTATTTATGGGAAAAAAATGGGAAATGTGCTGTGTGGGCTAAGATGGCATAATTGAATTAGGGCTAATCGGATTTCTTCGTCATGAATTTCACTATAATTTTCCTATAATTTTCCATTAGATATCTAGTTTACAAATATTCACAAAGAAATGAAGCTCTTTCGGAATGGAGATTGCTGGCTAACAGGATTACGGGGACGATAGCTCGGCACTGCCAGCCCGGGCTCCTTCAGTAATGCAATCGCTGTGTCTGCCTCACACTTACCGCCCGCCGCTGCGCCCCGCACCCTCCGGCCTCTGCCAGGCTCCCCAGGGGACGCAGCCGCGCCTGCTCCGGGGGCTCTGCTGCCTCTTCTCGGCGGCGTCCGTGTGCCACGCCACCTCACACGCGTCCCCGACGGGGCCTTGGCGTGGACGCGGGCTCGCTCGGAGTCCTCGTATCAGCCCTGGCGACGCTCAGCAGCCTCGTTGCACGAGCAGCTTCAGCCCACACGTGCGGCATCGTGGGCATCTCGGCGCGCACGCGTCGCTGTCTCACGTGGGAGGGGATGCTTTGCCTTCTTCCCTGTGGCTGCGGAGGGGATGCTGCTGTCGCCTCTCAAAGGAGAGGTCACCAGGGTTTCCTTTCTCTGCTTTCACTGTGCGTTTCTTACTGTCTCCATCACCTCTTCTCTCCTCCCTGCTGCCACTTGTAATGAATCGGTGTCTGTCTTGCCTGCTGAGGCTGAGGGGACACCTCATTTCCTTTTAGGTAGTTGTGGAGAGGAGGGAGTTGGGCTCTTCTCCCAAGTGACAGGGCACAGGACGAGAGGGAACGGCCTCAGGCTCCACCAGGGGAGGTTCAGGCTGGACATTAGGAAGAAATTTTTCACAGAAAGGGTCATTGGTCCCTGGCAGAGGCTGCCCAGGGAGGGGGTTGAGTCCCCTTCCCTGGAGGGGTTTAAGGGACGGGTGGATGAGGTGCTGAGAGACATGAGTTAGTGATTGATGGGAATGGTTGGACTCAGTGTTTCGGTGGGTCTCTTCCAACCTGGTGATTCTGTGATTCTGTGACATCGTGATATGATGGTGTTTTCACCGATCCCCATCCCAGCAGAAGCTTGACCAGTGAAAACAAGTCTGAGGGACCTGGGAGTGTTTAGCCTGGAGAAAAGGAGGCTGAGGGGAGACCTCATTGCTCTCTCCAACTCCCTGAAAGGAGGTTGTGGAGAGGAGGGAGCTGGGCACTTCTCCCAAGGGACAGGAGACAGGGGGAAATGGCCTCAAGCTGCATCAGTAGAGGGTGAGACTGGACATCAGGATGAAATCTTTCCCGGAAAGGGTCATTGGTCCCTGGCAGAGGATGCCCAGGGAGGGGGTTGATTCACCTTCCCTGGAGGAGTTCAAGGGACGGGTGGACGAGGTGCTGAGGGACATGGTTTAGTGTTTGATAGGAATGGTTGGACTCAATGATCCGGTGGGTCTCTTCCAACCTGGTGATTCTGTGATTCTGTGCTCCGTTGGGGACAGTCCCCTCGGTGTGCCATCCCAGTGCCCTGTGTGCCATCCCAGTGATTCGTGTGCCATCCCAGTGCCTCATGTATTGAGCTGGAGCTCACGGCCTTCTTGGGGTCAGCTCTGGGCTGGCTCAGGGTGGCATTTGCTGGTTTTGCAGTGCCAGTTACCTTCCCCGCTGGGTGCTGTGCCCAGGTAGAACGATCCCCTCGCCTCTTCACCCTGGAATCCCCAGGCTGCACTTTTCATCGCCGTAGTAAATTGTAACTAATTGTTAGAGCGTTCAAACCCCTGCCACTCCTTCCCCCTAAGTCTTCTGGGCCCCTGTGGAGCACGAGGACGCGCAGGGCTGTTGGCTGCTGCCTGGCCTGCTCCTCGTACAGTCATTCCCTCTGGGCAGCGGTCAAGAGAGCGTTTGGCTTCCAGCAGGTGCTGGAAGAGCAGCAGCCACATGGTGGGGAGCTGGTGTCCAACTCTTTGGGTGACTCCAAGGGAGGGTAAAGGCAGAAGCGATGCTGGCAGAGCCCCACCCGGAACACTGAGACTCGGCAGAGCCGCTTTGGCAACGCTTTCTGGGTGCCATGTGCCAATAATGTGATTGAAACTGAACTGAGAAGGAAGGAGCGAAAGAGGAGGAAAGGGAAAGAAAGCGCGGATTGTCTGCTCCTGCCACCCAGGCCCCGAGGCCTGCGGGCGCCTCCCTTGACGAAACAGAAATCAAACAAAATTACAGAAATAGGGCAAGAGCATTTGCCTAATAGACTCCCCGAGCAGGAGCAGGAGGAGGAGCGCGCGGCTGCCAGATCTCCAACCTGCAATCTGCGAGCCAGCGCCCTGAGCCCACATGAATGCAGAGCGCGGCCCCGGGCCTTGGGGTCAGCTCGGGCTCAGAGGGGAGAAACTGCCAAGAAAATGGGCTGAGCATAAAAAACAAAGGTAGGAGAGACACACACAAAGGGGGATGTCCCACATATCAGCGTGACTCACCCCCTGCTCAGCCCTGGCACACTGTCTGCGGGGAAAGCATTAAACTGTAATAATAATAATAAATTAATCATCCTTCCCCCTCCCATTGCACTTTTCATCTGAGGATCTTTGAGCACCTGGCAAACATTAATTACCGAGAGCTCCCGACGCCCCTGGGAGGGTGTGAAGGGACAAGGAGAGATCTCTTCACCTGCCAGGAAGGGGCAGCCGTGGCTGGAGCGGACAGGACAGCTCTCGCCGTGGCACCCTGGAGCAGTTTGGAGCAGGATGAGGGTGCTGCCATCCCTCCAGATCTCCTGGGGACGGGGGCTCCGGGAGCCGCTTCGTGCCAGGGCACGGGCAGAGGCAGCTTTGCCTCGAGAGGCTCCGTGCCCTGGAGAGCTGGCGGAGGAAGGGGGGATGCTCCCCTAACAGGGGGCACTGGGGTCCCCGGAGGAGCAGAAAGCTCCACAGTGTCTGAGAAAGGCAAGAACAAACTTTTCTTGGGTAAGAGGCAAAAGAGGGAGGGATGGGGAAATAAAACCTGATCCTGTGACTGGAGATCGCTGAGATAGGAAACGAGGCCTTGCCGTTGCGTCAGCTGCAGGGCGTGGACTTCACCTGAAAAAACTCCTTGGCAAGTTGTTCCTGCACGGAGGAGTGGGAGGGACAGCGGGAAGTCTGTGGAGGGGATCCTCCGGGTGTGTTTAGGTTGTGTGTGTGGGTTCATGTGTGTCACGGCGTGTGGGTATGTGTGTATTTGAATGTGAGCGAGCACAGAGCATCCTTGGCTTTACTGGAGCACAACGCGTGCTGCAGGGATGGGAGGGGTGGGGAACATTTGTGTACCAATGTGTGAACGTGCTCAGCTCGGTGCACACAGGAGAACAGGTCTGTTTAGGGGGTCTGCGTGGCTCCGTGGCGCAGCGTGTGCTCTCCTGGTCCAGAGCTGGACAAACAGCTGCTCGCGTAGGGAACTGCTTAAATCCAGAGTTCACAGGAGAAGTGAAAATGGAGAAATCTGGGTGATGCAAGGTGCAGTGAACTTATGGGACCTGTCAGCAACCTCGCACCTGGAAGAAAGCGTTGGGTCCAAACTGAGCTGTTACAAAGCCAGAGGTGAACCAGCACAAACGTTTCTGACGCTGTCTGTCACTTCCCGGGGTCGGGTATTCCCTGGCAGGTGCTGCAGCATCTGGCTCGGGCGTGAGGACCGAGACAGGCTCTGACGAGGACTGTGGGTGATGTTGGCCGGGCTGGTGCTTGTGTCAGGGCCGAGTGAAATGCAGACAGGCAGGATTTTGGGCGACAGTGCTGGTCAGAGCCAGTGGCGCAGCTGGAAACCACCAGGGGAAGTCGGGGCGATGCTGATCGTGTTTTCCTCATCTCTCAAAGCCGTCACTGGACAGCACCGGCTGGGAAGGGGCTCAATGCTGCTCCTTCCCACGCGAGAAGCGCCGCACGCTCGCCTCCCACCTGCCACTGCTGTCCCCACGCTGCTTCCTGGCCCGTGAGTGGCTCCATTTCACTCCACTTTTTTAGGTTTTTTTCCAGGAGAACCTGGAATACTTGTGATTCTCCTCTCCCTGCTCTCAGGTTTTCATGCATGGAAACGCGGCGCTTGCGGAAAGAGGGTTTGGTGACACTGAGGTGGCAGCGTTGGGTCTCTGGGCTCGGGACGCTCGCCAGGTGAGCAGAGCCAAGCAGACCTGGGCTCCTTCCAGCCCTGTGACTAACCCGTCCGGCCACTTCTAGTCCCTTCCCTCGCTAGTGCCTCAGTTTCCCCATCCATGCAGTGGGGTAACGATGCTGGCGTCCTTTGAAAAGCACATTAAGTTCTGCTTATAAAAAGGATTTAAGAGTCAGTGAGTCCGTGGCTGCTCCCCAGCCTCGGTGAGGAGCCTGGCTGTGCCAAAACCCATGGAGCCAAACACCGTGTGTTCACAAAAACAGCCTACAACCTGCTCAAAATACCTATTTAATCAGGTAAATAATCTGCTCGTTTGTTTTAAAGAAAGAGGCTTATATCTGTGTTTACCCAACACGCCTCTCAGAACCTCCCTCACATTCTTTGCTACTTAGAAAAATAAAGCAACAAAAAATGAGGAAATTCACTGCAAAAGGAAAAAAAAAAAAATAAAAAAATCCACCCCTCCTGTGGGTCCGGGAGCAGCGAGGGCTTCCTGCGGGCATTGGGCAAGACGCCTCGGCGGCCGGGGTTGTGACACCCTGAAACGCAGACGCTCCCCGCTCCGGACCCCGAACCAGCGAGCCCGGGGCTCCAGCTCTTCCCGGAGCCGGGGCAGCCCGAGATGGGGGTCCTACCCGCCTCTCCAGAGCCGGGGCAGCCCGGTATGGGGGTCCTGCCCCCCTCCCCGGGGCTCCAGCCCTCCCCGCCGCCGGAGCATCCCGGGATGCGGGTCCTGCCTCCGGGTCCCTGTCCCGTCCCCGCAACCCCGGCTCCCGCTGCTCTGACCCTGCCCGGTGGCCGCGGGTCCCGCACCCCAAGGTCCCGCCGTGCCGAGCCCGGTTCACCCCGGGGGGGCGGCTCCGGCCCCTTTCCCCCCTTCCCTCCCGCAATCCCCGGTTCCCGCCGGGCGCGCGCGCCCACGTGGTTTGTCGGGTGTTTTTTTCGCGCGGGTCGCGCACGTGGGATTTTCGCGCGCGCGGGGGCCCCTCGCCCCGGACTCCTCGCAGGGTCCTAGCGCCGCCGCCCGCTTCCCCGCACCTGCCCCCCGGCGCGGGGCGTGTCCGTCTGTCCGTCCCGCCCCCCCCCATCCCATCCCCGCCCCCGTCCCCGCTGCCAAAGTGAAGCCGGGGAAGGACCGGCACGGCAATGACATCAGTGCTTTAAACAACTTGTTATTCGGGAGCAATCGGCTGCAATTAGGTATTAATTAAGTATTATGAAAGTTGATTATTTAAGTGAATTCGGCTTTCGTCTCTCCGACTATGGTGAGTACGGCACAAGCGCCCTCCCCGCTGCCCGGCGCTCCCCGTCCCGTGCCCCCACCCCGACCCCCGGTGCCCCCGCGATGGGGAGCGGGGCGGGCAGCGCTCGCTTCGCTCCAGCCCCGCAGCCCCGAAACTTTTCCCGGCTCCGGAGAAGCCTCTCCAGGTGCCGCCGCTCGCAGCCTCTTTCGCTTTTCTTTCCCTCGCCTCGCGGAAGTTGCGCTCCCCCCCCCCTTCTCCCTCCTCGCTCCCTCCCGGCAGGAGAGGATGCGCGGGGGAACTTCTCGAGGCTTTTGAAACGTTTGTGTTTTCGCTTTGTAAGTTGTGCGGGTTGGTTTTCTCCCATTTCGTTTCGCTCCCCCCCACCACCCTTTTTTCTTTTTTTTTTTCCCCTTCTCAGGCGGTGCAGGTCGCCTGTCAGGTTCCTGCGCTGTCTAAATGAAAAGGAATTCGGTTTATTTGGGACGAGGCAGTGGCTGCTTATTACATTTAATGAGTTTTGGTTCTTTTCTTCCAGCCGGGGCAGATCTGGGATGGGGTTGTTGTTGTCCTTCCAGGAGAGGGGTGTGAGAGCTCCCCCACCCTCTGCGTGCGCAGGGAGGGCCCGTGGGGCGATGCTTTCAGCTTGGATTTCCAACCTTAGGAGGTGGATTGGGGGATTTGTAGGTTTTGTGGCGTGTCCGGTGCTGTTGGAGCAGGTACCGGGAGGCAAACGGGGTTGGCCTGGCCTGGTGCTGGGCTCAGCTGGGTGTGGTGGTGGCCGAGGCTCGCAGGCGGCTACGAGCTCGCTGGGTTTTCCACCCAGTCTGGCTTCGGTTTCATAAAGCTGGAGTTTGGTGGGGATCCCTTGGGCCGTGTTGCCTCCTTCTTCGGGACCCGCTGGCATCACGTTGGCCCCGTACCTGCCGCCACTGCTCCTGCAGAGTGGTTTAAACCATTCTTTTTGGTTTAAAACAACCGTGGCGCATCACCCCGCTCCAGGTAACCACTGCCCGAGCGTGTGTGTGCGCGTGTGCGTGTGCGGTGTTCCTTCTCATAAGGAGTAAGAAGTAATAAACTGGTTGATGATTGACCGGGCCTGAACTATGTACTCTGATATTTTTGATGGAGAGGATAAATTTGTCGTCTTTTCGTTTATTTCTTTATTCCTGTCGTTGCTATCAAGAAACCCAGTGGCTGGGGAGCTGCGGTCGGGTCCGGCCGTGGGCGTGCGGCTGCCTCCCTTCTAGATCAAGGAGCTGCGTGGGCAGCCCAGGAGTTAAGGATGTGGTGAAACTGCAGGAGGGTAAATGCTTTAAAGAGTAATAAACAGTGATTTGCCCCTGATCTCCATCTCCGGGAGCTGCCCCGGGCAGGCAGTGCCCTCTGCCGGCTGGAGCGCTGCCCGCTGACCAATGAGCCCCGTGCCCGCCCCCAAACCGGGCTGAGCCCCCGCAGGACCCTCCTCCTCCTCCTCCTCCTCTCGCAAGGGTTGTGGGTGCTCTGCGTTCCCACCGCTGCGCCCAGAAAGCGTGTGGGTTTGGGTGCTCCGGGATGGGAACCCGGCGGCCGCGCTAAGCCATGGAAATGAGGATCTGGGAGATCTGTTTAAGTCAGCATTACGATCCGTGTGTGGGTGAACCCGTCTTGTCATGATCTCGGGGCAAAGACCTGCCCCATAATCACCATCTCCAACCCTTATCTACTTGGGCCAGCTTATCTCCTTCCGTCGCTGCCTCTTGAATTCTCTCCAAGCCCTCCGGCTGTGGCTCCCCAGAGGCAGTGCCCGAGGGCTGCTCGCGCGAGCTGCCAGCTGGCAGAGCCAACTCCGGAGGGGCTTCTTTCCCAGAGGGACTTGGAATGTGGGGTCTGACAGGCTGCTCTTACCGCGGGCTTTCTCGGCTCACTCGGTCCTTGCCTGCACCTTCTAGGGCCAGAAGCGTTCGTCATGGCTAAGGGCTGGAAAGAATTCATGGACTGAGTCCACCCGCCCAGGATCGTGGCAAGATGTTCCTTACATGTGACTTTCTGCATGTCTGGTTGTAAATATCTTGAGTGACTGGGCACCTGTCACTTCCTTTGGGAAGCTGCTCCCCAGCCTAATTATCCCCTGTATGAGATTACAGGAACTGATCTCAGAACAGGGACCAAGGAACCTGTGGTAAAGGGGTGGAGAAACACCTAATTTCCCAGCGAAAGGGTCATTTTGTGACTTTGTTTTGTCAAATCACTGTTGTTGTTTGAAACACCCTGTGGATCGGAACACCTTCTCTGCGCTGGGGGGTTTATTTGACAGAATAAACTGTTTGGGGGGTCAAAAATTGTTGGGTCAACTGTTTGGGGGGTTTATTTGACAAGAACAAGTGTTTGGAGACACGTTGGCGCAGTCCAGGTTGGTGTTGTTCTTGGGCTTGAGCTCGTGGTCTGCAGGAGGTCCCCAGGCTGTTCTTTGGGGGTTCAGGGCACTTTCCACTAGATCTGCGAGATGATGCTTGGGTGCAAAGCGTTTAAGTACTTAAGCCGACCTAGCAAAGACTCTTCCTTGGGCTGGGTTCACCCAGGCAGGGATTAACCTTCTCCTCGTGGTGTTAAGCAGGGCCCAGCTATTGAGGCGTGTGCTGCAAAGCCGGTTGAAGTTCATAGGAGCGTTTCTAGTGGTTTGGTGCTATAGAACCATAACTCGCAGAAAGACCAGAAAATTGATCCCTGAGATAATAAAACTCCTGTTTCCCCACCTGCACCCTGTCTGCTGGTCCCAGCTCCGCCACGGACAGAGCGACGTCTGCTCATGTGCGCATCCTTCCGCTGTGAAACACCGTGTCCAGGACGGGCAGGTGCTAAAACCAGCTGCGAGTGATACAGTCTGGAGAGGATCAAGTATTTAATATGTAGCTTCCATATCATCGGTTTCTCTTTTCCTGGATTCTGCTTCCACTCCAAGTCCTCCTCGCCGCTATCAGAAAGGATTATCTGAGCTTGGACTTTATTTCAGGGCTCTTGCCTGTGTTGCGTGGCCTGTCACCCTTCTCATGCTGCCACCGTGCTCAGCTGCCCTCGCAGCGAGAGCCTTCGTGGCCCCTCTGACTCTCCCTCTAACGTCAAATCGTACCCCGAGGCTGCCGTGTCGCCTACAATTTAGGCTTCCCTGTGAAAAGTTGGTTGAAAGTATCTGGAAAGTAATGAAAAGTCCCGTGGGAGGCGAAGACAGCTCTTGCCTGTGCTGCCGTCTCCCACCTCCACCTGGGCTTCTGCTCAGGGTTTGAAGACGCGGCCGTTCGCAGGCTTTGGAGAAGGCAGGTGCCACCCAGGAGTGCTGACACGGCAGAGGCCACGCTGACCCATCCAGCTGGGCTTTGGGAGAACCAACGGCCTCGTCCTCAGCTGCACTTTGCAAGGCAAAGAGGGGGCAGAGGAAGCTTGGCTGGAAGCAGGGGAGGGGCAGAACCTACAGCCAAAAGTCCCACGCGGCACCGTCTCCTCCCCTCTGGTTCAGTGCGGACTGGATCAATTTGGACGTCTTCAGCAATAAAAAATGCCGATGTCGTCCTAATTCACCAGGCCCCGAGATGACAGCAAATTTACATTTTTTAATTAAACTAGCAGCCAGTTTTTATGAGAGGGGGCTGGGTTATGCAAATCAAATGGTTGTGTACGAAAGATTAGGAGAGTTTGGGAATAAATTCCACAAATGCTAATAAAAAAAAAAGAGAGAAAATGAGAGGGGGGAGAGAGAGGGACATTGTTCCATTAGCCCCTTTTAGACTGATTTCCCGAGGGAGAAAGCAACGGGGGTGAGAGATGGAGGCAGCTTTCAAAGACAGGTAAAATCCATTTTGAGGATTGAGAGCCCCTTGGACCAGGACCTTGTTGCTCCCCGTTTCCTCTCGCAGGGCTCGCAGGGAACGCGGAGGCAGGCGGCAGCAGCAAAGGGAGAATTTGCCAGCTCCTAATTCCCAGTCCTGCCTGGCCGATGATCTTACCTGCTGGAACGCCAGCCAGGGACTGCAGCCCGGCTCGGGGCGTCAAGGGGCTGCCAGGGGTCCCAGGTGGGTCAGGGGCCAGGTCACAGTGGGATTTGTGGGAATGTGGACCTGACAGGGGAGAGAACATTCTCTGGATTGGCAACGCCCAGGTGCTACTGGAGGGGATCCACAGGGCGACTCCAGATGGGAGCATCTTTGGGGTGAGAGAGGGGGCACAGAGCAGGGACAGTGGCTGTGACCCCCAGGGATCCAGACCCTGGGACTTCGCCCTCTTTTCTGGGCAGCTTTTGCTGGTGGGTCCTCCTGGGCAGACACAGGCATGGGGCTGGGCTGCCATTCCACACACACACAAGCTTCGTCGTGTTTTGGAGAGGCATAAGGGATGCTTCTCCCTCCCCTAGATTGTAGAACCCCTTGCTGCCCATCCATAAGTGTCCAAACCCAGCTTTTAACTTCTCTTCCCCAGGGCTTTAACTTGGCACCAGCCTTCTTCCCTCTTTCTTAGGAGACTTCCCATCTTTCTTCATGTGGTGGTTCTAGAAAATAAAACTATTTATCAAGTCTTCTCAAAAAAAAATAGTGGCAGTGAACAAAACCCCCATATATTTCAGTCACGGCAAATATGTTCTTGTTTAAATTTCCCAAAGAATTTTGAGTTCCTTTTGCATTTGGAGTTAGGTGTGGTGGCCAGGTACCAGAGCAATTGTTTGCTTTGCCATGGAGAAACACAACCAGCAAATTTCTGGAGGCTGGGAAACTGCTTAAAGCTTCCAGTCCTAAGGCAGTTTCATGCTAAGAATGAAAAGCTGAACAACCCGTGTAGGTTGGCAAGAGAGAGCGAGGGGTGGAGAGAAGGAGATGCAAGGAAAAAAAGTATGGGAAGACTGAAGTCATTGAGTGCATTTTCTGGCAATCCCATGAGGATTTGGTGCCTCACTAGAGAGTTTTGCCACCCGTTTCTGGTTTTGGGGTGTGAAGTGGTGATTCACCTCCATGCCCATGTTTTGCTCTGGTGACATTTTAGCAGAGCCTCTTGTGAAATCCATAAAAACACCCGAGCTCGGCTGGAGCGCCTCTGGAGGTGTTCCCCACACCCAACACCTACGTCCCCGTCACCCTGCCCTGCTCGTGCACATCTGCCCCAGACGCTTGCCCACCTCCACGCTCCTGGACACTCACGTGCCCCGTGTCGGTGTTGTGCTGAACTTCACGTTCTCCGAGTCGCGCTCTCGAGACGTCGCCTTCCTCCGCACTCGGGCTTGCGTCATCGCGGCCACGAGTGGATCTTCCTTAGCAGCCAGAGGAGATGAGCGTGGTCGGTGCCCTGTGTGTTGAGTGTCTCTGTGCTGCTGCGGTGGCCTTGGCAGCTGGCTCGGTCCGCAGCCACAGGGGGATTTTTGTAATGTGAGTTTTGGAGCTGAACAAGGGCCAAGTTCAGCCTAAATCTAGCAAAGAGCTCCAAAATGAGTCTGTGAGACGCGGCAGGGTTTGGTGTGGGATGAATAACTCCTAATCTATAAAGTGGGCATAATCATACTCCCCTGTGCAGCCCAGAGCCAGGGCTGGGCGCTTCGGGGATGGAGATAAGTGAATGAGGGCTGGCTGCGCTCCACGGCC
The DNA here is from genome assembly GCF_032191515.1 of Phaenicophaeus curvirostris. NCBI lineage: Eukaryota > Metazoa > Chordata > Aves > Cuculiformes > Cuculidae > Phaenicophaeus > Phaenicophaeus curvirostris. Next base: position 4,639,797 of record NC_091413.1, on the reverse strand, counting down.
GGGTGCGGGGGTCGGGCAGGAGCGCTCCTCCCTCCGCCCGAGGTGTGGTGGCTGGGGTGTGGGATGTGGGAGAGCTGAGCCCGCTTCCCGCGAGCTCCTGCACCGCCTGACCCGTGGCACCCTCGACTGGGACATCGGCGGCGCCCGCGGGTCCGGGGGCGGCTCGTCCTGGAGCTGGGCAGGGGGTGCAGGGCCCTGCTGGGCTTTGCTGGTGTGATGGTGTCAACCCCAATGCTGGGTCTGGCTTGGCCGGGGCAGAGCGGAGGAAGAACCAGGAACTTTTACCTCCCCTACATGGGAAACTGTCAAAACCCAGGTAGCAACACCAGCTTTTGTCTGGTATTTCCAGAAAAACCCGGCGGGACCTGGCATCCCAGGGCATAATTTATTATGGAAAAATAAAATAATAAAGTCCCAATCCCTTTGAGGCCTGAGTCATAGAAGCATCTTCTCATTAAAGCAGCTCCACCTCTGCGGGTGCTGTTTGCCAGCACCGTGCCTGTATGAATCCGCCCGCCCAGGGCAGCCCTCCTCCTCCCCACTGCCATTCCCCACCACCTCTCACCTCCAGCACCCCTTCCCCTACCCCGAGGAGCACAGTCAAGCCACCTCCTCCCTTCTTCAGCCCAGGGGTGTTTTGTTGGCATGTTTTGTAGACAAACGTCTTCATCTTCGCGCCCACCTTCCACCCCCTGCGCTCCCAGGTTCTCGGGGCACGGCCCTGGCTCCCACGTCCTGGCGTGGAGATGGCTTTCCATGGCTCGAAGCTCTCTTCCAAGTGGCCCCTCCGCAAGGAGGGGAAGGAGAGGAAGCTGCTCCCGGAGTTATTAGCATCTGCGTGTGCCGGAGGCAGGCAGCAGATGTTAGCAGAGGAGGACGAGGTTGGGGAAAGAGGGTCTAATTTTCCTTCTTGCCTGCATGTGAATATCTTTAACAGGAGCTCAGTAGGACAAGAATTGCAGTTTTGCAAAGTTGATCCAGGCACTTGGAAACTTTCAGAGAAAGCTCCTCATGCTGTGTTTGCAGTCCTTTGCTCTCGCTCTCCTCAGCCTGTTTCTATAATGCTCTATTTAACTCTTCTTGCTAAATAACTTCCCTTTATGTCCTCCTTCCTTTCCTTATTCCCACAGTCCTGTCACTTTTTCTCACCCTCCTGCACTTCCCATTCTGCCTTTGATTCTGTCTTGGTTTTCCTTTCCTCCCCCCCCTTTCCATTATCTTACTTTCTTTATTTTTCCTTTCCCCATTTCTCTGTGGGCAGATATTCAGATGAGCAAACTTCTTCCAGTTAAAGGAGGTCATGAATATTAGGATTTCTCTATCAAACAATGAAATATGGCTCAAATTACTCTAAAGAAAAGGGCCCTTTTCATAAACCACCTGCTGGGTTTTTTTGAAAGGAAGCACAACCGCTTGCCTGTGTGCTCCAAGCAGTTGTCTCTCATCTCCACCTCGCCAAGCTTTGCTGTTCCAATTTCTTCTGGATTTGTTGCTCTTGGTGGAGTAAGTCTGCTCTTCCCAGACTGCCAGCACCCAATGAGTCTGGGTTTGAACAGGTTGGGACAGGACTGTGATTCTGGCAGGATCCTTGCTACTTTGAATGAGGGTTTGTGATCGTGCTTTTTTGATTGCGGTGTGCTTATTTTGGGGTTTTCTTTTTGTTTTCGGCAACATTTCGGTCTGAAACTCATTACCTCTCAGCCTGACTGAGAGAGGGATCTCGTATTCAGGTGTCGGCACCAGCGGGACGTGGAGATGCACGGACACCTCTGCCTTCTCCTCATCTTGCTGGAGTGAAGCTGCCCTCTCGCTTATCATGAGGAGGGTTGTGTGGAGTGTCCTGCTCGGCCTTGGGCACCCACTGGTGGCTGTGACCATACCCTGGTGGCTGTGGCCATACCCTGGTGGTGTTCACGGTGCGCCCCTGTGTGCGCCGAGGCCGAGCTGAGCGCCCGTTCCAACCTGTTCTAGTGCAGCCCAGCTCGCTGCTGGGAGCTGACTTGTGCCTAGTGAGGGCCGCGTCTGCAGCGCTCCAAGAAGTTAGAGCAGATCCGTGCTGGAAGCGAGTCCCTGAGCCAGGCAGGGGACAGGATCCGTGCTGCTGTCCCCTTCCTCCCAGCCTCATGGCTTTGGAGAAGGAACTGTGAGTGCAGCTGCAGAAATCCTTTCTTCTGACACCTCAGAAAGCCAGGTATGTGCTCCGTGACGTCCTGCGTGGCCTTTGCCAGCACCAGTGCAGCGTGGCCGTTCGCAGGGGCAAGGAGGGCGGTGGGGCTGTGCCCTGTGGGCCTGGAGAGGTGTGAGCTGAAGGGTCTCCATGCTCCCTTGGGAGCCGCAGGCGTGGGCAGAGCCAGAGACAGGGACAACAGAGGACACTAACTTCTCTCAGACTTGTTCTGTTTTCGGTCCAGCCTATTTATATTCATCGGAGTTGCTATTTTTTCCCCAGTTGCATGGATGTGTCTTGTCCTCGCTGTCTTCCATCTTCCCTGAGCAAATCTTGCCGCTTTCCACATGCCTGTCCCGGGAGGCGCACAGCATCGTCCCTCCTGGGCAGAGAGCAGGCTTCTCCGAGGAGATGCCTCGCGGCATCACGCTCCTTCCAGGAGCCCAGCAGCCCTCCTGCCCTCTCCCAGCCAGCCCCACGTTTCCCTGGACAAAAGCTGCACACGCAGCCTGGGCTGTGTGAACACCGAGTTTGTTTTGCCAGGGTGACCTGTTTAATCATCTCATTTTCTGGTGGCCGTTTATTCCTCGTTTCCACGGTTACAGCCCCATTAAGAGGAGAAGCAATAAGGCAGCGAGTCAAACAGGTAATAAAAACATTAAAGCCATGTGCGCATTGGGAGGGAGGGAGGGCGAGCAGCACTCAGTGAGACGAGACGGGCCGTGCCGGGGAGACAGAAGGGTCGCAGGGAGCCTGTGCACAGTGTGGTAACACCCAACCTCTGCTGGGGCCAGCGCAGCATCCCACAGCCCCCTGCCCTGCTCCCTCGGAGCGTGCTGAGCGTCGCTGTAGTCAGCGTGCTGCTCTCCCCACCGCTGTGCTGCTAACGCAGAGTTGTGAGTGGCCAAAAGCACTTGAAATCAGAGCGGTTTTGCAGCTAGATTTTATTTCAGGGCTTTGGCAGACGGGCAAAAGTTGGAACTTGCTGTTTGTGTTTAGTTCCTGTGATGATGAGGAGATCTCATAGCGACCTTCCAGTACCTGAAGGAGCTACAAGAAAGCTGGAGAGGGACTGTTCACAATGGCTTGTGGTGACAGGATGAGGGGTAACAGGTATAAACTGGAGAGGGGCAGATTTAGGCTTGATATAAGGAAGAATTTCTTCACCATGAGAGTCATGAGACACTGGCACAGGTTGCCCAGGGACGTTGTGGCTGCCCCATCCCTGGGGGTGTTCAAGGCCACGTTGGATGGGGCTTGGAGCCCGTGATCCAGTGGGAGGTGTCCCTGCCCATGGCAGGGGGGTTGGAACTGGATGATCTTTAAGGTCCCTTCCAGCCCAACCCATTCTATAATTCTATGCTGGTGGACCCAAACATGTGCCGTTGCATCAACTCTACCGTGGTTCTTGTCAGGGTACCTGCTGTACCAATGTCAGCTGAGGAGAGCGGCTCTGCACGGTTCCTCAAGCAGCACTGCTGCTTCAAAACACTGTGCTAGAGCTGGCTACCTGAACCGACACTGCCTAGAGCATCATGACAGTGGTTTCAGGCTTTCCTAGGTAGAACAAGTGTCTGTTTATGGAAGGGCGCATTTCTGCATCCTCCAGGAGAAGGTCAGGCTCCATGGAAACAGGACAGCCAGGTCCCTGCTCCGTGGCAGCACGTGGGCTGCCAGCAGGCGACCGTGGGGTGGGAGCTGTTCCCCTGGGAGCAGCGGGGATGCCTGATGCCCGTAGATAGAAATCAAGTTAGAGCTGTGGACGGCAGGCAGCATAGCCAGGAATTACCTCTTTTCCGCTAGGAGGAACCCCCAGAATTCTATTTTTCCACTGTGGGCTCATGGAAGGAAAGTCGTGAGGTTAAGCGACCTAAATCAAATCCTTTAGCATGAGGAGAAGGGGACTGCTTTCTGAGCAGCTCATGTTCTTCCAGGCGGGGTTTGGGTGTGAGATTTTTTTTACTGTACGCTTGTTGTCCCATACCTGACTTTGCCAGCAAGGAGATCACGGCTCGCGCCCCTTAGGAAATTGCAGGCTATTTGTACGCTTGGGCTTGGTTACTTTTCCGTATAATTTCCCAGAGTCCATGGAAGCCAAGCAACATTGGATCTGTGGTGATGAGATGTTAACGAGTGAGACGACATTTCAGTACCTGTCTTTCATGTGAGGGCCACTGGCTGTCTCGGGTGGTCAAACGGTGTCACTAAGGAGTGATGTTGAAACTTGCTTGGACGCTGCAAGCCCAAGGCTTGGATTTGCAAAGTCACGTTGTGTTGGCCAAGTTCTGTTTCTTCAGAGTTGGAGTTTTATCAAAATTGCCATGTCTCGGAGCAGTGAGGAGGGCTGGTCTCTCCCTGGAGACCTGCCCTGGGCTGGAGAACATCAGCTTTGTGAAACCTCTCTTCATTTCAGGCAGTGTGTAGGGTTGGTTTGTGAGCTGTCTTGGTAATTAAGAACAAAAATGATTCTCCAGGACCCTCTCCCTCTTACCATGCTGTTGTGAGGGGCCTCATCCATTCCTGGGAGCAGGGCTCGACCTTCCTTTGAGCGATCTCTGGCTACACCGTGTTGTGCTTTGAGTTACCCAGGGTAGGTGCAAACCCTGATGCTTTATACAGGCTGCTTACCAGAAATGAGCTTAGGGACAAGGAGCAAACAGCGTAGCTGAGAACTCCCCTGCGACAGATGGGTTTGAGCTGCTGGGTCACCGTCATAAAGGAGGAGGGGGCCATGGGCTGAAGAGTTCTGGCCTTCAATTGAGGGTGAGCTTCAGTGGTGATGAAGAGAAGAGGTTAAATATAACCATCACTCTCACAGAGGTGGCACAGCCCTAGCAGCAGAAGTCTTCAGAAAAGTGAACAAGAAAAGAGAGCAAGAAAATAATCATGAAAACGCGAGGAAATGGAGTAAACTCATTCCAAGGGTGCTTTACCTGCTGGCACTCGGTGCTGAAATATCCAACCCCATTACAGCCCTGCTTTGCCCTGCTGGGATTTTTTATTATTATTTATTTATGACATTGTTTGGGGGGGTTACAGTTTCTTTTCTCTGGCCTTTATCAGAAAGCATATTTGTGGTGAGCGCCTGTGAAAGGACCTGGCTCGCTGAGTAAATATTCAACGTGGAAATGAGCCGCGTGACCTTGAGGGGGGGAGAGGGAGGAAGGCTGAGAGAAATTTATAAAAAGCTGAAAAAGAAAAGAACAAGGAGAAGGGAGGGGAGAGGGGAAAAATAGATAAAAGGCCTGGCCAGACTGGAAAAAAGTCACAGAGGAGGGAAATATTGGTGTTTCTCGTTAAATCAGTGATTGGAGGTGTGGTGTGAGACACCTTAAAGGAGCCCGATTCTCGCTGCACGGAGCGCTGACACTTTGAAGAATCGACCCATTTAAGGTGACTCCAGTTGGGCACCACAAGTCAGTAGTCACTTTAGATCGTCTTGGCCTGTGTTCAGAAGGGTGAATTTTATCCTTGGCGAAAGGCCAGCGGGAGGCCTTGCTGTGTACTGTTCCCGTTCCCAGAATAGGACTCCTGGACCTCGCGCGGGTCCTTCAGGGCAGGGGCAGAAACCCCTGGCCCCACGTTCTGGGCTGAGTTTCTGCTCACTTTTTCTTGTGTTTGAATACAGAATTTATTTGAGGACTTTTGAGGGAGCTGTGGATTCCTGGGAAAGGTACTGGACAAAGCAGAAGCCCCTCTCCTCCGTGCAGGGGCAGCAGGGATCAGCGGGGCCAGTTTCCCCAGCATTCACAGGGTCCCTCAGGAGTGTGAGGTTGAGACGTAGGTACTCGCTTTCGGAAACTAGAGAGGATCTTGGTCAGTAAAGACCAGGAAAACACTGTTGTGAGGAAAATACATAAGAATATTTGGGTAGAAACAGGCTACCGTCGCTACCAGAGACCCAAGATGTGAAGTCCAAACCCCCTCTGGAGTTTGGATTTCCAGACTGCTTGGTTTGGGCTGGAAAGTTTTTCCATCAGCCTCACATCTGGTCCTGGAAGAACTAAACTGGATTTTAGAATAGCACTATAGGGACCAGAGAGAGATGAGCAGGGAGAATCTGCAGGTTTGTGGTTTTTTTTCTGCATGGGATGTTCCCCTAGCGTGTCCTTGGTGTCATGATGATGCCAGCATCAGGAAGCCCCTCGGTCTCAGCTCTCTGCTGCCCATCGCCGCGCGTCGCGGGAGGGATCCGGACACCCAGGGAGCACCCAGCAGTCACGGGGGCTGGAGCAGCAACCCTTGCGCTGGCCTCCAGGCAGCTGATGGCTTCTGCTGAATTTTTTGTTGTCTGAATGCGAGAAAAAGAGTTCAGATGCGTTTAGGATCCCTTTACACTCAATGTGTGGTCATTGCTTTGGCTCCTCGAGTCTTCGGTTGAGAGGGGAAGTCCAACTCCACTGGCATCAGCACTTCAAGACCGCTGCTCGCTGCCATAAGCGTTTCAGAGTGTGGGGCAAGGACAACCTGAGCCCTCATTTGCGTTAAAGCAGTGCTGATTACCTTCCTTCGGTTAAAACAAATAGCTGTGCTAATGATCTTCACATACACACCTTTGAATTTTGATTCACTTGGGTGAGGGGCATGGTTTAGTATTTGATAGGAATGGTTGGGCTCGATGATGCGGTGGGTCTCTTCCAACCTGGTGATTCTATGATTCTGTGATTTATTTCTCTCCGTAAGGCTGAAAACTGTGGAATGAGGTTTTCAGTGCCTGTCTGGGAGAGCCCTGCTGGGGGGAGGAGCGCTCTTTGTGATTTCTGTCCAGTTGGAGTGTGTGATATAGTAGCGAAAAGTCTCATCTACTGATGACCTCAAAATAATTTCTGTAGCAGCACGGTGTGATGTCAGACCAACTGCGTGCGGCTGGGGGGGAAGTGCAGGCAGTGGGGGCCCGAGTGCCTGACACAGGGGAAAACCAGCATAAATAAAAACCCATCAGTCCAAGGCTCAGGGAGGAACTTGAGCAAAGTCACCAGTGCGGATGCCAGGGCAAGGAACTGTAACTGTGCGTTTAATAGCTTTGGATGTTTGCTTTTATGTGACAGTTGCTGTTCAAGCAAGCAGATTGGAGAATTCCAGACTTGCATGGAGTTCAGGGGTTTTATTTATGTGTTGGGCACAGGACATGAGTGGGCTGGGAGCGCAGGGTGGGTGCACAGGGGGAGGAAGGGCTGGTACCGTGCCCTGGCACTCACTGCCCCGTCCACTTGGTTCACCCGTGCTGGGCTGAGCCTGCCTCTCTCAGTCCTGTCTCCTTTCTCTGCCCTGAAGTCATTTTCCCCCCAAAGCCTCCTCATCCACCTGCTCCCCGCTGCTCCTAGCACTGTGGTGCCCTCCCAGGAGCATCCTCTGCCCCATTCCCTTGGATGCCCATCCTCTGCCTCCCATCTGCTCGACCCAGGAGCTCTCAGCCTGCAGAGCCCTGCCCCGCGCCCAAAGCCCCTCGGAAAGCGCAGCCTTGGGTTCCCCTGAAACCGTCCAGAGAGCAGGGAGGCAGGGGCATGTTTTCGCAGTTTATTCTCCAAAAGGAAAGCCTGCGAGGGGTGAGGGGCAGACTCCTTGCAGCGAAGGTGTTAACAAATAGCAGGTGATTAAACATGACAAGCAGTGACATTTCTGTGTGGGGTTCTCAGTACCAGCAATGCCAAGAATGAAGCTATAAACCCTGACATTTTGTGTTATGCACTGAGGTTTTTAATAGACATCTTTCTCTCCCTCCCCCCTGTTTATTTCTTTTTTTTTCCTTTTTCTCTTCTGTCCCTTTCTCCCTCTCAGTCTTTTCCTGACCCTCACCCTGGCTCTGTCCCATCCCAAGTGCCCCCACCTCCTCTTCCCACACCTCCCATCCTGCCCTTATCTCTGCTCCCTTGCTTTACCAGACTCATTTGTTGGATGGCCTTCACTTTTTCTTTTGTTCCTCTCTTCGTCCCTATTTTCTTGTTACACTTTTCCAAGCTTTTTTGCTTTTGGTGGCATCATTCCCCGTTCCTTACTCTTCCTCCTCTTAACTCCGGTCTCTGCCATATGCGCACACGCTTGCAGCCTCTCACACACATCCACACTCCCACAATTTGTTGCACACACACACACACCCCCCACTTCCAGCACACTTTTCCGCTCTCCCCCCCACGCCCCCGCTCTCTTCTGCACCGTCTCTCACATGCGCTCGCACTTGCTCTTTCCTTTCTGTGCTTCCCTTCTCTTGCTCTTCTTTGTCTTTGTGACTCCCTTCTGCTGTCATCCTCCCTCTCTCTCTGTTCTTTTCCACTCTCTCCCCTTCTCCCTCCCTTCCCTTTCTCTTTTTGGGGCCTGATGTAATACGCTAACCACGGGCAGCCAGGCCAGTTGCTTGTCAGGGAGCAGGTGTCCCACCCCTGAGTGATGTTTTTGTTAATAACATTTTTGCCCTGACTCAGAAGCCAGCGTTTTGGAGATGGGTTGTTGGGTTTTTTTTAAGGCCAGGAGCTGAGGAGGCTGTGATTTCGGGAACAGTTGCTGGGTTTGTGCTAAAAGGACTGCAACAGTTGTTCTGCTGAGCGAGAAACGTTGGAACAACTGCAGATTCTCCCTCTCCCTCTCTCTCCATATCTATCCAGAGGGCATTTGGAGGTGACACCCAGTGCACCGTCCCCCTTGCAGCCGGCTCTGATTGGAGCCGACGGGCTGCCGCTGGCTCTCGGCTTTAGGGACGGGGCGCTCCTGCTCCGGAGCTCACCCTCCCTCCTTGTCAGAAAAAACCCTTCCCTCATCTGCCTCCTTTGCCTTCTCCTGGTGGGGTCATGGGCACAAAATTAGGAGAACACCAGGGTGACCAGAGCTTTCCAACATTGAGCTCTCCCCGTATCCCCAGCTCTCCGGGGCTTAGTAGTGGTGGCTTGGCTGCACGATCTGAACTCGAGGAGATGGTCTCCAGGCTCACGGAGATAGAAGGGTTCGGTGGCAGTCGTCTTCTCCCCAGTGCATGACCTGCGTGGCTCACTGCAGCTGATCAGGCTGCGGTCTCCTCCTTGGCGAGGCCAGGGGGCAATGCATGATGCTTTCCACTCGGCGGGATGGAAATTGCGTGGGCTGGCCCGTCAGAGCCTGTCTGCTGCGCTGAATCAGCCCGGCTGTCAGCACCGGGGCCTGAACCTTCCCCATCTGGCTGCCCCCGTGACGGTCACCCTGCAAAAGCCATCGCAGAGCGCCGCTGGGGGACTTGAGGCATCTCCAATAGCTCTTTGAGCTGCACGGCGATTGCTCCTCATCCGGCCACGGCAGTCGCTGCCTCTCCTGGGGTCCCTGGGGAGGATCTCTAGGAGGCTCTGGAGATTTACCTTGCGCACGCTGTCGGTGCTGAGCCTCGGTCCCCTACTGCCCCATCGCTGTGCTGGGAGCATCCCGGGCAGGCGCGAGGCTCCTGTGGGCGGACAGCGAGGACAGGGGCCAGGGCAGCTCCCATGTGCAGGAGGTCACTGGGGCCCCAGTGTAAAGGGCTCAGCAGGTATTTGAAACGAGTCCAAACCAAACTGAAGCTTCAGTCCCAGTATTTTCTCTTCCTTGACTCTGCAGGCGCTCTAAAAATCAAAATACTTCCTCCTAAAGACCCCGCCTTCCCATAAAACTGCCTCTCTCTCCTTGTCCGCCCAGGTCTTATTGATCCGGCACCGCAGACGGAGGCTGCAGCTTGAGTTGCCAAGTAGGGCAGATCAATAGAGACTTGGGATGGGATTGTTGGCAGCTGGGACAACCGTTTGTCCCTCCTGCTCTCCCGCCATCCTCCAGGAAACATCCAGCATCACAGTGAAAGCAGGTGGAGCAGAGCCCTGTCCTTAAGCTTCCCTCTCACCTTGTCCTTCCCTGTCCTCCCCGCTGCAGCCGCGGGAATGGAGGCCTCTGCGAGGCTGCAGAGGGTGTGTGGCGCATGTGGAGCCTTACGGTCCCCTTCCCTGTGCTGGTTCCACCAGCCCTTCCCTGCCACTTACCCCTCGCAGTGGTCAAGCTCGCTCTTTCATGTGCTGGAGCAATCCCGGGGGTCATTCCAGCCTCCCCGAGAGCAGGACTTGGCCATCTTTGTTTGCAATCTTTTTATTGAACAAGGGCTTCCTCCCTGCCTGGATCCAAAGTAGCTCCCCTCTGCCCTTCCTCCCCGCTGGGCCATCAGCACTGCTGTCATCGTGCCGCAGATGGGGCAAGCAAGGCACAGTGACGTGAATTCTTGAAGAGCCGAGAGGGACTCAGGGCTGGAGCTGGGGTTAGGGGCCACGATTCTGGGCTCCCTCGCCAGCGCTCAGCCCCTCGGCCGGGGGACGGTGCTGCTTCCCATGCCCAAGGCATCCCCCACGTCCTGCCTGTGCGTGTCCAGGAGCTGCGGGAGAGTCTCCAGCGTGACCCGGAGGGAGCAGTGGGGAGGAGAGGGGTGCTGTGCGAGCAGCTTCCCCTGCTCCATGTCTGGAGAAAGCGGTTAGCGCTGCCATAAGAGATCCTTAACCCTTTGCCCGCCTGCCTGGCTGCCAACCCGCTGGCAGGTGCCGAGCGCCGCGCACGGTGAAGTTAATGAAATGAGTATTTCGGGGAGGGGGGAGCGAGGCTCTGTACAGCACCCTGGGGCCCTGGGTTTATTAATGGTGACCTGCCATTAAAGACTAAAGTGCTAACCTGGTCATATTTAGCAGCTTTCAATGGTATCCCAGTGGCCTCCGCCTGCAATATCAACTCCTGCCTTCCCCCCGCAGCCCCAGGCCGGCAGGAGCTGACTCCAGAGTTTCTCTGCTACGATGAGTCTGGTGGGCAGCGCTAAGAAGTCTCCACGCTGCTGCTGCCAGACAGATTTCCACCCCCTCCTGCTGCTCTCAGCAGCTTCCCCCTCTTACTGCAAGGTCTTGCCAGGGAGCGCTTTGGAAAAGAGGACCAAATCCTGGCATCTTCATCATCTCCTTTACTCAGACAGAGCCTGGGGTCACTGGGAGAGGGAGAGGTGCCAGTACGAAGCTCACAGCATCTGGCCATGAAGGAGAGGCACGCTCGGGCTCTGCAAAGTGCTTCCACAGAGCCCTCCAAGAAAGCGCTGGCAAATTATCCCTCTGAGGTAGCAGGCTGGGAAATGAGGCAGCAGCTCTGCCAGACCTGATTAAAACAGGACTTGAGGCTAACAGCTTCAGGTCAGAGCAGGAGGGCGGCTCTCGCTGCTACTGTCCCTCTTGCTCTGCTCCAAGAGGGACTTGGAAAGCCCAGGCGTGGGGGAACGTCCCCTAGGGGACAACAGCAGTTGGATATCGCAGTGACAAGCACTTTAGAAAGATGCTGGGGGCTGCTGCTGCTGCTGGTCCAGGCAGGGATCAGTGTTAGCAGAACACAAAAAAGCCCCCGAGTCTCCTTGAAGCTAATTCTGCTCTTGATGCCTCCCCAGAAGCAAGATCCTGCTGTGCTCTGTGTGCCAGCTGAGATTATTGCCTTCCCTGATCACTTCTTCCTGGATTAGAAACTCAGCACAGAGCGTTTTGCCGTGTGTTAGTCCAGGATACCTGCTAGAAGCTCCCCATGGTGCAGACCCTTGCAGCGGGATGGGGGAATCACGGGGCATCACCATCTCGGGGAGCTCCTGCTGCTGCAGACGGGAGGTGGGGACACCCCTTCGCACCCCTCTTTTGTTTGTAGCTTGAAGAGCGAAGCCATCAGGGATTTTCCTCTGTCCAGCGAGCCCTGTAAGCCGCAGGTCCCTCATCCTCGCAGTCCTGCCCTTCATGTGGGCACGTTTGTCAGCGTGGGCTTGAGGCCATTCCGCGGCAGAGCCAGCGAGGGCAAGGACCTTGTTCCAGTGGGAGCTCCAGCCCTCCCAGCCTCCCAACAGGACGAGTGCCGCTTTGGCAGCCAGGCTGGGGGCAACCCTCGCTCTCTCCTTTGGCTCTGTGCCCCCGCTGATCCCGAGCCAGGTTTTGCTGTAATCCCTACATCCTGTTGCAGGTTCTTAATCAGCTGGAGCCAGCCTGGAAAAAAAAAAGAAAAAAACAAACAAAAAAACCCCAAAAAACCCAAACCCCAAACTGTTGTGGTTACAGCTCCCCACTCCAGGGTGGTGGTGCCTTCCTTGGGAAGGGCTGGGAGGGATTGCAGCTCACTTGCTGCATCAGAAGAAGAGAGAAACAGAGAAAAGGGGGGTGTGTGCTTCTGCTGGGGGTCTTGGCAAGACCCACCCGTGTCTGTTCCCCTGCGGAGGAGATGGGTCTGAGTTTGAGGCACGGATTCCAGCACAGCCGAGGGATGTTGCCCCGCCAGCCCTCGCTGGGCAGGCTCAAAAACTCTCTGGGTTGTTGTTGTTTTTTTTTTTTCCTGTTTAATGCATAGAATAACACTGATGGGTCTGAACAGCTCCAGCCAGGCGACGAGGGGAAAGAATAACAAGCTCCTGAATGTCAGGCGAAATTATGGGCCATTGCTATTTAGGGTGAGTCTGGTGGATTTAGGGCCTCTCTGTTCTATTGTCCTGGCCGCTCTGAGCATTGGAGCAGGCGAGACACAAGTCGGGAATTTTATTGCAGTGCATGTACAGGGGAAGGCTGGTTCTGAGCATTTCCGGAGCTGAACATCAGCTGTGGGGGATAGGGAACATTTTTTGTTGGGAAGCTGGTGAGATGTGATGCGGAGAGGAGGCTGGAAGTCCTGGAGAAGTGGTCATCCAGCAGATGAGCCCTTTTCCTTCCTGCTCTGTGCAGGGTTCAGCTCCAGATGTTCATCAAACTCCACAAGTCTTTGTAAGGTTGGTCTCCATCCATTGAGCCTTCACTGGCTATCCGGCCGCCGCACTTGGCAGGAGCTTCCCTTGGAAGACCTGGCTGGTCTCCCTTCTTCGTGTTCATAGAATCATAGAATAGTTTGGGTTGGAAGGAGCCTTAAAGCCCATCCAGTTCCAACCCCCCTGCCATGGGCAGGGACACCTCCCACTGGATCAGGGACTCCAAGCCCCATCCAGCCTGGCCTTGGACACCTCTAGGGATGGGGCAGCCACAGCTTCCCTGGACAACCCATTCTAGTGCCTCACCACTCTCATAGTGAAGAAATCCCTCCTTATATCTAGTCTCAATCTGCCCCTCTCCAGTTTATACCCATTCCCCCTTGTCCTATCACTACAAGCTGTCGTGAACAGTCCCTTCCCAGCTTTCTTGTGGGCCCACAAGAGCACACAGCTGCTCAGCGCCTCGTCTTCTCTCATGAGGCATCCAGGGAGGTAGTTCATACGAAAGACAGTGCATGAATGTGTGTGTTGAATGGGGATTAGGGTTTCGGTGCCTCCTCTTGGACTGCTTTTGGCTGGAGCTGGTGATGCAAGCAGGGCTGGCACGGTGCTCGCATGGCCTGCCAGGTGTTGGGGGGAAGGGCCCAGCGGAGCGGTGTACGAGAACGCAGAAAGGATGAGGAAAGTGCTGTACGGCGCGATAGAACTGAGTCGTCCATGGGAAAGTGGAGCCTGTGCGAGTGCCGAACAGGGTGTATCCTAGGCTGCCAGGTTCTGGCAAATACATTCTGTCCCATGCCAGGGTGGGGAGGAGTCGCAGAGAGTACGAAAGCCATTCCTGCCTGCCTGTCTTCACGGGCGTGCGGCTCAGCAGGGTGAATTCTTTGCTTCTTTGGGGCTCTTTTTATTTGACCGGATTAAAAAGCCTATTTGAGTTTCTTAAACCATTTAATCTAAAATCCCCAGGTAGATGCGCCATTGGATTCAGTTTTAAGCTTATAAACAAAATAGGTCTGTGTTTGTCTCTTCTTCGTTGTGTTCTAAAGCAGCAAGGGTCCGACCTGTCCTCCGTGGAGTCCTGGGGGAGTTGGGCTTCTTGTGCTGATGAATCCCCTTGAGCTCTCCCAAGGGTAGGAAGGTGCGGAGACCGGGGTGCGACCTCCCTGCAGCTCCAGGTTAGGTGTGCGTGCGGGTGGGAGGAGGGAGCAGGGGCCAAGCTCCACTGACCAGGTTAAATGAGAGCTGGTTCCCAGGCCTCGGTGCCTCCGTGGAATGCTGAGCTCTGCAGGGAGCGTGGGGAGATGGGGAAGGAAGAGACCGTAGGAAATTGGAGAAGATGGGAGGAAAGCATGCTGCGGTGTGATCCTCTGGAGCAGCATGGGTAATTCCAGTTCCCACAGTCCTCTGAGATGAGCTAGTTCTCCTCCTCCACTCCCAGTGTGCCCAGCTCCTTCCAGGGTTCCCTGCTGTGCCTGTCTTCTCCACTTGCTTGGGGTTCTTGTCTCCTTTCCAGCTCTGTATGGTTTTATTGCTGTCGCTCCCTGCACTTCTGAGGTTTCACGGACGTGGGACCAGTTGGGACTGCTCAAGGGTTGGCCCAAAACGGGACAGTGGTGTTCGCAGGAGGGAGGCGCTAATGGTGCCTACAGGAATGTCGCAGCTTTGTGGTCCGTGGGGTCGTGTTTCTGACAGCAGCTAGTGCCAGATGCTCCGGGGGAAGGTACCAAACCCCACAGCAGGCAGGTGTAAAATGATCTGCCCCCATGTCCCCTCCGTGTCCTTCCCCTGTGTCCGCCGGAGACCGGCTGGGGTTAGCGATGCCCGCGTGGGCTGACAGCAGCCGCGCTCGGTCCAGCGGGTGAGGTGTCCCTTCCAGATCCCATCCCCTGGCAGGTGCAGGACAACACCCAGCAGAGCCCGTGTGCCATCCCAGCTCCCTGGGCAGCCCTGGCGAGGAACAGGCTGGGAGGGCAGGCTGTCCTTCTCACCTCTCGCGGTCTTTGCTGTGAGCAGAGAGGCCTCCCCGGTCCGGGGCTCTGGAGATGCTTTGTGAAGGGGGTTGGTGGGAACAAGACTGACTTCTCCCCCGCCTTCTCCCGAGGAACTGAAGACAGACAGAGGGACAGGCATCTGTCTGATGGCAGCTTGAATAGGAGGGCGCCCTGTTGGCTCTACCGAGGGAGCCTCTTTCTATATGGAAATGAAGAATTTAGGCTAATGGAGCTCAACCATCTCTAATTTTGCGATGGCAGGAGGATTTTGATTGAAAGTAATTAAGCAAGCTAGCTGTAAAATTAATTAAAGCAAAAGGGGGGGATTTTTTTATTGGATTGGATAGCGATATAGCGGCTGTCAAATGGGGGACGGATGGGGGTGACCTGAATTCTCTGCCCTCCCTCCTCCCACTCGGGACGTTTATGTCACTTTAATCTCCTTACAGCGGCTGGTGTGCATTTGTTTGAAATAATCAAGGAAATATGGTCAGAAATTGTCAGCTTTCAGATCTAATTTACCTGACAGCCCTGCGCGGACCAGTAAGCCTCTGTGTGCGTGTGAGAGAGTGTGTGTGTGTGGTGCATGCGACTGTGTGGTCATGGAGGACTCCTTGTCTCCCTTCTCCCCCCTTTTTCCTTCATCCTGTCTTCTCTTAATTCCTAGCAAAAAGACTTCTGACACATCCGGGACCACCCAGAACCTCGCAAGAAAAAGAAATAAGTTCGAGAATTGTCCTGCATTCCCTTCGCTGCCCCCACCTCCCCATCGCTGCCTCCTCCCAACCTGCTGCCTCATCCTTGCACCATAACCAGCTTTAGGGTTTAGGCAATATAGGATTAGGGGAGGTGGCTGTAATTCTTTATTCCAGATGGCTGGCAACTGCTAAACCCACTGTCACAAGTACCGAGTTATAAAAATACTTAAATTAGGCCCTTTGTTTTATCCCGTGTCCCTGCCAAGCAGCTCTCCCAGTGTCCTGCCAGGGGCTCGGCTTGCACAGCACAGGTGGGAGACTCTGGTCAAGACAGTGATGATGCTGGAGAGGGGCTTCTCTGAACTTGCACCTACCTGGATTCCCTTCGACAGCTCCATCTGCTTCTTTTTGCCTTTAACACTTAAAGAGAGACCCTGCAGTAAGAAAGAGCTAAGCAGGACTTGGTGTGTGCTCCTAGAGCAAGTGAAGGTCCTGGTCCAGGGACACAGGAGAGCTGCAGCTCTTCTACCTTATCCTGACCCGTGTTCCCTGCTCCAGACCTCACCCTGCAGTGCCCGAGCTCAGTGCGCCGGGAAGCGGGGAGGGAGGGCGACTGCCGAGGGGTCAGCGTTTCCTCGGGGTTGCCTTGTGCCTCACATCTGCCTTGCTAGGTCGGCTCTTACAGTTATTATTTATTATTTATTATTGTTCATTAAGTGCTGACAGAGTTGGGGCTTTTGTTTGTTTTGTTTGGGTCTCTGCTCGGAGGCCTTTGCTGAGCCAGGCTCCGGTGCCAAGACCTCAGGCGCTTTTACAATTAGAGCCCGTGATCCTATTGTATTGTTTATGTAATGACGCTCAATCCCAAGGGATTCTTCAGCCTTTCTTAGACCCGCACTCCCAGCACCTGGCAGTGAGAGCACAGGGCAGGTGCTGGCCCCTGGTGCCAAGGAAAATCGTAGAATCATAGAATAGTTTGGGTTGCAAGGGACCTTAAAGCTCATCCAGTCCCACCCCTGCCATGGGCAGGGACACCTCCCACTGGATCAGGGACTCCAAGCCCCATCCAACGTGCCCTGGAACACCTCCAGGGATGGGGCAGCCACAACGTCCCTGGGCAACCTGTTTCAGTGCCTCCCCACTCTCACAGGGAAGAAATTCTTCCTTATGTCTAGTCTAAATCTGCCCCTCTCCAGTTTATACTCATTCCCCCTTGTCCTGTCACATCCTGTCGCTGGGCTTTACATGCTAGGGGATCATGAATACACGGACAGACCAGACTGGACCTTGCTGCAAGGATGCAGGGGGGTTGATCAAGCTGCTTCAGGAGGAGGAGCAGATGATTCATCCCTGCCGCGGTCTGTGTGGTTGCAGGGTGTCCTGGTGGCTCAGATGTGGTGCTCTGGCTATTGGGTGTCCACAGCCACCAGCCAGTCACCAGTATCGTGGGCTGAATGGCTTGTCTGCATGCTGCATGGACCGGCTGATGTACCAGTCCAGGCGTTCCAGAGCACCCCTAGCCATCTCAGCACTGGGACTGAAACTCATACTGTGTTCAGCGTATGTGTGGAGGGCACCTCACCAGCTCCATAACCTCCTGGACACGGGCAGGACATGGCCTAGTCCATGGCTGTGGCTGTGCTGAGGTGGGTGATGAGCTCATCACCACAATTCCCAGGTTTATTTCCAGCTTTGCCACTGATTCGTTTTGTATCTATAGCCGTGCGAATGCGTAGCTTTGTGCCAGTGCTTCCTCATCAGTATAATGGGTATAATTAGGCTTCCCTGATTGAAGATAGCGCCGAATGCTTAGCGTGCTGGCAGATTTTTTTCCTTTGTTTAAAAGTCCTTTCTGAAAAAAGGAGGTAAGACCCGATTTGAGAGTGCTGGTTCCCATATCGTATCTCAGTTACATGTGGATTAGTGTCTTGGACAGTATCAGCACAGTGGGGTTGGGCGCACGGTTGGACCTGATGATCGTAGAGGTCTGTTCCAACCTTAATGGTTCTGTGATTCTAAACCCTTCCCTTCTGGGACAGGTCTGCTGTGAAGTGTTGGCTTCCCATAAGCCTCACAGAAGCAGAGTTAGGTGAAGACCAAGAACTGCGTCTCCTCTGTGTTTCATGAAATACGGGGATTGCACGATGTGGCACTGTTGATCTTCTGTGTGAATTGCAAACATAACAGGACATAGTATCAAGAATAGTCTAAATAACTTCATGTCTGAAAGAGAGTGTGAGTTCTGGGACATGGACTAGGCCACCACTGATAATGGTATCTGAAGTCAGTGGTGTCTGGAAGAAGGGTCATAGCGTGCCGGCTCCTCCTGTTCCCTTCTGTAGAGTGCAAGACCAGATGATTAAGAGTGCAGTAGATAATTTTCTAATATAACATTCCCTACAGGCAGTGACTGGCATTGCTGTAGAGCATCCTGAACGCCGTGTTGGAGAAGGAAGTGCCCAGGACAGTCCTTTCTACATTGTGAGAATGTTTGAGAGCCCCGTGCAAAGCTGTGCTCTGTTCTGACTCCAAGTCTCCTCAGACATGGCCGAGGAAAATGCACGTGAGTGCTGACCTGGGAGCACTTTCTGTTGTTCTGTTTGTACCTGCCTGTACCTGTTCGATGCATCTCCCCTCTCAAGCACCACCGCTCTCGCTGGAGACCCTGACTCCAGCACAGGCAGCAGCTGGAACACAGGCTGTAGCTGGGTGGATGGGATGAAAAGTTCTGATTTGGGTGGTGTGTCTTTTTCTCTCAATTTGATGAGGGTGGCAGTGGAAAGCCATAAGCTCATTTCTGTCACTGACGTGGTGTCCGCTGGGAGAATCGTTCTTCTGAGCTTAGCAGAGTGACTTCAGCATAAGAGCAGTCAGAGAGGAATGTAGACTAGCGGGTCTGGAAGAGGAGAGCTGAGGCACAGGGCTGAAAGTGTCTGGGATATTTCACATTGATTTTGCTTGCTTATGGGCAGGAGTGGAGATCACAGAATCATACAATGGTTTGGGTTGAAAGGGACCTTAAAGCCCATCCAGTTCCACCCCCTGCCATGGGCAGGGACACCCCCCACTGGATCAGGGGCTCCAAGCCCCAGCCAGCCATGTCTTGAACACCTCCAGGGATGGGGCAGCCTGGGCCAGGGCCTTCCCACTCTCACAGGAAAACATTTCTTCCTAAGATCTCATCTCAATCTCCCCACTTTCAGCTTAAAACCATTCCCATGCGCTCCCTGATCAAGAGCCTCTCCGCAGCTTTCTTGTAGCTCCTTTCAGGTACTGGAAGGTGGCTCTAGGGTCTCCCCAGAGCCTTCTCTTCTCCAGGCTGAACAACCCCAACACTCTCAGCCTTTCGTCTGCAGCCTGTGGGGCAGAAAAATCCTTCAGAAACCAAAGTGGTGGCTCAGTTCATGTCAGGTCAGAGAAACCTTGGGGACGTGCAGAGATCTCCAGGGGTGGGACGTGGCAGTGGCACTTCTATCTGCTGTTCCTGGGGAGGCTGTTCAGGCCGTGGAGCTGCTGACTCTCACACAGCATCTTCCTCCAGCACTGAATCCTGGCCGCTGTTCCTGTGCATCCAGCTGGCTTGGGGCAGCGAAGGGGAAAAAAAGTCAGAGCCAGCGGCTCAGCTGATCAGGAGGTTTCAGGCAGAGGCTGCCCTGCCTGAGTTGCAGCGGATTTGGGGACTTTCTGTAGATGCTGTCTCCAAGGGCAAGGCCGAACAAGCTGCTTACTCTGAATTTGTCACGGAGGCAGAAAAATCACCAAGAAAATCAGAAAGTTGCAGTAGGAGGTTTAGGTTTATGCGGGCAGAGTGTTAATGCCAAACTAGACTGTGTTTGATGCCGTTGGTCATCCCATCCACCTCCCCAGCAGTGGGTCCCAAGGGATGAATTCCATGAGGATTCAGGACAGGCTGTGGTGAAGACATCCTGCAGGATGCTCACCCCAGCAAGGGAGGCTTGGCGAGCCATGTGTCACAACTGCAGCTCCTCTCTGGGGCCCAGTTAAACACTGGTGTAAGGGAAAAGGACCACAGTATGCCCCACTCTCTCCCTTCCCCCTTCCTTCCATCCACATCCTCCCTGAAGCACCGTGCAAGTTTATCAATTTACACCAGAATGCAGCAAAATCTCTGAGGTTACCAAGGTCTTGGTTTCATTAATTCCGAACCCTGATATGCCAGCCGCCCGCTCTGGCACTCGTTTGCAGGGCTGTCGCTGCTAGTGCAGGCTCGCCCCGTGGCTTATTAAACCAGCACCTTTGGAACCTGGGATGAATTCAGATTCATAACATCCGATTCTCCCATGTCCCTCGCTCCCCTGGTGCCTAGAAAACAGCTTATTAAAAATCACCATTGGGAATTGCCTGGGAAGTCACGTTTTTAACACTTTCCTTCGGTTCTTGGAGTTGGGCTCTCTCCTTTCGCAGACCACAGAGGAGATCGTGGCCATCTCTGCTATTTACTCCAGACTACAGTGGACTTGACGACCATGTCCCCTCCCTGCAAAGGAGAGGGAGAGAGCAAAGGCTGGGAAATAGGTTGCTCAGCACCCTCGTCCAGTGGGAGGTGTCCCTGCCCATGGCCAGGGGGTGGAACCGGATGAGCTTTTAAGGTCCCTTCCAACCCAAACCATGTTGTGATTCTATGATCCTTGCAGGGATTTGGCAGCAATTGTTGGCAGGAGGGTGGGAGTAGAGGAGTATCATGATCCTTTGTCAGTATTCATGCCTTTTTTCACGTTGGTGGATGTTTGTTGGTAAGTGATAGTGTTGAGTTGGAGCTGTTGGAAGTAAAATGAGACTTGTTGAGTTTGAGGAGCTTGAGGTGCATCTTTTCCCTGCGGTGCCAGTGAAGCTGCTGCAGAAACAGGCTGGTTAGTTCACCATTGAGAAAGCAAAAGGCAGAGTCCTCCTTACTAGCGAGTGAGCTAAGGAGGAGGAATCAACTTCATGGAGTGCTCTAAAGCCAAGCCTGTGCATTTGGAGCATGTGCTTTTATTGCAGAATGAGTTTACAGGCCCAGTGCATGGCTCTGAGCGGGCAGGTTAACCTGGAGGTGTGAACAGCCACGCTGGGGCTGAGCATCCTCACTTGAGCAGCTCTTACTGGTGTGATACTGGGACTGCCCCCAGCCAGCCCAGGGTGCAGAGCCCCAGGCCTGGGAAAGGGCTGAGGCGACACTCCCCGAGTTCCCTCCGCACGGCAGATACACCCTTACGGAGCTGTCGTTTTATTTGCAAACTGAGCAGTTGTACTGGAAGAGATTTAGCAAACATGGGGCTGCACAATGCTGTGTGTACTGAGTCACACATCAGCGCCAGAGCCAGCTTGCACCGCAAGCTACTGAGGCAAACATTCGAGAATAGTTACAATAGGCACCAAAAATACCTTCAAGTGAGATCTTTCTGCCTTGCTGTGTGTTGGGTAAGGGGAGGGCTGACAATTTAGCCTTAAACTCTACCCACATGCCCTAGAGCTCATCCTGGGAAAGTCAGGCAGCCGAGATGGGAGCAAAACAGAGGAAAAGCAGGTTTGCTCCCATAAAGAGAGCCCTGGTTCACTGATTCCATGTAGGCTGGAGGAGTTCTGCTCTGGTGGGAGAGATGGGGTTGTGGTCCTGCATAGGGAGTTGGGCTCTAGCGTTTGCCCCTGTGGTCATGGATCTGAGTGCGGTTTGGGAGGGAACGACCCCAGAATTACTCACACACTCTTGGATTTGCAGCTCGGAGCTCGCTGCACCTGCATGGGGCTAGGGCAGGGTTGGTCCCTACAAGATGTCTTCTCCTGTCTGGTTTTAAAGCTTCTAAGAAAGGAAGCTCCTCCTGGGGTCTCTTGTAAAAGCTCTCCCTGTTGCAAGATTTGGGAGGGTGGGGAGGCCCTGGCCCAGGTGGCTGCCCCACCTTGAACAACCTGAAGGACTTCAAGGCCAGGTTGGATGGGGCTTTGAGCACCTTGATCCAGTGGGATGTGTCCCTTTGTCCGGGCTGTCTCAGCAAAGCCAGAGACTGGGCAGCGGAGGCTCTCGGTGCTACCTGGCACGTCCTCGCACAACAGGGCTGGTAGCGAGGGCCGAATCCACCTCAGCCTCCTCCCAAGCGACTCTTTAGCATCCTTTCCCCGGTGCCCCATGCCCTCCCCTTCCCTCGTGTCCCGCTGTGCTCTGCACACCCTCACACTGGGGCTGGGATCGCGCCTCGCCCTCGCCGCGGCCCCTTCCTGGCTCCGCGTGCTCCATCTCTCCCACTGGTTTTGCAGCAGTTTTTTCTGCCAGCGCAGGGCACTGAAAAGTGCTGGCACTGCCAAAAACCCTGTGTGCACTACGACTCCCCAAACATCCCTTTATTTTTATTGTTCTGTTAATTACTGTTTAAACTTTAATAAGTCACTTCGTCAGGAGCGGGGACCTGCAGTGAGGTTTCTGTGCAAACACTGGGCCCGGCAGTGACTCTGGTGTAACATAACCCTTTATACAATGTGGGAATGTTTAGACTGTAACAGAAACTTGTTATTTTAATGACAGTTAAAGGGGGAAAAAAAAGAAAGGAGCGAATGAAAAAGGGAAGCGAGTTTGTTGGGGAAATGGCTCATCTCAATCTCTCTGTCTGGCCTCTTTTCTCTTGGCTTTAATGATAGCTGGACGAGGAGGCTTTTTTATGGCTTCTGTTGAAGAAGATCTTGTTCCCAGAGATGCCCGATGCGAGGCCGTACGCGGTCCCCCCTGTTCTGCGGGGTGAGGCAAACAGTGCAGAGATGCTGATGGAAGCAGCGTGCCTTGATTTTGCTCAGAGGCAGCAGCAGATGCCTAAAGCCAATTTGTGCTCAGTCTAATTATTCTGACCCACACAAGAGACTTTCCCCTTCTCTTTGGAGCTTCTTTCACTGTTGAAGTTTTTAAGTAGCTATGCGGAAGCAGATGCTGGTGTGCCATAGATAAGAGAGCCTGACATCCCATGGAAAAATGGACCTTGAACCTGGAAAACACTGCCTTGCTTTGACTGGTCACCCCTCCAAAGGAGGAACCTTTATGGACACCTGAGAGCGGGGAAGGGAAAGAGAGAACCTGACCTGGCCCGTGCTCTTGGAGGGGCTCTTGGTCAAGGAGTGTGGGGAGAGGATGAGGGGAATGGTTTTAGGCTGAAAGAGGGGAGATTGAGATGAGATCTTAGGGAAAAATGTTCTCCTGTGAGGGTGGGGAGGCCCTGGCCCAGGTTGCCCAGAGCAGGGGTGGCTGCCCCATCCCTGGAGGTGTCCAAGGCCAGGTTGGATGGGGCTTGGAGCCCCTGATCCAGTGGGAGGTGTCCCTGCCCATGGCAGGGGTGGGACTGGATGGTCTTTGAGGTCCCTTCCAACCCAAACCATTCCATGACTCCATGGTTTTGGATTGTGACTGTTGACATCTGTATTGCTTTGAGGTAGCGGAGGGTGCAGTGGCTGATGTCCCTGCCTCACAGCACTGAAGTCACCTCCAGGTTTGATTGGGCTCTGTTTAGCAGTCACTATAGACAAGACCATATAGAGTGATGTAGATCATCTGAAAACCTCCAGCTCCTGCTGACTTCTCTGCTCCTACAGTCAAATTCCCCAAATCTATGCTGTCTGGGTGAGGAGTGACAGGAGAGCTGGAGAAGGAGAGCTCCCACCTCTTCCCTGACAGGTTTCCCCTTGCCCTCTCCTGTAGTTGGTCCCTGGTCCCTGCGGGCGTGGGTTTCTCTGCCCGCTGTGGGTGGCAGAACCACAGGAAAGGTGGGAAGAGAGGCTTGGAGGGCAGAGTGGGGCACAAGGGATTGGGCAGGAAATCATGGAATCACTAGGTTGGAAAGGACCCACTGGATCATCAAGTCCAACCATTCCCATCAATCACTAAACCATGTCCCTCAGCACCTCATCCACCCGTCTCTTAAACCCCTCCAGGGAAGGTGTTGGGGAAGAGAAGCCTTGATGATGTTGGGAACTTGAGGAAAGAAGAGGGGAGAGGGAGAGCACGCTAAGGCTGAGGCTGCAACTGGTGAGGGAACTGGGGACGCAAAGGGCAAAGCTGGGGAGGGGAGGTTGGGGTGCAGCGTGGAAGGAGAGCTTCGCTGGAAGCAGAACCTTTCATAGCATCAGGATCAGCTCATTGCCAGGAGTCCCCTTCCTCTGTGCAGGGATGCCCTCTCTTCCTTGCTGAGTTTCTGACCAAAACAGGATCCAGGGGGGAATTGCACTCCGTAAAGCTCTTTGGTGAGGGCAAATGTAGGGTGGAAAGGTGGGGATGAAACCCTGGGCCTCCGGGGGACTGTGTTTTCCCAAGTGGGCAAGCATGCAGGGAGCAGGACAAAACGGTTCACGCTTTCCTCACCCGCTGCTGGGGTTGTGATTGTTATTGATTGGGTTTGCTGTTCTCGGCACTTTGTGTTTTTCCAGCTGAGCATTGGCTGCCCCTTGAATATTTTTTTTTTTTTTAAATATTTCATTTTTTTTCACCTCTGCTTTCGTTCAGATGCCCACAAACACCACACACGGGGCAGGGTTGGTTACAGCCCCAAGACGCTGGGGTGAGCACGGCTGGGAGCTGT
The DNA here is from genome assembly GCF_032191515.1 of Phaenicophaeus curvirostris. Taxonomy (NCBI): domain Eukaryota; kingdom Metazoa; phylum Chordata; class Aves; order Cuculiformes; family Cuculidae; genus Phaenicophaeus; species Phaenicophaeus curvirostris. Next base: position 4,615,675 of record NC_091413.1, on the reverse strand, counting down.
GTCAGGTACCGGTAACACGCGAACCTGCTGTCAGTAGGATTAAATTCATAGGTCTGTGTTATCCCTGGAAGTGTGTTATACAAACAGGTAAAGAAATCTGCTCCAGTAGAAAAAACAGTGTCAGGGTTGAAAGAAATAATAGGAACGTGCACGGGGACTTCCCACGCTGGGGCACGTATAATGCGTATCTGGCTGGGGGTGTGTGATCGTCAGCCCCAAAGACAGAGGGTTGAGGGACCTGCAGTCCAGATAAGTAGTTTTGTTTCGTTTCCAATGTGTGGTTGTGGCTCTTGGACCCCGCCGAGCCCCTCGTCTTGTCCTGCTCTCGCTCCAGCCTGGCGCGCGCGGGGCCCTGCTCCGCAGAGCTGTGCCAGTGGCAGGAGCCGTCCCTTTGGGAATGGCATTTTCCAGGTTCCTGTGTGAGGCTGAACATGTCCCAGCTGCGAAAATAACCGTCCCGTGTGCCCTGCGGAAGCAGGAGCGGCAGCGCCACAGCTGCCTGGTGCGGGCAGAGCCGGCTCAGAGCTGCTCAGTGCCCCTTGAGAGTGACCTGTCCGTGTGCGGAAACCCAAAACGGGGACCTTTGGGGAGGACCAGCCTGTCAGAGGGGCGACTGCAGAGCAACAGATACCTCTGGGCCTCTTATAGGACTGGTGGCTTCCAGCAGGACATTAATACTGAGCGGCTGCTCTGGTGGGGCGTGCAGGGTGCTGGTGGGACCGGGGTTGGCACCGGTGTCCCCGAGAGCAGCCCCGCTCCCACCTCCCTGCTGGCCGGTGGGGTCACTTTGGCTGGAGAGCGCAAGCTGAGCTCAAGGATAGAACCCCCTGGACGGAGCCAAGGAGCCGCTGTATAAAAAACGCTGAGGTTTTCCTTTTCTGTACAGCGCGTTTCCCTAAATTGCCTTTGACTGTGTGCATCGCTAATGAAAGTTTATGCCCTTGTTAGAAGGACAGGCAGGTCCGTTCCAGTTAGGGCTGGGTCTATCCTTCTGCCAACTGCCCTCCCCGGCACACACACACGCACACGCTCCCGCTCCCTCACTCTCCCTGGTGAATAAGTGGAGGCTGTTATAAAAAAAAAAATAAAAAAAAAAGAGGAGGGGAAAAAAAATTTCCATATTTGTGTAAGTTGCTTTAAAAGCATTTTATCATGTCATAAAAAAAAAGGAAAGTACTCTCGGAAATTGATCCTGCACACGAGCCCATTGGACAGAAGGACGTCGGGATGTTAATGGCTATTTTGCTCCAGGGTGGCTTATTAAAAAATTTATACATAAATGCTTAAAATTGCATAAATTATTTAAAAAAAAAACATAGTAAGCAATTTGCGATCCTGATCCACTTTTCCTCTTTTTCTTCCCTTCATCATCCTATTCTTCACTTCTTTCTTACCAAAAAAAAGAAAGGTTCCTTCCCCCCTCTTCTCACCCTTGTCCCCTCCCTGTCTGAAGATGCCGAGCGCCCAAAATTGTGCGTGTGTAAAATAAATATGATTTTAAATGGGAGCCGTCGGGCAGCGGGGCGAGCTAGGAGGGGGGATAAAGAGAAAGGGAAAGAGGGGAGAAGAAAAAAGAAAAGAAAGAAAGAAGTTTGGATATGATGAGTGTTTCTCGCAGGCGTGGAATGTCACCCACATATCCTGGAGATTGTACTGGGGAGGTTTATGATGGTTTCCCATTGATTTGTTTCCCCGACGCAGCTGCCGACCTCTATTGAGGGACAAACATAATCAGCACTGACGCAAATTAGATGGTTATTCGTTTTGAAAATTGACAGAAAAACAATAAAAAAGATGAAATGCTCCCAAATCAATAGATATAATGAAATTCAAATAATCCGAGAGATGAGGTCTCCATGGCAACTGATAATGTGGAAAAGAAAACAATTTAATAAAGGACAGACACACTTTGAAAACAGATTGGGCAAAGGGAAGGCGGGGGGGGCGCGGGAGCAAGGGGGGCCGGGGGTGGGAGGGGGCGCGGGAGGAGGAGGAGGTGGTGGGGAGCCAGAGCCGCCTGCCTCTCCGGTTGGTTAGCGGTGCTGTAGTGAAGGATCACTGTCCATCCCAAGGACGCTTGCCATAATTAAGAGAGGCTTTCGGTCCAGAAAGTGCAGATTCAGGTTTTAATACACAAAATTATTTCAGGAGCACTGAATCGGAAAGTCGTTTGTTATGACCTTCCTGAGAGGCCTGGAGCAGGGCATGTTGGAGGCGCGGCGGCTGAGCCAGCTGAGTTATGGCATATTTGTGTTTTTATAGTGCGGAGGGGAGGGGGGAAGGGGGGAAGAAGGTTAAACAGTATTTACAGCTCAGTTGTTTTCAGAAAGGAAAGAGAAATAGAGTTCATGAAAAGATGCGAGTGGAAGAGAGAGGGAGAGGGAGAGATCCCCTGCCCGGCACACACTCCGCTGGGACGCCAGCTCCAATGAGACACTCACCGATGCTCTTTTTGCCTTAAGGTGTGAGGTGCAGATGGGCTGGGGGTAACGAGGGGCTCTTTGGTGGGATGGGGAGCGTGGCTGTCCCTGCTGCCGAGCCCGGCTGGGAACCCACCGCCTTCTCACTCCAAACTGCAGAATAAACCGCTCCCAGCACGCGGATTGTGCTGCGAGCCTGCGCCTGTGTGTGTGAGTGTGTGTGTGAGTGCATGCAGGGTGCTCTGCGCTTGCACGGGTGGCTGCCGGCGTGCGTCTTGTGCATGTGTGGCTGCTGGAGGGCTGTGGAGATGCGGGTGCTCTCCGGCAGAGCCGGGTGCGTGCGGGCACGCCGCGTGTCTGTATGGCGCCGTGCACAGGTACAGAGGCGTTGGCATGTGTGCTGCGTGCACACGCGGGCGTGCGACGGCGTGTGTTGGTGCCACCCGTGCCTCTGCAGGCGATAGTGCACCTGCACGGCCACGTTCTGGTACACGTGTGTGTTCCCGTTGCAATTAGTGATCGCGCCAGCACATGGATGGGCTCACGAGGACCCGGAGAGATAAGAAGATGAGCCTTAATGACCAGAATAAAGAGCAGCAAAAGGCAAGACAGAGAATTAGTGGCGGTGTGAGCACGGGGAGGCGTGGGGTGAGTGTCCGCACAGCCCAGCCGGTGGGGTTTCTCTCCCACGCTGCTCTGACAGCACTGCTGAGTTAACAGGCTCGGGGACGACCCACGGCTTTCACACTCGAGCTCTGCTCTCCTCTGCCTGGACTGTGAGCGTTTTCCACACGAACGGAACGGACAAGCGTTTCTCCTAACCGTGTTGCACAGTGTTTGAAGGGGATTAAAGAGCCCTTGAAGTCCCAGTGCTGCCTGTGATGGGTGCCTGCTCTGTGGGTTCGCAAAGACTCCCAACCCCTCGCAGGGTTACAGACACCTTGAAGGGATCCGTGTGCCCGCTGTGCACACCTAGCCTGGAGCACGTTACCTGCTCGGGCAGCTGCGGGGCTGTGTGAGGACCTAACACAAGCTGGAAGGTTAAGATGCTCCAGTTTGCTCTCTGTCAAGCAGCTCTTGCTGAGGTCTCACTTAGCTCGTGTGGGCTAACACACTGATTTACTTTGCAGGACCAGAAAGACCACAATAATGAACTTTATCTGGCCCCGTGTTTCTTGGTGATGCCACAAGCATTCAGGCTCCCAACTCCCATTTATGCTCCTGACTTCCCACTGCAATTAATTAGGAGTCTGCATTCTGTGTTGGGTTTGAGCATAATAGTGCTAAAAGGGATTGCAAATTGCTCTTAAGCTGCCTCCCAGCTACCAGCAGGGTTTGTAGGGACCCCCTTTTAGGAGGAGGCTCACTTAACCCCTGCCCTCAGTGAGGGAGGACGGAGCCCGGCTGAAGCCAGGGAGCTGCTCTCCACTGCCTTGGTGGGTTTGAATTCCCTGGAAAGTGACTCGCTAGAGACCAGATGGGACTGATGAAACTTGGAGCGATTCCCTTCCGAATCGGCATCCTTTAAGAGACCTGTTGGCCATTTTATTCCCCCAGCATCAGGTACCTGTAGCTAAGTCCGGTTCCCTCTCTACCACCTCAGTGTTCCACTGCACCCCCTGCCCTCTCTTTCAGCGCCGAAGGAGGTCTGTGCAGCATTTCCAAGAGGCTCGTGTCTTGGCCTCTTCTCCATTGCTTGGGCTCCCTTCTGGGCTGGCTGGCCCTGCTCCAGAGACTTTCCCAGCCCTCTTTGCTCTCCACCAGCCCTTCCCTCCCTCTCTCTGCCCCCACCATGTCCTGGTGCACCACCTGGACTGTGCGTCTGTGTCTATGGAGAGGTGAACTTAGGCACCGTGTTTGCATTGAGTTGCCCTGACAACATGTGTGGCTCCCAGGGAGCTTTCCGAGGGCCACAGCCAGCCCGCAGGGACCTGGCGGTGATGAGCTATTGCTCTTCGCTCTCCCTTTTGCATCTTTCCCCTCGTTTTCTTCACAACCTGTGGGGAGATTGATGGCGGGATTGTGATGTAGATGTTAGCAGTTCCGCTTGATTTATAGAGTTACTTAGGCTGAGTGAGGCCACTTAGGCTCGTCTGAATGGTAAACCTTTTAACTGGACTAAAAAATTAATAATAAATAAATAAATAAGGCAAGTAGGAGAAACTGGATGAGAAACGCCGATCCTCTTTATGTTGTCTGGAAGAAAGATTCTGAAGGCAGAAGGCTCCCAGGGCGCAGTGAGACCCTGCTCCCCGGGTTAGGCTGGAGCCGGGAGAGCAGGTTTTCATGGGACCATGAGGAAATGTCTCATCAAAGATCCAGCTTTGGCAGATGAACCAGAAAAGTGGCTGCAAGACACAAGGGGCTTTGGGGCTTCAAACTGTCATGAAATGATGCGTTTCCTCTGCTGTTACTTGCATTGCGGTAGCGCCTAAAATTGCAAACAAGGTTCTGGGCCCCTAAGCTGGGCAAGAAATGTTTGCCCAGATGGGTGATGCTCTGGAGAGACCCAGCAGACTAAGAGCAGGAGGGGAGCCTGCGGGATGGCATTGGCCTAGAGAGAAGGAGCAGATCAGCAGCAGCGCAGGGAGTATGGTTGGACTCGATGATCTGGTGGGTCTCTTCCAACCTGGTTATTCTATGATTCTATGAGTAGAACCAGAGCTCCCGACTCCGGTTACTCACTTTTCCCTCTTCTTTCCGCTCTGCTCCTTTTGCTGATTCTGTAAGTCCCCTGTGTTAGTTGTGTGCAGAAAAGGGGGCTCATTCCTTGCCCTTTGGAAGCTCAAAGAACTTGAGCGCAGAGCAGGACGAAGGGAAGGGCAGAGGCCAGGAGCTGTGTCTCCACACTCGGGGCGAGCAGCAGAGCCTTAGTGGCTCTCAGAGTGGAGAGGCCGACAAGATCAAAGCCCACTTAGGATCATTTTTGAGATCTGCTGGGGAAAAGGTTCAGGCGTGCGTTACTAAAGAGCTGTGAGGAAGGATTAGTCCTGTCCTTGCTGGCGTTTTCCCCACCAGCTGTGCCAAGCGCCTGCGAGGAGCTGCTGGGGCCGCAGCGGAGCAGGTCAGCGGCAGGTGGGAAGGCAGCGTCGCAGAGGGGAGCGTGGCTGGCGGCGAGGCTCTGGGCTTCAGCCCTGCAGGGGAGAAGGGGGCTGAGCTGGGGCACGGTGAGGAGGACGGGGTCCAGGCGGGCTGGAGCGGTGCCGGTGAGGAGGTCTCTGCGGCAGCCGAGGAGGCAGCGCAGTGCTGAGCGTTAGCAGGTGCCCGTCCTGCTCTGCTGCCTGCCAGCCGGGCGCTGCTCTCCAGCGAGGACTCTGCGGACTCTGGAGGACTTTGAGTTGCAGCCCATTGCACCATTTATGCAGGAGTGGCTGTGTCGGGGCTGTGCTAGGGCCAGCTCGCTCCTAGTGTGAGGTCTGTGCTGCCTTTCTCTCCCTGGCCAGTGATATATGGCATAAATTAGGCCTCTGAAGGGGGATACTGCATCCTTAAGAAGAAATATGTCCTCATTTTTCTTAAACACCGTTTGCACTGAGTGAAATGTTTAGAAGGGACGCTGAGGGATAACTTTATTTCTTACTAGGGAGTTCAGAGCCGTTCAGTTAAACCCATAAAACACTGGGAGTAGGGAAGCTGACAGCCTGCCCGTGCATTAGAAAAGCCATTATTCATCTAGGGGAAATTCACCCCATGCTGGAGCCTCGCCTTACCAATGGGGTGGTCCAGGGGAGGACACAGGATCATCTCACTCGGCCATCTAAGGGGTCACTAGGATGCTCAGGGGTGGAACAGACTCCATTAGTAACAACCCAGCGCAGTGACAGAGCGCTGAGACGAGATCTCAAAGCACTGAGTAAGCACAGCTCAGTTCAGCCCATTGGGTGGATAATATCCTCGTTCCCGCTCCTCTGCAGGGAAACTGAGGCACAGAGAGCTGGGGAGACTGACGGTCACACTGTGACTGGAAAGCAGGCTGGAAGCCAGCACTCCTGGCTTTTGACCCTCAGCTCGAATCACTACAACCAAATTCTCTTCCAGAGCAAGGAGTGGATGTCAGGAGCCCTGACCCCCCTGCTGCAAGGCTGCGTTCCCAGGAGGAATCAGCAGTCCTGGCTCTACCTTCATTGCTCCAACATTGAGCCCGTTCTTCCCAATGGGATTTAGAAAATCCACTGGAAGATGAAGGCAAGGTCTTGTAGGTGGCAGTGATGGGAATTCCTGTCTGGGCTGGTGGCTGTGGTGCGCAGGGCTGCGTTACAGGTGGGGCTGGGTGGGCTCCTTGCACCCACCCCGGTGCCGACTGTGCGAGGGGACGGGGCCACGGGCACCCGCAGCACGGCAGGCGAGGCATCGGCCACCAAGAGAGTGGTGACTTTCCGCTTGATATTTTATTTTGGAGGCTTGACACCAAAAGATTTAATATTTGTTTGAAATGAGAAACAGTTCTCAAATGAATTTGGAGAGCCTGGGAATTAATGTCAGCCCCCCCCTCTCCCCTCCCTAAACACCCCTCCTCCCCGTCAGCTCAGCCCCCCCCTTTCAATTTCTGAAGCCTGCTGATTTGAATATTTATAAATATCAGTAAATTATTTATTGTAGCAATCTGCTGTGCCATTTCACCAATCGCCGTTAACACTTTAGGGCTCGCTCTTCAGGAGGACGCGACTGGAGAAAAGGGGCACCTGGGGGGGCTGGGAGAGTGGCTGGGGAGGGGGCTGCGCTGCGTGTTCACGATGCCAAGAGGGGCTCCTCTGCATGCAGCACGCGCTGGGGGACACCGCGGGGAACACGGGGACCTGGCTGGCAAGGGAGGCTTGTGTTCACCGGGGAAGGCAGCGAGGAGGATTGCCTGACGTGCTGAGCTGTTTGCTGCAGCACCCTTGCAGGTTTTGCCCTGCGGTGCACGGGGACCTCGCTCTGGCTCAGAGCTCAGCTCTAACCCTCTTTGCTTGTAGTTTCTGTTCCCTTGAGGAGGAAAATTTCTCTCGGTTTCTCCGGTCCCCTTCCCTCCCTCCGTCATTGCGCTTCTGCAGTGAAGATACACACCGCTCAGAGGTGATGGGGCTATTTTCTGTTCGCAGAAAGGAGGAGTTCCCAGTGTCCATGAGCTGTTCTCCTGGGGAAACTCCACCAGCAGCAGCAGAGCAGGTGGGAATAAAGGAGCAGCCCAGTGCAGGGCACCAGCATCTCCAGAGCCCCATTGCCTCCCACCTCTCGAGATCTCCCCTGTCGTTCCCTGCCCAGTGCTGGTTCATAATTTTTCACCTGACAGTTACAGCTGAACTCTGCAGCTGAGCAGGCTGAGCAAAGGGAAGCAGGACAGGCTCACTGGGGGAACCCATGCTGGTCTCTGCCCCTTCGGGCCAAGGCTGAACCAGGCTCTGGGAGCTGGAAATAGGGAGAAAAGTGGCATCTTGTGCAGCTGGAGATGCCAGCGCGGCAGACAGGGGCCACGGGGACCAGAGCAGCGTCCCCAGCTCTTCGTCCCCGGTTCATGGCTGGGGTGTGTGGGGAGAGCCCTCACGGCTCTGGGAAAGCAGGGAGCGTAGCTGGCAGCGCTTCTGTAAGGGCGCCCTGGCTGCTCGCTTCAATTCTCCTCCCACGTCTTTGATTCTCCTTCTCTCCCCTGCCCAGTGCTGAGCCTGTCAGGTCCAACTTTCGCACCGAGGGCTTTCCCCGGCCTCACACAGACGCGCACAGGCGGGATCCATGCTCGCAGGGCAGAGGAGGTTGTTAAAGAGCCTTTGTGAACTCCCCAAGGTCAGCCAGAAGAGACAGCATCCACTAATCCAAGGTCATTTCCTGGGCTAAAAGCAATAAAATGTTTTATTGATAAACTGAAGAGGGGAAAATATACACACTAAATCCACTCTCGCTGATCGTGGGCCGTGCCTGGGCTGTTGCTGCCTTTGCCCTGGGATAATGCACGACTCGCCTCGTGCTGGAGGGGAAATGTTTTCTGGAAGGGGCTGAGCATTTGGCTGCCTTCCCTGCCTCCTCCCGGCGTGTGGCTGGGCACCACCAGGGCATCGCTCCGGGGAAGCACGTTCCCAAAGCCACAGCGGCCTTCGCCTGTGAAGGTTTGGCTCCGTCTTAGGGACCGCAGCTCAAGTGTGAAGAGGGTCCGGCATGCAGCACCCTCACCCCCACCCTCCCAGCCGTGCCTGGCTCTCCGGGGCAGGCTGGAGTCACTCCAGCGAAGCTCCCACCACAGCGGTTAAAAAAGAAAAAGGTCTGTGCATGGTGTCGGTGCTCCTTCCCTCCCCCTCCCCGCCCCAAATAATGCCGTTAATAATTAATCGAATGAGAGCTTGCAGCTCCTGGAAAGCTGGCTCTGGGACCTCCCTCTTGAACGGAGCTGCTCAGCTGGGCTTAAAACTCTTCAATAGGAATATGAAAGCTCCATCTGTTCGACATTCCCGGCCCTCTGAAGTGACAGCGCACGGTCCCTCCCCAGCCAGCTCCCCTGTCCCCGCAGCACAGGCCCTCCTGCCCCTCCTCAGCCCCTGCCCCAGCCAGCAGGGTCCCCCTCGCACCACCAGGTCCCCCAAACTGCACGTCCCCACTGGACGGCTGTGGCTGCATCTCCTCCACCAACACCCGCTGCATCATCCAGCTCCCGCACCGTCATCAAACGCAACCGGGGAGCCTTTCTTCGTTGACCTCAACCCGAAGCCAGACTTTGGCTCTCTTTTCCATTCCCTGCAAAGCCAGACTTGCCCTCCCAGCACAGACTTTCCCTTTCAGCACTGGGATGCCCTATTTCTGCAAAAATAAGAAGGGGAGAAAGAGGAGCGGAGGGGCATCATCCTGGGCTTGTTGGCAGCCAGTTCAAGGGGTGACAAGGCAGCAAAGCAGCGAGGAGAGGTTTTCCCCTCCTTGCCAGGCTTCTAAAAAGGGAGGATTGCTCTCAAGATAGCACGGGGCTGGGTGCGGAGCGGAGGGAGCCGGTGTCTCCTCACAGGGTGTGGGGAGGGGGCGAGCGGAGTAAACTCCCGGTGGCATTGTTTTCAGAGGAAGCACTCAGTGTAAATAGAGCATGTGGGAGAGTTTGTCCTGGGCAGAGATGAAAAGTCCGTGTGACAGGCTCAGGTTATAAACGGCTTCCTCAGATTGATGCGAAATCAAAACATTTCTATTTAGATGAAGAAAATGAAGGGGGATGTTTACTTAGGCTGGAATCTTTAAACAGTGCGATGGAGATGCGATGGAGATTTGGGGTGGGGAGCTCAGCTTGGGGGGAGGGAGCTCTGTCTGGCTTCGAGGGTTCCTCCCTGCCTGCCAGTCCCGACCTCGGGCAAGTACGAGGGTCCATCACCAGGAGCTCCATTCCTCTCCCTCTGCGCGGGTGCTCTGATCCCTGGTGGCCATCTCCAAGGTTTCTTGTAAGAAGGGTTTCCCTTCTCCTTTTGAAATTGAGAGGCTGAAAGAGAGGAGTAGAAATGTTGATACTGGTAACGGCTCTTCTGTTCCACAGACAAGGAAATAAGGCAATGGAAAAATGATGTGTCCAGGCTTGCGGAGGGTTGGTTGCAAGGTTGGCAGAAGCAGCTGGGAGTTGTGATTTCCTGCAGCCGTACGTAGGTGGGATGGAGAGAGGGAAGAGTCTGGTGCTACCAGGCAAATCCCACCTCAGGAAGGTCTCTGGGAGGGTTTGTTTTATAGATCACGGAAAACATACGTTTTCGGAACTTTATTTTTAACTTAAACTTTAGGAATAGATTATCAAAAGTTAAAGAGCAGCATTGCTGTGCTCAAGCAAAAAACCCAAACACAAGGAGAAGGGATGGGAAAGGTGCAGAGAGGATGGGCAGGAGCTGTGGGGCAGAGGGGCAAAGCCAATGTGTGTGGGATGGATGGAAGCAGGAACAGGGATAGAAAACAAGTTGCAGGCTCCCTGGAGTTGTTGCGTACACGGCAAGTGCAGCCTCGGGAACGTCTGTTCCTCTCTTCCTTTGGATAAATATTTATCTAGTCATTTGCCTGCTGGTGCACGCGCTTGGCCGCTCACCTCCAGCCCGGAGAATGGGAGCTGCCCTCGCTGCAGCGACGGGGAGGGCAGCGGGGACTGGGGCAGCCGTAGCTCTGCCTCCCAGTTATCTCCAGCGGGGAGCGGTGCTGCTCTCACCAGTTAGGCAGGGCTGGGTATCACAGGGAATCACCCGGCAGCGGTTAGGAGGGCAGTATCGGTGACTGAGTGCTGACCCAGTGCCCCAGCGGGCTCCATCCTGACCACCCCAACCATCCCGGCTCCGCTGGCCCCTTGCCTGAGCACACGGGCGTGAGCTGTAGGTGTCCTGGCCGAGCTCCAGCTGGAGCGTGTGGCAGCCTCCTGAGATTCCCTCCGTGGTACCAGTTGCGCATAGGATCGGCCTTCGCTTTCTGCCCTAAATAGAGTGGGAACGCGATGGGAAGGGAAGGTGCCAGCACAAGCACACAGAGACTCCTGCAGCTCCCCGGGCGTCTGCCGGTGCCCATCTGCGTGCGTGAGGACCGCGTGCCTGTGCTGGGGAATGTGCGAAAGGGAAATGCGTGGGGAGATGTATTTTTGGGAGATGGGGCTTTTTTAGCGTTTGTGGAGCGTGCCAGCGCGTACTCACAGCTCCTGGCAGCGCGATTCCAGATGGGGAGGGCTGCGTTTGGGGGCAACGCCTGCTTCCCCTACACAAAAGCATGATTGGACGTAGGTGTTAGTGCTGCGGGGGGTGTTTGGAAAGTGGAGGAGTGTGTTTGGCCTCCCTTAGCGTGGGGGGCTGATATATTTGTTGGGGGGTGTTTTCTCTTGCAGTCCTTGACAGGGAAGCGTGTCTGAAGCTGTCAGGAGTTTACGCTAAGCAGCCGCTCTCTGGCTCGTGGACAGCAGGTCTAAAGTTTCAGTCTGTTTGTATTGGGCTGTCATGTTACGGGATTAGGGGCTGTCACAATGGCTTCTGGATGCGTCGTAGGGGGTCTGACGAATCTCACCTCTCTGGAGCAGCACCTCGGTGCCGGTGACAAGGGAGGTGTGGGCTGCGCCGCCACGAGAGGCTCCTGTGCGCTGGAGGAACCCCTTCTCACCATTCGAGGTCTGGAGATGGTTTCTGTTCGCTCTCCGTGTGATGGGCTCCTCTTCCAGACAACAGAAAGTCCCAGAGCCCATTCCTGCAGGGTCCCCTCTCCAGTGGTGTGTCTGTCCAGCAGGTGTTTTCCAGGCTCTCTCCCTGAGCCCTGGGACACAGAGCAGGGTCTGGCTCCGCACTGCGCTGCGGGAAGAGCCAGGCTGGGTGCATGGTTCTTGCCTTTGGGACCTTTAACCCTTCTTAACTCTGAGTGTCATAAATAAAGAGGGAAATGAGACAAGGCAGCTGCTTTGGAACCAGTTTTTTGCTTTTATTTGTGGTTGAATCTTGTTAATTGTTGGTGCGATAATTACACAAGTGACTGTGATAGGGACCATTTAGTTCAAGATTCTCTGTGACCTTGAAGTTAAGACCTTACCTTCTTCCTTTCTCCCCCCACTTTCCCTCACCCCTCCTTTACTAGCTGTCACATATGAATAAACTACATTAAAATAACAAACCCACACTAATTAGTTGATTGTGCTGGGAAGTGAGAGCAGAATTTCCTGTGTGTGCGAGCAGCGAGGAGGCAAAGGGACCTGATCAGCCAATACCAACCCAAGGCGATTTTCTCCATATGACTGCCGCACACCAGTCTGGTGTCCAGAGGTTCTCTGCTCCCTACTGCTTCTTTCTGGTTGATACTTATTCTCCCCTCTGAGACTGTGGGGAAGCCCCATTCGGTGAATTCCTTGCTGTCCCTAGGGTTGGGCTTGGGAAGATACTCTCCCTGCTACAGGTGCTTGGGTGCAGGTACTGGCTGGTGTGGGTTTGGCATCTGGGATGGAGCTGGGGACCTGAAAGTGTTGGTGCTGCAGTCTGAAGGAGAGAGCACATCAGGCTTTTATCAGACTTCATATTCCGCCTGAGCCAGGAGACGAGGCTGGTCCATACCACCTTCACCTGCCTGAGATGTTTGAGGCACACTGAGCCCAGTTTAGTCCCAGCATGACTCCGTGCCTCTTTCTTGAGGCCAGTGGCATCGTTTGGTACCAGCAGGCTCAGAGCGTGCCTCTCGCCCGGCTCGCCTGGCTGGGCTTCTCTGCAGAGCTTGGGAAGCAGGTGGCTGGCTGCTCAGACCATGCCTAGAGGCCCGTTGGGTTGGGACCAGCCATTTGCAGTTTGGCTTCAAGTTGTCCGATCCCACTAATGCCCTTCCTTGCTTCTTTCCCCTCTCTCTTTCCAGCTGAAAGAACTATATGCACTGACGCAACCTCAGGAAAACCCACAATGGCTGCCAAGCGCAAAGGCGGCCTGAAGCTAAATGCAATCTGTGCCAAGCTGAGCCGCCAGGTCGTCTTCGACCACGGGGGAGCCGAACAGGCACGAGCGGACAAGGGGCCGCAGCGGGAGAGCAGCAACAAGGACCTGCCTCAGCCTGGGACCAAGGAGCTGGGGACGGAGTTTTCAGATGGACTCAGCCGGGTGCAGAAGATTGAGGAGGACAAGAGGAGGGAGGTGATTGAGAAGTGGGTGAACGGGGAATACAACGAGGAGCCCTTGCTGGGCCGAGTGGAGGGCAAGGAATGTAAGGGCGCCGAGAGCGCGGAGGTGCCCCCCGAAGGGGTTTACATGGTGCAGCCCAAGGGCTGCAGTGACGAGGAAGATAACGGGGATGAGGCGGATGCTCTGAGGGGCTCGCAGGATGGCAACTTCTTGGATGACAGGGATTCCGATGGGCCAGCCTCAAAGGACGATGCCTACCGGTCCTCCAGCGGCGAGACAGGCTCCAAGCTGGGAGGAGGAACCACCTCAGGTAAGCACTCTGCCCCCTCCACCTCCCTGTGCGAGGCCGCGGTGCGTGTACTGTGGGACAGACAAAGCTGTTACTGCCTGTCTGTGCCAGATACCATCTGCATCTGGCAGCCGAGGAGGATGGTGAAAGCCCCAGTCCCCTCACAGAGGCCTGGCATCTTGGGACCGTGATGAGTTTGCCTCTGCTTCAGCCTGGCCTTCTCAAGATGGGTGTTTGTCCACGCGGATGTGGCTGGAAGGCTCTTTCCAGACCACAGAGCCCTCGGTAGAGTAGATCTCTCCCCGTAGACCCTTTCACACCACTCAGATGGAGATAGCTGTGGGGTGTACTGGTTTCCTAGTCACGTATTTCCATGGGGCAGGGAGGGACAAAAATCAGGGTGCTGCAAATCGCGGGTGGATTGTGCAGTGTGTTCACACACACGTCGGCTGTGCAGTGCGGGGTGGTGTGAACACACTCCTGTCCCCAGGCTGCACCGTACACAGTGGCAGTGAACCCCGAGAGCTGCCAGTTCTAAACCTCAGTGTCTCCCATCCGGGATGCTGAGTAGCATGCAAGGTGTTTTTCCCGAGGCTGTGTGTGCATTTCTTGTTTTCAGATAGTTTCTGCCTTATTTTTGTGCTTCATTCAAAAGCTGAACTCAGCAGGAGATGTTGGGGAAAGCCCCAGCTGAATTTCTTCCTCACTTTCTGATACCCGGGTCCCCCCAGATTGATTTTGGCGGGTGTATGAGTGCTAAGCCTTGGTAAAAGCTTAGGGTAAATTGAATTCTCTCCATTAGGGCAGAGCAGCTCCCTCCCCCGATTTGTCACTCACCTGGGCTGGATCTGTAATTGAAAGATCTCCCCCTAATCTGCTCCACCTGCACGCACCCCTCCCTGATCTCAGCACTTTGTAAATCCATCAAATTTTCCTCCTTTTGTGTGCGTGCATGTTTTCCTCCTCCTGTTAATAATGCAGCCGAAACTCATCTCCGTCTGTCCGTTCCCCTTCTGGAGAGGCACATTCTCTAGTCTTCACGAGTTCAGTGGCAGCGCACATAATTATGCATATAAGATATAAACAGAGCTGTTTAATTATCCTTCGCCACATCAGTGACAGAGTAATTAACAAACATTGCAAGATCAATGAGGAAAAGTGTGACCTTCAGTTTCCTTTGATAGGAAAGCCCTTGTCGTTCCCAGACACAAGGTGATTGTGCCTGGACTCTGTTTTTAGTTTGTTTTAATCCCCCCACCCCACCCTTTGCAGCTTTTATTTGCCACGAAAACTAAAAGGAGGGGAACTTAAATGTAAAAAATACCCAAACTGGGGAAAATGGCAAGGAGCTGAGGGTTTTCACTGGGTGGGAGTTGTCAGTAAAAGGCGTTTGTGGGTCTGTATTGTTAAAGCATTCTGCAAAGATGTGTGAGTGTTCCTGGGGGGCTGGAGCTTCAGTTGTGCTTAAGGCAGGTAACAGCACATGCGGGTCCAGTTTACATCCACAACCCCGTGGGATTTGACCAGGTCCTGAGCCGCTGTTTCAAGATCCCTGCTGTAAACGCAGCATTTCCCTGGAAAGCAGAAACTGAAACATCTCGTGCTTTTGGAAAGGAGAAAGTTCTTTTCCTCTGCTCTCTTCTTCTGTCAGCAGTCCAGAAAATGGATTTTAAGCTCCTCTCAGCCCTGGCGGTACAGGGTGCAAGTTAAGTTTATTTCCAGTGAGATCTGGAACTGTACCAAAAAGGAGGTGTTTTTCCTGGGAGTTGGTGGGAAGCAGGAGGCAGTCAGATCAAAGGGGAGGAATACAGCTCTGCCTGCCTGGTCAATGCAGCTTCGGAGGAGTCATTGCAGAAACCTGGTTTTGAAGGTTCTGAGCACCCATTACTTTCTCTGAGGACACAGAAGGAACAGAGCTGGTAGTGCTGAGCAGCATTTAAAATTGAGCCCGTACTTCTTTGATCAGCTCGAAGCCTGGGTAAAAAGCAGGAGCCACACAGAAAAACAGATCCTATGTCTAGCTGAGCTTTCTTAATCAGTGGAGAAAGGTGATCCTAATTATCTGAGGCTGAGAAGGGTTCCTGCTTCCTGGAGTCCCAGTGTGTGCACAGGCAGCTGCTGCTCGTGACCTCAGCCAGCACCTCGTGGAGTCTAATGCCAAACACCTGCCACCTTTGTCTCCTTCCAGGATCAGGCAGCGAGCCTTGCTGGGCATTAGGCAGGAGGCTGCAGAGACATGGTCCTTGCTCTTCAGTCCTTGCGCTTTGGAACAAGAAGGGCCCCTCCTTGGAAACCAGGGGCTCTTGAGTCAGTGCTGGGTCTTTCCTTCTGTGCCTCCCTCTCTGGTACAGCCAGGAACCGTGTTCAGGAGTTGCAAAGCTGGTATCTGGCAGGAGATGGGTGTCAGAAGCTGATATGGAAATGCAGATAGGTTTCTTCGTTCATCCACACACCCTGTCCTGCACACTGCCTGACCCCCGCTTCCCTGGAGCATTTAAACTGCCTGGTACGGTCTCTGACAGAGAATCCTTTCCGCAATCTCTCACTGGTGCACGCGTACCCAGGGAGATTTTCCTGCACCCTCCTCTGCTCTTTGCTCTCTGTTACTTACACCCTGGACTAAAAGTAGTCACTAGGAGCTTTCCCCTGCCCAAGCAATCAGAGCTCTCCTTTCTTTTCTTAGCCTGTTGGCTATGTCTCTCAGAAAGGCAATATTGGACCTGTTTTCAACAAGGGGGGTTCTCTTCGTAGTCTCCTAAGGAGACTCCACTTGGGAGAACGCACACGGTGAGTGCCAGTTTCTTCCTCATTATCCTTTTGCCCTCACGTCCGTGTGTTTTCCCTTCCAACTGGAGTGAAGGACGGAGCCCTGGCTGGGATGTCCCATCCCCCAGTATCCAGACCTCCCGCTCCATTTGGGCTGTTTTGCTTTTCCTTCCATATATAGTGTGCTGCTGCGGGCTATTTTTAGCCCCCTTTTTGCTAGCTTCGGATCCTTTGTGATACGATAGCTGCTCCGAGACACACAGCTCCCTGCTCTTTGGCAATGCCCACAAATGGAGAGCGGTGGCAAGGGGAGAGGGAGCCCTTTTATTATCACTTAGAAAAGGAGAGAAAAATGCAGGGGAGGGGGGAGAAGACCCAGGGGCAATACTTCCTCTGCCTTCCAGGGCCATGCATGTTGCACCGGGATTTGTTTCCCAGCCGCTGTCCTGCTTCACTTTGTCTGCATGTGGGTATGAGGAGGGTTTTCTGTTGACGAGGTAATGATAATTACCTTCTCCCTGTTGCTTGAAAAGGTGTGAAATGAGCTGGCTGGGTCTCCTACTGTCTTTGTGGTGAGACAGTTCCCTTCCCAAAGGTGCCTCCACTGGAAGAGCCTCCAGGCTTCTGGTGAGGTGCCTGTGCAAGTGAAGGGTGTCTGGGCTCTAGGGGGTGGGGGAAGGTGAGCCAGGGTTCCATGGAACCAGGGTTCCATCTCAAAGCTGGATGAGGAAAGACCGAGCAGAGCTGTTGATCGGGGAGAGGATTGCAATCACCTGGAACCAAATTTGAGCAAAGGAAAAGCAGAATGTAAGGGAGCTTGGGGGCTGAGGGGATTAAATCCGGGGTGGTGAAACCTGAACTCAAGCTCAGATTTTGCAAAGTTTAGAAGCAGGTCTGAGCCCTCCTCCTTTCCTACGGTCTTGGGGGTTGTGTCTAATTGCACCCCAGCCACATGGGTACCAAAGGTGCTTTCCAAGACCAGGCATGCAAATGAGAACAGCTTAAAAAGGAGCCAATCTTCTGTAACGTTTTATTTTCTCCGATGTTGAAAGAAAACACTAGGTTTCCTTGAATCCCCTCTCTGGATTTATAATGTCTGTGGGGCCTGAACTGAGCTGGGATTTGTAAAACCAATTTGAGATGTGGGATCTCCCCTCATTTCTCCTGTGGTGCAGGTTAAGGTAGGGAAGGAAAGGGGTGGGCTGGCTTTCAGGGCAGCTGTTAAAACTAGTAAAAATCACACTTAATAGTTTAATTTCCTATCAGATCCTCTCTGTGGTATTCTTTCTCCCCTTGCACTTCAGCACAGGCTGGCTAGAGTTTTTCTGTGCTGTGCTTGGAAGTCAGGGCGTTGTGAAGGAGGCCAGGGGATTGTTTTACAGGTCCAAAACCAGAGGAAAACAGGGAAAGTAGATTTAACAGAAGCAGGGAAATGTTAGACCCAGTAGGGATTTCAAGGGTTTAATCACTTCTGTTGGGTCATAAGGTTACACTGACATGGAGATGGAGAAAAGAGAAAAAGAGGTAAAAAGGAGAACTGCTTTAAAGCAAGATAAAATTATTTAGTATGTCTGTGTGTGAAAGATAAAGTCAATGGTTTTGGGAGGGTGTTGGAGGGGTCACAGGAGAAGGCCGAGTGGGGAAGCAGAGATGAAATGATCCTTCCTCCGAGGATGGTGTAATACAGTCTTTCCTTGTGGTTTCCTTCTACAAGTCTGGTTATTGGACACTGCGGGGCATGGTTCTGCACTTAACATCCTGTACGATTACTACTGGCCCGTGGGGTTGTGAGCACAAAATCTACAGCCTGAGCCAGCCGCTGCAGGGGCATTGCCACCCACTGGCACTAGCAGGGGGTCATTCTGAAGTCATGCATCCCTTGCAAGCGCTCTCCTCCTCCTCATAGTCCTGTGGGGATTGATTTGTGGAAGCTGCTGCTATAGAACTTGCCCATTGACTGGGTCTTGCTGCACAGAAATGCTCCTGTGCGTGCGCGTGGCCCCATTGACTGTCGGACTGACTTGACTTGACTGTCTTGGCACCATTGACTGACTCAGGAGGAGTGGCTGAGAGAGCTGGGACTGTTCAGCCTTGAGAAGAGGAGGTTGAGGGGAGAACTTACTGCTCTCTCCAACTCCCTGAAAGGAGGGTGTAGAGAGGAGGGAGCTGGGCTCTTCTCCCAAGTGACAGGGGACAGGATGAGAGGGAATGGCCTCAAGCTGCGACAGGGAACATTCAGACTGGATATCAGAAAGAAATCTTTCACTGAAAGGGTCATGGGGCACTGGAACAGGCTGCCCAGGGAGGTGGTGGAGTCACAGTCCCTGGAGGTATTTAAAAGACAGGTAGACGAGGTGCTCAGGGACTTGGTTTAGTGGCAGATGGAAATGGTTGGACTCAGTGATCCAAGAGGTCTCTCTCAGCCTGGTGATTCTAGATTCTATGATCCCCCAATCCTAAGGGTCTGTTCTCATGCTTTGGATCCACTGACCTGTTCTGTCACTGTGTCTTGGTGCCTGCCATTTCCACTGTGTTTCAAGGCAGTGCTGATGTGGTTTGAGCTGGACCCAGTGCTCAGAATGTCCATCCTGCTGCCAACGCCTGCGCTGGCTCCCTGCAAGCGTGCGTGCTTGTCCAAGAGAGCTCAAGTGAGTGATTGGAAAAGATGACGAGGGAGGTTTGAAGGACTCCTGCACACAGTAAATCTTTACTCTGCAGGAGAAAGCAAGAGGGAGAGGAGGAGGAGCACTGTGTCAGACTGAAGCCTAAATGAGTCCAAGCTGGCACGTCAGAGCAATCTTTATTTCCTCCTCTACACTGATATTGGGTGACCTCCAGATGTGTGTTTTTCCCCTCCTGGTGGCCTGTGAGACTGCCTGAGGGAGTCAGGGAGGGAGGAGGTGGGGGGAGAGACGCGAGGAAGGACAGCTTTTGCTCATCCTTCCTCCCTGTGATCACGCTCGTGTAGACTAAGCCTTCCCTGCCCCTTCCCCAACCCACGCTCCAGGGAAGAGGCATTCTCCCCCTCTCTGGAGCCCGCGTCAGGACGGCAGCTCTCTCTGCCCTCAGTCCAAATGCTGGTGGAGAGAAGGCTGCTCCTTACCCATTCTGCACCTGCTTGGGCTTCTCCCTCTCCTGGTTTTAGCCCTGGCTGCTCAGGAGGCTGCCTGTGGGGTTCCACAGCCTTTGGCACCTTTTCACGTAGAGCTCAGTAGCTCTCCAGTCATTGGGACTGAGAAGGAAGGGAGCATGTTGAGGGAAAGGAGATCTTACACAGTGAAAGGGAAGGACTGCAGCAGCTATGGGGAACTGCCCAGTCTTTGTCTTGCCTTCTCCACTCTTTTCCTCCCCGCTCCTCACTGCCAAGCTTCTCATGCATACAGCCTTTGCGGCTCTTCCTCACCTTAATTCATCTCCACCTCTGCTGCTTTCCTTCTCGACTCCAGCCTTTTCCATCCTGCCTTTCTCCTGCTCCACCCCATATGTTTTCTTGCCCTGTCTCCCTTTCCCGTTTCACACTGTGCTGTGCTGCCTGCTCTCGCCCCCTGATCCCCGACACTCGTAGCGTATCTCCCATGTTCTCAGACACATGCAGACACGCTGCCGTCCGTCCTCTCCGCGCCTCCTTCCATACACAAACACACAAGGACAGACCTGGACAAACCTCGGCACATCGGTGTTGGTCTCGCTTCCAGTAAAATTACTTTTTCTTCATATTAGGCCAAGGCAAGAGTGCAGAGACATTTATGAAACTTTGTTTAATGTACTGAAAAGCCATCGGCTAGAACATTTAGGAAATTGATTTTCCTGGCATTGATGAACTCTTTTTATTTTACCCCAGTATTAATTACTTTTTTTTTAAAACAAATTAATTTAAGAGTCGTAAAACCTAACAAGTGAGCCAAACGTCAGTAGATCATGTTCCCCTCTCCCCTCACTCCCCCTCCCCGCTGCTCCTGCTGGTATGGGAGGAGAGGAAAAATCAGCGCCTCGCATGACTCTCTCGCTTTGGTTCTCTGCAGGGGAAGCTTCATCGCTGCGAGATTACGCCGCCACCACCATGAATGAGTTCCTGGGCATGTTCGGCTACGATGATCAGAACATGCGGGATGAGCTGGCTCGCAAGATCAGCTTCGACAAGCTGAACGCTGCTACCTCAGAGGCCACGGCGAGTGCCGCCTCTCTCCCCGGCGAGGATGCCATGAGCAAACGAGCCCGCTTCTCCAAGTACGAGGAGTACATCCGCAAACTGAAAGCTGGAGAGCAGCTCTCTTGGCCCATGCACTTGGCCAAATCTGAGGAGCTGGGCTCCAAGCTGGGCAAAGAAACCTCCTCGGTGCTGGCACAGCCCATTCGGGTGCCAGGTCCAGACGCCTCCATGCTGACGGAGACCAAAGCCACCATCCTGCCGCTGCCCTCTCCTAGTAGTTCCCAGATGCAGGGCCTGATGTCACGGGCCTCCAAATACGACTTCTTCATTCAGAAGCTGAAGACGGGTGAGAGCATCAGGCCACAGAACGGCAACACTTACAAGAAGGCCTCCAAGTATGACCTAGAAAACGTCAAGTACTTGCACCTTTTCAAGCCTGGAGAAGGAAGCCCAGATATGGGAGGAGCCATCGCCTTCAAGACAGGCAAGGTAGGCCGGCCTTCCAAATATGACGTGAGGAACATTCAGAAGCTTACTCCAGTGAAAGCTCCAGTGCCCCCCCTGGCCCCGGCTCCCCTCGCCAGTACCCCCAGCAGCACTCCAGTGGCCGGGCCGGAGCAGTCCGTCTCATTGCCATTCAACACTCCTGAGTACCTGAAATCAACTTTCTCCAAGACAGACTCCATCACAACTGGAACAGTCTCCACAGTAAAGTAAGTGTCCTCCTACTGTTCTTCTCTTTGTATTAGTGGGGGATCATACCTAAAGGAGGGGGTGTATCAGTGGGCAATTCCCGTTCATGTGATGATGAATCCTGCAGTTGCAGCTCTGTTTTGCGCTAAGGGTGTGGGCAGCTATCAGCACAGCCATGAATGCAGAGCCCACCCGCTCCTGGTTCATGTCTTGGAATGAAAGATGAGGGAGCATGGTGCTGTCAGCACTCTAAGGTCAAGGTTGACTCCACTTCACTGTCTCCATCCTCTGGTTCCCCAAGCATCCAGCTGTGTGTGTAGAACCTGATTCTTGTTTCTGTTTAACTTGATGGCAAAACACTGCTTGACTTCACTGTTAGCAAGATGGGGCTTTTTGTTTGCCCCAGAGCTCAGAAGACGTTTTGGTGCCTAATTCCCATCAATTTTCATAGGAGTTAGGCATGCACAGTGCTTCTCTGGGGCCAGGCCTGTGTCTTCTCAGTGTGCTTGTTCCTTACACAAATAGAGGTGATTCAATTACCCTTCAGACTGGGCAAACTCATTAGCCCAATTACCACTAATAAGCCCCTACACATGCATTGCTGGCAATCTCTGCAGTGATGCCATTGACTGAATGGAGATACCTGAAAGCCTCACCAAACCTTGGGTTGCTTCGTAGTGTGGCTTCCAGTGGTGGCAGCTGTTGAAGAGCTACGTGTGTCCGTGAGGCTGCAGGCAGGGAGAAGGGGAGGGACTGCTCTGTGTCTTGTCGTGGCTTGGATTTGCTTGTTTCTCGTTGTGGACCTGGGGCAGTTGTGAGCTGTGAATCCCATGGCATCGTTTGCAGTGAGCCTTAGGAACTCTGCCTGCGTTTCTGTGGCAAATGCCTTCACACGCACCCTGCTCCTTTGCCCTCTGGTAAGAAAGAAGGCTGGTTTGTGTTTAATACATGGACCTAGAAGCCCTTGGGCTGAATCCTCTCTTGAGTGCTCTTTGCAGTCTCGGATAACTCTGCATCCCCCACTTTCCCTGTTTCCCCCACCTGAAGGCAGAGCTTCCCACCTGCCTGCAGACAGGGAGCTCTGTGATTAAGGTGTATGGGAAAGGGCAGAGGAGTATTAGGATTAGTATTAGGATGAACCCTGCGTGTGCTCCAGATGACAAGCAGAGATTCCTGTTGCCGAAAAAACCCACGTTGTAAATATTCCTGCAGTCACGGTGCCTTGTTGTGATGGGTGGCTTGGCCAGGGGCTCTGTGCCTGAAGAGTCTGCAGAATGCTCAGCTGCCTGGAGTTCAGTGGCCATCCCAGAGCTTGCCTGGGGGGCTGCGAGCCTCCTCTTCTCTGCTTCGGTGTTGTACCAGGATCCCAGTTTGATTTCCTTTCTCTTGCTCGTTTCCTGCCACTCGCAGATGTGGGTTTGCAGCATCGTGGCCATCCCTCCTCTACCCACAGGACTTCCTCAGCTGGGGCATCATGACAGGGCTGCAGCAGGGAGAGGAGCCCAGGGCCTTCGGCCTGGCAGTTCACGGTGTCCTGATCACACAGAAGGGGTTCTGGTCCCTTCTTGAGGCTGCTCACTGATAGAGGCTTTCCTGATAAAAGAAGGCAGCCCATTAATTGAGCTGGTGGAGGAGGTGCCAGCTGTGATATCTGGGACCTGGCTTTCGGCTCGGAAATGCTGGGACCAAATAACGTGGCAGGAATTGCCCCTCGCTCTCACACATATGCACACATATCCTAGCCGTGGCTTTTAACTCTCTAATACTATTAACCCGCCCTGAACTCATCTACCCACTCCAAGTGAACTCTGTGCGAAAGTGTCCTTGTTTCAACCCAGCTCCGAGAGCCGGCGTGAGTAGGAGTGGAGGCTGGGTGGGGCCAAACTGAGAAGGGAGACCACGTACAGCCCGTCTGGGGTTGCTGGTGTACCACTGTCTCCTCGGCAGGCTGGAGTCTGGCCCTGAGTCTCTTTTTCCTCGCTGAACTGATTGAAGCTGTAATTTTTGTCTGCTTCCTAATGATGCTGAGTAACCCAGGCTTCTGTGGCAGTTGGGTGCAGTTAGGCTGGTTTTCCCATTGATTAAAGCACATAAATACCTTTGCTGCCCCATCTGTCTGTCGGGGCTGGGGTATCTGTGTGGAAAAGGAGGCAATTGAAGCCCCGTTTGGGGCTGTAGCCGTGTTCCCAGGAGCAGGGAGCAGTGCTGACCACAGGAAAGGTGCCGCAGCTCACAGCGGGGCTGAACCTCAGACTCTTCTCGCCCAGCTGAGCCCCAGGCAGATGCATCTCGATGGCCCTTCTGTGCACATCGGGGCAGTGTCACGGGAGGCTCCCAGGAAGCCTCAGATTTCATGTGGCCATCACTCATTTGTGGGTGGGTGTTTAGTTTTAATCTGTGGAAGCAGGTGTTCATGGCTGGTCTTCTCAGTGTCTCCAACAAATTGAACTGAGTCCTGGAAAGAGGGAACCTGCAGGAGGGGTGGTAGGACACCTGCGTGGTTCCATAGGAGAAGAAGGAGCAGGATTTGAAGGGCAGCAGGGAGAGAGGCACCTATGGGTGTCCCTGCTGGGTGCTCTTCCCTGGGCCCTGTCTCCTGGTGTGTCAATGGGGAGTGAGAGAGCAAGGAGCTCACCCTGTGCCCTGTTCCTGCTGCTAACCAGCTCTGCCCTGTGTTTCTCCTTAGGAACGGGTTACCCTCCGACAAACCAGCTGTCAGCGAAGACGTAAATATTTACCAGAAGTATATTGCCAGGTAGGCAGAACTCTTGATGTTCTTGGGGAGAGGGTGGAGGGGTGGTGGGAAAGATGAGGTCTTGTCCGTCTGGATCAAGTGTTTAAACCAGTCATTGGCACTTCCATTTCCCTCTGGCATCTGTGGTTGCTCTGTTCCTCTGCTCAGGAGAGCAGCAGCTGTGAGAGGTGGGCTGACATGCCAAGAGCTCGCTCAGATTCCCCAGAGCTGTTAGACTTTGTGACAAATAGTGGAAAAGCGTTCACTGCAGCAGCCCAGGTTTTAAATGGGAGCGCTGGCTCTTGGCTGTTGTTCTTTCTGTCTCCAGCCTTTTTCCCCTTCCGCATCCAGTGCCTGCAGGAGGCAAGCAGGGAACATCTCACCTCTGAGAATCTAGGCTGGAGGAATTCACAGCTGACTCAGGTTTAGTTGGCATCGCTGTGGGATGTTTATCCTAGAATATTTTGCAGCTCGTTTATATGAGAAACCCTCACTGAATAAGGGGCAGAGTAGGGCACCTTGTCGCAGCGCCGGGCAGGCTCGGGTCGGGAATGGGCGATGCTGAGAGGGAGCCCAAGGCTGTTGTGGTGAGACGGAGTGAGTAATGCCACGAGAGACAGAGGAGATCATTGCCCAACACCTGCCTGCTTTATAGGTCACGGGGTAAAGGGTCCATCAGCCTTTGCCTCCGGCCTGTGGAATCCTCTGGTACTGTGAGAAAGCTCACCACGAAAGCCCCTTGCATCCAGAAAGACACCAGGCAGGGAAGCAAGCAAACGCCTCCTTCCAGAGATAAAACTGCAGGGTTCTTTTTCCCACCAGCACTTATTAACAAGAGGGGAGGGAAATGAGTGCTCTGCTTTCCCACCTTGGCAGAGCCTGCGGAGTCTCCCTGTGGGAGGCAACAGTTTCTGGGAAGGTGCAAGGGGAGATCTTGGAGCATCAGCACAGAAAAAGGGTGGGGAGAGCGCTCTCCCTGGAAAGTGGAACAGGAGGTGATTGCCTTTCCTCCCTTTTGCCCCAAACCCTGATGTTCAGGTGTAGTGGGCGGAAGAAAACCATGGGAGGAGAGGGCAGTTGCACCACCAGCAGCAGCTCCTCCAGCAGCGATGCTGCCAGGGCACATGGGAGAGAACAGGAACGAGAGCAGGGGCTGGAGCTCACCTTTTTGTGGGGCAGAAAAGCAGCACCTTTTTTTTGTTTGTTTGTTTTTGACAAGATTATAGGAGTCACAGCAGCTGCAGTGAGAGGAGATGCCACCCCTCTGTCCCCAGTTCCCCTGTATCAACACTTCACCCACATCCACTCCTTGCAGTGCTCTGCAAGCCCCTTCCCCTGGGTCAGGCAGGTGACGGAGGGAGGCTCGTGAGAGAGCTCAGGGACACCACATCCTGCTTGAAAAGCTCTGCAAGCGCCCGTTGGCAGCACAGCCACTTCCCTTCAATTTACACACAATTTTAAAAACAGTTTAAAGCCTTAAAATCAAGGGGTGGGGGGGAGAGAGGCACGACACTCTATGTCTGTACTGCATAATTAGCTTAATGAGTTTGCCAAAGCCACTGCCAAAAGCTGCCCAGGGATAATCCATTCTCTCACACAACAAAACAAAACCTTTTACTTAGTGAGTTTGGGTTGTGTTGTTTCCCCCCCTCCCTGCATATTTATAATTAAAAAAAAAAGACCACAGAAAAAATTATTATTATTATTATTATTAGTGCCTCAGCAGATGGTGCTTCTGGCAGCACTTGCTTAAATATTTATTTCTGTGTGGGTTTCCTCCCCCCTTGTAATTGGGGTGGGTTCTTTTTCTTCCTTCTTTCACATCATCGTTACAGGGTAATGAGTCTGTAAACACTCTCTAAGCATGCTGACTTCTTTATTTATTATTTTTATTGTTATTTATTTATCTTGGGTTTTCTTTCTAACTCTTGCCAGATCGAGACTAATTCTTTCTGGCCAGAAAGAAAAGTGAAACGGTGAAAGTGTGGGAAGGGGGAAGGGGCTGTTGTTGTGCAAATGAATCCGTGTGCCTGTACGGACAACTTAGGAGTTTGGATTTGCATATCGGTGTGATTAAATGCTCTGTGGGTTTGCTTGTTTCAGGTGTGTGATTGTGTGTGTGGAAATTGTGGGTGCGCTGCTGTAAATCACGAGGGGTGTTGATGTACCTGGAGCGTGTGCATGTAAACGTGCATGTGTGTATGCGTGTAAGTGAGTGTGTGGTGTGTAAGCTTTCCTGTTATGAAAAAGCTAAACAGATGCTGTGCTTTAAAAATTAATAGCTTTGAACTGTTTCAAGTGTCAGAAGAAACAGAGGATAAATATAACCCTTTAGGAGCCTAACCTTGCTGACTGAACGAGCAAATTTCCCCTTCGTGCTGTGCGCTGCTTCCCTCCTTCCTCGAGCGCACGGCTGGGTCGAACACTTGCCTCTCCCTTCCTGCGCTGCAGACACCACAAACACCTTGCGTGGCACGTGGAAGGGAGGGTAGGAGTTTGAAGTGCTAGAGTGCCTCTTTAGCTGCTGCTTTTAAAGCTGAGTTACTCCTGCCAGGGTGCTTCAGGTTGTACATCCCATACAATCAGATCTCTGGTGTCTGGCCCTTTTTTTTGCTGCAGTTGACACCTCTGGTCTGTTTGTGTCCTTGCTTCCAAAAATATTTGAGACTGCTTTGCCTCAGAGGTGCCTGTATGTCATCAAGATCTTTATTGACCTCTCCTCTCTGCCTGGCTTGTGCTTCACAGTTCTCCAGCCCTGCACAGCCCTTTGGTCTCTCTTCCTCAGCTCATCCACCAAATAGAATCACAGAATGGGTTGAGTTGGAAGAGACCTTAAAGCCCATCCAGTTCCAACCCCCTGCCATGGGCAGGGACACCTCCCACGGGATCAGGGGCTCCAAGCCCCATCCAGCCTGGCCTTGAACCCCTCCAGGGACGGGGCAGCCACCCCTGGGCTGAGCAACCTGAGACAGGGCCTCTCCACCCTCACCAGAAAACATTTCTGCCTCAGATCTGACCTAAATCTCCCTTCTTTCAGCTTAAAGCCATTCTCCTTGGTCCTGTCCATGCATTCCCTGATAGAGAGCCCCGTCCTCAGCTTTCCTGCAGGCCCATTTTAATAGTTGCACCACTAGGTGCAGGAATAGGGAGGAAGCTTTCCTCAGACCAGTTTCTTTCCTTTGAAGCTGCTGGTGACACAAAGCCCTGTCGAGCAGGCCCAGCTGGCTCTCCGTGCTGCCGGGCCATGTCCCTGGGTGATGCCGCGGTGACTCCGGCCGCTGCCCATGCCCTGTCCCAGCCTCGCAGTCTCCCAGGCGCTGAGCAGGAATCGCTCTTTCTGCTTTCAGTTCCACACCTTTGTTTGTGCAGCCAGCCTTGCTGTTTGCCTTGTGGTTTGTTTCTTCTCTGCTGCTGAGGTTCGTTCCAGTTTCTCAATCACCTGTTCTGACGTGATCCTGATTTCCTGCAGTATTTCTTCTCCTTCCCCAGGGAAAGGCATGTCTGCTCCTGGCATCTGTCCCTGTCTCCCTTTGTGAATGCTGAGGCAAAGAAGTCATTTAATTTTTTAGCAATGTCTATCTTTTCTGTCAATTAAGTCCCCTTCCCATCTCCTGGAGGCCCTGCTGTCTCCACAGTGACCTCCTCGTCCTTACTGTGCTTCAGAAATGCTGTGTTTAGTGCTGCTTTTCACCCTGACTTTGTCTATCCTGTAGCTTAGCGTTACCTCACCTTACAAGGTTCCCTAATTTTCCCTGCTCCTGCCCTGCCCCTTGTTTGCCCCAGGACACCCTCATCCACTCATTTTTCCGTTTTCCCATTGCCCTTCCTTGTTTCTTTCCCATGCCCTTTATCACACTCACTCCTGCTGTGTTTCACGCTAAGTGACGTGAGGAACCTTTGAGGAACCTTTGAGCAGATGGTACTTTATCTTTGAATGTTTCCCCTCTGAGTCCCCTTCTCTCCAGTGCTTTTCCCTTTCAAGCCCTTCAGCTCTCTCGGGGTCTCCTGGAACACTCACTGGAGAGCTCGTGGCACTGATTAGCCCCTTACTGGATTGTCCTCTTGCCAATTACTGATGTGTCTGTCAGTCGATACGTTCTGTGCGGGCTGTTTGTACAGAGATATCGTGTGGCATTTCTGCTTTCCTGAGTTTTTTCCACCCTGTATGTCAGGAGTTTCCAGGTTTGCTGCGTGGGATGCTCGGTGGTGGCCTGCAGAAATGGATTGGGTGCAGGTCTTCGGCTCTTGCTTCAAGTCCTGCTTTTAATCACGCTCAAATGCAGGGGGAGAACCCTGTTCTTTTGCATTGCGCTGTTTTTTGTCGTGAGCAAGTATTATATCCGCATGGAAAATAACAATCAGCAGGGCTGTCGTGCGTGGGAGAAGGAAGACGCACACACAGGGCTGAGATGATCTGCTTGTAACGGTTTATTCTGTTCCTGGAGATCCATCTCGCCCATCTGTCTGCTGATCTGTCCATCTTACTGAATGCTCCTGTGTAATCTTGCCGTGATCATCCTCTGTGCAGGTTACCACCTAATCTCCTGGCTTGCAATCTTCTTGTCAGTGAGAAAAAACAGTCTTGAGACTTGACTCGTGTAAACAAACGAACGCCTGAGCTTTTCTGAGGTCCTCCTAGTTGGCCATATAACGAAAATTTAGACTCTGTAGTTGCCCGATATTTATTTGTCTCCTGACGTGGGAGAGTTCTGAAACTCAGTGCTGTGGTACCTAAACTCACACATGAGAATTTTAGAATATTGAATTCAAGGACTTGTCCTTTCTTACTCTTCCCCAAGTAAGCAAGTTAGATAAGGGAGATGAATTTCAAAGGGAAGGACAGCTTAGGGATGTTCAGGACCTGAATGATCCTGATCAAGAAGCACTTTAAGTAGTGATAAATAAGAAAAAGGAGGCAGGAGGGCCTCCGTCCTCAGAGGGGATAAAAGAAATGGGCTTTAACGCCATAAACGTGTGGGATGAAAGCAGGAATGGGTATTATTTTATTTGTACCTACCGTCAGGCCGCTGTTTCATTCTCTGCCTTTCTTTCCTCCTCTCCCACTGACAGATTCTCTGGCAGCCAGCACTGTGGACACATACACTGTGCGTACCAGTACCGAGAACATTACCACTGCCTGGACCCGGAGTGCAACTACCAGGTAAAGACCAGGGAAACGCTACCAGCACGGCTACCTGGACCTAGCGAGTACAACCCGGGGAGATCTGTGTCCCTCTGAGCTTCCCTCCTCATGCACGCACACGCCTCTTCACTTTTCCACTCTGAAAGAGGACAAGATACTTATTAGAATCCTATTTTTTCCCATTTAACCCAATCTAACACCATTTAACCAAACCCAGACCGCTATAAGAGCAAAATACAGATGAGCTCCAGTGAGTGGCAACTACTCCATATTCACATCAGTGAAACCAAGAGAATAAATTCTGCTGTGTTACAAATTGCGCCTGCAACCAGGGCCTGCTGATTTGTTAGTCTGTCTCTCTCCCTCCTGCTGCCCGAGTGACACTGTCGCAGCAGTATCTGCAACAAAACGCCCAATAAGACCAGCAGCAGCACGGGATTTGTGGGGAGAGCGTGGGGGCAGGAGCATGTGCGATGCTGTAATTACTGGGAGACCTGCCAGGGTAGCGACGTCAAGCCAGCCGAGTCACGTGCGGGGTTTGTTTACCCTCTTCCCAGGTCTGGGAGTTTGACACTGCCATTTCTGTGGTCAGGCTGCACGCGTCTGAGTGGGAATCCCAGAGCTTGCCTCGACCGTGCATCAGACACAGCTTCAGCTCCACCCCAGGAGACCTCTGGCTCTCAAAGGAACGAGCCTGACCACAGCGTAGGAAGTTGATCTGGATTTGCCGAGCGTGGCTGTGGGTTTCTATTGATCAAAGCAGAGTTTGTCTCAGGGCTGCATGTAGTGGTCCCACAGTTTGGTAATTGAGATGAGTCTGTCCCAACTGTGACAGGGATATCTCTGCGCCAGAAAGAGAGAAACGCAAAGGATGGAAAGACAGAAAAACCTATTATTATGATTGGCCTCATGATTATTTCCTAAGGAGCCTGGAAGCTGCTTGCAAAGGAGCTGTCTGGTCTCGCAGGGAATAAGGATTTAGGCTGCTTTTTAAAATGCAAATTATTTTATGGCTGAGATATATTTTAGAATAAGTAACACTCTGTAATAAGTGGGCACAAATTAACGATGATTGGCAATAGCAATCCTGTACATACACCCGGGGAAATCGTACCTCCAGCCTCCAAGGGATTCCTGTTGAAATCTATATCAATATGTTCCCATGCCAGTACCAACGAGATTGATCAGGATTGATATTATAGGAGGAGAGCATGGAAGTGATAATCATTTGTTCCCTATGAGGGAAACTAGAAAAGTTGTTAAACATTAGAATACAGGCCTTTTCAATTACTCCTCAAAATAAATGGATATTGATTTCTTTTTTTAAAAAAACATCAGATTTACTTTCCCACCTTCACTGTTAAATATTGATGTCTGTGGGAAATAGAAATGAAAAGCTTCATTTTAAAGGCACTTAGCTTGCTCTGACAGTGGGGTACCCCTCCATTACTTCAAGCAGTTAGAGGATGAAAATAATACGCTGGTCATACAGATTTAGCTCTAAGCTCTGCTACCATCTTCTGTGACTGGAGGAAAGTTCCATGTCCCTGTTTTCCTAATGAAGCCGTCCTACCTCACAGGGGAGGCAGAAGACAGAGTGGGAAGATAGTGTAAAAGAGCAGAGTGTTTCTCCCAGTTTCTAGTCTGACATGCATGTGGCAGCCAGTCTTGCTTCCCACTCCAGTGAGTGATTTGGAAGCTTGGATTACACTCTCAGAGGCTGCTCAGTTCACTGGTTTGCTTTCTAACTATAGCAGTTCTCGAGATAGTAGCAGCTAAAATTGTGTTAGATGAATTGCAGTCTTAAAGCTACAGGGAGCCTGTTTTGGACATCACCCCAGGGCCATTTTACTCCACAGCTTTTCATGGGTGTATACTTTTTCCTTTACCAAGAAGATCCATGCACACAATTCCTCTTTAATCTGACTCTCCTGGGGTGATGGCTGCTGAGCTTTACAGTCCTGGTACCATAAGTTTATTAACACCAACAACAAAACCCTGCGCCCAGGATTACTCACCCACCCCCATCACGTGTGTCTCACTCTCTGTCTCTGTATCTCTCCAGAGATTCACTAGTAAACAGGATGTGATTCGGCATTACAACATGCACAAGAAACGTGATAATTCCCTCCAGCATGGCTTCATGCGCTTCAGCCCCTTGGATGACTGTAGCGTGTACTATCACGGCTGCCACCTGAACGGGAAAAGCACACACTACCACTGCATGCAGGTAACAGCCGGGCCGGGGAACAGAGGACAGCGTCCGAGGCTAACGAAGAGCCCTTGTTCTGGGGTGGACGGCAAGGGTTCTTGAGCTCAGGCAGCTCGACGCCTCCGTCTTCACCATTCATAGCTCGCTTCCGATTCAGGCACCTCTTCGATGAGTCCATGCCCTGTCCGCACTGCACGTGCCCTGCCAAGTGTTGGCAAGGGCGAAAGGCAGCCACAGCCCTGGTTTTGGCTGTGTTGTCCGCGCAGTGAGGCAAAGCCGGTCTCAAAGGATTTCCACAGCTTTAGACCTCACTTGTTCAAACGAGTCCCATTCTCTGAGATTCTGGGACTTCTCTATGATGCCACTGCACGGCCTCTACCCAAATCCGATCTGCCCCTCCCTTGAAATCAGACTTGCCTCTGACACATCCGCCCTTTAACACTGGTTTAATTTCCTCTGTAATCAATTTCTAAAGTAATTATGGTTTAATGCTACATATCTCAACTTAACAGCCCTGGTTTGTTGTCGTCTTCACCACTGATGCTGGAGTTTGTTTGTCTGTGGTGTAGGCGAGGAGTTTTATCTGAGGAGCCAGCCCGGTGTCACCAGCAGCATAACCAGTGTTGGAATTGCTGTGTAGATTTAACTGTGATGCCGTTACTGTTTTTAGACAGATAGTTTGGGTCTTACCCTGATCGTTCTTCAGATTAAAAGGTTTGACGTGGACTCGTTTCATTAGCCTTGTAGCCAGCTGCGAGGACAGGCTGGAGTTATCATAGAATCATAGAACAACCAGGTTGGAAGAGACCCACAGGATCATCGAGTCCAACCATTCCTATCAAAGAGTTATGCACATGAAGACCAGGCAACCCTTGGCAAAAGCTTTTGTGTTCTGAAAACTCAAGTCTCGCTTCCTTCCCTGTCCCAGCAGTTTAAGCCCCACAGTTAAAGTCCCAAGGCCTTAAGCACGTGCTTAATGCTTTGCTGGGCTAGGCTGCAGCATATGTTTAACTTGGAGCCAGGTAAGCGCTCTGAAGGCGACTGGGCTTAAGCACATGCTTAAATGTTAGGCATGCACTCCAGCCTGTCCTGACCAGGGGCTGGGTTAAGCATGTGCTTACAGCCTTTGATAAATTGGGAACTTCATGTGACTTTCACTCGAGGACGTTTTCTGCTCTGTTTCCATAATACTGATTGTTCTGGTTCTTCAGTTGCCCAGGATGGGATTTGTTTAATTTTTTTTAGAGTATAAGGAGTGTTTCACAGCTTTGAGTCACTTGAGTTCGAATCAAGACCCTTGTTACACAACTATATATGGCCAATTCCATCCTGTGCCCACTGCCTTCCAGTAAGATAATGCCCATGTAAGCAGTGTCTTACAGAAAAGGTGTCTGAATATAAACTCCCAATTAAAGAAAATACTGCTTAAATGGCAGAATTTGTGCCATCCATCTCATGGGGTTTTTTTTTCTTTATGTCCATAATTGGTGTGGATAAAATTCAGTTAGTTGTTTATATGAACTGACATTTTTTTAGGCTTTAGCACCAAGAGCTGCATTGCAAATTATTCCTAAGGAGGTTTTTGTTTAATTCTTTTTTTTAATGCCATGCAGGGTCTGTCTTTTTTCAAGGTGTCAGAGCAGGGAGAGAGAGGCTCTTTTATATTGGAAATAGCTGGAGAGACTTCTTTTTTTTTCTTTTCTGGGTATTTGTCATGGGTTTTGTTATTGCCTGTTTGAATCAACCTGGGCTGAACTGAGAGGTGGTGTTTTCGTTCTCTTCACTTCTGAGATGGTGCAGGCATTGGCACACGTTGTGCTAGAGAAGAAGAGGGAAAAAAAATAGTCCTCCCTCAGCAGGGCTGAGGACGTTTTCAGATTCCAGTGTTTTTTTTACTCGATATGGCAAAGTTGCCCGCTTTGCCCAGAGGAAGGCAGGTTTTCTGCATCCCGTCCTTTCACACCATTCTCGCTGCACAAGTTTAAAATTATCGAAGTGGTGGGTTTGAACAGTGACGAGAATAAAAGCCACCAGTTTGCTAAGATCAGCTGAACGCAGGGTTTGTGCTTTGCTAGAATGAGAACCCTGTGTTACAAGCTCAAAAGATTGGCCTTGCCTCCCAGAAGGACTAAAGAGGGAAATAACTCATTCCCACTCAGTTTTGTGTTCCCCAAATAGAGGAAAATCCTACTTTGTTCCATGTCATTCCAAGATAACAAAAAGTAATGGCATCTGCCAGTGGTTTTTGCTTCTTAAGAGCAGGAACAGTTATCGGTACCTGGTATTTACCCCTTTGCATCCTCCCCTTCCTTCCTTACTGTTTCATGCCCAGAGCTGTGTTTTCTCCACCTCTGCTCAGTGAGTCTTTAGATTGGGAATTGAAGCGATGACTTAACGCTCCTCGGAGAAGTGCACAAATGGAGCTATGAAATGTGTGTGCGCTGCTCGTGTGTTTATTCTTGCTGGCAATAGTGTCAGGCTGTTCAAACGCTGTGCTGATCGATCCTCCCTGTTTTGGCCTGGGGTAGGTGGGTTGTAACAAGGTCTACACGAGCACCTCGGATGTGATGACCCATGAGAACTTTCACAAGAAGAACACGCAGCTCATCAATGACGGGTTCCAGCGGTTCCGTGCCACGGAGGACTGCGGCACTGTGGAATGCCAGTTCTACGGGCAGAAAACCACTCACTTTCACTGCAGGTGAGCCAGCAGGGAAGGGGAGGAATCCTGCCGCAGAGTCGTGTGGTCTGTTTGGCTCCTTCTGCCGAGTCATAAATGGAGGAGTACACACGGGGACTTGATTTTCCCTGCTGTGACTTTCTCAGCACTGCTCTTGTGAGAACTCGTGCTCCAGGGCAGATGATTTCCAGGATCTTATCACAGACCACTCTGAAGGCAGAAGTGCCCCCTGGAAAACACATCCTAGAATCATTTGGGGAAGAGATCACAGTGCTCTTCAGAGCTGGAGGGAAGTAGGCCACTGACATAGTGCTAATGGCACTTCCACGCTAGAGTTCTCCCCAGTCAACAGGGAGCTCATCCCTTTCAGGGCCAGACTCTGCCTTCTGTGCACAAACGCCCTTCTCTCGATTCCTCACGTTCTTGGGAAGAGCAGGAAAGCACAGCTTGTACCTTAGTCCTCTCTAGCTGCTGTTTTGGTTGGAAGTTTTAGAGGTGGGCGCCTGCATCCCCATGTTACTGTGGCTTTTCCTCAGGGTGGAGTGAGCTTCCCAGCTCTCTTGCATGGCAACATTTTTGCTTGCTGTGGTGTCGCAGGTTAACCTGCGTAAAGCTCCTCAACACCCTTGCAGACAGGGCATTGTCCTGTACTGGCCCCAGTCCTTATCCCAGAGGGAGGGAGGTGACAGCGGTGGCGTTGTGCTCCTAGCCCATCCAGCCAACCACCCTCTCCTCCTCGATGCCCTTGCAGGCGACCTGGCTGTACGTTCACCTTCAAGAACAAGTGTGACATTGAGAAGCACAAGAGCTACCACATCAAAGATGATGCCTATGCCAAGGATGGCTTCAAGAAGTTCTACAAGTACGAGGAATGCAAGTATGAGGGCTGCGTCTACAGCAAGGCCACCAACCACTTCCACTGCATAAGGGCAGGCTGTGGCTTCACCTTCACCTCCACCAGCCAGATGACCTCCCATAAACGTAAACACGAGCGCCGGCACATCCGGAGCTCAGGAGTGCTGGGCCTGCCTGCCTCTCTTCTGGGGTCTAAGGATAATGAGCAAGAGGAGTCCAGTAACGATGACCTTATTGACTTCTCCGCTATGAGCTCGAAGAACTCCAGCCTGAGTGCCTCCCCCACCAGTCAACAGTCTTCCGTTTCTCTCATAGTTCCAGCTGCACCCTCCTCTGCTGCTGAGCTTGCTTCCTCCCAGGCCAGCAAGTCTGCCAACAGCATGACACCAGCCACCAAGATCTCTGGCCTGCTCTCCCAGGCTCTTCCCAGCAATATACCGTTGGCCCTGGCACTCTCCAACTCAGCAGCACTTCCTGGAACAGCTGGATCCTTCTTCCCCATCATCCCTAGTCGGGTCTCTACACCGCTTCCCGCCAGCTCAGCTAACCTGATGACTGCTGGTTCTTCTGGCAGCAATCCAACATCATCTGCTCCTACCGATTCCTCCTCCCAGGCCATTTCAGGATCTGGTGAGCCAGCGGCTACTTCTTCTCCAGCTCCAGCAGCATCTATAATGGAAAGGATCTCTGCTAGCAAGGGATTAATCTCTCCTATGATGGCCAGGCTGGCAGCAGCTGCACTCAAGCCCTCTGTGGCACTTGAAGCAGGTGAGTTTTTCCTGTGAGGGTGGAGAGGCCCTGGAACAGGTTGCTCCGTCCCTGGAGGTGTCCAAGGCCAGGTTGGATGGGGCTTGGAGCCCCTGATCCAGTGGGAGGTGTCCCTGCCCATGGCAGGGGTGGGATTTAAGGTCCCTTCCAACCCAAACCATTGCATGACTGAGGAACCCTCCTCAGTTGTGGTAGCGGTGCCTGATGACTTGGGGCGGAGTGAATGAGAGGCTGCTCCATGGGACTGGAGGTGGGGAGGAGGCAGTAAAGGAACATAAATGGGAGAACAGGTTCAGTCGTGTCCAGCTGACCCTTGAAGAGGCACTGTTGGTGCGGTTTCCGTGGAGCCTGGCTCTACCCACGTGTCCAGAAGAGAGGCAGGAAACGCAGCTCTGCCCAACCAGTGGAGCAGGCTCTTCCCAGATCTGAAGGAAGAACGTGCCGTGTGTATTGCCTCGTTTGCTGGTGGCTGCAAAGAGAAAGGCACTGTGGTAAAAATGGAAAGGAAGAAAAAGCTTGGCCAGTCTTTGCAGTCCACGCAGCAGCCTCAGCCCTCTCTGCAGACTGTGCCGAGTTTGAGCAGGGCCCAGCGGTGCTTGTCCTGTAGCTCATTGCTAGATGTTTTTCTGATCCCGGGGGGCTGGTTCTGAGCTCCAGGTTTGCTGTCCCGGGTCTGGGTTTGGTGATGGTGTTGGAACAATCCACAAACTGGACCATTTTTCTTGCAAGCTCCACTTCTCTGTCCCTCCAGTGGGAGGTGTCCCTGCCCATCGCAGGGGGTGGAACTGGATGGGCTTTAAGGTCCCTTCCAACCCAAACCATTCCATGATTCTGTGATCAACGGGGAAGGGGAACTTTCCCATACTTCTCAAATTATTATTTGAAGAATTGTTTCCTAAAGCAGAGAAAGGTCAGGGAGGGAACTATTTTCCTTTATTTTTTAATAAAATGCCACTTGCTGTCTGCGAAGCAGCTCCCGTCAGCTGTACTGCCCGAGGGTAGATTAATATTTTAGTCACTTGGGGATTGTGGAAAAAAGCTCTGCAGACACGTTCCTGTCAGCAACTTTTTTTCCCTCCTTTTTTCTTTGCTGCTCTTTCTAATTTTTTTCCCCTTTCCTCTTTTTTTTTCTCTCCTTTTAAGAGAGTTTTTCTTTCATGGGCTCGACGCTAACACCTTCCCTAAAAAAAAAAAAAGAATTCCCCGTTTCTATGGGGCCAAGGGCTGGCGGTGGGAAGGTTTGAACCAAGCCCATTGGCTGTCACCTTCGATAGCCCCGACAGGGCAGATGCTGCTGCTGGGCAGGCGCAGTGGTGGCCAGCGCTGTCGCTACGGCAACGCTGGGATTGGGGACGGGAAAGGGGGCTTGACTAGCAGTCGAAAGCTGCCACATTGCCTCAGCGTTAACAGAGTCTTTAATAAACGCTTAAGAGGCAGCCCCGCAAATTAGTTATGACAGTTTGTGCAGAGAATCAGGTCTCCCCCACGCTCCTTCCGCCCTTCTCCTTTAAAGGGCCCACAGCCTGGACAACTTTGACATAATTTTGCAATAATTATCACTTGAAGAATTTCCACGCCGGAGTGGATGTCAGAACCCATCATGTCAGCTTGGCAATAAACGCTGACCAGCAATCCCAGCACTTCCCTCCCCCCACACTTTTTCTTTGCTTTTCCCGTTCCTGCCCTGGTGCCGGCGATTTAACCGACTCCTTGGCCACTGGAACCTCATTGGAGACCTCCGGCTTTCATCTAATTTGTGCTCATCTTTCTCGAGCAGGGAACGGACAACCAGCAGCTCCCGGACGGTTCAATCCAGTTCAAGTGAAGCAGGAACCTGCGGAGGCCATGGGATCGTCGTCTGCCACTGGTCAGGACTCCTTGCAGGAGCACAGCTTGGACCTGAGCGTCAAGGATCACGGGTGAGAGAAGCAAGCAGGCAGGCACACTTAGCTCTTTCCACATCGAGATCCAAGAAGTTTCCATACCTGTAACGAGAGGACGTGTGTTGATGATGGGCAGTTTCACAGTGGCTGAGCTGGACTCCCCCAAACAGGAGGCAGGGAGGTGCTCTCTACTCCTGTTCAGTGTATGTTCTCCAGATGGTTTTGGGGGCTCACAAGCACTGTTTGCAAAACAAGCCACTGGGAAAGCTCCTTCTTTCAGTTAGATATCCCTGCTGTTGCCACCCAGAGCCGATCGGAGGCTGCTCCAGCACCACACTTGAGCCCACAGGAGCATTTGCAGTGATGTACCAAGGAACAGCATGGAGTCAGAGAGGCGCCTTCCAGAGAAACGGGACGCACAGACAGTTGGGTGTCAGGCTGCCTGGGTCTGGCGTGTGCTGGCCTGTAGTTATGGTGGTGAATCTTGGCACGCGCGCAGATGTGAATTCACCTATCTCAAAGCGTGTGTCCCACTTGTCCAGCATCTCTGCTGAGAGCAGGAGTGTTTGAGGATTGTCCTGTGTGGAAAAACTGCAGAGGAACTGATACTGGGATAAGTGAGGGCTCTGCTCTGACCTTTGAATCATAGAATAACCAGGTTGGAAGAGACCCACCGGATCATCGAGTCCAACCATTCCTATCAAACACTAAACCATGTCCCTTAGCTGTGACTGTAAGGGTTGTTGCTCTCCCTGGCTGTATCTTTCAAAGTTGTAATGGGATGAAGGAATAAAACACAGGATGGGTTCCGAGTCAGCTAATAAAAAAGTGTGGTGATGTGGAGGAAGAGGTCTGGGATGTTTAATAGCAGAAAGAACTGAATTCTGCAGACCTGGGCCCTCTCTCTCCCCACCTTGGCTGTCACAAGTCAGAGTTCGTCCTGCCCGGGGGAGGGTGGGCATCGTTCTCTTCCTCGGGATGCAGCAGGTGAGGAGTGAGGCAGCTTGAAGGGAGAAGGATTAATCTCGGTGCTCGCAGTCCCTGCGCACATCTTAACTAAACCCTGTTGGTTTGTGTGTTCCAGTAATGAATCAAATGGCCACACAGTCTCGGCAAATTCATCTCTTTTATCCTCGCTTATGAATAAGGTAAGAGCCATCCATCAAACGCCTTTCATTCCCCCCACCAAGAGAAATTAAAGCTGCGATGGTGGGGAGGGGGGGGGAAGAGATGCGTTTGTTTTTTAATGTTTTGCCTCTAATAAGATGAGTTTGTACCATTTAAATTTTGAGACCATTTTTCATCGGGTATAATTTCAGAGCCACTGCTTACGAATTAATTTAATGAACTGGCTGAAGAAATATATTGCAGCCTCTGACACCTTTTTTTTTTCATCCATTCTAGACAGAGGAGAGTTCCGAAAGGTTTTTTTTTTAATTTTTATTTTCAGATCCTAGCAACTTCTCTCTCGCTCCCTTTTTATAGTTACTCATTTTGTTTATTTACTTAAAAACATTTTCTTTCAGTGGGGGAGGGGGAGGAGAATAATTTGTTTTTTATGAAAGAAGAAAAAAAATTAGAGATTTGAGCTAAAATCATCCATTTCTGTCTTCTGGTGTGAGTAATGGTGTCCAACAGAGCCCCCTTTACCATGTGCTGTAATATTTATTTTAGAGAATGCATGGTTTCTTTTTCTTTACTTTTTTTCCTTAAATTATGCATCATCTCAAATACATATTTCCCTTTCCCATGATAAATTCTACTGTACCAAGATTAATTTTGCTGTTGTGTGCAACCGCAGTGGAGATGGGGGCAGCCTTCGAGCCTTGCTTTAATGTTCCCCTCAGTGATAGATTTTACGGGCGTAACCACTGCTGTCCCCTTGGCTCTGGGCGTTACAGGCATCGAGGCCGTATTAACTGCAAGAGAGGGCAAAGCGACTTCGCCTAGTAATCTCCTGCTTCCTTTCTCTGTTATTTCAGCATTCTTTTCTCTCTGTGTTGTTTAATTTCTGTGTTTAGCCTTACGCCACTTTTCTCCTCCATCGGCTCTGTCACACTGGGTTTTTAATGTTCCCTTTTAAACTTAATTTCTTACTCGTTCCTTCATATTGTCCCTTTAGGGACTCCAAACATGAGGTTCTTTCTCTAGTGAGGAAATCTATTTAGCAAGTCTGGGGTCTGGAGTCGTTGTGAAGGCCCCAGCTCAGGGAAGTTCTGTATCAAGAGATGCTTAACTTGGAAAGCTCCTGGAGAATATGAGATTTAAGCATATGCTTAGAAAGAAGTGTTTGTTTGTGTGCGTAAGATTCTTTATGTTGTGCAAAATAAGGGTAAGATGGGTACAAAATGTGAGTTCTTCAGGTTTGTTCCCTTTTTAAGGAAGGAATGAGATTAACCGATGACAGAAAACAGCAGAGAATAGAGCCCACTGGTTTGGAGGAGCCTGTTCCCAGGCTAAGGGTGGCAGGATCGAGCTCAGTGTGCTCAGGAACACGTTACGTTTGCTTCTTGCCGCACACAATTTCTTTTCATGGAACAATCCTTCATTATTTGTCGAAGAACAAGAACCCTTTACAGAAACCAAATGCCCAGCAAACAGCAGTGGAAAAAGCCGACCTGAATTTCTGGCTCCAGCCATAAAGAGCTGCGGTCTCCACAGAGCAGCAGGGGCTTTACCTTCAGGGGGCATTAAGAGAGCCTCAAATAGCCAGGGTTCCTGTAGCGTATTGCAGTTTATTTAGGGGGGCACTGTCAGGCTTAATTAACTGATATTTCTAAAGGCCTTCAAGATCCTCAAGTGGGTGGAGTTTCTAATGCAAGTATTGGGCCCAATCCTGTGTTTCTTCATGCTGGGAATTTCACTGCCGTTACTGGAGGGAACGGAGAGCACAACAAAGCAAGAAAGGGCCTGGGGGACAGTGCATTTATTCTGAAAGAAAATGTTTTAAGCACTCTTGAGTAACTTCTTTTTTCTGTCCTGCCCATCACACGCCTCACCCTCAAATCTTCTCTGTGTAGAACCTATTTGAAACCTTTCACACTAGACAAATTGTGTGGCCAAGTCCTGCTTTGTGGACATTTAGTGCAGAAAGTGACATAATTTCTTTACTGAAGTTAGTAAGAATTTTCCAGGAACTTAAACGAAGCAGAATTTTTCTCCTGATGACTGAGATTTGCCCCCTCCCAAACATGCCTGATAGTCACCATAAAGAGACATCCTTGTGACTGGGACAAGGTGATTCTAAAACTAAAGCTCACCAGCTCTGTATGGAGACCAGCATTTTGTAGGAGCTCTACTGGGTTAATGGTTAAGCCTGACCACCTTTTCCACACTCAATGTATGTCTCTCTTCACCTCCATTTCCCCACATATAAAACAGAAGTGATGCTTCATGGCTGTGCATGAGATATGAGTGTTAGACAGGCACCTGAGTGTGGTAGTTGGGTGGAGGGCACAGAAGAGAGAGGTGCTGCTAAGTTTTAGTGATGCGGTTGAAGCAGCCTTTGCAGACTTATTGTATTCTCTCTTAATCTTTGAAAACAGATTTTTCTGTGGGGCAGTCCTGAGGGAATCCGGACTGGCAGTGTCCATGGCCATGTGCTGGGCTTGATGCAGCGTCTCTCTTCTATTCCAGATGTCCAAGACCAGTGCCAGCCTTGGCAACCTGCTGAACGTTAAGACGGAAGGAGAGGGCAGCCAAGCTGGAGCTGGAGAGCCAACACAGTACTTGGGCAAGGCAGTGAAGGCACTTGTCCAGGAGAAGCTCTCCGAGCCATGGAAGATGTACCTGCGCCGGTAAGGAGAGCATGGAACTGGGAATAGAGGAAAGGGAAAATTATTTCCTTTGCAAAGTGTCTGTCTTGGTAGTTCACACTGGAATGCAGAGTTCTCTTGAATTTCAAGGCCTTATTCTATGATACGGATCCTCTGATCGTTGGCCACTGAAAGAAAATTAGGAGTATGGGAACCAGAATGGTTTCTGCTGTTTCTGCTGCAGACAAGGAGGCTGAAAAGGCAAACGGAACAGATACCGAACTCACCCACACAGACACATGCACACACATGCCCCGACAGACACGTGCTTCGAGCACACACAGATATGCCCAGGCAGACACACAGGGGGTTGTGCTCTGACACGGATTGTTGCCCACAAATGCCTGTGGATGCTTCATAAATCGCAGACTTGGATGGAGAAGACTAGCAAGTCTTCTAGTCCGTCTCCCCTGACCAGCATCATTCCCTGCAGTCCATTTGCATTGTGTCCAGCCTGGGTTTAATTATGCCAAGCAGCATGGCTCTTTTCTTGTCTCTGGGAGTGTTATTCTATCACCTAATACGTTTCAGTGTCACAATTTTTTTCACGGTGTGCTGCCTGAATTTTCCCTTCTGTCATTTTCTGGCAGTTCTCCTGGTTATAGCTCCTTGAACTAGAGCAGAGAATTCCTCTCCGCAGCTGGCGATCACCCCCTTCAGACAGCCACAGACTTTTGGCATTCCATTTAACCAGCCTTGTTTCCTTCCTTTAATCCAACTTTGTACATTAGTCCCTTCAGCCAACCAACTGTGCTATTGCTGTTGTTGTTCTTGCTGTTCCTGTATCCCCACACCAGAAATCACCAGCCCTGTATATGCAGCTCACGCTTGTGCTACCTTGTTTGCATCTGTACTCTGTGTGTGTATCATGTTTGCCAGTCACTGCTCCACAGCATCGCTTTTAGTGTTGCTCTCATGAGTCCCCTGTCTATAAAAATAGAGCCACAGATGTATTAGCTGTGTGTTTCCAAATACAACTCTCGTATTCCGAACCTTCTCCCTTGTCTTGCAAGGCCTCGCTGTTATTTTTCTCCTCTTGAGCTGGTGTTGCCAACTCCTCCCAGTTCAGTAGCTTCTGTGAATTTCATTAACGCGCTGTTTACTCCTTCTCCTAGATTACTAATGAAGATGTTAAATAAGCTCAGACGTAACCAAAGTCATCCTCACGGCACTCACAAACTCTCCTTTCCCAGCTCGACGTGTTGCTGTTTGTCATTAGCCTTTGTTTACGGTCCTTGGGCCAGTTTTCAATCTGTGAGGTAGCATTCGCATCCAGGCCAGTTTGAATTAATTCTAAACATATGCAAGACTGTATCAAAATGCTTTACTAAAATCCAAATATATTGCATCCCTTCATCTACTAATTTTGTAATTCTATCAAAAAAAGCAATTAAATTTGTCTGGCGAGATTTATTCTTTATAATCCTGATGCTGTTTATTGCTCATGGTTCCTTTATCCTCTAGATGTTTAATGATTTTCTCCTCCCTCTTAATATTTGTTCCATTACTTCACTGGAAGTAGAACTTAAGACTAGAGGTATGATAATTGCCAAAGATCACTTGTGGGTTTTTTTTTCCTGAAAGAATCAGTACCTCGATTTTTAATTCCTTCTTTTTTTTTTTTGCCTATTTCCTAGTAGTTCCCACTCTGTGGCTTAGAAAATAGCAAACAGCAATCAGTTTGTGAGTTAATTTCTGTTGCACTTCAGGACATCCAGACTGACTGATT
Source organism: Phaenicophaeus curvirostris (assembly GCF_032191515.1). Classification (NCBI taxonomy): domain Eukaryota; kingdom Metazoa; phylum Chordata; class Aves; order Cuculiformes; family Cuculidae; genus Phaenicophaeus; species Phaenicophaeus curvirostris. The sequence continues at coordinate 4,572,994 of NC_091413.1, read as the reverse complement.
TGTGCATATTTGTATTTTTCAGCCAGTCTCTTTATCTGCTCGTCTAGGTGGTCTTCATTTTATCCCTGATTGTCCACTATGTCTTCTGTTTTCCCGTCCAAAGCAAAGTTTAGAAGGCGCTCATCATCACATCCTGTTTTTTGTGGACCTTCTAAGTACAATTCCTCCTGTCCCTGATGAAACGACCCCTTTAGCTTGCAGTAACTTGGGTTTCTTATCACTTACCACACTTCTACTTTCCTCCATCATCTCCCTGCAAGCCTTAACTGACTGCATGTATTCCACTCTTCCTTCTCCAGTACCAGTTTGTTTTCTTCTTCCCTTACCCTCAAACTGAGGAGAGGTCCCTCCTGGGACCACACAGCCTGCTGTTTGTTTCTTGCTTTCCTGCTCATCAGAGCAATTGTAGTTCGTTGTATCATAATTACGCAAGATTCCTCTGTTATGTTTCAAATCCTTCCTGGCAGTGTTTTTCACTTGACTGCTTGATTCTCTATCATTCTGGAGTTTCCTGAAATCACATGTGTTTGTGCTGTTTTACGAAGCCCAGAGAATCTCAGCAGAGCATGAGCAGCGAAGCCCTGCTTAGTGGGTTTTGCCCTCTTGACTGTTGCCTCCGAGATGATGAGGTGTATCGTAGATGATGGCTTTTGTTCTGGTTTTTGCATTGCAGCGTTGTCTCTTCTGCACTTCAGGGTCTGTCCTTTTCAGTATTTATCCATACTAGGTTGTAATGTCATAGATATCCATAGGTATCCATGGGATACCCTGTTGTTTCAAGGTGGGGGGTGGACAGATTCTCAATCTAGATCCCCTTGAACCACTGTTTCTCCCCTTTTGCCACTCCTGGGAGACCAAAACAGAAAAAAAAAAAAAAACCTGTAACGTTTCAGCAGTGTCGTCTTGGTCTAGAATTCCCCTAATTCACTGGCCTTTGATCGCTCCTCAGAGCCTTGGCTTTTGTACATCAGCACTCAAGAACAAGTGATTTGAGTCAAGTGATTTTCATCTTCTGTTTCAGAGTAGTTCTGTGTTTTGCCCCCACTAAAAAGGAGCTTCTCTATAAAGTTCAGTAGGAGCAGAATTAGATTCTTATTCTGTGTTCAGACCCGTGTAACAGGCAGTGTTCAAGCAACAACGCCAGCGGGTGCTGTTTGTGCAGCAGGGACGGTGACATTAGAAAACAGAACGGTAGTAGAGTTGAAAACCAAAGAAAACGTGTCTGTTCCAGCATGATTTCTGTAAATGCCTGCTTGTCTGCTTTGCCAGGTTTGGTACCAAGGATTTCTGCGACGCGCAGTGCGACTTTCTCCATAAGGTGCATTTCCACTGCGTGGTGGAGGAATGCGGGGCCCTCTTCAGCACCCTTGATGGAGCCATCAAGCACGCCAAGTGAGTGGGAGAGCGTGCGTCTTGGGAAACCGCGGGAGAACTCTCCACTGCAGGATGAGAGACACCTTTGAGTGGCTCCATTCAAGAGCAGGCACCCAGGCAGCCCTGAGGGCAGCGATTTGGGCATCCGCCTTTCCTGTGTAAATGTGCTCAGATGAAATTTTTGCAGGACGCTATGTCCTTTTGAATTTTGTTTCACAATCAATGCACTCAGCTTGTAAAAAAGAGGTGTCTCTCACAGTGCTGGCAAGGCTGAGGGTTGGATATAGCGTGCTTGACAGACAGTGAGTTCAAAGGAGACTCATATTTCTCAGAGCACACAAACACACCATCCAAAGAAATAGGAAAATATGGGAGGGAGAGGATCCTGGGAACCCAGCCACTGTCAGACTTTCTGTGGAGTAGACAGCTCCCCATCACTGCAGCGTAGAAAGCATTTTATTGTTCTTTGTCTTGTCATAACAAGTCTCTATTAACAACTTTTCCCTAGTCCTTAATTTATATGGGTTTGCTTAGGAGGTTCACATCATGTGGGTAAGGATCTTGAAATGAAGTTGTCAAGCTGTCCACCCCAACGGCCTCTCCTTCTCACCTTGCCGTGTTCTATATTGTGAACCCTTGGTCATTTCACATCATTTGGAACGCAGCAGGCAGCCCAGAGCTGGGTGGCCGGATGATACAGCCTGTGTTATGGAGGTTGCACAGCGTGCTCAGAGCTCTAGATGACTCCTGGGAGAAGAATGAATTTAAGATAGGCTCCAACTGTTGCAGTGAGGGGACTAGCACCTTCTTGTTGATGTTCAGTCAAGTTATATACAATAGTCGAGGATTTACAGCTGAATTACACCATTTTTTTGCAGCTTCCATTTCCGAACAGAGGGTGGAACTGTGAAAAGCAACTCCGAGTCTCCCTTCTCAACTGCTACTGAGAATAAGGCTTCACTGGCCCCTTCATCACCATCTGCTGCTTCTGTGACCATGGCGAGCGCTCCTGCCATCGACGTGCCCACTCCAAGTCCAGCTACTGTGCCCTCTGCCCCCACACTGCTAGCTTGGAAGCAGCTGGCTTCAACCATCCCCCAGATGCCTCAGATCCCAGCATCCGTGCCTAACCTGGCAACTTCACCCTTGGCAACGACTTCCCTGGAGAACGCCAAGCCTCAGGTCAAACCCGGATTTCTCCAGTTCCAGGAGAAGTAAGTTGGAGCTGCCTCTTGCTTTCTTATGTCCTCTCCAGCCTTGCAATCCCCTCTTTACCGCTCCTCCCACTGCCGAGTTTCTCCAACTGGGGGAAACCCTGGCATCTTGCAGCGTGCGTGCCCGAGAGTTTCATTTCAGTTACACAGAATTGAGCTGGGCAGAACTCTCTGAGTCCGCTGAGATAAATACAGGTGGAAAGGGAGAAACAGCATCTACCCAGACCTTGAGAGCGCGCTAACTTGGAAGTTTCGCCCTCAAGGACTACAGAACCCACCTTGCATTGCTGTATTTTAATAATCTTGATCAAAAAGGTGCCCTAGCTTGGTGGAACTGCAGTAGCGCTGCCAGCATCGGTTTTCCTAAGGAGGAAGGTGGCTATGGGAAATCTGTAGGCCACGTTTGGAGCAGAGGCTTCAGCTGGGCTCCCCTTGAATTAAATTTTGGCAAAGAAACAAATGTGTGAAATGAGGAAAGGTGATGATTGGGTTTTGGATGTATTCCAGCGATCCCTGCCTGGCAACAGACTGCAAGTACGCCAATAAATTCCACTTCCACTGTCTGTTTGGGAACTGCAAGTATGTGTGCAAAACCTCTGGCAAAGCAGAATCCCACTGCCTGGACCACATCAACCCCAACAATAACTTGGTGAATGTGCGAGACCAGTTTGCTTATTATTCGCTGCAGTGTCTCTGTCCAAACCAGGTAAGAGCAACTCGAAGGCTGAGTTCTGGGCTGGGTACGCGAGCGGGAGGGGGACAGGAGAGAGCAAGTAGACCGCACAGTAGGAAGCGAGGCTGAGCGTTCCATTCCCAGTCTTATGCGGTCTAGCAAAGTGTTTTATTTCCATCAAACTGAAAATCATGTTACTTTTGTGCTTCTTTGACTTGGGGGAAGTGGACAAGGCAGCTCTGAGAGGGACAAGATGAAATGAAATAAAAGTCTGTGATGAATCTCAGGGAAACCCACGAGTTAGGTTTGGGGTAGGTCAGTGTGGAATAGTGCAATACAGAATACAAAATGCACGACAGGGAACTGGTTTGCATTGCAGCTTGTGGAAGATGAAATGGATGTGATCTAGAGTAGCAGGCCAGGCCTTTCACGTCTCAGGGGTGAGAGTATTGGGCAGGTGAGAATCCATTTCATTTAGATATGAAGCAACCTGCCTGTTTGCCTCTCTCCAGCACTGTGAATTCAGGATGCGAGGGCATTACCACTGTCTGCGCCCTGGCTGCTACTTCGTGACAAACATCACTACCAAGCTGCCCTGGCACGTGAAGAAACACGAGAAGGCAGAGAGGAGGGCAGCCAATGGCTTCAAGTATTTTACCAAGCGAGAAGAGTGTGGCAGACTAGGTGAGTGTTCTTCTCTTTCCCCCGTCACCTTCCTCGTGTGGTCTGTCCTAAGAAAGGCACGAGTTAGAGCCTGCGACTTGTGCTTAAGTATTCGGTCATTAAATCACTGAACAAGAAATGGAACAAAGCAGAAAGTAGTGCGTGATCTGCTGGAGTTGAACTATGTTTTCTCAAACAGACCTAAGTTAAATGGATGGAAAATAGAGGATTATATATGTCTATATGTCTAGAGATACAGCTTTCCCTCTGTTTTACCTTTTTAACTGGTTGTCAAGGCCTTTGTTGTTGTTTGTACTTTAGTCTTCTGGGCCTGCTGCTTGTCTTGGGTGGAGTTTAAGAGTGCTCTTAGAAGCAAAAAAAAGCCATGGGGAAATGCTTGTTCTGATGAGTGACTCTTCTGGATCAAGGAAGTTGCTGCTTTGCCTGATTCCAGGCAGCTTCAAATGAAACTTTTTGGGGTTTTAGCCATTGCCAGCGTGATGTATTGGAAGCCAAAGGGCAAAGAACCAGAGCACAGGCTTGGGAAGCACCGGGGATGTGGCTCAGCCTCCAACGGTCACATGTCCCCTCACCAAAACTATTAGCGACGCTGCACTAGTTCTTAAATCTCAGTGCCTCTAGTGTAAAGCTGGTAGAACAAACATGACAACAGAAACTAGAATGCATCCCAGGGAGGCTTCTAGAGCTCCAGGACTCTAAGTAGGGGGATCCCTAAGGATAGCTCCAGCAGAGCTCTATTCTGAACTGCCTGGGATCCACTTAACCCTTCTTTTTGGCTTGACAGTATGACAGACCCAGCCTTCACTAACACTCCTTGTTGGAACAAAGGCTGAAACAAAATAGGGTTCAGGATAATACTCACAAGTGCTGTTCTCTCACATTGCAGGGAAACGGCCACAATAACCAGAACCAAACTTTTCAGCTTTTCAGTACATCAAGAATTTGTGGCTTGTTTGTGGTAACCAGGGTAATGAATGTCAACGCGCCACAGCCAGCGCTTACCTTGGTCTCATTTACACGGCCGTAGATTCAGCAGTTGCTGTTATTTACTCAACTTGAGGTGTTTCAGGTGATAGCGAGGCTAGACAAAGCAAGACAGTGATAGATGACACCCAGCCTCCATGGATGCCCTAGCAACAGGCGAGCCTTCACCTGCCCGCGGCTGATACGGTTTCAGTCTCGCCAGCACTGTTTGTTCTCCGTCCCAAAGAACAGCACAACGTGATGGGGAGGGCAGATGAGGTGGGGCTGTGGGGGAGGGCGATACCTAAACAAACAGCGACTTGGCATGCACATAAAACGCTATCTGGGAGCTAAAGAGGGGCTGGGTGTTTCAGGAGCTGTTTGGCAGCCAGGGATCTACAGGCTGTACGTGTGTCAGCAGTGTTTATTTTGGGGAGCGATGGGGTACACGCATCCAGCAGCATCTACATGTGCCTATAGCTTGGGCTTGCCGTGCAATAAACATACGTTTAGCCAGCACCCCGCATTTGCCTAGAGATACAGGCAGCACGATGGGATGTGTTTGTGCAGGTGCGTATGGTTATACCGACATGTAAATGCATGCCTGCTTCTCTCTGCTTCTGAAGTTGTGTTTGTATATCTAGCAAGTGCAGAAAGTTCTGGCCTGTTTTAAGGGCTGTGAGTGTTCTGCAGAAACACACACGCTAGGTTTTTGTCTCTCTGTTTGTGCAGGTATAAACAGACACGTGTGTATGGGTGAGGAGGGGGAGAAAGATGAAAAATACATACGTACGCAAGGGAAGGTGGACAGGCAGGTGTCTGGGTGCAGACAGATGAGTAAAACTGAGCGGCTCTGTAGGTCTGTACCGCTGTCCAAGGGGATGGACAAGGGAAGATGGAGAACAGGCAGAACCTGATTATTGACAGAGCTGTGCTTTGACTGCAACAAGCCCTTGTTTGTCAGCTATAGAACGCGGCTGGTTAGGGTGTCGGGTAATGAGATGCACCAAAGTTCCGGAATGCAAGGCACTATCCACGAGGAGCAAGATGTGTCAAGTGCTGTACACCAGAACCCATATAAATTGCTTGTTGTTAAGTAGCTGCCCCTATTACACAACAAATTTGGAGTGGCAGTAAACACTTCCTGGCTCATTTCTATCTGACCAGAGCACATACACTGTCCAGAGCTACAGCTTTTAAGAGACTGCTGTTCTGAGAGCACAGTTAAAGGGAAAAAAGAGGAAAAGAACTTTTCGTTTCTAATCTAATCATGAGCGTGTATTTTCGATTGTAATGTCTATGATAAAGTTAAATGTCTTGGGTTTGTTCCCTTGGTAAAGGAAAAAGGTGCTTGCAGAGACTGCAGAGCATTAGGCACTACTAGATGTAATGGTAATGTTTCTTTATAAAAAAAATGAAGAGGGATGGGACTAGCCTGCAGCTCAGGCTCACTTCTTAAACCTATATGCACTGTAATCCTCTCTTGCAGTTGCTCAGCAGGCAAAAAATCCTGGGTTGTTTTCATTCAGGACTGGTCCTGAAGACCCCATGACCGTTGATAATCTTCAGGCCACCAGAAATGGATGTAGCAGCAGCTTTGTCCCAGCTCTAGATCATCTTCCCCACAGTCCTTTTCCCTTTCATGTCCTGCATAATGGTTTTGTGTCTGTAGGTTGCAAATACAACCAGGTGAACAGCCACTTCCACTGCATTCGCGAGGGCTGCCAGTTCTCCTTCCTGCTCAAGCACCAAATGACATCCCACGCCAGAAAGCACATGAGAAGGATGCTGGGGAAGAACTTTGATCGCGTTCCCACTCAGGTGACTTGCTGGTTATTGTAGATCCGCGTGTAGTGTCGGTCCCTTCGGTTGTTTGCTGTGGAACTGCTTTAGTGCTGAGATTCCCGCACCCACACTCTCAAGGATGTCTGGCTGTATCGGAGGATGCAGCCAGGGTGTGCGAGTTCACCCAAGCCAGCTGTACTTAGTTGGAATTCTACAATACCAGGAAAGATAGTGAAGCATAGACATCAAAGCATTGCTTAGTGTAAACACCCTTTCCTTGTGAATTATAGAGAAAAGAATTGAGAAGGATAACATTGAATTACCCATATTTACAACTCACGCTCCCTCCCTGCTCTCTCAATATACACCAATTGGCTTATTAAATCTAAAGTGCTTAGGATGTGGAAGAATTGAACGTCCTGGTTAAAGCAGACATTTCCTGTTGCACATAAAGAATTATTTGCTGCTTCCACCTTCGATGATAGAAATACCAGTCTCGAAATTTCACTTCCCTTATTGATTTGGAGTCAGTCCTTGTCCTTTCTCAGGAAGCAGCAGAATGATGCAGTTGCTTCTTTTCTAGCACAGAACTAAGAGCAACTGGCAGATTAGGCTTGTCCATTTACTGAATGAATCAAAGAGTTTCAGCTGCAGCGCTGAGCTCCGGCTCAGAATGGCAGCAATACTGCACCTTCCTGCTTATTCTTCATGTTCTTTAGTTGCTTTAACTTCCATTGACTTGAGGGATGAAACAAGCTGGTTTTATTTAAATGCTGGTGACCGATCTGCCCCTAAGGACATCTGGCATATGAAAAGCAAAAGGGGCCATCTGCAGCAGCGAGATGGGAACCCCTGTTTGTTCCACAGCATGGGAATGAGAGGTCCCTATTAGTTATTAAGTAGTGTCAATAAGTTAATTGTTCAAGTCTACTGCTGTTGGATTTAATGAGTTCACGGATGCCAAGGAACTGGTGCTACTGTTGTGGTGGCTTTTGTCCTTAATACAAAAAGCTTAGGTACAAGAATCAAACTTAGGAGAGATTCAACAAATGGATTTGTCTCCAATGCTCTTCTACTTCGTGCTTAGTCTGGCCCTAGTAATTCTGGAACCTGCTGAGCGGAAAATGCTGGATTTGAGCTCCTCCTTTCCCTGGGAATCCTGTCTCACTTCAGCAGTGAAGAAGTGGTAATCGTGGCCTGAGCAATCCAGGAACGTGCAGAGCTAACCTTACCCATGGAGCGCTCCAGCAAACAGCAAACTGAGAATGAAACCATGGATCGGGGCACGTGGCAAAGCTAACCAGATTGCTGGACCACCACTGCCTTTCTGCATTTAAATGCTCTGACTCCAATTTTTCTCATTTCTTAGTGCTCAGGAGGCACTGGGTGGTGTGTTTGCATACACCTACCCGTGCAGCTCTCCAGAGAAGACCAGGCCATGCCCGGCCACAGCTGCTGCGTGGGGACAGGGCACACGGGCAGCTCCCTGGTTTCAGTCCATCCCCTGCTGCAGCGTCTCAGCATGCAGGCGCTAGGACAGTCCTGTCAGTAGTCGTGTATTCAGTCTCCAAAAGCAGCAGGACCTACACAGTAAGGTAGTAAAGCCAAGATTAACACCTCCTGATTTTGAATGCTTCAGAATCCACACACCGGGATACCGGTGCCAAGATTAACACTCCCAGCCTCTGAGCGCATCACAGTTCACATACCAGGATACACGTGCCAAGTCTAATGCTCTGAGCTCCCACCGAGGGAAGATTCACGCTCCTCGCCACAGTGCCATGGGTTCCACTCATGAGCATGTTCTAGCCATCCCTCGTGAACCGCGGCAGAGAGAAATAAACGTGCAGACAGATGGGTTTGGTCTTGGCGTCTTGCTTTTGGTGTTAAAGTCCCTGTCCTGTTTTCTTGCTGCAGGTTATTGGCCACACTCCAAGAAACGAAAATCTCCCCCAGGTTGGCAGCATGGCACCCAGCCCAGCCTCATCAGGAACCCCAGCTTCCTTTCAGGGACCCCCGAGCCTGATGGACACTGAAACAGATGAATACATGGATTACACTGGCTGTAGCCCTGGGGGCATCTCCTCTGAATCTTCCAATATGGACCGCAGCTGCTCCAGCACTCCAGTGGGCAACGAAAGTACCTCGGCAGGTAAGAGAGAAGGGTGGGGGTGGAATGGATCATCAATTGCCTGCTCTTTTGGGAGATAAACTGGTGAAGAGAGGCCAAAGTGCAACTGCACCTTAAAATATGAACTGTACCAGCTTCACAGTAGCGCCTCGTACTAACCTAGCTCCCTCCATCATTTGTGAGAAGAGAGCCATCCAAATGTGCACCTCAAGCATCCATGAACTAACAGCGTATCTTTTTCTCCCCTGACAAGAGGTTTTTATCCTGTACCTTGGAGTTGGATCTATTTTAATAACTGATTTTAAACAGTTGTGGGCCTCTTCCGTACTTGCATTTTCCCTGATATCTTTATGAATTTCCTTGTGCAGCATCTGAAGTCAGGCACTTTCCTGTACTGTTGAGGTGCAAAAAGACTGTACAGTAGCAAGTATTACATACACAGGGGAAAAATGACCACGTCTTCAGAAAGCAGCATATAAAAGGGCTCACTGAGCTCCCTTCCTCTTGTTCCACTTTGTGCAGTGTTGCACAGAGGAGACCTCCATCCTCCCCTCTTTTGGGAAGTAAGTTTCTGCTGCTGTTTGCTCTTTGCCAGGATAATCTGTAGCCGTCTCCCGCTGCCCTGTATTACAGGCCTGTCTTTTCAGAAGTCAGATATCTTTACGAATTCTGTTATCATCTAGTGGTGAGCCAAGGATCTCGTAGCTGTCCTTCCCAGGGTTTAGTGTTACATTCTAGACAGGCTGCCTCACTGAGTTTGCTTTAATGCCGGGCACGTTTTCCTGGTTTTCTTTCCCACACCAGTTAGTTGAAGCTTATCAGACAGCACACCTAACCCCACGTTGTATGAACACTGCTGGGTCGGGAGAGAGGTCTGGTGGGACACTGGTTCCTGGTGCTTTCTCCCACTTCCAAGGAAATGGCCCCACCGCTGTCCGGGTAGCGAGCAGCTCCCCCTGCCCAAAGCAGGAGTCAGCCTGAGCGGCTGTTAGTTTGCATAGAGGAACAAGGGCCGCACAGGCAGGAATTTCTGCGTGGAAGCCTGTGGCTCTTCTCCCATGGCCCTAGAGCCACCTTCCTTTCTGCAGAGACAACCCTCCTCTTCCTGATGCTGTCAGTTCCTCACCTTCTGTTTCTTCTCTGTTACAGTTCTGTTTCATACATTTGTGAATGTATTTTCCATTTTCATCATATTGCTTCTGCTCTTGGGTTCTCATTTCAGTTTTTTTGTTTCTTGTTTTGTTTTGGTTTTTTTCTTTTTTTTTGTTTTGTTTTGGTTTTGTTGTTTTTTTTTTTCTCCTTTTTTTTTCTGCTTTTTTTCTCTCCACATTCTCCAGGCTGCCTGGTTCCTCCTACTGCTACCGCTGCTGCCGATGATGCTACCCACAATGCTCCACAACCTCAACCACCATCTCTGCCTCCATCTTTCTCACAAGCCCTGCTTAGGTCTCCCCTTCCCACCCTCCCCTATCTTTTCTCTCCATCTTGTCTCTCATACTCTCTGCTCAGTGCCACTCTTGGATCCAGCAGAGGCATTGTCATGCCTGCCGCCAGCACCACTGGGTTTTCGCCCATCATTGCCACTCCAACTCCAGTAAAAAGTGACGTTCCCTTAGTTCAGGATGCAGCAGGTAACACTTCTTTGCTTTCTCTCTTAGTGTCCTGTGCCCATCTCCTTCCCTACACACCCCGCCCACAGTTTTTTTGCTGCACCTTTGGGTCAGTTACAAAGCAGACATCGCTCTGTGTCCTACTTAACTTGATCCAAGGGCCCATCCACGCCTGCTCCTTTTGTCCGTTGACACCAGTAACCACAGCAAACGCTGAGAAGCATTTGGATACCTGAGGATAATTTCCACCGATTCTAACCAATGAGAAAAATTTAACAAAAGCCACGGTTAAAATGCACTTTCAGCCTCTTGATAACAGCAGGGTGGCCACAAAGCAAACTTTTGCCCTTGTAGCATTAATGGGATTTAGAATTCCTGTTTAGATCTGCCAGGCCACTCAGCGTGGTGCCCGCCCTGTGGCGGCACACGTCCCAGCAGGTGAGTGGCTGACAAGGCACCCAGTTCCCATATTTGTATGGATCCTGCAGGTTTCACCGCTCCCTAGTCATACACGAAGCCATAAAATTCAGGGCTGCTTTCCCCAGCACCAGGAACAGAGCGAAGCACCCTCGGTGTCACAGCGATGACATCACCAGACAGCTCAGGCCGGTTCTCACACTCGGCGTTATTTACATCTGCCTTTAACAGCTGGAGAAAACGCATCTAGATTTTTAGTTTTAAGCTGCTATGTTCCCCATGTGTGACTAAGATCAGAGATGTCTCAGGCTGGGGATTCTCACTCCAGCTGGGAATGGTTTTTAGGGTGTGTCTCAGTTTTGGCTTCTTTTCCCCGACTCCCACCTCTTTTCTAGTTAATTAAGGGCATATTTGTGCTTAAAGCTCACACTTAAGAGGATTCTGGCAGCCTGCAAATGTCCCAGGCGTTGTTCCTGCCAGTTTTAATAATGCACAAATCCAGGGTAAATGATTGGGAGTATGGCTGGAGGATCAGCTCCACCTGGACATTCAGAGGTTTGGCTACAGGACTTGGCAGAAGATCCTTGCCTTGTCCAGAGGAGTGTGTTCCAATGAACAAAGTATACAAGAAACTGTATTTTTTGCTGCTTTTTTTTTTTAACTGATTTGCATGCAATCTGAAACACCTAACCTTGTGCTGTGCTTTCCTCTAATTACACACTAAGCTTATTTTCTTTTTACACTTTTGTGAATGGTTACGTTACCAGCAGTTGAAAAGACCAGCTCATGGCACGCTCGTACCATTGAGTTGAGCTTGGGATTCCACCTTTGAGGCTTGGAATCTTCAGTTGGGTCAGGGACTGAGCGTTGTCTGGTGGCTGAAGGAGGAGAGGGCACCAGGTTATCATCTTTTTTTCATACCCTTGCTCTGAAACTTTGTCTGTATGAGAAAACTAGGTAGGTTTAACTAAAGTTTTAAGCCCATCTGTTTGTACGGTTGTAAAAGCTGGACAGATATATTGAGTTTAAAACAGGTAAAATTTAAACCAGATTTCCCACCCAGAGTCTTTCCCCTAAGACAAGCTCATCCTGAATTCCCATCTGAAGGCAGACAAGATGAGCGTACGTACTAACAATAAATGTCTTGATGGTTTGGCTGTAGGTTTTTATTAAAAGGAGGAGTTGATCGGGATAGCGGGGATTTGTCCAGGCAACGCTGCGCTTAAACAGTCGCCTCAAAGTGCAGAATTAGATTTTACAATACCAGATGTTGTGGCGGGCGAGGGGACAGAGAGTAATTGGTCACAGATTCTACAGCTAAGAGCTCGCTAATTTAAATTCTAGACTGACAGAAAGTTATTCTTTCAGCGGTAGCTGGTTAAATTAGCCTTAACGTGTGGTTTTCACCAGCTACACGTCACTAGGCTGGTCTCTCCATGGTTGCCCCAAGCTGGCATCATTGCAGTCTGAGCGAAAGTGCCGTGTAACGAATGGGTGTGGGAACATCTTTTGTTCTTTGCTTCTCCCGCAATCCGTACAGCCCAGGCACGCGGACGATGCAGATCAGGCTGCTGCTACCATTGCCAGGGACTTGTAGCCTTGAATACAGTGCCAGGTGACGTTTTGGAGGCTTCCTTGAGTGATCGCCACCTTGTCTTAGAGGGCTGTCATCTGAGAGGCCAGATATGGCAAAACCAGCATCTTCACTTTTAATACCTGCTTATCAGCCAGAAAACAAAATAATTCTACTAGAGTCACACAGATGACTGTTCCTGCCGTCTCCAGACAAGGATGCAAGCTGCTCTGGGTTCTCAGGCCCCAGGCACTGCCTGTCACAAATCATGCCTCTCTTGAAGAGGATGGCAGTTTCAGCATGAAGAGAAGCACAAAAAAAAATAAAAAAACCAACCATATTTTAGTTGCAAGCTATAATTTCCAATTACACTCACAGTTCTGCACCTGGTGAGAAATTCTTACCTCTAACCTGGTCTGTGCTGCATGTTGATACTGGAGATTGTGGTTTTAGATCTGGAAATTGCAAGCAGGGAAGGGATAAAAAAAAAAAAGTTAATAGATATAATGAGGTCGAGTCCTTGATGTCAGCTTGATCCTAGGGGAGGTGAGCACCAGCCAGTTACGCTGGCCCTGTGAATGGAAGTGGAAGACAGATGAGGGCTTTTTATTTACTGGGGGCATCATGTGATGTTTGAGACCCAAGGGAAAGCTGTGGAACTGGTATTTTCTGTCGGAGTCCACTGGCTAGTGATGATGAGAATTAGCCCCATTGAACATCTGTCCATCTGTCTTTCTAAGTGCACTCAGTGTAATATGTAGGCTCATTACAGTGAGGGATGTTGCAGTCTCCTGGCCAAAGTCCATCCTATTTCTATAAATTCCCCCCTTGCAGTTTTAATCACGCACGGGATCTTCCTTCCCTTCCTGCCTGGCCTTGGCAATTGTAGTGCCTGGATAGGGGAAAACAGTCTAAGCAGAGTAGTTTTTAGCACGCTTAAACTCTTTTACTGCTTCAACCCCAGTAAAACACAGTCCTTGGAATGGAACAAGCCAGCTCCTCTGTGTTAAAGTCTGATTTGAGAAAAATAGGACTAGAGATTAACTAAGCAGCAGGAGAACCTGAGAGAAGCAACAGTTAGCATTTGGACAATACCAATATACAAAAGCAGCGATTAGAGGCGAGGTGGAATGTGCTGGGAACTGAGGGAGCCACGTCCAGCAGGCATCAGCCAGCCCCCAGTCCCAGAGTTCTGGCTTACCGGGAGCTTGAGGGGTGAGCTCCTGGGTGGGAACAGTTGCAGCGTTGTCTTGGCAAATAGAGAGCTTGCCAGGACGGTTGGGAGATGGAGAGAGACACGGCTGTCAGCAACACCGCTCTTGGCTTTTTCTCCTCAGGGAATACCATCACTATGCCAACCGCCTCGGGGGCCAAAAAGCGTTTCTGGATTATTGAGGACATGTCCCCATTTGGCAAACGCCGCAAGACTGCCTCCTCGCGCAAGATGCTGGATGAAGGGATGATGCTGGAGGGATTCCGGCGCTACGACCTCTACGAGGACTGCAAGGACTCCAGCTGCCAATTCTCTCTCAAGGTTACCCACTACCACTGCACGCGGGAGAATTGCGGCTACAAGTTCTGCGGCCGCACCCACATGTATAAGCACGCCCAGCACCACGACCGCGTCGACAACCTGGTGCTGGATGATTTCAAACGCTTCAAGTCTTCGCTGAGCTGCAACTTCCCAGACTGTCAGTTCTCTGGCAACAGCACACACTTCCACTGTCTGCGCTGCGGCTTCCGCTGCACTGACAGCACCAAGGTGACAGCCCACCGCAAGCACCACGGCAAGCAGGACGTCATCAGCGCTGCTGGTTTCTGCCAGTTCAGCTCAAGCGTGGACTGCGAGGTGCCTGACTGCAAGTACAAACTCAAGTGCTCCCACTTCCATTGCACCTACCCCGGCTGCAAGCACACGGTGGTGGGCATGTCGCAGATGGACTCGCACAAGCGCAAGCACGAGAAGCAGGAGCGAGGGGAGCTTCCTGCCATCTCTCCTGGCCCCGAGGGCCTTGCCCACTCCACTCTCGAGTATGACATCCAGAACTCTTCCATCAACCTGGACAGTTCCCTCAACCTCAGCACTGACAACAACAGCTCCCTCTTCTTCCTGCAGAACGCGGCTGGCGTGGGCCTCAATGATTCCCTGGACCTCAGCAAGAAGCAGTCGGAAGTCACTGAAGGTCCCTCACCGAGCAGAGCCGGGGCTGCCCCTCAGGAGAGGGAGGCAGCGGCATCTGGCTCTGGTGACGTGGAGGACGAGGATGACTCTTCCCAAGAGGACGAAGAGGATGATGAGGAGGAGATGAATGAAGAAGAGGAGGATGATGAAGAGGAGGATGACGATGATGACGATGAGGAGGATGATGAAGAGGAAGACCTGAACACAGATTCTGAAGAATCGCTGCCTGACCCAGAGGGCTTGGCCACTAAAGAAGATGGAGAACCAGAGGAGGCTGCTTCTTCCACAGACCAAGGGGATGCTTCCAGGCCACAGAGCGAGCCAGCCCTTGCTCCAACCCCAACTCCTGCTCCAGCTCCAGCTGCTGCCCCAGCCTCTACCGTTGCTCCAGAAGCTTCTCCTTAATCTTAGAGACAACAGTGGCAGTGGTTTGGTTTTGCTCTTAGAGAGAATTGCTAAGAGGACCCTATATGAGGCAAGAACAAAGATTGGGATGGCAAGTGAAAAAAAACAAACTCCATGCCACACACATGAGAGAGAGAAAGAAGGAAACCCAAGCTCCTCCGCAGGCCCCATGGGAGAGACAGGCTCGCAGCAGGACTGGTGCTGCACCGTTCCTCCTGCACATCACACAACACGGGGGCAGGATGCAGCAAAAAATACCCTTTTATACGGACGTGAACCTTGAGGGTACCGGCTGCTTTTCCTTGCTCCCTGCATGGTGCGTGGGGCCTGTGCCCGTCTGGGGACCCTTTGTTATGGGTGGGGCTCTATCCCCCCCATTTTTCTTTCTGGGTTTTATTTTTCCATGTTTTCAGTTGTACGATATTAATAATAATCTCCACTTCTTGGAGGGGGCGGGGGGGGGCGGGAACAACAGGTAATGAATTGTAAAACTATATATTTGTGTGTGTGTCTCTCTCTATATATAATGTACACACACACACACATATATAAAAAATCCGAGGAATTGGTGTCACAAAGAGAATTAGCTCTGCTTTTGCCAGTGGGAAGGAGGGGGCGAGGGGTGTGCGTGCCCTCTCTCTCTCCATCCCTCCCCCCTTCTATCTCCAGCATTAAATGAACGGCATCCGACAGCAAGGGTGGGAGTGGGTATTTATTGTCACAGAAATGAGGACGCATTAATGAATGAGCAGGGGTGGGAATGGGACACTCCTCTGTTCTTCCAGATCCTTTTTACTGTTAATGATGATGATTTTGAATGCTATTTATATTGTAAAACTTTCTCAGTCTACACTTTCTCTGTAGGACGCCTCTCCTCGTCCCTGCCGGTCTGCCTGTAGGGATTTAGCCGAAGTAACTTGGGAAGAAGGCAGCAGGCAGTTAAAGGGTCTCACACTGGAGGACTGGGGTTAATCTCCCATCCAGTTCCATCTCATCCCAACCCGCAGGTGCTTCCTCTCTGCTGCGGGGGAGGCGTTTTTGTGGTGCTTCAGTATCCCCATCTCAGGAGGTTGGGAGCTGGCGCTCTGTCCCGCGGTGCGGCACAAGGAGCACCGTGCTCGCAGAGGAGCGGCCCGGCCGCTACAGCAGCCTTGAAAATCCCATTGCTGTCTGACCCCAGCAGTCGTACAGCGACAGGTATGTCCCCCAGCCCCAGCAGCTCGGCCTTTGCGCGGGGGCTCGTACGGCTCTCTGGTGACTTCTGGGAGAGGGGAAGGCGCCGCTGCAGAGGGCGGAGGCGGCAGCTTGATGCTGAGGGTCCCATAGTGGGACGTCCTGCGCAGACCAGGGCAGGGACTGGGACAACGTGAGCTGCTGCGTCCTACGCAGACGGAGAACGCGAGGACAGGGGGGCGATGCTAGCAGAGGCCAGGATGTCGTCCGGCTAAGAAGTCATAAGTTTCTGCGTCCATGCTGGGCTAATAGCTTGGGTGCCGCAGGGGCAGGTGCAGCCATCCCACATAGAACCTGCCACCTCCAGAAGGTTGGGCTTTCCCCAGGCTCCGAGCCCTTCCTGCTCTCTTTCCCGAGTCAGTCTGGGAACACACACTACAGGCTGCTGTCCCGGGCAGCCCTTCGACCCCAAACCCTCACCTGAGTCTTAGAGAGAGGGCTTGTCCCATCCACCTGGGCTCCAGAAGGACTAAACCGTAGGAGTTAACTGTTATCAGAATTATTTCAGTGCCAGTTTGTCAGTAAACCAGCCTAGCAGAAGGTTCCTTGTGTCTCAAGTTCGTCCCTGTTTTTTAAAAAAGACTAATTATTTTTTTCTAACATCCTGCAGGCGCCCCCCCCCTACCCCCAACCAGCTCCACGAGCACTTCAGCTCCCAGGGATCCCCGTAATTTGTTCTCCCCCTGAACAGATAAAGCCTCGAGAAGTTTTGGTCGCTGCTTTTTTTTTTTTTTTTTTTTTAATTATTTCCCTAAGGAACTGGTGCAGATCAGGTCTGATTTATAAACAAGCAGCTCAGCTGTGTAAATGTAGGGACAGAATGTTCAGATAATGTTTCAAAAGGAAAGGCAAAAAAAAAAAAAAAAAAGAGAGAAAGTTGTACAGTATTTTTCCTGTAAAGGTTATTGCTATAGATAGAACAAAAGAGAAACCGCCGATGCCAGGGGGATGAGAGGGGTCAGCTGCCTTCTGGATAGCCCTTAGATACGGTTAATTGTGTGCAATTTTTTTTTTCTCTGTTTCTTTTTTGTTTTGTTTTGTTTTTTTTTTCACTGTAGTGTGTGTTTGTAGGCGGTGGCAGGGGAGGGGGCCTTCATGCTGCGGTTTGAGGCTGACTTCACACTCCTAGCACTGACTCGAGCTGCACGATTCCGAATTCTAACTTGAATTTTGTAGAGATGAAACAAATGAAAGCAAAACAAATGAAATATTGTTATTACTAGTTTGTAGTATATTTAATTCTTTGGAGTTCTTTTCCTCTATCAGCTATTTGTGTGGCTTTTATTTTTATAGGGTTTTATTTTTTGTTTGTTTTTGTTTTGTTTGGTATATCCCCTGCCCTCGACCGTGTGTTTTCTAGCACAACCCAGTCCTTGAATATAACGAAGCTCGCGTTCCTGGGGCAGAGTGAGGGAATGAGGCCTTGGAATTTGTACAAGTGGGATGGGGCAAAACAGATTTTACTTTAACGGCGTTTGCTGCAGGTTCTGTATTGTACATTTTTCCCATATTCAACTTCTTAGATAGGATGGTGATGGGCTCCAAGGGGAATCCTTGGAGGTAACGCAAGCCACATCTCACAAATCAGCTGTCTTCATTTGGTACCACTGAAATCAGCACCGTGTGCATCGGTGACTTCTGTGGGAGCCGTGCAGGGCTCAGGGTTACCGGGGAAGGCGATGGGGAGGCAGGGGCTCGCTTGGGCCTCTTGTTTCGATTCAGGAGAGACGTTCAGGCTGTTTCACTGCTGGGAGCAGCTGGAAACACGCCCCGGGCTGTAGCGTTTTTCCCTCTCCCCTGTCGCATCTCACCAGCTTCCACACTGGGAGAAAAGCAGAAGCGGGTGGAGAAAAGGGGTGAAAGATCTAGCAGCGGCCCTGCTGCCGGCAGCCCGCGGTGGTTGGTGCTGGATGTAATGAGGCATCCCAGGAGGCAGCTTCGGGCCGGCGCGGCCAGGATCCGCGCTGGAACGGGGCCCGTTTCACACGTCCTTCTGCGTGGCTCCGCGTGCCAGAAGGGCCTGTGCTTATCTATGCACGCCATTCCCCCCCCCGAGGCACCCTACTGCTCCCCAACATCTCAGCCTCCCTAACGCCCATCGCCCCTTCTCTGGGAGCCGGCGCAGGGAAGGAGATTCCTTCCCCAAGAGCCTCGAGGCCTCTCGTCCCCCCGCCCCGAGCCCCGTTTCGGTAAAGCTCTTTCCATGTCTCTTTTCGCAACAACAACAACAAAAAGTCAAAAGTTCTTTTAATTCGGCCGTGTTGAGGCTTTAGTTCAGCAAAACTCTTAAGCCGACGCTGGGAAGGGGCAGGAGCGAGGCCCCCGCGCTTAAGTGTTTGCTGAGCGAAGGCCTCGGCGCATGGCGACCCCCGTGCCAGCGCGGTGGTTCGTCACCTCACGCTACCGACTCAGGATTGGAATATGTGCTCAAAAGAACGACCCGAGCAAGAGATGCAACCGACTGTGAGGAGGGGAGAGAGAGGAAACGGAACTGTTCTGTCCGAAACAAGATAAAAACCAAACAAAATAAACCTTGAGATGGACCCTCCTGATTCTGCTACCATTCACTGCTGAAGAGCAAAAAAAAATACAAAATAAGATAAAAACTATTGACTAGATTGTTCATTCTAGCCACAAACTCAACTGGATTAAAGTCTGTGTGGAAGGAATTTTGTAAAGAAAAAAAAAAAAAAAGAAAAAAATTTTCCAATGTAGCAAAAAAAAAAAACTTTAAAACACAAAAATGGAAAAAAAAAAAAAGACAAAGAGGGAGGATTCTAGCCTTTTGTAATATCCATATTGCACACTAGGACTATAAGCCATTGCTAGCTCATTTTGAATTTTAAATGTGTAATTTTTTTTTGTTTTGTTGTTGTTTTTTTCTTTCCGTGGGGGAGGGGGGGGAAAAAAATGCTTGAACCACCAATGCTCTTTTTAATGTTTTATAAATATGTATGTGTATATATATAAATATAAAAATAATATGTATGCACATATATATGTGTGTGTGTATATATCTATATGTATATACATATATATAGATATATAGATATATATATAGGTTTTGAGACAAAAATGCAGAAAGTGAAAAAAAAACACCCTAAACAGGATGGTGTGCTCTGATTTACTTGAATCTGGTCTCTTCAGCACCTGCGTTATTAAGAACTGAATATTTTTCCACTTGAATTTAGTGCTATTAGAAATTTAATATATGTGTTTTATTTATTTGATTTTTTTTTTTTTGCATGACTGATGCAAGGTTTGACATTTTCACTCAATAAAAACTGGAAAAAAAACCCCAAACTTTCGAGTGATTCAGTTGTCTTCTTGGTTGAGAAGGTGTTTTTTTTTTTTAAGAGCTAACGAGTCGTGGAGCAGTTTGGGTCTTTTACAGCCCTGGGCCCATTCTAACAGTCGCTGCTTTAGTGCTCGCGCTGAGGTGAGAAGTGCAAGAGGAACAGAGCTCGCTGCCTCTCAAGCTGTTTAAGCAGCCCTGTAGTTTATTTGAAATGCTCATCGGGACCCCCGATAGAAGCAATGCTTCCATCCCCGCAGTTTTTTAAACTGGGATGTGGGATTAGAGATGGGATTGGTCACTGCCTTTCCCCTTCCTACCTTGCCCTGTGAGCTCAGGGGGGAGAACTGGGATCCACAGTGGGACTGTGCCTGCTATAACCCACTCGAAACCTTACGGTGATGTTCAAAGCCCACTAAATCTTGATGTTTGACTCACCCAAGAGAGATGAGGAGCATGAAAGAAACATCCTATATGCGCAGAAGGGGTGGGAGCTAATAAAGCTGTGGCTGCCCCATCCCTGGAGGTGTTGAAGGCCAGGTTGGATGGGGCTTGGAGCCCCTGATCCCATGGCCTGTCCTGCCAAAGTGCTGTTGTGGGGAGGAGCAATGCCAATTTTTTTGTTTTACCCAAAGGAAGCAAAGAAAACCCCTCCTGTGTGGCTCTTTCCCCACCACCTGGAAGCAGCCTGGTCTTTGTGCCTCTCTGCCACCCGTCAAGAGATCTCGGGGGCAGCAAAGCGGCACTTGCCAAGCCTGATGCACTGGCAGCAGCTGCCTCCTTATTAGCAGAGAGGATTAGACTGCTCTCTCTTTCAAGGCCCCCTCGTTGCTCTGCTGCAGCTCGCAGCCATCCTGTTTTCAGATGTCATTATCTGAACACGCTCCTAATCCGACCTTGGAGCACCGAGGGTTGTTCTCCCTGGAGCTCTGCCCGCAGCACACGGGATATTTACATGGCTGCGTTTCCAGGGGGGACGGGGGATGAACAACACGACTCGCTGCCTGGAAGCTCTTGCTGGAAGCGGCCGGCTCTCCGCGGAGCTCTGACGGCACTTCAGAAAAGAACGACCAAGTCCTGGGAGAAGCTGCCAGTCGAACAGACGGAAACCTCGCTACCGCGTTCATTCCAAGACCTCGGCACCGGTGATGCTGCAGCTCCACATCCGCAGCTGCTCGCTCTGAAGCTGGGACAAGGACTGGGTATTTGCTGCTGCTGTTACACTTCAATTCCATCAAGTGCATCCCTGTAACAGCATTTTGCTGTGAATGCAGTTATGCACTTAGCCACAAAACAACACTGCCTGTTACACGAGGCACTGGGTACCAAACCCTTGGCGCGCTCCTCCAGTGGGAGGATCCTCTCACAGCAGCCCAAATCTAAAACACAAATAGAGGAGCACGACTTTCCCCTTCCAAAACAATTCAAGACTTTAAACCAACAGAGGCAGCAAAAGTTCAGTCACCTCAAACATAAAGAAGCGGCATTCGAGGTATTCTAGGACACAGAATGGGAGACCAGATGGTTCTGCTGCTGCTTCCAATCATTCTGGTTCTTCGATGTCATCAACCAAACATGCCTAGTCCAGCTGCAGCACGTGAAGACCTGTCCTTGCTGGAGACATAAGGGCCAACAAGGACAGAAATGAAGACGGCCGATTATCAGTGTTGGCCAAAAATGAAGGTAATTGCCATTACAGTGGCTCAAAAAGACAATCATCCTCATTCATCCAAGTGCTTCTCACAGCCACTCTAGCAAGGGTATTTTTAGGGGTTATTAGGAAAATAATACCGTGGGTTACACCTCTCCTTATGCCCCAGACCTACAGGGAACAGTTTTGATACAGTGATAAGCATCCATTTAATTTGCAGGTATCATTCTTCCAAGCTCTTATCAGCCTCGAAGGTAACTCCGCTTTAGCCCAGCAGCCAGCTCGGAGGGATCTGCGACGTGCCGGCTGAAGGGCAGTCAGGAGCCGTCTCCAGGCCACACTATCAGGTGTGCAGAGCCAGGGCACGTGCCCAGCGCAAAGCTCCTCACAGCTTGCTCGGCCAAGTACAGAAGGCAGTAAAGCACATCTGACTCGGGGAGGCTATTTACTATTTACTGTAGCAGCACAGTGCCTCCTACACCCAGGCAGAAGGACATTCAGAATTCTGGGGCTCGCTGCTACAGAGGAAAAGCAGCTGCTATGCCGCAAAACTCACACTGGGCATAACTCTCAGCTTGCAAGGACCAGGGCTTAATACTGGCTTCACAGTTCTGCAGATGCCCTTTAAAAGGAGTAAGGTTCTGGACTAACAAACCTGCTACATGGTACAAACCACATCAACTGCTCACGTCACAGCTGAGTTTTTGCATTTGCATTTCTGAGCTGTTGCACACATGCACAAGTTTGTGTTCACAAACCTGTTTTGAAGGCCATGGGGAAGCCCTTTTAAAGAAGAAGCTCCTGGGGAAAGGGAAGGAGAGGAGCTAGAGCCAAATATCCCCCCCTCCTCAATCTGCATAAGACTGAAACTTTAAAACATAACAATAAAATCTCACATCACCTTCAAGAGGAAAGTGAGCTTTAAAGACATCTCTGAAAGTCAATGAGCAGTGTGTACCTATTCCAAACAAACAAAAAAAAACATGCAGATTGTTGGGAACAGTTTTGGAGTTTCACATACACACACACAAATAATTTCTGTCTTCCTCTACAAATCAAGCAGAACTTAGTTCAATACGACCAAACTTGGAAAGAGTGAGAGCATACACGAATATATCTCTCCACAAGACTTGCAAAAGGGGCGGGCAAAGAGGGGAGAAAGGCACTGAACAGCATTTGTAGGTACAGCAGGTGTTAGGAGGGATGGCAAGTTCTTCATGCCAGCCCTGGGGCAAGAAGTGGGGTGACTGGAGTCCCCAGCGCGCGTCTTCCCCTACGAGGGCCAAGCATTTGCTCCGGAGATAGGAGCAGGGCCCCTGCAGAGGCAAATCCCCTCAACTCACCCAGGGGAGGCAGGTTGCTCTGGCCTCTTGTCCATCTCCAGCCCCTGGGCTGCCCCAGACCCATCCTGCCCGAGGAGGGGTGGCCAACAGAGGCAGCTTCCCTTCTTCCTTTTGCTCTTTTTTGGCAGGGAAACCCTTAAACAAACAAATGAAGAAACACTGAGGATTTAAGTAAACAGGCGAAGATTTATCTGACAGGCAGACGGAGCCTTTCCCTGCCCCCTTCCCTTCCCACAGGGCAGGGTGCTGCCTCGTGCTCTCGCTGTGAAGCGGCTACCAAAGGCATTTGCCCTGAGCCCACGCTGGCAGCCCCTCGGACCCCCCTGCGATCCCAGGCCACAGCCAAGCTCTGCCTAAACATCTGAGCTCTGCAGCCCAGAGCACCCAAGGGGAGAGAACAAAGCCATCTGATCTGGGGCCAAAGCAAGTTCGAGCCCCTCAAAGGGAAGCGAGCTCCTTCATTCGGCTATCGGGCACCAAAACCCTGCGAGTCACGTCTCGGCTAGAGCCAGCTGCGCCCACGGATGGAAGGGGACCCGCTTTGGGCTGGAAACAGAACCAGATCTACTGCCCACACCTTGTGCCAAGGGCAGGAACGCAGCCTCTGAGCAGATGGGGGGCCCAGCAGCATTCACCGTGTTTCCCTGTTGCACGCAGATGAGCAGCCTGTACCTTGTAGAGTTGGAGGAAAAAAGGTAAAAGGCAGCTGCAAATAGTGCCGCGATCCAGCTTCAGTCGAGACATCAAGTTGCATCGTGGGGAACAGAAGAGACTGAGAAGCAAGAGGGAGCCCCAACCTCCATCCCACAGCCCAACGTTGCTGGCTGAAGCACTGATGTTACTGTGCAGCAACGCGCAGACACCAAAATATACAAGTAAGCAGCAAACAGGCACGCAGAGATGAAATCTACTGCTGATATATTAAGTGGGCAGGAAGCAAGGACTAGTTCATCTGCATCGGAAAAGCTGCAGCAAGTCAGCACACAGACTTGTGTGCGTGCACGTATCCGTTGAAACTGCTTAAGTAAAGCAAATCTGTTCAAAGAGATGGAAGAATGTCCACCCAAGAATTTGCTCCGGTTTAATTAAATCAGTTGAAGAAATGAATTTTACAGAGGTGTTAACTCTAGCTCCACACAGATAAAACCTCAGTACTAGCTTACGCAAGCAAAGGAATAAAGTTGGAAGCAGTCCGTTTCTGAAGTGTTAGAGAGGAAAGCCTTGGGCATTAGAATCATAGAATCACCAAGTTGGAAAAGACCCATCGGATCATCGAGTCCAACCATTAGGGGACAGGCAGGCCTGGTGGAAGGCTGGAAAGCCAGCAGTGGGATGCTGTACAGAGCAGAAATGCCAAGCAGACAAAGTGACTGAGACAGACGGGCTGGCAAAGCACCAGGCACAAAAAGAAAAATAAACAACAAATAAGTCAGTTGTACTTCCAGATCCTCTGAATCAGCCCCAGCAGCCAAGCACCTTCTGACTCGAGAGACACAGTCCTAAAGAAAAGCAAGTATTTTACCTAAAACAGAAAAAATACAGGATCAAATCCCTCCCCCCTCCCTCTTCAGGCATCTTCTTGCAGCCAGCATCATAAAACATCACTCATTATTTGCGCAAATATAGAGGGGGGGGTGGGGGGGAATCTTGAAGGGTTAAATCCTTCAGCACATCCAGAAAAGAAGGGCTTGGTGGGAAAACAGGGGTGTTCATCTAAGATGCTCCGTATTCTAAGTAACCCCTGAGCCGTCCTTGCAAAGCATTTGGGGAGATTTTTAGTCTGAAAGACACTTTACAAAAATAAATTGTAATTGAGTTTAATAATCTTCCCCTTTCCAGAAAGGGCCTGACAGATGCTGACTAGTGCTCACTTCTGCCCCATTTCAAATATTTTTACCTTATTTGGATGAAATATATTATTTTTCTAATGAAAGGAGGTTGGATTTTTTTTTTTTTCCAAAGAGCTGATTTTCCCTTCGTCCAGCTGGTGCCTTTATTAGGTTAGTGCTTGCTCCCTTTTGGGGATGGGATTGTTTTGTTCCCTGAGCTGGGAGAGACCATGCCAGCCCCTCGATCTACAAGGGCGCAGCGCAGAGCTTCTGCTGCACAGCAAGTGGAGGAGCTGGGCCCTGCGCTCCATCTTCCCCGATAACCCAAAGTTCACCTTAGGTACGTTTCCTCTATTTTATTTCATTTTTTGAGAGCGTACGTAATGGTAAGAGCCAGCCTTTCATCAGCATAATAGGTGGACACAGTTCTAAAGGTGCCTACAGAGGCCAGCTCCTGGGGAAGCAGCATAGTCTGCAGAATGCAAAGAAAGCTGGAAGCTCTCTCCTGGGCCGCTAGGTAAATAATTTCCTAGGTTTCAACTCCCAGCATCCCTTTATTTATATTTTCAACGCCTAGAGGCCAAGCCCCTGTCTTGCTTTGCACCCAGCAGCATGAAAGGTCAAGTCCAGGCTAGAAGGCTCTCAGCTCAAGCTGATCATCAGCGCAGGGTCACCACCATGTCCAATTTGTGATTAACATAAAGCACCACCACACAGAGGGACCTTCCAAAGCTTCCCGTGATCCAAAACCCTTGGGAAACGTGCTCCACAACCTGCTGGGTGTGGAGGGTTTGGTCGAGCATGACCTTAACCCAACAGGTTTGCAACAGAAAGCTACTCTGGACCTGCTGCCCAGCCTTTGTCTTCCCCGAGCACCACACCGCCCCGCCAACGGAAAAGAAAGGCAGCCTCCGTTTCTGCAGCAGGCAATGCAAATGGAAGGAATGGAGTAGCCACAGAGCAGGTGTTCCACAGCCCACCCCCTGCCCCAGGTAGCAGTCCAACATATACCACGTTTCCTTCCACCAGTACACATCAGGACAGGTCACCAGCAACCCTTTTCACAAACCCCAGACCAGGCTGAGGGAGCCACTGGAAATGCAACCTGTTCCCCACTCTATTGAGGACAAAACCAAGAGAGAAAATAGTTATTAAAAAACACTTACTTGCCAGAAGAACCCAGGAACTTCTTGCCAAGAACCCAGAACTTGCCAGAAGTGAAAGACAGGTCTAAAATGCCTGCCTGCAAGCCCGAGCAGCCAGGAGCAGCTCCTCGGGGCAGCTGGGCAGCCTGGGCCACCAGGGCAGAGTGGCTGTGGCTGGGTGCCGGGCTAACGCCTCTCCCTGCTCCCAGGCCAAAGCGCAGCCAGTAACGGGGGCTGGGGCTCTCAATCCACCACACAGTGGGTTAGGGGGGTTGTGAGAGTCGCAGGACCTAGCCTGAAACGCAGGTCCCAAAGTTGGCTTCCTCTGCAGCTTGGCTTTGTCAAGTCTCTCTATTTACCACATCTCTGTATTTACGTGTGGAAAATGAGGCATGCTTACAAATAAAATACTTCTTAAAGCATCACGCAGCAAAGCAGCAAGATCACGAGGGATCCTGCAGTCCATCCTCTTCCTTCTGATCCCAAGGTCAGGTTACACCCCAGGTACACAAAAGGCAATAAAAAAAAAATAAAAAAAATCTTCCTGCTTCTGATCAAGATGCAGGCAGGACTTAGTTGTAACACCTGCGGGTGAGGAAGGTTGGACAAAGACCATCAAGGGAACATCTCTCTTAACCCTTTCCCTCTTTGTTACATTTTTTGAGTTCCTCACATTTATTTTGCAGCTTTTATATCCTCAAATTACTGGAAAGCACCAGTCTGATTTTGCTTCCTCTAGAAGAGAGAGCACAAACTCACAGGGTGTCACTGAAACGTGCTCAGATGGCACTATTCAGAGGAAACTCCGTTCACCTGCTTTCTATACACTATCAAGGACTTATAGAAACCACGTTCTAAACCAACTGAACTCACAACAAGGTGTTGTTATTCTTCCTGCATCAAAACAAACAGTGGTTACACAGTAAAAGAGAGTGCTTGAAGAAGGAAGACGGTGGGTAGGTGGGTAGCTGCTGCTGCTGTCTGTCTTGTTCTGACAAAAAATGGTTCACTACCTGGCCATCTTTCAGCTAATACGATGCCACTCTCAGTGCCTGCAGGCTACACGTTTCACAGAAGCTGATCTAAGAAGGTTGCTTCTAGCTAAAAAAAAAGAAAATAATTACAAGTCAGGCTACACGGTTCCTAGAGACCAAAATAATCGCCTAGAACTGCTGCTATGCTAGAAAGGCAAGGAATAAGAGAGGAATAAAACTCGTGACTCATGACAATACCTGCTGATAAGAAGGTCTGGCTTCTTCCAAATGCTCTGCTAGTGGGTTGGATCTTTTCAACAAAGCATACACATACCCCATCAGCAGCCAGAGGCCCAGCATTAGAGTTTTTAAGCATTTTCTGGGATTCACTAGATTAGGGAAGGAAAAAGTGGGACCTATGGGATTTGTAAAGGTTGCTAGAAGCAAAACCTGAAGGAAAAGGGCCGTTGAAGAAAACTGCCTTTTACTCTGCACCAGAAATCTTGAGGTAAATTAATTGAACACTGGCAATATGGAGGAAAAAGGGGAGAAACGAACCCGCAGGGATGTCTGTGCTGTAAACCTCGTAAGTCACTCTGCAAGGCACATACCTCAGCAACATATTTTCCACATTTCACCAACTGCTGTTGTCCAGGCACTTTCTATTTTCAAAACCTTCTATGTATATAAAATGTACACAGGCAGGACAATACTTTTTCATGCCATCCCTGCATTCAGTCGTGTTTTCTTTTCTTGGCTTGGAGAAACGAAAAGTGCCATCTCTTAAGAAAAGCCTTTCCTTTTAAACACTTTCAAATTTGTCCTGTTCTAGCTAAACGTGGCGTTCTTTGTGAACGTTAAACAGTGGGGAGAGAGAGACTGAGAGGGAGAGAGAGACACACACACACTCACTCACTCCTGGGGAAGATATTCATCCATTTAAGGAATGAGAAATCATCACATTCAGCAGCAGGTCTAAATACAGTAATACGAAGGTCCCTTTCGCTCCCCCTGAGCAGGAAAATGTCACTGTGTACCAGACACCCAAATACTCAGGAATCAAGTAAATCCCTCATTTTTAAGAAGGGAGCCAAACACTCGTGTTGGAGAGTAATGGGACTGGAGTAGCTACATCTTTCTTGCTGTATGCCATTTCTTTCAATGGCTTCTGTGCCGACATGGCAGGGCTAGACCAGTCACGGGATCCGGCACAGCATTCCCTGCCCGCAGATAAGGCTGAGGGCCCGTGGGATATCTCACACGCTCCCTTCAGCACCTCCTGCCGCTGGGGGTGGAAAGGAGCAGGATGCGGCATTCTGCACCCTGCAGAGACTCCTGCTGGGAGGAAAGGAACCGGAATAGCTGTGTTGTACTCACGGGATGATACGTCCATCTCACCTTCTGAAACATCGGAGGCAACCTAGAATCACAGTATTGTTGCAGCTATTCATGTTGTACCTTATATCGCAGTTGCACCATTCTCCACAATGCCTCCTGCTGATACAACCTAGTGTTGGAGCAGACAGAATATCAACCATTGATGTCCTTCAGAAAACATTTTATAAGGACTGAATTTCTCTAGTAGTCCCTTTTCCCTCCCTTTACCACCCTGGATGCATATTTCTCCCCAGAATAAGAGCCACAGTAATGCAATAACAGCCTGGTGTTAAATAGTGGTAACTCATATTTATTACAATTATATACAATCATATTTTATAGTTGAAATCTATACATGATCACACAGACGAGCACACTTGCTTGGTGAAGACAGTGAGACTCAGTTGTTACAAGAATTGCTC
This sequence comes from Phaenicophaeus curvirostris, assembly GCF_032191515.1. Classification (NCBI taxonomy): domain Eukaryota; kingdom Metazoa; phylum Chordata; class Aves; order Cuculiformes; family Cuculidae; genus Phaenicophaeus; species Phaenicophaeus curvirostris. The sequence continues at coordinate 4,544,714 of NC_091413.1, read as the reverse complement.
TGCTAAGAGGCTCTGATGCAGTGAATAATATAATTGGACACCACCATTTTACCAGCTGAGAACACAATGCTGCAGATGAGAGGTTTCAAGATTCACTGTTTTTAATTTGTGTATAGCCCCAACGGGGCAAAATAAAGGCTGGACTGGGCAAGAAGGGCCAGTGGTGCACCTCAGAGCTGGAACTGTTCTCTCTGCTGTAAAGACTGCACTGCTGAAGCAGCTGCCTGTCACTGGGTAGGTGCAGGTCTCAGCTGATCATTTAAGATGGGTTTTCTCCATGTTTCGGGAGAAAAACAGGCTAAGAACCCTTGCAAAGATTCAGAATTAACCAACTATTTCAGCATCTGATATAAACTCATTCATTCATTCATTCAGGGCAACTATAAATAAAATGTAAGATGTCAAAAACCGATGTGAGCTCCTTGTCTTTGGAGAAGGAAGGGTAATAATTGTGATGAGTGGGGTCAACTTCTTTTAAAGCCTTCATTTACTGGGGAGCAATCGGTAACAAAGCCATCTGTTCTCACAGATTTTACTGTGGCCATGAAACCTGCACTTGGTTCCAAGTATGAGGCCACTATGATGGGAGTAACCATGTGGGGTGGGAATAGCGTTCTTTGGACCCCACAGAAATTTAGTGGTTTTAGATGCCTCGTAGTTTCAGGAATTTGAGGCTTGACATAAGGCTTGGAAGAGCCAAGACAGGGTTACAAAGTTGGGTTTTTGGCAACGGAATATCAAGTAGTTTCAGAAATAAAACAGAGGGTTATTTTGGGAAACAGAGAATTGGTTTGGGCCTTACGTGGGGATTAAAAGCTTGTGAAATCAAAGAGCTCAGGGCAGATTGGTTTCTGAAATTGAATAGAAGGACTCTAGGACGCAGCAAAGAGACTGACTGTTTCAGAAGAGAAGATGTTTTTGTAAGAGGACTTATTCTGTAGCTGTAGTGCATGGTAAGGCGTTTGGTCTTCCAGCCTAGGCAGTGACCCCAGCCCATGTGGAGAAGGTGGGTCTGGGAGGGGAGAAGAAGCCACTGCAACACTGCAAAGCCCTGCAGTGAAGCAGGGCCCACCTTCCTCACTGGGCAATCATGACCCTACTCAAGGTCAATCATAGGAGAATCACTGGAGGGGATGGTGGCACTTCTCTCCACAAAATGGGAGGGGCACCGGGGACAGTGCAGGAGGCTAGGGAAGATGTACAGCAGCAGCAGCAGCACAGCCAGGGTGTCTTAGTCAATCTCATTCTCGTTGCTGGCCCCCTCAGGTCTTCGTAGCTTTTCTACTTGCTCATTAATTTGACCATCCCCTCCCCGCCGGTCCTCAGTCTGGACACCCAGACATTCCTCCTCATCCACATGGCTAACATCATCATCCTCATCGTCCTCTTCCTCCTCTTCATTCCTTTTGGTTTCCCGTTTCTCCTCCTCACCCTGCACTTCCATCCGCACTTGGCTCTTGACGTCGATAACCGCCTTGTTGCCCTCCTCTGTGCTCAGCAGATGGCTGCTGACCTTTGAACCCTCAGGGCTGTGGTTCTCCTTCACTGGTGATGAGGTGGTGGACTCGTTGCTGACAGGAGAGATGTCACTGCTGCTATTATGGTTGGCAACAACAGGGTTGGAGGGTGAGCTTGGTTTCACTGGGATCTGCCACGATGGGATCTTAGGAGCCGAAGGGGAGGGAGGAAACTGCCTCCTTGGGAAGAAAAGGAGAGAAAGGGGCTTTTATTGAAAACTCTGTGGGGTTATCATTGAAGAAAATTATACTTGCAATGGGTAAGTCATGTAAAACAGGACTGAAACTGCAAGTCTCCTTTGTCATAAACGAACAAAATCAAGGCCACTTCACTTCTTCAGCCGGAATCTCAAAGCGCTTTACAAGCACCCAGTAGTCGAGCATGCGCACCAGGGAAATATCACAGCTGGGCAATCTGACGTACTAAAATGATCTGGTTTGGCCAATTTCACAGGCCAAGCTAGCACTCAGGAATGCTGTCTGTGGAAAGACACGAGTGTCCCTTTATAAAACAATCACTAATTAATCGGTGAAGAAAATTCCCACTGGCGCAAGAAATCAGACACACCAGGTCCTTGTGCCTCAGCCAAGGAATTTCACCACCTGGCACTCACCTCCTCTGTGATACACAGCTATTGCACGCTGGCTCTTTGCAATGCAGAGCCCATCGCCCAGCCCCAGCATGCACTTTACATGTTTGGGCCAGGTCCTGGCTGCCGCAAACTGGTTCAGCTTCTCTGGCTCGAATGGAGTCATACTAGATGGCACCAGCTGAGAAGCTGGCGGCTCTGTCCTCAAGTCCTTTGCAGGTGGGCTTTAAGGATTCAGTAGTGGCAGGCTAATGCCCAGCCCTAGCAGGAGAGTCTGATATCCAACAGGACAAATATAAGTGCAGTGGGGAGCGCTGGTGTTCTCCGAGTCATCCGTCATGAAGAGCAAAGCAAAAAGCTTGGCTGATCTAGTACTCCCCATGCACCCTTGCTTGCGTTTGTGAAAAGTGGGAGTACAAGTATGAGATTAAGTTCTGAAAAGGAAGCTGTGTGGCAGGGAGTTCTGATGCCCCTCAAGTAAGCTGGCTAGTGCCACGGACAAGACCACAGCAGACAAAGGCTGGCTGCTCTCCTACAGTGAGCACGCAAACACAACAGATTACGTTTTCTTAGACTAAACTAGGAACAGTAGTTGCTCCCACCTCCCTCTTCCTGCTGTCACCACCAGCCATCAAAGAACTCTGCTGATCTAACCTCCACCTCCCGGGAGTGCCACAAGCTAGTGCCTGCAGCATTCAACCAGTATGACAAATGCAATTAACAAATTAAGTCTGGAGATTTTCTTGGTTCCAGCGTTGCTGCTGCCTCCTCACTGCAGAAACTGTGTGATTCTGTGAAACACTTGCCTTTTTGTTAAAAAACAACCCCCAGAAAAGTTTTCTTTTTTCCAAAAAAGCACTTACCTCCAGCTGCAACTCTCCCATTTGCTGAGGAGGTGTCACTAACTAACTACTGCTGCGTCCCCAGCAGAGGTGCTAGTATGACCCAGCTTAATAGACAGTAATTCAATATGTGTCCTCAATCCTCCAAAGCTTTCTACCATGACTCCTGGGAGGAATGGGAAGTGTAGCAAGAATTTAAAAGGCTATTAAAGCCAATACACTTCTCTGACTTCTGAAAAGCCCACTTGCTGAGATCCAGAACATGTCTAGTCCAATCACAGACCGATCTTTGAAGTCCATCTCTTAGGAAACAGGTGACTTGAGAAGACTTAGTTACAAGTAGAAGGAGGCAATGGAGTCACATCAGAGTGAAAGGATCAGTAGTTGAAATGCCAGATAAACTCTTAAGTAATGTACTTGGGAAAAAATAATTTCCTCAAGAACTGAGATCTGATCTCTTGACTGTCCCACAGGCTGGGATTTACATCACCTTTCATCAGACATCTGCTGCATTATGTCTATACCTAAGCTGGCTAATCGAGAGAAACAGGCTCTGCTGAAGTGTGATTCTTTTCATCCTGGTTATGCCCTAACCATGAACAGCCCGGCTGAACTGTATCCAGAAGCGACTCTCCTTGTAACAAAATGCAGCTGCAGCTGCAGTCTATACCTCAAGCTAGGCGAAAGGTATTCTGACTCTGGTGAATGGCAGAGAATTCCTCTATCACAAAACAAAATGGAAAATCTTATTAATTACCCAAAGTGCTCTGTGATTTAAGGCAATTTTTAAAAGCATTTTGTGACCTGCATATAGAAAGTGATAGTGGAGTGCGACATGTTATTATTAAAAAAGCAATAACAGGACATAGAGCTAGTTCCTGTTGGAAATGCCTTTCCTCTCTGTTACTGAGAGAATCCCACAAAGCAATCCTTTCCCCATGCAATAATCTGCTCACATATACCATCCGTACCGGTTTAGGAGAAGTCCTTTTAATGAGTAGATCTCAGATTTCAATTCATTAATATTCTGCGACTCCAGAATCCAGTTGGTGGAAGTTGTGGCCTAGAGCATGAAAAAGAAGACATAAAGATCAAAGTATGAACTGCAAGGTAGTTTACAAATGTCACTTTTTTCTATGTTATCCTCTCATTTGGGAATCTCAAGCCCTGGGGATAACATCCCTAAGTTCCACCATTTAAAATCCCTCAGCTCTGAGCAAAACAACCTCCACAATAAAGAAGGACCTAAGTGAATCCCCACGATGATCAGAAATAATAATTGTCTCAAGGTACTAAGACTATTTAAATATTTGCTTTCCGATTGTGGGACTAATTAATCTTGTCTCTAACTTACCATGCACAAGCACTGCTGAACCACCTCAGGGAGACCTTTCTTTTTTTGATTAGGAGGAGGCCAGCACTTTTGAGAATTCAGACAAAGCTAGGTCTACACAGGATGTTTTCCACCAACATATCAGACACAGAACAATACACAAAGAGGTACACTAAATCATTTGATCTAATGAATGATTTCTACAGAAGAAGACCTAGAACTGGGATCCTAAAAGGCTTATGGTTACCCCATCCTATCACTCTAGCAACTCCTGTGGCGATGGCCTGAGTAAGGGACTGAAGAACACCCATGTCTAGCGCTTCCCATAGTAATTTCTGCTAAAAGCCATTAGGAATGAACCCATCTGTGAGCATCGCTGCAGAGATACTCCTAATAAATCCCCTGACTGCAATAACACAGAACTCCTCTCAGCAGTTCCTACTAGACATAGCCAGAATTGGTTGTTCCCAGTTATTCTTTAAACAGACTCAGCTAGTGCTGAGTAACCCTGAAATCCTTCACAGCCAGCACTCCTCACAGCAACTTCTGGGCTGTGAACCCAGTAAGCTGGGAGAGGCTCGGTCTGTAGTAGCTGTGATATACACAGATACGTTCCCTTGGGATTCACACTCCCAGCCCTCAGACAGCAAGAATCCAGGAGCCACTGTTCTGGCTTTCCAAGACCTTGAAAGCTACAGCAGCACATTAACAAGGGAGTGATTTCCACTCACTGGCCTGCAAAGGACTCAAATTTCCAAAACACATATGGTGCCAGATGCCTAGGATTTAGAAATAAAATCTGACATCTGGGGCTTTTTAGCCAGTCTCTTTAAAAAACAGTTGTAGAAAATTCAAGCCTTGAATTTTTATGTATGTTTTTTAATTACTTAAAGTCCCTCTTTTTAATTTTTTACAGCATGCCAGTAGGAGTTTGAAAAGCAGATATAAAAACTTATATTACAGCTGAGAAAACACAGCTTTTATTCTTTGGTTTGTGGGGTTGCCCAAGTTTTTCTTTGTACACATGAGGTTTAGATATCATAACAATGTGTGCTACCATTTCAGTGCAGGGGGTAGAGAGGGGGGAGGAAAAACTTCTTCAAGACTCTCTAAACCACCATGACTCTTATGCCCTTTTTCCTTCTTAAAGCTCAACATGTGGTCTTAATCTTAACACTTAAGACCTGAAAACAGTTTTCCAATTTCCGGACTGGCTCCAGGCCACCGACAGGCCACAGTTCCCAAGGAAAATTGAAGCAGAGTGTTGTGACCATAAACTGGCTTTCATGGTTGGGTTTACAGCTGTGCCACTGAGGGATTCCTACCGTACAGCGCACACACCACACAGTCAGCTGTGGCCCACCAGTTACACACCATCAAAGGGTTTGAATGAGATTAAAGTAGAGGTAGAGAAGACAACTGTTCATGCTAGAGGTAAGAGACTGTAAGCATCGTCTGAGGGATCTCACAGTAAAAGGAAAATCTCTGCCTCAACAGAGAATACTGCAAGACAACCAGGCCCAGAATAATCACATCTGCAAGGGGGAGGAAGACTTCTCTATGTGAGTGGTTCAAATCCATCCCACCTCACATGTAACCAACACTTACTGGCTAACAGAACACTTAGGCCAATGGCTGCAAAGTACTTAGGACGTGAAAAGCACTAATTTTCATTCCCAGCTTTTTGGTTAGAAGTGGTAGTTACATATGGAACAACACAAACTAGTCAGAACTGATGGCGTTATTGCCAGGGTCAAGTCAGGAGGAGTCAAAGGGAAGGGGCCACTGTGCATGACTGATGTGGTTGTGGTGGGGCCACCTCTTACACTGAAATGACCAAAAAGAATGTGTGCTTGGCTGAACAGGATTAAGTCACTGTTTTGACAATGTACAACTGTATAGGAGAAGTATAAACGTATAAAATTACATATTGCACACAAATAAAACTTCTGCACAACTGCCCTTTACCTCTTTTGGTCAGCGAGCTAACAGCACAATTATTTCATCTCAAAGGCTATGCCGAAGGTACAGAGCTGAGAACAGGTCTGGGGCCTCAGACACACAGGCTGCATACAAAGCTGTACAGCAAAGCCCTCTCTGAAGTTAGATGTATTTCATCAAGTACCCAATTAATATCCAGCACTTTAAACAGACTGCCTATGGGGAAGTCAGATGAAGAGAAACTAGCTGGGGATATGACAGAGCTGAAGGCTGGATTGTGAACCTAATAAAGTGCTTTCCGTGTGCAGACAAAAGAAGCCATGCACGTTCCAAAGAAGACGGTGATGTTCTAAAAGTGAAGAGTTGGAAATGGGTACCTTCGAAGCAGCCAGTTCTTGGGTGAGCTCCTGGATTTTCTGTTGTTGCTGGATGAGCAGTTCCTGGACAGCAGCTAAAGTTGTCTGTAACTGAGTCACTGTGAAGGAAAAAGCAGGAGAGTCAAACTGAGGCACATGCACATACACACACACACACACACACACACACACGTCCTTCCTGCTGTATAGCTACAAAGATGTCTCTATTCCTACTATACTTAATTTATCTACACCCGCCTGCTCACTTTAATCCCTATGATTTATCTGCACTACGGGCAATCTACCTGCACTGCATCTAACCTCCAGTATTTCTAGTTTATCTTTCTATTGTATAGATGTCTATAGCCCACAGTATATCCGTCCAAAACCTCTCCCTTCTAATTATATTGGTTTATGATTTGTACATCTCCCTGAACTTATACAATGTTTGTATCATTTATCTACCTTGGGCCCCACGCAGGCAAACACTGGAGCTAGCTCCAATCTGGGAAGAGGCTGGTCACAGGACTGACCTTAAGGCATCATGAGAAATGAAAGATGCTTTTCTCTCACCCTCCTCTAAAAAGTGTAATTAGCATCTTCCCATTCTCAACCCACCAGATCCTTCAACCCCACCATCTTTAACAAACTCACTGCTGAAAATCATATTTTTTTTTTAACATCCCACCAACTTGAAGATACTTCTCCCTTTTCCCCTTTTATTTCAAGAGGACACCCTGTATTCCTCTCCTATGCCCCAGCAAACAGCGAAGAACCGCTGGACTCCAACTGCAGCTATAGGGAGAACTTTTTCTACTTCAGTACTTTATCCAAAGCTTCCAGGCAGTAAACAAGCTGATAGAATAAAATAAAATAAAATAAAATTAAAAACTCTATTGGTGTGACAGGTAACAGCTAATCCAGACCATCATTAGGGCATCGGGTAATGAACAGACACCCTATAGAGTCAATAACAGAGAAGGTGGCTAAGGTCGGGGAGGCACAGTAATTACAGACTCTCCTGACCCTTCCTCGGATTTTCAGATGGAAGGTGGGGGGAAAATACCAAAAAAAACACCCTGAAAACATCAGAGAAGCAGAAATTAAAAATGAACTTTACAGCCCTCCGAAAGGCTGTCATTTTATTCCCCTTATTAATATTCTGAGGTTGGGAGCCTTTCCGTAAAAACATAATTAATTGAGGCCGCGCCGACAGTAAACAAGCAATTTCAAATTAAACCGAAATGACGGCGGCTTCATTTGCAAATGTGAACAGATTCTCAGAGTAGATAAATGAAGTCACCACATAAAGTGGAGATGGAGGAAAAGAAAAGGGTGGGGGTCTTGGCAGAATGGAGGATGCAGGGAGAAAGGCTTTGAGGGGTGAATTGATGGAGTCATTAATCTTTACCTGTCTGTGTCACACTGCCACTCATCTCAGAAATGTTTGACTCAATCCTCTGAAGTTGTTTCCTGTCTTCTTTGCCTCCCATGATGAGAGGAAGCAGGTATTTCTGCATGGAATAGAGAAACTTTTGTTAGGAAATGGGGATATGCACAGCGGTCTTTCTGATCTACCTGAAGCGCCCTCAAAGCCCACCACCTGAGCCTCAGCCTTTATCACAGAGCCAGTATCGTTTTAGCCAGTCATTCATTTATCCACACACAAGGCTGAGGAAAAAAAATCCCCCTACAGTAGGTGTTAAAGGAAATTGCAGAAGAGAAGACACGAGTGTTGTGGTTACATTTTTGGGGGTTCTAAACACCAGGTCCTAACTCCATTGAATGTTTCCTAGGACAGCTCTTGGTCCACAGAAACATCCATCACACAGAATGTAATTTCAGACTTTAGACTCTCGTACGTGAACACACTGATGTGTCAGAGCATCTGAGCTACATCCACAAGGCAAGAAATGCAGAAGTAAGAAGAGGAGGACAAAGGCCCAGGAAAGCCAGAGGAAGCACAAGCCAAGGTACGAGAGGTATTCTAAAGTCTTTTGAACCCTGGCAGGGGAATCGTTACAAGCCACAGAGGTAAAAGCAGAGACTGGAGTGCAGGGATGAGAACTACGGAACTGGGGCTAAAGCTTGTGAGAATCAAGCTAGTACAGGAGGGGAGGCAGGCCAGTGACACTGTACACAGCCCCGAAATCCCCTCATTCTGCCCTTGCAGAGGATAGACTGAATCTAATTGGTCACAATTCTGACTACATGGAACCTTCTGCAGCTCTGCTGCTATGAACTGAATGTGCACTTTAACAAGGGCACAGCCAAGCACAACATGGCAGGTGAAAAAAATGTGAGAAGAGGATGGACTAGGACGTGGAAGCAGCCCTGATTGTGCCTATCAATTATTTTTCATCCTGGCTTTAGATGCACGTACACGCACTGTAGGGGCACACATACAGGAGACAGAGCTGATTATCCAAACTGACATGGGTGGGACAGCTTCCTTTTACACTTAACAGCACTGGTTTAAGATTTCAGTGTTGCTCTACACAGCTCTGACCCTCACAAAGCACATGTGCACACACATGTTTACACTCCAATGTTCTGAAAAGCAAACAGCTTTTGATGACTTTCATAAACAGCACTCTCTTAATCTTCACAGAACATACATGGACAACTATGTTTTATCCTAGCATCCTGTATTTCACATGAAATACACTGTTTGCGAACTCCCAGAAAATCCCACGAAGGGCAGAGGGAATTGAACTGTCTCCAAAGATGTCTTACTCCTATAAAAGACCACGGGTCTCTGCCCGGCACACAATAGGCCTTATGAGGTTTGGATAGAGAGCAAAGCAGGAGCCGTAAACAAAGAATACCACAGTGGGATCTATCAACAGTATCAGTGACGTTATGCAAAAAAATTTATGCAAATCATCAATATGTGTTAGACGTGTCATTTACTAACAGCAATATGTCCAGGTCTGCAAGGCCTGGCAGCTGTTGTCTTAACATCTCTCCGAACACGTATCAGCCCCACCATTCTTTGTAAGAATGAAAAGATCAGTAAGCTTGGCATCACTACTTCAATATAAAAACATAGCGATGACATATCTCAATAAAAAGCCTCTCTCTTGAGTCCTGTAACTTTACTTGCATAGATGGAACATGTTGCTCAATCTGGCCTCTCCCTCTTAACCTAAGACCCAGAAAATTAACGATAGGACATGATAACAAAAGTAGTTTTAAACTAGAAGACCAACGCTTTTCTTTGTAAAATACATTTTACTGAATAAGGCAATAATTGTTAATTAAAGAACCAACAAACATGAAAACCATCACCTTCTCATTAAGTCTTCAACTCCGTCCCTTTTTCAAATATAAAGCACAACTTCTGCTGGACCAAAGCTCTTTACACTCTGCGGTGTTAACCTGAACCACTTATGTCTTTCTATGTAGCCAAAGACACTATCTAATATCACTTAAAACACTGCAGTTTCCCCAATGTAAAAAATTCCAAAATATATATACATATGATGAAAATGACTTTGTTTCTAGCAGTTTGAGATCCACTGCTAAAAAATACTTTTGCTTGCTTGCTACTTTTTGATGCATGTTAAGTGTCTACATTTCTCAAATACATGAATGGCAGTGCCAGTAAGAACAGAGATGCTTCACCAACTTGGAACCAACACAATCACTCGGGCACATGCAGTATAACACCATTCTCTCGGAGTACAATGTAAGAGTAGTGAGCGAGACATTACCTTGTAGAGCTGGTGGAATCCAAAGGCAATTCCTGCCATTATGATAGCCAAAGCCCCATAATCTCGCCATCTAGAGCTAGGTGGACCTAAAGGCCAAAATCAAGAAATAATCAGTCAGAACTGCAGGTGACAACACTTTCGCACCCCCATTTTATCAGAGAAAAAAAGCAATTACTGAAGCCAGTTCAGCTGTTTCTTAGCAGGCACAGATTTCCTGAGCAGGGGCATTACGGTGCTGTTAGAACCTCAAGTACGGCATGCAGGCTCCTGGCCCTAGGACACTGCAACGTCTCTCCAGCACCTCAAGCACTGACACTGGCCTTGAACAAGGTGTCCAAGGGAGACAAATCACAGCAGCAATTTAAAAAGTTCCATCGAGCCGTTTGGTCCTACTCTTTCCTTGCAGAAGGCACTCTGAACCCAACTGCACTCCCTCCACTTTTTTTGTGCTGTTAGTGCTGGCCAAGGTTAACTCATTTATCGAACACCAACTGTTCTTCACTGTCATTATTTTTGAAAATGGGGACAGAGCCAGAGACCCAGAAGAGTGCAGAACAAAAAAGAAAGAAGGAAGTGTTTTGAGAAAGAAGAGAAATCAGGGCAATAAATGGTTTTATGGACACTGTGTCAGCAATTACAGGCCAGTTCAATAAGGAAGGATCCGGTGTCTTTCAAGCCTGAATTACAAGTAGGAACCAAAGCACACATAAACAGCAGAGAGAAAATATGCAATTAAATATCTACAGAAAAAGGTAAAGAAGTAGATAAACGCTTGAGATATTTAGCACACAATCCTGCACAGAAGCAGAAGATGCCTGTAGTTTTCTACCAGCTTTATCTCTCACCTCCCTCGCAGTTCCCTTAACGAATCTTGTACTGCCCCCGGTTTTCTTTAATATCAAGGAGGGTGCAGAGTGATCCTTCCTAAAGTTCAGTGGCAGGATGTGGGCAGAACTGATGAGGTGGAGGCCAGTGTACAGTCTCCAAACAGATCTACATGTGACTTACAACGTCTCGGAAATGCACTCTGCTCTCCAGAGTTTCAGTTTAGGCTTTCAAAGGGAGGTTTAACTGGCTGAAATGGCTGGAAGCTTGTCTCCTTTCTGCTTTGCTCACCTGCTGCCATTTTTCCTATAGCTGAGATCGTCTGCAGGTATTTCATTGCAAGAGTCACTCCTAATTCCAGCCCTTGGGCTCTACAGATGGGCACTGACTCTCCCATACTGGCACTCATAGCTTCTTGCTACATTTTAGGACACAGCTCCTCAAATTATCCACTGGCTAGAAATCTGAACAAATTACAGCAGCTCTGTCAGAACTGGTGAATAGTGTCACCAGCAGCATTTTGGGTTGCTGCAGTTGCAGTTTTGGAGCTCAGGCACATGATCGAATTATCATAACTTTTTAACTTAATGAGTTAACACACGTCAGCTAAGCTGCAGTAACTGGCTGTGTACATGTCAGGATTTAAAATGATCTCTGGCTAATCTTGCTGCAAACACCAGCCATTCATTCCACTTTCCCCTCCTTACTTTGCCCCCACTGCCATTTCTGGTATCTGAAGTTTTTCAGTTGTGCAATTCTCTGTCCTGAACTTCTGAATGAAAATACCATTCTCTGACAAACCAACTTGTTCCAGAGGGGGGTTGAAAGGGTTAATGGATCTTGGAGGCTCTGCACTCTGTCCATGGCACTCCTTGACTGGCTGTCCCTGCCTTCCTCCCCACTGTGGTCACCTCGGAGTAGAAAGGAGGGACACCTGTAGGACCCTGTCCGCTTCGCCCTTTCACCTCGCTCCTCTCTCCCTCCATTCCTGTAACACTTGAGCTAACAACATTTTATTGCCCCCTGGTTTTCATTATTAATGAAAAGGGACCAGAATGATCTTTCCTAAAGTTCAGAGAGTCTATAAAGACAAGAAGCTGAAATGCCATTTTACTCGTTTTAGAGATGTGTGAAATAATTCTGTCTTGTGGCAAAAAAAAAGTGAGGGGGTTGGAGAGGAAAAGCGAGGGAGGGAGGGACACGGTAAAGGCTCTGCCTTGACCACATCAACTTTACAATGTTCTGAAGAATGTCACAGCTCTGCCCAAAATCCACATTCAATCTTCCTTTTCCTCTGCATTACTGTGATCTAAAATGTGGGGTCGAGAGAGAGGCTTAGTACTAGTTTCACAGTTGTAATCTTAGTGCTCACCCTGACTTCTCCGCAGATGCTCAATTTCTCCATTTGTAGAACAGGAACACAATTCAGAGAAAGTGAAAAAGCTATAACGGCTCACTTGCTCTGCAATTTAGGCACTGGGGAAGTAACAAACCATTCTACATGAGACCCTCAAAAAGAAAAAGGAAGGCACGCGGGCATCTTCTCCAGCTGCAAGTGTGTTTTTTCTGTCAGTATATTTAATTTTCACAGCAGCAACTGTACATTGCACTTCCAGACTAAGCCCTTGCTACTTTGAAGATCCCCATTCAGCTCAGAATTACCTTTCCTGACATCAATTAATTAGGCCTCATGCATCTAAGCAAGGTCAGCCTCGCTTGTATCCACATTTACGACTGTAGAGACTGAGGCTGCAAGAGGTGATTTTCCAGGAGCAAATGCTGAACCCATGGAAAGGAGTTGAGGGGAAAAAAAAATAGCTTGGATTCTAGTTACCATTTTTAATTGTAAGAGAAAACAGCCTGTATTCTACATCTTCCTACACAATGAAGACAAGCGCTGGGCGAAGAAGATCCAAATGGCAAGAAAAAGTCACAGGAGATGACTTTTAAGCAGGTGTAAAACCTGCACAAAACCCCATAAATGGAGACCATAAATACCATGGGAAGAACACAGACAATACCTGGATGATAAGCGCACAGTTTTGCTCACCTAGCTCAGAAACTCCCCTGAGTTTGCTTGTAATTATAGGGGTTAGAAAGGTGAAAAAAAAATATATATACAAACCCAATTAATCATTTAAATATTTAAAGTCAGATTTTTGTCCTCACTGCTGGATTAGTGTATTTCATAATGCCAACAGCAGACAGCCCGGGTTTTTTACTGGGGGTTCATTTTAGAGCATGTTTAAACTAGTCAGATTGAGTGATGCTTCCAGCAACTAATCGCATGTCAAATAAAAGATATTTTATGTAATAAATTACTGCTACAAGTAATTCAAATGTCATTTATCAGTTTTATTATCAGTCAGGCAAAGTCTTGTTTCTCTATATTAATCAAATTCAAGCTTTTTTTAAGCTTTTTTTTTAAGCCATTTTGACACCTCTTGGCAAAAGTACAAACTGGAGGGAAGGAATTACTCCTCCAGAACGAAAGGAGAAATAGTAGTGTTGGTATTGTGCTAAAATACAGTGTCTTAACACAATTTTTGTCTCTTCCTACCAAAAGTTATTGTTGTTTCTCTTAAACCAAACCCAGGAGTTCAGCATGCAAGAACTATGCTACTCTGAAGGCTGATAAACACACTTCTCATTAACTCTTGAAGAATAATGAAGTACTTACATAGGGAACAGCTATTTCCAACAAAACATTAGGACATTAAATAATATCTACACTAGCAGTTCAGTTTGTACAAAAGGAAGTATCAAAGTGGAATGAATTATTTCCTGCAACTTTAAATACTAGGACAGACCGAGTTGACAACAGCAGGAGATCAAGTAAAATCAAGAGGTGTGCATAGGATTGATTTCTCTGACTCACAGAGTGGAGCAACTGCGAAACTGTGCCATAAACTAATAAACACAGTGTTCACTGGACTGTTACACTGGTCAGTACCTTACCTAAAACTGTTTAGGAGCAGTACCAAAATCCTATTGTTAAGACTTGGCAGGTAAGCGAAGTGCTTTTCAAACTGCCAGACACACACGTGAGCTGAACAGCTTCTTTTGATGGATTTTTAATGGCGTGTACTTTGGTTTTTATTGTTTTGAGCTTAGATACTTTTTTGAGAGGTTTGTTTTAAAATGCAAATATATATGTAAATTTTGAGTCTACACAGATTATGTTGGGACTTCAAAAATTCTTTGAGAGCGTATTTTCTGCACAAAATCATACAATCACATCCACACAGTGCACACAGAATTACCACTGCCATCCCTCAGATTATTTAAGATTGAAGACAGAAAGAAAGCTTCTTAAAATTAAGGATCCTTACTAACTGTTTTTTAATATTTTTTACTTCATAGCACTCTTAAAACTCATACATACTGGGGGGTCTACTGTGCCAGACCTTAAACTCACACACAAGTGGTCACAGAGTCAGTTCTGATGACTTTATTTTAGCTTGCTGCTCATGCTAAAAATACACCTCTTCCAAGTAACTGTTCAAGGCAGAAACTGTCAGAGTTCAAGGAGTGTCTGGATGACACTCTGAGTGATATGGTTTAACTTTAGGTAGCCCTTCGAGGAGCAGGGAGCTGGATGCAAATATCCTTAGAGGTCCCTTCCAAGTTGAGATATTCTATGAGCTGACGGGTTGCCTGACTAGTTAAGAAAGTAAGTCCTCTATCTAAAATACAAAATTTTGTGACGTCCAACAGTTTATCAGTCTACTATTGCAATAACTAAAGATGTAGTAGTGTTGAACTTTTATAGCACCTTCTATCCAAGAAGCTATCAGCTCTATCAAACCCGACTGATGAAGGGAAGCATGGCATTAAGTTTTAGAAGGGAAGACTGAGTCCTGTGTTGACTAAATGCTTTCAAGTCCTTATAGTGGATCAAAATCTAATCTGCATCGACTCTGCACCTTCAGGTCAAGAGGTGTCACAGGCTAGTGTGTATGATGTTTGTTTGTAGATGATGATCATTTGTATCTCATTTTCTTTGTGTAATATGATCTTGTCACAGGCATCAACAACTATTAAGTGCATTCAAAGTAACACTTGGTGCCCAATTCTAACAAATGTTGTGGCATTAGTTGAATTGAAATCTAGGATATGGTGCAGAAATCTGTGAAATCACTGCAGAAATCATTGCTGAAAGCACCAGGACCAGATGTTTTTCAAAGTGTTACTTACTATACACCACAGGGTGAGAGGGCTGAATAGGCACGAGCTGTGTTGAAGGACCTGTGGACTGTGGCTCATCCGTGCTTGTGCCCGACTGCTGGAAAGCCAGGTCAATCTCTTCATCTGTCAGGCCTGGGGGAGCAGAGGAAATGAAATCAGTTTAGCACCTTTACCCACTTGATGCACGCATAATTAAATTCTCAAGCCAGGCAGAACCCTTTCAAGCTGCAAAGAATTTTGGCACTGACTTGAGCAGTAATGCCTCCCCAATTTTGGATTCACTGGAATGTCTCCCTCTTTCTTCCTCTGTTGCAATTTAACCTTAAGCGACAGAATATTAGCCTCAATGCTGCTTCCAAATGTGGCTCATTCAATTTCCTTAATTTATCCTTGAGTTTATTGCTGCTTTTGAAGTAGCTTTCTATTGCAATTCTCCATTCTTCCCCCGAAAAAAAGATACCATCAACAGCAAATGTGGCTCATTTTAATCTGTAATGGTGTAAAAAAAAAAAAGAGGGGAAAAAACTAACAATAATGCATGAAAACAGACAGAGAAACAAAAAACTAATTATTGGGTTAGACGACTAATTAGTCTAGATCGTTTCCGAAGACGGGAATAATTTGCTTTATTTTATGACAAATGCAGAAATAAAAAGAAAAAAAATCAGGACTGACTGTGATTAGTATGAATGGGACACAGAATGCAAGGAGAAAATAAAACTATAACAAAACAGATCAAAACAAGGCCAAGCCCAAACTTTCAGCTTAGCGTTGCCCTACAGCCTGTCGCTGCAGGATTCGGTTGCCTTAAGGCAGCCTGGGTTTTATTTCACGCAGAGCTGTTGTAACACTGCACACATGGCACACGCTGGTGCGATTGCTCCTGCCATCAGGAAATGCCAAGATGACCATCTGTAATCGGCCACAGCATATGGAAAGGATTTGGCCGACAAGGCAGGGAAGAAAAGCAGCTAAAGGTTTCACGATGGCCAGCATCTGTGAAGAAGGAAGCACAGCTGGATTATTTTTTCCAACCACAGAAAACATCCTCCAGAAACAGAATTTAGAACTCAGATGGCAAACATGATCTGGGGCCTGGACAGCTGTGTATTATTTTTGTTATCCCCCTGCACAGAAGCAAATGGAAAGCCAGCGTCCCTGCTATGAGGAACATGTGAAGTGACTCAGGACCTTTTTATCACTATACATGCAGTATGCATGCAAAAACATTAAGAAAGGTTGGAAGCGAGAATGTAGATTTAAGGAAAGAGATTTAGAAGAGAAGACACAGACCACTTTATTCTCACACAGTTGTAGGGACCGAGCACAGTGAAGAATGTGACAGCACTGGCAGAGAAATGGGGGAAAATTTCTCTCCATCCTCTCCATTCAAAATCATAGAATCACAGAATGGTTTGGGTTAGAAAGGACCTCAAAGCCCATCCAGTTCCACCTCCCTGCCTTGGGCAGGGACACCTCCCACTGGATCAGGAGGCTCAATGCCCCATCCAACCTGGCCTTGAACACCTCCAGAGATGCAGCTTCCATGACTTCTCTGAGCAACCTGGGCCAGTGCCTCACCACTGTCACAGGAAAACACTTCTCCCTAAGAAGATCTCATCTCAAGCTCCCCTCTTTCAGCTCAAAACTGTTCCTCTTCATCTTACTCCTGCACTCTTTGATAAAAAGCCCTCCCTAGCTTTTCTGGAGCCCCCTTCAGTAATGGAGGCTGCTCTAAGGTCTCCCCGCAGCCTTCTCCTGCCTGAACAACCTCAACTCTCTCAGCCTGTCCTCACATGGGAGCTTAATCCATGTTAAAAGCAAAGTCCTAATCCAAAAGACACTTATTTGAACCAGCTCCTAGTTATCCAACGCAGGATAAAGCACAAACAGATGCCAACGCTGCAGATCACTAGCAACTATGGAATTTCAAAAAGATGGAGACAATATTACCTCATGGCTGCAAATGTGGCTTCCAATAGAACTGGGAATTTTGTTCTATTTCCATGCAAAGAGAAAATCTGATAATATTTAACACTTAGAAACACACAAAAGTTACAGCGGATCTGTACTTCACTCTACAAAAAGAGCATGCTTATTGTTTGCTAACCGTACTGCCCCTTCAATTCTCAACCCATTGGAGAAAAAAACCAACTAAAATCTTTTGCAGATAAAATGCACTTCTAGGATTATTTAGATCTTGCAAACTAGCAACACATTCAAGTATCACTAGTTCCATGAAAACCCTGCTGCACTGTGAAGAAAAAGCTGGTGTGAATGACAGAATGCTTGGAAACATTTTGCGTTTGAGACGGTCTTCTTCACGATACTCGTGGCATTATGTAAAAAAACACCACAACTCCATGCCTTCTTAATTATCAGAGAAGACTGAGAGCGTCCTCACCTTGGAACGGCTCCTTTTTATTCATCTGATCAAGATGTTTTTAAGGCCCTGTCATCCTGGCCCCCACGCATCAAGGGAATACCCTCCCGGAGCTGACTCCTCAAGCATATACATGGAGTAAGCCTGCACTGCGACCAGCCATCCGTGGATTCAGAAATCTACCTGTCTTCACGGTTGTCGTTTTTCACACACACTAACAAAAACACACACGATATTCTAGGTCTGCCCTCAGGCAATTATAACAAGCTCATCAATCTGAATTTTTTTTTCAGATTCACCACGCATACACATGTATGCACACAGTACGAGTTTTCCATGCCACAAATTATTCAACCTCGACATAATAATTACATAGAAAAGGGGGAATTTCTAAACCAGATCGAAGTGTCATCAGTTCAAATATCTCACCTTGCTCTGTTTTACAACAGTCCTCCTATTGCTGCATTATACAAAAAAGTACCTACGGTCCATTCATTGTTCTAATCTAGCAGGAAGCTGGTAACCAAAAAATAATACTGCTCCCTTTGAATGCAAAAGCAGTGCCACGAAAACTGGAGCTTTGTGTCCAATATAACTTTCAAATAGGCATGTCAAGAAAATCACCTCAGTTTAACAGAAGAATTCCTCTAAATCCAGCTTCTCAACACTCTGGAAAACACATATTTTGGTTCTTCTGGAGTTCCAGGGAGATCAAGACCATGCAGAATGCAAAAGGTTAAATGGAACAATAAAGGAAACTGCCAATTGCAAGTGAATTATATTTGGCTTTGAAAGCTGAGCCACGGCTATATTATAAAAGGCATCTCTTTGCGTTGTTTACCATCACCCTGACTAATGCAGACCTTTTTTTTTGTTTTAAATAATCTCATGCAAATTAGACACACACTTCCTTCCAGTTGATTGCTATCTGCAAGGAATAATCTAACCGCAGAGGGTACTGAGCAAGGACTGAGCAGAGGAGAAGGATGCACGGAAACTGTCTTCGTAGCCCTACAGAATGCAAACCTATTCCCTTCCCCCAACCACCCATTTCATTCCTCTACAGCTCCACAGCCATTGCAAAGAATCAGTCATAATTTTCAGAAAGCCTTAAAATTTCCTTTTCAAGCTTCAGGGTGTTGATTCGAATAATCCAGCACCCATGACTGTTTGGCACTCAGAGGTTCTTGCTGACCCTCTTCTATGATTATCCCTGCTGCTACTCAGTTTTCAGGGATCACTCTGCCTCTGTAAATTGAAGGCAAACAGAATCAGTACAAGTCAGAGAATAAAAGGGGTTGTCACAAACATCTCTTGATGGTTGCACCTTGGATATTGAATAGAAAGCCTCTTTGTCCAAGAACTTTAAGACTTGACTGTATGTTTAGGGCTTTCTATAGTATCTGCTACTATTTAATGTAAGGAACTCAACATCAAAATACTGTTCCTCATACCACCATTCTGAAGTAGAGAGTATTGGGATGGAGAATAAGTCTTATGAGGAGCAGCTGAGAGAGCTGGGGGTGTTTAGCCTGGAGAAGAGGAGACTGAGGGGAGACCTCATTGCTCTCTCCAACTCCCTGAAAGGAGGTTGTGGAGAGGAGGGAGCTGGGCTCTTCTCCCAAGTGACAGGGGACAGGACAAGGGGTAATGGCCTCAAGCTCCACCAGGGGAGGTTCAGGCTGGACATCAGAAAAAGATTTTTCATAGAAAGGGTCATTGAGCTTTGGAACAGGCTGCCCAGGGAGGTGGTGGAGTCATCAACCCTGGAGGTATTTAAGAGTCAGGTGGACGGGGTGCTCAGGGACATGGTTGGTAGGTATGGTTGGACTCGATGATCCTGGAGGTCTTTTCCAACCAAGTGATTCTGTGATCCTGAGTACCACGTTTAACAGATCAGGAAGGGAACATACAGATGTGAGAAGAGCTGCAAAGTCAGAACTGAACCTCTGACAGAGAATATTGGCAGATGTGAGTCCCAGTCTGTTGTTTTACCATAAATTCATCCAGCTTAACTACATGAGCCACTAAAGCCTTCTTCTCTGCCAACCCTTTTCCTATCCCATCCTCTGAGCATATCTTTTTCTCATCACATTTCTCCTTGCATTGCCCAATCCAGTAATTCACTCAACATTTTCACAACTTGAAGGCAACATTAGTTTTAGGGAGAAAATTCCCAGTTAGGAAGAAATTAAGAATTCTGCCATAATAGGGAAGTGTGGTGGAAAGAATCAGGCTCCTTTCATGGGTTTCCAAAGCCAGCTTTACTACTGCTGTGATGGAGCTCCAGGAGCAGTCATCACACCTCGCCTGTGGCAGGGACAGAAGGCAGAGGAGGGGGGCTGGCTGGGGATGAGACCTGTTGTTGTTTTCCTCACACACGCACACAGAATAAAACAAAACGGAACTGAACAACGTGTTCCGCTACAACATACCATATGACTACTCAAAATAAAGAAATGGTATCATACGTCTAAAAGGAAGCTCTCCTGGTAGACACCCTGAAATGACATTACATTCCGGTTCCTGGAAGCCGTGAAGTCAACTCTGCTCAGAAAGAACGTAGCCACATTTTAAAAGAATCATCATAAAAACCTTCTGGGATCTGATCCAGACTAATGATTCCACCTGTTCAGTCAGTTACACGCAGTGCAGGGTGATGCTTTTACCAAATGTTTGTCCTGTATCCTCCTCTGTGCTTAGCTGAGGTCAAAAAGGCACAGTGCCCCGATCCAGTTTCTTTCACGCACCATGGTCCAGGGTGAGCCCAACCCAACATCTTTACGCAAACCTAAGGCCTCAGAAACATTACTCTGACTTTTTTTACCCTTCACTTATATTAACACGCGGTATTTGAATGTAAACATCCTGCTGCTGCACTTCCAGCTCCAACTTTGTGTAAAGGAACCCAGAGATCAAAGGGAAATGGACTGGGCTCAACTCCGAGCCTGAAAAACGCAGGAATCAAAGTCATTTGAAAAGTTACTGAAAGGGCTTTGAATTCTCACAGCTTTATTCATCTGCAAGACTGTTAATTATGCAATTGCAATCTTTAAGAAACATTACATACTCTAACCCATCAGGGCGGCTGAGCAGCAATCAGAGCTGATAAAGGTGCTCCAACCTCCGTTGCACGGCACTAAAATAAGGAAGGAAAACCTTACTGACAGTACAATGCTCAGAACTACAGGGAGGCAACCAGGAAGGAAAAGGTTAAAATAAAAAGTATTTTGGCATAACAAATATAAATAAATAAGTAAGTCTGGCAGCAGTTTCTCTTCCCGGCCAAGCTTTTTGGAGTCTATAATAAAATGAAGTGTAATGGAGGAGAGGAGGGCAATGTCAGAGGGTGAGGGTTTGGGAGAGAGGTTGTTAAGTATCTCCCTCTCCTCAGCTGTGTTTACTCCATTTACAGGACCCCAGGTGATTGATAGACAGACAAAAGGAAAGCAAGCAGATAGTAACCCCGCTCTGGAAGCATCAGTAAAGGGGATAACTCCTGACATCATCTACAGCCCCAAACTCCCCTTAGCCACTTGTAATTAAAAAGACAGAGCAAGATATGCAAACCAGAGAAAAAGTAAAAGGGGATCTTTTTTTTTTTTTATTTATTATTAACATTTTGTTGGAACAGTAGAGTGCAATAAGGACTCTCAGAGCCGTTAAAAGTCGTCGGGTGACCTGCAGACCCCTATTTCCCAGAGCCTTGTATAAAATTGAATTTTTTAAACATAAATTACACGTAATGACGACACTGTAAAAACTAACAGTAATGGAAAGCTGTGCTGTATTTCATTAGCCTGTATTATTCCGTGCCACCTGATCCAGCCGGGCCTTGTTTATGAGTTAGTGTGTTAGCAGATGCCGATGGAAGCATTTGCTTCGACCTTGCTCTTCTCATTGGGGCATGAAATTACGACGGCAGCACCTTGATATTACAGCCATAAATACAGTAAACTGCAAATTTAAGCCAACGGCTCCTATTGTCTCTGAACATAAAGCTGATCGGTATTTATTTAAAAGGAGAACGAAAAAAAATATTATATATCACCTTGTTTATGGGTCCAGTCCCCCCCCTTCCCCTAATCTGCCTTATTCACTTGGTTAAATACTAAACAAACAAACTAAATCCTCCCTATTTTCTACTGATTAAATATTCTTATGAAATGAGTATTGTCTTCAGAAAACTGGATCAAAGTATTTTCACTCTGAATAATAAAGGGCAAGCGATTTGCTTAGCATGTCTTGGAATGGAAAAAAACAGGAACAAGTGCTACAACTTTTCTTCTCAGTTTTCTATATATAAGAAGCTCAAAATGTAAAATGAAAAAGTTGCCTCTGGTCACTCATTCACGTTTGTGTTTTAACACGTGTGCGTATGCACATGAGAGAGGGAAAGAGAAATATGTTTCCTTCCAGTTGTTTTCTATTTAAAAATATCTCCCTTGTTAATACTATTTCAAACCAAGCAGGAAAGATAAAGAAAAAAAAATTGCAGTAAGATTAATGGGAGGAGAGAAAGTGCATAGGAATCCTTCTCCAAGGCACCAGACAGCCGGGAGAACGCCTCCTTCTCCTATGAGTATTTTGGGTAAAAACCCCTGTTCCCTGCCAACATACCCCCTAAAAATTATTAGAGGGGAAAAAAATCAAACACAAAGGCAAAAAGGACATTGTAATATCACAAAGCATATCACAGCATAAATCACAGCATTATAAGTCAGCGCAAAATGTATTCACTGTAGTTTCAAGGCAGGGAAAATTCAGTTTCACTTGTAGTAAGAAAGGTCAGGTCTTCCTCTTCTATTGTTAAGTAAGCTCCTTGCTTACATCAAGTATGGTATCTCTGTTCCATGCAGAAAAAAATGGAAAGGATACCTTAAGCAAAAGCTCCAAATACTAAGTTATATATTTCGGGGCCAAAGCACTAAGAGGAGAATACAAGGAACAACATGCAGGACCAAGTGGCTGGATAATGGGGCTCCAACTCAGGATTCTGAAATGCTAAAGTCCTGTTAGATGCAGCGTTGTCACAATGTTAGCAGGATTTGGATGCCTCATTTTTTAACTGATCTACGTCAAATCTTCAGGTAGCAGGCAGTGTAATTCAACAGGCACAATTTTTGCTTCGCAGAAAGTTCAAATTATGTAAAAGGCAGACAGTGACGTGACTCTGAATCAAGCAAGACATGCCCAGAAGTCCTCTGTAACCTGAACTACAGGACCAGAAGTTTTGTCCCAAAGCCCTGTTAAATTCCTACACGACAAACATATGCATAGAATACTGACACACTTCAATTCCAGGTACCTTCTTCTGAAGATCTGCCTATTAGAGTTGTTAGGTCTCTTCCCTTCAGCTTCTCCTTTCTATTACCGTGCAAGTAGAACTGCACCAGACAGAAAGCCTCCTTCAAGTGGACAAGGGTAGAGAAGTCCACCTGCTGACTGCATCACTACTGCTGAAGAGACACTGCATGTGACTACAGCTGGAAGTCAATGCTGGAACACAGGACATCCAATTCAGCCAGTACATGAGGCAAGAACACTACACAGAGAACCAAAACCTCTGCATATTTGAAATTATTTCATATTAGTATCTACCTTGGAGTCTGAAGACCAAGATGCCAATTCTGCAGTAGTTTATCAGGAATAGAACACAGACAAGGTTCTGACATTTGTTTATAAGAAGCCTGTATACGGCAGAAAATCCAGATAGTGGAAGAGACGCTACTCCAGTAACCATGGTGCTGTCATCATTTATTACCATTACTGACAACTTGCAAAACAAGTTAGATACACTAAGCAGGTAAGTTTTCAAGTGTACCTAACCTGTGATATGTAAATGCTTGCTGTTATTCCTGCAAAGAAAAAGTCTCATGGTGATGGTTCCTAATCCACATTACTGGCATTATAAGACTCCGTAGTGACCCCAAAAAGCATTCACTGTGCACGTATTATGCCAGGTACTGTGCAGAAACAGAGCCAAAGGCAGTGAGACTCAAAGCATCCCACATTGTATGGCAAGGAAAGACAGGGTGGAAAGAAAACACTGTACTCATAAAGGAAGGAACTTACCCAGAGTACACAGCAGGCCTATGAAATTTTCTTTCTATTAAACTGGGAAATGTAACAAAAACATCCTATAAAGGTGAGAGGACATTATCTTCTACAAGTGCATTTCCAAAAGTAGAACAGTTTGGTACACGGCACTTCAAAAACGTCAGAAGTGAACTTCAGTATCAAAACTTTCCTCAAATTTTTAAAACATTGATTATTATGGAACAAATGTTTCAGGTTAATCTGGTTTGTACCTCCCCCAGAAAGCCAGAGATGCTAATACAGTATTATAAAAAGACATGTCAGCAAGTATTCATTACAGATTATAAATCACCCTCGTTCTTCTTTCTTTTGTTTTAAAGAAATTTTTTTACATGCCATTAAAATATTGTTTGCAGAATGCTACTACAAAGCTAGCCACCTGTAAAATTAAAGGCTGATGCTGCCAATAACAGTGTTGAAATACCTTCTGTTTAAAAGGCAAACCTACTTTGTAAGTTTTAACACAACTGTATAAATATTTCTCCACCCACCCTTCACAGTTTTGTTGGTTACAACGCATCCATTTAGACAACAACCATCGATGTCATCACACAGGATGTTAATCTTGGGTGGAGAAGAAAGAAACAATAGCAAATGAACTTTTAAGAAACCAAGATTCAAGCAGGGCCCTTTGTGATAAAAGAAGAGCGAAGACAAAAAGCATTAGGGGACAAATCAACAAAATAGCAGAAGATTCAAAAGATCATTTTTCATCTTTTGCTTTGTTTATTGTTAGTTTTTTTCTTCCATGTGCCTTCAACAGCTCTGCAGAGTTCTGGAGAAAATTGGAGGAGTCTGGATTAAGTGTCCAAAGGACGACTAATGCTAACGATACTAAAAATAACGAGGTTAAGTGGTGGAAAAACTATGGTGTGACCACACACGGAGATCTGGAGTGGTAAGGTAGAAAAGGAGTTTCATCATTGCTCCCTCGGGACATGCACAGAACATCTAACTGCCTCCTGTTCTCTAGGGTTCCGATTACCATGCCAAACACACCTCCAGAGTTTCCTTATTAGTATAATAAAAAGCTTCTCCACACTTGGGTTCTATTCCCAGCCTTGCTATTGACCTTGTGGAGGTCATTTAACCTCCATCTGCCTCAGTTTCTACATCTGTAAAACAGGAATAACATCTCACAATATCCTTTGGAAACATTGAAGACTCACACTGCCAATTATCAGGTACAAACCCTAACAGACAGGTTTGAGAATCTACACATATGTTATATACGTTTTTCCTTTTTTGCTTGTAGATCATCATTGGAAGTAAGTCCAGGTTTCTAACTCTCACCGAACTACACAATGACTCAAATTCACACTTTTGCTTTGACTGGGTGCTAAAATACACTGCTTTCTCTGGTCTCGTTTTGGCCAAATGTCATCCTCAAAATCTATCCGCTGCGGTTGAATGTTCAGAACAGAAATACTGAAACACCTCTTTTTTTGAACACTGACTGGTGTTTCCTAGCACCTCACGGAAGTTCCAGTCCAGGAGTTAAAATGGGAGTGGCTACACAGAATTCACACAGAAACTGGAGTGAAGATTAAGGGACGTTTATGGGCATGTTGCTGCAACATAACACAAGTCAGATCTCAGTAGGTGAGGCAGCTGAAAAACTTCCTACTGGTATCAACTCATACTGTATAAGGATTTCTCTTGGAGTTCAGGACCAGGAAATCTCCCCTACACAAAACAATCACCTCACAAATGAAAAGGGACTGAATAAAATGGGAAGAATAAAATACAGAAGAACATGTCTCCTTCCTGGGATACCAAAAGCTGAATTGGTACCACTGTAGGGGAGTGCTCGAAGAACTTTTCCCAGAGCTGGGGTCAGCGATAAAGTGCCAAGGACGCACTTTGCAGACGCTCTCTCCCCACATCATTTTGCACGCTACAGTTTCGAAGCACAGGAATCACACCAGGCAGAGGGGCAACACTATTGCAGGGGCAGCGACTGATTTTGGTGCTGTTGAAGGGACAAACCCCTGAGCAGCAGCTTCACCCTTGGTCCCCCAGGGATGACGCAGAACTCCCACCCCAGAGCAACAAGTCGAACAACCAGATAGAACAACCCACTGCAGCAGGTGAAGTTCACTAAAAGACTCTAATTCTTTTCTTCTCCCTTTTCCTCCTTGGTTTTCTTTCACTGCTACTCCTGCCTGTCTCAGGTGGCCTAGCGTGAAAGCAGCTCTCCTTTTATGATGCCACCTCCGGGGCCACGTTAGGCCCTGACTCTGCAGATAACCAGACAAATGGGCAGGAGCAGCTCGTGCTCCTAGTGACAGGGCACGTGCCAGTCAATAGCGACCTCCAGGGTGTTCTCAGCAAACACAGCCATCCCGAGCTCGAGACACGCACACGCAGGCACTCGCTTTACCCGACACTGAACTCACACCTCACAAACAAATTATTTAACTACTCTATCCCCCAAGGAAGACAGTGATCATTTCAAATGCAGCTCCCTGCTCGTCTCTCACATCCACGCAACGGCCTGATAGGTTAAATGCTGCCATTTAATTACAGTAATGGAAGCTGCTATTTTTTGGTTCCCTTGAATCCTCTCTCGCTCTCTTTTTTAAACACATACAGAGTCATCTTTTAAACATGTATTTTATATTTCTGAGTTTAACAGCTGCATTCTCCTGGTTACTTGAAAAGCAGGAGAAATGATACTCTGCTATTCCTCTCTGTACCTCTGAGCAACTAACCTTTTAAATGCTACATGAAAAGGAAGACGGGCTGGGGGAGATGCTGTAAGAAGGGATTCATGCTAAAACTGGAGAGGCCAAGCTGCCCCTCCGTTTACTCAGACGGTTTGCATCGATTTTACTGAATAAAGCTAGCTTAACCTCCCACCCTGTCGAGCAGCTGGGGCCTGGAGAGGACAAACACAAAAACACTTCAAGTAATTTTACTGAAAATGCTATAAACATCAGTACGTTACATTGACAGTATGGCACAGCATGGTTATAGTTTGATATCTATATGACTGCAAGTCTGAATGATCTCAGATCAAACTGCCCTTCATACATCTGACTCAGTTTCCCCATCTAAAACGGGGATGGTATGGTATTCTCTCAGTTTCCCACTGATATTTGGAGTTTACAAACTGTTTGAGGAATGTAGGAGTCTAACCAAGAAGATTAAATGTAATTAAAAGCACAGTAAATTAATCTTATAATCTTGCCATTCCACAAGAGGTGTCACTAGCTTAGTCAGTTAATATTTGTAGAGTACTTTGGATATGCAAAATGCTACAGAAGTATGGGATATACATTCATTAAATTCCGGAGTCTGCCGCAAAACACCTTTTTGTCTCAAAAGAATTCAGGAAGGAGGCTGTAGGGTGGCCAAAGATGAGAGGGCTTTATGGCTACTTATTATTGAAGGAGGACATGTAGCACTGTATTACACGAGCAGCACAATAATTATTTCTGGATTTTACATTTCATATTGTGTGGCAATTTGAAAAAATAACACAAGCAAAATGTAAGTACTTTCAGCTCTAAATTCTTACTTATTTAAGGCCACAACACTCGCAGAAAAATACCCGTATTACACCTGTCCTCAGCTTTATTTGTCCTCTAAATGTGAAAAGCTTATTTATTTGTTCCGTGGCAGTTGGCTCACAATCAGGCAGCCATCCATGCAGGGATATTGCCCATCTCCATTCTCTGGTACAGATATCCACTGGTGTCTCTTAAGGCTGGAATCTTAAAAGGTGAGGCTAGGCTGAGACAAAGACAAATTTAATTTTATCACCATAAAAAGGGACATTTCCACATGGGCAGCAAGGACATGAATATCATGTGTATGCGGGGGCGGGGGGATTATAAACGCATTTTTGGCGAAATTCAATAAAGCTGATTCCACTGCATAAGGTCAGCAATTTACTTTTAAAAAATGATATGATTGCAACTTTTAATATAACCCATGTATTTGCTGCAAGATGCTCCAGAAGATTGTGTAATGTAACCACCCGACCTCTCCACAGGAGCAGAGATCACCCCATTTACCCTTTATTGTCTTGCTAAAAGCAATGCACATTTGCACTGTATGACAAAGTCAACAGCTTTTCCTTCAGAGAGCCTCAGATTTCATTGAGAATGAAACCTCTGCTCTCCTCCTAGGGGAGCGCAGCCTTCTCTGGACCAGGTTCCACCAGAAAGAACAGGAAAGAATGAACCAAAGGCTATATTCTCCTTTTTGCTAATGAAAGAATGACTACGCTCCAGATTAAAATTAAGAGGGGACAGCGTGTAGCAGAAAAGCAAATAGTGGGATTTCATATTCATGGGCACCCTGGACATGGTTTTAAACAGGGTAGATATGTTGTCTGAGAGAATCTAGAGAACTACCTCACACAAGAACTTATTTTATCTTTCCTAGCAGGAAAGTATCATTAGGTCTGAGACAGATTTCAGCAGAAGAGCAATGCAGATTATCCTAACGACACCCCTTGTTTTAGCCCCTACACAGAAGGCTGTCTCTTCAGGCTTAGAATACCAGGTTCAGTCACAGTGCAGAACTGAATTCCCTGCTCTAGGAAGACTGTGGAGAAACCCTGGGCTGGATGACCACGAAAGAGCAAATTCCTTCTATCACAAAAATATTTCTATGCAAATGCACATAGATTTCCTCAACTGTCTCAAGGTGAAGTTTGCTTCAAAGGTCAAAGCTGCAGGGCTGGATTAGGATTGCACGCAATCTGCCTGAGCTTTGACATCCTGACATTCTAAAGCTTGCAGCTCTCCCCTCCCATACGCAGCTGATGGAAGGAAATTCTCAGCCTCTCTGCAAGTGTGGTTTTTACTGCAGCAAGCAACTTCAAAAACCACACGCTGCAGCACCAAGAACTCCAGCACAAGCATATCAAAGCAGTTTATAAACACAGCTAACATAAATCTTACTAAGTCAATAACGCAAAAGTGGTAATTAACCCAATTTTATAGATGGGCAAGCTAAGAACATGCTGTAACTTGCCCAAAGCCAAGCAAGTAGTCATATCTCAGATCTTCAATGCCTGCTCTTAGATTCTAACTACAGAAGTGACTTTCTTTTGGCACTCTGCATCTACTTTCACTTGAAAACATGATAAATGAATTAATTAAATTTACAGGTCAGTCTTAGGGTCTGGGTCTTTTCTGCCCATCACAAAAGCTAACAATTCCAGGACTCAGAATATAACTGACTATTTTAGTATTTTCTTCTAGAATAGACTTCAGCTCACTCTGCTGTAATCATATTGGTTTTTCAATACTACCAGGAATGGAAATATTATTTTGGCAGTAAACAAGGCAGATATGCCTCAAAACACATTCAGTGAGCAATGGCAGTTAATTTTGCAAAGCCATTTTTAACGGCTCTTTTACATTACATAGTTACTGTCAGATCGCCAAGTGGAGAGACATCATTAAACCCATGACATTCCAATTATTTGTTAAAATTAAGCTTACAACGAATATTTTGTAGCGTGCACAACTTCCCGGGCACCAAACCAGTCTGTTCCAATTTATTAATAAAATTTTCAAGCTATGAAAACACAGTAAAGGTGATTCTGGACTCTTCGCTGAAATTGCGAGGAATTCTGTGGCCCATAGAAACAGGAGACGTAGCAAACTTTATCCAGCATACTCTAAATGAATCACCTCTCTCCTTCTGTGGAGTATGGATATAAACAGTTCAAGATCACTGCAGGCTGAGTGAGAGAGTCACTAATGTGACTTGTCTCCTCTGTTACAGAACACATACGTGCGTACAGGTATTTAAAGGTTGTAAAATTTGAGAGTCGCTTCTTCCATGTCTTCTTCACAACACGATTAAACGTCAAAAAGGTCCCTCTGGTGATGCATCTTCTTAACACCTCACGCAGAAACCAAAGTGGAAGTCACCAAGATGCTCATGTATTTAATACTGAATACCACAGCTCGTATCAAAGCCCTTTAAAATAATCTTGCTTAACCAATACACTATGAAGATTAGTAAGCCTTAACTTTTCCATGACTTCTTATCTTCTCCTCCCTTTAAAAAGGCCCATGTAGGCCTTTCTCCTCATGTTAGCAACACACTGAGGTCAGAGCCAGTAGTCTAGAGGATTCCAGCCAAACCAAGTACGTAACAGTGCAAGAAAACAAGCTTGTTTGAGCTAACCAGTAACAACACTGATGTGTTTTCCTGCTAGTGAAAAGCACTTCTACGGAAGAAATCTTTAGTTCCAAGTAGAGTTCATTAATAAACTTCTAGGACGTCATTTTTTTCATACAGAAAGTGTTTCTTCAAAAACCCCCAAAATGTCCTGGAGATTAGTAATTATTTCATAGCAATTCAAAACCAATTTTCCAAATATTTTCACTGTAATATCACGGTACATATTATGTTATTGTAGCAATCTCTTTTATTAACAGTTACAATATTAAAGACTGTGGTCTAACCAACAGTGAGTGATCTGACAGGTCTACAATATTTCATTTTTTAAGAAAACTATGTGATTTTAAATCTTAATCCCTACTTAATATGAAAACAAGCTTCCAAATCACAGAATTTCCAGTGTGACACAAACATATTGTTCAACCTAGTTTCTAGATACCACAAAGCTATAAAAACCAATTGTTATAAAACAATGAAATGTACACCGAGTACCACATTCTTCTAAAATAATAAAACTCACTTGCAAGTAGACATAGCTTCTATCAAACTCGGCATGTGCATACTTTTCTTAATCATCTAGCTATCAGAAACATCAAAAGGGAGCAGACCCAAAGGGCTGTCAGCCTCTGTGCACTGCATCACACGGCTACTTACCCCTGAACTCACGTCAGGTGCTTTTCTGCCCTCTCCTGAATCACCAGTGACTGGGACAAGAGTCAAAGATGAGATAGGAGTCGATTCCTCCATGTGGATAGGAACTAAATAGATTACTTTTCCCAAGCTTCCTTCCAAATCTCGAGGAATGACAGTGAAGGCTTTCTATTAGCTATAAAGTGTTTCTTCCAACCCCCCTGACGGCTCCAAAGAGTAGCCCTATCTGATTCCCCGGGATGTCCTAGGGCTGATCAGCTTATCGCATTTGTTAGCGCTACTGCTGCAGGCCTCTTCTTGCCAAAGCAGCCCAGAAAATCCGTAAAGCTCACGACAAGTTCAGATAACGCAAACAGTGGTAAAATTGATAGAGGAAAACAGTCAGCATGATGGATAGGCTGGTGCTGAACAGCAAGTGACAGATATGCAGATGGAAGACTGGCAGGACAGGGAGACATCTCCTTCACAGCAGATGGATAGAGCTTCTCAATCATTTTCAGGAAGAAAAAAGAAGGCAGCTAATACAAAATACAGAACTGTAGAACTAATTTCTGGATCATGAGCACATCTGTTGTTCTGGATTATGACACTCCAGCAGTGGAAATCTGCCCTGTATGTTGAACATTACCAGCACTGGGCAAGCATAGCAGAGAGCCAGAAATGGATGTGACCACAATATTGCTGATTCAGATAGGAACCGTAGTGAGTGTTGTAGCAACGAAAGCACTCATTGTGTCACTCCTCATTCTTCAGATCCCTAATAATTTCACTGGGAGACAAGCAGATTTCCCCATTTATGCAGGGTTGTATTGACCCAAAACATGGATGGGCAGCACCAGAAGCACAAACTGGTGGCATGAGCAGGTGTAGGAAATATTTTTCTTCAGCAAAATAAGCAAAATACTATAAGGCACATCTGTCTTTCAAAGTCATAAACAGGGGTAAAGCATCTTTAGCAATTATTTAATTATTATCCCATAGTGCTTTTCAAGAATCGGAGTTAATTTTCACTCAGTAACTAAACTCTCTATCTCTAAAGCTCCCTTTGCAAGATCACTTAGATAAAGAACTCTTCATTTCTTCTCCCAAAATCCACGTAGTGATGCTAAGCAGCTGCTGTCCTCAACCTGAGAGGTGGATGGTTTTTAGTGGAGAGCACAGTGACATCTACACAACCCTATATACATCATCAAATATGCTCCATGCAAATAGCTGCAAAGTTTCAGTGGTTACTGGATATGATGCATTATGAAAATGGAGAATGCACTGACTTCCGTTTAACCTGTACAGTCATTTCTGGAAGTCTCACAAGCTGCTGAGCTGACTTTACGCTACTTGAATACCTGTTCCAGACTTCTGTAATAACCAGAAAGCTCTCCCTGCCTGGTTTTACCTATGCTAGTGAACTTTCTCTCACTGTGCGTTACAGTAATTTGTTCCAGATGCTTCAAATATTCAAGAATATTCCTGCAGTAATTTTTTGTTATCAGTATCTGAGTTCCTGATCTCACTTGAAGATTTGCAAGTGCAAAGGTCTGTGCAGGCATTGGGCACAGAACACACACTAAACAGCTAGAAAACAAGCACAAAACAGGACAAGTACAAAACAGGACAAGCACTCACTCACAGCCTTCATCATCTCTGAAATCCACATCCTGCCAGCAGCTCCAGAGAGAAGAGCAAGTTGTCCAGCATTCCTTGAAGGGTCTACTTACAGCCTAATCACACCTTTTTGAGTCAAACATGGTCCTTTCTACAAAAGCAGACAGTTTGGAAGGCCATAGAAATTTGTCCCAAAGAGGTATTTGGACAGCACAGGTTACTAACTGTATTTTTTTGTATGACTTGTCCCTGGACTCTATTGGCTTGCATTGCGTTTTCTTCTCTAGGAAAAGCTTTGTAGAAACTGAGCTTCACTGAGACATGTTAAAGAATTAATTACAAAGAAAGGCCGAAGGAGAAAATTAATTTTGGAAACACAAGAGGTTACTTTTCTTTTCCTCCCTTTTCTGGAAGCGGGGGAGGAAAGGCAGTTATTTTCATCTCCATGCTGGGGGCAGGAGTTGGGAGCCGTCCAGTCGATAACCTGGCCATCAGAACAAGGTTTGTAATTAAAAGGTCAGTGACCTGGAAAGCTAGGGCCTCACTCTCAGGGCTTCTGAGTAATGATGGCACTATTAAATTAAGACTGTTATGAAATCAATGCTAAAAAAGCTTTCATGGTAACGAGATTTCATTCAAGGACATGCAAACTGCCTCATGAAATGGACTTAAATTATAAAAAAGAAAAGTAATAAAAGAGGGTTAAATTGAAATCGGCTGAAGAATTTACTTCCTTTAAAGTCCTCCAGCAGTGGGCTGTGCCCCCTTAGCTCAGGTTCTCAAGGTGATCCACTTGGGTCTCTTTGGCAAAGAAGGAAAGACAGGGGTTTAATTTGCAAGAATGCAGACTACAGAAAGAGGAAGAAAATTAAGTCATTTTTTACTGGAGGTTCTGGGGCTGACAGCATTTGTTTCCAGTGAATCAAGTGTCTTTGAGCACTGACTGGGAATGGCCACGTGCAATTAAATAATTCATTCATCTCTTCAGAAATCATCACGGCCTGGCATCTTGACACTGGCAAAATTTTCTGGAACTCTGACGCACTGTGAAAAGGTGAACAAGCCTTACAGGAAAACCTTGTGTAATAACTCACTTCCTAGCGGCCAAAGTAACGAAACAGATTAGTAGATACAACACGTAACAGGGCAATGCTTCCAACAATCTCCAACGTGTCTCACCAAGCAAGAGTGCGACTGCTTTTAGAAGCAGGTAGCCCATTTTATTACATATATACACCAAAGACTGATCCAGGTAGCATACCTTCTGCAGATTGCCCGACCTTATCTGTGAGCATTTTCCCAATATATC
Source organism: Phaenicophaeus curvirostris (assembly GCF_032191515.1). Classification (NCBI taxonomy): domain Eukaryota; kingdom Metazoa; phylum Chordata; class Aves; order Cuculiformes; family Cuculidae; genus Phaenicophaeus; species Phaenicophaeus curvirostris. The sequence continues at coordinate 4,511,209 of NC_091413.1, read as the reverse complement.
TCAACAATTACACATTTACTTGCCCTAATGCACTTCTGTTCTCCCTTCACTATAATTTCTGAGCTCCTCATATGCTTTCGTCCATTCCCCAAATCCCACTCTGGGAAGGCATTACTGTACTCATTTTATAGATGAAGAGAATAAGCAACTAAGTTCTTCAACCAAGATTGCACAATAAGTCTCTAACTTAGCAGTTCTTCCCTTACCTGCCCCAAAAGACTAACACCCTGAAAACCAGAGCTCCACACGGAGAGAGCGTTTCCAGCCCCGTTCTCTATCTTGCCAGAAGTTACGGATTTGGAGTACACAAAATTAACAGGCCACATGAGTTACCGGATGGGTAACTGAGCACTACAGGACATCTGAGGCACAACAGTTAGATGACAGACGCATTTCCACAAGGGTTTAAACCCCACATGCTGTCTAATTACTCCCAAGGCGCCGCTGATTCTGTGGCATGTCATCAGCAGAATCAGCGACTTGGACAAAAAACAAACAGCGTCTTTTCTTCCTTTCTTTTCTTTCAGATACTCTGAGGGGAAACAGCTGTTTTTCCCTTCATCTGAAGAAGTTCATGATAAAAAGGAGGAAATGTCATAAATTACACAAAATGCCAGTGTAAGCTTCAAAGAAAATGATAAATGATTCTAATAACTTCATGTTTCTCATTAATGCCTGTGTATTTGGGAGTTTAAAAGTGCTTAAGACAACAGAGAAATCTCATCCAACTTTTGAAAGGCCTTTCACAAATCTAAGACACCCTCGCTCTCCCAACTGTCATCAACGCTGTCATCCCATGTTCCAGAGAGAGCAGTTCAACAAAGCCCTGACCTGCAAGTAACCAGGAAAGCCGACTTTCAGCCTCTGCAACTACTGTTTCACAAGAAACCGAGCCCGGTCCAGCTGATGATCCTGAAGAAACCTTAATTTCTCACTGCACTGAAACGTATTAAACAAAACTCAGTTCCTATATTAAATGTTAAATAATATTAAATGGAAATAAAATTTGATTGGCCTTTTTTTAGGAAGGAGACACATACTAAAAAGAAGAAAAAATCGTAATTCCAAGCAGAACCATCTCTGCAAATCTCAGAATTGAAATTTCTTGGGCAAGGTTGGGATTGCAGGACCTGAAGGTTCACCCACAGCTAACACTCCAGTTCCATCCCTGCTGACCTCAGTGGTCAGTTCCATACGGTCGTATTTCCAGTGACTTGCTGGGTACAGGCACTACTGGACCCTGCTCCTTCCTATTTCCCACTGTGAAGTTTTCAAACAAACAATTAGCACAAAGGGAAGGGAGGCTAATTAACAAACAGGAACAAACAAACAACTCTACCGAACCATTTCTGGTCTTTAGTAATTATTAGCCAAGTAATACATAAGAAGTATTAGACGGGCCACAGTTTCTCTGTGCCTCCATCTCCCCACCCTTCCTCTTTTCCCAGTCAGGGATTTATTAAAATTAAACAGATTAGATGGAGCTCCTGATACTAAAAACTGTTCAGCAAAGCCTGCGGTGGGGAAGTGCAGAGCAAACACTAGAGACATTTGTCTCTAAATTGCTCTAAATACCTTCTGCAAATGAAATTCTAACCCAGCTGTGTTGAGAGAGAAAATGAGGAATAACTGGTCATTGTCAGCACAGAAGAAGATCAGGCAGTTATAATATTGCACGATATACTCGGGGCTAAGGATCTCTCGGCAACAATAGATTTTGTATCAGGTTACCCCGGGTAATCAGCACAGCTTTTAGGCTCAGCTTTCCCTTGCTTCATTGCTTCGATGATAGAGCTGAAATCCCCAAGCTTTTATGATTAATTACTCCCTGTAGGTCCACATATTTCAAGGAAAAACTCATGGAGCAGAGCGGCCAAAAGGCTCCAGATTTTAATGCCATCCTGATGGCAGGGCAAGCGACATACCTATGTGATCGGAACGTTATCTAACGAGCACTATGACAAGCAGTGTGAGGACCACACTCGGAATGATGCACCCATGAACTACTTGTCATGACATCATTGATAAAAGACAAGACTGCCATTCCCTTCTAGGTCCTTTGTTATTCAAGATGAACAAAGTCGTGCACATACTCGAACTCTCCATCTCATGACATCAGATCTCAGGCATCTCAATATACGGCTCATAAACCCAACCAGAGTAACATAACATAACACAACACATGTATTTAATAGGCTTCCCTACTTTCCAAAACTCCAAGATCTTTAGCTACAGAATTTGATGTACCCTGAAGTACTCATGACTTCAATGTATAAGTGGGTCACTCCCCTCTGAAGTTCGTAGTTTGTATTTTCAGTATCATTCCAATTGCTTAAAGTGCTCCATTGTGCATGTAATTAACTCCAAGGTAAGATTGTCCTTATTATTTACGCCTTGCAGTAAGGATCTAAGCAATGTGGTCCCGGGAGGGTAGCATAATATGGAGTAAACTTCACCTGAAATGCACTGTAAGTTGTGGACTAAAAACTTTAGAAAGAAAAAAAAAAAAGAGCAAAAGATAGTTCCGCTGTGAGTCAGAAAGTAAAATAAATTCTCAGTAGGCAACGGCCAAAGTATGTTCCATCTGTCTAAGGCAATATAGGACTTGTCAGGATCTGTTCTATCCCTGCTATAGAAAAGGGCTAAACTCAGTCAGTAGTTTACCATTTCAGCCTGAAAGTCAGGTTGATCCCAAGCTTGACCTTAACCTGACCCTGTTTACTTCCACCAAGTCCTTCGCCCTTCATTCTTCTTTCTAGCTCTCTTCAGGAACATTCGACCTTTTCACCTAAAAGCTGGTCACTCTAAACCCAATGTCACTAAGGGTAGAACTGACCAACTAGTCCACAAGTCCAAACTGTCCTCATCAAAGAAAAGAGCTGATAATAGTTAACCCAAGAACTTCCAGTGTGTCTTGTGTATTCTACAATTCCACATCTGGTGACAATATTGCTCTAGTCAGTTTGGAAGAAGGGAGACTGACATTTCTTACCAACTTCAAATCTATTTTTGAGACAGACAACTTACTTGCTTTGTCCTTAACATCTAATTTCTCCTAGTAATACATTTCGGCTTTATGCTAAGTCAAGCTCCCTCATGATCACTGAGAGCACAAACTTAAGCGTCCATACCTTTCTTCTTCAGAAATGCTCTTCTGGTTGCAAGAGGACTTTGGCGGACTCGTGGATTCTGTAAAAACTTCACCGCTGTCACAATCTGATGAGGGTAGGAGGATCGGAGAAAGAAAAGAGAGAAAAGATACAAGTTAGGAATGTTCAAATTTCTAATTTACAGTACGCATTCTGTGCTGCAAATTAAGGTATTGCGTCCTACACAGGGAGACTGCCTGGATTTGACACTGATCCAGCTTTCAGAAATGGTTCAGCGAGGATCAGAGGCTCAAATCTAGTCAGACAGCACAATTACAGTTTTCCATCCCAGAAGTTTCTTGCTCAAGTACCACTGGAGCAGTTCAACCTGTACAAAAAACGCCATTAAGATTTTGAGGGGTTTCTGCCATTAATATTGTGATCTTCCTACCTACGTTGGCTGCTATAGAGGGTAACCTCGAGACAACGCCTGTCATCCCTAACAGTATGCTCGCTAGTAAGAATGCTTCCTTTCTATCTGACTTCAAGTTCCCTGCAAATTCTAAGAGATGAAGGACTTTTCTGCCATCATTCTGATTTATTGAAAGCATTAATAAAACTCATCTTGTCATGACTGGAAAAGAAACTTCACATGTTTTGGATTACGTAACAAAGATACCCAAAAAAGTCACTTTTCATGACATACATGTGTAGGTGAGTGGTTAAATTTCTGTTCCACAGCAGCAGAAATCACAGATTACTTCGGTCTAAAGACTGACTTCTTACATCCTTCTTTAAGGTCACATAGCACTTAAAACAAACCACTTATTCAAACAAAGGCTAAAGTATGGGATAATACTCAATGGCATCAACAACAACGACATTAGGTTTTTCCATTTCCATTTAGTGCCAGTGAAAGGTATTTGATTTTTTCCTTCATACGGTAGGTCAACTTTTCACATGCTCTCCTATCCTATTACACACATCAGTATGTGTTGCTGCACAGTGAAAAAGACCCGATTCGCTTTACTTTTATACAAAGACGTCTGTTCTGATTGTGGCATCAAGGGGAATAATTTGCCTGAAGTTAAGAGCACTTAGGAGATGGACACATCCATGTGAACCAGAGGAAAAGATGACTTCCTTCCTCTAGAGCTAAAAATAACCATGCACGGAAGAGGTTTTTCTCCCCAAAGAGTGGCACAAACCTCCTCAAACGGTGGTATACGTTAGGTAGGTCTAGAAGAGATTATCTTGAAATACAGTTTCTGGAATTCAGTTTCAAAAAGGTTTTCAGAACTTTTCACAGCAGAAAAAGAAGGAAAAAACCAGCATCGCTACTGAAATCACTAAGTTTCACTTTGTGTTTGAATCAAACCCTTCAACTACGCATTTCTGGTCAGAGAGCAGAGTTCTGATGGGTTTAATGGCACTTTCAATGTACTCCTCAGTGCATTCCATCAATGCTTTTTTTCTTTTAAATTGCATCTCTTATTTCTTTAAATACATTAATCAGGCTAGTGTAGGCAAAACGGATCCATTGGACAATGCAATAAACATGAATTATCATCTATCCAACACGCATAATGGCTTAAAAATACATAATAGCAGGTGTAGTTTAAATGATTAGTTATTACACCTGTGGTGGGTCTGATTCAATTGGGGAAAATCATCTTTAATAGGTTAAAAGGTTTAGATCACCAGGCTTCCCTTAAAGTGGCTGTAGAGAGGGTATGATGGAGTACGCTGTCATTACTAATTCATTTAAGAAAAACATGGGGGATACAGCAAAGAAGAGCATAAACGAGCGAATCCAATTTAAACATCAGGTAAAGCAGAAAACACCTTTTAAAAAAGCATGATAAATGAATTTGGGAGAGAGATTAAATTGGCATATTTATTTTAACGGGAATTTGACAAAGTCCCCGCACACTTCAAAGTTGGGAAGATAAAACGAACGGGTATTTCTAATTCTTTCCCTTTTCTTATTTTCCTTCATTTTTCCCCTTAAGTTTACATTCAGTAATTCTGGACCATAAAATAGTACAGCAAAACACCCCACATAAAGTACACTTCGGTTTCATTTATGTGCACTTGATCTGTCTCCAGTGGAAATGCAGGTGACAGGCAAATCACAGATTTAAACTGCGCTGCTGCTGCTACACCAGAAGCAGAAATCTAAAGCACCCAAACTAATAACCTTAAGATAATATGCTGAATAAGAAAGATGCCCAAATGAGCAGACCAGCAGATATGTGAACATATCAAAACCACTTCCCTTCTAACAATAATTACTTGTTTGTTTCTTCAGAAACTCCTCGGCGCTCCCTCCCACATGGAGCGAGCCAGAGACACAGACACAAAGGGCCTGAAGACCTGAAATTCTGCCTGTTCTCACAGTCAACGATCAGTTTTTAAGCATAAAAAAAAAAAAAAAATAAGAAAGAAGCAGTATTTTTCATCGTGCTATTTCAATCACAACCATGTGAACATTTTATCGATTCTATCTCTTTATTAAAGCTTATTTTTGCCTTGTAAAAATGTAAATATTTCAGTAGTAAATTTCACTCCAAAATAAACTTCTGTTTTATCTCTCCCCTGCATCACGTCCTCTGTTATTCACAAGGTTTTTAATCTTAAAACAAAATAAAATTACAATCAACAACAAACTTCATAGAAACGAACTCTGGACGTGTATTCCCCCTCCCGATAATCCCGTGTTTCTCATATTTGTGTCAGCATTTCCCTCTGAACGTTCCTCTTACAGGCTGAGCTGAAACTTCTCCATTTTTATAATTCATCTTGTATACGTGAGCGACTTATGAAGCAATTTTGGCCATGTCAAAATGCCAATATTTTCAAACAAACACACCCGAGAACTCTCCTACCTTCTATGGATCATTCTCTTTGCACAAACAAGGGCAACTGCAGTCCATAATTTAAACAACAGAAAAAGGAGGAGGAAGATGAGACTTTGCAGTCCTGTGCACAGCCAAAAAAATCATGCAGCAAATAGCACTCTGACTCAGCTGGTGACATTGTTCCCTACTATTTCTGTATCATTTGCAACACTTCTCCAAATTTTTACAGTACTAGGACACCGCCAAAAAACGTGCATCGTGTCACTATTCTGATTCTCAGATTGCCAGCAAGCGCTGGGCAGCAAACTAGTTTTGCCTAGAGGACCAGGTACGGATTTCTGTTAATGAAAGACAGCGTATTTGGCTTTTAAAAGCTAGTTAATTCCATAAACTTGCTATCCCACCACTTCTCCTGCAGTGACATGACACATGGAGACATATTTCTGGCTGGGTGGTGGTGGGTGGAATCCTACAGCAGGGCTTGTCCTACTGCTTGATTTTCTAATTAGAAGATGAACGTAACTATTCATGGATTATATTTTTGTGTGGCCAAATTACATAAATTCAGGCCAAATATTCTGCTTCAATGTCAAAGATATAAAATGGAGACAGGAACTTTATTGCACACGTTGTGGGAGTGCAGCAGGCTGGTGAAATTCTGGGCCAAAGCACCGTGCTTTGACGTTATAGCCAAGGTCCCTCATTCCTAATTTCCCCTCCCTTTTGTGTTAATGGGGAAGGTAAAGCCAGCCTTATTGTGCTCCAAGCTGCAGGGTTTCCAACAAAGCAAACTAAGCTACTTTACCGGTTATTAGCATTAGAAAAATAAAACATGCAATTTAAAATACTGTGGCAAACGCCCAGTTCCTACCATCTCAAAAAAAAACCCCAAATAATCAACCAGCTAACAAAAATATACAAGAAAAGCACCTTCATCAATAAAAGTTCCACAGGACTTGGTAACAGTTCCATGTGGAAAACAGAATCCAAAGCCACCGGCAGCACAGCCCGTAAGAGCTCTAATAGATTTCCTAGTACTGGGAACCCTCTGCGGGTTATTACTAAACAGCATTTGCTGATAGACTGAGACTTTGAGATGACCTGTGATGTAAAGGCTGGGTCTGAATTATACGTTGCAAGGGATGGTATTTTGTCTTTCTGAGTGGATCTGTATCTGTTTAAATGCAACACTTCTTTTCATTAAGCAGAGGCGGCACAGGCCATGAACTATGCACAGACAGTTTACATTACATGTGCGGAAGCAATCAACACCGGCAATATACATGACGTATGTAAAAGAAGTTGGAATTAATTTTTTTCCAGTGTATTAAAAAATAATAATATGGCAGCATCAACAAACACTCGACTTATTTCAGCCGGAGCAGAAGGCCACGGCTATAGGGCAAATGGAACTGATCAATATATGAGCCTACAGCAACACCCCCTCAGTGTACGGCTGTGTGTTTGCAAGGCTCCGAAGATTAAATTGTCTGTGAAAGGTTTCTGCACTCCTACTCCAAAGGAGATACCCAGAATCCTGTTAACAAGCATCAGGCTAAAGCCAACTTACGTTTTAACAAGGGCTGACTTAAAAGCCTGGCACTGCGATGAACAAGAAAAGCCCTTCAAACAGAAATGCTGCGTTTTAGTAAGAAATCAGCGCTCTGCCAGGACTAACTTGACAAATATGGTTATCGGTGGCACACGGAAATAGTTGCAAAGCAGCTGTTAATCAGGGAAACACATCATAGAACGCTGATGCTAGCACTCATGAAAAAATGCAAGGAGCTAATTATGAAGCCATATATCTCACTAAAGAGGCGCTGCTCCTGGAGATTCCAGGCAGAGCGCTCGGAGTCGGGGTCCTGGGACACCGCATACACAATGTTCTCAAACACAAGTCGCCTTCTCCCAGGACGAACCTTTTCCCAGCTCAGTATTCTGGGCCCCGGAATTCCTGTGAAATTCATATTTCATGAAAACTACTTGTTATTTCACAGGTCGGTCGGCACAGAGGAAACACTTGAACGCTCCTGTGATTCCACTGAAATTTTTAAGAAATCATACAAAATCCCAGGAATTACTTCTATTGTGAACCTAGAAGCCTACAAAGTCTGAAATCTCAAAGCTGTATTGAGAAAAGTTTAATAATGAAGTAATAGAACACCTTTGTGTAAAACCAAGTAAAGGAAAGAAATCCAATTTAAAGCAAGATCCACAGGAGTCAGAACCAAAAAGTAACAAAGGCAAGGGAGAAACAAGCTTCTGACCACACCTGAGATTAAGAACCCACAGCTAAAGAATTCAGAGTGTCCAAAGGAAGGCAATAAAAGCTAAAAAGGAGCGATCCGAGGCGGCTGGAGTGGAGCTGGGGGAAGGGGAAGGGGAAGGGGAAGGGGAAGGGGAAGGGGAAGGGGAAGGGGAAGGGGAAGGGGAAGGGGAAGGGGAAGGGGAAGGGGAAGGGGAAGGGGAAGGGGAAGGGGAAGGGGAAGGGGAAGGGGAAGGGGAAGGGGAAGGGGAAGGGAGCGCGGAGCTCGCTCGCCCCCCAGCGGCCCCACAGGCAGAGGCTGCGCTGCCGGCGGAGCCAAATTACGTGTTTTCACTCCCTGGAAATGAAATGTTTTGCAAGATGAAACAGAACGAAAATTGAGGTTTTAGGTAATTACTAGTTGGCATTTACATATCACAGGCTGGTTCAACACCTATTCATTTTCCTCTTTTATTTTCAATTTTTTAAAATTGCTCATTAAAATGAACACATGACAGAGATGGGGGGAAAAAATTGCTCTTCCTCTTTTTCCTGAGGACTACAAAATCCAGATCTACTTTAAATACATTTATCTATAATTATCACGTACAAAAAAGACTTACTTAATTTACATTAATAGGGTGACCAAAAAAAAAAAAAAAAATTGATAAAAGCCAGGAAAATTCCGAGCAGAGCTGTCTTCGTGTCATCTTGTTGTGCCTAGAAAACCAGGAGGCAGCCGGCAGGGAGCCAGGAGCCCCTAGAGAAGAGCAGCTCAACACCTTGGGCGCTCGCCGTCCTGCTCCCGTTCATCCACCCAAGACGTGCTACGCTCGGGCTCTTGCTCACCCTCCACCATCCCTTCCCTCCTTTCTCCTACTGTTCCCACTACAAAGAAGTGACTCCACATTTCCCTGTTCTCAACTTCTTTGTTCCAGGAGCCACTCGGCGCTTCCTCCAGCTCTCATAAAGGCGTGCCCTCTCCACCTTCGTTATTCACACAGAACCAGGCTTTCCTCACGTAACCTTTCCATTTCCAGGGATCCTCAGCTGCTCGGATTGGACTTAGAAGCTCTCACAGCTCGGCGACCTCTCCGCTCACATTCCCATTGTTCAGATAAATAAATATTTCCTACGCAAAGCCTTTAATTTTCCTGCGCCCTTCAGCTTTTTTTTAATTTTAACCTTGTGGAAGTCTTATTTAACCCCACTATGCATTCCAGGATACAATTTGTATGAAAAATGCTATATAAAATAAAGTTTTATTGTATCATATGTTAAGGACATAAAACATCCCTGATAGAAGTGTACAGGAGCTGACATGATAGACTAATATATTTTAAGGTCTATTGTGTAAATATGTATTTAGGGAATTCTAAAGCATGGTATTATTGACCCAAGTCTCTCTTAAAACACATTGATATATGGAGTAAAAGCCCTTATGAAAAGTAGCAACTTCGTCTGTGTGGTTGTCACCTTTCAAAGTGAAATATCTCTATCATCTTCAGTTTTTTCTGATTCAATTTAAAATACAGTGAACATCTTGATAAAATCCCTCTTTCTAAAAGAAATAATATTCAAGTAATGCTTACATGCATAAAACTAAAATTAACAAGAAACTTTTACACATGCTTTAAAAGAAATGCACAATAACTATTGTTAGAGAAAATGTGCTATGTATTTTTTTTATTTCAGAAAGAAATAAGTCTCAAAATGAGACTTCATAACATCAGGTTTAACACAATACGAACTGTTACAGGGAAGTGATAAATGCTGGGAAAAAAAATGTGCAGTAGAGCAAATTAAATTTATTAACCTGATAATGCACCCATAACAATTTTTAACCTTTTTTCCACAACTAAAACATGTTAACTTTATACAGAAAAGATACAATCTCACTTTCAGAGGAAAAATAAACTTTAAAACCCCCTGTTTTGTACTTCTGCCTAAGATTAAGTTGCAAGCTTCCTATAACCACCAGTACCACCAAAGAAGGTATTGAAGCAAGATGAACAAGGGGGAGAATAATGCTTGCAATCCAACTGGCTGCAAATTATTTGAAGTTTTGTTTACATAAAACCGGCAATAACCTCGGTGCTGAATGTACTGGATCTCTGTGGATAATATGTGGTCAGCATTTCATGTAAGTAGGTGAGGTATCTGGCTTCCAAGTGCGGGGAAAGCCAACGTGCCATGATAAGGTTCACAAAATGATACAACAGAACCCAAGAAACATGCCAAAGAGGAGGGGAAAGGTCAAAACTCCCTAAAGAGAATCTAATTTTTATAACTTTTCATGACAGTACGCATTTGTACATCTCACTTCTCCCTTCTTACAGAAGGAAGCTGAGGGATCACTGAGGCTCTGTACTGTAAAATTAATGCAAGTGTCAAGCTGTTGAGCTGAATCACTCCAAAGGAATGTAATGACTCAGTGTCCAAGATGCTCACCACAGCAGAACTAAGATCATTCCACGGCTCCACAACTAAAATAAATGCATGATACAGCTTCTAGGGGAGTGGATGGCAGCACCTCCAGCTCTAACCTTCTTCACTCCTCTCTCCATGTTGCCATTACTGAAGAGTTCAAATATAACAGTTTTTGAAAGGAATCTCTTTGACCCTATTATTTTCACACATGGATAATATAGAAAACAATGAAGCTGCAATTTTTTTACATTTTCATTCTTTGAACTACAGAGCAGACAAGGACCGCTGGAGATTCATTCTCATGCTAGGGAGCTAGAAGACGAAGTTAAGCAAAATCTCAGCTGGAACTGAAACTGGCCAGAGATGTCAAACTACAAGAAAGGGTTCTTCAGGTTGGTAAACAACAAGCAAAACCAAAAAGAAAATATCGGCCTGCTGTTAAACAGCAGAGGTGAATTAGTCAGCAACAACACTGGCAGAGCTTCTCAATGCTTTCTTCATCTCTGTCTTTACCTGCTAGGCACCAGGCCCTAGGAACAAAAACCCAGGCTGTTGCACACACAGACCCACGGTCACCAAAGGAAGTGTCCGTATGTGAACTGCTACAGGAGCTTGATCCCTGCAAAGGATGGGTCCCAACAATAGCCAACCTGAGGGTGTTAAGAGAGCTGAGGCTGCTCTCCATAACCTTTGACAATCTGTGGAGACTAAGGGACATCCCAGAAGACTGGCTCATGTCATGCCCAGCTACAAGAAGGGCTTAAAGGAGGATCCAGGAAATTATAGGCCCATCAGTCTTACTTCAGTCCCTGGGAAAGGTATGGAACAAATCCTCCTGGGGGCTATCACAAGTCAAATGAAGCACGTGACTGGGAAAAGCCAGTACAGATTGAACAAGGACAAGTTGTGCTTGACAAACCTGATTGCCTTCTATGACAAAGTAACCTGCTCCGTTGATGTGGGGCATCAACAAGGGCATCACCAGCAGAAATAAAGAAGTCATTACCCCACTCTACTCAGTGCTTGACAGGCCACACCTAGAATACTGTGTGCAGTTTTGTCCCTGCTATACAAAGAAAGATGTGGCCAGGCTGGAGAGGGTCCAGAGAAGGAACGTGAACACTATCAAGGGACTGGGAAGGGGTTTGTTCAGCCTTGAGGAAAGAAAGCTTAGGAGAGACGTTATCACCACATTCCAGTATTTAAAGGGTGGCTACAAAGAAGATGGAGACTCCCTCTTTAACAGGAGTCACATGGAAAAGAGGAGGGGTAATGTGTACAAGTTACTCCTGAGGAGATTCCGATTCCACAAAACAAAAATGTTTCCCAATGAGAACCATGAGTAATTGGAATGATCTTCCCAGGCAATGGATGGACTCCGCAACACTGGGCACTTCAAAGTTTCAGCTGGAGAGAGTGCTGGGATGTCTTATCTAGCCCATGCTTTTGCCAAGAAAGGCTGGACCCAATGAGCCCTGAAGTCCCTTCCAACCTAGTATTCTATGATTCTGTGATTTTAAGGATAGGAAGTCCGTATCACATCTAACAATTGTGCCCGAGTACTTAAAATCTTTATTAAATCATAGACTCCAGAATCAAAGAGATGCAACAGAATAGAATCATTGTTCAGACTTGCTTAGTCCCTTTTAATTCCACAGTTAAGGGACTGGAAAATAGTAGCAATACAATAGTTTAGATTTGGTGCAATAGGATCAAAACTAGAAACCATCTACGAAAGATGCTGTAAAGATGTAGACTGAAATTACTCAAACGGACAGGAAAAATCAGCAAACTACTATATTCCTTGAACCTGTTGTTTCAAGAACCCCATTTAACAGAATTCTTAATCCATGGGAAATGTCGATTAGAAACTAAGTGTTTTCCATGCAGCAATAACACCCCAAGCAATTAGGGGTGAAGTCAGGGGGCTGCAATGGCATGATTAGTTGGAAGACCTGAATGACAGGATGAATAAGGAGATACTGGAGGAAACTACTTGGATCACCAGTATCTTACAAACAAAAGGCTTCATGTTGGAAACATTAAAGACTCTGGAAATGGTGACAGCTGCACAATAAATCATGCAAACCACAGCAGTTGGGAAGTAATAGCAAAAGAAGAAGGACTTAAAACACTAGAAGACCTTTAAGTTAATTTAGTATTTTACTTAGAGCTCTTTGGGACAAGAATCATCCTTTTACTACGTATTTGCCCAGTGCCTGATGCTGGTCTGCAACTGCCCTCCTAGACATTTATTACAACACAAATAATAATAAAGACTGAGCAGACCATGCACTTTCTTCCTGCTGTTAATTGCCCCATTAAGGGAAAAACTAAGTAAGGGGCAAGAAATTTGATTGGCCAGAGCTGCCTGGTCTTTGGGGACCGCAAGTGGAATAATTTTATAGATTCAAAAGCAGCTGCGTCCCTTTTCTTTGTCCAGTTCACAACAGAAAGAAGCTCACATCACAGAATTTCTGCTTTATATGTAGAAACTTGCATGAGCAGCCTCAAAAGCAACTGAGCTTCCCTGTCAGCTCCGAGGTTGCTTCCTCTACAACAGGAGTGAAACACAACGTAAGGGCAAACACGAGGAACGTTTCCACTGTAGCTGTCCATACCATAAATATTCTGCAAACAACGGGTCCGCTTAATTCTCCCCTCGGATCAATTTGGCATTTTTCATGGGTAGTACATTCACTATTGAAAGGAACAAAGCAAGCATATAGGTGTCAGGACAAACTCGAGATGCTGCTCAGCCAATATAGCACTATACATACCAAAAACTCATGGACTGATCACCAGATCCTGCCTCTTGAACCATTTAAACGAGTTAAGATGTCCAGGAGAACTGGTTCTACAGAGAATTATACTCAAGCCAGGGTGCTCCTACCTAGCTTCCACGCAGAAATTTGGGTCCAAACCAGGAAGGCCCACAAAAGCAGAGAAGGTTCGAAATGGCACTTCGACTGTTTTCTGTTTTCCTTAAACCTTAGCACAGCCAGCACATGTCAGGGACTATTATAACTATACTCTTTACGTGCTGAAAAATTAATAAACAATTACTCACAGCAGGGAAAAAAAAGAAAGCAGCCATTTCCTTGACAAATGCTGTAGAAAGCATCAACAACCTCTTTGAAATGTGGGTACCACAACAAGGAATTGACACCAGTGTAAGAATGGCCATCATGGTCATGTTGCCGTTTTCTTAAGATCCTGTATCTAAGCCACATGAGCTACAAGGCATTTTTCTGCCTTTGTAACAGAAGAAAGTAGGTTCAGGCTTTAATGCTGCTTTGGCCTAAGTACAGGCTGTTCAATCAATTTCTATTAAGCTGCAAAGTCCAGAACTGGAGGTAAGGTTTTGAAATGCAGGAGTTTCAATCCTACTAGGCCAGAAAAGGCTTCCACGCTGCCCTTGTGGCTGTAAACTATGGGTTATCTCTGTTGCAGTAGGAAGTCAAGCTCAGCGTCCCATGAATCACAGAATCATAGAATCACCAGGTTGGAAGAGACCCACCGCATCATCGAGTCCAACCATTCCTATCAAACACTAAACCATTCCCCTTGAAATCATGAGAATGGTAAAAAACACGCGCTTTCCTGAAAATAGGTGAGACAACAAACATCTAGGACCTTGATGATCAATTCTCACTGAAATTTATTTGCAGCCTAAGTCTTGACTAAAATTTGCCACTCAATTAGTTCTTCCCTAAGATATTGGCGAGTTCTATGTCAACTTCTTTGAGAATCTAGAGGGAACTCTAGTACGCTTGCACTAAAAGGCTTCCAATTTTCTTTAAAAAATTAAATAAAGTTATATAAATCCCACATCTCCCTTTTTAAGCAGACCCATGCTACTCAGTCTTCTCCCCATCTTAAATCAATGGTAACGCAATTCAAATGCCTTACAGCCCTGTCTGAGAACTAGTGGAGAGATCAACGCTTTTTATCTTAAGGATTATGGATTGCTATTTGGCTGACTAACATACCCAGCAGCCCATTAGAAATACCACAAAGGGTACACTGTTTCTCCTTCCACCCCTCAGACTTGAGAAGGCAGCATATAAAACTTTACCCCTTCGTGCTGTAGTTTTTAGCCTGCCTGCCTTGTTTCATACTCCAAACATACCGAGATTTATTAACCTTTACAGTAAAAACAAATAAAATAATGATGAAGTAAAAACACAGTGATGTCAGGGCTGCAGCTAGCACCATTTATCTGTGGAAATCCAATTAGTGCTCAAGTGGCAGAGATACCTGGAAAAGTGCTCACAATCAAATCAAAAAATGATACAAAAACATTAACCTGATGGCTAAAAACTCCACATTTAAACATTTAAAGTAATAAAGGTGCTTTTATTGAGTATTTTCTATATTTCATTAGGTCCCAAATTGACGAGGAGCCCTAGAGATGCATTTCCTGGGCTTTTGGATCCTTAGACTAAATGCTTGACTTTGTGGTTGTTGTTGTAAAACAAAAAAAAAGGAAAAGTGTTTCTTGCTAGAATGGCAAACTTCTTTGTGCAATAGCAACTACTGCAACGATTGCATATGCAGGAAATTTTGAGAAGTCTATGAAAATATGCTTAGACCTGATACATTCATTCTGTACTCACCATGACACGAGCAGAAACGTTGTTTGAATTACTTCTGTGTGTAAGACTATCTGGATTTACCACTATTGTTGTGATACACCAGAAATTCTTCTCTGAAAGCCTCATGTCCCTTGGCTGGGAAAGTGACCATATTGATGAGATCGTTGCTAGAAAGACAAGGACCCACTGTCCACCTTGACAGTCTCAGAAAAGAAGACAGGAACTTAATAAATAATAAGATTAGTCAAGCCCCCAGCAGTAGGGCCCTCCGATCAGGTCTGCTTACAAGACTTACAGAAAAAGCAGGCTGTACAACGTCCAAGCCCTGTCGTTCGGAGTACTGTGACTCCGCTGCTTTTTGCCAGCATTAAATTCACTTAAATTTATTAAAAGAGGAATCAGGAGAGAGTCGCTGTCAATGAACAAAAGACCAAACTTCTGAGTAAAAATTTTCTTCATCTCTCTAAAACCACAGAACAGGACACAATAGTACTTCATAAGTTTGGGAACATCTAATGGAACCTTACCCACTGGACTGCTTATAGCAAAATGTTACACTGGCTTCCAGTATCAATTTATGCATTCTGCTCTTAAGCTTTACACAAAGGAGTTGAATATACGCATTCAGAACAGACTGCATTAAATGCAAAATAAAATGCACTTAAATTCCATTCCAAAGTGAATTAACTGAGTTAAAAGAAGCAAACTTCCTTGAACTATACAGAAAGTACTTTTATATTTATATTTCAGAAAGATTTTCTATTTTGAATTTTGTCCATCTATTTTTAAAAGTCCAAAAGTCTTTACTTCCTTTCTAGGGAGAAGATTTCATGATAGATCACTGTTAGGACCTAATCCTTAACTTCCTTTTTTTGTAATATGAATCCACTGCTCAGAAGTAAATTTAAGACTTAAGGACGCCACATGAGCAGCTTAGATTGTACTGCGTACCAGAAAAATAATTATTTTCTGACTTTAATATTTCACTGGGCTGCTGCTCACACTTGCACGTTCTAAACTGACCAGCCCTACGTGTGGTAATTTCTCTCTACAGAGAATACTCATGAACTGGCTTTTAGATGTCAAACAGTACAACCTGTCTTCAGGGACCAGCTTCTTCGTCTCTTTAACTTTTGTGCTTGGTATGTAGCAAATTATAAAAAGGAATGTGACACCAAGAATTTGCACAGTGGAATGTAAAATGTTTAAAATAAAAAAATTAAGGAAAAACACCTATATCAAACAGATTCAATGTTTGATACAGCAAACATTGAATACAGCAATGTTTAGATTCCCCTCCTCTCCATCCCCTGTAATCAACAGGGACGAGTACTGCGTAAGAATCAGTGGTGAGAGACCTCCTGCTCCTGCCTGGAGTATAAAGAGTCCTGGCTTATTATTCTGCATTTGCATGTGGCAGCAAATGTGTAAATGTTTTAATAATACAAAAATCCCAATAGAGTGGAGGAGGAGGATATGAAAGAAAGAAATACAAGGACATTTACTTTCTTGAGAGTGAGATAGAAAGGAAAAGAGAGAAAGAAGATGACACGATAAGGGACAAAGCAAGCTTTCTGGGGTATATCTGGGAAAAAGCTAGAAGAGAAATCATTAGCAAGTCCATAGTGCATCTACAGTGATACAGTGGGGATCAATTCATTTAACACTGCCCTGTACATTTACAGAAAAGTACTTTTGATACAATAAAGGCTCATAAACACACAGAAATTGGGTTAGACCTGTTTCGAATTCCTGCCAAACAATGGTTCAGAAAAATGAAGCTCTATTTTAATTAGCTCGACTCAAGAGTGATTTGATAACAGCAGATGCTGTCTGGATGCTTTCAGCTTGATGGGCTCCACATACATGAACTTAAGAGTGGCTTTGATGCAATTAGATATCTCTCTCTCCTGTAACATGTGTTAAGCCGAACCAATGGCTTGTGTATATTCAACATCTTGAACTGGAAGGATATTGACACTCTTCCTCATTCTTCTCCAAATGAGTGGAGCCAAAGCAAAGAGAAGGCAGATTATATGGGGCTTATCCATGCTGTTTCAACACCTTGAGGACAGAAAGGAAAGACACCAATACACTAGACACAATGTGATAGTAAAGTCTTAGCACTAGATCTGTTCCTATCACAAAACACATGTAATTGTTATAGGCTTGGTTGGTCACAGTCAAAAAACCTGCCCTATCAATTGTAGTTTCAACTTACATCATATTCTGCAAAAAAAAGAGGGACTCAATTCTATATATCCTTTTCAGCCCTGTATTCCCAGAGGACACTTCATGTACACATTGTACCACTAGAGCATGGTACAGCTCTCCACCCACTGCCTACCATTCTCTTTCCCAGACAACTCCCTCCATCGCTGGAAATATTTGTGCATTGATATATCAGAGAACCCTCTTCCTTTCTAAAGCGAACTACCTACCTCACTCTGCAGCCATAAAGTACAGGCATTTGCTAAAGGACACATGCAACATAGGAGCTGCTTTAATGCATCAGGGACAAGGCTAATAGGAGGTCTTGATTTGTTAATTATCTGTCAGTTTGTCACAGCTGGGCTGCAAGGAGTGGGTGAGGGGGAATCTTTCTGCTTGGTTCTTTCTCTAAATGCTGAATTAGGCTGTCAAAACCTTCATCCCACCACAAGAGGCTGTGAAAAGAAGAGCCAGGCTATCCTTTTCTTCCTTCTTTTCCCAGCAGGATATGCTGCTGCGTATGTCCTACCCTCCCACCATGTCTCTGGAAATGTATATCGCATATATAGAACGACCTTCACACTGCCACGCCAAGCCCAGTTTAGTCAAGGGACATTAGCAGACCTGAGCATGATAAATCAGAGAGGAAATCCCAGCACCAGGGGAGCACACAGGAGGCATTTATTCTGTGAGAGAGTCCTAAAGTTGCTACCTGCTTGAATCAGCAATTTCCGAGGAGGGTTTTGGAAGGCACAAAGCTTGGCCTCGGTGAAAGCAGACAGATGGATATACATGGAGTTATGGAGACAAAGAGGTGGAGTAGTGGCAAGTTATTTCTTTCTTTCTATTTACATCTCTGCCCCACACAATGAACTAAGTAAGGGAAAATGTTCAGGCTGTGAAATGGGATAAAGCATGGAATACCCCCTTGGAGACAAAGCTAGAAAAGCAGAAAGCAGGCTGTGATGTAGCAGTAGAATTTATTATAAATGCTTATGCCTCTTAAATACAACTAAATGTGGCCGTTAAGCCATGAGAGCCTAGGGAGATCCCCACCCACTCCTCTGTTTTCCCTGCAGGCCACGTCCACAGCATCCCATCAGTCAAGTCCTCTCCTCAACAGGCCCTGGATTATGAAAAATCCCCTGCAGGAGCTTCCCACATGCAACAGACACACCCCTTTTCTACCACCAGCGATGCTTCTCCCTTTCAGGTGTGGGAGGCTCAAAATGTATTCCAGGTACACAGGGGTACTGCCTACTTGAGATGAGAAATTGAGGGCATTCAGCTCTGGCTTTGTACAAGTGATCAGAAACTATAAAGTCACCTGAACTGGAAAAAAATAGTATTATCACTCCTCTAGTCCATTACAACATAAAAAAAAAAGGTGTCTCAAGTTAAGATTTGTTTATTTTTACACTGAGGAAAGTCATACAGACAGACAGCACACAAGTCAAATTCTCAAAGCCATTTTCTCCTGTGGACCATCTTCTCCTATACTTTGCCAAAACTGGTGCTCTTCATCTTTTGAGTGAGAATCCCTCAGAAATAGCATTTCATTTTCTAATATGATCCACCTACCAGTACACGGCACATCTATATGGGCAGAATAAGAGCTACAGTTCCCTCACCTAATTATTTAGTCCTGCGCACTAAAATGAATTATACACTTTTACACGGACAGTTCTACCTTCTCCAGGTGGGGCACACTGAGAAACTCACTGGGGACAAAATCACCGTCTTTGTCTTTCATCAAGTAAAGTTAATAGACAACATTTAGGCAACATTTGCAGAGTTGTCCCTGGAAAATAAAATTTGTTAACGCACTGCTTCTCGAGTGTTATACAAGTTTGACTCCCTGCTGCACTCATCTGTTGTGGTGGCTCAACCCATATTCCTCAGCTAAGAAGGCAGCAAGTTCCTTCAGGAGAATGAGTGTTCCTGGAATAAATGCTAGCTCTTCAAACCAGGAGGAACAGAACTCCTAGTAGCAATTACAAGTAGAAAGCTGTTTACTGGCTAGTGACTTTCTGACTTCCTTTGAAGCCTTCTGCTTCCCTTAGGGAGTTATAACCTAAGTCTGAGAAACCCTGCTTTAAGGAACTTTACTATAAAGAGACATAGCACTGGTGGTGACAATGTGATTACATAGCATTGTTCCCCACCCCACACCTACATATGAGTTTAGGAGCAATTTCCCAGCAGGTCCTGGTGGCCTCAGCCCCTTTGCCTTCAAAAGCTCTGCCCTACAGTGATACAGACTCACAGGCGTTGAGATGATGCTTGGGATAAAGACCCAGCAGCATCGATAATACAACCAATGCAGCAGTCAGCATGAATTATTCCAAACTACTATAGGGCAAGCCCTGTGTCTCTTAAAACATCTGCCTTTCAATCTTCTGGTCTTTAATAAAATCACCTTCCCAGCCATAGGGTGTAACTGGAATTGTACATACGCATGTGCATGCAAAAACTTAAATGTATAAGGAGAGATTCAGGTCCTCATTAAAAAATGGAACAAATAAGAATTCACCAAGGAATTCTGCCAGAGTCTGATTTCCAGATCTGGTTTTGCTGCATTCTTGCCCACAGCCTGCAGAGTTCTGGGTGCCTCCCTATCCTTCTCCAGCTGCACAGTCCTCTTCAAATTCAGACTTCTTGCACCTATAATTACTAGGTGCCCTGTGCCAGGCTTCTTTAATTAACTAACCCAACTCTTCTCCCTCTAGGATCAGACTAAGCTCTTTTTTATTAGTTCCACCATTAGTTCCATAATGATCCAGGCCTAAGCAGGATACCTTATACCACCTTGTGAGTGGGGCTGTAGGGTGCAAGTGACCTCCAAGGCACCTGCCGGCAGAAAAAGGAAAGAAAGTAAGGCTATGAACAAAGGGAGAGTGGCATGAGGGGTTGATAGAATGCCTTTGAAACTTATTTATGTCAGCAAAAATGATACAGCTCAAAATCCTCAGGAAAATGCCTTGCATGAGGAGGACCTTGGTGTGCCGGTTAGGTGCTGCTGCAGTGATGAAGGTGGCTCAATCCAAAGAGCAGAGAGGCAGGAACAGAATAAAACCCTTTTCTTGTCCTTACACTGGAGCCAACCTCATAATTTTCAGGGCTCTGAGAAAGAGCCAAGCATTCCTGGAGAGCGCTGTTTCCCCAAGCCTCGCTCTCTCCAACTGACACTGTCTTACCAACAGCACGGATGGAGTCTGGATTGCGGGTCCATGCAATGCCCTACAAGAACAGGATTCCCGTTTCAGAGTTTGTACTTAATACTCCATGGTCCTGCCTCCCAGGAGAATTGGTAGAGTCCAGATACAGTCTGAAAAGTTCTTCTTCCTACCCTGAACCACCTACAGGCAGTTTCTTTAGCATTTACTGGTGCTTTACCTTTAGCCGAGACACTTTAATTCTTCAAAGCTGTTTCACCTTATTTCTAGACAAACTGCAGCACGTGTGCAAAAAAGAAATGGAAAAATACACACTGACCTTTTCTGGACCATGAGATCTGCATGTATGTGTTCATGCATGTGGTGGAGAGAGAAAGGGAAGTGAAAAGCAAGAGCTGGCTAATGCCCTCGGATTTCTTAGGACAGGCAGTCACTCTAGTTGCACAGCTTGACTTCCCCAGAGAGTTTTCTCAAGGAGAAACCAGCCATCGATCTTGGGACACACAACTTCCAGGACCGTTCCTTATCTCAGAACAGCTTCTGCCACGAATTCCTGAATGCGCTTTAATGTTTAAATTATTAAATGCATTAATGTATTTACATTATTCAAGTCTTATGTGCATTTTTCTAAGATAATTTATGTATAAGAGTTTGAATGTCCATGACTGTTAATGTCTACAACCCTTCCTGTTCATTATTGATTCTGGAAGGGAAAAAAAAAAGGCAGTGTTTTAATGCCTTATTTTTAATGTATTAAGAGTCTGAATAAGTGCATTCTCTTTTTTCTTTTGTAATTTCATAATTTAAGTAGTGCATTTATTAAACTGACACAGTATGAATTGTGGTGAAGTCTGGCACAGGTCCATGCTGCCAACACAGCCCAACCGACCATCACGCTACTCTGCAAATCAAGTACAAGCTCAGCTCCTCTTACGCCAGCTTTTACTCCCCACCTGAAATCAGGAGGGACAGAGACCATAAAGAAGTCTTTTTCAAATACATTTTCTTTGCTATTTACATGGCTTTTCTCTGCCCTCTCCATTTTAAGTCAGTGAAAGTTTTCTTATGCTATTGAAGAACTGTTTTAACACAAACCTGCTTTTTCAATGAGCTCTAACACACATACTACAGGTTAAAGAACATTCTGAAGTACCTTTTAAGCCCAGCAGCTCCGAGGCTCTTCAAAAATCTAAACTGAATATAATTTTGTTGCTTCTGTACCACTGTTGCGCACATGGTAAAACCAAGAATTTGCCCATGGCTTTGTTCACAGGCAAATTATACACAGGAATCAGGTCACCTCCACTGCTGAACCACAGCCACTTCTAGAGCGGAATGCAGTAGCTGGCCACCTCGCGTGCCAGTTTGGGGCAAGAATGCTCTAACAGGCAACAGAAACTGAAAAAAAATTCAGCTAACACACAACAGAGCTACCTCCGCTCACTCCACCCACACATAAATGGTGTTGTATGGACATGCACTTTATATATAAATTACGCGTAAATGCCTTAGATGTTTATAGCCAAAAACACTGCTTTCAGAGTCCAGTTTTCACTGCCAGACAAATCCACGGCGAGCTGAGCCTACACAGAGCAACAGTGACACCCGATGGCTTTCAGCTTAACCTTTGGACAGGCATTCCCTGCGAGAAGAATCCAGGGGCTCCGTTCCCTCGGTCGGAATGGCAGCCCCAACGCAAATCACCTATCAGAGCAACTCATCAAGAAGCTAAACTGCAGAGAGATAAAACTTGCTGTACGTAGGCACTGTATGTAATTATGAGTGTGTGCATAAGTTTCACAGTACGTTCTGCATAATTACAGCCTTGCCTGGCACAGTTGCCAGTGCGAGCATGAACACACACGCACACACATAATGTATGCACAATATTGTGCATATGGACTTGGGAAAAGGCAGAGAACAGTGAAAGTTGCTGGCTGTTGTTTTAAGAGCTGACTCTGCCATTTCTAAGGTTAAGTTTGTGTTTTTTTGCTACTCATTACCATTCTTTAACTGTTACAATTTATATCAGCATATAATGTTAAATAATTACAGGGAGCGGAGCTCACTCTAGCGAGGATATAAATGCGCTGTGGGATTCTACAGATTTAAACAAATAACACTCACAGCAGGGGGTGAGCAGATGAATTAGCATTAATATCCTGCCTGGGAGATCCCAGTGCAGTGTTATGGCTTAAATACAGATCTTTTCTGTAACAGTCAATATGACAGCTACCAGCAATACAGCCCGGCACAGTCGCTAGTCAATATAGCAGCTGCAGCTAAAAGAATGCCCTTGTAATAATCCATACAGCAGCCAGTTAAAATAAATAACTTCCCTTTAACAGTCTATATCGCAGCCAAATGCATTAAAACCTTCCCTTTTAAGGTCTATACAATAGCCAACTAAATGGAAAAATTGGCATCCTTCTTGGCAGCTTTAGAGGGAAGTCAAGCATCAAATGGGCTGGAGACTGAACTCTCCTCCCATCTCTTGGGGGCGAGCCCCATGCCACGCTGGCGAGGGATCCTCTGATGCCACTAGCACAGCACGCGCGTGCAGATTCACGAGAAGGTGATTTGAGCCTCCAAAGCCATCACTTCACTACCTTTCACAAGCAATTACATTCACTTTAAAAAATGAAGACCAAAACTTGTTTCTTTCCTGATCAGAATAACGCATCGGGTAGACCGCAGCTGTCCAGAAGTAGCCAGCACATAGATCCGTATTTCCTCTGTCACGGCAATATGTTTTTCCTTGCACTTTTACCATTTGAGAGATGCCCCGTCCCAGTCTAAAAGCAGAACCCGAACTTGAACTCTCTGTTTTAAATCAGTAGCTGTTTTGTTACTCTCTAACAAGAAGCAACAGGCTGAGGTAGGCTAACAGTCTGCCTCTTTGGACACCACAGCGCTTCATTTTGCAATAGCAATTGCAAAAGACGGTAATATAAATCATGATAGAAATTGTTACAAAGCATCCAAATCTTAGAACTGAACCAGTGGAAGATCCACAATGAATTCTGTCATAACCACTACACAGTTTTTATATTTATATTTATTTTATATTTAAGGTCAAATTCTGTTCCCATATATCTAGACTTCTACCGGTACACCTCCATTCTTCTGTGATGGAGTGTCTGTAGATTTACACTGCAAATTAATTGACCTGCAAAGCAAACTTGTAGAACTTCAACAAATTAAAACAACGCTTCCTGAGGCAAATTAGAAAGTAAAACACAAAAAAACTCATAAAGCACTTAATACTGAGCTTATAGTTTACAAACTGTTGTCTAAGCAGTAATAAATCTCTAGAAAATTAAATGTATACATATTTTCACATTTTTCATACTGCTAAGAGATTTTATTCATAGGGAATCCTGCCACTTAAATACTACATTTACCAGTTTCATACAAAAGAAAGGAGATGGATGACAATTTTGTTAGAAATCGGAATGATAAAGCAGGAATGGCATTTATTCTTTGAAACTCCACAAATGGAAAACATCTGCCTGCTTTCTTTTTAAGAAACTTGTCCCTTTGGGTATATGTTAAAAAACATAAACATAAACCAGTGGCCTACAATCCCACCAGATGTTTGGCACCCGGAGCCTTTTCAAGTAATTGATCAAGAAAATAAATATTTTTCAGGTAACAGGAAAAAATTATCTCTAAAATCATCCACATCGCCTATGCTTTAATTTATTTTATCTCAGATTTGAAGGGAAGACTGCAGCTACAAACACATTCCAGCTTATAGCCTCCCAAATTAAAAATAAATACACACCACCCTAACTCCAGAAGCCATGGTTTGAAGCTTTGACCATATTTTGCAAAATGACAGTTATTAAAAACAACAAACATGCATCATAGTGAGTCATCTGGTTTCCAACTTCTGAGTCAAAAGGGGCTGATTCCACACAAACTGAAACCTGGCGCTCTGACTACTTGCATGTTTAACGATTTGTATCTCTGCACCACAGCTTCAGAACAGGATGTGGAAGAAAAGAATGAAAAGGAGATGGGACAAAGAGGAGGGGAGGGGAAGAGAAAAAAACACTTCTTTACTGGTCCCAGTGTCACTGCAAATAAAGACCATGTCAAGATTTAAACCATAATAATGGAAAGGCTATAAAGGTCCCTGCTATAATGTTTCCTCTGATATTCCTTTTCATAAATGCTCTCTTTATGTTGCATGCTTCGCAATAATACATGTAATGTTTGTGAACTAGCCCCGCTGGGGAAGCTGAATCATATGAAAGCTTCACAGAACGCAACATTAGAAGGCAGACAATTCATTTACTAGTTCCTCAACTTTTGTTAGCTGCACCTATCTTCTTCAAGCGACTGCAACAAACATGAGGAGACAAGTAAGCTAAAGCAACCTCCAAATACGTTTAGCTGGAACAGATCTGTGGACCTGCCTCCAAAGCAACACCTTTCTGGGTAAGGCTAAAAGCCTCTTCCCAGATCCAACAAATATAAGTGACAGCCTCAAATTTGTTCTCGGCTATGCCAATCCTATCAATCACATTCTGAGCTTCCTCTTGGTAGAAACAGTGAAGAAACATCAGTGCCAGGAGTCTCTGCATCGCCGACCCCAGCCAGCACCAGCGCTGCCAGGCTCCAGACGGCAGCACACACACACGCACAGGGTGCAGCATCTCTTCCATTTGGCACCCGCACAGCAAGAGCTGCTCACTTCAGGGAACACACCAGGCTACATGAAGCTCAGTGCTGCCTTCCTAGAAGGAATGACCAGGAGTAGCCTGAGGCACCCACGTGCCTGGCAAGAGAAGTAGAGACAACACCACCTCTGTAGGAATTCAGGATCTGACTGGAAACCCACAGGGCTTCGGTACTCAATTTCCCACATGGCCAGACAGCACCAGTTTGAAGCACACGAGGTGCGTGGTAGCTGACCATTAGAGCGAGAACCAAGCCCAACTTTATGGGATTGTAGCAACCTGATGTTGAGAAAGGGGTTGTCAAAAATACAAGGAGGGGGCAAGCTCATCCCAGTCTTGACTGTAATTCTCAATCACTGCACAGAAAGTATTTATATCCTGTTGGCAGCATGTGTAACCAATGCGACTCTTCGTGTCAGAGCTGTCAATTACAGGTTTGACTTATGAGGAAAGATTAAATGAGCTAAATATGTAGAGCTTGGCTAAGAGATCAGGATGGGGGTGGTGTAAAGAAGAAATGATGTGATAACTGTCTGCAAACATCTGAAGGGTGCAGATGCTCAAGGAGGAAAGGAATCAGGGTGGCACACAAAACAAACACAAGAAGCAAGCTGGAAGGAAGACACAAGAAATTCTGACTGTGTAGAAGGTAAACTCCATTCCAGCAAGGTGTACCGTGCTGAAGAACTGCAACCCAGCTGCCTGACAAAACACTAGGAATTTGACAGCAGAGGAAAACCCTGTTAGGGATGGAACAGAAAATGTAAAAAAGTGGGGCATATTGTGAGTGTGGCTGATGATATGAAGCTATCTCTCTTGCTTCTCTCCAGCTGTAAAATCCCAAATTTTACTAAAAGGCTATGAATATTTTCATTGTTACTCTTCCAGAAAGGCAATCGTCAAAGCAGTTGTGGTGTGTTATGGAATCACCACTGGGAACAGGACATAATTATCTCAAGGAGAAGGGTGATGTAAATGAATGGTCAGCTACAAAACCAAACCAAACAAAGAAACTACTGGGATGTTTGGAAGGATTTCATTGTAAGTGACATATGGAGAAACACAAGAGGCATGAAAAGCAGGGAAAGCCTCTTCGCCAATAAGTTGTTTAGGAACTTCAAATCTAAGAATTATATCAACTCTCAACTTCCTACTCTGGCAAATCTTGATTCTGAAGGTGCTGCCGTCAGAAGTATCTGAGAGATGTATTGCTGTGTGTCAAAGCTGAGGAAAGTTCTTGAATAACCCATTCTGCCTTTTGCGTCCCAGCTACCTCACTTTTTAATTAAGATACAACATGTCCTTTCCTCTGAAGCAAAACAAAGATGCCATAGACACTGCAAATTTTTCTTCTAGCACAATATCCGAGGTAAAAGTAGAAGAAAGCCAGTAAGTGAAGAAAACTGTCACATATAGGCAGTTAAAATCTTGTAAGAATCACTAGCTGTCAGACTTTTTTTGATTGTAGTAACAATGACACAGGCAGCATCTTGATACAGGCAAAAGGAGTCAGTTGCTCAGTGGTATAAGAGATAGGAGAGGAATTAAGAGTCCCTAGCAACACTTTCCAGGTTAGGAATTGAATAATGTGGAGTAAAGAGCCACTCCAAAGAACAAGACTCCTGCATAACGTTATTTCCAGAAGCTAAAAGGCAGACACTCCTGTGAAGGTCTTAAGCTGGTCCTTCCTTCCTCTCCCTCAGCAGAAAGAACTGTGAGCAATTGCTGCCCTCTACAAGTTGTTCTGCACATAGCATATTTTCCTCACACATGTAGCTGAAACGATACTTTTATCTCACCCTGATCCCATAACCTGCCATTACCAAAGTGCACGCTGTGCAGGCACCTCTCTGCTGTGTGCTGTCACCTGGTAGAAATGAATCGGTATCCTTCCAGCAGCTGGGATGCACTCAGCAAAGCGCTCCCAGCCCTCCTGAGCAGGCAGAGAGCTGAGCTGCCAACCCATACGAACAGCCAGTTGACAGTGGAGCAGGCTGTCATCTGCAAAACAACGTTTGTAGGTGTAGCATGTTTAGACCTTGAACATAAATTAAAAAGAAAAGAAGATATTTTCCCCTTGAGAAAAAATAATTTCAGTAACGTTAAGTATTCTCTAACTGGGCACCGATGTTTTTTTCCAATGTCACAAAAGCACTGCAGCTTCCCTTTTACCTTCAGTGAGAGACCTGGGATCTCTGGAACCAAATCATACCTAACATTAATAAAGATTTTAACCTAACTCCTAGTACTTTCATTTCCTTGCACGTTTTGCAAAGAACAACTTAAGACTATTACAACTATTTTGAAACCATCTTAAAACTCTTCTGAGCAGCAATGCTGGTTTGTCTGAAAAGCAAGTAGGAATTGCTTTCAGAGCTCTATTCTGGACAAGTGCATAGAGAAGACTATAAACAGCTAACTCACCACACTGTTAGCAACAGAAAGTGACCGAACCATTCCTAGTTATTATTGTGCCTTGCTCATTGGCTTTTAAGTGTTGTTTAACCTGCAAGCTTTCAGAGACAGGCAAAGCCACTGTTAGATCTCACTGATGGGTCTGAATCTGCTTTGGCTCCTCACTACTGCATGTTCTTAGCTTTCATACATTAGCTAGGAAAAGGAGTTATATCCCAATCTACTGTAGTCCACCCTCTTTTCAAATGGTGATTTGAAGGAATTCCAACAAAACTTTCCCATTGACCTCAGGCAGGTAATTCAGCTTGTTGTGACAGCGTTCCTTTAACTACGCTCGCTAAGTAAATGTGCACCTGTGTGTTTTGCACATATTAATATACTTGTCTAAATCAAAACTGTAAAAGGAATTGACAGATTAAGCGAGTACAATTTACGGGAACAAAAGAACTCAATGAACACGCAGAAGTAAGAGACAAAACCAGGCAAGAAAACAATAATCTCAAAATTATCAGAAGGTCAAACACAAGAAAGATCAGCTTAGTAAATCACACAAGTCTCTCTGCAGCAAACCAAAGGATAACGTGCAAGCAGTCACACACCTCCAGCTCCCTATTCCAGGCCAAATAAACCCAAAATCGGCACAGTAGTTGCCCGCTACATAACAATCCCCTGATGGGATTATTGCCCAGCACTGGAATGCACAGCAGCACATTCAGGATCTCCCCAAACAAACTGCAGCATTATCACACCCCTAGGATTGCTGCCTGGACAGGAGGTCACAAAGCTGGTAGTCCCTCTTCTGCTGACAGTGGTAAATTATCCCGACTAATGTTTCGCTGGGGGCTGTAAGTTAGTTGCCTACTGACTCTGGCTGTCTGGAAATTCCCTCTGGAGAGATTTACTTCTAGCGAATCACTTAGTGTCGGCCGCCACACCGAACAAACCCACTGTGGCAAACAGAATATTTGTACAGGAAACAGGTATAAATCTGGTCTTAAATAACAAAGAGTAGGAAAACGGAAAGCAAAAGTGTGATAGGGAGGGTCCCTCCAGTATAGTACAGCCCCTCACATCATTTCTGGGAACAAAAGTCCTTTTGAAAAAAAAATCCCATTTTTCTACAAGTCTAGCCTAGGATCTTTGAACTTTTAACAGGATAATGATACTACATAGGAACCCTTGGATAAGAATGCGCTCCAGAAAACAAAGTATGAGTTTTTCAGTGAGAACACCTTTCTTGCCTTCCTGCCAAACAACAATTTCAGGCAAAGGAGAATCTTCAACAGGTTCCTATGTATCTTATTTTCTGTAGGATTTGATAAGGCAGAAGGAGCATCTACTACTTTGCAGGAAGAGGAGGGATGTGGACTTGCTGGACAAATCTGACTAAACAGTTAACCATTATATGACCCTTAAAAATGTGAGGATTCATTTAACAAAGGGCAGGGAAAAGCCACGAGAGCTCCAGCACATACGAATGGATTCCACACTACTTTCTACAGAGGCATCAGTAGTTCTTGTTACCTTACACCTTTTGACAGCCTGTAAAAAAGTGAATAAAATGTCCATATTTTAGTGCTAAGTGCTATCATCTGCAGCAAGAAACAGAAAGAAACAGCACATGCTAAAAATAAAAGAAGTTAAATAATAAGTTAAATAATACTGCAAAAGGAAATACCCTGTTCCTCATACTATGTTCTGGAGATTTTTTAACTCGGTGAGAAACCAAGACAGTGCTTTTACATTTACAGCCAGTACTTTTATATTTACAACTAGTACTTCCTCCAGATACCAAGCACCAGCAAGGCAATAAGTACATTTTGTGGCAAGGCTAAAAAAAAAAAAACAATAAAACCAAGCACCATTGTGGCAAGGCCTCACTTGTAAGCTCTGCTTCCTTAGAATTTTCCTGCAACTCAGGCCCACGTTAGGGGCTCTCCCACGTATAACGTTCATAGCTGCAATTTAGACCACAGCAGGTTCAGAAGAAAACGAAGGCCAACAGCAAACGTATTCTAGCTTTGGAAAAAGCAGCACAGTATGGTTCATAAGCTACAAAATGCTGCTAGGGAGAGACAAAAAGAGGCAGAAAAAGATGACGTAATGACACTAAAGAGAGAAATTAGACCAAAGAAACAAAGATTTGAGAAGAAACGGTAATTTTCTAACACTTTAACCTCACAGAAAGGGGTCTTGTCCTACGTAGTTGCATTATTTGCACATGCCAGGACTTTACTTTGAGTGGCTGCAAAAAGACAAACCTATTCCAATTCTACAAGTGTTCAGAGGATTATCAGAGGTGGCTGCACATACAAGCAGAAAGGGATGCAGCAGCATTCACTGATAAGCTGGACTCAAGGAGAAGCTGATCCTGCACTGACGATGACAAACGTGGCTGTAAACAGCAGCAGAGCGAGATGCTGACACTCTGCTAACACAAGGTTACACTTCCCACTATGGAGCTACACGGCAAATTTTAATGGGCCAAGACCGACAGCTAGGGAAATGAGTGTCCGCTCTCTGCTGCAAAAATTATAGCCTTTCCCATCCCCCTCCAACTCATTCTCCACTGTCAGTACTATAACACAATGACCTCTTATTAGGGAGTATTTTTCAGTTTGGATAGTTTATTATAAGGACGCTGGATAACTCAAGGGATTAATGGCACAGAGGTGGAGTCCCTTATCTCCAGTATGGTAGCTCAAAACATCAGAAGCGAGTTGAAGAAAGAGCAATTAGGAGTATGAAATAAACTTGTAGGGTTTCACTTGAAGGCCTCAGCACACCCATAAACCTTAGCAAGGTATGCACCAAAGATCCAAAATGCAGGATGTGTCAGACTGCATCTGCTACAGGATCTTCCAGGATGCTGAAGTCCCCTTGGAAACAACTAGAAATCACTGCTTCTTCCAGATCCTGTTGAAAGCAGGAGGCTGTAGGAGTACAGAGTAGACCAAAGACAGTTCCACTGAGCACAGAGCAGGAGCTATTTAGCACCTTGCAGGATACAGGGCCCATGAGAATCACAAATACAATACAAAACCAGTTTTGAGTCTGTAAAGACACCTGCTGATATGAAAGACATTTTAAATTTATTGCTTTCTCATACACGCGCATAACACCACCAGTGTGTTCCACACAGGTCTCAGTCCTGTGAAGCATCAAGTACTTTCAGTCACCAATTAAGTAAAAAAGGGTTAGGGGGTACACAGCAGAGCTTGGTCATGGGACTCTTTTCTCCATCCTCTGGATTCTGGGAGTTGTCTCCAATCGCCTTACACCAGCTCTGAAGTCAGCAGTGATGTGCCTGAGCACATGGCTTTCCCATACAGAGCCGTTTCTTGGATTCATGCCACAGTTTGCTCTGGTGTTTCAGTAAACATTTTTATGACACAGCGCCATGTGCCTACAAGTCTGCTTTATGGACCAAGATCTACTGCATGCGTTACACGGCAGCTCGCATGATCCCAGCTACAGAGAAGCCACAGTAGTGTGGTGGAAGTTAGGTCATCTGGCTCACAGAACTGAACTGCTCATTTAATGAGGCTTCTGCAGATACTCAGCTGGAAGCAATAACGACTCCTAAGCAAACGTGACAAAGACTGTGAGAGTTTAATATAAAAAAAAACAATTCATGAAAAAACAAGGAGAAAACCTCCACCTTTCAAAGGGCTCCAACTAGCTCACACGCAAGACTCACTATTGTGGGAATAAACTTTATGTTGGAGTTCTTTAAATGCATGAATATTTTTATGTGGTAGCAATATACAACTATACAGAAAGAGACGTAACTGCTATTCCTCTCAGCAATTCTTCAGTTGCACACACAGTAAGAAATTGTTTAAATCAAAGGTAATGTTAGAATCTGCCTTGAGGAAGAGAACAAATGGTTGACCAACACAGGTTGTGAAGCTCTGCTGCCTCCTGTGACCTTCCTAAGGGAGGGGAATCTAACCCCCCAAAAAACAAACCACCAAATCCATCACAAAGCACACAGTGTCAATAACAGTTTCAGGTAATCTCATGTACAGGTGTTTATGCAATTAAAGTACGCCACAGTGTTACTAGGCTAGAGAGATTTTCACTGCAGAGCTTAACAGAACTCACAAACAGAGCTTTCACTGGATGTGTTTTACTGACCCTCCACAGTTCACAGTCTTTACTCGTATTTCTCTGCTTTAAAAATCATCTCCTGGGTTTTCTATATAAATGTTACAAGGTAAAAGCACTTTGACGTGGCCAGTGCTACACCATTACAGAAAGTGCTTGGGTCTTCTCGCCACTAACAGCTTGTATTCACTATGATGACCAAATGAAAGCCAGAGAATAAACTCAAATAGAGATTTATATGTTTAGGACAATAACATGGACTCAGAATTTGGCAAGGATTTGACTGAGTTATAGGTGACTGGAGAGGAAGGAAAAAAAGAAAAAGAAGACTGTAAATAAAAAAATATACTGCAGCTCCAGAGAGTGACGGCTTACTTCCCACTCTGTGTCACCATAAAACCAGAAAACAAAACAGGGTTCTCTTGGTTATCCCCATACACACACAAAAAAAAAAAACCCAAACCCATATCTCTCCAAAAGAGTTATAGAGTGAAAACATTGGATGGCATGCACTGCCAGCTGCCAGGCACTTCTAAGCTCACTCTGAGAGCATGTGAATATCAAGAGAGCCTGAATGCGGTCTCTGAGCAGCAAAAGCGTTTTTTAATTAGACAACAGCACTAAGAATCTCAGTTTAAATTCTGCCGCACAGATTTTTCTTCAGACCCTTTCCTAAGTGAGCACTGATCAAGGGCATGCATTGCACAGGCTTAGGACAGGCAATCCGCGCTCAGCGACAGCTTGGTGGCCTCAGTGACTCACGTCGAACCCCAGAAAGACAGAGGTTAGAACTACAGGTCAGAACTTGGAGGCCAAAACCAGCCAGGCAAGGGTAAGGCAGCGTACACCTCTTTCACAAAGCACCAGCTCCTTAGAAAAGCAAACCAATGGATACAAAACGATGCAGCAAAGAGGACAACTCATTTATATCATCTTATCAACATGAAACTATATGCTGCTGCTTGGAGAACTTACCAGGGGCTCCCTAGATGCCGCATTCTCAGTCGCAGGGCCCGAGCCAGCCTGTAAAGCAAAAAGAAGCATGAGGTTACATTGCCACCTCATGGACACCGTTAGAAATACTTGTTAGTTAAAACCACTTTTCCCTTGAGCGGGATTTGGGTGGCCATACTAATTTCTGCTGTCAGTAGAAGTTCTGTGATGGACTGGAGACAAAAAGGTCAGAATGACAGAAAAAAATTAGTTCTAGCAGTCCCCATTTAAAGCAACAGCATTCACAGAATGTGCAGAACCTGCTTTAGGGAGCCAGCAGTCAAGAGCCAGAGAGACTCCTGAGAGATGTCATGACAGAAATGTTCACCCCAACTCAGATTCTGAAGCACACGGCACAGTGAATAAACACAGCACAAAACCAGGACTCCTTCTGCTAAACTCTTGTTCACAACACTTGCCACACCACGTGGTGTAAGACAGGACATTTTCGTCACATAAGAAATGAGGATAACCTGATGAGTACTTGACATCCACAAAGAATTCCCCGATACTAAGCAGAAGAAATGCTGCAGAAGCCCAAAGTACTGCTACTGGAGTGCATGCAGAGGCACCTCACTGATTCCATGGTTCACTTTCTCGTCTTTAGAAGGACTTGAATTATGCACTGAGCTTCACTCATTTCTCTGACCCAGTAACACACCCTTTGTTTTCTGCATTATTCATCTAAAGACTTCAAAACAACTATGATTTAACTAACCCTCAAAAAATGTCAGCATTACCAGTATCATCTTTGTTTCCCACACATCACTAAGAGATGTAGTCTTAAGGCAGATGCTGAACACCTTACCCTGCACACCAGGAAACAGTTGTAAACAGGAAGAAACAAACCTATTTGATTAAGGCAGGACACCAAGACAAAGACTGGCCTGGACTAAAAATTCAGGAGCTCACTCTGAATTTGCTTGTATTCACTCACTCCTCAAGAATAGGCATAACATTTTAGCACTGTCCCATGTTTCACAGAATTACTCTCTTGGCTCCTCTTCACTGCCTAAAAAAAGCAGTTTGAACTCTGTGTAACGTGCATGAATCAGCTCTCTCAAATTTTACTATAAAATGAACCTATCTTGGTCAACCACCTACTTTCAGATGGGATTCACATGATGTCAAGATGGTCTAAAGCATGTTTCACACACTATGGTTTTTTTTGTCTTAGGAGAGGTGACACATACTAGTTTCCTCAATAGTAAGAACAAGGCCGTTTTATTAGTAATGAAGACAAGTTTTGAGGTTCAATTAGAAAAAAGGAATCCTATTCACTGAGTATGAGGAAAGACAAAACATTCAAGTGATATCATCAAGGTCCTTAAAGTGACTTTTTCACTCCAACTTTATCCAATATACTACGTCTTTGGAGTACCTAAAGATTTTTTTCCCCATCTACAAAATACATAAAACACAGACAAAAATGAATTTACCACAAGAGGGTGCCAGTAACTCAAATTTACTGCAACTCAGCTTCTTCCAGACATAAGCATCATCACCAGGCTCAGCCAGATCCCACAGCTAGGCAGGGGTTCTCTAGAGAGGCCCTTAGTCTCTTTACATGCAGTCATCACTGATTTTGTTACTCCACTATAGATCTTTAAAAATTTCAGCCACTAAGAATTCATGTGACATAACCACTGCAAAAACCAGCTCCAACACTGTACAGGAACTCGCGCTGCCCAGTCTGTCTGTAGTGGAGACAACGCTACGTGACACCAAGAAGAGGGATGTGACACCAAAAAGAGGGCACTTCTCCCTTCAACCTTCTGGAGGAAAATTTATTTACACATTGACTAACAATGCAACAAGAGAATTAAGTCTCCAGAGCAACAAATTGGACACTACCATTTTGGTGCTAAGTCAAACGCAGCCATTGACTTAAACAGTTTTCAACCTTTTATAACTCAAACAGACCAGCTACTGACTGACTGCCAGGGTCAGCTTCTGCACGTAATTGTACAGATAATCAGGTATCATTTTGCATCCCAAACTAATCAGCTTGGGAAAATTTAGACATATTTATGTAAACCAACAACACCACTGCCAATTATTGCTATTTTTCACACACTACTGGGATTTGCAGTTAAATAAAGTGCTGGAGGACTAGTCTGCTGGCTGGCTGAGCCAACAAGACTCACCAGATACACTGCCAAAGCATTTTGCCACTGCCTTGCAGGCTGCCCAAATAGCACATGGATCAGCCACAGGTTGTTTCAGGTTTCCTCATTCTGAAAGGAGCCAGTCAAAGCACAAGGAATGGATTGGAATGCCTGCACCTTGCGCTGCTACTGATGAAAGCCTGTGGCTGATGCAAAGCTGCCTGACAAGCCTCCTGCGAGTTTGGTAATTTGGCCTTGCACAAGCTAGGAAGAGATTTGTGCTGGTTAGTATGAATTGCATGCAATTTATTTCTATTTCAGTTTTGTTCAACAATGTTCCCTACAAAGTCAGCCTTCTCAGTCCAAAATGAAAGGATCCATAGAGAGGTTCACAGCGATTTCCTCAAATTTAGATAGATCTGAATGATTGCACATACAAGTGTGCTGGTAGCAGACTTGGCTCTGTTTTCTTCCCTTTGCTGAAACAGTCAGGCCTCTCACCTCCCGTGGCTTCAAGGATTTTACAGAACTCCATTGGAACCACACAGTCAGGAGCCTGTGCGTGGTACTGATGAGATGAGAGAGAGACCAGGAGGTCAGAAAATCTGAGGCAGGAAGAGTTTGCAATGGAGTACGAGTTACCCTGGATCATGAGCAAGCCAGTGCAAGTGACCAGAGCCCCACACTACACACAGCCACCGCATTTCCATTTCTCCTGCCTGCTCCCCGTTCATTTCAGATGCCAGTTTAAGCTTTTAGTATGTTTCCTGAGCACACACTCAAACCAGTGAACTTAGGTATGTGTCTCTTACCCTCTCCATTCAGGTTCTGACAACGCACACACATCTATCACTACTTTGACCTTTTACACTCGCAGCTGCAAGGCAGAAACCCCACTGTGCCTGACTGGTGCTCCACCTCATTTCCAAGCCCAGCTGATAGGCAAATTATTGTGTCCTTTTTCTCTGGCTGTGCTTTTTTTCTTTCCATTTTTCCTACTCAGGTGCTTTACCAAGTTTCCCACACATACCTGCTGTCTTAGGGCCTGGCCTAACAGATCTCCCAGCTAGAACTGCATCTGCCTGGTGGTGAAACCCCTGCCCATGTTCCCACCACACAGGGCTGGGTACTGGACTATAAAACCAACACCCTGAGGTGTGGGACTTGCCTACGGAGTGCCAAGAGGCATGGAGGCGCTGAGCAGAGCGTCGTGCTGCCCCCAGGGTCATAGAATCGTAGAATACTAGGTTGGAAGAGACCTCAAGGATCACCTGGTCCAACCTTTTTAGGTGATCTATAGTTTCAATGAGACAGCCCAGCAGCCTGTCTAGCTGAGCCTTAAATGTGTCCAGGGTAGAGGAATCCACCACTTCCCTAGGGAAATTATTTAACTGTTTGCACAGAGAAAAACTCCTTCCAGAATCCAATCAGAATCTCCCCAGGAGCAACTTACACTCATCACCTCAGTCTTTTCCATGTGACTACTTGTAAAGAAGGAGTCTCCATCCTCTTGGCGGACACTCTTTCTGTACTAGTACATGAAGATAAGGCCTCCTCTGAGCCTTTTCCTCTCAAGGCTGAATAAACCCCATTCATTCTCTCATCCTTACTTCGTACGGAAGCTTTCCCAGTCCTCTGATCATCCTAGTGCCCCTCTCCAGCCTGGCCACATCTTTTTTGTGCAGCAGGGACTAAAAGTGAACACAGGACTCCAGGCGTAACCTGACAAGCGCTGAGCAGCACGGGGTGATGACTTCTTCGCCTCTGCCACCCATCCCGTCGGCTGCCACAGCGAGGGGCTCACTCGTGAGCCTCTGCCCCCCAAGAACCCCCCAAAATCCTTCTCTGCAGCCAGGTGGGACGGGGACAGAGCGGCTCCTCTGAGGAGGGGGCTGAGATGGGGCTCAGGGGGTGCAAGCGGGGCCGAGACGGCGAATGCTGAGGGGGATGAGGTGGGGGCTGAGGGGGAACCTGAGGCAGGGGCTATGGGGGGTTGAGGCAGGGGGCTGAGGGGGTGTGAAGGGCTGAGGGGACTGAGGCGGGGGCTGAGGGGAGAACCTGAGGCGGGAGATGAATGGATGTGCAGGGCTGAGGGAGAAATGAGGTGGGGGGCTGAGCCGGAGGCTGAGAGGGTGTTCAGGGCTGAGGAGGAACCCGACGGGGGAGCTGAGAGGGAACCCGATGGGGGATGAGGGGGAACCTGAGGGGAAATCTGAGGCGGGGACTGACGGGGAGGCTGAGGGGGTGTGCAGAGCTGAGAAGGAACCCTATGCAGGGGCTGAGGGGGGAACCTGAGGCGGGGGGCTGAGGGGGGACCCGAGGCGGGGGGCTGAGGGGGGGAGACCTGAGGGGCTGCGGGGGAGGCTGCAGGGGACCCTGAGGCAGGAGCTGAAGGGGAGTGCAGGGCTGAGGGGGAATCTGAGGTGGGGGCTGAGGGGGAGGCTGAGCTGGCGGCTGAGGGGGTGTTGAGGGCTGAGGAGGAACCCGATGGGGGAGCAGAGGGGGAACCTGAGGGGGATGAGGGGGAACCTGAGGGGGGGACTGACGGGGAGGCTGAGGGGGTGTGCAGGGCTGAGGGGGAACCCGAGATGGGGGCTGAGGGGGGGACCTGAGGCGGGGGCTGAGGGGGTGTGCAGGGCTATGGGGGAATCTGAGGTGGGGGCTGAGGGGGATGAGGGGGAGGCTGAGGGGGTGTTTAGGGCTGAGAAGGAACCCGATGGGGGAGCAGAGGGGGAACCTGAAGGGGAACCTGAAGCGGAGACTGAGGAGAGACCTGAGGCAGGGGCTGAGGGGGTGAGCAGGGCTGAGGAGGAACCCGATGCGGGGGCTGAGGGAATACCTGAGGCAGGGGGTGTGCAGGGCTGAGGCAGCCTGCGTTAAGGGGCGGCGGGAGCGAGGTGGGAGCTGAGGGCACGAGCTAAGGGGGCGCGAGCACGAGGGGGAGCTGAGGCGGCCCCCTCGGTCCTCCTCCTCCTCCTCTTCCTCCATCCCCAGGCGCGAGGCCTCGCGCCTGGGGATGGAGGAAGAGGAGGAGGAGGAGGAGGACCGAGGGGGCAGCGGAGAGGCTGGCGGGTGAGTGTGAGCGAGCGTGTGCGTGTGTGAGGAGGGGGGAGCCGCGATTGCAGCGAGCGCTGCCCTCGCCGAGCCCGCAGCGCCGGCCCCGCTCACCTGGCTGGGCTGCTCCGCTTGCTCCGAGGAGGCCATCTTGCCAGGCCCAGCTAATCCATCGCGGCGCAGCCGATTGGGGGCGGGGGGATACGCCGCCTTCCCTCCCTCCTTCTATTCTCATCGCGCCGCTGCCGCAAGGCGGAGCGAGTCGAACGCCGAGCGCGTAGCCGCCATGGCGGCCCGGCCCTGGGTGGTGAGGCGGAGGGGCCGGGCCGAGCGGCACGGGGTGGCGGCCTCCAGCCTGCGGGAGCTGATCGACAAGGGTGAGGCACGGAGCCGGGGGACCTCCAAGCCGCCCCCCCCCCGCCAATTCCACCCCCCTGGCGCGGGCAAGGACACCTCCCGCGGGATCGGGGGCTCCAGGCCCCGTCTAGCCTGGCCTGGGACACCCCCGCCCCTCGAATCCTGCGTTCAGGTCTGGGCCCCTCGCCACAAGAAGGATGTTGAGGCTCTGGAGTGAGTCCAGAGAGAGCAACGAAGCTGGGAAAGGGGCTGGAGAACAAGAGGAGCGGCTGAGAGAGCTGGGGGTGTTCAGCCTGGAGAAGAGGAGGCTGAGGGGAGACCTCATTGCTCTCTCCAACTCCCTGAAAGGAGGCTGTGGAGAGGAGGGAGCTGGGCTCTTCTCCATCATCACGAAGAATTTCTTCATAATGTCTAATCTAAATCTTCCCCCTTCCAATTTAAAGCCATTCCCCTTCGTCCTATCATTCCATGCCCTTGTAAAAATGAATGTTGATTTCTGGAGGGAAACACCAAGTCTGAGAGCAGAGCTGTGTGGGGAAGGACCTGGTCCCTGTCCCAAAGCACTAAGTGTTTCTTGTGCTTCCTGTCAAAAACCAGCATCAGTTTATGATCCCACCAAGTGTTTTTTCTCTTCGGCAGCTCGCCACGTGCTGGCTATTGAGAACGAGTCAGTCACCTTAGTCGTGGAAGAGGATGGCACCATCGTGCATGATGACGATTACTTTTTGTGTTTACCACCCAATACCAAGTTTATGGTGCTGGTCAACAATGAGAAGTGGCCTGGCAGCAGCTCAGGTACTCGGCGTGTGGGAGGGGCATTTGGAATGTGGTTAGGGAAATTGGGTCAGGAATGACCTGTGAAACTGATGGTTCTTGTGTCAGACAGTGGAACAGGCTGGCTCGCGGGGCCTGCGGATGAAGTGGACAGTGCTGTGGAGAAGTGGAAGCAGCTGGCCAGGCAGCTGAAGGATGACCTGTCTAATATCATCTTGATGTCTGAAGAAGACATCCAGGTACGGTGGGGAAGCCTCTAACTGCTGTCCTTGGCTCTGCCCGCCATCTCAGTAGATGGTAGAGCACAGAATAAGTAAACAAGATCTCAAGCTTAATTCAGCTGCTATTGTTCAGCTGTGGTGCTACGGTCAAAATTCTCCTTGAGAGGAAACACTTGCAAGTGTTTGAGGAGGTGCTCTTAAGCACCAATTGTCCCTCACAGCGCGTTTCCAATTCTGACAGGGGAAGGGCAAAAAATGAAGATTTGGCCAAATGCAGCTGAGGTGGGCTCCTTCCTTTAAAACCAGACACCCGTGTCGTGCCAAAAGGGAAGGCTGCGCAGCGTCTTCAATCTGCTCAGGGCTGGAAGCACAGCTGTCAGTTTGCAGAGCTGACTGATCAGAGTGTCCCGCTGCTTAACACCTTGTGTGTGCTGAGACACGGTGGAAACTGCCTCTTGTCCTCCTGCAACATGCAGTTTCCTGAGTGCCAGGCTGTTGGCTTTGCGTCGGGTGGTCCCATGCGCTCTTAAGAAATGGTACTTTGATTGCTAGAAGTTGTCAGGATTTCCATTAAAAATGCACAGGATTCCGCACCTTCCTGGAAGCCTTTTGGCTTCTGGTAAAGAACACTGGCTGGTGGAGCCTCTAACTTAAAAAATCTCTTATAATGAGGTTGACTCGCTATGATAAAGAAACCTTACGGAACTGGGTTTCATGAAGCTGACAGCTCTGGCTCTCAGGAGGCTTTTTTGTACCATCTAACAGAACGAGTTACTCCATCAGTCCATGTAACGTGCACTCTCGTTGTTTTAAGGTACTTATTGATGTACCATGCTCAGACCTGGCAGAAGAACTTGGCCACAGTCAAACCAGAATCCAAGCTCTGCAAGACGGCCTGCAGAACGTGCTGGACATGCGGGAAGAAGAACGCCAGTCAAGACAGGCCTTGGAACTCTACCACCAGGTCCTGACCAAGGAAGCCAAATCCATAAGGAAAGTAACAGGTAGGGAGCTGCTGCGTCACATTCCTCAAAAGGACTGAAAGCAGAACACTGGGAGACAAACTTAAATCATGTCGTCATCCTTAGCAGTTGGATTTCTTAAGTTAGAGGCTGCATCTAGATAGAATGTGTATTTTATTAATCTCAAAGTCATCAAAGCAGTCCGGGCCACTCTTCCTCTCCTGTTTGTCCTGGGCTATAATAGTTCTGCTACTTTTCAGAATCTGAGACTGTACCAAGAGAGGAGATGGATGTGGTTGACGTGGGTACCAGCACTTCGGGCACTTCAGCTGAAACAGTGCTCAGTGACCGCATCCTCAGTGTTCTGAAAGAGAAACCGTCTCCAGAGCTCTACTTGGACAGTTCGGATCTGGAGGTGGGCGAGAGTGACATAACCATATTCTGAAGAGAGAAGCTATGGGGGAAACTGGAGGCTCTAATGTATTGACACTGATATCTCGGTCTCCAAGTGGTGAGATCTAGTGTGTTTCTCTTCCTCAGTAATGCTCCTCCTGCTTGGAGCTCCTCTGTAAGAGCCAGCTGACATGGTTACAGGTACTCTGGTCTGTCCTCTGAAAAGCCACAGAGTAATCTCTGCCAAGTCATAGTCAGACAGTGCTTCAGCTGTTTTACCAGCAAGGATTTTTTTGTATGCACACGCATCTAGTTACGTATCTTTTATACATCCCAAACCAAAAGCTTCCTTATTTTTGGAAGTCAGTGTAAGTAAACCCATAGCTTGGAAAAGAAAGCCTAGGTAAATTTAACTATTAGAAAATGCATTCTTTCTAATGCTGTTTACTTGTTCCTCTTGCTCTTCCTGGCTGTAGAAACTAAGTAACTGCTTTCTGTTCCTTCCAACACCAGCATAACTTCAAGCCCTAAGTGCAGGTAGAATATTGAAAATACACTATCCCGTGGGATAGATGATGAAAGCTGGGAACACCTTCAATACCAATTCAGTACTAAACAGGTGTCTTCTTACTGCTGTTCTTAATGTGGGGGCAGGAGGGCTGGTGGTGGAGGAGGACCAGGAGGAAGGACAGTGAGAAATCTGTCTTGTTACAGCTGGTCGTGACAGAAAGCTCGCAAGCCCTGGCCTCGGCTCTGAGATGGAACACGCAGGAAGCTGCAGACCTGAAGCACGCCTGTGATCAGGAGCTAGCCAAGCGTCACGAGCAAGTGCAGATTTTGCGTTCCCTAAGAAGCGCGTCAAAGGGCAATGAATCACTGCTCGACGGAGACGGGGTTAGTTCAAAATGCAAAAAATAAAGACTGCGGTGCTGCCGCAGTTTATTGGGATTTTTGCATTAGAATCAATGCAAGCCTAGATCTGTCCCAGGAGCCATAGTTTGCTGGTCACACTGTGGTCTGGCTACAGAGACTAAAATCTGGACATTGTCCTGAGGCTTAAACTCCTCTGATGGTTCCAATCACGTGTAACCAAAGATATCTGGGCATTTTGCAGAATACTAGAACAATGTTTTTGCTAAACACAGCATGTAAGGGGTTCAGCTTTGAATACCTGTTTAGGAGCCAGAAGCTTCTGTCTGATAATGAAGCGATCTGGCTGCTGAAGCCCCAGGCAGTTTGCTTACTTTGTGCTGCACCATTTTCAAAGTAAAGGATGGAAGACCTCCTGGAAGACACTTTCAGGCACAGTTAATAGAAATAAATTAACAAGAAACACTTGAAGGGTTGCTCACCAAACACAGAGCAGGGTTTGTTGTGATTTGGCCTAGTTAAACTGTCACTGTGTGTTTTTTCCAGCTGCCGTCTGGCTTTCAGCTGCAGCCTGGGATCTAGGAATTTGAATTCTCATGCTAATTTCATCAATTAAAGGAAATAGAAAGTCCTTGAACTTCTGTGCTTTTCCTGCAAGGAACTCCTGGCTCCTGGGTGAGATAAGCTTTTACTTGCAAAACACAACGAAGGTGGAAATACTTGCTTTGCAAGGCAGTGGGGCAGAAGACTGGTGCTTGGCTATCTGTATTGCTCTCCTCATCATTAGTGTAGTATCATGATGCTTTTGTATTAACTAACTAACTGGCTTATTTTTAAAGTGGTTTTTTTTCTAATATTAAAACCTTACAGCTGGACCTGTTTTGATATTCCTACCAGTTATTATTAAAAGATCATGCTGATAAGAATTACCTTAAGACTAGAAGAAGAAATTAAATGCAAAAGTACTCTGAATTTAACCTGCCTGAAGCGTTTAGGTAGGACACGTGTTCAATGCTGCACATAATCCTGTGATTTCTATTAAAAATTGTTTTTAGTGGTCAAGTTTATGCGTTGCTTCTTGGATCTCTTTCAGTTGTGCTATCAAAGATGAAAACTGCTAATACATCTGCCCCTCTCCAGTTTATACCCATTGCCCCCAGTCCTATCACCACAAGCCTTTGTGAACAGCCCCTCCCCAGCTCTCTTGCAGCCCCTTCAGGTACTGGAAGCTGCTCTAAGGTCTCCTCAGAGCCTTCTC
Organism: Phaenicophaeus curvirostris; assembly: GCF_032191515.1. Lineage (NCBI taxonomy): Eukaryota > Metazoa > Chordata > Aves > Cuculiformes > Cuculidae > Phaenicophaeus > Phaenicophaeus curvirostris. The sequence continues at coordinate 4,468,393 of NC_091413.1, read as the reverse complement.
TTCTCCAGGCTGAACAACCCCAACTCTTTCAGCCTGTCATCAGTTTTCTACTCAAGAAAGGAATAGGATAAACAATAGAAGCAAATCAAACACAACTGCACATTTGTTTTCATTTTCCTCCCCATCCCACTGGGCGAGGAGGGAGGTGAGGGAGCAGCTGCTTGGTTCTTAGCTGCCAGCTGGGGTTAAACCACAACAGCAGCCTTCTCGTTTCCCTTGGTTATATCCATCTCACACCTTACGTCTTTAAATCTGCTGCTTTTGAATCAACAGGACTCGGTCAGTCTCTGTCAGTCCAGCAGCGGGTAATGCTGACAGGTTTCTGACCCTGCTCTGGAGTCACAGCACTGCAGGGAAATTAGAAACATAACGAGAGCGAAGCATGTACACCAGCAGCGTCACAGGTGAAAAAAATGACACAAACCATGTTTTAATTGTCAAGACAACAAATGAGATACGGCTATTAAACAAAAATAAACTACTCAAAATAGCTCAGCAAAAGTATCAACAATGGAAGCAAGGAGGAAGTCAAACAATTACTAGAGAACCTAAGGAGCAGCAAGGAAGGAGCTGCGCATATTGAGTGTCATGGTCAGTGAGAATGTTCTGCTTTAAACTCTATTAAAAGGATTTCCTTATTAATAACAGTAAGATAACGTTTTGTGAGCGATTAAGGCAATTTGGCTGTAAGCTTTACTGAATTCTGACAGACCTTTCAGTTTTAGAACAATAAAAACCAACTAACAATGTTCACCTATAAACCTGAAGATCCCTTACTGTTCCTGACCTGCAAGAGGAATCTCTAACTGGCTAACTTAGGTTCCTTGAGGATAATAAGAGAAAATGGCCAGAGGCATTACTTGACAGGCGAATCATGCCATATTGGAATCCTCACTCTCAGTCACAGGTGTTTCTTGTTCCCTGGGCATTCTCCCTCCCTTAGAGGCACTGGACTTCTTTTTCTTCTTCTCCTTTTGCTCCATATTACTCGATGCAAGCTCTTCACTCTTCTGGGTGATATACTTTAGCTGAGAACAATGAATAGATCAGTCAGCTACTGAGGAATTTCATTTATTCATGAGAAACTAGAAATGTTTTAAGATAAATTAAGAGGGCAAGTTCTTATTATAAAAAAGACAGACACCCCCAAAAGGCTGACAAGCATCACTAGCGTTAATCCTTGCAGGAAGCCCTCAGTCTAAGATGGATATCCTGGTGTGGATAGGACTATAAACGCATGTTCATCCAGCTCCAGAACCGAGATGGCCACATGAGAACGCTCAGATGGAAGGAAAAAAAATCCCCTCACATAAAATTAAAAGTACTACTGGAAGTATTCTTCATGGAAGTACTTCAAGGTGTGTCTTAATACATCAGTGAAGTCCACTGAACATGAGACGGATCAGCACATCAGAGAACACAATATGAATCGCCCCTGTACTATTGTTAGGAGACTCAGCACCGCAAGGTGGACTCAAACCTTAGGCTAGAGCAACAAAAAACATTAGGAAGAAAAGAAGTGATTTGCTTCCAAGATTGACAAAGCTGGAATGTGTCTGCTCTTGCACTTCTGTACCTGAAACCTCAGCAGCCCTGATTTAACTGCGTGAAGCAATCAGACCTGTGTTCCCAGAGCGAGGCAGGGTCTCATGGAGCAAAGTAAGATGGAAATTAAGAACTTCACTGTATTGTGCCCATCCAACAGGCCAGGGAAATCGCTTAATCAACAGTAGCTTCGTCCTCTATAAACCTCATTCAAATGCTCTTAGGAACCAACCAACTGGTTTAAGAATGTCGTGAGACAGAAAATACAGTGAATCTCACCAAAGAACTGCTCCTTCTAGCCAAAAGCTTCACATCTTCCGTAGTGATTGTGCTTCGTTTGGCATGCCTGCATAAAATTAAAAAACACCCCTCAATGTGTTTGCCAGGATTGGTTGTAAGAGGCCACACAGCATCTCATTCAGAACAGCAACTAAAAGGGCTCAATAGGGACCCGGTAATTCAAACGTGCCTGCCTTCTGCAGCTACAATACACAAAAACCTTTTTACAAGTGTGTGTTTGTATATCTGAATTCCCACAGTTCCTGTGTAAAAAACATAGAATTTAGCCCCCCGGAACTTCAGGCCCTGCTGTTCTGTTCCCTCTTACTCATCAGTAGGACACCATGTTAAGCTCTGAGTTAAGCTCTGACTCGTTAGAATGTTCCCTTACCTCCTCGGAGCAAGCAGATGAGGTGCAGCCAGGCTAGCGAGCATCTGTCACTCCCAAACCATCCAGTGCCACCGTGTCGATGCATTTGATAATTATATACAGTTGTTAATTTAAATAATCACTTGAGCCACATAAACGAACTTCCAAGATCAGGAAGAACCTGCGATGGAGTATCTATTTCCTAATTTCATAGCCATTATTTAGCACCTATTAGCAACATGAGCCAGTGGGAGGCATCCCTGCCCCTGGCAGAGCGGTTTGAACTGGATGGGCTTTGAGGTCACTTCCAGCTCAAACCATTCTATGATTCTATTTATCAGCCAACAGAACCCTCTAAAACTTGAGTTACAAGACGTATTTAAAAGATAATTGGAGCTGAAAAAGAAAGAACACCCTTGTAACAATCAGGTGTTCCAGTACCCACCTTGCAAACATTTCAAGGTCTCTTGCAAAGGTTTCTGGAGAAAACAAAAGATGCCACATTACATTACAGCGCTGAGTGGGAGACACAAAACAGTGTGAGCTGTGACAGAGGGGGAACCGTGGGTTATCCTGGTGAGCTACAGGGAGCCACTACAACAGCTTATTACCACCACAACTCGTTATTACGCACACTCTGTTGAGTCTCTGGAGCGAGTCCAGAGAAGAGCAACGAAGCTGGGGAAGGGGCTGGAGAACAAGAGGAGCGGCTGAGAGAGCTGGGGGTGTTTAGCCTGGAGAAGAGGAGGCTGAGGGGAGACCTCATTGCTCTCTACAACTACCTGAAAGGAGGTTGTGGAGAGGAGGGTGCTGGCCTCTTCTCCTAAGTGACAGGGGACAGAACAAGAGGGAACGGCCTCAAGCTCCACGAGGGGAGGTTCAGGCTGGACATTAGGAAAAAATTCTTCACAGAAAGGGTCATTGGGCACTGGCAGAGGCTGCCCAGGGAGGGGGTTGATTCACCTTCCCTGGAGGTGTTTAAGGGACGGGTGGATGAGGTGCTGAGGGACATGGTTTAGTGGTTGATGGGAATGGTTGGACTCGGTGATCCGGTGGGTCTCTTCCAACCTGGTTATTCTATGATTCTATGACAGGCAGGCAACCTGCGTGTTATTTCTACACAGATCTAAATACTTTTTCCTAGTCTAACAACCAGAACCGCTATTTCTTGTAGTCTTAAAGCTGTAACGCAAGAATCAGCATTTAGATTGGGTATTAGGAAGAAATTCTTCACTATGAGGGTGGGGAGGGCCGGGTTGCCCAGAGCATGGTTGTTGCTTCATCCCTGGAGGGGTTCGAGGCCAGGCTGGATGGGGCTTGGAGCAGCTAGATGCAGTGGGAGGTGTCCCTGCCCGTGTTAGGGGTGGGACTGGCTGGGCTTTGGGGTCCCTTCCAACCCGACCCGTTGCAGTTGCTGGGTGTCGCTGGGACAGGGAGGTGTGGGGCCCGTACCGCACTGCCGGAAGGCGAGCTCCGCGATGGCCGCCAGGCTCTGTTTGCTGAACTGAACCGCCTTGTCCTCCGCCACCTCCTGGCACAGCCCGCACACCGCGTAGTGCACGGCGGCCCTCAGCCTCTGCGGGACAGCGGTCAGACAGCGGGGAAAGGGGGGGGACATGGAGGGACATGGGAGGATGAGGGGGACAAGGGGGGGACGGCAATGGAGGACGGGAGGGGCCATGGAGGGACAAGGGTGGGGGGAGGAGGGAAAAGAGGGGACAAGGAGGCTAAAAAAAAGGAGGGGAAAAAAGGAGAAAAAAAAGAAGGAAAAAAGGAGGGAGGAAAGAGGGAAAAGGAGAGAAAAGGACGGGGGAAAAAAGAAGGGAAAAAAGGAGGGAAAAAGGAGGGGGGAAAAGGAGAGAAGAGGGGAAAAGGAGGAGGGGGGAGAAGAAAAGAGGAGGGGGGAGAAGAGAAGAGGAGGGGGGAGAAGAGAAGAGGAGGGGGGAGAAGAGGAGGGGGGAGAAGAGAAGAGGAGGGGGGAGAAGAGGAGGGGGAAAAAGAGGAGGGGGAAAAAGAGGAGGGGGAAAAAGAGGAGGGGGAAAAAGAGGAGGGGGAAAAAGAGGAGGGGGAAGAAGAGGAGGGGGAAGAAGAGGAGGGGGAAGAAGAGGAGGGGGAAGAAGAGGAGGGGGAAGAAAAGGAGGGAAAAGGAGGGGGAAAAGGAGGGGGAAAAGGAGAGGGAAAAGGAGAAAAGGAGGGAGAAAAGAGGAGGGGAAAAGGGGAGAAAAAGGAGGGGGGGAAAGGAGGGAAAAAATGGCGGGAAAAGAAAAGGAGGGAAAAGGGGAGGGCCAAGGAGGGAACAAGGGAGGAAAAGAGGGGTAAAGGGGTGAGGCGGGGGAAGAAGGGGGTGACGGGGTTGGGGGGGACGGACACGACGACGAGGCCGCACCGGGGGAGGCCGGAGCGGGGACACGGGGAGGGCGGCGGTACCTGCACGAGCAGCGCGCGCTCCTCACTCTCCGCCGCCGCCATGGCCCGAGGCTTGGGGGAAAGCCCGGAACGGAGCCGGCCGGAACGGAGCTGCCCGGAGCGGAGCCGCTGGAACGGAGCCGCCCCCCCGGGCCCGACCGCAGCCGCCCTGCAGGCGGGGAGGCTCTGGGCAGGGTGGCTGCCCCGTCCCTGGAGGTGTCCAAGGCCAGGCTGGGTGGGGCTTGGAGCCCCTGATCCAGTGGGAGGTGTCCCTGCCCATCGCAGAGGGTTGGAACTGGGTGATCTTTAAGGTCCCTTCCAACCCAAACTAGTCGATGATTCTGTTCTCTGATGGAATGTAGGGAGAGGGGATCCAATCGGGTAAAGGCTGCTGCTGCAGGGGTTTTTAACTGCACCATGCCAGGAGGTGGCAAAAAAGCAGGGAGATTTGGGGAAAAGGTTTAACAAGGCCAAATGCCGGGTCCTGCACTTGGGGCACAACAACCCTGAGCAGCTCCAGACTAGGAGAAGTCTGTCTAGAAAGCTGCCTGGAGGAGAAGGACCTGGGGGTGTTGGTTGACAGCGACTGAACATGAGCCAGCAGTGGCCCAGGTGGCCAAGAAGGCCAATGGCACCTTGGCTTGGATCAGACACGGCGTGACCAGCAGGGCCAGGGAGGTTATTCTCCCTCTGGACTCAGCCCTGGTGAGACCGCTCCTCGAATCCTGGGGTCAGTTCTGGGCCCCTCACCACAAGAAGGATGTTGAGGCTCTGGAGCGAGTCCAGAGAAGAGCAATGAAGCTGGCTGAGTCACCTTCCCTGGAGGTGTTTAAGGGACGGGTGGACGAGGTGCTGAGGGACATGGTTTAGTGATTGATGGGAATGGTTGCACTCGATGATCCGGTGGGTCATTTCCAACCTGGTGATTCTATGATTCTATGAAAAGAGCACAAGCAGCCAGGTAAGCCAACAGTCTGTGCTGGAGCTGAACCCCAGGAACAACCGCTGGAGGGAGAGCGGCTCGGTGATGGGATATCAGGCTGCCTAGGGAGGGGGTTGAGTCACCTTCCCTGGAGGGGTTTAAGGGACGGGTGAATGAGGTGCTGAGGGACATGGGTTAGTGACTGATAGGAATGGTTGGACTCGATGATCCAATGGGTCTTTTCCAACCCGGTGATTCTATGATTCTGTGATCAGCCTCAACACCCCTGGCCCACAGTCAAGTTTCTCCACATCTCATCCCACCCTTCACCATAACCAGAGCTCACGGTGTGCAAGACCATGCAGGTGAACTCACAGGAATTAATTTTTAAGAACCAAGCTAATGCCTGCTGGGAATTAACAATGGCAACCAAAACAAGGCTTTTACGTCCCTAGAAGCTTGTGGAGCGTTACTGTGCTGACTATCTGCCACTCTCCACTCAGGCAGCTATTGAAATACAGTCATCTCTATCTCAATCCCAAGGAGTTTATGCACTATAATACAATAAAAATATTACTGTTATAAAGTGTGTTCCATTAAATACCACAGAAAGATATTTGAGCCAGTTTTCACCAGCAGCAGTGGAAGGAAAACACCTCAATGCATTTATAAGCAAATTTATTTAGCTTTCTTATAGGATATATACTTTTTGAGAGATAACATATATGAAATATACTCATGAGTTATTACAAAACCGTCCAAACACAAGTTCTACCATAGTGCAGTAAAAAGTGGTATTCTAGGAGGAACATCTAAGATCTACAGTATGTTGGCTTCAAGAGGATGTATTGCGATTAGACGGCGTACCTAGTAGCAGCCACATTTCCTCCACGGCCTGTCCAGTTAGCATGGTAAAACACACCTGGCTTTGATAACATGTCATACGTATGTGCCCCAAAATAATCACGCTGAGCCTAGAATAAAAGAACACACATATAAAAGAGACACATGAATATCACAAGTCATACGAGTACTAGAAGTTGGACCTACAGATACTTAGGAATATCAGAAATAACATGTGACTCCAATATTAGAATATCCAAACTTATTTTCTCATTATTAGCAAAATCACTGCAATGAAACATTTGCTTAATTACCTAGTAATTAAGAGTTCTGTAGAAAGACAAGTATATTACTTCTGCTAGGTAATAATCTAAAAAGCTAGCACTTACTCCAGGGGTTCAAAGATACTTCTTTATTATAAAGCATTTTGATTAAAAGATATTGTTACTGGAGAGGGGCAGATTTAGACTAGACATAAGGAGGAATTTCTTCACTATGAGGGTGGTGAGGCCCTGGCACAGGCTGCCCAGGGAAGCTGTGGCTGCCCCATCCCTGGAGGTGTTCAAGGCCTTGGGCAGCCTGATCCAGTGGGAGGTGTCCTTGCCCATGGCAGGGGGGTGGAACTGGATTGATCCTTAAGGTCTCTTCCAACCCAAACTATTCTAAGATTACCCTTGGTTCACAGGTGGAATATTAAACCATGCTGGGCACTAATCTCTTCCTTATCCAGACATCTCTCAGCATTTTATTTTGGTGAATTTCAGGCTTAAGTGAATTCCACTGAGCAATCTATGCCTTCATCCTTAGAATGTTGGAGTGATTGGGACATCCTGCCATCACGGCCTTTTGCCCAGTATTGAAATAACAACATGATGGTATTTCAGCATCCAGAAGACCTGCGACACCATTTCAGGCACCCACCTGAATCAGGTTAGCTGGCAATATTTCGTGCCGGTACCCATCGTAAAAAGAAAGTGCTGTAGTGAAGCAAGGCATAGGGATACCCATCTGTACTCCGACAGTGATTACACGGCGCCAGGAGTCCTGAGAGAGATGAAAAGGGAGGGGGAAGAAAAATTAATCCGTGCTTGCTCAGAGGCACGTGCAGGCGTATGAACCGTTCTAGCGTGACAGCGTGAGCTGTTTCACGTTATGCAGAATCCAGTGATCAAGTCTGAGCAAGCACAGCTGTCGATTCCTGATTTCACATGAACAAGGTTGATCCAAAATAACGGCGGGTGAGAGTTAATAAACAGCACAGAAAGAGTAATCAGCACATCCCAAAAGCATGAAGACACTGAGCAAACACTGAGGCACTTTCAGGATCTCTAATCAAGCAGAGTACAAAACCAACCCAAGGGCATAAGAGATCAGCACGATACTTCAGACATGTGGATAATCCTAATTTCTACTGTGCATGTGATTTAGGAACCTGCATGGAATACTCAGCTTTGGTTAAAAGAATTTCTAAGAGCTGGACACAAGCCTTGGTGTATGATTAAACTCTAGTTTGGAGCTCAGTACAGCCTACCTCATCACAGCAACTCCCTTCTTCAATTTTAACCAGCTCCAGCTGTATAGTTTTTCCTGACCTGATCCTGTAAGACTGATATGCTCCACTGAAGAAGGGTACTCTGAGGCATAAATGATGAATTTCTATACCCTTACATACGTGCGTACAGATACACTTAAGAGCTTAAGGACTGGTTAGAGATCTTTGGGACTGAAGATGCTGTATAAATAGGTTTCAGAGATGTCCTCTCCCTTTTCAATTTTTCAGTCTAAATACACTTGTGAAGGTAACTCCTGGGAAAGAAGCTGAAGAAATCCAAACTGTAAACTATCGGGTTTATGCTCTTTCTTCCTTGGAAACTCACCTGACAGTCTTCAATAGCTGTCCTAAAGAAATCATCCAACAGCAGATTCTGAAGCTCAGGGTTTCGATCAAAGGCATCCTTGATTTTTCCCAGGAACACACTAGGCAGGACACATGTAAAACACAGGAATAACATTTCACAGCTTCCAACGAAGGCCCACAATACAAAACTTCAACTGCCAAAATATGGCTTAGCCAGACTCAGATTCCAAACACTGACAAAGATGCAAACAAAACAAAGACCAAAGAAAATCTGCAGTAGCCAGGCTACCAGAAAACTGGCTTCATCTGGTAACCCCTAGAACTGTCTACAGGATCAGCCTCTTGGTATGTTAGCAGCACATTAACTTCATGGATTTTCCAAGAAAATCTTTAGGCTTGTCAGTCTACCCCCCACAAACTTAGCAGGCTCTTCTCCCCTCAGCGACTAATCACCTCCTCATCCTACTTACCTTCTGATGATGCAGCCACCCCTCCACATCATTGCAATGCCACCGTAATTCAGCGACCAACCAAACTCTTTGGCTGCTTGTTTCAGCAGCATGAAGCCTTGGGCATACGAGATAATCTTGGAAGCGTACAGGGCCTACAAAACCAAATTCACATTCCAAGTGAAGTCCCACAAAGTTGAACGAGAAACTTCACATTATACGTGCTCTGTTTAGTCCACTGACTGGAAGGAGGAACCGATTGTCATGAACTGTAAACAGAGAAGCTCCTCACCGGGGTTTAGAGCATCCAAACCCTTCTTTGATAGGCAGCTTTAACAGAGCGACTCACCTTGCGTATGTCCTCCAGAAATTCATCCCTGTTCCCAGCAAACTCAGTCACTTTAGGCCCCCGCAGCACCTTACTGGCACGCACTCTCTCATCCTTGAGGGCAGACAGGCACCGGGCAAACACCGCTTCACCTTTAAGGATGGTAGGAAAGAGCAGATAATTAGAAAGGGCAGCATCACTGCTGTGGCTGTAAATACTTGTCCTCAGGCACACAGCGAGAGCTCCGAGTCACACACATAGTGAAAGTCACAGGGGAAGAGAGGTACAAGTTAATTATTTCAGCAACATTACTGAGGGACCAAACTGCCAGTCAGCAGAACTATGGGGTAAATGTTGACTGATACAGCTTTACAATGACAAAGGAAAAAAAAAACCACAAGTCATCCACATGAAAATTATCCTCAGGAACCGTCACCAGCTTAGTTCTAAGAACTTTTTTTTTGCTGGTTTTGGGATAATTTTCTCCACAGTAGTTAGCACAGAACTATGGGTTGTATTTGTGCTGCAAACAGTGTTGATAACACAGGGATGTTTTACTCAGTGCTAAACAGCGCTCACTTCTTACACAGAGCCAAGGCCTTTCCTGCTCTTCACTCCACTACTCCAAGCGAATGCTGGGGCTGCACAGGAGGGTGGGAGGGGACACAGCTGACCGAACCAACCCAAGGGATATTCCACACCATATGACATCACATCAGCGATATAAAGCTGGGAGAAGGAGGAGGAAGGGGGAACATTTGGAGTCACAGTGTTTGTCTCCCCAGGTAACGGTTGGGCGTGATGGAGCCCTGCTCTCCTGGGAACGGCTGAACACCTGCCTGCTTATGAAAGTCAGGAATGAATTCCTTGTTTTGCCATGCATTACTTATTTACTACTGTCTTTATCCTAACTGTCTTTATTTATTTATTACTACTGTCTACTTTATTTATTTATTACTACTGTCTTTATTCTAACCCCCAAGTTTCCTCACTTTGATTCTCTCTCCCAACCCACCAGGGGGAGAGAGCGAGCAGCTCTGTGGGGCTTTCAGACACCAGCTGGGGTTAAACCACCACAACTTTAAAATTTCTTCCTAACCACAGCAGTGTTGCACTGCAGCCCAGGGACAGGCAGCACTCAAGACTCCATTAATTACTGTTGAAGATAAAAAGCTGTTGCATTTTCTTGCCAACACACGTTAACTAAACGTGCTTTAAAATACACACATGGAAAATAAGAGCAATTAAAAATCAAGAATAGGTCAGCAGGTTAACTTACAAGAGGAAATAAGCGATACAAATCTGGTAGGCCCATAACCATAGTATTTTGAACTTGTAAGCAAGTTTTATAACACCACTAAGCAGGTTATTAAATGTCATTCGCCGGGGCTAGGGAGGAAGCCAAGCAGAATCATCGGCTCCTGAAGAGAAAGCCTAAATGCCAACCTCTTGATCTGGCTCAGTCAAAATCCCTAATTGTGCTGCTTTAAGTTGTACTTATTTGCAATTGAAGATGGCATTGTTAAGTAGAAAACAAAATCATTTCCTTCCCAGGGCATGACAGGAGAAAAGCAATCAAGTTTGTTACAGTATTCACATTGAACATTTTTTCCACCTTTTAAGTGAGTCACGAATTGCAACAAAAAATACCACGAAATGCAGAACTATCCAAACAAACCGGAAAAAAAAACCAAACCAGATTTATGAGTAATGTTTTCACAAGATCCTGGATCCTCCCTGACACAGGACTGACAGACCAGATCAAAATTGGAACTGGCTCCTCTCCATTTCTGCAAAAACTTCCTTCTACACTAGAGAGGAGAAGCGTTGTGGGAAAATCAGGGAAAACCAGGGAGAGCATGACTCTGCTTTTACAAGAAGTGTGTAAGTCATGCTGAGACAGTAAAACCGCACACGGAGCAACTGCCCTAAGACTGGCCATGTTTACATAAGGGCTATTGCACATACTTCCCTAACAACTCATCATTACCCAACAATGTCCCTCTGGCACTGCAGAGGCCTCAAAGAGGGAGCGCCTCCTCCACCCTCGGTCTTTCTGAGAGCCCTAAACCAGAGAATATTAACAGCACAAATGAGAAACACTGCTTCAAGGCCAGAACTGAAAGATTGCAGCTGAAGTAGATTATTATGACCATCTACAAAACTTGTTTTGTAAAAATACGCTGCTGGAATGCAGTCATGTTTCTCTGATAGCTTTTGCTGCAGTTACTCTCTTATAGCCTACTGAATATAGTTTTTCTTATATTCTAGTACAACAGGACTTGACCAGCTGAGGCAAAGGAAAAAGAGGTAGAAAAAGCATAAAACTTACAAGCCAATACTATAACAAAGAACAGTGGGCAGCCTGATCTAATGGGAGGTGTCCCTGCCCATGGCAGGGAGGTTGGAATTAGATCATTTTTAAGGTCCCTTCCAACTCATATTCTTCTATGATTCTGTGAACCTGTTGATTGATCTCATTTACTCAACAGGAAAGTCCCCATTGGACTTGTGGCAAGAGAGCACTCCCAATGTGCTGCAGATGTAGACAACTCCTGTGTCACCATTCCCTTCAGAGGCCAGGTTATATAAAGGGAAGGTAACAAGACCTTACTGTGATGTGATACATGCAGGTAGGAAAGACAAAGGAAAGCCAGATTGAAGAACCAGTTACCTATGAGTGTGACAGGGACTCCATATTCCAGGGCGGAAACGGCTGTCCACTTCCCTGTGCCTTTTTGTCCTGCGCTGTCCCTGATCTTTGGGAGGAGGTATTTGCCATAGTTGTCTCTGTACTTGAGAATATTGGCTGTGATTTCAATCAGAAAAGAGTCCAACTCTGTTTTATTCCATTCCTGAAATACCTGGAAGAGGAGAAAAAGTGTGTATGAGTATGTATGTATTTTTATATATATGTGTGTGTATATATGCACACACATACACAAATTGACTGCATGTGTCAATTGATTTATTGGTCTCTGTACACACAGAAGGGGCCAGGCCATATCATTACTGGCTTTCGTACCCTGCCACGTCGACCAGTGACTTCAGCACTGCTGAAAGGCTGTTCTGCAGCAGCCCCACACTGGAAGGGCCACAGCCCTGACTTGGAGCACCTGTATCCAACTGGGAAGGCGGAGGCATAGCCCACCCTGTTGCCTCTCATCTTCAAGCACAACTGGAAACACAACTCTTCTTTCAAGGTAGATCATACTTATTGACTTGTTTCAACAACCTCTTTGCAAGACCTGCCTGCTTGATTATATTGCTCAATGCTTTACTAGCCTTTTACAGGCAGGGTAATTCATAGCTCTACACAAGAAAGTGCCTTCTGGGGAGAAATCAGCCGTAGAATGGGAGTTTAGATGACTTTTATAAACATTCAGGTGCACGTACTCACAGATTCCTACCTCAGGTGAGGCTTAGGAATATTATGCACTGCCCTCGGCAGAAGACATGTCAGAAATACTAACCTCCTGTACACAGAGCAGCTTTACCCCAGCCCCGCTGCCACCCTCAGCGGCAGACAGCCACCATGGCTCAAGAAGGCACAAAAAACTAAAGATCACCTGTGACATCTCGATGTATTCCATGTCCAGCATATCTCTCATGAAGTGAAAGGCCTCGCAGATCAGCTGCATGTCTCCATATTCAATCCCATTGTGCACCATCTTCACAAAGTGTCCAGCACCCTCTTCTCCCACCTGTCAGGGAACATCGCAAAATGCCATCAGCAACGCTGCCGTCACCACTTCTGGTGTTTAATATCTGCCTGTGGCTTCCTTCTGATTGAAGAAAGGCAGGCAGCCCAGCGCCAACTGACAACACTGTGGGCACAGCCATAAAACTCTTCCTTTCCATTGTCTGGAATGAGTTATTCCAAGGTGGTAGATTTCAATTCAGTGCAGTCAGCCAGAAAATCAACCCACTATTGTTGCGGGTTTCATTAAGGACAAACATTCATGAGCTTCAGCAACCAACCTACCTACGCGTGGATCTAATCCCAAGCTAGGATCAGCACCAAATAAAAACTTACCCAGTCACAACAAGGTTCCCCAGATCCCACTTTGGCAGCAATGCTTTGAAATATGGTCTTGATGTGAGGCCTGCAGGCAGAAATAACACGCCTCAGCAAGTAGGCAGAGGGCACAAACACCACAAGAGGAAAAAAAAAAACAGCAAGTACAAAACCACAGGGCAGCATGACAGAAACTTGTAAAAAAACTGGTTTTAATAGACAGTACTAATATGTACTGAAGCCTCCTGTTATAACCTGTGTCACTGCGGGGATGTTCGCTGCTGCCTGTTTCACAGCTAACTGCTTTTCAGCTGCCTAGGGCCCAAAATGAAAAATTATAATCAAGAAATAGTACTTAAGATTTAACCAAAATTCCTTTCTGCCCTGGCACGCTTTTTTCCCTTTGGGTTTCTGCAGGTACTACCTTTGCCTGGGAATTCCTGGAAGAAAAATCTGCCTTTGTTTTGCCTGCCATGAAAGCTCAGCACTGCCCCGTGACCCCAGCAAAGCTGAGACATTTTGAGCCTTGAGGAAGTGAGATGGCAAAGTATCTTTTTCTCTCCACACCCACACCCCTCCTCCTTCCCTCCCTCGGCTCTCAACTTGAATAGAAAGCTATTGTTGCAGACCATTCTGAATTAAAATACACCAGCTCATGCTTACCAGGCTTCTTTGGCTCCTCCTGGCATGAGTGAAGGACCATTCCTGGCACCCTCCTCTCCACCACTAACACCGCTTCCAACAAATAAGATGCCCTTTTCCCGTAGTTCCCTACAACGTCTCTGGAACAAAGAGCAGAGCAGCATGATTTAATTTCTTTTCATGCCAGAGCCTTACAAACAAAGGTTTGCAATTCAGACCAAAAAATATGTTTTCAATTCTGCATTGAACAGGCTAGAAGACAGCCGTGGAAAAACTTGTACATGCACCAAAGCGAACATTAGGAAACTTTCTCTTGCTTTGAGGTGGATCCTTGCAAAAGAGATAAGCTGAGAAAACAAAGCCTTTATAAGCACCAGATTGAAAAGAGCAGTACTGAGTGTGGAAAAGGCTCCGAATTAGGTGTCAGGTGATGCAGGTGGAGGCGGATTAGACCCAAGGTGGCAGTGCCGATTCACTGCAGAGTGCAAGTGTAAGCATGGACAACTCTAAGGGAAACTAATGCCCTCCGAGTGGGAGGGAAGCACAGGCTGAGAACCGTAAGGGGAGCTGGAAGTTATCAATCCATACGTAGTACTTGGTTTTACTCCGGCAAGACCAACACACTTTCCCAAGACCAGAACGCCAATGCAGAAAGACAAACACCAGCACCCTTCTAAGCTTCGGAAGTACCAATCTGAACACAACATCCTGCAAGCATCCCAGATATGCTAATGTAGCTTCTGCAGTTACAGCAGCTCACAAGCAGGTTTGCTCGTTTTTTTTAAATAAACCCAACAGATCATTACTCTGCTGTTTTTATTAGACTTTCAAACCAGCAGTTTTGTCTTACTGGATTTTCCCATGGTCATGCAGTATTGAGATATAACAAATAATCTATTAATACCTTTATATTTTCAAATCTCCCCAAAACCTCTTTATGATTGTAACAGGAATATTTCTAAATGTCTTCACTCTCTAAAAGATTACAATAAAAACATTCTTTGATGAATTTGGCAACTTCTATAAAAATATACTTACAGAACAGTCCTTAACTACTGTAATAATTGCTTTGTAATATGCTGCGTAATCTAGTTCTGCAGAGATAACTCAGTTTGGCCTTCCGTAAGGAGAAGGCAGATGGCATCTTATTGACAGACTATTCTGATGATCAGAGAGGAGAAAAAACTATGTGTATTTTATTCATCCACTTTAAGCAGAAAACGGACTTACCGTGGTATCTCTATACTCAGAATTCCCACCATCAATGATGATGTCTCCAGTTTCCAATAGCGGCACCTGCCAAAAGTAAATTAGCATTTAGGTTTTCTCCATGCATTCAAAATCTCATTGTGATGAAAAACTGAGATCTGCCAGAGGAAGCATCTCCAAAAGACAGCAGGAATTCACAGGTAGAAAGAATGTTTGCCTCACCAATTTATTGATGAAGTCATCCACTGCCTCTCCAGCCTTCACCATCAACATAATACGACGGGGCTTCTTTAGCTTACAGACCATCTCTTCCAGGCTGTGAGCACCGATTACGTTGGTTCCCTTGGCCTCATTGGCCAGAAACTCATCCACTTTGGAAACCGTCCTGTTAAAAGCACAAACCTGAGGGAGCAAGAAAACACGTTAATAAAAGCTGCCAACAGAGCAGTTACTTGTGCTCACACTACAAATTGTGTAATCAAGGCTCTCCCACTTCCACCTTCCCTAAAGGCACAGAGCACGCGTTTTAAGAACAGATGGTTTTTGGCCAAGCCCAAAGCAAACATCAGGGAAAAGTCATAATAGTGGGAATGGCTTTAAGTTGAAAGAGGGGAAATTTAGATTAGATACTAGGAAGAAATTTTTTCCAGTGAGGGTGGGGAGGGCCTGGCCCAGGCTGCCCTAGGAAGTGGTGGCTGCCCCGCCCCATCCCTGGAGGTGTTCAAAGCCAGGCTTGGAGCCCCTGATCCAGTGGGAGGTGTCCCTGCACGTGGCAGGCGGCTGGAACTGGATGGACTTTGAAGTCCCTTCCAACTCAAACTATTCTCCGATTCTACGATTTTATGTCAGGTGGCTACCTGAGTACAGGCATGCACTGACATTTTTCCCTGGAAACAGGGCAAAGGGCAGCCTTGTTATAATTAAAAGGAGGAAATAATATCCATTAAAGCATCACAAGAAAAAAAGGCACACAAAATACTCAGCTCCAACCCCCAGTGCTAGTGAGTCAGCCTGTCTGAACAATGTTTTCCTTCGCTTACCACAAAGCCGTGGTCGTTCATGTTCAAAATAAGGTTCTGACCCATCACGGCCAGTCCAATCAAACCAATGTCAGCTCTAGAAGACGGAAGAACAAAACTGCTAAGTAAGCCTCACCAGCAGCGGCCCAGCTCTAGGAGCCATATCCTGTCAGGCCTTTCTGATCCTGTCAGATGCTTTGCCAGCCCACCCCCTTCCAAAACACACATAGCTCATGCTCTGAACTGATTCTACAGGCTATGACAGCAAGGGATCCCCTCAAGCTCCAACTCAGTCTGGCAGAGCGGGATCAACACTCAAGTGTGTTTCCAGTCACCAGGATTTCTTCTCACTACCAAGACACAACTGTGTGTGTAAGAACAGCAGGGAATCCAAAACACTGCACGGGGGGGAGGGAGTACAGCGAGTGGCTAACATGTGCCCGCTGGATCCACCTCTATCACAGCTCTATAACTAACAGATGCTGCATGAGGTCATTGTGTCTGAACTCTGTATCAGTGCATCTGCAATGCAAACTGTCTCAGATTTGGGGTTAGAGAAGAGGGAAACATGATATTCCAACCCAGCTTGCAAGGGCCGTGCAGGCAGAAACGTTCAGCCATCCACTTCTATTCTAGTCCCACGTAACGAGCAAAATGACGAGAGGGAATAGTCTCATGTTGCATCAGGGGAGGTTTAGGTTGGCTATCAGGAATAATTCCTTGACAGGAAGGGTTCTCAGGCTCCGGAACACCTGCTCAAGGATGCAGTGGAGTCCCCATTCCCGGAAATATTTTTAAAAAGGGTGGACGAGTTGCTCAGATATGAGTCAGCAGTGGGCAGTTACAGTCAGACTCAGTCACGGAACTCTTTCACTTGGAAAAGACTTGCCCATTGGACCATGTCTGACATTCCGGACTCCACCACCTCCCTGGGCAGCTCTTCCAGTGCCTGAGAACCCTCCTGTGATGGAATTCCTCCTGTAGGAGCTACAAGAAAGCTGGAGAGGGGCTGTTCACAAAGGCTTGTAGTAATAGGACTGGGGGCAATGGGGATAAACTAGAGAGGAACGGATTTAGAATGGACATAAGGAGGAATTTCTTGAGCATGAGAGTGGGGAGGGACTGGCCCAGGTTTCCCAGGGAAGCTGTGGCTGCCCCATCCCTGGAGGGGTTCAAGGCCAGGTTGGATGGGGCTTGGAGCCCCTGATCCAGTGGGAGGTGTCCCTGCCCATGGCAGGGGGGTTAGAACTGGATGATCTTTATGGTCCTTTCCAACCCAAATTACTCTACGATTTGGGAAAACACATTCCCGCTGTGCTTCAGGATTAGTTTTAACTGAATCCCTCTCCTACTTGTTTCGGGGCATATAAGAAAAAACCCAAGAGGTAGATGAAGCTGCTGTGGATGCCATTCTGCCTTTGAGCACTATCTCTCCACAATACTTACGATTCGCCCCCTCAGCCTCCCCTGGCGCCTCCCCAACCCCTTTCCCCTCATCCTGTCACTAAGAACAGCGACGCGCCCCCACCGCGGCCTCCCCCACAGCTGCTCTCCAAGACCTTTTCCCATCTCAAAGACCCCACCACCCCCCTCCCCGCGCCGGGAAGGTTCCCCCCGCCCCGAACACCCCTGGCTCTGTCACCAATCCCTTCCTCCCTGCCCGGTTTTGCGGAGGGTCCCCCCCGCCCCGTCCCCCCCTCACTCACTTGGCCATGGCGGCGGTGCTGAGGCGGCGGAGGGGGGACGCGAATCCGGCAATCGGGGCTCCGCTGCTCGGCCTGGCGCGCGCGCGGCTCCGGGCCCGGGTCTCCTCCGCGCTCGGTCGGTGGGGAGGGGAGAGGGGCGGCGTTCGGGGCTCGGCTGCTCGGCCTGGCGCGCGCCACACCCAAACCGCGCGGGACAGGAGCGTGGGCGGGAGGGGAGGGAGACGAAGAGCGCGCGCCGCTCCCATTGGCCCCGCCCCCGAGGCCCCGCTTCCCGCCCATGGGCCGATGGCGCCACCGCCCCCCCTCTTAAAGGGGCCGCGCACCCAGAAAGGGCGGGGCTCACGGGCAGCCAGAAACCGTTGGCTTCGGGCACTAAGAGCGAGTGGAGCTGAAGCAGAGAATGATGGAAGGGTTTGGGTGGGAAGGGACCTCACAGCACATCCAGTCCCACCCCTGCCAAGGGCAGGGACACCTCCCACTAGATCAGGGGCTCCAAGCCCCATCCAACCTGGCCTTGGACACCTCCAGGGATGGGGCAGCCGCAAAGAACCCTCAGAGCAAGGACAACTCCCAGGGAGCCTCTCCAGGGCAGAGCTGGTGCCGTAGACTTGGCTGTTGTATCAGTGCTTTGATTCCATGCGCTTCCCCTTGGTCTCAAGTCACCCCCAGATAAGAAACCTGTAAGAAACTTATTTATCTTTCAGAGGAGGCTGCAAAGATGATCCAAGGGCTGGAGCACCTCCCCTATGAGGACAGGCTGAGAGAGTTGGGGTTGTTCAGCCTGGAGAAGAGAAGGCTCCGAGGAGACCTTCTAGCGACCTTCCAGTACCTGAAGGGGCTACAAGAAAGCTGGGGAGGGACTGTTCACAAAGGTTTGTGGTGATAGGACTGGGGGCAATGGGGATAAACTGGAGAGGGGCAGATTTAGACTGGACATAGGGAGGAATTTCTTCACTCTGAGGGTGGGGAGGCCCTGGCCCAGGCTGCCCAGAGAAGCTGTGGCTGCCCCATCCCTGAAGGGGTTCAAGGCCAGGCTGGATGGGGCTTGGAGCCCCTGATGCAGTGGGAGGTGTCCCTGCCCATGGAACGGGGGGAACTGGATGGGCTTTAAGGTCCCTTCCAACCCAAACTATTCTATGATTCAAGCAAAACAACCTCCTGAAAGCATCCAAAACCTACCTGGAAATACTGCACAGCATGTCCTCCCTCATTCGTTTCCCTTGGATAAGAACAGCATCTCATCTTTCTCAAGAACAGGTGAAACAAAGTTCTTTTCACAGAAACATAAGGTTGTTTGGGGCAGGTTTGGAAAACAAGTAATCAATATAAGATACAAGTAATTAAATGACAATAAAAGGCGCAGACAGTGTACCTGCTAATGCACTGGTTGTACCTTTATTGTTTCACCTCGTTCACTAACAGTTCAGTGGTGCAAGGTTACCATACACAGTTAGATATCTGCATTGCACACCTAAGGCTATACAGCAAATGGATCAGAGTTAGTACAAATACATGAACTATATTTACATTTTGTATACTCAAGCTCCAAATATCGGATATATTTACAAAATAAAATAAGAAAATGAAAACCTGAAAGTAATGTACAGTGTTGCTGATACACTCCTTCGCTGGGATGAAATCAGTTTGCAAAGAGATTTGTTCGAGAAGGCCACTTATACAGCATATACCTTGTATACCTTGTGTACAGAGATTAAACAGGGAAATGGGGACCGCAATTAAAAAACAAACTGAATATTTCAGTGCAACAGCATGTCTGATGCCCGAATTCAAGAACCTGAACCAACCGCACATGAAGGATGAACAAGCAGAGTGGGAAATAAAGAACTGATCCTGGGAAGTGCTGAGCATCCATGCTTTCAGCCTCTGCTTCCAAGACGAGCAAGAGGCAGGTCAGCACTGCTCAGGATCAGGCTGTGAACCTGGCCACACTAAGAATTAAAGACTTAGGACCTCCATACCCTCAGTTTTCTGAATACACAGCTGATCCTGTTGATTTAAAACCTGTTCCAAATAACATTGGACACAACCATCTGGTTAGCGTTGGACTAGTTTTGATTTCAAATACCTAGAACGCATAAATGGCCTTCTGAACAAAATAAACCAAAAGTCAATCCTGTTCTTGAACAGTTGATGGTTTTAAACGAGGAAGCACAAAATCAATACATTCCTGCTACGAATAGTACAGTTCAGACCACAGAGCGGGGTGATGAACCACAACGGAGAGATGCGACGCACGTGTTAGAGACCCATTGTACAGTACATTCATCAAACTCTTCCAGAGCAGCGTTCGCATCCTTCCCTCGAGCAGCAGGAGAGCAGCTGCATCCTCGACAAGAACACTCGCCGCAGTGTGAACTAACACAAGCTAAGGCTCTGCACGGGTACCAGAAAGATGCAGATGCATAGGCAGTATTAGTCGATTGTATAGTACCAACGGGTGTTATTCCAAAGCTAATCCTCTTTTTTATCTAATGTGCAATTAATTACAGATGTATAAATATACAATACATTACATAAAATTAAATCCCTGTAAATTAGATAACAAGCAGCAAAAAGGAAAGTCTTTGCTTTGAAATACTTGGCTGATCAGTAATCAGGACTCGTAGACACTGACCAAAAAACCCTTTCTAAGTGGTCTGGAAATAATATTCTCTTCCCTTCTGCATCCCAGAATATAGGAATCTTCCATAAAAAGGTACTTAAAGTGCATCTCTAAAATACAGTATAGGAGGTTTAGTTTTGTTTTAAAATATCCAGGAAGCTCCAACACCAAGGACACGGGTTTAATGGACAAAAAAAAAATAAATAAATCACTTTCTCCTTCCTTTCAGTGAGGAACATAAATCTCCCACAGTTTCACATTCATTCTCTCCAAGAACTGCCAGCTCAGTGCTGGCGCTCGTGCTCGAGGGGCTGTCAGGCCCCCGGCATCGATGCTCGTCCGCAGCGGCTGAGCCCCGAGAGCTGGCTGACTCCAGGGCTTCACACCCAGCAGGGGGGTTTTACACATCCAGAGAAGGCAGCCTAGCGCGTTTTTCCCTTCTTGCTCTGTTTCTAAAAAAGAAATTTCTAATGTGTTGGGCTAGATCAAAAAAAATAAAGGAAATCCACTTTTTTTTTTTTTTGCTTTGTTGTCCTTTTAAAGAAAAGTTGAATCAATTTTAGTCCAGTCAGGAAACTGGCACCTCAAACGAGGCTTCAATAATGGGTGAAAAACTGTAACCATATGCCTTTGTCAGACCTGAAAACAGTAATGCCCATTTGAACTCCACACAAGAACCTATTTTGCCACAGATTATATGCAGCTTTAAGAGATATTGATGCTTAAAAATAGAATTTTGCTCCTCTGACGATCTGTTACTCACAGAAATATCAAGTCATCAGAAGCTCCTTGGAGTCTTTAGAAGAGTAACGTTTATGCAACGCAGCTGTAATATTACCAGCTCTGTGTAAAATAAGCATCTGTCTCTTCCTGCTTTTAAAGGAAGATCCCTTAATCACATTTCTATCCAATGCCTGTATCGCCTTAGTTCATTTTCTGGCTTATCCAAAGCAAAGACTTAGCGAACTAGTTTTCTTCTAGTTAAAAAAAAAAAAAAGAAAGAAAAATTAAAATGCTCCCAGTGTGTCACAAAACACCTAAATTGCTTCCAAACTGGTTCCACTTTGATTATAAACGGCGGTGATGGCAGCAACAACTTAGTGTTTAAAATTAACCTAATTCTTGAGATCGGCTTAGCTCCAGCTTGGGGCAGCACTAGCAGCCTTACTGATCCACACGCTGGAAATGCATTATCATCCATTGCATAAGAAAGGAATATCATCACTATTTTAAGAGTCACACACAGTTAAACAAGACTAAATCAGAAGAAAAAAAGAAACAAACATCCCTATTCTGCTCCTGGGTCCCCAGGATGCTCCCTCATTCTGGCTTCCGGTTCAGAAATAAATCTGAGGACTATAGGAGATAGCACGAGCACAGGACTTAGCTTGAATCCTATCTCAAAAATAGATTAAAGCTATCTCCTAGCCCGTGTCAGGCTCCACCTCCCTGCTCCTTTGCCAACCATGCTTTGAGGAGGTCTCACGCACTGCACTTGACTGAAGAATGAAAACCCAATAAAGCTAAAAAATTGCTCGACTGATGCCAGTCAGCTTTTGGCCACAGAATTTCCAATGCACGGCATGACCTGCCGAGGAGTGAGCTGAATCCGAGTGACCTTCTTGAGCTGCAGCGTGCCTACCTGTGCCTACTGTAATAGTGGAACAAACCCCTTTCACCTCTCCCTTGAGAGGTCGGAATGCCAGGATGAAATTCCTGTCCATTCCCCCAGCTCACAGCTCACCCTACCAGTGCCCAAGGTAAGTCAAGAAAGTAGAGCACAGAAGTCTGAAACATAGTAAAAAAACAACAAACCTTCCCTAAAAACCTAACTAAAAAGAAGATGAATTCACTTCTCGGAATGGAAATTCATTCCGCTGTCCTTTCTTGGGGCAAGGATCAAAACTTGGGTCACAGGAGAGCTTACGTTGTAGGTCAAGAACCAACAGCATCTGGCTGGTCTCCTTGAAACAAGTTATTACACCCCACCGACCAGGACCACAGTCCGCTTGATCCGTCCTCCAGGAAGGATTAATTCCGAGGTTAAAACTAACTAGGGGCTTTTAGCTGATGGGAAGTGTAGCATGGGAATTAGGAGATAGCCAAGTTATTCCAACAGGAACTTAAACTGTCCTGCTGTCCCCTGGAGAATACTGCAAAGGATTCTGTAGGCAGAGGACGCTTTCCTACGAAGAGATGGGAGTATCCGAGTGTCACAGATAAGAGGTGCTGCAGCACTATCCTAACATACAGCCATAAATCTCTTCGAGGAGAGGTGAGGACTGTTGCTGCAGGAACTGAGGAATCAAGACTACAGACAAAAGAGAAGGCTCTGCTCTCCTGTGGTGACCTGAAAGTGCTCTAGGCAACAACCACCCTGCTTCGTCTCTGCTTAACGCTCTCCATCTGTCAAATACGAGGCTGAGCAACTAAAACTTTAGGGATTACATCCAATACTTCCACTATTTATTTTAACTCATATCAGCACAAGTTCCTCGCTCAATTCAGAGGCAGAGGAGGGAGTGTTACCTCTTTTGGGAAAGAGTTGAAGCCAAGCATTGTTCACCTGCAAGCCACAGCAAGAGGTTAGAGGCAGATTTTTCCAGCAAGCTCCTCTTGGTTTGTTCCCTACCCTTTCCCACCTCACGCCTTTGCCTGCTGGATCCCAGAAACTCAAACCCCCGCACTCAGTCCAAAATCCAAACTGCCCAAATAGATTTGTCCAATATCAGTTTTCAACAGAGTTTAAATTACAGGGTGGATCCAGAAAGCCTGAGGAGCTATTGCAGTTCCTGGCTGGGTAATGCCTACGCAGAAGAACTTATCTTTCCCTGGCATTAGAACTTTGCCCTGAGGGAACCGATGACCACTGCCAAGTCACAAGTTGAATGAAAAACCTGCAGCAGTCTAGACGGACAACAATGGAGAGTGAGACAGACACCAAAAGGTCAGTTGGAATGGGAAAACAACTGTTATAAGAAAAAATAAATAACCTTCTTTATATTTTTTTTCTTTTTCCTTTTTTTCTTGGTTTTTTTTGTTTGTGGGTTTTTTTTTGTTTTTTTGGGTTTTTTTTAAGAGTCGTGCATAATCACTCCATTTTTTAAATTTTTTTTTTCTTTCTGTTTTTGTTTGGCCACATGCTACAAGTACAATTCTCAGTACAAGTGAAAAGAAACAAGGTAGGGTTAGAATACCTAGAAAAGGTGCTGAGGGAGCTGGGAGGGAAGGGGTTGTTTAGCCACAGGATTACATACAAGAGAAACTGTCAAGAATCACAAAGAGAAAATGAGAGGTAACACTTGGTCTGTTGGAAGGTGAGGTGGGGAGAACAGATGAGAACATTACATGGACTCAATACTTCAGCTGGCCCGTGCGTCTTCGAGCCAGTTTTGACCTGTGCAAAAGAGAAGTAAAAAAAAATGATTTGTTGGATTCTGGAAGTTTATTTTTCTCCCTCCCCACAGTTTGTCCACCTCTTAAATCCTTTATAGTCCTAGTTTATTCCATATGTACAGGATGTAAAACACATGAGAGGCTGTAGGGCAGACTTCTTGCTCTTCTGAGTTGCTTCTTATAAAGGAAGACGAGATCTTTTAAGAACTGCACTGTTCAGAAATTATTTGATGCTGTACAGTAATAGCTTAGTGTTCAATTATTTTTATACTGGAAGGAAGAGCTACTGCAGCATGGTAAGATCTCTCCTGCTAGCAGGGGATGTCCATGACCTGTGTTAACGGGGAGGCTTCTGGGGAGGTTCAAAAAAGGGAAGGAAATGAGAATTTCTGCTTTGGCTCATGACTGACAGAATGATGGGGTCATCCAGACCCACCTGCACTGAGGCAGCAAGAAGCTTTATAAATCTGTAATGCAGCCATACAAGGAAACCATTTTGTGGCCTCGAAATGCAGTATTGCATGAAGCACACCACAAACATCTGACCTAGATGCATCTGTTAAAAATGTCACAAGCCAAAGCAACAGCTGCTGCGTTTCCTGGAACACAGGGCTTGTTCGGTTTGAGGGTTTTTTGCAGCCCATGCTCCTCCCTCTTTCAGTTCACCCATCTCGTCAAATTCTTCAGAATAAGATTACCAAACTTGATTATCAAATATCTGCCTCCACGCTTCTGACTCTCACGAACTTTATTCTTTGCCCACAAACCGTCTCTTACCGTATCGTGCCAGCAAGAAGTGGATTGAAGGCATATAACCAGTCATTCATGTCTTTGTCGTTGATGGCCTGGAGCAGGACTCCACGATGCTTTGTGCACACGCCAAATGTGTTGGGTGTCTGGAATAGTAAAGACAATTGAAAACACTGAAGTCTACAAGCACAGAAGCTGAGGCACCCTTCATCTCTGAAGAAGAGTTTGCTTTGCCACATTCCTAAAAGCCACAAAACCTACTACGGTCTTTCATTTAAGTTTCACTGGTTATTTCCAGGACAATATTAGTGAAGTAGGAACAAAATATAATACTAACTCATGAAGGTGGACTTCAAGAGAGGCTGAGATGGACCACTAAAGTTAATTTGATACCTTGCAAGACATTTGTTGTGTGTTGGTTTTGTTTTTCTTGTACAAAACAACCCCAAAACACCACACAAACAACTCAAATGCACAGGGCCATGGTACCAATACATGCTCATAAAAGCAACTACAATGCCTTCTGTTTCAGTCTCTTGTACTCATCAAAACGTAAGAAACCCTGAACAAACTTTGTGGGCAGGATCATCAGACGCCAGACATTTCTCCCAAGGCACAGATGCATTTTCCTCAGATCAGAGATGGCACACGGGACGCTATGGAGGCAACATTGCCCGTAATGTTCGGGTTCTATGGGTAAATAAACAATAGCTCTCGGACTGACCTTCACCATTGCCTGTTGATCCTCGCTGTATTCCACCTGAGCTGTGGATAAGTTTATGATTCCTCTTTCTACAGGATCTTTGTCGCTGTTGTAAATAAAAACATAGGGACGGCGAACCACCACAAAGTGCTTGGCCCAGGAGCTGGAGAGGGGCTCCTTGAAGTGGAGGTAACCTTTCTTTGAGACCACAGAGCTGGAAAAAACAAACCAAAACAAACCCACAGGTAAACAGGAGAACATTTTCTCCTAAATAAGGCACCTATCGAGTAGTATCTGACAAAGGTTTGTCAGAAAGAAGGACCTACAA
The DNA here is from genome assembly GCF_032191515.1 of Phaenicophaeus curvirostris. NCBI lineage: Eukaryota > Metazoa > Chordata > Aves > Cuculiformes > Cuculidae > Phaenicophaeus > Phaenicophaeus curvirostris. The sequence goes on along the minus strand of NC_091413.1, from coordinate 4,442,999 downwards.
GGATCTCTACTTCAGTGAACTTCAGTCTTAGTTTTGATGATAACAAGTTTAAGTCACTGGAAATGCTGTTTACTAAGTAGATGCGGGGAACAAACGCTACAGAGATAAATAACTATTTGACTCATCAATCCTGCCTCCATCATACCGGAACCTGTTTAATTTACCTTCCTCAAATGGGGCAAAGAAACTACAAACCCCAGAAAAGCCTTTGGAACACCTCTCAGAAAGCCATGATCATGCTATAATAGAAAACTTACCCTGGTCTAATTTCTTCAATATCAGGGACGAGGTTTAGGAATTCATTCTTTCCAGCTCTGGCAAGATAGGAAGTTTCTACCGCAGGCATTAGCTGGAACTGTTCCACGTCATGACAGGGACTGGAGGCACGAGAATTTGCTTCTGGTGTCCTTTAAAAAAGAAGCCAAGAAAGAAAATTAAATCACAAGAAATCAACTGAATGTGAAGAGTGTAATAAAAGGCATCTACAGCAGAGCCTGTCTTACAAGTGTCATCCTCCAGAACAGATTTTTTTGTATGACACTGGGATCCTTCTGCACAATATCAAATAGCATCGCCCTTGAAATCTATGGCATAAACCCTACAGCGACTGCTAGTAAGTTATTTTACTGCTCCTGCCTCGTTTCTCTTGCCAAACAGTCACATTTTTTATTCCCAATTTAATAAAAAAAATCTCTTGTATAGAAAGAACCGAGAAAGATAAACAGAGATTACTGGCCAAACTGGTTTATTCCGGGTTGTTGTCAGTAGGTCTTTTAAACAGACCTTGGAAAAAAACTTGTGGCTATTGCACAGGGAAGATGTGCTGGTCACTGGAATGACAAGCATCGGACTGTTCTTTCAGCACAAACAAACTCTAACCAAACACTTCAAAAGAACAAAACAGACAAAAAAAAATTTTGCAGAGGGAGTAGAGAAGATAAGGCAAGGGGGCTGATACAGAGAAACATCTGAAAGTAGGGAAAAGGAAGAAAGGAGGAGAAAAAAAAAAAGAAATTCTAAAACACAAAGAGATTTGAGAAGCAGTGAGCAGAACTACTTTTATATTAATACCCTATACTTACTTCTGATCAATTGAATTACATCTTGAATCCACCAGAGAAGGGCAGGTAGACGAAGGGGTGAGGGTAGCGCTGCTGAAACTCGACACCGATGGGTCCCGCCCAATTGGCGAAATGTCTGACAACTGCAAGGACAAAGACAGGCAAAATTTGATAGAGGAGGTGTTTTTGTAGCTACTGTTCAGTCCTGGCTACAGCACGGCATTCACGGTACAAGGCTCAGTTAATAGAGAAGTATTTCTGTCAGCCACTTCCTTACTCAACAGCCACATTTTTGCACACAACCACCACAAACCCATCTAGAGGTGAAAAGAAAATGCCCCTTCTGTAGACACGGGCTTCATGCCCTGCACTTCTGATTATTCCCATTCTGACTTCCTCAGCAGAACATCAGACTGTCCCGTTGGTGTCCTCTGTGCCCACAGCCAGAATTTTTAAAAGAGCCAATTTATCCTTCTACAGAGGGAAAGCGTATGTAGGGAAAGATAATAAGAGCACTCCCAGTCTGCTAATAAACTAGAAGCTGTACTAGAGCCCAAGTTTGCACCATTGCTAATTCCTGAAATAGTCTTTGGAAGTTGATGCTGAATAGCCAAACTATTTTACTACAAATATAGTGTATTGTATTGCATTAAACACTTACCTTACAGTCACTGATGCTGTTGTACACCTGGTTAAATTCCCGATTAAAGGTGTGAGTAAGAAGCTGCAGACACTAGAAGGGGTGAGGGAAAACAAACGACACAAAGAAGAGAATTTGACATTTAGATTTTCAGAGAAATTTGAACACAGGAGGCAATTTGCCAAGGCACACCTGGCAGCTTATGGAAGAATAAACATTCTAAACTGCTGTGAAAAATCCCAGATGGAGAGAGGAATAATCATTTACCTTGATAAAATTAGAAAGTTTCATTTAGAGAACTACAGGTAAAGAAAGGGGAAGGAGGTTCTGCCATAGCACAAACCTCACCACCAGCACTGCTGGGTAAGAATGGATTATTTCACTACAAAACGTATTGAAATGAAATTCCCACAAAACTGGGAATTCCCCATGCAAGCTGAGAAGCTCGTTATTAATTTTTTGGCACTACAATTTAGACCAGTGATGCTTTTCTCATGTAATACCTTAGTGGCCAGCTCTTTCTCCCGATCCACCAGGCTCTCGATGTCGGCTGAGTCGTAGCCACTGCTCTCACTGGGCGTCACAGCACTCTCAAACGTCGTGGTCGAAATCTGTGAGGAGATGCTGGTGGAGGTACTGAGAGTTCCACTGCTCAAACTGGGAGACAAGGAGTCACTCAGGGACTTGGGGATGCTGTCACCAAGCTTTTCACGAAGCAGAAGGAAATGTCGGGTTTTTTCCACCTAGTAAGAAAAGAAATCAGAATCATCTGGTCCAGGATGTTGCCTATTTTAAAGGCACTGAATTCTTATACATTCTTTTAAAGATGCGTACCAGTAAACGTTTTCCCTGAGGAAGAGAGTTTACAATGGCACTGGAAGTTCAATCTGCCTTTGTTGAATACACTGAAATTCTGAGCTGAAGGTTCTATGCAGCAGCGAGCCACAAACCCTCTATCTTCTCTGTGCAAGAATTTATTTAAATCTTGCCTTTGAGAATAAACTCCCATTTGGAAACCCATTCAGCTCAGAAGGTCTCACAGTGGGTGCACTAAAGGCGAGTTCAAAGGTAACGCTGTGCTTTTTCTTTCACTCCCTCTGTCTCTTTACTCACTTCATGCAGCAGCTCCAGCTTCTCCAGTTCCCACTGATGCTCTAGAATGAGGCTGTCACCCCTGGGCCTCCAGCCTGCCAGGTTCTCTTCTCCTCGCACATACGCCACAGACGTATCCAGCACTTTCCTTCTCCTCCTCTGCATTCCTAAACAGTAAAAAACAACATAAGACATGTTAAAAACAGCCAGATGGATGCCATTAAGAAGTATTCACCAATTAACAATCTGGGAAGAACCGACATTTCTATTGTTTGGCTGGAAATATATGAGGCATTGTTTTCATTAACAGTGATCATGCATCCTGAAGAGATTTGATTTAGTCCAGATTTCTCACTTCACTCAGATAATTTCTATTGACCACAATACAACACCAACTCCTGCTCAGCCTGGTTCAACACAATAACTTCCATCACTAGGTCTTAAAGGCAAAATATAGCGATACTATGTGAACTATATTCCTTCCAAGTTATCAACCTCCATCAGATATCAGCAATATCTTCAAAAGACGAAGAGAAAACTCAATTGCTGCAAATTCAAGGCTCAGCTGTGTTAGTTATGAGCCATGTGTTATGCCCACAGGTCTGTGACGTGGGTACACGTCCAGTTTCTTGATCTACTCATTGCAGAAAACGTTAAGTTCTCAGTAAATCCTTGGTTCACCAATGGTAAACACAGACCCAAGCCCCAAGTAAAAGCCCATATAAGTTTTTTATGGAATAGCAATGTTCCACTGCTCTGATGAAACACAGGAACTGCTTCCCATGAGGACAGTAGTGTTTACTCCATTCTGCCTATGAAAGGTCCTTCAGTATTTCATTTGACAGCGTTTTTATCACTTGAATACCCAGTTGCTGCTCACCTGGACTTCCCGTGTCTGACATTTTGCATAAACTTAGTTCATAGATTCCGGTTACTCGATTGCTGTTCACAAGAAATCAGAGAGGGAAAAAAAGAACACTATTATCTTCAGAAATAATGTGCATTAGCTTTATTTAAGTGGTCCCCAGATTAGAAGTTTAAATATAGCTGTTCGTTAGAACTACATCTGAATTCTAAGCATAAAATAGCCAGAACAAGACTGCAAGATCTCTAAAAATGTCATTTCCACCATGTTCTCCCCACCCGCCAATAGACTCAGAGAGCAGCTGCTGCGGTAAATTCCAGGTCAGGCTCAGGGTCACCTATGTGCAAGCTTGAAAAAAGGATCTCTCTTCCCAGCTGTTCAGTCAGAAGGCTGGAAAAGGGGTCAGTAAAGAGAGGTCAGAGTTTCACTGAAAAAAAAATGCAAGAAAGAACATTCAAAACCAGTCTGGAGAACTATAAAGTAGGCAGACTATCAAGGAAGAATTAAAGAAAACTATGCTAAATTCTCCCCATGCTCTCTAAGAAAAAAAAAAAACAAACCGTATGCTGACATAAGACATTGACACCAATATCAGTAACTGAACTTACGAATCTGGAGATTTGGAGTAGCCACTGCCAAAGAGATTGCGTAGTGACCGGGGCGGGGAGATCTTGGCATCTCGTGAGTAGAAGACCATACAAACATCCTTTGTTACAACAGCAGGCTGGATGCAGTGGTCAAGCTAAGAAAAAACCAGTGAATGAGTGGCTGCAGACAACAAGGCCAAGTTATACTGCTTCCCTCCTTTAGTGGGACAGCTTTTTCTTGTTCAGGTCTTTGGTGAAGGGGTTTCCTACGTGTTTCTGTGCATTTAGTGTGTGAAATCATTGTATGACATAAAGCACCAGCGTCTTGCACACATAGTGAAGGGCTAGGCCAGTATTTGTAACATTAGCAGTACTTACATAGCAATGTTCACCGATTTCAGTGACTTTTCAGATACAAATATAGATAAAATGCGGCTCAGAAAGGTAAGGAGACCACCACTGTCACTTCATATTTGTTGTGAGGCAGTATTACCTTGACATCAAGATGTTAACTGTGAATAAATTTTTCCACACTGTTCCCAGAAAATGAATAAAGGCTTCGGGGTTCAAAATCACTCAGCTCATTAAGTATTTATCTCAGGTACACACTGTCTGCTGCCTCTAACAGTTTTATTTGAGCCACAAGGAAAAAGGAAGGCAGAGGTCTCTAACCTCCAGGTAAGCAGAAAGGGTCATATAGATCTTCTCTCCATACGGTGTCACTCGATTGAGGAGAAGGGAGTTATGCAAGGAGCTATCCCAAACTGCTTCAAACCGATAGAAAGTCCTGGAAAAAAGTACAGTAGAAGATCAATAGTAAGAGTTACTCTGCATCCCTCTCATCAGTGTAAGGCATCTCTTCCTCGACATCACCCACTATGACTGCTATTGATGATCTCAGTGGCTTAGACAACAAATACTTGACACAGATCTCTTCTTTTCCAAAATTACCTCTACCTCATGTGGTGCGGCATGACAGACCATTGCCTGTCAAGAAAAAGACTCATTTAAAAGAGAAAAGAGGGAATACAGAAGGGAACAAAAGCTGCCATAACACTATGCCTTAATCTTTCATTGTGTTTGCGTTATGAGAGCAGTTTTCTGAACTTTCAGCAAGCTCCAGATCTATTGTCTGGGTGGAAGAAAAGGTAGAAAAGCCTGCAGCTCCACAGATGGGACCAGCAGTGAGCCCGGCCCTGGAATCAGCTCTGCATCGTTCACCAAAAGTGATTATCATCATCAGCCCAGGTGTAAATGTCCATCAGCACAGAACTAAATGCCTCTCTAACAAAATGATGATTTTTGGATGAACAAGCTGAAGCCAAACACAGCTTCACGGCAGCTACTCAACTGGATTTTGTCCAGCCACGACTTTAAATATGCAGTCTTGCCTGTCCAAGCCAGAACTTGCTAGAATAGTTATAGAGGAAGACAAAAACCAGACCTGAGCAAACTTCTTTCAGCTTGGCCAACAGTGCAAGGAGGAAAATGGAGAACAGAACAAGCAAAGCACGGAAAACAGGAGAAACAGGCTAAAGGCACCAATGTATAGTAACAGCTGATTTTTATGTGGATTTTAACATTAGTGAAGGTGGTGAATTGAGAGCATTGAAGACTTAAATCTTTTTTCCCAAGAGGCAGCACGCAGAAAGCTGAGTGTAAACTGTCCCAGCCTGGGCAGCCTGGCTGTGATCCAACCTGGTGGGTGAAAGAGGAATCCAGCCTGAGCAGCTACTGCATGTCTGGTTTCTCTGCCAGCTGGTAAACTACGAAGTAGCAACTACATGGTTAAATTTCAGCTACAAATCCAACCTAAGAACCAAGGCTGAATGCCAGTCACATGGCAGCCACCCCTTTTTGTTCAGTGCAATTCTAGTTGGAATTTCAAGTAACCTAATCATTCAGTCCTTGACCTGGTGCTTCAAACGTGGCGAGCATGACAGAGTTAGAGACAGTAAGAAACTCCAAATTTAGTTCTTTGATACAGAACAAAGGAAGAAAATGGCAAGGACTACAAACAAGGACTATGTTCTGATGGCATATTTTAAGAATCAGAAAGACTGAACAAAGGAAGCTCTCTGAGATGTGAAGGAACATTTACCTTCACAAGTTCCCCACTGAATTGTACCTGAATAAACCCCTGAGACGAAGAGGAGGGATACTACTTCTGGGAGAGCTAAAGCGGAGTGCTAACAGAATTCAGTAAAGCTAAAAGGAAGCGGCAGCAACGCAAACGGGACATAAAGCATTCTATTGTTAAGAAGCTTTATGTACAAAGGAAGCAAACAGAAAATACCTAGGCATATCCTTATCAAGAAAGAGCCTGTAAAAACATAGAAAGACCTTCAGTTAGTGCAGCCAAAAGCAGAGCAGAAAAGCAGCAGCTGAGAGGAACAGAACAAGGAGAATTAAAAAAAAAAAAAAGAAAACAAAAAACCACAAACAAGAAAATAAGTGTGCAGACAGCGAGCAAACATAAAATACAGCCCTTACCGGGGCTTCAATCCACTCGACCACCCTGCCATGCGCTCATCCCACAATTTAAACCTCGTCATTTTGGTAGGAGGTGGCCAACAGCTTCGCTTCACTCACCTTCACCCTTCACCCTAGAGCTTTCCAACTGCAAATCCAACAGTATGAGACTGGAAACTAGCAACAGTCCTCTTAGGTTCCAGTTATACTGATTCATTAATTCATAGAATCGTAGAATATTTTGGGTTGGAAGAGACCTTAAAGATCATCCGGTTCCAACCCCCTGCTGTGGGCAGGGACACCTCCCACTGGATCAGGGTCAAACACACTAGGAGTAAAATCCCCACTTCTCCATGGGAGGCAAGGAATAAAACAACAAAAAAAAACCAACAGCACTGTATACATCTACAGACACTAGGTGGCAGGAAAACATTCAGTTGGTAGAAGCTGTGTCCTGAATCCACCTTTAATATCCCTGTGGTATTTCTACGTCCAAGCCTCTAATGGAGAAGGAAGAAGCCATTTCGGCGCCTAGAAGGATACCGCCTCCAGCATTCAGCAGCTGCAGCAGAGATGGACTCCAAAACAACCTCCTCCCCTCCAGAAACACTCGTTCAGAGTTAGATTTCAGAGATATTCCTGCTTTGCACCAGCTAAACGGAGCCAGGGAGTGGTCAAGTGACTTGGCTGATGTCAGAGTAGGGAGAGGCTGTGCTGGCAATGCCGCATTCTGCTTCACTGCCCTTTGTTGCAGACACTGGAGCAAAACAATGTGGAGCCTGACTGGTCTTTACAGCACTATATCCTAATGAGTAGCACACAGCCAGAAACCTCCGAGACAGGGGCCTTGCTGCATTCCAAATGACTGCAGCTACATGGAACAGATCCCCCCATTACTGGAACTGGAGTCAATTTGTGATATATCTGTATAAATCCACAAATTAAGTTCAATTTACAAAGTGCAGCTCTTGCTTAAATTGTCACATGCTTCTTTCAGGTATAATACAGGTATGTACATATCCATAAAAATATCACCCGAGACTGCCCTTGTACTTCGATGCTGTATTCCAGCAGCAAACCTTGAAATCAGTTTAAAAAGTCCTGGGTTAAATTTCAAGACTCCCTTGAGCTGATCTTTCCCATCCTCCCTTTAAGGTGTTACACATGGAAAGTCATTCAAATGCATTATCAAGGAATCCTCCATGTGGATCAACAGACTTCAGCTTCAGCAAGAATTGATGGTAACATTCCTTCTCTTTCAGTATGCCACGTGCCCATGGAATTCTACATTTAGTAACTACCAACATTTTCAGCTTTCCAAACATCCTGCCAATACCTCAGAGGTCAAAGACATTTTAGATTCCTGCCACAGTGCCCACTTTATTCACTCACCTATTGGAGCTGTGAGAGGACTTCAGGTATTTTGCAGAGATAATGTTCAAAGACAGAATGGCATCCACAGCAGCTTCATCTACCTCTGCTTTATTTCTTATACGCCCTGAAATGAGTAGGAGAGGGAATCAATTAAAGCTAAGCCTGAAATACAGAAGGAATCTGTTTTCCCAAATCATAGAATCACAGAAGAGTCTGGGTTGGAAGGGACCTTAAAGATCATCCCGTTCCATCCCCGGCCATGGGCAGGGACACCTCCCACTCGATTAGGCTGCCCAAGCCCCATCCAACCTGGCCTTGGACACCTCCAGGGATGGGGCAGCCACAGCTTCTCTGGGCAACCTGTTCCAGGCCCTCACCACCTTCAGAGTGAAGAAATTTCTCCTTATGTCCAGTCTAAATCTGCCCCTCTCCAGTTTATCCCCATTGCCCCCAGTCCTATCACCACAAGCCTTTGTGAACAGTCCCTCCCCAGCTTTCTTGTAGCTCCTTCAGGTACTGGAAGGTCACTATAAGGTCTCCTCGGAGCCTTCTCCTCTCCAGGCTGAACAACCCCAACTCTCTCAGCCTGTCCTCAATACAGGAGGTGCTACAGCCCTCGGATCATCTTTGTAGCCTCATCTGGACTCGTTCCAACAGCTCCAAATAACATTTCAGACTATGGGATTAACAAGTGCTCTAAAGGGGAAGTCGCAAAACTTAGGTTTTTTTGCTCTGGATTTTTTTCCAAAGCCTCCTCTCACAGCCAATGCTCCCAAAGAGAACAGAATCCGATGCAAAGAGAAATTACCATCAGTACTTTTTCTTCCTTACATAACAACATGCAAAACAATTACTCACCAACGACCAGCTCTCGCACATCTTTCCAGTGCAACTCGCTGCCCTTCTCATGGATAATGGTGACTGTGATTCTACGCTGGATTCCCTGGCAGAGTTCAAAAACAAAGCACTGGTGAATTATTCCCTCCTCCCACACACACAAATATCATCTAGTTTGCACTCACGCTACAAAAAATGAAGCAAATAAGATCATTTAAGTTAGTCTGTAACTGTGAACAAGCACCTACGTTAACTTCAGGGCCCTGAAGCACTTAAGAGGAACATTATATTCCCCTATATAACAGAAACCATATTTCTCCCTCCTCACTCCACAAAAGCATAAGGATTTTAACCTAAAAGAGGCTTGAAATAGTTGCTACGCTCTCAAAGAACACATATATGGCCCCTGGGATATATCAGTCAACCACAAAAACAAGCAAATACTTAGGCAATGTGTGCTTAGTTATGTTATATTAAAGCATATATATCAAATAGAAAATAGCAACTGCTCAAGCAGATATTCTCCTCCTTTGTCTCACGTATCTGTTGCAAGTCAAATTATAATAAATCTCTGTACAGCTGGGAAGAAGGTAGAACTGTACAACAGAAATAAAGGCCAAATCTGACAAAGAAAATTTCCCCCCACATTGGTTGCATCCGATTCTGCTCTTCCAAAGGTAGGAGACAACTGTCCAGGGAGAAGGAGCTCTGTTTCAAAAGGAAGATGTTTGCCTCTATTGTGGATTTGGCAATAGAATCACAGCAGCTAGAACTACTCTGGTTTGAACAGAAGTAACCAATGAGGACACCAGTAAATCTAGAAGTGAGCAATATTTTTCCTAGGTATTTTTTTAAGGAAATTATTGGAATACAGTCATTATTCCTAAATTATAACAACTGTTTCTATCATTTTAAGAAAGACAGGAAGTGCAAGCCACAGGTAAAATCTGTGAACTGAGAATTTGAGAGTGGAAAAACAGAACCTAAATCTATAAACAACATTTAACTAGGATTATCTTTAGAATCTAGCTAAAGACAAATTACTACTAAGCATTATTACAGGCATTTAAAACACAACGAGACAGTCATTTCATAGCTCTGTCTCATAGCCACAATGAGAAATGAGAAAGAGACAATGAAGGAATGAGAAAGAACCAATGAAAGCCGAGCCCGCATGATCCTTCTGTGTCCTCGGGACAGATGTTGGAGAACACTGAAGGCACAAATCCAGTCCGAAAGGTTTTTAAAGGCTTTCATCTTTCGCTAGTAGGGTGCACAGGGATCGGGGAAGGAAACAGCTACACCAGGGCCATTCTCCTCATAGCCCAGAGCTGACAGGCTAAGTACAGGCTGAGCCATGACTGACCCTGCAGCTATCATTAGACAGTTGTGTGGGAAAAGAGAAGACGTGAGAGATGCAAAATCCAGTCATCAGCATCCTAACACCCCCACAGAGACGAAACTTGCTGTTCTACAGCCTTCATTAGTACCTGGTGAAGCAGGAACGTCCCCTGGCAGGGCAGGCCTCCTGTGTGGTCCACAATGGCAGGAATATACCTGTGTGAGACAGTGAAATCAACAGGCAAGAAAAATACCCAAGCAGAGCAGCTTTACTTTGAACTCTGCTGCCAACAGTTATGTTCATGTGCAGTACAGGGAGGCAACTGTTGGCAGCAGAGTGGTCCAAGGAATGGTCCATTGAATGGTCCAAGGAATCTACACTCATGGACTACACACCACAGGATTTCCCAGCACTGCTCAGCTTTTGCACATGGGCTTTCAAAGTGAGAAGATTACTCCACGTGTGAAAAGGTCATTCTAACTCTTCAGTCCTTTCCAACGGGAACAACAAATGCCAAGAGCATTTCCACCCCACCACTACAAACCAGACAGGTCACCGCCTAGTAACGATTGCTAAACGTCAACCTGGTCTGAGCAGAACAAAGGATAAAAGATCAAACTCCCGGAAACCACCGTTCTTAAAGCATAGAAGATCAATAATGGACTTACTCCCCCGTTGGCTCCAATTCGCTGATCTCAAACCATACAAGGAGGTCATATTTGCTCACGCTCTGGCCCAGGCTGGGTTTGCTCATAGTATTCAGCTTTGTAGCTGGCACTTAAAGAAAGAAAAAAAAGAATGGTTTACAAAGGCTGAGCAAGTAAAGCTTACCCCAGGGCTCACAGAAACGTGTCATTTCAGTGATCCTATGTATCCTATGTACATATGCAGACTGAATCTTTTTCCATGAAAACTATGTTGCTTACAGCAATCATTACTTCTCAAGGTGTTGTTTCTAAACCTGCTACTACATTAAAAAAGAAAAGTTAAATAACAAAACAACATGGTATCCAAAAAGCTTGTAAAAACACACAGTGCACAGAAGAAAAGTTCCTCAAATGTGCATCAGCTGCTTTCTGGCTTAGGAGTTTGTGATTTAGAATTGCTTAGGTCTGTTCATCTGCAACATCACTAACCAATGAAGGACACTCCACCTCCCCCACACAAGAGAAAATGAAAAATCAAGAAGTTAAAACTCCAATCTTCACTTCTTCATGGTACAGATTTCAAGTCTTCTCTTCTGCAGGCAAATAACCTGATCTTCCTTCACACATACTTATGTCGCATATTTTACTTACCATTATATGACTTCTATGTTCACCCATTCCATTTTTGTAAATGAGAACATTTTAAAAGCCTAGTTCCTGACAGGCATTTCTTTAACTCTGCCACTGATTTTCCACTTTTTCTCCTTCCACACACTGACCTCACTACTTTCAAGCCAAATGACTATTCTCTCTTCTAGCCGCTCAAGCCCCATTCTTCCCTCGCTCAAGTGTTCTTTAGGTTCTTCCATCTTCAAACCTCTGTGGATCCTCTAGCTTCCACCATGACTTAATTTCTCACATGCAAGAAAGGTGTAACAACCCCTAGTTAAGACAAGGCCCTCGCAGAGGTTGCCTGTGTAGTCTCTTTTGAAGAAAAAAATAAGTATTCTGTTTCCTTTCTGGGTAAAATAGCAGCTACCTAAGCGGGACAGATTTTACAAGAATTGGTTATTTACAGAACTACAATTTCACACTAGATTGTGAGCTTAAGCAGCATCACTTACTCCTCCCATTCACTAATTACTCAGGGTGGTTACTCTCTTATACCCATCACACCATGCAGCTGCACATGAACTCATCACAGCTGGACTCAACACTGTTGACTGCAAGAGGAACATCAAACACAAGTCACTTAAGTTTCTTGCTAGGCAGAGAAACTTGAAAGCACTAGAAGAGAAAAACAACAGTAAGACCCATTTAACTAAACATGAAAGTTGGTTCTAGAAGTTCTCCTGAACTTGCTCTGGCACAATTAATAACCATTGTGTTGTCTTTTTTTTTAATAGAAGAGAATACAAATGTAGCTGAGGAGCAGCACTGTTAGTAGTAAACAAAGACACCGAGCAAAAGAGGAAATCTATATAGAATACATCTCCTCTGCAGCATGTTGTTTTCTTATATGCAGCATCTCTCATCCTAATATCACAACTGTAGGTACAGAACACACTCAAAAAATCAGGGGTCCAGGTATTTTCAGGGAATAGATCTAGTGACACAGAAAAACGTGATACGGGGCACACTAGAGTTCATAGACTCTCCACGTGGTTCTCTCTAGATAGTCCTAGACCTAATCCCAGCATCATCCTTCCATGACCACAGTCATGGCAGTTTCTAGTTTCAAGAATACTACACGATAGATGAGGGAAAAGGAATTGTGAAACACGTTTTGGAACTACTTCTACATCTACCACAGATCAAGTTCGGCTACTAACCATCTCGTTTAGGAGCCCGCTCGCTCTGACAACTGGGAATAGGCAGAAAGAGAAAAGGTGGCAGCTGGTCGGCTCCATCCTGGAAAGCAGCCACAGCAGAGGATGCAAGCACGTTGGCGTGCTCAGATAGTGTGTTCAGCACATGCACGTTTACATAGCCAGACATAAGATACCTAATCAACTCAATTTTCCTTTCATGGTCTGCAAAGGGAATGGAAGACACACAAAAAAAAAAGGATGGTAGAAAGATGCAGGTGAGAGAAAGGTGGAGAATGAGGAAATAAAAGGAAAAAAAAGCACCAACCAACCAAACACAAAAGAGCTCAGCATGCATTATTACGATTAAGCAAAGAAAACCAAGGGTCATTTCAACAAGATTGACTCACTAAACAAGAACGTTAAGAGAGCAAAAAGATGAAGTGGTTAATGAAGAAGCAAATTGCAGTCAAGTGCTCAGTAAGCACATGAAGAGCCATAGCCAGATCTGGAGTCAACACCTCAGGAATGAAATCCTACCCTCCTTCCTGCAAGAGGAGGCTGAAAAGAACATATAAAAAGGAAGACAGCCAGCAAAGAAAGACACAATGCCCTTTGCAACATTCGCTCCATCACATTTCTTGGTGTCCTGAATAGCTTAGGAAAACACTACAACCTTGACTTGCAGTAGTAGATGTGTGATGTCCAGAACTAGAGAACCGTTCTCACCTGGCTTTGAGAGTGGCATGGGAGGAGGAAAGAATCTTCGGGAAGGTTGTGGAGGGCTATACAGAAATGAAAAGAGTTATCAATATAGAGGCAGCTAAAAATAAAAAAACATATGCAAATACACCAAAATGCAGGTATGTAAACACACAGCCCCAGTACAGTCCTTCCACCCATTTTTGTCTCTAAAAATATCCTCACCATCCCACGAAGACAGGTAAATACCACCTGTAAGGAAAACAAGTGGACTCAGTGCACTCTGACTAACATATTTCCTCTTTCTATTCTAACTTATATTGTATCAATTACAATTTCCAGCTGCACTACCCCCATTTGGCACTGAAAATTTAAGCAGGTAACAGGCATTTCCCAAAATAACTTAAGGAAAAGGAACAAGGCTCAGGTGGCATTTCCTTTTAAAAACAGCACATGCTTCCTCTATGCAGCTGCTGCCCTCAGTGGGAGGGCTAACCCGGCCAAGCAAGCCAGACAACAGCCTCTTCCCTTAAGCTATGAAGACAACAGGACTAAGTCCTTTCTCTGATTCCAAAAACTAAATGCTCAGCAGCTTTGGCACTAATTTGTGAAAAAGCTGTGAACCTTTTATCTTCAGTTAATCTCCTCTCTCTTCTTTTGACATCCTACTTTATGGATCAGGCCGCTTGCCCTGAGGGAACACTGCTTCTTGGAGCACCTTAGGTTTCCCCAGAACTCATCGAGATCACCCCTGATGTTCTACATCCAGTAATCTACCACCACAGTGTTTGTAGGGTGGATGCAGCTGTACTGGCCCAACAGCTTTCTGCGTTTGAGATGTCAGAATAATTCCATCACTCCCTAACAAAACATACCACGCTAGGCAAATACTCCTCTGCCCACACTCTGAGCTCAGCGGGAATCCTGCTCCCGAGGGTGCGGCTATATAATTTCAGGAGAATGAAAATGAACTGCTCTAACTGCAGAGCTGACCTGAACAGGATCACAAACAGCCTTGAGCACAGAGGAGTGGACAATACCTGTTGAGATCCTGTCCTTGCAGATGGAGAGGATGCTGCTGATAGTGTCCAAAGACTTCAAACACAATAGGCTTTGTTTTGATGTACTCCACAAATGATTCCGTCACTTCCACAGCAATCTAATAGGCAAAGTAAGTCAAGAAAATGAGATATATAACAAGGAAATCTTCTATGTGAATTTCGGGAATCTGTATTTTTCATAGGTTTAACTTCGCTCGCAGTGAAAGCAATCACATTCCTTTAGCTTTAACTTCATCCACAGTAAAAGCAACCACATTCCTTTTTTTGTTTAGGCATTAATTCTACTCTCTAATAAAGGAGAAAATGAAAGTCTCACTATTGGGCATTTCTAAGCAGAAGAGGAGGCTACATGTCACCAAAGGATTCCACAGTTCATAAAAACAGACACACTAAGTTCATGTGAGAGCACGAGCATTGCTGCTCACACAGATTTTATTTCCTGAATTCTAGACCGCTTTCATCAAACATCCTGGAAAGGAAAGAGGATTCAAAGGCAGGAAGCAGAGGTGAAACAGAAGAGTTAAGCCTGCCACACAGAATCACTCTGTATTTTGTTCTCCATTGGGGATTACATCATTCATCTGATCACTCCTCCTGCTGTCTCTTCTTCACAATTCCCCCTGCCCTCCTTTCCCACACACCTCTCATGAGCTTAACAAGAAAGATACACACAACTCCCAGTGCTAAAACAGGCACTTCTTATTCATGTGAAGTTTTACTTACATTCTGAACATGATAAAACCCAAGGGGAGTCCCTCGACCATTGTTCTTAAGAGGTTCTGTTGAGAAAGCTTCATCATGCCGATGTAAAAAGCTGAAAAAACAAAAAGACACCCAAAAATAAAACACCACAGAAGAGTTCAGTGAATATTGCTCAGCTGCAAATCCAGCACTTAAAGGAAACCCATATATTTATGCCGTTAGAACTCTACAGGAAGCTGAGTGATGGCCTAAAGCTAGGAATACCTTAGCCCTTCAGACCACACTTCCTGTACTTGTTTTGTGTCTTAATTATATCCATTTTTCGTTCACTTAAACTAAGCCAAGGAACACTTTCACTTGAGGGCTACTGATTTACTCAAGGGTCACATAGCTTTCATACCATTGAGCATATGTACAATCCAACATCAAATTTTTCACGCTAAAAGCCATTATGAAGCAAAATCTTAAGATTATCTATAACTAATAACTTAAGAGTCCACTTTGATCCTTAATTCCCTTGTGCAAAACTTTGTTCCTTAACACGATGCTAGCACAAAGCAAGTACTGCTCCTAACAGGAATTCCAGTAACACACAAGGTGGTTTTGTCTGCTCTACCACTTGCCACTGAGCTGAGAAGTTCTCAATTAGACCCTCCATTCCTGCTATTATTTGCGCTCTCTATCAAACCATTTATTGCTTAATAAGGACAGATTCTTACTTGAACTGGCAGAAAATATCGGCGTATTCAGGAAGGATGCCACTGGCCTGCAGCACCGTCACACGGAAGGTAAACACACTGCCCAGTTTCAAGTGACCACCAATTTCCTCAGTGAAGCCTTCTATAGTCATCTTTCCATCCAGAGTGGCTGACTTCAAGTCTTAGGGAGACACAAACATCCCACATTATATTCTTAAAATATTCCTTTAGGCAACAAGTTCAAACTACCACACTTTTTTGAGACCAAATTATTTGCTGATTATCAAAACATCTAAATACCTGGGAACAATTTTTCTGCACAGCCCTTCAAATGAAGAACTCTACCATCTATCATACCCCTCCATAACTGTCATTCCTGATGGACACTCAGAATCCCTGTTTACCACTGACTGAAAGCTATTTCCCTTAAGTTCTCCAAAAATACTATGTACTCCTTGCTTACCTAACTCATTCATTCTGTTGATCTCCTCTGGAGGAGTAGTAACCTCTGAATTCTGTCCTTGCCCTTCCACAATTCTCAATTCTTCCAGTGACAGCCCAGACCGAGTCATCGCAACTGAAGAAAAATCACTCTGAAAAATGAAATGAAGTTGCATGTAACAGAGTCCTGAAGTTTCTGGTTTTGTCTTCCCCTTCTCTCCTCTCCTCATAATATTTAGTCTTTACTTAGAAGCATGAACTACTGCACTCGAAGAAACCTAACTCAGTTTTAAGACTTCTTACCTTATCAAAATACTCGTTGTCGAATGAAATTTTAGCCGTGCCAGACTGTCGAATCCCAGATCCATAATCTGGGGCTTCTTCATCACCTAAAAAACAGAAAGAAAAAAATGATAGGGAGGAGAGGGAAAACCCCTCTAAGTTACCTAAATGGAAATTCTCATTGCAATGGAAACCAGTCTGTAAAGCAGAAGAGGCCCAGTTCCAGTCATCCAAGAACAGATTAGAATATGCACTGGAAAAACTTAAGAGCAGAAATCTATCCATCATGAAGTCAAGTGTGGGAAAACAACATGACAAGCTAAGAAGTTTGATCATGAATACACTGAACTTCAGAGAATGCAAAACAACATTAGCACTCATTTTCATTAGTTGTTTACTTCTGACTATTACACTTGAGGTAAATAAACAGACCATAATACAATGACCCACACAGGAATGTATATTTATATGGACTTAAACTACTATCTAAAATTCTGCAGCCACAAACTAAGCAGTAACACTAGCAAAGCTTCACAAGTCCATGCTGTAAGTTTGAAAGGAGGTTCTGTCTGCTCAATCTGTCCTTTTAGCCGCCTCCTCTTTGCCGACAGTAACAACAATGAGGCCTGGTTAAATGCCAGGTATTTTTTCCACAGTAAATGTATGTCTGAAGGAGAAATCTCAAGACTCAGAACGTGCTCTGAAGCTTCACACAGCGACCAAACAATGCCACGGCCCTTTTTCAAGAGAAGTCACCAGCTCATTTCTATCAGCCACGGTGTGTTCTATTGTCATTCTGCCCCAGGCATAGCTTTGGTTTTGGAAAGTGATGAATTCCCTCCAGGAAAGCTGGGGAGGGGTTTTTGATCAGGGAGTGCAGGGACAGGACAAGGAGGAATGGTTAGAAGCTGAAAGAGGGGAGATTGAGGTGAGATCTTAGGGAGAAATGTTCTCCTGTGAGAGTGATGAGGCCCTGGCCCAGGTTGCCCAGGGAAGTCGTGGCTGCCCCATCCCTGGAGGTGTTCAAGGCCAGGCTGGATGGGGCTTGGAGCCCCTGATCCAGTGGGAGGTGTCCCTGCCCATGGCAGGGGGGTTGGAACTGGATGAGCTTTGAGGTCCCTTCCAACCCAAACTATTCTATGATTCTAAGACTTGTCTGCCTGTCTTTAAAGCTGCAGCTACTCAGAGCACACCAAAATGCTGTGATGTAAAGCTCTCGGAGTGTCTCACCTGCTATAGCTTGCACTGCCACTCGAAGAAATCCTCGGACTTCTCCCTTCTCACTAACAACAGCTACTCTGTGAATGAGAGGCACCGGGTACAGCAGGTTGCTCAGGTACACAAATGCTCTGGTAATAGAAAGGAAACAAAACACAAACAGCATTAAGCAATCATTGCAAAGTCAGACTGCAGTATTTGGCTGGCTAATGGGACATTCAAATTTTCAGGCAGTCTACTGCATTTATTAGACCTGCACTGTGGCCAGGTGTTCATATTGTCCACACAGGGCTCTGCGGCAGCGTCAGAGCAAAGGGAAGCCACACAACGCTTTAAATCAGGAGACACGGGGCTTACATGAGCGTGTTACAAAACATACAAATGAGACAACGTAAGATGATGGCTGTATAGGAAGTAACTTGAGATGCACTACATTTCTAAATGGAGCTGTTAGCAAGATGGTTGAAGCCTACTAAGGATCTACTGATGATGAACTGTTTTGAGTTTTACACCCTGCTGACTAATTCAAAGGGAATTGATCTACTGTGTTCACACACCCTTAAACATTTTACTGAACATACATAAACACTCTTCAAAGAGACTGACTGAATGTTTTCTGTCTCCTATGTCCATTTGATAACACTGCATATTGAGCAATCAGAAATCTCCAATAAACTGCAAGTCATCTCTTTGATTTCTTAGAAGATTGACTGAGTGTGGAGACAGTGGAAGACTGATGGTCTTCACAGCTAAGTATCTTTAGGATTATCATATTTATTTCCTTTAAAAAGCCCACCACAAATTCCAATGAAACCCCACAGTGCTCTAGAGCAATCATTTAGAAATTATAATTTACAACAAGAAAAACAGCATTTCAGCCCAGGATTGGTTGATCCTCTTCTACACTAACTTTTAAGGTTCTATACGAGCATGGTCTGTTTTGGAACAGTAAGTTGACAAGTTCTACTGTACAGGCTTTTAGTTAGAAGTTAGACTAACATTATTTCATATTATGTTTCTGCAAAGAATCGCAAAGGTTCTTAAAACACTGCACTTCATGGTGATGAGCCTGAGCCAAGCTTTAAATGTCGAGAAGCGTAATATATCAGGTAAAGAACAGCCCTCAACAAGGGGCAAAAATGGAAGGTTTTACTTATTAAATGAGCTGTTTCAGAGTTCAGAAGAGTACCGAGATGCACAGAAGTTTAACTAATAGCTTTACCAGTCATTAAAGTGACTAACCAATTACATATGTAATGATTATGAATTTATGCATATTAAATTATACTAAGTGCCGGTCATTTGTTTAACTGCATTTCCTTCTTGCAGTCCTTTTTAATTAGCCTCTATTATTAAGGATAATTAAATCCTCAAATTTTTAACTGTTACAGTTTAATATTCATAGGGAAAGCCCTGCCTGACAAAAGAGGACTGAGAGAAAGGACGTTCACTGCCTCAATCTGGAGATACCAGCTGCAGGATTTGTTCTGTGAACACAGCAAGACTGATCCAAACTCAATTCCTCGTGACACACAGCTAAGGACCAAAGTTAGGAAAGAGGAGTGTTGCTCCGTGGGTTCCCGTGCCCGTTCCCGAAACGAATGAATGATCTTGAAATGACAAGGTAGTCAAACAGGAGTCAGTTGAGAACCAAAGAGACAAAAAAATAACACTACTCAAAACCAAAGGGATGACAAAACGCAATAGAGAATGATTAATAAGGCTATAAAAATAGCAAAACAATAAAATGAAGAAAACCATACAACAACAAAAAACCAACTGCAATGTAACACTTCACTAGGATTAGGACCTAATTCCTCTTCAGTCTGCTCCAAAGTGAGGGAAGCACTGATAAAGCAGGGGAAAAAAGAAAAGACTAAGTTTAAAGTAACAAAATTGGAATTTTAACTTCATTTTTTTTCCTCTAAGAAAACATTTTCATTTTTCGCTTTGAAATTTCAGGTGGTGCTCGTCTGAAAAGGCAGCATCACACCACACAAGACAGCAGCCCTCCACATCAAACAGGAATTGTATGCTTGGACTGAGCCAGGAATGGAATTCAGGAAGGCGGGGAGTTATACGCTTAACATGAAAAACGCACTCAGTCTGAAAACCACGCTTCAAGTTAGGGAGAACAGACATTTTTCCCCAACAGAAAGGAATCTAAATAGCCTTGCACTTAGATTTACACAGTAAGAGGCAGAGTCCCTAACTAATAGAAGCAGTTATTACAGAAGCCTTCCCATTTGAAAGCCGAAAGGGAAAGCATTAACTGCATAAAAATAAAAATATATTGGTATTTGCATGGCTAAAGCTCTGAAGCTGCTATTCTGCATTCAACAGGGAAAGTATCCAGCCAGATTAGCAACTACAATTTCATCACCTGGGTCAAATGACAATCACAAAGAAAATAATACTTCCCATCTTCCTTACATCCATCCAGACAGCTGGCTCAGTGGAATCATCTTAACTTAGAGAAAGAAAAGCAAATAATGCAAAAATACTTAAGCTTTCTGTGTGGTGATGAAAATGCTGGGTCTCTTCGATTAGAATGGAGAGCAAGAGTGCACCTGCCGTACAGGGAAAAGAGCTGTTTTATGCAGCAATGCCGCCTTCCAGTGCTATTTCCTCTGCTTCATCACAAGCCCTGGGTAGGTTTCATCCTCCACGTTAGAAGGGGATGAAATCTTAAGGTCATCCTCCTCCTTTTCGCAGGCGGGAGGACTCCCCAAGCATCCCACAGGCAAGTGTCCCCTGCACCTTAGCCCAGCAGACTGAAAGAGGGGGAGCTGGATTAGCAGAAAGATTGGTGAGGTAAGATGGCATATTCACAACAAAACCAGAAAGGAATTGTTTTATAAATCAAAACAAACAAAACCAACAGAACTCAGAATGATGACGGATGGGGTTTTTTTTAAATAAACAAATCAATTTGAGATTTAAATAAAATATCCCACAGTCCTCTCCCACCTCCCTCAAAACCACGGCGAGTGTTGGTATGTCACACCGTTAACAGAATCAGCTGTAAAGACAGCACAGCATGCCACAAGAGATGGCTAAAGGGACCAGCTCTTTTTTTTCCCCTCATCTTTAATAGTTACAGTATAAAGAAAAGACAATCACAGCACAGAGAGAGAAGAAAAATACTGTCATGCCCAAGGGGCCGGATAACTCCATGAACTATTTCTCTTTCTCACCCTCTCCTTTGTGAGCAGGACTCATTACTGCTGGTGACTCCCCTGAAAACTATTTTAAATTCTTTATTTTTTCCCTACTCATTCCAGAACTTAAACCAGGGCATAGCTCAGAAGTGCTAAAGAATTTTGGGGTTGTTAGGAATAGACCACTATCTTGTGCTCAAGACAGTATCTACGTAGACAGATGCACCCTCTCTTGCAAGTACAAAAGTAGAATTCTCGTACTGGAAAACACTGAGGGACCAAAATAGCCCCCGCTCAGCAGCACCGAAGAGTCTAACAGCTTTCTGCTGACAGAATCAGCACAACAGAAGAACAGAACAGGAATAGAAACAGAACAGGATAGAAACCAACCAAGAAAAAGTCATTCAGCTGCCGACTGCGAGATAATACAAACTAAGCTTCACTCCTCAATACAATTTACAACTCAAGTAGAGCTCCCAATGCGCGCAGCTTACAGGGCTCAGGCCAGTACCCCGACTGCTGCAGCTTCTAGCAAGAGAGAGAGCTCAGTGTTCTTTTTACTACATGAAAACGGGAAGCAAGTTGTGTAATTGCCAGGAAGCGCGCCTGTTTTCATTCTGCACTGTATTTGCTCAGCTTGTGTTGCACTTCCTGAAGAGTCTGTGAAACGAAGATGAATAGCTCAACTTTTTCCCAAGCGCTGAAGGTCACTCTGAAAGAACCCGCACGGCAGCAGAATGGGCTGGGGGTGCCAGCTCTGCTGCAGGAAAGCTGTCCCAGCAACAAACAGCGCACACGTGCTTTAACCCACAACCACTCCCAAGCCTGCTAGGATGCCTCACCCAAACTGACTTCTACATCAGATTACCCTGTGAGAACTCGATCTTATACAACACACTGTCAGGAATTGCACATAAGGGCCCAAGTTCACAGCGATTAAAGAGAATTAATGCAATTTCTTGCAATATTGTAATATTTGTTTCAAAGACTAGATCAGGGACGTTCCAAGTTTGAAGCACAGCTTGCAAACGGGTCCACTAAAGGCAAAGAACAAGGCTTGACAAAG
Source organism: Phaenicophaeus curvirostris (assembly GCF_032191515.1). Taxonomy (NCBI): domain Eukaryota; kingdom Metazoa; phylum Chordata; class Aves; order Cuculiformes; family Cuculidae; genus Phaenicophaeus; species Phaenicophaeus curvirostris. The sequence goes on along the minus strand of NC_091413.1, from coordinate 4,420,943 downwards.
CTGAACTGATCTAAAAGCTGGACAAGACTGACAAACTCAGCCCCTCATCTTCACCAAAAATGAAAACGCGTTTCCTGAATGTGAGGAAACTACAAAAACGTCCCCTCTTCCTGACCATGGAGGCTTCCCTGCTTACAGCCACAGGAAAGGATAGAGGCAAACTCTGGCCCCTTCTCCCTTGTTTCTCTCTTCCACCAGCTACCCCACCTTTTGTACAACACCCATGGTAACCACCTCCTTTACTGTTTTAAAAAGGACATTGGCTCACAGAGTGAATAAATAAGTAAAAAGTCACTAAACAAAATCTTCTTCTTTCTTGCCACAAGTGAGATGTTAGAGCAAGGTTCCCTGTGAAGGAACCATTTTTTTAATGCAGCTTGGTGTCCTGAGGATCTACACCACAGACTGATGTCTGACAATGTCTTCATCATACCTAGACAGGTAAAATAAGTAATACTTCCATAAATCCAAACATAGTACATGGGGAAAGTGCCAAGAAACACCCCCAGGCAGTGAATTTTCATGATGACGACCTTTCACCATGTAATACCTGCTACTGAGAGACACGCGTAACCTAAGAAGCCAAATCATCTCCAAGAATACTCTTTTCCTCATCCAGAAAGGACCGCTCTTCTTTCTCCTCACACTATGTCTTCTCAGATGCAGAGAATTAGATGAGATTTCAAAAAAGGGATTTATTGGATTGGACTTAGAAGACCTTCTACCATACTCTGACATTATCTTCCATAGGAGAAAATTAGGTATACCAATAGTACCTTATTGATCTTGAAATGGCTAAATAGAGCAGCCTATAAATAGTGCTTATATACGGTACACAAGTAAAACCACATTCATTCTGTGTTGTGACAGTTATCTCCAAGTAGATTTGCTCACATTGTCACACCTAAGGGTTATTTTCTCAATTATTACTTAGGTTTTCATGGCCTCTGAGAGGGGAATTTAAAACTTAATGTTAAACTAACTCATTCTCTGGCAATTCCAATTCACGTATACAGATATTTTGGCTGGGTTGACAGCTATTCTATCCAGCAGAAGGCAAAGCCATTGCAGTCTACAGCAAGAGCTGGTCCCTTTTGGCCATTCTCACAGTAACCTCACCAACCTTCCCACTAAAATGAACCAAGGGGATCGGTCGTAAAACGGGTCGCGCCCATCATTGAAGAGGTCTGATCCCTCCTCAGTTCCAACGTCGGAGCCAGTATCATCCACAAAGGCCTCATCATCAAAGTCCTCCATCTCATCCTGCTGCTCATCAGCCAGTTCAGTGATGTCGGAGTCAGCCGTGGAGAAAGTGGGGGAGGGCGTGCGATCAGCGAGACGCTCGTTCACGCAGCCATGGAATATGGGGGAGCTAGATATCAGTTAACGGAACACCGATTAACAGAGTGAGGGGAAGGAAGGACGCTTCATTCAGCAGCTGCCTGTTGCCATCAGCACAGAGACCACCTGAACAACAAGCAAAGGCTTCAAATCATCTGGACTGCAACGGAACATAAGGGAAGGGATTGCTAACAAAGTCAGGAAAAAAAGCATCCTTGAACTGAACAGAAAGCAAATGAAAAATTAATATAAATATGGCTGAACATATAGATACCAAGAGCACATCCATTTAATAGAGCTACAATTCCCATTTCCACCACGTAGCATTTTTGTAACATCAGGAAACATTAAAGAATCCCACCAGCTATTAGGTATTTCCATAGGCCATGACCAAACTATTTGAACCACATACGTAAGTAAGCCCTGGGCCCCTTTTCTCCTCAGTTTGAGTTCTTCATATTCTCACATCTCTGCTCCAGTGCCTTTAGAAGGATCTTAGGCGGGTACAGTTTATTTAAAGAGCTTAAAACTTACTCAGGGCTCAGTCAAATCAGACTCTACGAGGTTACACCTGAACTGGCACCATCCTAAAGAGCAGTTTTTTGTTCTAGACTACATTTGGAGCCTATCAGAAACCCCTGAAAGGCAACACACAAATAACACTAGTGGCTACAAAGTTCATAACTATATTCAATGTTAAGGTTCATCCAGAACTGACAGGATTTACCCATGTCACCAGAAGCAGAGATTATCGTCACCTACCTCCCAACCAGCTTGAACCAATGGAATCGATCATAAAAGGGGTCACTGCCGGTCATTGCGGTTTCACTCTCATCCTGGGTATTAGATGCCATTTCGCCAGCTCTGTCATACATCTCACGCATCAGGTCCAACCTCTGCCTGCACAAAAACAAGCAGGATTGAAAAATTAATACAGAGCAAATTGAAAAAGCAAAGAACACAAAGCAGGGTACAGCGACATCACCTGTATCAAAGTACAACAGAGAATGAACTACAAGGGGTGGAATTTTTCTGTGAAGCTCCTCGGATATAAGGAAGTATGTTGTCCAGTAATATTTACATACTTGAGTTTTTCTAAGGACCAGTAATGTGTTGCTCCATTCTTCAGATCCTGAACTTCCACAGCGACCACTGTGCGGGGAAAAGGCCTATTGTCCCGGGTCTTCTCCAACTCAGTGGGCAAAAGCTCTGGTGGCAGCGGTGAGTAGAGGGTGTCTGTCAGCAGGACAAACTGAAACTGCACCTGGAGGGATAAAGAAAGTTACTTTAGTTCTGAGAAGTAAGGTGTTGGCATCGTAGGAAACCAGTCTGACTTTCACCTCTGAGAACAGATTCAGTTTGGTTCGGTTTTTTTTTTATAAAGTCACCTTTTTTCTTCTCAAAATAGCATAAAACGTATATTTCAGCCGAGTAACACACACCTTTGCCTTTATTCTCACACCTAGCAGAGGCCCAGAAAACTACAGACATAAAACATCGTGCAGCACCCACTTCTCCTGAAAAGAATGACTACATGAACTTAAAAGAAAAAAGGGTAAGACAGGGCCTTGGGGAGACGCACATGTCCATGTGTTTATGATATTGACAGGAACAGCATAAGGGAAATGAAGAAGAGGAGAATATATGAACCACATTTGCACCGGGTGTTCATTCAGCCAGAAGTCTGAATTGGAGACACATTGTTTCCCAAACCCTTTTGAAGCCCAAGCTAATGAGCAAGAGACAACTTTAAAGACTCCAAGTAACTCTGAATAAGGATTATACAGTCAAAACTGATGAGTCAGAAAAGCTCCTCTGCACGTCCCTACCTTTTTCTTCAACTCCACACTGATGGCATTGGCTTCTTTCAGATACACTGCATTTCCCCAGAGCTGGTCCCTCAGTGAAGTAAACTGGTGAAATTTCCACTTCCTGAAAGCCCACTGCGCGAGTTCGTACTCATGTCGTGTCCAGGGCACTAGGAAGAGCAAAGAAACAGAGAAATAAAACACTGCAGGCTCTTCTCTAAGCCATCACGTGCACTACCTAGTACTACTCTGCCGACTGTGTCAGCAAGTTCTCAACACCTTTTCTGGAGAAGGAGAACAGAAAACCAAAACCCTGTGTTTTTATTACTCAGGAAGGAAAAACTGGATTCAAGCTTCCTCAACACTAGTATTAGAGGCATAACGATCAATAAGATCTGGAACGGAGAACAAAAACCCCCGCTCCTTTAGGCTTGGCTATATCCAAATCATTTCCAGTTTCAAACTTACCTTCTTCCTCCTCTTCCTCTTCCTCCTCCGTTGTCTCGGCTGCCAAGGACCGCGTCTCTACCTGCTTCTGTAAGGCCTGCAGCTTACTCTCATAGTCCTGTGGGGAGAGAGGAGATACCGTGTAGGAGGACAGAGAAAGGCACAGAGAACAGTTAAGAGGGACTCACACCTCAGATGGAATGACAGACAGATAACAAATACATGGAGGCATTTCCATTAATGCTCAGAGGTCACATACCAACATCTATTGTTTTAGTACAATCTGTCCTTGAAAAGAGAGAAGACAGAAGCCAATGCAATTAGGATAATTGTGTTGTTTTTCAAAACCATCAGATATACATGCTCATAGCATCTGTAAGAGGGGAAGGTTTGGGTCGTGTTTCACTCAAGACTGGAAATGGAAAAGCAACTTTTTTGGGGGACCTGTTGCATTCAGAGATGTAGGAAAAACGCAGAAACAGAGAAAAGTATAGAAATAAGTTTAAAAGGGGAGGAGTATTCACCTTCATTTTCTCAAACACAAGGATTAGCAGCACCACTGATTTGCCTTCTGATACAAAAAGATGCATTTCAGATTTTAGAAAAGCAAAGACATTTCGTTTTCAAGTAGATTTTCCTCTTGGGATGCAAATATCATTCATTCACATGTGTTCTTAACATTTCAGAAGATGAAAAAATCCACCACCACCCTGGCAAGCAGGCAGAGAAGCCGTGCAGACATTTCCCCACAAGGAGCACTTCAACAATACCTTCTGGTGTAAGGGCACTTCCCTCCTGTGCGGCACAACATCACCTTGAAATAAATGCTACTAAGACCTAATAACCCTTTTCTTATTTGCTGGTAAAACAAGTACCAACTCAAGACCCTTGGAACAGACATAGTCACCATAGTCACCTCATTACTCCATCGCATCTTTTGAAGCTAATCCTTTGGCACATATTACCCAAATTAAACTGGCTGCTCAAGATTTTTATACAAGAGTTGCACCAACAATTCACAAAGGGTGGTATAGAGTTCTTAAGGAGAATTCTTGAAGCCACTCATCTTGTATTACAACCTTCTCTCCTCCACTGTTCCACATCCTAAAATTCTTCTCCAAGGCACTATTTGCAGCAATGATTTTTTTTAATTCTAACAGCTACGGAGAAGGAGAGCTTTACACTTTCCTCCCATCCTACTTAAGCATCCCACCTCAGCAGTGGCATTTCTCCTTTTTCATACAGCAAGCACAGAACTTAACACTGCCACATCATGACGGCAGCAAATTTAACACCGGTTCAGTCAGAGACCTCTAGACAGAGTTTGGAAAGAACATAAACCTCAAGTACATTCCTTTAAGTAGAATTTCCTGGCGGTAGCATTAAAAAACAGTAGCTGTGCTCATAGAGCAACGCCCTTAAAGTGCAGAACTTTCAATACTCATCACCTTTAGGGAGAGGAAAAACTCACTGTTAAAGATATGTGGTCATTGTACAAGGACTGTGTGTAAATTTTCTAATTTCTTCTTGAAATTTCATTTATCTAAAACGGTCCCTCATTCTTCGTGTCTGCTCCCTTCGCTCTAAGATGGCCACACACTTACAGTACAAGTAAAACTTAACCCAGCAGCAAAAGACCTCGGACAAAACAAACATACAGCCTTTCCTTTGATATTCCTTCTGAAATACTTATGATTCACACCATAAAACTATTCTCGACTCGAGGAGGTGGTGTCAGGCTTATCTATAGCTCTGAAATACCAAGCATACTCTTAGAAGTTTGTTAACATAACTCCTTCTGAACCTTTCCCCCCTCACTGGTACAGATAATGCTACTTTATTGTATAGTTGAAATCAAAACAAAACAGGTCAGATGTGAAGTGACAGGCACAAGCTGCTTTTACTTGCAAGGAAGGATAAAATAATTTCTTTTCCTGTAGGCTGAAGCAGATAATCTGAGGGTGTCATTTTGAGAGGCTAGGTTGTAGAAATAAAGGAATGAAAAGCTCTTCGAGTAGTGTTTAAGTGGAATTTTTGGTCAGATTCTTTTCAAGCGGATGAAAAGCTGCAGAGGGAACAGTAAAACATCAGGAGCATTTCACGGTGAAATTTTTAATTCAAGCATGAAAAAAACCAGCCACATTCAAAAAGACTTGCTTCTTGTCTTCTCTAGTTTCAGAGTTGTGAGTCAAGTAAATGTATCTTCTATACATTTAAATACCTAGACAAATAAAGGTTTAATATAAGCAGACAGTTTTTATTGACTCGACACTAACAACCATTACTTTTAAAACTAAGTAAAATAATTGAAGTTTATTTAACCATAATGAAAAAAAGAAATAGGTACCATTTTCCTCAGCAGAAAAACAGAACTCAAATTGCCTCCTGGCACTCAGTACTATGGTAGTATTTAAAAATAACTGCTGCTGAGCAATAGACGGAGGAGGAATTTCTGGTTGGTTGACACAGAAGGTGCCCTGGACTGTGCAGGAAAAGGGGTTGCTTTGCTCTACCGAGAGACAGGTCAGCTCTCCAGATAAACAGTTCCATATCTGATCAGTGATAACACACACACAATCATTAGTACCAGGGAAAGGTGCCTCAATTGCTGTAATGGAAAAAAACCTGCACTGAGAAGCTGCCCTGAAGGTCCATGTCCCGGACTCCCTGGAGCCCACAGCACATTGTTGCACAGCTTCAAACTGATTGATATCATTAACTCCTTCATACGGTGAAAGGGTTTATCTTGCCCAGGGGACGGAAATACCTGGAGCTCAAATAATCACAGTCTTTCTGAAAACAGAAAAAATTCATCACTCTGAAGAGGCCGAGCTTTTTAAGACCAGACTGGACCAGGTTTTTAAGCAGAACACTGTACCATGACAATCTTAGATTCTCTGGCTCTGTGTGATGCCTGCAAAGACCCTGCAGCGTATGCGATTCCCTCCTGTGTTTGAGGTATACAGAAAAGTCAGTTGCTATTATCTGCAGTGAGCAAATAAACACAGAACAGCCAGCTGTCTTTTCTTCCAGAATTCAGATAAACAGCACACGGGATGCTATAATGGGACAGTGCTGAAGACCAGCACGTTTTCTTTTATCCCCTCGTGCTATGAAAAGCTGGGGGGCTTCCCCCCAACAGCCTCTGTGACAGCAGACCCAAATCTGCATGGGCTGCTTTCCATATAACAGCAGAAAAACCAGAGTGGACAAACTTAAAAGAATCAGACTGAGGACTAATTAAAGAAACCTTTTTAACTCTGCTAGAACAATATCAACCCCAAGACAAAAAGTCAAACCGGGACAAGCTTGCGATCAAGCTTCATTTCCATTTCACCGAGACGAGTCTGACACTTACAAGAGTATTTCATAGTTTATTGAAAGAGCACTTGTTACAATACAAACCAGTTCTGCTTTTCACAAGGCAGATGCTTGCTCTTAAGACAATCCAAAACTTGTTTTTTCTTAAACAATGGACAGATCTGAAAATTCCATTTAATTCAAAGGCAGCTCACTGCTTTCTTTACAGTACAAATGGGTACACAGCATAGATTTCTCATGTGGCAGCTCCTGAAGTGGTTCAACAGGAAGAATCCAAGTCAAATTTCAACATACACAGGATAGAAAAAAACGAATTTCAACATGTAAAAGATAAAGGACAAACAGTGAGGGGGATGTTGAAACCATGCTGAATGTACTGATACAAATAGCATCCTCTACTCTGACAGATCCCTATATTCAGATTGGATGTTAAATTCAGACAGGATGTTGAAGTCAATCAGAGGAGCGTTAGTGGCATGCAGTTGCCCCCATCCCCACCCCTAAAATCCACATGTCCTCAGTGAATCCTAAAGGATATTTAAGAAATCATTACTAAGGCACAGGTGGATACAAGGCAGCTGTCAAAGCACACAGCACATCAGCACTTAGAAATGGCAATTAAGCTGACTGAAACAGCACTCCCATCATGGATGCCACATTTCCATTAACCTGAAAGCCTTTTCACACAGTCTTCTACGGAAGCACCTCTACTGCTGTTCCTTAGCTCCATTAATATGGAATTTGGAGTGAGAAGTGTGCGTATTTCTAGATAGTGCAAGGAGACCCACAAGTTCTCACACTGCTTCCCTAGTCGGAGGAGGCACTGCACGGTAATTAACACTCAGTTCTTCAAGTGGGCCATTATTTTTATAGGACTTTTTTCTCCTAAGTTACATATTTCTGTAATATCCTCCTAAAAGCCAGGGGAAAAAAAAACCCTGCTTCCTCTGAGCAGACTGGGCTCCATTTTGACACTGACAATCCTTTTTCTTTTCTGTCAAATCACACACCAACAACAGAATAAGCAGGGGTTGTTTTCCTAACGCTGCACTGCAAGAGTGGGGTAAGACAGCCTGATGGCTCCTCATCCTCACCCTCACGCAGGCATTTACAGGTATTTCAGCTTAAAAATCTGAGAAGAAATAAATTGGCAAAAAAAAAATTTTAGTGTCTAGCATTAAAATATCAAGTAGCAGGAGTTTTTAATCTCCTATCAGTGCATGCGGTTGCATGGACTTCAAAAATCACCCCACGTGCAAATCCGTGGGGATTTCACACAGGCAGCCACGATCCTCAACAAAAACAGGACACGAGATACAACTGGTCTGGTTGACTCTCATGACCCATCCATCCCATGCAGACTAACTCAGTTTGGCTCCTGTATTCCCACAGAATTGAGAGGTTTAAAGTCCAAGCCTTTTTGAGGGTACGAAATAGCTCATTGCCCTCGACATGCACAGCAACCAAGTGCAACGCTCTACTAAAACAGGATTCTAAAATAAAGGCGACAGCAAAGTATTATTTGCAGCCCAAAAGTCATCTTGCAATTCTGACTCAAGCTCAAAGAAAGTATTGCTCATCTACGAGGCTTCTTTTCTTTAAGAAGCAAGGCATTTTTGGACATCATGCTTTATTTCCTTCATTCAGGTAAAGTAAAGTAGAAGACAAATGGAAATTCCAAAGCCATATCTGGACATAAAATTAAACCTGCCATAAAAAGTCCCAAGCATTGGGACCAGCTGATTCTTTTAGGACAGTCAGGGGACTGACTTTGTATTTCCCAAATGAGAGAACCAGTATCCTATCAATAACACACGTGCAGACGTCAGAGTTGACACTCGATTAACCGATATGTAAATAGTGCACGGCTGCCACTTACCCCGTGCTGCAACCAGCACCTACACCATGCACAGATCAGGGAGGGGAAAGTAAAACAGGAAACAAAAAGAAGATGGAAAGCAAGTTTAAGGCACTTTCTACTCATCTACAGCTATGCTGAAACACGCAGAAGTAACAATTACCAGTAGGGCTTATACTTGATCAAAAAATAAGCAACCTCAAGTAAATTAAGGATATTTGTGCAAAACAACACAAATCATTTAACTGTACAGATAGATGGCAAAGCAGATCGATCTTGCCAAATGGCATATAGGAGCCAATTTCAATTTAAAGATTGCATTCAGGTTAAAATTAAAAGCAAAATAAGTCCTCAAAGCTTCAGATTGGCTTATACTTAAGTACATACATTTTCAGAAGTGCAATTTTGTTTTGCACTCAAAGCATATAATTAAAATTGGGGCTCTCGACTCAGATCAAACCCCAAGCTCATAAAGCCACCTTAATCAATAGCTTTGCCATAATTTGTTTGAAGGAATCTGAAGTAGGGACCGCAAGCGTTTGTTTTCTGGCAAATCACTTGCAAGTATAGATCTCTTCAGATCAAAAATAGGTATAAAAATATCACCCTTGCATTTTGAGTGTGGAGAGAAGGATAAGGAATCTTATTTTCTCCTCAAAATGACCTTCTCCTTTATTAAACAAGTCTTGAAACAGGGGTTTAGTCCAAGACCAGAGGCACTAACATGAGGTATCACATTAAGATGAAACAGTTGAATTCTCTTATATTTGAGAATTCAGCCAATTCAAAGTAGTGATCAATAAATCTTCATAAGAATGAATATTTCAAGAACATCTCCCAGGCTCATGCCTGTGAAAGCTGAAAACATAAGATAAAAACAATTAGCTTTTTGAGGCTTTTTCCTGCACCAGAGTGTCAAAAAATGCTAGCTCCTTTGCACAATCTCGGTATTATAATTAAAAACTACTACATTGAGAGATAAAACGGGAATTAGAAAAAGCTTATTTCAAAAGTATTGCTTCAGTAATATAGATATATTCTGACATAAAATTCCATTCAGGCAGGTTTAACTATCACAGCAATTTCACACTAATAATTATGAACTTAAGCAGAAAGAGAAAAGACATCTCTGCTCAAGGAGTAGGACTGTTGTGACCCAATAGCTCTTCTTCATTTCTCTATTAAAAAGCCACATATCTTGTCAGCCGACAACTTTTGGTTTATAGATCATTATTATTATTATTATTAAGGATTTGAGTTAAGAGGGGAGGAAATATCATTCTGAAGAGCCAGATCAATTTTAAAACAGATGGTCAGTGTCCTTATTGCTATGAAAAAAGGTCACAAGGAAGATTCAAAGCTACAAACTAAATTCCTCTTTTGATTGTCTACATAAAACACAGGAGGAAGGTAGCACTTTTGTCAGTTCCAGACAATATTTTCAGCATTAGAAAAATACTCCAAGACACACACAAAAAATCCCTGGTAAGTGAGCTAGCAGGGAAGCTCTCCCTTCCACATCCCCCCCCTCCAAGGTTTCTAGGCTAGGCAAAACAGTTCTTACAATTTTTCACAATGTTCTTCCAATCAATGTTGTTAAAACTGCAACAAAAGTCACATGCAAACGGAACGGGCTGCAGGGCCAGTACCTTGTGTTTGTGTGTCGAATCGCTCGAGTTCTACCTGGCCAAACAAAACCCAAGCCATCAGCAAAGCCAATCCTGGCTGGTTCTTAAGGATAAGCCAGGATTGCCCCCGCTCCCCTCCTCCCCAGGCTACTCTTGGCCAACTAATCATACTGTGGTTTCTCTGCCCGTTTTGAGGTTCGGTGCTGAGAACTGGCGCCTCATCCGCGGGGGCGTCACAAACTGGTTATAGTGGTTAACCCGGTCAGTCTGTTTGGGGTTGACGTTAGCCGTGGTGCCTTCTGCACCGCCTCCGCTGTTGGGATTGCAGTAAGGTTGGCGGTGCTGGTGGATGTGGCGTTTCTGCTGGAAAGTCTGCAGGTCTGGATTCTGCTGCCCGCCGTACGTGTACAACGATTCAGACGAGCCCGATGCCTGACGCCGCAAGCCTTTTTGAGAGCCGCTGTTGAGAGAATTGCTTCTCCAGCGCAACTGAGGGGACGTCGGCTGCTGATTGCCAGGCTGTGACTGCGGGTTTAACTGCTGCCTGTTAATTTGGATATTATCCTGATTCCTCTGGGGGCCATAGAGATTCCACAGCTGCTGAGGGTCTTTAGACGCAGCTTTGCTTTCTTTTTCTTTGTTTTCATCTTTGTTCTTCTCATCTTCTTTTGGAATTCTAACCTCTATCACTTCATCCTCGGTGATAATTATGTGGGTGCCCGGACTCCACGAGTTCCTGTGTTTGGGGTTGCTTTTGAAAGGAAAGCGGGGCTTGCGATTTTCAGGCGGAATAAATCGATGAGGCATATTTTGTCGACGAAGCTGTTTTGCTATTTCCTGCTGCTGCAGATTTTTAAATCGAATCTGTTCTTGCCTCATCCAACGTAATCGCCCACGTCTGAAAGCTGGATCACCTGCCATTAACTGAGAAACACGCTCCTCTTTGGCAAGATCATCATTCTCTCTTCTTTTTAAATCATCTGTGGGCTTCTTATCCGCATCCAGTGCACAGTTTGGAGAGTTAGCATTAGCTACGGTTGATTGAGCATTCTCTGGAGACCCTATCAGAGGTAAAACTTTCTCCATTTTTAGCATCTTATTTCTAAGAACTTTTATCTCCTCGTCCTTCATGTTGTTCTGCTTCTTGACTTCTTGCAAAATATCTTCCAATTTGTCTATATGCACCTTAAGGTCATCCACGTCAGTTATTCCTTTACCATTGGCCATAACATCTTCGATTTTCTCATCTCCAACGCCTACCGTGTCCCAGACATCACGAGCAACAGCTCGCCACGATTCACGCTCATTTGGATCTTTTTTCCCATACATGGCACAAAGCTCTTTCATTTTAACAATGGCCAGAGCCTCGATCTCCTGCCTAGAGTGCCTGAAGTCATTGAGCGCTACCTCATAGCAAATCTCTTTCACAGCCTGAATCTTTAAGTCTGAGATGGTAACCCACTTGGAGTCTTTGCTAAGGCGTCGACGTTGGGGTATCTGGTACATTTTAATAGGCTCTCGTTTCTTCCCACTGCTGGGGAGGCCACACTTTTTTACAATGGTTTGGAGCTTGCTGGGGGGCAGCTTCTCTCTCAGGGAAGTGATCAGTCTCCAACTCTCCTCACACGATCTCTTGTCCGAATCATCCCCACTATCAGAGTCTGCATCCTTTGGAAAAACAAAAATCAAGAAGTGGCCCCAAAATAACCAAAATTAAAATTGTAAGAAAATGGAAAAGCTAAACAAGAAGTAGCAGGCAAAGAAAACTAAATAAAAAATCAAAATAGAACAGGTGATAAGGAAGTTCCTGAAGACTTGAGTGTTAGGGCATTAAAATGTATCTTCAAGAGTCATGGGCTGTCAAAATGGGAGCTCATCGCTACATTAAGATTAAAATTATCTTTTAAAGTCTTGTCATCTCGAAACAGCAGATAATCTAAACTCTTCCCTCCCAGTCCCTTCCTAAATCTTTAAACAGATCACCTAAAACCAAGTTCCTGATTAAAAAAAAAGTTAAAAACCAAAGTGTAAACTGCACTTTAGACATGCTACAAAGACATGCAAGTCCCCGCCACACACATTTGCCTTGGTGACTGCTGTTGCTTCTTTCAGCAAATCCTCCCAGGTAGGTGAACACAACAGCCGCCAGAGAAGATGTCACGAGCAGCCAGAGTAAGTCAGGTTAACACTGGTTAGTAACGTTGCACGTGGTTGCAGGGATGCTCAAGTTTAGAATCCACTTCACTACAACAGCAGCCAGAGAAGTGTTAGACGATAAGAAAAATGAAACAGAAGCAGCCGAGAGGTTCAATGTTAAGAGGACTGTAAGTGCCGCTATGACAGGTGAAGACAGTGGTTCATACTCCAAGACTTGCTACAAGCTAGAAGGATCTCCAGAATCAGAGTTGCAGAGGTGGGTTGTGGTTTGGGGTTTTTTGTCACCTCGTTGCTTAGTTTAAAGAAAAAAAGCCATTGACAGTCTGTCCGAAGAATAAATTTCAGAAGAATGTAGCAGTAATGAATTTTTTGGGTTTTGTTTTGAATTGTTTTAATATGAATTCTCTATTTGATATGCTTGATTTGTTCTCTTCTCAAACCCTAGAGCTTCCACACACTTGCTAAGAGTTTTGCTTCTTCATTACAAGTTTTCCACCTTTTGCTAAGTGACTTTTAATGAGAAGAGGTGCAGGTTTCCATACGCTAGGAATGTCTGTTCACGTTTACTGCCAGCAGAAGTTAAGGATAGCCATCACTGCTTAATGCAACCAGGAACTCAAGTCAGGGATCCTTTAAAGGATTCTTAGTGTAAGACATCTTGTAAACAAAAAGTCCTACGTATTATTGCGATGCAAATATCTTCAATAAAACACAGCACTTCTATCTAACATCCCTATTTTTCACATAAAGAGTTATAATACATGAGAAATCAGCAACAATAACAGCCAGTTATTCTAAAACCAAAGGAAACCCGGGTCACTGACTCAGAACCACAGGTTCCCAGGCTTAAGACTTCAGGTAGAAAACCACAAATAATGGGGAATACAATATAATTTGTTTTGGAAACGATGCAAGGAAATAAAAGAAACACTGTTCTGCCCTATGGTCAACAAGCTCCATAGCTTAAGTTTCACATTATTTGGGCTTTTTGTGACCTTTTTTAAACATTTAAGAGCAGCACTGGAGAACTGACTTCTAGTTTAGGCTAAAGTATAAGCAAAGCACTGGTTCAGAAACAGAACATAAAACCCTTTGTGTCCTAAGGAAACAGCATCTACCAAACTGCACACGGCAGTGGGGACAAACGATGCTCTGGAGGAAGACACTGCATCATCTACACGCTCAGGATGACATCCAGAAAGGCAAAACACAAACTACTCGAATATTAAGTCACAAATCCCACAGGATTGCTCTCATGGGTTCCAGAATAACCGTATCGCTGCCTACGGATAAAGGCTGCCTTGCACCTAAAGCGCTGGCTGAGGCGCTACGTGGTCATTGCCCTGTGCCACCCAGAGGTTAAACAGACCAATTAATACAGGCAGGTCACCACATGCTAATGTGAAGTGGTCACTGCAAAGGCATTATGACCAAGAAAACCAGGAAGATCATTTTAGCTCTATTAAACACATTTCCACAGTTAATTTGTAAAATAGAAAATAATTATTTCTATTTCCTTGCCATACTAGCAAGGCAAATATATTAGCTGTAAATTTTCAGGGACCAGAGGTATTATTTTTCTTTTTCGTATGGCACATCTAAGAAATACCCAAATTCCCTGGAATCTCAGCACAAAAATCAAAACAATCTGGTAAACAGGATTAGCCAGCTTTTGATATCCAAGATTATACTCCAATTTAGAACAATAATGTTTATATTTCAGTATCAATCTTACACAGCAGTAAGTCAGAGAATGTGATTTTGCAGCAATGTCAGTCCTTTTAAGATACACAAGCTGAAATGCATTCCCAGATTTCCCCATCGTTATTCAGCTACTCTTGGACCAATGCATCAATCCTGCCCATGCCAGGACACAGAAATGATGACACAGGTCAAGAAGTTTTGCTGTCACCTGAAATACTTAAATTAAGCACTGTGATAAGCAGGATATTGCTTAACAGAGCAATGATCTCATTTGATAAGACCCCTTAGAACTAAGAAAGGTGTCCTTCAGGACATTGGTAACACACATAGAGTCTTCCGCCTTTGTCCTCTAGTTGAAATCAGCACAACCAAAACAAGCTTAAAGAAATCAGCCCCTTTATCACCACATTAAACAATCCACTGTTCCTTAATCTTAAGTATAAGGGGAAACAAATTCCTTTGACAATACTTTCATGAATGCAGCCTTATTTGAAGCAGCTCCCCAGACAGCTAATTCCCATATTTGTAATTCATACAATGGCTTAGCTGATGCCTGCCAGCTAAAATGGGAGGCAGGGAATTCCAGTACTTGCATCCCCTTTGACACAGAGCCAAAATTTACTCCAGACTCAAATTGTTTCGCTTTTCACGTTGAACTGATTTTTGCCGTACTGCTTTCAGCTACGCGTATTTTAACTATAAAATTGCAGAGATGAAACATTACATTAGTCACATCTTAACTTCCTTTCTGAACTAAGTCTTGCCTTGGTTCAAAGTCGGCAACCACTCCTCTCCGTCCAAGAAATCAGTCCCTTGCAATGAAATCATTAAAGACGTATAAGTCTTTAAGGGTATAATAAAAATTTAGAAAAATTATGTAGCTTCTACCTGTGTAAGCCACAATTACTTGCTCCATTCTGCTTTTGCGAGAAGGGGAAGATCTTTACAGTTTAAAACTCAGCATGCATTTAACCCACAGCTTTCAGTGGTCTCAAACTCGAATCATGATTCCAAAATTCTTATTAGAATATAGGCACAACTACATTTGTATTCTGGCTAATAGACAACCCAATGTAGTTCAAGAAGCACCAGGAGGCTCAGGTTTATTAATGAAATAGATTTCACTTCTGGGCCTGGTCTTGTTCTTAAAATTCACAAGGAGCTTGAAGATGCATTTGTGTTTGTAATGCACGTCAGAAGATACCTGTAAGACTGCAGTCTTCCTATATCAAAGCTAATTTACCAGAATTCCTATTTAAGAAATAGGCAGGATGGTGGGATTCCATTGTTCTGAATGAGTTAACATTCCCTTGGCACGCTCCTCCCTAGTCATAACCCCATCATCAGCATGTGTGCCATTAAGAACCTTACAAGGAACTCCATGCAGGGGGAGGGAGAAGGGTTAAAACATGCACAATGCAGCAACATTTTCAGACATCATCCAAAAAAAATAAACCTAGCGTATCAATGTTCTAGGAATCGCTTTGGCAGCACAAAATTAGTATGTTCTGGTGATCCAAGACAAAAATAAAGGCAGAAATTCCAAAAAGTAGCTGTTTTAGACGACTGACAAGGAACTAAAAAAAAACACAGAGCATAGAAATGCTCCTCTTTCAGGTTAAATTGCAAGAAATCTAACCTGTCCCAACAAGAACTGATTAAAGCCACTTCATTGGCAATTATAATCTCTGAATTAACATGAAGGAGCTCACCTACACTAACAACAATTCACTGTAGACACAAAGTATTTGAAAGCAAAGGGAGAACTGCATTGTGCAGACAACCCAAGCAGGTTTCCTAAACTTTCAGATAAGCAAGGACAGGAATTACTGTTTGCCAAAGGTACAGTTAATCGGAAGTAAGGACACATACCAGCCTTTGCTGCTCCAGCAAGAGATCAGCTTCCTCCTTCTCCTTCTTATATAAAATCTCCATTTCTTGCAACCTGAAGATGAACAGAAGAACAGAAGTAGCCAAAGAGGTCATTATTTTCATGTTGGTGCTACTTTACACACACAGCCCAGAGAATCAGTGACAAAAAGTTACTGCACTTAAAAGGAACTGTTATTTGTCTATTATAGTACGACAGAACTGAAACTTCCTATAGGTTACAGCTCTGACCTTCCCCAAAAGGTCTATAGGGTTAACGGCAGGTGCTTATCTGTGATTTTTAAAGGAGCAGGGGCACTGAAACACTTAAGTAAAATAACCAGGAAGCTCTCTGAACCTTCACAATAGGTAGCAGAGATGCTACGTGGCAGAATCTAGTTTCAGGTTTTGCACAGACACCAGCCAAACAACCTACAGTTGACTCCTCCTCATTTCAGGCAGAAACACTGAGTTGCTCTGTTACCTTTTCTCCATCTCCTGCTTCATGTCAATGCCCTGCTTCTCCAGAAGCTCCCTCTGAGCAAAGGTCCAGTCAACCGGCTCAGAAGGAGTCTCAGCCGATGGTGTTTTCTCTCTTTCTGCTCGTGCTTGCTCAGGATGGTTGAACCTGAAGACATGATTTTTACCCATGATGATACGATTTCCTAAAAAGAATACAGAAGTTGACTTTTTCAGGTGACGATTCCAATGCCATTGAAAAAACATCACCGAATGCTTCATCCCATTGGGTGACAGCATAAGACAAGATTGTCCTATAAGGATTTCTGTATACATTCAAGTTATCTAGGTGGCAAGGAAAAAAAAGGAATGCCTGGTTCGTACAGAAACAGTGTTCACACACAGTGCTTATTTGTCTTTTAAATGTGGTTTACATACATTGATTTTATTGAAGTCCTAAGTGGTGAGTTTTATGGAAGTATTTTACAGCTTCTTCTACACTAATGTGAACAGTATTAGATTTCTTCAGACCTTTCAAGTCTTTTGGCTAAATCCTAGATATATCAGATGCCCAAAAAGTCTGAGGCATATACTTGATGAAAGACAGTAAAACGTCCCTGCTCTTCTGAAGAACATATCAATGCAGTTAAAACTTAAAAGGCTTTCTACTAAATAGACCTCCAAAGCAACCAAAATCGTCTTTATTGATATATTACTAAAATACAGGCTCCTAAAGATGTCAGAGATCATGCCTATAATCTTCTAGTAACTCAATTACCTTGATGCAGAAAAAAAAAGTACCTACTTCTTTTTAAAGGAAAGTAATTACGAGATAATAAAGTCATGGTTTTCAATATCACACAGAATCACAGAATCACAGAATAACCAGGTTGGAAGAGACCCACCAGATCATCGAGTCCAACCGTTCCAATATGACCCATATGAAGGCACAGAACAGCAAAAACTGTTCTTGCTTCATTGTCCAGACTTAAGCTGGACAGTACACCATGAAAATACTCATTTATAACTTGATGCATGTAATTCTGAGGTGAGTTGGGAGGAGGTTTTTTTGGGGTTTTTTGTTTGTTCATTTTATCAACAGAAAAATGGGGGAGGGACACAGAAAATATCTTAAATTGAAAGATATAGGCTAAACCCCATAATTTACAGGAGTTATTCCTCTCTAATTCTGCCCCCACATGCCTTTCTAAAGGAATGTAGAGGACTGAGTGGGAAATCAAATGAGAGCAAAGAGAAGCTCTGTTGCTCCAGAGAGGGTCATATCTCAGCTTTGCCAGGAAACTGGGAATTTTCCATCAGCAACTGGCAGTCTGTCTGCTGTGTCTCACTGAGACTGCCAAGGGCAATCGGCTTGGGCAAGAATGTATTTGAATAATATCAGGGTAAAGAGAAGGACAAGCAGGATGCTGCGTGGCAGTGAATATTTAAGTGCACTTAGTGCAGCAAGCGATGGAAGAAAAAAAACTGCCGCCAAGAGAAGAATAGTACCAACTTCTGTTTAAAAGCTACACCCTAGAAAGATAACACCGCTGCTGTTTAACAGCACCGAGCATTCTCTGCATGTGATGCAGATGTCTTGTACGGACAATTTTTAGATGGAGAGTCCACAAAAATATCCACTCTAATGGTTCTTACCTGAGCGCAACTGCACAGGCTGTACAACCCTCTTGCCATTGACATAGGTTTCTGATCGCTCACAAGGTTCCAGAGTAACAATAACTATGGAGAAAACATTGATGAATGAAATTTCAGAGAGCACTGTCTAGAAACAGCAGTGTGCAAATCCTAGAGGCCTCTAATTTTCTGCTTATCTTCCTACTAACATTAAAAAGATACAAGCGAACCACTCCTTGCTACCCTGCTGGTTAAAAAAGAGAAATAAAGCACCACAAGAAAATCCATACTACTGACTTCTCCATACTGCAGTTGGAAACTGTTGGGTTTTCTGCTTCAATTTTCGTGTTTGTAGTTTACCAACATTAGAACTTAACTCTTAAACTGACTGCAGCCTGCAATTTGAAGCTATTATCACTTAAATTTTATTTTCTCCTGCTAAGACTCAAGAAAACAGTGAGTGAAAGCCCGTGGTTTTCTTGCGGTAAGAGAAACTTGTCAATACTCGTATTCCCTGACCAACTACCGAGCAAGGAGTGAAAGACTCAACACTCTGCTAGAAGGAGTTTACCTTCACCGTTGTTGTTCCTCTCACTTCGAAAGATACAGTGTTCTTCTTTGATGTGAGCTCCACTCAATACAATGTCTTGCCTCCGCTCAGCATCAGCTTGGCCAACCCTGGGTCCAACAAAGACCAAATCAGACTTTCTACAACTCCGTGTAGGACAACAAATCCCATAAATGTCCAGGAAAAAGTCTAAACTATTAAGACTATCCTCCAAGTTTAAAGGTTTGAGCTAGTGCTCAGCCCTCGTAAAGAGAACTTGTCAAATTTATTATGAACTGGACAATAACAGCTTGACAAAACAAAAGAGAAGTTTTTGCTCTCTTTTTTCTACCTATAGCAATCTTATACTTCATTTGTACTCTCAAGTCAAACAGCTGAAGAATAATTATTATTTACAGCATCTCCAGCATGGGGGTTTAAACAAAGAAACAAGACTACAGAGTGTATTAGAACCAAGCCTCACCTAGTAATGCCATCTTTGATGTAGTAAAGCAGACATTCAGACATGAGTGGATCTTCATTAAGATTTACAAGATGAGGAGTCTGAAAGGGAAACAAAAAAAGGAAATTTAATTAAGAACTGAGGACTTGCTTTCAGGTTTCTTCCCACAGATGCAGAGGATGTGTATTAGTCCAGCACTTTCCATTTGTATATTGAGGTTATTCCATAATGCGTTTTTTCAAATATAACCTCTTGCAGTACTGAAGAGCATCAGAAAGTAACACCAGAAATACAGCTCAGATTGCTTAGTTGTCTGAAATACCAATCAATAGGGGGGAGAAAGGCTTCAGCTGGGAAAGGAAAAAAAAAAAGAACTCCTTGTACAGTCGTTGTAAACTTTGATGAAGGAAATCCAGCAGCAGAAAAGGTTGCTTCAGGGAAGTATTGAAGCCAATGAGGAATCAACTTGGGTGTTTCTTGGGTAACACAGGTCAGGTGTTCATTCCGCAAAGTTTGTTAACATAAAAAAAAAAAAATCTCAATACTACTAACATTCTCACAAACAGCTAAAGAACTCTTCATCTAAAGTTCTTCTAAATTTAAATCCACTACAGTTACTAAACCAACCTTCTTTGGTGAAAAAACCCCATTGGAATCAGCAAACAAATCACAAGGCCTTGGTGTGAAAATCTAGCCAGTGAGATAGCAGTAAGCACAAGCACAAAAGAAAAGGCAAAAATCGTTAAACAGAATTAGAGACGAAAAATGATAAAAGATAAATAAAGCTGTTCATAAACCACTTGGCCCTTTGTTACCTTCAAAGAGAATAAATTTAGCAAAAGGAAATAAATTTGGCTAAGATTCCTTGGCAACTTGCTGCAATCAACTTACTCTAGTTGCAAAATGTTTTCTTAAGAGAGATGCTGACAGCACTCAGCTCAAAACCTACTAGATGGAATAAATCCAACGGTCAATTGCCCAGTGTTAGAGTTAACTATGTAAGATATAAAGCTCAACAACTTGAAAAACGATGCTAGCAAAACCGACTGTTTGCTCATTCCTAGCTCTATCATTCATCCCCAGGAAGCTACATCTGTGACTTCCTCCTGGACAGCATTCCTCAAGCAAGAGCCGAAGGATTTTCCCTGCTCCCATCTTCAACAACACCACAAGCAGTTAAATTTCCACAATCCATTCAAGAAGTTTCTTGCCTCGAAGGCACAACTGGTAAACAGAGCAATGATTGTATAATGTGATACCTTTAAAGTGGGCAAAATTTACCTTACAAGGTTCAGTTTACACCTCAGCTGGTAAAAAACAGTGCTCTCCTAGTAGAATTAATCAGATTTATACCTCATAAGCATAAAGTCTTTATAAAAAACACTTCAAATTTGCTATCTACATCTTCCAAATTTTCACTACAGCAGCCAGAGTTACTACAAGGAGAACTAATGAAATGGAAGGGCAAGGATAGCAAGGAACAGGAGCAGACAGGACTAGGTCAGGAGTTTTACTTTCCTAATCAATCCTAGATGGGTAAAAATAAACACTATCTATTACTAAAGCAACTACTTAATCCAGATGGCTTTCATACACAGACCTGATCAGCTGAAAATGCACCAAAAGAGTCATCAAAAAGAGCTGAGGGTCTCTGAGGGAAAATCTAAAAGGAGATGAGGATCCATAACATAAGAGAAAGAAATGTAAAGAACACTGAACAAATTAGCTCCTTCACAAACCTTAGGTGCTTCAGGAGCAGATAACAACTGAAAACCAGATTTGTACCTGCTTCAAACCATTTTAACCAATTGTGCTGTCCTGTGTTTCTGCACGGTACCTCTGGGTAGGTTCTCCTTAAACCTTAGGTCAATAAATAAGATCTTTCCCTTGCGCTTTTTCAATGATTCCCCTTTGAAAGCATAGATCGCTTTGCTAACTTGATCATTTCACATTTATGGCATTGATTTATGCCCTTTTTCTGCAGTTATGCTTCTTTCAAATTTCAGAAAATAAAAGTATTGACATGTACTGAAAGAAATACTCCCCTGCATCCCTGTGTTCAGTTGTAGATCATACTACAGTCATTTTCTAACAAGAAACTGGATTAACAAACAAATTCAAGGAAGAGCACCTAAGCAAGACTTCAAACTTTTCTAGGTATCTCAACATGCAGAGGTCACACACAGCTGCTGCAGAAAATGAAAATAACAACCCAAGACGCAGTGTTTTCTGAGCTGCTACCAAATCAACAGATATGCAAGGAGCTGCAAAAACTTCTCCTTGCAGCACAGATTATGAGCAAAATAATCCACGTAGAGTGTTTTGACAAATTCTAATGCTAAAACTATTTCCAAAAGATACTGCAAAAGTAACTTAGTCCTAAGGGTCCAAACCTCCCATGTTCTGCTGCAGCTGACAAGAATACAAGCCCTTGTACGCATAGCAGCCCCCTCACCACCTTCAGCCTCCTGGAGACATGATGTTATTGATTTTCCTACCTTTTTAGGTGAGAAGACTCCCAGTGTTCCTCCATCTTCCCGAATAGCAACTCCCATTTCTGCCAGCAATGCCTCCCTGAGAGAGAAAAGCAAGATGTTTACCATATTTTAGGCTGCTTAGACAAAACAGAGCCTAACAAAAGCCTGAAAAACATTAGACTTTGATCCAGCCTGCCCACTGATCACACAGCCAGAACTGTCAGCACTTCATAACAAAATAATACAAGTTTCTAAGCTTTATTCCTAGAGTTTACAGTGGTGCAGAATGCAAATAGCAAAAAGTTTAGAGACTGAACAGCATTTTAGTGCAATAAAGTATTCTAAGTACATTTTAGGACATTACGTTTACTGCTTTTTAAGGAAGGTTGAAGTCTGCTCTAAAATTTAAATACTTAAATTTAGGTAAAAGGAGCTACAACTATTCATTAATATGCAAAGACTTAACTGGCTCATCCTGATACAATATAGGAAGGACTCTCTTGTTCTTAAGACATAAAAAGGATTGTATTGGGTGAAACTGTTCATGTAAGAGTATTCTTGGCTTTGACAAAGCCCAAAACGGTGACCAGCTTAGCATAGCACACACTGATATTTTCCTCAAAATATTCTCATAGTCTACCGATTTCTTCCTAAAAAATCTCCAGAATTAATGGTGGCACTTCTCTCAAACAGCCCCACAGTGGTTTTGTCGTTGTTTTTTTTGAGGTTTTCTCATTTTTTTTATTCAACTCCTAGCAAGATCACCATCACACAGTAAAGAGTTTCATAGCTTACCTATGTCTTGTCAGAATTCTCTAGCTGTTTCAAAGCACTTGTTAGCTATCAGTGAATAATCAACCTCGATCCACTTTCTTTGTGCACTTATCACAATTTTATGGACTGTTCAGTCACATTGTTTCCAGGCAAAGGTGTTCCCTTTACAAATTTTGTAAGCTTTTAATATCCTAAAAAGTAATGCCGTGTCTGGATGTAACACTCTCTGATAACCATTAAGCATCTGTCTCGTTGCTCTAAGACACAATTCCAACCACAGCTGGAAGCTGGAGCTGTTTTGTGATTTTAGATACTTCAGTACTAAAAACTTAGTCTTTTCTGTTTAACTTTATGACTAGAATTTCTGGAATGTAAGAGAATGGTGGAAAGGGGAAGAAAGAGACCAGGACTCCGTGTAGCTTCACAACAGAAGCCAACATAGCAGCTGAGGTCGTTACCTGAATTACAACGCTGAACACTTTATCTGCAGGGAACAGAGGAAAGAATGTGGCTTTCTCTCAGCACTGCCCCTGCTGTTATAAATAACACAAAGGTCAGCAGAACTATCACGAAGCACTATTCTACTGTTCCAGGGCTTTTGAACAGAGCAACGTTCTCCATTTTCCACACTTCACTTTCCAGAGACCACTGACATCTACAGCACTCCTCATTCCTGACCTTTCCATCCTGATGGCCTCTGTTTTCCTCAGCTTCTCTTCCCACGTTTCATTCAGCTCTGCAATGATCTTCTCAGATTCCTGTGTGAAAATCCCAGAAGCTGTTATACAATTCTTCTCAAAGTTCCTAACATAACAAACAAAGCAATTAAAAGTTTGTGCTCAATTCTAGACCTCTAATTTATTTTGGATATAAAAACTACTCTTAGGACTTCAAAATTCTAAAGTTGCCTTCCTTAATTTTTGAAAGGGTAAATAGCCTTGAAGGGAATCTGAGAAGAAAAGGCAAGTTTGTATCTGACCACAATCAGACTTTAATTTGAACCACCTGATTTTTTTTCCATTTTTTTCCTTTTTTGTTTTTTTTTTTTTTTAAAAATCTGATTTACAGACATCATTCGGTAATTGAATGCCAAGAAATTGCTGAGACCACAATGTTATTACCATGGCAACAGTGGGTTTCTAATAGGAAAGGGATATGCAGCGTGTGGTTCAGCCTGTTCCAATCCCTGTGGCAGTGTCTCATGGACAAGACATGAGAAGGAAGCACAGATTTAACGCAGCCAGCTCTCCCCACTCATCCACCCATGGACATTGGGGGGCTTTCATAAAAATTAAGAAATACTTCAGTGTAATGCACTTCTGATGCGGTTCAATTCTATGCAGAATCGGGACAAGGCGGCTATTGTCTGGATAAAGCATGCTATTCTGTGTGCTTCACATTTTAATCTGTGGGGGCTGGGCAAATACAACAGTGGCAGGATTATTCTTCCTCCTTTTTTCAACTTTGGGGAAATTTGGTTTTCTGAAAGCCGAGTGCACTTGCCAGTCAGACTTTTTCCACTGACCGGGCCTCCAGAAGTCTACACTTGGGATCAAATTTGCCATAATCACCACGGTATAAAAGGGCTTGCAAACAAGAAGCAAGATTTTCATTTATAATACAGCTGTAGCTCCAGGCTACAAGTAAACCTAAACAACCCTAACAGGAAAGGCTACGCATGAACCCAGTTTCATGCTCACCACAGTGAAGTGCTCTTTTTAGGGCATACATGGATTTTTAGACCACTTCCTACAGGAACAAGGGCATAGTGGATATATTCTTCTCTTGTGAGACCTCATCTGGAGGATTGTGCCCAGGTCTGGAAGCCTCAACATAAGAAGGAGATGGAGCTGTTGGAACGGGTCCAGAGGAGGCTACAAGGATGATCCAAGGGCTGAAGCACCTCCCATACGAGGACAGGCTGAAAGAGTCGGGGTTGTTCAGCCTGGAGAAGAGAAGGCTCCAAAGAGACCTTATAGTGACCTTCCAGTACCTGAAGGGGCTCTAGAAAATCTGGGGAGGGACCGTTCACAACGGCTTGTGGTCATAGGACTGGGGGCAATGGGTATAAATTGGAGAGGGGCAGATTTAGACTGGACATAAGGAAGAATTTCTTCACTGTGAGAGTGCTGAGGCCCTGGCACAGGTTGCCCAGAGCAGTGGTGGCTGCCCCATCCCTGGGGGTGTTCAAGGCCAGGCTGGATGGGGCTTGGAGCCCGTGATCCAGTGGGAGGTGTCCCTGCCCATGGCAGGGGGCTTGGAACTGGGTGATCTTTAAGGTCCCTTCCAACCCAAACTATTCTATGATTCTGTTTGCTGAAGGAAACTTCTCCTGGGTTCACTGCTATTTAGCCTTGGAAAAGGCCAAAACAACAGGGTCCCTAATTCACAGCAACACCTACCTTCAAACGTTCAATCGCCTCTTCTCCTCCAGGTGTTGACATGATCCTTTCCTGTATACTGGACACAGATGTTATGCCCACCTGACTACTGAGAGAGCAGGAGGATGGAGATGCAGTGAGGGACCCCATGGAGGCTGTGGAAAAATTGCCAGGACGTTGATTCTCGGAGGCTAGCAAGTATCTATGTTTATTGTTCTGAAAATCTTTCAAATCTGGGAGAGAGACACACAGACAGAGGGAAGGCAGGAAGGTGGGAGAAAGGAAAATAGGAAGAGGGAAGGAACAGGAAGGAGGAAAGGAAGGAAATACCAGTGTAAGAGGAAAGCATTTAAGCAGCAACAAGACAAGTTTGTAATTTTTAGATGGCAGTTCTAAAAAAATCTGCTAATATTAGTATCCACAACAAAGATAACTCAGTTCAAACCCTGAGAATTATTAGTAAGGACTGCATCATAAACCACTCTGAACAAAAAAGCTTGAAAAAATAAATCAAACACTTGCCAAAAAACAAACCATTCTATTTCCTAACTGAACGCTAATCTGAGCGCCATGGAGCTGAGAGCAGGAGCAAAATCAGTTCCTGAGACTAGCAACATTTTGGACTGCAGCCTGAATAGACATCAGCCCCTCAAACTCAGACAAACATTCTCTTCCAGACTCTTTTAATCTAAAATGATGATTAAGTAAATCTTTATCACAGCAGCAGTTCTGCTGCTGAACCCAGATCACAAGGACAAAGAACTATCCCTCCTTAAAATCTCACAGGAGACTGAATAAATAAATCACCTGTCAGTCCACAACACGGAGAACACAAGCTCACAATAACATCACTGTGTTTCCTCTTGACCCTCCTTATCAGAAAAACAGCAATCTAAGACACCCGATCAGTGAAATGTCTGATAAGGCTCTCATGCTTCAGAAGGTGCTTTAAAGCTTTTTGGTCTTACTTTACATGATGAAGGCTTTAAAAACCCTAAATGTAATAAGGCAGCTTGTGTAACCTGAAAACTTGGGAGGCCTGAAAATTCCTTCTCCAAAGATAGAAAACAAGGAAAAAGTACGTGAATGAGTTAAGAACGAATATCCAAAGACAAATTATTTTAATCTAACTAATTTTAATCTACCTTAGCTTCTCAGATATGTCTGTAAACAGATATTCCTCAGATATGTCTGTAAACCATAGCCTCGGAATAATCACAGGCCAAAAAAGCAAATCTTTTAACATGGAAACATCAAACAACTTAATAGCTCAGTTTTAATAATTTTGATAGCTTCTGTTTCAAAAACAAATTCTTTATAATAAGTATCCTTAGGAAAGAAACAGGCCAAATCAGACCTTGCAAGTGATAAACAAGGGCTTTACGCTTACAAAAATGAAATGCTCACCCAGACATTGCATAAAATTCCACGTCCTCCTACACCTCCTCAGCTCCTAGCCTGAACAATTCTGCTATTGTTAGCCTTATGCCCTAGTTCTCTCCACATCAACCTGCTGTTTCAGCCTCACAAAACTGATCAAGTCAGTTTGCAAACCACCATCTGCAAGTGCAGGAAGCAGGAGTGGAAATTCAACAGGAGAAAAGCAGGTTAAGGGAAGGGAATGCTGCCAGGATGAGGAAAGCAGGCACAATAGAGCAGGGAGGATGAAGTCTCAAAAGGCCAATAGTCGCATGCACTCCTGAAGACAAAGGAAGAGGCACTTGCAGTAGCTTTCACAGTTGCTGTGACCACAGAGAACCAAAACCCTCAACATCATGCACGCTTCTCCTGGAGGCCGCAGCTTTCACACAGATGACATACGCACACGCTGGAAGCAGCATCAGAACGTAAGAAAAGGCCAGGATGAGTCTTTACACCACCAGTAGCTTTAATTTTAGGAAATTTCAGACAGATATCTTTCAGTAGGTGTTGTTTGAGTGAGGGTGAAGACTGATGGAAAGAGTTTATGAAGTCCACCAAGCCAGAATTTACATATAATACATTTCTCTTGCCATGGACTACGCTTATTTCCCTTTCATAGAAGCAAACAGTAAAACAGAGATAAAAAGCTATTTGCTGGTTTTAACCCTATTAAGTTATTCACCTGCAATCAAGTATTTGAGCTCAAACAGTATAAGATGGCCACCTAATTTTTTTGTACATAAAGAGACTATAAGACATAAATAGATCTTAGTCTCCAGGAGGAATTAATAACATTTCATCTGAGTTAATCAATTGACACACTTGAAACAAATAATTCTAGGGGGGAAAGAGATGTTAAAAGGCCAGGAAGCTAGGTGAGCAGAAGCTGTTTCACCTGAGTAACTAGAGAAAACTAAGAAAAAGGTTTTCTAGTTTGAATCTAAACTGTTGGCTCTCATGAAAACAGACTAAAAGAATCACCACTCTCCCTTCTATATTCTGCTAGAAAGAAAGCAATGAACATATGTTGCATTTTAAACTTGGTGCTTCTTTTTGACTGTTGACTCAATCTAAGAAATGCTGGTTAAGCTGCTTTCCGCAAAACTTGCATTGCTTTCCAGAAGGAGTGTTCTGTCTGGGATTTCCCTGTGAGAAATGCTGGCATGCAAAGCTCAGTTAAAGCTGACCCAGAGAAAGCAGGTTAAAAAGAGAACCACACAATACACACATTTGCCTCCACTTCCAGAGTATTCATCTCCCATTGGATCAACTGAAAGGAAGCAGGAGGGAAAATACAAGAAGGATCAAAATTGAAGGTTTGCCAGTGACACAGGAAGGGAAGAGAATGCTACTTGATGTTTAAAGAAACAAAACACAATTGTCATTAACACAATTTTGATTTAGAATCAAAAACCACAAACTGTACCAAGCATGAAAACACCTGCATTACATTGTCTTCTGGCCTCATACTCTTGAAAACAAGCTAACAAAAAGGTAAATATATGTTACACATCTTGAAGCAGTCTGCAAGTCAGGACTCCTGCTTCACAGGCAAATAATCCCTGACAAATGAGGAACTGGTGAAGCGTTCACATTTTTTTTTTGAAGTCAGAGAATCTTTTAAAATCAGTGGAATACATTCTGTGTTTTTACTGGATATTTCTTCACCGGGAATTAAATCACTGCTCATATTATAGAAGAACGCAGCAGTTAAAATTCTAGTTTATTTGCCTTGCTTGGAATGAGGACAAGGAAATATTTCAAGCATAAGTGTGCTCTGGTGCTTTAAGAGGCTGCTGGCAAAACATTTCAGTACAACACTGCTCTGCCAACATAAGTCAAAATCTCGCCCCAAAAGAATTCATTATTTATTCACAAGCAGCAGTTTCATAGCAAGTTATTTTGAGATGACAAGTGGTTTGTCACTCAGGATATTGTCTAATAGGAATTAGCCACTGTTTTCATTTCTGACCAAGGACAGCACTCAAGCCAGGTATCAATTAATAGCCTTAACCCTTAAGGAGCAAGAAAAGTTGTTTTCTTTCTCAGTACAAAATTAAGTTTCTGCATCTCAACTATCCTCCTTTTATTGGCAGCCAGACAAAAAGCCCTCCATAACTCACCAGCGCAACTCCAGAATGTCTAACTTCTACCACACAAAATGAGTTTCCTATTACAATGTTGATGTTTCTCCTTAGGAGCTGGAAGTGGCCTGTCCACTCTACAGACAAGCCTGGGATGGGTTATTTTCAGACAGTAGAGGCTATCATTTCCAAAAACATGTTCAAAATTTAATATCAGCACCTACATTTAACATGTTTCAAACCCCTTTTTCTCACAGGCCCAGCACTCCCTCCTCCATAAGTCAGACCACCCTCAAGATAATAAGGTTTATTCAATCCACTTACTGTCAATAATATCTCCCAGCCCTTGGGCACGCAGGAGATCCTTGAGCCTCGTCACCTCCTCCTTCAGCTCACGCACCAACTTGGCATTGGGATCTTCGTTGATAACAGCATTGCATTTAATCTGTTTTGCACGATCAGCATATCTGGAAACAGACCAAAACAAAAAAAAACCTTATAATGAACATAAGAACTTATCTGCAGCACAAGAATGCAGCAACGTAGGAGACATTCAGCTTACAGCTGTGCCTAAGAAGAGAACCGTAGACTACAACCAGGTAACAAATCCCTATGTCCCTATTCACATACAATAGATGGGGTTTCTTTTTTCATGGTAATTGAGTTCATGGAGTCTCCTTCCCCACAGATTTTCTTTAAGTATAATAACCTAAGGGATTGAAGGATAGAATGTGTCTACTGGAGATAACAGCTATCCATACCCATCTCAAATAAAAAGAAAGTACCTTAAAGTGCTCAAAGTTTCATCGTAGTTTATGTCTGCTGGACTCAAAGCAGCAACCATGGCAGTTCTGGAGTTACCACCTACAACAAATAGGAAAGATTTTAGATGAAACTACAGCACAATCTAGGCACGAAGTACCTACTAGATACCTGTATTTACAATAAATTACAAGATTCAATAAGGGGCATGGAAAAAATCACAACAGAGAGACTGTACCTTGAACAAAGGGTGAAACTAAACAACTCAGATCTGACTCCTAAAAAATGCTTAACCTCACAGTCGATACAAATTAAAAGTTAAGCGAGTTAAAAGCAGCCAGAAAATTTAGTGAGAATTTCTTTCCACACTAGCACAAGCAAATGGGCCATACCTAGATTTTCTCGAAGAAGCCACGTTAGTACAGAATCCCTGTAGGGTATAAAGTCTGTCTTCTTCTTTTTTTTAGTCTACAAAGAAAGAACACAATGCTGAAAAACAGACATTGAATAGAAAATTCATGCTTAAGACAAAAATCATAACATAGGTATTAAAAGAACCACGACAGCATACACACATGCTATCTAAACACCAGGGTGGCTCAACCCAAGTTGTATAAGTCATTGCTGAGTTTGATAGCTGATAACACAATGTATTTAGACATCTAAAAAGAAGATAAGCAGTCCAGAGAATTCCCTTGAAGCATGACCTTGGGAAAGGTTTTTCCATGGATGAAGAATACCTTCCTGACACAAATTCTGTGTTCTTACAGCGTTCTGAGAGAATTTAAGCATAAACCTTACTCGTTCAGGGGAAGATTCAATTTTCCTTTGCTAGAAAAGCTACAGCTTTTTAGAGCAGTCAGAAGTTTACTGCAGGAGATTTCACAGCTACAGAGATACAGGTGCACGTGTGAAAGGACAACTACCAATCTTCCCCTGTTTCTGCAAACAGTTACTAGGAAACTTGAGGACAGAAAAGATGAAAGTACTTGGACACTGAAACTAAAAATATGGGTAAAGAGGAGATGGTTTTAGGGGGATTTTGTGTATTTTTATTTTAAAAAAGACAACTTTATAGAGTGCTCAAGCCACGGCACAAAGCCACAAGACGGGTGTCCAAGATTCTACGTACTTTGTCCAGAAATCTGTAGTGACAACTGTAGAGATTCCACGTAAGAG
This sequence comes from Phaenicophaeus curvirostris, assembly GCF_032191515.1. Lineage (NCBI taxonomy): Eukaryota > Metazoa > Chordata > Aves > Cuculiformes > Cuculidae > Phaenicophaeus > Phaenicophaeus curvirostris. The sequence goes on along the minus strand of NC_091413.1, from coordinate 4,390,627 downwards.
AAGAGAGCCTAAATATACCCTTAAATGCATACATTTCAGTAATGTATCCCCAACCTTAGAACATTTTTAAATTTCAGTGCCAATAACTCTCAGGTTTCATGGCTATAATGCATAATCACAGGAATTTCTCAAAGATCTGACATAAAGATCCTTGCTCCTCAATTCCAACGTGAAGAGAATAAAATCTTTCACTCGGGCTAAAATAATAACATCCACTACCACCAAGCCCACCATACCTTGTTGGTGCAGTTATCCTAAGTTGAAAGCAATAAAGAAAGAGGAAGAAGACACAAGATGAGCTTCTAAACAGAGCTTTGTATAAAATCTCCATGTTAGCTTGAATAGCATTTTCTTTTCTCAAGAAGCCCAGTGAATGAGAGAAGTTGTCATTAAAAACATCTAAGAAGCACTGAAGTTTATTCAACCTGCACAAGGTGCTGAGAACTCATTCGTCAAAGGAACAGCAATAAATTTACTTGGGTTCGTTTAAATAGTAGTTTGGTCTAAAAGTAAAAGACAAAGTATTTTTCTAAGCCTACAGTGTTATGCTTGGATCAGTATCCGCTCACTCAACTCAACACATTACATCTTGCCAATACGAAAAAAGCAAGCAATAATCAAATTGTTACACTGGTATTTCTAAAATTTTTAAAAAAGCTGCAGTTCACGTTCTAAAATTATGCTTTCAAATAAAAACAAAGTAACTGCTCTGCAGAACTAAAAGCTTGCTATGTGAACATGTCTTCTACACAAACACAGGCTTCATTTGCAAGGCTTCTTCACAGCCAAATAAAACAACGCTTCAATCTATCGACAAAGTTTCTACCAGCCTGCATGACATTCCCAGAGTACTATCAACACTACCCATCTACCAAAATACACACAGCTAATTTGGCTGAGAACACAAGGACAGGAACAGTGATTGATTCCACTGCACTCCTTGGGTTTTTACTTTCTCAGTTTTACCAGCTACAGAAAGGTCATTGCAGTAAGTAAATGGAGTTGTACTTACCACTTCAGCCAATGCTGAAATAACTTTGCCCAGAGTTGTGAGAGACTTGTTGATATTTGCTCCTTCCTGAGAAAACAGAATCCAGTATTATACAGTAATTAAAATTGTTCAACCATGAACCTCCCTAGACTGAACAAGTTAAATGACACAGCCACAATCAATGAGTGGCAAAAAGAAAGAGTCTTCAGTTCTGCAACTATTTTTTCCATACTTATGATGGCAATTCTTTCTTTACTTTTCAAGCTAAGACTCAACATGATGCTTGTGAACCCACTTCCCTTCCTTTCCCCATACATCAATGACCCAATACCTTTAACCGTGTTCCTTTGGCACCAGTTGAATCGGCTCGCTCACTCCCAGCTAGATCCACAAGGCTAATCTTGCTGACCTGAAGAGAGAAAGCACGTCAGCAACAAGAATTATCTCTTGGTGAACTACAGCAAAAACAAAACTCTCAAAAATTCACTGTAGTGTGCTTAAAATTACAAAGTTTTCACAAGCAAATAGCTTGATGCTATATACCTTCTCAGTGCAAAGATCCGTTTCTGTGTCATGTTTCTTCTGAGTAAAGACAATTGTAAACACAGCATGAGAGCGGCTGCTGGTTTCATTCATGTTGGTAGCTGCCACGGTCCTAAAACAGGAACAGATAGAGACATCTTCAGAAAACAGCAGCCTCTCCCCTGCAAGCACAACTACCTGCAGAGCTGATGAGTTGTGGAGGAACGAGACCAACAGCTGTACAGCTGATGTCCTGCCCCGTAACCATGACCAAGCCACACCGAAAAGCACTAGTCTTTTGCATGTGCCAATGCATCACAGAAGGTATTTTAGATTTGCTGCTATACGCCATGCATCCCCACAACAGGGACACAAACGTATAAACCATTCTCATCACTAACCTGGCTTTGTTCCCAGCATCCATGAGGTCTGCGATGTCTGTGTAAGATGTGACTGCTAACTTGGACAAATCTTCCACATACGGTCCAAGCAGAGGATGTTCTCGCACTCGCAAATTCCCTTTGTTCTTCGGGTTCAACAAGTCTCTGACTCTCTCACAGTAAATCTCCATGTAACTCACCTGAAAAGAGGAATTTTCATGGACAATTTAGTGTTTCTTCCTCTGCAAGCGGCTGTGCAGCATTTCAGAGGCCACTGGTAGAAACTCCCCCAAGTCCACTACAGGAAGGCTGTAAGTGGGTGTCTTGGTTCACATAACAGCTTGAGACAATGGCAGAAGGAAAGAAGTCACTCGCCTCATGCATCAGAGCTCAAACATAAGCTGCAGGCCTTGCATCTATGTACAGATCTCTCAACCATTTAGAAAATATTGATCTTAATCAAAAATCATACATTTGAGCTCACAATCATTTTAAGCTTTAATGTGACACCGCAGCAAAACTATTTTCCTAGAGGCACATAGTAAAAGGAGTCTGACTACAAGGAGTCTCTCAGGAACCTCCAAAGCAAATTTAAGAAAGCAAAAAATCAATTTCTTTGTACACAGGCTTGATTCTAAGCTGTAGCCTTTTGATTCTGAGTTGTACCCATGTCTTGCTGTACAATTATTCAAATTATTATAATGTTAAACTGCACCCTTTGAAATCAATTAAAAGCTATAATTATTTTTAAATGCATTCTTTAATTTTTCTGTTTCTCATGGCACTAGGCTTAGCCCAGTCCAACAGGTACTTAGCAGCTCCAGTAGTCAAGATACTAAACATGAAGAGAGCAAGTTATTCCCTTCCATTCTGTGGAAAGATTACAGATGTAAGCAGCAGTTTTAGCAATAATCTGTCTTATAATGGAGACCCGAAAGAATGAACGCCTGACAAACAAGCAGAGAAGGGAGACAGCTAGACAGGAACTGGGGTGGAAACGTGCAAGTAGTGTATTGCAACACGAAATTAATTTTTCTCAGTTGCTATGTTTAAAGATGGAACATTTCCTTATATTTCTTTCTCTTACACACACAAATCTATGCTTCGAAAAATAATCAGATTCATAAACAAATGCGAAACAGAAAAAACCATCATGAAAATGTGGAAACGTTCTAATTCACAAATCCAAATCACGATGCTCCTACGGCATTCAAGCATTAAGACATCAAACGTTAATAAAACACAATTTAATGAAGCATTAGTATGGACAGATTCAAATCGTTTTCCAGCTCTGTAATTTAGCAGCAGTAATGACTGAAGTTCACATTTCTTAGAAATAATCACATCTGGTTTCTACTGGCTTTTTGGTCTTCCTTTCCTTCAAAGACTGCAACGTATTTGCATGCCAAGCCATTAAAACTCATTGCAGGGGTGGGAGGGGAAACATTAAGAGAAAGAAAACATTCTTTCTGCAAAGCATCTGCTTTTCCTTTACCAGCAACTTAATGCAGCATCAACAATGCAGCACCTAAAAGCTCGGTTTGATGTCCAGTACCCAGATCTTCTTTGATCTCTGGCTATACTCACCTCTACAGAATATGACATTTCTTCATTGCTGTTGTCGTTGATTTTCTCAAACAGCTCCTCACACAGCTGCAAAGAGATTATACCCAGGTCAGAAATTAGTCTTCACTGAGTAATAACAAGTAACTACTGCAACATGTCATTAACCTGGCTTTAGAGCAAGGGCAGGGGAAGAAAAAGAACCTATTACATCAACCACACAGAGCCTTGCTGGGAACACATCTCAGTTCTACATCACTATCATTCAATCTAATTTCACATACGAGCTTAAAAGATGCTTTAGGTGTAATCAGTATTATTATTATTACAATAAAATCAGAAAAAGCCTATAATAACTGAAAATGGAAGTAATAATTTTAGAAAGGAATGGCTAAAATTCCTAATCCTCTCCTAGTCTCATAAAAACAATACTCTGTTTACTCGGTGAGCTGAAGTTCCAGGATTCATATTTAAATCAACAAGCAGAAGTTCTATCAAAATGCATTAAAAGTATCTTCATACAAAGGATACTTAAATTATCAACAGTCTACAGCCTCAAGAGTGCTACAAGTAATGAAATGAGAGATCTAAAATTAAGATAAAGTAAGAAGAAATGAACAGCGGGCAAGCAATGGATATGTATTTCAAGATTAAACAGCACAGGTAGAGAAAGGAATACGAATAGAAAAAGGTTTCTGGAACAGTTAACTACAAGCCTCTGTATGGAAAACAAATAAAGTATAAAGAATACAGGCAAATTTGAAAGTATACATCCTGAAGTACTCAGTGAACACATGGTTAAAGTATCAAAGTTTCACACCAGGGACTGCAGACAGAGGATTTTGCCAACACATACAAATTTGATATCAACAACCTATATCACTTAGAACCCAATCGTCCGGTACCTTCTGTGTATGCAATTCAAGGCCTCCTCGAACAAAGAACACTTTATACCTTTAAGAGAAGGCCTTCTAGTGAAAATGGAGGCAAATGTTAGTTTGCAGCTGTAGTAGATAACAAAAATATTATTAAATCTACAGGAGCATTACTAAGTTGGGGATTTTTGGGAACAATATTTAACTTGCATGTATTCAAGGTTTCAGAAAAACAAATAGGAAGATGAAGATTAAAACCAAACAATGTAAGCACAAAGCCTTTACTTTATGCTACTGTAATAAAACCAAAACACTTAGGCTTAACAGTCGTATCCATCACATGAGCTCTTTCAACACTGTTTTAGGCTAATTGCCAGAACTCTCACTATCTAGTTCAGTATAGACGCCCACAATATTATCAGAGAACAACGCTGCACAGGGCCAACATCTACTGCAAACCCACAGCAGAAGGAGGACTCAGTTTTAATAAATAAATATGCCGAACAGCTTGAAACCCAACCTCAGATTTCTATTTTGGGAAGAGAGGAACACACTATGTCCCAACAAACCCGGTCCTGTGTCAGCACCGACACACTGAGGAAGGGCTGCACTTAGAACAAGTGTCATGACAACAGCATAAAGTGCTGCAGCCAAAATTTCTGGGGTTCTCTCAACTTCAAATTGCATGGCAAACGTCAAAAGAAATTCAAGGGGAAGGGAAATAACACCAGGCTGTGCTCAACTGCCTTAAACATTTTTTCCCAATGTCTAGATACACTTAGTTTCTTACCTAGATGTATTACTCTGCCTTTAGCCTTGGGAAATATGTTCCCACAAAAAGTTTCTGGCACGTTCGTATATAATACCACTTTTTGAACTCCTCCTGAATACAAAGTGCTTAAGTGCTCTCTTAACTAAAGTCAGAGAAGTAGACAAAAAACTGAGTGAATAACACATCTTAATATTACAGGTTTTATTGGGAAGTGGAGGAATTTGATATAGGAAAAATAAACAAAGTGTATGGTACAATTAAAAGAACTAACAGAGGGAAAATTGCTAATAATGCTCCTCTCTCCCAGTAATTTCTTTTTGCAGTCCTCTGTTGACTGTTATTGCAAAAAAGCGTATCAGCAAGTGCGTGACTGAACACGCTATAGAAACCAAATCCCCTGTCTGGGTTCTGTCCTACCTGGGGAATTATGCCTGCTTGGCTCTCCTCCTGCTTGCCCATCATCGTGTAAGATTTCCCAGCTCCAGTTTGTCCATAGGCAAAAATGCACACATTGTAGCCCTCAAAGGCATGCAGCAACATCTCCTTCCCAATATCATTGTACACACGGCTCTGAGATGCAAAGCAGGGATCTTCAGGCTGCAAAGAGAAATAAACAGCATAAGTACACTCTGATCCTGTCATTCAAGCAATATTCAAAAAAGGAACTGATTTTTCCCCTATCTTGTGTGTCAATCCCCACAGTGGACAGTCTTTACAAAGCCTCCGAAGGGTAGGAGGAGAAAAACTGAAGTAAAAATTGCTTCAGTTTATTTTGTTCAAGTTTTTTGTTTAAGATTAAAAGAGTGTAAATAAATCACTAAAATGACCAAATTTTTCTTGCAGCCGATTCCACTGTGTAATCCAGCCCAGGTTTCTATTTACAAACTCAGTGCTGACTATGAAATCCCTAAGTATTTCAATACATATTTCAAATTACCAAGTACTTGAACCGGTCAAGGACAATGTGTCAGAACATTGATCTACGGTTAAACTCAAGGTTAACAATAAAACTGAAGTATAGCATTAGAAAACAAGCTACTGTAAAGCAATTTAGCCCAGTGATGAAACAAACTCCACGTGCAAGTGCACCCAGCAATAGAAATCTCCTAAGGACAAAGAAAGTTACCACCTTCAAATTTTGGACTGAAGTTTGTTACATTTTGAATAGAGGGACTGCTGCACCACTCAATGAAAAACTAACAAGCTGAAAAGGTTAAAAAGAAAACACTTTCCAAATCTGAAGGCAAATACAGAACCTGTTCAAAACCAAACTTCATTAATTGTAGAAATTAACTCTCCATTTTCAAGCCATCTGAGGCACTTGGGCACTGCACTGGTAAGGCTCCAAGAAACAATCCGAGGTGCAGCTCCCGGCAAGGTACAGGACACAAAAATAAAGACAGGAAGTGCGATTCAGCACATAGGCTCTTTTTTCTGATGTCCACTCTCGATCATTTAGTAAAGTCCTTGATAAATATACTTGAAAAGGTTATCATACTACTGGTTATCTGCTCAGATGTTTTACGCTGCACAAACCAGAAGAGTGCACTGGTAACAAACCACTGAAACTTGATGTCACCATCAAGTGATGACACCATAGCATGTGACTATATTATTATTCTTAATCCAGTATTCTCTCTTCCTGAACTAGCTGTGCTAACATTCTAACATTGGGATCAAGGTTTTTTCAGACCATGTCTTCCCCCTGACGCTGCCTATCAGCTAGTTTTCAGGAATTATGTTTATAACATTCCTCTGACTAAGCCTGTGATTTATTTGCATGGCTACTGTGGAAGATTCGGTAAGAGAGCTACATCAATCCAAGTTTTTCATCATTAAAACAATCTTGTTGGCCGCAGATTTTCTCAGAAATATTAAGTCTCATTGGCACCATCCAAGTTACTAAAATTAATTTCAGGAATGCATTATCCTTTCTTTCTATATGCTTTGAGAAAACAAGGCAGGGGAGGGGTTGAGAGTAGAACACCACAGTTCTGCTGTACAACAATTACTGGAAGTCAGTAGGACCTTAGCACCACTTTGCAGGAGGGTGGGGTAGTGGAGCTAGCTGAGAGTTTATTGCTTTTGCAGCTATCGGAAACGTGAATCGCTACTCTGCCTTTTCCAGATATGCCATATCTCTCCTTGAACTGTAACAACTCAAGTGACTTTCACTTGTCCAAAAGCAAAATTGAATTAACTGTGGTTCACACGTATCCTTAAAATATTTAGAAGATAACATTTTTGGAGAATATTTTCAGTAATCTTTCAAACATTTACAACCTGTTATCAAACCTGGGAGCTCAGCTTTCTGCTCTCCCCCCAAAAAGGAAAAGTCAAGACACAACGACAAGCTTTCAGCTTGAATGAGGGCAAGAGAGACAGGGCAGAAACATCTGACAGGGACGGCACAATCAGAAGAGAACAGAGTCAAATCAAAGCAGTCAACAACACCACCAGAAACACAGTTTTCTTCCAAAAGAACTTACCGATGTGTGGGACCAATACGAGTAGTCAAAGCTGAAGGACTTTGGTGCTTCCTTAGGATTCTTTGGGTTGATAATACCTACAGGAAATAAAATTTAAACTTTGAGCTAACTGGATATTAAGGAGCATAATTAATGAGCTGTTGGCCCTCAACTTAATCTCTGAACCTCGGTATTCACAGAGCTGCCACACTGCACAGAAGCAATATGATTGAAGTAACAGAGTCACAGCTTCCTAATACAATATTTCTGCAGACCTTATTTAAAACGAATCAAAGAAAAAAAAAATTCCTAGAAGGAATGCTGCTAAACAAAATTCTTCTCTTGGACAGAAAGCCAGAAACAGATTGTCCTGGTCACTGGGCTTTAAAAGCTGATGAATATTAGCAAGAAGGAAGACCCAAGGCACAAAGAGTTCAAGAATCCCCAGTGATTTCAACTCAAGCCTATTTCAAAATACATGTTGCACAGTACAAGAGCTCACTGATGAAGAAGGGTTTTCTTTAAAAAGCTCAGTATTTTTAGGGCACAGAATAAAATAAGAAAAAAGTGGGATCCACACACATTTCAGGAACAATCTGCATAGTTCATTTCAATGGTCTTTTACTGTACAAAGCCTACAACTGATTTTTAACAGGAATAACACTAAGTGAACCAATCAAATTACCGGTAAATGTTCTTACTGTAATACAGCCACCAAAACCCACAGTGACCCCAAACCAATCTGTGTACTTCTTCTCTTTGGAACCTCCATATAATATATGATGGCCCAATGATGAACTTTACACACACACACACAAAAAAAAGCCAGGATGAAAAAAATGCTTGTGCATAGTTCGTATGTTACAGCCTTTCTATGTCCCATTCAAAATAGCCTCCAATCCCTTTTTTGGCCCTTGTAATCCTTTACTTAGTTCTCCGTCAAAAGTATTCATATATAAGAATCTTCAGATACCTTAAGTCATTGAATATTTTACAAAAGACAAGTATAAACACACTCTGCAAAAAGCAAACAAACAAACCCCAGCACCTGTTTTCTCTTCCTATCCATACATCTGTAAACGTCATGCTCTTTGCCTTTTCTCAGATGTTCCAATTCTTTCCATGTTTGACCCACACATGCACGTTCCTCACAATTAAAAAAGCTCTTTCAGATACCTCTTAGGTTGTCAGGTTTGGGTTTGTTTTTATTTTTCTTTTACAGCAATAAAACACCTTCCTATTAACCTTTGCTTGGGGGGGTAGTAACACACAATGGATTCAGCTGTCATTTTTAATGGCATAAGGAACATCTGTCATTTCTGTATTCCAAGAAGGGTAGTTTATAAGCAGAGCCCTTGCTACATAAGCAACTCTACTGCTTTCTTCTTTTCAGTACTACAGTGCTGGAAATACTTAAATCTATTATTTCTAGCAGCTGTTTTCAACATCATCAGTATAAGTAAGGACTGTAAAAAGGATACTCCTGAGGGTATCAAAATTAGATAAATTACCTTAGATTTACACATACCCATCTGCACCTGAAGTAGCAATCTGCCTTTGGGAGTGATACACTAATTATGGTACGTGCAAACAAAATTTACAAAGAAAGAAGGCATAGAAAAGTGATGACAGTCTTCCTGTGGATGATCTACATCCTGATAGCAGTCATCCTAAACAAAGGATGCTTATTTCTCACATATTCATGCCAGTTAGGCTACGCTTTCTGAGACAGGAGCTCCTCTCTTTCTGTGGTAAATAAAAATTATAAAAATTCACATCTCTTACCATTTCAAACGTTATGTTGCAGTGAAATATCTGAAAACAGGACAACAGAACCCCCATAAAAATCAAATCACTCCCCTACCAGATGCAGTGCCCCTGAGCAGGGCTGTTGTCCAAAATTACAGTGTGGAGAAAAGATCACTGTCTGAATTGCAAATAGCAACAGTTGCTACTCTATTTCTTGTGGCCAACTCCATTCCACTTGGATGCACCTTGTGCTGACATTCTTGCCTTATAAAAGCTGACAGACATGCAAAGCCAACAAATAATACGCCTCACACCAGCACAGTATCAAGTGGCAAAAATGCTTGTGGCTTTGGATAGCAACATGGGCATCAAAACATAACAAGCCGGTAACCTAAGCAATCATATAAGGCTTTAGTCTCCCCTTCACTAGTTTTAACCAAACAGCAGTAGGTCTACACCATGCACTACGAGACCAGTTCTAAAGTTAAAATGAACAAATACCAAATCCCAGAAGACAACTCCCCTGAGAACATAAATCAGTTCTTTCCTTTCCGTGTATTCCAGACTGCTACAATTCAACAACTTCTCATTTGTCATTCAATTATTTAATAACAAAATTCTGCAAGGTAAGGAGGAAGTAACGCCTTGTACCCAACAATTTTTACCCAAAAAAGGTAGTACAAATAAAAACCCATCTCCATATTAATTCAATCGAACAGCCTTTGGGGAGGACATCACTATTTTTTAAAGCCTATTATTATTATTTTCTCACATAGGCTTTCTTCAGCTCCTTTGCAGCGAGTTTCATGTTCAGCTCACTATTTTGAGAACTACTTTCTAGGACGTGTGTTTTTGCAAAGCATATCTTGAGAAGCGTATCAGGAAAAGGAGATTAACATGCGCACCTCTGTCAGAGGTTGGGAATGCAGCTGCCCGACCAAAACCTCCCACTGCGACAGGAATGGGTCAGAAAGAACCTCCTGGCCACTAGGAACCGTGCACGCTCACTGCTGTGATCCAGTCAGAGCGTTCTCACTCAGCTTCATGACCAAGTTTGAAATCTATTCATCCCCATTCCTGCTTCTTACACTAAGTCTACATCCTCCATTTTCAGAATCACTGGTTGAACAATTCTCAGACCGTCTACAACTGAATCCAGCAGAGCTGAATGACTGAGGACATAAGATTGCAACCTCAGATTCCAACTGGACTGAAACCCTCTTTATATGAAACATGATTCCAACTGGACTGAAACCCTCTTTATATGACACGGAGCACAGCGTCTGACACAGACTGAACCAAGGGACCAGGCATGCAATATGTGAGACAAGGCACTTAAAAGAATATGGTGAGGCAGCTAAGAAACCATGAGACACCAGGAGCTCACATTAAAGTAACTGAGCTAACTTGAAGATGTCTACCACATCCAGCATCTTTGGAGAGACAAGCAAAACCATGAAATCTAGCTACTTGTGAAAGAAAGTAACAGATATTTCTGAAGAAATTAAGACTTCTTACACTACAGGTAAGCTTGATCCTAAAAATTCATATCCCAAATTAGGAAAAAAAAAAAAAAAGGAATGATCAGGCAGAAATTAGACTGAGTGGGCAACATTGATTTTATCTACCACATGATTCAGCAAGCTGTATTTTCAGCTCAAAAAGAAAACAATTAAAAAAGTAACAGGACTGTGTGTCCAGTACTCACAAGAACACAAAGCTTTCTAGTTATTTCATTTGGTTTCGAAACCGTGCAAAGCCAAGATGAACTGTGTTAGTAAATCATGAAATAGGTCACCATCTATCTCCTCTCACCACAGCAGACTCACGGCATGGTACACAAGCTAATGGTTTAATTACAGAGCCTCAGGAAATGAGAAAGGCAATAAGGAAAACGATCACAGCAGGAACACATTAATGGTCTTTTTATCTTACAGAATAAATTTGTTTATCTGTTATTTCAAAGGTCCAATGTGGCAATTAACTCTTCTGTTTGCAAACTGACACTGAGGCTTTGTGCTGCAGCTATAATTAGTTACCCTCAGCACAGCAACCCTGCATGTTGGGAGTTAGCCTAAGCAGCCAGTTTCGGAGAAACTCAGTCCCCTTTCCAGGCCCCCTGCTTCCCCAGGAGCCAGCTTCTTAGGTCATGCGGAATCTTCCAGCTTTCCACAAGCTACAGTTTCTGCATCAAACAGGAACTGGAAGAGGTATTATACAGCGGCATCATCCCCCATGTCATCGCTACCAAGACAGGTTACACACGTAACTCAAACATGGAAAGGATGACAAGTTAAAGACAACATTTTTCTATTGCAGTGTCTAAAAATTCTTTGGGGATTAAAGCAGCAACAACAGTTTGGATTTATGTCCATCATTTACCTTTGGAATGGAAGGCTGAGAAAAAACGACAGTAATAGTCACGTTTTAAAAATAAACTCTACAAATTGTTGATTTGGTCGACAGAGATAAATGCCCACGTTATTTCTTTTTATTTGAATTACGGATTTCCAGAAATTCTGAATAATGAGCTTTACCTTAAGACACATTTACATCAGTTTTCCACCTGCTTCGGTATGCAGGTAGAATAAGTAGAAGTAATTACATGTCATGAATTGATATAAAGCTCAAATAAAACCGCATGAAGAGCTATGCTGGATCACCATTTAACTCAAAGCAGCTTATTTAGTGCCCACTGCCATCTCAATCTAGAGAAACAGCTTATTATTTTATTTAAAAGCTTATTTCTCCTTACAGTTACACAGTAAGACATACAGAGCTACTTCATGCTATCAGAGGTGCCTCTAAACAAAAGGTAAGGAAACCAACAGTTGTGCAATAAATTTCTTTACACCAAGTAATCTAAAACTTTGTACAATAAGACCCACATACTTGAACTAATTAGACCTTGTATAGGAAATACATGTATTGAGAGCAGTACAGCCCTATAAAAGATAAGGAGAAAGTGGGAGCAACATGAATGAATAAGTGATTTCTGATGCGCTGTATCAAAAGCAAGGAACCCATCTCCACAGAAAATCTGGATTTTAACATGCCCTTACTTAAACAGGCAACTCCATTTCTTGCCATAAGGTAGTTACTTCCACAGTCCATCCTACTTTTTCCTTAATTAACATTTTTCAAACCCATCCACCATCTGCTTTAAAAGCTAGCACCAAAATAACACACTTTCAACCCTTCAGATCTAAGAGATCAAACTCATAGCTGTTTTTTAATTTTAGCAAAAACCACTAGGAAACTTTGAAAGACGAAACAGTACCCACGTGGTTTGTAATATGCATTAGTTTGCACGCCTATTGTCATTTCGGACATTTAAGTTTCTTCTTTTTTGCCTTACAATCCAATCCTGATTTGCCGAAGCTGCAATTCAAAAAGCACAACTCAAATATGCATTTTATTTTACAATTATAACCAAACTGTGGAACACAACAGAGAGATGATGCAACATTACAGGTGCTGCTGGGATACTTTGAATTGGAACCAGCAATCCTAAGCCCCATCCTAAACATATACACAAACACATTCCCACCTTAAGCTTTTATTTCTGGACTTACACTTCCATTCTCCATTAAAACTAACCAAGTTAACAAAAGAAACTGAGTAGAAAAAATAAAAAGCAAGCAAGCTTGTCCAAGATCAGCCCCCTCATTCCATTCCCATCTACTCAGCCACATAAATATTTTTGCAGGCACAAAGAATGACGAAAACTACTTCTTAACCACTTAAATCTCATGGCAGATTATAACAGCAGTGAATTCACAGTCCAAGCTTAATTGTTTTCGTCTCAGGCAGCACTGCTCCTCAGCACGTCACAAATTTTGCAGGTTAGAAATGATCTGCAGCTCAGGTCTGCAGATACAAGGAATTCTCTCTCATAAGCTCTTGGAACAGGGAGGCAGAGCATGAAGCACAAGAGGTAAGAACTGAATTTTTTTCTCTTCTTCCTCACTGCATTCAAAGTCAAGTCACCAGCTCCACCTCTGTTAGTGATCAGACTCATATTACAGGGCACGCTGCCATCAGACATGCCGCATATTAGTCACTGCAGGGTACTCCAGCTCAGAACAGGCTAGCTGCAGTTTGCCCTTCAGATAAACACCAGCAGACAGAATTAACTTGGGCTAAATCCTGGGATTAGCTGATACACAGTCTGTGCTGAGGGGCAGGGGGGGCACGGACTGATAGATTAATATCAAAAACAAAAAAAACCCAACCCAAACCAATCAATTGCCAGTCAGAAATAACCTACAACGATGGTGAAAGTCAGGTATGGAGCTAGAAAAACCAAACTTCCATCTTTTGTGCAATACAGCCTTCTTTTTGTCATTTACATCTTCCTTTCCCATATCGCCACCACATCTGTCAATACTGAAGGCACAAAGCCTCTTCAATTTCTACACTCAAAATAAAACTAGGTTTCATCTCGCAAACGATGCTTCACACCAGCCTCAATAGTTCTCCTGCTGGTAGCAACAACCTACACAGAGCACACACTCCTACCAAATGCCAAAACATATTAACAGATAAGAGCTAGCAACAAAAAGCACTGTCCTGTCTTAAGTTTTGTTCTCATTAATCATTGGCAAAGGAATAGGCAGAAATTTTCAAAACTACACAGTTGTCTAGACAGAACTTTGGAAGGGGGAACATCTAGGGAAACAAACACCAAATAATACACCCCTGTGTCTTCTTCAAACTCTGTTTGAACCAAAAGAAGCAGTACTTTCATATCACCATGCCTGAATAATCAATTTAACCAATATAAAAGATTCAGTGCCTTCAGAACAGACTCCATAAGACCAAATCAACATTAAATATACAGTATCTTAAAACACACGGGTCTGGAAAATAGATCTGCGCCATCTGTAGAGTGGAATGACAACAATGGGAACATGTTCGTTACAGAGAGCAGGGTGGAGCAGGCATTCTTTGTTTGTTGGAACGTGAATAACACCCCAAAGACACGTCTAATACAGGCTTCTTTCCTAGGCATACATTGCAATCAGATATATGGCTATACTGTTTTTGTAAGACAGACTTTCAGGGTTGTTATTATAAGAGATAAATGAAGGGAAATGGACACTTCCAGCTCGTAAAGCAATGCTTGCTTTTCAAAGCATTGTTTGCATTTTTCAAATCATTAAAAGGGCAGGAAACCAAGTAGAAGCTAAGAACAGCTCATTTGGAATTCAACCGGATTCTCTCCCCACTATGGAATTTCAACGCTGTACTGGGAGAAAGGTTGGATGGGGGAGGGAGTTAGGCTCAACAGCACCAGAGCAAGGCAAATGCTTGCTCACAGAAGCTGCTAGAAAGCTGCTCTCATCCTCAGCTGCTCTTACAGATCCAAGCGCTATAAATACCATCTCTCCAGCTGGTGTTCTGGGAGAGCAGCACGCCAGCAGGCTTTGCACCAAGCAGCAGCTAGTCAAACCATACTGTTCCACCTATCTGAAAAGCTGAACCAAAACTCTTCCAAAACTTCCACTGCCAACTGATTACCTGAAAACATCCTGTTGCAGAAGATGCATATCGGATTTATGGATGTAATTGGCCAAGCACTTGGAGCTGAGCTGAATTCTTTCCTTGCATGTTTTCTTCTTCGAGGCAGATAAAACAATATCTTCCTGCTTTTACCTGACTACATCTTCAAGCCCATGGCCTTCTCCAAAGGCCATTTTGACCCTGGGACACAGGCCAGCACTACATTAAAAGCCTCCATATCTGAAAGGATTCATGTAGTAAAAATTCTTGAAGTAGTTCCCATTGACAATTTGTGTTTTCTTTCCTTCTATTTCTGTACTGAAAGGTGGCACGTTTCTAAGATTTGATAAAAGGAATCATCTCTAAAGCACTAGGCCCATATCAGTGGGCACTAATTCTGAAGAGGCAGCATTTCACACAGTTTACTCACCGCTGACAGAAAACTCTTCTCTGTTCATTAGCAATTTTCTAGTTCTAGATTAACTCCGTATCAGTTCTTTAAATGTAGTTCAACAGCATTTAACATTAGCCGGAACATCCTAGCCATCCCACGGTCTTGCTCCATGCCTGTTATCTGTACCTCTAACATTTAAAAAATCATTAAATGTTCTTCTCCCACCTCCCAAAATCATCTCCCCAAACAGATTTTTAACAGTGTGCAGAAGTAACGCTTCAAGTTATTTTTACACAATCATGAGAACAGCCTTGGGAGGAAAGCCAAGCACCCAAAAAAATTCCAGATTTTTTTCTTCTCCAAAAAAAAAAATATGCAAGACTTGTGTAACAAAGCGTATGACCTATCATACGTAGGGCATTGTAGGGCATTTGGAGACAGGGATTAAGACAGACTTAAGGACTAGCAACAGAAAGCCCTAACCCTGCAAAACACAAAGAGTTCTAATGTTCATACGCAGTGTGTTTGCCTGCCTGCAGCCAGCATTACCTCTGTCACCGTTTTATGACTCTCATTCCTAGAATGACCCAGTAATAACAGAAAAAAAAAAAAAAAAAAAGAAGCAGTCGGAACTGCTCCTCATCCAATTCCAGTCTTGGAACAACTATTTAAAGAGCAATTTCTCCGTTTTCTCTTTGAGACAAATTTGCACTCAAGCCTTTCCCTTGGTTATACAGGACTTGCAACAAATGCAGTAATTGCAGCAGGACAATCATTACAACTCGGGTAATCTCTACTATTGTGACTTCTTTGACTTGGCTTTCAAACCAGCTCCCAACCCAACCTCAATTACAAGACAATTCATGCATCCTCCACATGACACACAATTTATCTTCCCATAGAACAGCTTGTTTTGATAACACATCTACCAGCAATGTGATGTAGTACGAACATACTAGACAAGCATTAATTTAGTTTTAACCACAGTTACGAGGAGTTACAGACCAGAAAATCAGAGCAGGGGTTAAGTGACTTGCTTCCACTGTGGTTTATTTTCCCAAGACAGGGATCAGGTGAGGAAAGCTAAAGCCCTGACAAAATTAAATCTGGTCAGGGACACCGAGGGCAACAAATAAAGCTCCTCTAGGTATAACGGTGATGAAAGGCAGTGGGCCCTCTCTAGAAGGAACTCCAGAACAAGATTACCCTTGGTTTGCTTCTAACACAAAGGCAAACTGGGCAACAAAATTGAGAATAAGCTTTCTAACCCAGGAATATTTTCTGTTTTGCTGGCAAGCCCACCTTGAATGATGGGCACTCCCAAAAGCTGTAAAAGGAAAAACTCACACAAAAAAGGACAAACAACAGCAGCGTATCATGCAACAACCTTGGTGGCATTCCCATTTCAAGAATACATTTCGTTATGGATGTCAGAAAACGCTTTCTTCATATATTTCTTATAGAATCAGAAATGGAGTAACCCTATGATACACTTTATTATTTATATCTCTATACTGTTTTCCTTAAAAATAACCCTAAGCATTTTGCCTCAGTTTCACTATAACGTAGTCTCTGCCTATCCCAGCCAATAGATTCACAAGACTGACGTTTTAAATCAGCACCTATGAAGGATTCATAGAACAGCTTGGCCAATCAATACATAATGAATTAAAGTTCAAGCAACATTCAAAATCCCTTCTTAGCTATCAGACTTCACGCTACCTCATTAATCCTGTTAAGTTACGGGAACTTTAATGTCTTGGAGGCTTAAAATAGTTGCTACCCAACGTATCACCAGCCACTCAGATTCACCTCCAGTCAACTTGATTAGCACACAAATGAAAAAATAACCTTCTCAGAGGAAAGATAACTAAGTCTTGATTATTTCACCAGCACATCTGAAGGTCTGAAACAGGAACTCCATAGGCAAAAATTACTACCGAATGCCCTTTATCTTGAAAATGTTGCATCAGATATTAGAGTCAGATATATTAATGTCACTTTCTGTAGTCAGCTTTTAGCCAAGAAGTTCAAATAGTAATAACAGCATGTTGAATAATACATCTACGAGGCTGCAAAAGCTGAGGGATCATGAAAACGAAAGAATCCCTGGCAGAAACAGCAACAGCACTTACGCCCCCAAATCCAACACGTAGCCTGAAAGCACACCAGAAGAACTTGAGCTTAAAGTTATGCGTGCCAGACAATATTAGGAAGATTCTTTGGAGAAAAGATTTCTGCTTATTTTTTTTCCCCACCAAACAACGCCTTATATGCATCTTCTATTACACAATCCTCTTCAATGAGATAAATTACTCCTCTGCCCATTGCTTCCTTTTGCATTTCTCCTCGAAGAGGGAAGTACAGGGGAAAAAATAGCCCACAGACTGTAAGAAGGTATAACTATCACATCTGACAATTCCTTTTCCCAGTCTGTAATGGCCCCTGATGACTTAAACCTCACCATCTGTCATATCACCCATCTTGTATCAGAGCCACAGCACTCAAATAGAAGGCTACAGATTAGACCATTTCCAAAGCACAAAACATCGCAAAAGCTGTAAAGAAATTTCCAACTAGATCTATCAGGAAGTATTTTTCTCCTTTTGAAAGCTGATGCAGTTTCTCGAAAACATCTTTGTAGTGCAGCTCTAGCAGTGAGAAACAGTATCAGTGTATTCTATCTCCAGCACATTTCAAACTTGAACAGATTGCCAGAGATTCACAGGTCACCCTTTTTGTTGTGCCACAAACAAGCTGCTTCCATAGGCTCCCAGAGTTAAAACATTTTAAGTGTCCAAAATAATTGCTGTCACGTCACAACAGCAGCAAGAAAACCTATCACAGTGGCACCCAGTGGTGCTGCCCCAGCTCAGAGCTTGGTGGTATTTCCGTAACAAATGCCTTCTGGCAGAGTCTTTCAGTTTACATCTGTTGGGTTTGAAAGCAACATTCCACATAAGGTCTGAAGGAAGGAGTTTGCTGCACCAAAAAGCAAACTCTCTTCTGTATGATGCC
The DNA here is from genome assembly GCF_032191515.1 of Phaenicophaeus curvirostris. Lineage (NCBI taxonomy): Eukaryota > Metazoa > Chordata > Aves > Cuculiformes > Cuculidae > Phaenicophaeus > Phaenicophaeus curvirostris. The sequence continues at coordinate 4,372,390 of NC_091413.1, read as the reverse complement.
TTTCTTTCAATGAAACCATAAACATAGTCTACGATTTAAAGGACCAGGACTTAAATTCCACTGCAGAAGCCAGCTGAAGTAAAACCTCAGCTAAAAAAAGGGAGGAGTCTGTATGCAACCTCCTTTGTATTAACAAGCATGAGTAAACGCTCAAGTAACCAGACAGCAAAGTAACTCAGTCCTCTTGGAATGTTCCTTCCTACAGCTACAGACAAGACATTGTACTTCATTATCTAACAATGAAAAACCACCAGAAGAAGAGCAGTTTATAGGTACAGCCATTAGTCTATGCAGGACCAACAACACTGCAGCAAATGGGATCGATACTGTCTTGACCTTCAGAAGCGTGAAAAAAAGTATCTATCAATAAATGCTGTGCCCATACTCAGTTTCCCATAGAAGCGTCTTATCCAAAGTAGATTGAGAATAATTACTTAAGAATCCTAACACTTCTATTTGCTTAGAAAATAAGATGATTTTATGTAGTTTGTTATTTTGTCATCATTTATACATCTTATCTGGAATGCAAAAAACCTGACTTCCTTTTCCTCTCAGCTTTCTCACTCAGATTATGCTCCTAGACAAGAGCACAGACTGCAGAACAAGCACACCAAGAACTAAAGCACAGACCCAGGCAGGAGTTATAACACAACAACTATCACGTGACATCTGCAATGCATCCCTGTGTCTGTCAGTCCGTATGATACTCCCACACGCTGACGTTAACAAAAAGTTTTCACTTTGGTATTCTAATTTTTCTGTGGAATTCTCAACTCACCACAAGCAAACACCATAAGCAACTGCATCAAATTTGAGATACTCATTATTTAGACTTTCTAGTCAAATTCAGAAACAATCTAGTTTGTAATGCCAGTCTTAGAAGAGAATCATAGAATCACAGAATCATAGAATAACCAGGTTGGAAGAGACCCACCGGATCATCGAGTCCAACCATTCCTATCAAAGAAGGGTTATTCTGCATGATATAACGTACACAACACTCAGTTCAGTCTGACAAAAAGAAGAAGATTAAGCAGAAAGGAAGAGGAGAAAGAAAGACTCCCTTAGAAGATTAAAATAGACTTACTGGTTGAATTGCCTTGCATCTGGATGATACATTTGGATTCTTTGCTGGTTTCTCGGGAATTAAAGGGCCGGACCCGAACAGCCACCTTTACTGAAGCCCCCGACATTCTGGTTGCTTGTAGTGCAGTCAAGAAATTGAAAGTGAGGGGGTCAAGTGTTTCAAGTTATCCTCCTTGTTGGTGTTTTCTAAAGAGAAAAATACAATTCAGTTATTTACAGCTACCTCATTGAAGACGTCGACAAAATTACAGAGGCTTAAAGCTGTTTGATAACTTCAGTAACTCTGCAATCACCTTTCCTCCCCAAAAGCTGTCACTTCCAAGACAGACCTGGAAATACATTTCAGAGCACCTGTACGCTGTTCCCCTAGTGAAAAGTTTCTGTACGCTGATGCAGTTCTTTTGACGCGTACAAACAGATTTGTTTTCACTACTTGGTTTGCTTCCCAGAAAGTATGAACACCAATACCAAAACAAAGATCTGGTTGCAACATGTGTTAGGCTTAACCCAAGAGAGATAATTTTAGCAGTGAAGCTATGGTTGCTTCAATTTCAGCACGAAATAGCCGCCACATACTACAGAGCTAGGTTCTCTAGTCAACCCTTGCTGCCACGAGGCATTAGCAGGAATATTAAAGCTAACACAAGCCTGATGGTCCACCTCCCACCGACTTCCAATACACATCATTCCAGAGAAAAGGGTGCACCGACAACCTTAAAGAACCCTTTGCAGTCCTGGGAAAGTCTACTTCTCAAAGGGAATAGAAACTCATTAACTACTTGTGTGTTTAGTGATTAAAGGGCATGCTGCTCTCAGGAAGAAGAGGAATCAAAATTTATTGCCTGCAAGGTAAATATTACTACCTTCAGCAAATGTTCACTAGTAAATGCATCTTCATGATCAAAGTATTTGTTCAAATCATACTACATCCAAATGATGGAGCACTTAGTTGGCAGGAAATTATCCATGATAACCACAATCCAAACTTCAAGGCACATTTGAGACTGTATTGAAATGCAGATTTAATCAAGACTGGTTTGACTGTATTGTCCTTGACCAACGTTTTCTATTAGAAAAAAGTTTTCCAGTTGGTCGACAACTAAGCAGTTTAATTTATTAACGCAGGATAGTCAGAAGTTAAACAGACTCAAAAGCACCAAGACAGATTCAAATAAAGCCACCAAGGTCTAGAAGAAGGTGCCACCCTTGGCTAGGAAAGTGTTGATGGCACAGGATCTCTGAACTGGAAGCCTCTACTGAGAAAACATGATTACATGGTTTATTTATTCTTATATTCTAAATCCCTGCCATGGCCAGTGCTGAAACCAGGATTCGGAGTTAGGTTAATCTTTGATATGACTTCATGCAGTCATTTCTACCTTCAATCTGAGTTCACATGGTCAGAACTCTAACCTGCACAAGACACCATGTATGGCCCAGGAACCTTGAGATCTTCTTTTATGGTTATCTATACACCACATATTCAATTAAGAGCTCATTTCAGGGTTGTAATCACAGGGCCACAAAACTACAAAACCTCCTAGCAGATCGAAAGCAGGAACGTCTCAGCTTTAAATAAGTTCTACAGCTGGTAAAAATACTTATTCATGCTTAATTCGAGTTATGACACATCTTCCCACAGTGGAAGTTGTTTTTAATAAAACCGCATTACTTCATTAATGTCATCACATGGCAAAGGCAGAAACTAAATTACTCCTCCTAGTCGCAGAAGTAATTTAAAGCATTTCTTACTTTAAGAGGTACCTCATCAGACTAGAAGAGGACTGTCTTTCGGAACAAGCCAAGTGAATTTCCATGTCAGTGACACAGCAAAGTGGTAGAAAAACGATTCATGAGACAGACACACAGTCAGCTCTGGGTTAGTACAGAATTTAAACAAGTTTCACTAAAAACTTAAATACAGCAAAGATGTAATGGGAATGAATTGGCACAATCTTCAAAGTTTAGAGGAGATTCTGGGTTGTTTTACAGCTTTATTCACTCTTGCTCAGAGGTGTTCGGTTTTTTGCATAGCAGAACATGTAGCTCATTATAACCTTCTCCCCGAGTATCTGCCATGTGGAATTTTTGCTCTCCCTTCTTAACGTGACCCTTGCCAAAGTACCTGTGCCCTCACACGAAAGCTAAATGACAAGACTAATCCTGATACATCCCAGTAGTATTATTTAACTGATCCTGAATATGGGCGCTAGAAAACAGGAATGTGACTGTATATGGCCACTAAGTCTTTGTTTACGAAGTACAATTTAAGAACCCATCAAGTGCAAAGTCTTTTATAATCAAGTTCATAGTATCATAGCTTACTCTGTCAGGCTGCAGGAAGGGATGAGTAGGTGGAATTTTCATAGGGTGTAGCACATCACAGAAACTCCACCTGACACAGTTCTCATCTCTGTTCTCATCTTTCTTTTCCCCCACCTATCCATGTTAATGTGAAAACTACAACTCTCTCAACTTTCCAAGAGGAGCAACGAATAAAGGCCAGGCCATTAATGAAGGGGATTACTTTTCTAAGAAAACAAAAAACCAATGTGTTGTTACATTATTATTTACGAAACATAGTGAGTTTATTTCCCCTTCTTATTGAAGAGTCCCACATGCAAAGACTGATGTTTTCACAGCATACTGATTTCTGATGTTTTCATACCTTTCAAAGTATTCCATGAATTTCAACAGCTAACTAATACATCTAGGAAATTGGCAAACGGAAGATGGAGTGAAGGAATCTACTTGAAAAAAAAAACCAAAAAATGAGTACTTCTGAATACTGTATTTGCAACAACAAAGCATGAAAAGCACATCTGAGACTCCATCTGCCCTAGCTAAATTATATCCTTGTTTCAGACATAGCCGTGAAGAAATTCTTACAAAACAGGTCACAAAATCACCTACAGCAGCATAAAAATTAAAATGCTAGACTTCAAGAATTAGCAAGTTTTCCCAGCCCTTACTTCTGCATTCATATAAAAGTAAACATGGTGTGGTTTTAAGTCTCATCCATTCTCATCTCTGTTATTTCTCATAGCTGAAGTAAAATGCCTACTTGTAGCTGCACGTGGATTTCAGATGTTTTGAGCACCATCTCAGTAATTGGAGATTTTTAATAAAGAAGAAAATTAAACAAAACCAATATATCTTTCAAAGATTTCCAGAAATTTAAGTTGTTGTGGTTTTGAGGATTTTTTTCTCCCCACTTCCCAGCAACCTTATCTGGCTGTAACATTTTATAAAGGCAGTATCGCCCTCATCATGCTACTGATAAAATAAGGCAAAATGAAACTAATACCACAGTATCACAGATAAAAGATAGCAACTGTTTTTTCAGTCCACATTTCCCAGTAGTATCACTTACTACTACAAAACTCTGTCTACAGAGTAGAAATAGGAGATTAACTTGCAACAGAGAAAAAAAAAATGTGCAATCCAGTCTGTGGTACAGATTTAGAAGAACAACCTTCATAAAAGGAAGCTGCTTTTTTTTAAAAAAAAAATCTTCATTATATGCTCAGAAGGCTGCCATCCATGCTAGAATGAATCATTCCCCTAACGTCTTGGAAAAAGCCTAACTGTGTATCTGCTAACGTTCAGTCTGTCTGAATCCAATCAGGAACCAAGTAAAGAAGGGAACTGTGTGCCTGAGCCTCTCACATGATCAGCCTCTGATTCTATGACCACTGGCCTGAAACAGGTGGCAGATAACATTTGAGTGGCTTGGTGAGCACCACCAACACAAAAGTAAATCCTACATATTGCTTTTAGGCTTATTTTAAATTATTATTAAAAGATATCCACCATCCACCCCGTAAATCACACACTGAGGTTTAATACTAGAAGTATGTCATTAAACAAATCACCAAAATATCTTGCCTTTTTTCTGTTATTCAAGCTGACAAACCCAGTGATGTTGGTCAATAACCATTCGTGGTCTAAAAGCACTTGGAAGCGGAGCTGGACTTTCACACAAATGTTTAAAAAACCAAGCCTTTCATTAAGACTCAGATCCTTGGATGTATTTGAAAGTTCTGGCGAGCCAGTATTTATGCAATGTCAAAATACAAAACACATTGCAAACTTATCCAAGTAAATAAATAATAATTTGACTCTAAATCCCTACTCTCCTTATAACTTTATTTCAAGAAATAGCAACAAGCTCAAAATGGTTACAGCACTCAGAATCCGTATTTCTGCAATTAAAAAAAAAACAAATATCACTACACACCACAACTGAAGAAGCACCATTTCTGTTTAACACAGCCAGCTACTGTGTCATATTTGCATTGTTATCCCTATCAGAGAATGTATTTTCAAACAAAAAAAATTGCCTGTAACTTAACCATACAACATCTCTTAAAGAAAGAAAATAAGCAAGGACAGAGATCAGTATCCGGAAAGTTCACAAACAGCTGTTCAGAGCAGCAGGGGTCTGTGAAAAAGAAGACCACAGCAAATCCGATTTTAGGTCTTTCACCAAGGATCAGGTAGTGATGAGTCTGATGCATCAGCTGAACTCACGCACTACTAACTGCAATCTCTGCACTAAATGAAGATGCCAGGCAAACGTGGTGCACAACTTGGCAATGCAGTGAAAATCCAGTCATATAAAGGTACAGCTATTGACCAACACACCCATGGCTATTTATCAACACACCCAGGTACTGGATGGTGCAATAACAAAAAGAACTGGGGTAAGGAGGAGCTGGAAGTGGAGCAAAATAAATCTGGTATTTCACATTCCAGAGGCAAGACGGGAATTCTAGGTCTCCAATTGCAGCTCAGCACCCCATTCTGCCTGCGACCCCAGACCTGATCTCTGTGCTAAGTGAAGATTCCAGACAAAACAGAGGTGTGCATTTGGCAATGCAATGAAAAATCAGGTCATATAAAGGTATGGCTATTTATCAACAAACCCAGGTACTGGATGGTGCAATAAAAAACAAATGGGCTAAGAAGGAGCGGGAAGTAGAAATATTCTTCAAGATTCAATATTTCACACTCCAGAGCCAAGACAGGAATTCATCACCTGCTTCTGCTGACTCCTAGGTCTCCAACTACAACTCAGCATCCCATTCTGCCTGTGACCCCAGCCTTTCACCCTGCCTGATCTCTGCACCATGCAAAGATGGGAGACAACACAATGGCAGAAATCATGGCAATGCAGTGAAAAATCTGATCATATAAAGGTATGGCTATTTACCAGCACATCCAGGCACAGGATGGTGCAATAACAAAAAGAACTGGGCTAAGGAGGAGCTGGAAGCAGAGAGAAACATACTTCAAGATTCGGTATTTCACACTCCAGAGGAAAGTCAGGAGTTCATCACCTGCTTCTGGTGACTTGTAGGTCTCCAGTTGCAACTCAGCACCCCGTTCTGCCCATGACTCAAGTTTTTCACTCTACCTGATCTCTGTGCTAAGTGAAGACGCCAGAGAAAACAGCGGAGCACATGCTGGCGATGCAATGAAAATCCAGTCATATAAAGGTATGTCTATTTACCAACACACCCACAGCGTTTTACCAACACACCCAGGCTCTGGATGGTGCAACAACAATAAGAACTGGGCTAAGGAGGAGCTGGAAGTGGAGAGAAATATACCTCAAGATTTAGTATTTCACACTCTAGAAGAGAGACAGGAATTTAATCTCGATTTCTGGTGAGCTCTAGGTCTCCAGCCAGAACTCAACACCCCGTTCTGTCCGTGACCCCTGCCTGTCACCCCGCCTGATCTCTGCGCTAAATGAAGATGACAGACAAAACAGTGGTGCAAATCCTAGCAATGCAGTGAAAAATCTGATCATATAAAGGTACGGCTATTTACCAACACACCCAGGTACTGGATGGTGCAATAACAAAAGGAACTGAGCTAAGGAGTAAATGGAATTTAATAGAAATACATATCATAATCTGGTATTTCACACTCCAGAGGACAGATAAAAATTCACCTCCTGCTTCTGGTGACTTCTAGGTCTCCAGTTGCAGCTCAGCACCCCGTTCTGCCCACGATCCCAGCCTGATCTCTGCACTACGTGAGGATGGGAGACAAAACAGCGGCGCAGATCTTAGCAATGCAATGAAAAACCTGATCATATAACGCCACGGCTATTTACCAACACACCCAGGCACCGGATGGTGCAATAACAAAAAGAACTGGGCTAAGGAGGAGCTGGAAGCGGAGAGAAATATCCTTCCAGATTGGGTATTTCACACTTAGGAGGATAGATGGGAATTGTCCCTCTGTTTGTGGCGAGGTGAGGGCCCGTGCCCCTGCCCAGCTCAGATTGTCAGATCATCCTCCCAACATGGCTGCCTGAGGGACTGTGCCCAATCCAGGGACGGATCCACAAAAACCACCCACAAACCCCACAATCCTTTCGCCTCCCTCGCTTGCTCGAGGGGCCGCATCCCTCTCCCAACGCAGCAACCACCGGCGGAGGCAAAATCACCACGAAACGCTTCGATACCCCCCGGGGAGGAGGAGAAGGAGGAGGAGGGGAAGCAGCCGCCGCGCTGGGGCGGGGGGAAAGGGGAAGGAGACGTCGCGAGAAGCCAAACCGGACACCAAACCCTGTCCCTGGCAGCTCCAGGGCTGCCAACACCCGCTCTCCATCCCGATTCCCCCCCCTCCCCGCGCCCATCGAGGGAACCAACCACCCCCCCCCCCCAACCCCCTCACCTGCGCCTCTCAGCAGCGGGCGGTGAAAAGGGGAGCGAAGAGCGCGGCCGCCGCCATCCCGCGGCGCCGAGGAGGAGACCCCCCACCCCGGGGAAGAGACGGGGGTGGAAAAAAGGGAGGGAGGAGGGATGACGAGAGAAAGGCCGCGCCGGGAGGAGCGAGCGCCGCGACGCGCTCCGCAGGGCGCCGCTCCCGCACTGCCGGGGCCGCGCGCCGCCGCGCCCCAACCCGCCCCGGCCCGGCCAATCGCCGTGCGCGGCCACGCCCCCTCGCCTCGCCTCGACCAATCGCCGCGTTTGGTCACCACCCATCGCCTCGGCTCGGCCAATCGCAGGGCGAGAAACCAGCGAGAGCCCGCCCCCCGGCCTCGGCTCAGCCAATGGGGCGGCGCGGAGCCGCCGTGATGGCTCCAGCAGGGCACGCGTGGGCCCGCCCCCCCGGCTCGGCTCAGCCAATCGCCGCGCGCCTCCCCGCGCTCCACCAATCGCGTGGCTCAGAGCCCGCGCGTCGCCACGCCCCCCGCCTCGGCTCAGCCAATCACGTGGCCCCGAGCCCGGGGAGCGCCCCCTTTCCCCCCCACCCACCCGCCTAGGCTCAGCCAATCGCGTGGCTCCGAGCCCAGGAGCCGTGCCAATCACAGCCCGACACAGCAATCACATCTCGGGAATGCTTGTTCCCGCTGCTGCCGCTGAGGCAATCTCCACGCCGAGACTCGGGGTAATCGCGCCCCGCAGGACAGAACCGCGAGGCTTCGCGGCCCAACGCGCCCCCGCGGGAGCTGGGAAGGGGCGGGGTGGAGAAGGGCGGGGCCTCAGCCAATCGCCGCGCGGCGCGTCGCCCTCCGCCAATCACGTGCTTCGAAGCCGGCGAGTTCCCGCCCCTCCGTTTGCGCCCCACCAATCACGCGGCGCGGAGCCGCCGAGGCCCCGCCTCCCGCCCCGGGCTCAGCCAATCGCAGCCGCGCAGCGATCGCTGCTCGGCCCGTGCGCGTGCCGCGGCCGCGCGGAGCGAATCCCTCCGCCGAGCCTCGGGGAAAGCGGCTCGTCTTCATCCGTAGCCAATCAGGACGCGGGGAGGCACCGCGCCCGGCCGCATCACCGCCCCCCGCGCTGTGTGCGTCCGCACTCCCTCAGGCGGCGAAGCCGTGAAGAGAGAGCGAGGGTTTGGGGCTAAAAACAGCGTTTAAATGCACGGGGCTGGGGGGAGCAGGGGGCTGCGGAGCCTGCCTGAGGAAAAACGGAGTGTGGAGCAGCGAATGCGCCAACTTCAATGGCTTCCGGTAGGATTTGAGGCGCCAGACGACGGCAGCTCAAGGAGAAGGAGTTTCCCCATCCCTGGAGGTGGCCAAGGCCAGGCGGGGTGGGCTTTGGGGTCCCTCCCAGCCCAAACCACTCCATGATCTCATATAACTTCTTATTCCTGGTAAAGTGAAGGTTTTGAGGTCCCTTCCAACCCAAACCGTTCCACAATTCTATGATTTTTTTACTTCCCTCTACGTATTTTAACACAATAATGTATTTTCAGGCCATGGTGGTGAATGAACTCCTGTGCTTCCAATCATTTCACCCATATTCTCATAGAAAAAACTATTTCTGTGACAATAACTTTGGTTGGAAAGTTACTCCTATTTGCACTGTGATTATTTCTAGTGTTATTAATGCTCCAGGCTTGGCAAAGAGTAGCTGGAAAGCCCGTAAACAGCAGCGGAACGTAAGCCAGCAGTGACCCAGGTGGCTAAGGCGGCATCCTGGCTTGCAGCAGCCATAGAATCATAGAATCACCAGGCTGGAAGAGACCCACCGGATCATCGAGTCCAACCATTCCTATCAAACACTAAACCATGCCCCTTAGCACCTCGTCCACCCATCCCTTAAACCCCTCCAGGGAAGGTGACTAAACCCCCTCCCTGGGCAGCCTGTTCCAGTGCCCAATGACCCTTTCTGTGAAGAATTTTTTCCTAATGTCCAGCCTAAACCTCCCCTGTCGGAGCTTGAGGCCATTCCCTCTCGTCCTGTCCCCTGTCACTTGGGAGAAGAGCCCAGCTCCCTCCTCTCCACAACCTCCTTTCAGGGAGTTGGAGAGAGCAATGAGGTCTGCTGGCCATGGGGTGGCCAGCAGGTGCAGGGAAGGGATTGTCCCCCCAGACTCAGCGTTGATGAGGCTGCACCTTGAATCCTGGGTTGAGTTTTGTGTCCTTCACTCCAAGAAGGACATTGAGGGCCTGGAGCTTGTCCAGAGAAGGGAATGGAGCTGGGGAAGGATCTGGAGAACAAGTCTTAGGAGAGATGGCTGAGGGTTGTTTAGCCTGGAGAAAAGGAGGCTGAGGGGAGACCTCATCCCTGCCTACAGCAGCCTGGAAGGAGGTTGTAGAGAGGTTGGTGCTGGTCTCTTCTCCCAAGTTCCAAGGGATAGAAGGAGAGGGAATGGCCTCAAGTTGTGCCAGGGGGGCCCAGACTGGATATTAGGAAAAGTTTCTTCACTGAGGAGGTGAAGGCACTGGCACAGCTGCCCAGGGAAGGGGTTGAGTTACCATCCTTGAGGTGTTTAAAAGATGAGTGGACAAGGTGCTCAGGGATATGATTCAATAGTGCACAGGTACAGTTGGACTCGATGATCTCAAAGGTCTTTTTCCAACCAAATGAAGCCATAATTCTATTAAATAGGCTTGTGCTTAAGTTTACAAGCATTTTAAGGAAAACATTACATTAAACACCTTAAATATGTATTTTCCATGTACGTGCCATCACACACAAATCAGATACAAGCTGTTGAGAACATATTTTTTGAACTTTAGAAGAGCTCCTATTGACGGGACATACGACTGAGTGGCTGTTTTAGTGTGGTTGGTGTCACCGTGCTAACGTCTGTTGAGGGCCATGCAGAATTAGTTGGGTTAAAATTTCTCCGAAAAAACTCCCCACTAAAATTCACAACCACAAAATAAACCCCAAAACCAGAAGATTTTTCAACCCCACCCCCCCAAACTGTTAGAATACAGGATGTGTGCTGTAACCCTCCCTGGCAACAGACAGTGTGATTAATTCTACTTCAGCAGAGTTTGTGTAGCGTTGCTTAGGAACAGTGGTTCCTACATCGTTCTCTTGTGTCCAAGTTTGGAGAGTACTCGCGGAGAATAGTTTCGGTGTGATAATGTGGTTGGTTGCTTAAGGATGCTCGAAAAATCTGCTAGAAACGTTCAGAGAAAGTCTCGTTACAAGCTGAGAAAGAAAATGGTCGAGGGTGCATGACACATGCTGTTTGGTATCTGGGAGGTCACTCATTGCAAAAGGAGAAGAGGAAAATTCCTCTTGAAATAACCAAGTATGGAGTTGAAAGGTGGTGCTGGAGGAAGGCAGTCTTCATCTAGCTGGTTGTGATGCCTTTTTAATTACAGAACACATTTTATCTCCGTTTAATTAGACTAGACTTCTCAATATCAGTTTTGAACATCAGGTGTCCTTGAGTAACATAGAAATAACTTACTAAGTTTTTTTTAAGATTTACTTAAGTGGAATTGTACTGCAGTGTTCTACCTCTGAATGTGTCCATTTCCTTAAAGGAAAGGATCCATTCTTACTCCTTTTATACATTTCTGACTGATACCATATAAACCTGCAAAAGAGAAGAAACAGATCCAATTCCCTACAAGCACATGTGTATTTAAAACTAGAATTTACACATTGCTTTTCAAGAAAACATTCACATGAAAGTTCTCCAGTACAAAAGAAGTTTTCTTGAGCATTATTATACCAGAAAAATGAGAGCAAGTTGTAGTGTGAAAAGTTTATTGCATTTACTAGTAGAAATGTTGACTCAAATCACTGAGATGTGCCTGTTCCAATACAGGAAAGAGGGCAGGTTTAAGGGAAGCAGTAAGGAAAAGGAAGACCCCGGTGCTCCTGGGGGTTGTTGGAGCCAATCTGTTGCTGGCTAAAGCAGAGCTGCCATCCTGCTATTAACAGCTTAGGTTGTCCTTGCTGCCAGCAGGGAAGAGTTGTCAGAGATGTAAATTGTGTGATTACATAAGCGTAAATTGTGATATAATAGAATCAATTTTACCGAATTGCACAGCTCTCACTAGCAGAACTTGCCCCAGCAATTTCTCTAGTCGCAGAACTAGAGGGCGAGGAAAGACCAGCAACAGAACTTAGTAATTTCAGATTTTCCAAGAAAAGCACATTTTGCAGCATTTCTGTGAGCGAGCCATTGCGGGGATGAGTAATTTGCAGCTCAAAGCTATTCAGCTGTTCCAGTGCTGCAGACACATACGTCTATCAAAGATAATTTGATCAATTGTTAGTTCCCATGTTGTCTATTAAGATGAAGTCTCTGTATTGCAATAAGATTACAGTTAGACTGAAAAAGGTAAATGGGGGGGGAACAAAAACCCTGCACTTGGTATTAAATGAATTGAACACTTGTTACACAGCTGATATGCTTTTGGGGGGGATTTAATCTTAATCCAATATTAAGTTCAGCTTTCCTTTTCAGTCCTTCAGATGTCCACTATCCAGTGAGAGAGAGGGGTTTGTTTTACTTCTGTACCCAGAAGGCAGCAACACAACAGTACGTGCAGTTGCTTGAATTAAAGCACATTTCATTATTCAGCCCCTGAATAGGGGAGAGCATTTGTCTAAATTCACACCTTTGAAATGCTTGATACCAGCTCTCCAGATAAAATTGTTTTAGCCACTTAAGGGTAGCCTTTGTGTCTCTGTGATACCTGCACTGATACATTTTCCAGTGATAAACGTGTGCTATAATTAGAAAACCAGTTCAGCGTGCACTTTGCTATTTATATTCCTCAGGTCAAAGTCTGATATAATGGCAGAACAAATGTAACTTCTGATTCTGAAGGGCGTTGTCTCGGTTAATAAATCCTATACCAAATGTAAATACCTATTCCCCCCCAATCAGACAAGATCAAGAGAAACATTGTGAATTTGTTCAAACAAGCCTTTCAGTTGCTACAATGGAATAAAGAAAAAACTCATATTTTCATTTTATACTAGCATTAAAAAAGAGTAAACTCCACAGAGATTTTTTTTTGGTACAACATTCGAATTTACAGCTCTCTGACACAAGTTACAGCCCTCCAAACGTGAATTATCAAGAACTAGTAGAGAACAGCAGACCTCATGTCTGTGCAGGAGACAATTAAAACAACCAGATTTTTTTTTTTTTTCATTTAAGGATGGATTCTTTCTGCTCATTATTTCCACAGCATCCATATTCAGAAAAGGTGCTGGTGTGTCTACTCATGACCTCTTTACTACACAAGAAAACAGACTGTTGTAGATCACCACATACATTTGTAACATGCTCAGAAACCACGATGGATTTGGATGCTGAATGACAGCTTGCAGATAAAAGCACAGCAGACTCGGGGGCCCTAGAGGGGTCCTGGGCCCATAAAGGAGTTCAAGGCATCTTAGAGGGGTCCTGGGAGGCCCTAGAGTGGTCCCTAAAAGGGTGCTGGGGTCCCTAAAAGGGTCCTGGGATCTGTGCCTTTTGAAGTTGGAAGAAGAGGGGGCTTGGAATTTGTGGAAGGAGTGAAGGTTAAGGAATTAAACCCAGCTAAACATGCTTCTCTGTTCCACCAATCCATGCAGACACGAAGTCCGGAATTGTCCTCCCACCCAACAGGAAAACAAACATGCACCCTGGGGGAGGGTGGGAACCCCACCAAAAAAAAAATCACCTGCAACAAAAAATCCACTACATCTTCACATTTTAATTGAGAATTACTTGCACATCTGAAAGGTCAGCACCGGTTTATTTATAACCCAACCAAAATTCCTCCTGGAGCCTGTCACCAACTGTCACGTAGCTATGAATAGGTACAAGAGTCACCCACTTGGGAACACTCGTGAGTTGGAAGTATCGCTGATATCTGTGTGCACAGAAATTTTTCACATAACTTACCAAGTTATCTCCAGATCCTAAATCCCTTTCAGCAAACCTGAACAAAGCCGCTCAACCATTTGTATGTTTTGTACTTGCCCTGATACACTTAAAAACACAAAGGGAAGATTTGTGCGAGTGTGTATCATTTATTGTAGTTCAAGAGAATCAGGAATTGAACAGAAGACACAGCGAAAAACAAATAAAAGAAAAAAAACCAACCTTTTTTTCAGACTTATTTTTAAAACACTGTGGTTTCAAATCCTTTTTAAAAAGGAAATTCAAGTATCATATGCAGGGGGCAGTAATACAAAAATGTTTGTGAATATTTTTTTTTTCCTTTTTTTTTTTAAAAATGTAATTCTACATTTCCTGCACCCTTTCTGCTTTGGTAAGGCCAAGCCATGGATACAAATTGGTACGCAACATAAAAAAATGACCCCTGCCCCAAACCACAGCCTCCAAGAATAAAAGGCTCTGCTCTCTGCGGACAAGCTCTAATGGCTCAGAACTGTCATTTAGCATATGTATCAGATCTGCAGCATTAAAAGAATGGATTTTATTTCTTTAAAAGTCACTGAAGTCCTGGTATTCCCAAGCAACTCATTCGTGGCAGCTGTTTTAACATATTTCTGTCTCCAGACTTTTCAAAAATACCAGAGCATCTAAATCAACACAAAGGGACATTTCAAAGAATGGATATTAATATCCACATGTGAAGTCTCTGCTTTTTTTTTTTTGAAGTTATCCTTGTGTCTAACACCAATTAAAAACAAAATATGTGCAATATAAAAATATGATCCCAAGATTAACACTTTGTTGCAGGCACAGTTATCGCACAGAATATGTTCTTTTGAGGGCAGGGGAATGATTTTGATTCTCGCAGGGATTTTTTATTTTTGCATTACAAAAAAAAAAAAAAAGATAGCAGTGCAGGTTTGATGGTTGGAGGAGGAAGGAGGGAGGGAAAAAGGGGAAAAGTTACTTTAGCAGCAAAATGTCCAAGGTTCTAACCACAATCAAATTAACGGATATCTGGCTGTAAAAAATAAGGTTGAAGGGATGCTGCCCTGATCCATTCATCTTTGCTAAAATAATTCAGCTGTAAAAACTCCAAAATGTGGCATACTGAAGGACAGTTGTGTAACATAAGCAACTTCCTAGCTTGTCCTCCTCGTTATTGACCATTGTTATCACTTAAATATATGTACAAGAATTAAGCTGCTTTTCTCCTCGTCCACATGCTTCTGGTCGCTACTGCGACTCAGGGCCAGTGGGCGTGTTAATCCCATCAATAGCTTTCAAAGAGAATCTGCTCCACTATCACCAGAACAGCCCACGCCCCGTTCTTCCCACTGGTGTTGGCGTGCACTGCAAGGGAATCTTTAATGGTCAGCGTTCTGCTTGTCTCTCATCCAGGCTTGGATTTGCTCTTTAAGTTCTGGCACTAGTAGTGTAGAGAAGAGAAAAAAAAGTGATTAACTTGACAATTACAATTATTTAGTAATGCTGCTATAAGAAAGCTCCTCACAGCCACTAGCAATTTCTTTTCTAGAAACATGATCAGGATTATTTACTACTATTTCCTTCTCTATCAATATATTTTCCACACAGGCAAAGGCATTACTCATTGCCCACCACAACAATATCTTTTAGCCTAGTAGTTAGGAAGGCAAGGGTGGAGGGTTTTTTCCCCCCAGGAAAAGGGAAAACAGAAGGAACGAGTCCAGAGGAGGCTACAAAGATGATCCGAGGGCTGGAGCACCTCCTGTAGGAGGACAGGCTGAGAGAATTGGGGTTGTTCAGCCTGGAGAAGAGAAGGCTACAAGGAAACCTTAGAGTGACCTTCCAGTACCTGAAAGGGGCTGCAGGAAAGCTGGGGAGGGACTGTTCACAAGGGCTTGTGATGATAGGACGAGGGGCAATGGGGATAAACTGGAGAGGGGCAGATTTAGACTGGACATAAGGAGAAATTTCTTCACTATGAGGGTAGGGAGGCCCTGGAACAGGTTGCCCAGGGAAGCTGTGGCTGCCCCATCCCTGGAGATGTTCAAGGGCACGTTGGATGGGGCTTGGGAAGTCTGATGCAGTGGGAGGTGTCCCTGCCCATGGCAGGGGGGGTGGATGGGCTTTAAGGTCCCTTCCAACTCAAACTCTTCTGTGATTCTATGAACGAACGTATCTGCGTACGCTGGAAGAACTGATAACTGAGACCTCCACCCTCTACAGAACAAACTGCGCACAAATCACTTCCCCCGGCCAGCCGCCCCGTTGCCAACTGTTAAACTGATACCTGGTTCCAGCATATTTTCTGTCAGCGTCTGGCGATTGAAAGGGTCAGTGGAGGAGTTCAGCAGGTGCCTCAGGATGATTGACCTGTCCATAATAGTTCCAGACGGCAGCCTCACGGGATCAGTCATCAGAGTGTCCATCAGGGGATCTGAGGGCACAAGTGTCTCATCATTACACTGCAGACAATAGCTACAGATTTGATCTGCACACAAAACCACAGTACGGAACCGAGGTGTTCAGAGGTCGGTTGAGTACATTGCTGGAGTTACAGAAAATGGTTAAAATAAGCAGTGGAATTCATCCTTTACATTGCTTTTCCCTTTCTGAACTGGGACTAAGCATTAGCTATTTTCACCCCGTTTTCAGATTTCGGGGGTTTTTTCCTTACTGTTTTCAAGCACATGCAAGCAAGAGGTGGAGAGGGCTGGATGGCACCATCCCAGGGAAAAACAGACTCCCAGCTCTCCGTATTTACTTAACTATGTAATTGAAATAGAGCAGAATGCAAAGCTTCATAAACAAAACAGTTTCTATTAATATATACTCCTACTCAGAATCAAAATATTAAAAGAAATCCTTCTTCAAGTCGGTATTTAGAGAAGTCAACTTGCCTCTGAACTCATCCGGAGCATCACTGTAATCGATTTCCGCACGGGCATTCTTGGCAACAATCTCCTCCACCTTCTCTGCCAGCAGTTTGAACTTCTCTATTGCTATGGTCGACTTGATGCCAGCTTTCCTCATCTTGGAGATAACCTCCTCAAAGAGCTCTTTACTGTAGGACCTCTACAAGCAAAGCATAAAGAGACAACTTTGCTGAGCTGTAAAACATGCCATAAAAATTCTGAAGATCTTTTAATGCATTTTTAAAGCTTCAGAAGGAGGGAATAAACAAAACCTCAACATTACATCAGGCAGTACTATGCAGGTAACACTTCATCTAGCATCAAAATGCCAAATTTGGGGTAAACTTAGGCTTTTTTACTAGTCATCCCTGCTGGAGAACTGTTTAGGGCCAGAAAAAGAAGGGCAACATCCCCTACTCCAAACAAGCAAGACACTCGAAGAGGCTGAACAGAACTATTAGAACTGTTTGATAGACTAAACATCTGTCTTGCCACTCCTTGTCGGTGTTCCTGGCTGAAAACGCAGCATAAAATGAAAAAGGGTTTTGATTACTTGTGGTGGGAAAGAAATGATTCTTTCTCCCAATCCAAACAAAAACAAAGGACCCCTCCCTCCCCGATGGTGCAAAAATAGTCAGGCAACTCAGAGGGAGCTCATACTTGCTGGAAACTCGCCAGCCAGCGCAGCGAGAACTGCACAGCTACAAGACTACGACACCCAGGGAGACCAAGCACACGTCCTGTGGTTTCAACGGGAGCAAGCACGGCTTTCACGTGAAAAAAGAAATTGGGCAAGGCCTCTTGAAAGTTGCTTATGTTCTAAAGACACCATTTTAAGTTCACAATACTGTTTTGATATAAGCCTTTTAATAAAAATTGTTATTTACCCTGCGATGCAAGGTTGAATTGAAAGACAAAACAAAACATGCCAAGTCTCAGGGATTTCTGTTTTCCTTGAGGATTTTAAAATGTTCAACAAAGCCCTACTTCTTTCATCTACTCTATATCGCACCAAGAGACACCATTCACTACTTAGGACACACAGTGCCCACCCAAACTCCTTTCTAACCCAGAGAGAACAGAACGATGGCAACATGCCCAGGGCTTTATAAATGTTTTCGGATTCCTCCTAATACGTGCTAGGATTTGCAAACAGGAGCTGTATCACAATGCTTTAGAGACCTTGCCATGATCAAGCAACTTTTTGCTTGTTTTGTTGGTTTTTTTTTTTCTCCCAATACCCACAGGCATTAACCAACTGAGCATTTCCTTGGTGTTTCTTTCCTGGCATTGACGGTTTCCAAGATATTAGCCACTCCCATCCCCTTCCATGAAGGGCTACTTTGTTAATTAAGCTTTATTCCAGTTCCCACACCAGCAGGCTTCTTTCTTTTTAATCCCTGTCTCATTGCTGTGCATTTTGTGGTTGGGTAGCATCAATTAATGATGGATAACTTTCTCACTTTTATATATAATGAATAGCATAAAAAAAATACGTTACACGCTCATTATACACACAGAGACACATAAGGTCTGTTTCAGAAGTGTGAGCTTTGTTTGCAATTGTCACAACGTAAATAATTACAGGATAAAGATCATGAGTTACTCTGCTACCTCTGCTTCACTTCACATGCAAATAGTTTCACTCTTGTACAACAGTTTCCACTAGACTTTCAAGCAGCTATTGACAAGTTGTGTTCCTCTAGATTTTGAAGAGTTTGTCTTATAAGACAGAGGCACGGAGAGATGCGATTCAGCAGACTGACATCTTCACTACAGCAGAGGTGAGTGACAATTTATCTGCCTTAACATTCTGCTCTGAAGACTGCAATGACTTCAAAGGTGTCTCACACGTGTAGTGTTTTGTCAGGTTGTAACACGGCCATTTGATGGCTGTGAATTAAAAGAATAAAATTTGGAAACTTAGTCCGACTAAGTTTGGATTGTTAAATGAGGCTCTTAGTTCCAGCTTTGCCTGTTTCACATGTTCTTGATGAGGAAAGTGGGAGGGAGTCAAAGCTCTGTGTGCTTCAGTTTTCCCACTTACCAAGTTAGGACAAAGCAATTCTGCTAATTTACAAAGAGGCTGTAGCTAATGAGCAACTAACGCTCAGGAAATTTCTTCTGTGTGTGTGTGAAGCGCTATAGATGTTTGTCTGTGTCTGTAGGTTCAGAAAGCACTTTGAACACATGCTCATCCACAAAGAGCAGACAGACAGTGAACAGAAATGAGCTGCTGAAAGAAAAAAACATTGAAAGTTTTTGTGATAGAAACTGTGAGGCAGCCTCTACTCCTCTCTTGTGAGACCTCATCCAGGGTATTGCGTCCAGTTCTGGGATCCTCAGCGTAAGAAAGATACGGAGCTGTTGGAAAGGGTTGGGCAGCCCGAGCGAGTTGGGGTTGTTCAGCCTGGAGAAGAGAAGGCTCCAAGGAGACCTTATAGCGACCTTCCAGTACCTGAAGGGGCTACAAGAAAGCTGGGGAGGGACTGTTCACAAAGGCTTGTGGTGATAGGACTGGGGGCAATGGGGATAAACTGTGTTCAAGGCCAGGCTGGATGGGCCTCGGGCAGCCCGATCCAGTGGGAGGTGTCCCTGCCCATGGCAGGGGGTTGGTTCTGGATGATCTTTAAAGGTCCCTTCCTACCCAAACTATTCTACGATTCTAAGCTGAAACTCTTCTGGATTATTCTGCCAAATCCTGTTTGTCTATGGTGCATTCGCCCTTCCCACTCCCATCTCTTTGGAGCTCACCTGATCATCAGCAATTGCTTTAGCAAAGCGAGCACAGTCTAGCTGTAGGTAAATGTCAGTCAGTTGGTCCAACAGCTTCTTTGGTTCAAACCCGTATTTCTCAGGGTTTTCGACTTTCAGGTCACGGCACTTGGGGCCGCACAGTTGCTGTAAATTAAAGTTCAACATAGCAGCCAATCGCGGTCCAAGTTCCTGTTGAGACCAAAGTAAAACACAGATCACAGCATGGAGGCAGTAATAAAAGATGCTAATGACTAGATCTGCATATAGCAAGATCAGGAATTATTAACTAATATAGCATCATTTTGTAGGCTTGTGGGAAGTATCTTTTCTTTATGCATCCTTTCCAATAATAAAAACTGCAAACAGCTTCTGTCTGGAAGGATCACACGCTCTCAGTGACTCAGGCAATGCTCATTAACGCCAAATAACTTCAACAGCAATTAGATTTCACTGAGTTGGGGAAAGTTAAGAAGAACGGAGACAAAGAGCTACCAAACATTTCCAAGCTATTATTCAACAGTGGAGACGTTAGAGAAGCCAGAAATCAAGCTAATTCTGAGCAGGACTTACAGGTCTGAGAAAAGGCTTTTGAACCTGCTTGGTAAGGATATGGAACATATCAACAGTTTCTGTTGCCAGGGCAAGATATGAACGAGAGACACGCTCATCCTGAGCCAGCTGCGACTGCCGAGCCTGCTGCTGATCCTGGAAAACAAACAGTGAGTGGTTACAAGTCCATAGAATTTCCAATATCATCACCCATCAAAACCTTAACAGCCGTTATGCTAATGGGATCTAGGCAGACAAAGGAACAGACTGCAATTCAAATCCAGATGTGATACATGTTTTAATTTTACGTACAGCTCACTTTTACTACCCAATTTTCCAGAATTCTCAAACGTTAAAGTGAATGCAAGTTTTATCACAAGACTCCACAGCTATTGAGTCTGTTCACAGCCTGTCACTGCTCCTCACAGCTGCAGAGCTGGGTTGTGCTTCCTTTCCATCCAATACCAATACTTCAAAACCAGCTTGAGATCTGAAAGTCAAGCGAGGCTCTAATTTATGCACCATCATCAGTAATAAACATTCCACACTGGAACAATCTGTAGATGATGTACCAGCTCATTTTGTCACTACAGGAATGGCTTTACCTTGCCAGAAGGCACAAACAAGAAGAAAGGCTTCAGAAGAGCAAACCAGAGGAAAGTTTAACAAAACTATCATCTTTTCAAACTTTTTTTTTTTTTTAAATCAGTAACCTTAAAACAGAAATACCTGACACTGGTGGGTCAAGACAGACACTTATTGTTTAATAAGGCTAAGGTCTGAGGTAAAGGACTTCAATTGCCTGCATCAAGTCTACCCAGGATCAATGCATTAACAAAATAAAAGCTTCAAGAAACAGAAGTCAATTCAACTGGCGAGCATCTTCCAAAACCTCCTTCAAGAAGGGTAAAGTCTCCGTTTCTCTTACTGTGCACAGAAATGCACAGTAATTTAAAACTTTATACTACTTCCATTTCACACCCTTGACAGCCACAACATAGCTACGCGGAATGATGGTTTTTTGCAGAGTGTCATCCAGAGTGACCACGGCCATACAGGCAGCAAGAAAAAGCACTGAGAACCTCTTCTCGTGAGCAGCTCTTTGATGCTGTGCTTATTAAAAAGTTTTTTTAATGGTCTTGTATTAAAAAATTAAAAATAAGTAAAGGGCACTTTGAAAAACAGCTCTGTTCACCCTGGGCAGCAGGTCCCATTGTTCTTTATTCTTCATCTCCTCTTGCACTTCATGGATACGTTTTAGGGACTCCAGACTCTCATCCAGCAAGAAAGTTGTGTCATTTATCAGCATGTTGATGTAGCGAACAAACTGCTTCCCAGAGCTGAAAACATTGAAACACAGATATCACGGCAGAGTAGGTGGGTGTGCAGACCAGACTGCAACCCCAGCAACACTCCTTCTGCACTGTCTATTTCGAATAATGATCCCATTCCCCAAGCCAAGTTGATCGTGGTGTCCAGAGCTCAGTTTAAAAAACACTCCAGTTCTACTGGAAGGGGCTGCCATTTAAAATACAATGGAAAGCATTCCCATTCCCAAAGGTCTTGGCCTCCTCAGGTCACTGCCCGAGCAGCTTGCATGACAGTAAGGAGCATCGTGCACAATTTCTTACTCACTTGAACTCTTCCATAAATGTACCATGGTGAGCGATGTTCTGCCAGAGGCTTTTGAAAATGGTGCTGATGTGATAGCGGATAGTAAATTTGTCGTAGAATTCACTAGTGGCTCCAGTATGTTCAACATCTGAAAAAGAAAAGAGACCCCAGAGCTGAAATGAAAAGCCCTTCCCACCCAGATTCACCAACAACACGGTACGTCTCTCCCCTGCTGCCTCCAATGTGATGCACTTCAAGCAGCAGGCTCTGGGGGATGAAATTCAGTTCCCATTCTGCTGTCTCCTTCTCCAACCAACCTCATTTCTGAGGAGAAACCCTCAAAACCACAACTTGCCGTTCTATTCAACTGCACTCTGCTCTTTGTCCCACAGTCCAGAATTTAAAATTAATAAGAAAACTCTGGGAACACTGCAAAATTAGTTGTTTTCATGGGTGCAAAGCCCTTCTTAAGTAACTGAACCTACAGGGCGAGCAAAACCAGTCAGAAGCTTTAAAATCCCAATATTGCCTGACAAAAACAAAAACCTTAAAGTCTATAAGGTAAACACCATAAAAAAAAATTGTCATGTCAATCTACACCGTGGAGTTGTCAGTGCACAGCGGCTTGTAGGACACAGATTCTCAAGGCTCCATCCAACACCATTTTCCTGTTTCCTGAGCATCAAAACCTTATCTTCACAAGGCCCAAGATCTAACTGATCTGAGTTTGTTTTTTTTTTTAAAGGTTACAGCCTTTTGTCTTATAATACTCATAGACTGGATGCTCCAGTGAAACACAGACAAAGCACTTACCTGTGTAAAACTTCATCAAGGAAGGGACTAACAATTTAGTGGACAGAGGATGATTCTCAATCATTTCAAAGAACTTTTGTGTCCGCGGCTGAACAGCTGGATTTGTCATGAACATCACTTCCACCAGCTTGGCTACTAAATAAGGATTTCGGATGTAGTTCTGGTTGCACAGCATCACAACAAGGAACATCACTATGTCCTGAGTACAGGGCTCATAAAGCACCTGAGGAGCATATCTGAAAAGAGAGAGGGAAGGAAATAAAAACCTCAGCCCTGTATTGTCTACGGATTTATCAAATACATCAAGTACGTTCAGATCGCTCAGCGGCAACAGGGAAGTTCAGTCATTTTATCACTATTTCCCATCTTGTTCTACAAAACCTGGACTCTTCCAAAGGGCTTTGCCAGCTGTTCACTACAGGAAGCTGAATTTTAATCTGGAAAGCTATCATGTTTTTTGTTTGCGTAACAGCAAATTTGCTACGAGGCACCTCAGGAACCTAAGAGCAAACCCCTTATCGTCTTATCTTATGGCTGTGCTTAAAAAGCTGAACCATAACTACAGAATAGGGTGCAAAAGTAGTTTCCTAGCCATGTGCACACCACTTAGTACTGCATTTACCCCTATAACATTTCCCTTTAGATATAACTCAACTTACTGTACAATAAAAAATAAAAATTCAGCAACATCTTCCACGTAAAACTCTGGCAACGCTGCAAACACCTTCGGAACTTCAGGAGTTAAAGGCAATTTTATGCTGTAGAATAAGAGACAAACAAGAAAGTAAAATAGCAGGGTTAAGTAGAAAGTGTCATGAGCTCTCGTGTGGAATTATCCTGTGGGAGCACTTTACAGAAGTTCCAACACTGACTTTTTAGAAATCCATGTCAGTACTGTAGTGTACTGAACACACCCGCGGGTTTCTCTGACATAAATACAGTAACAATCACGTAAGAACAGAGATACCCAACAAGAAATGAAATTCTAGAACTACTAAATTCAGTAAACAATCCAACATGACCCAAAATATCTTTGATATGATTAATTTCCACAGATAATGCTGACACTCACTTGGGATAGGCAGGGTCAAGAATGCGAAGCATCAGCTGAATCACCATGCCGTAGAAATTCAGGCATCTCCTGAGGAAGTTTTCATCCAGCAAGCCGGCGTCTGCGCAAGCCTTGCACCTCACCAGTTTCTGCAGAATAAGCACACACAAAATAATCCAGGGCACGACAACACAGAAGGAAAGTCAAGCCTACGCAGGCTAATCGATAGATCTCTGAATTGTGGCAGTTATATAATTGTGGCTTCTTCAATTATGGTCTTATTGGAAGGAAACAGGGCACTTAGCCCCCAATGTATCAAGAAAACATGCACGTAAGTCAGAGCTGCAGAGACAGAAGAGCCTTTAGCAAACTTTATGGGAAAGAAATAGAGGTATAAAAGTGGGAAAATGTGCAATGAACTCATTTTGGTGATCCAGCTCAGAAAAAGTGCCAGTTTATATTAGGAAGAGCTCATCAGGACAGACCTGCAAAAGAAAGGACCTTAGTATATTCATCTTTGCAAGAATTCTGCATGACAGTAGCGACTTGAGAGCTGCATGTCCATCTCGGGCATGAATTGTACATGCACAACTACCCCTGAACAAAGCACAAGCCCTTTGCCTGCCTCTCCAATGAAAATAGTATTTTCCATCTTCCGAGGAATACAGCCGAAGTTAACCCTGGAGTGACTCTAAATTTTAAATTTACCATTAATGTTATACTGTATTGTGATCCCCACCTAGTGCTTTACTCACAGCGCGCTTAGATCCAAGCCCCCCGTTTTCGAGACTCATCAGTGGCAAGTTGTATTTAAACATTAGAACCCAAAGTAAACATATCGACAGGTTAACAAAGGCGTTTAGTCGAGAACTGAATCACTTACAAACCTTGAGCTGTGTCTTGCAACGTTTCAGCATTTCTCGATGCCTGGTAGCCAAAGGGGAATCCTTCCACTGACTTTCATTGTTTTTCAAATCTTCAACAGTCCTGGAAACCACACACAATAATTAATTATCGTGACAGAAAGAGGGCAGGTACTGCCACCTACGAGGCAACTGCCTACTGATCTGCTAGGTAGCAAGAAGGAAAGCAGGGGGGAAAAGCTAATAATTTTCATGGAAGTTAGCCATCAGCATAACAAGAAAAAAAAATTCCCTGAGCTATAAAAACTAAAAATGAAATCACTACCAACACAGTCCAAAAATCCTATAATGAACCGATGGCGTTACTGCCAAGAAACATTTACCAAAATGCAGTGAGTGCAATTATAAACAATGGAAAATACTGATGATAGAAAAACACGTTCTAATTTTAACAGAGTATTATTTGTTTAGCAACTGTAGAAGTCTATTTGAATTTATGCCAAAAGAAAGGGAAAACAGCAGTACCTTCATGTCGACATCCTAACCTGTATTTATGTTTTTTAAAATGGTAAACCATGTGCTGAATTACACGTGCATCAATAACATTGAGAGTTTCGTGCTGAAGGATTCCTTCCTGTCCCCCCAGCCCAAGAACAAGTTATCCCAGCTCAGAAGCCAAGCGGGAAAAGGTAAATCTCTTCCGGGACATACAAAGAGCTCAGGTACAACTAACAATGTCTTGTTTCTAAACTCTCAAGTCAGCTGTAATGACTGATTATCAGATATATGACTATAAATTTATATATACGACTCCTGTGTCAAAGAGCCTGAGGCACTGATGTCAACACACAACATCAACCACACCACAGATAAAGTTATAATGAATAGCGCTAAGCAACATCATGAATCCTAAAGCACTCTGATCATTCTCTTTAAAAGATAACAGAACTGTCTTCTCACCATTTGACCTGCTCGTTTAACTAACACCCTCCATCCCTCCAGCCATGGGGGGAGCTGGATGACCTTTAAGGTCCCTTCCAACCCCAACTACTCCATGATTCTATGATCGCAATAACAGCTGAATTCCCGATTCAAGCCAGTCCCTAAACATAAGCAAAAATCCACAAGGGCTAAAAGCAGCAGAATTACAAATAATTAAGATGATCTGTACTCAGCAATTGTTTTACTCAAGTTGCCATTCTCATTTCTGTTAAGTTTCTAGGACTTGCCATCACAGTGAGAAGACGACATTGCTGGGATGCTAAGACTCTTGGGTGCAGCAGACAATTAACAGCTCCTAACCTGTTGAGTTCCCTGATGGCCCGCAGTCTCCGTATGTACCGACGGCAGCTTGGCAGGATTGAGAGATGATGGGCATGCAGGGTTAGGAAGAAACATTCCGTTGGGAATTTCGGCTCAGAGAATGGAGACGGATCCCTGTCTAGAAAACAAACAAACAAGTGTATAGGTGAAAAAATAACAAAATCAACCGACTTATCTAAAAGTGAGGCCTGGAACTCAACTTCTGTTAAAAAAAGTAAAAGCAGATACAATCAAGAAAACATTTAGGAACAGGGGAATTATTTGCCAGAACAAGTACTTCCCAGTACCTCCAGTATCAAAATCTGAAGGCAGAGTAAATGCCTAACATACCTCAAAGAGAATACTCACAAAGTTCAGCAATCCAGGCAGCAACATCCTCCATTGTTGCTTTCACTCTCGTCTCATCTGTTGGGAGGTCAATACGACACCTGGGGTGAAATATGTACATGGGATCAACTGTTTCCAGCTTTATCTTCATACTCAGTTGCTGTAGTACCCATAAGAAGTTGAGCATAAAGCCATCTGTAGATACCAAACGATCATCTGTCTGTGGAATAAGAAAAGAAATAGTTGAGGACACAAGCTTAAAGGTACAAGGGCATCTTCTGCTGCTTTGACAGTATTCAGCTCAATGAAGTATGCAAGATCAAAAAAAGGGAGAAATGATGAAGAACACGGATCTGTAAGGGGACCTTCCTGAAAACAGGAAGGTCATTAACTTACACGTGCATTATCTTTCTCTGCACTTCAAGCAGTCACTCTCAAGAGCACTAACCAGGCGTAAACAAGACCCAAGACATTAAAAGGGCCTCATTCTAAAATGGTTTGACACAGATATCGACAGCAACAGCAGAGTTTCAAGTGGCTGCTGAGCTTCAATTCGAATTTCTATCTCAAGTGTAGAGTTTCTATCACTTCCTCACTCGAATTTCACAGAAATAGTCCTAGTATTGCTTCCAAGGGTTTGCTTTGGAAACAGGGGCTTCAAGACAACAACTTTAGAGGTTCTGGACTCACATACAGGTTTTATCAGAGGAAATAAGTGCAATGCATTAATTAACAATGGCAAAATAACATCCCTCGTGTTTCACTGGAACCATGCCAGTTCATATCTGCATAATTTCTTTCACAGAACCCGTACAAACGCCACCTAGCAACCTTCCAGCTGGAAGACCAGTTTTTTAAACACAGTCAATTGGAATAAATAAAGTCCCCATGGATCGGGGAAGGGGGAGTGCACAGTGCTGGGGGGCAGGGGAGCACAAAGCTTTAAACATCTAACATAGAATCTCTGTTAGTCACACAAGAGGAAACACCACAAATGAATCAAACAGGTAAAACAGACTCATTTCAGAAATGGGAAATGTACTGAGAGACAAAGAGTGATGACAGGGCTTCTTGCCTGTTGTAAAAGGCATTCAGAACTCTTTTGTCATCCATTCAAGGGCTACCACACATGAGCCATCTAGTGGTGTCTGTGCACTCTAGATCCATGAATTACAGGAAGAGCGGTCCTTTTATTTACCTGCATTTGTGCCTTTTTCATGTTGGCATTGACAATAGCTGCCATGTAATTCAGAGCTGCTTCTCGAGTTTCACCATTCAGTAAAATACTGTGCAGAATCTTGAACAACTCTTGCTGGAATTGCAAGTAAACATTCTGTCAGGTTGCACGTCCTTCTCAACGTCGCATTCCTGCTTTCTGTTGCCCTGTATTTTTATTATGTTCTATAAATTCCACAAAACTAACTGCAACTGTCATGGTCTCATGTAATTAGTTACAAAGAAGATGCCTACAGACTGGTGCAACACACACTAAAAGAGGAGGCATGTTTATACTCAGCCCTTCATGTGAACTGTAATCCACGACTAATAGTTCTGCTATTTTCCAGGCTGGCTTACAGCCTTAGAGAATTAGAATCATAGAATAGTTTGGATTGGAAGGGATCATCCGGTTTCAACCTGGCCCATCACACCCAGCCTTGAAAACCTCCAGGCATGGGGCAGCCACAGCTTCTCTGGGCAACCTGTTCCAGGGCCTCCCCACTCTCATGGTGAAGAAATCCCTCCTTACATCCAGTCTAAATCTGCCCCTCTCCAGTTTATCCCCATTGTCCCTCGTCCTATCACCACAAGCCTTTGTAAACAGTCCCTCCCCAGCTTTCCTGTAGCCCCTTCAGGTACTAGACGGTGGCTATAATGTCTCCTCAGAGCCTTCTCTTCTCCAGGCTGAATAACCCCAACTCTCTCAGCCTGTCTTCATACGGGAGGTGCTCCAGCCCTTGGATCATCCCTGTAGCCTCCTCTGGACCCGTTCCAACAGCTCCATCTCCTCGTTATGCGGAGGATTCCAGAACTGGACACAGTCCTCCATAAGAGGTCTCACAAGAGAGGAATAGAGGGACAGAATCCCCTCCCTCAACCTGCTAGTTGTAGCACTGTAATTTTTTTCCTAATTTCCTTCAGCCATATCCAAGCAGATCTGCTGTTTAGCACAGAAACCAGATTAAATTAGATGATATTCTTGATCTATGTAAAGACCAAAAATCCCACAATATTTTTGCGTATTTTCAAGCATGAGAACACTTACCCTTGCTAATTCCAGGTAATGTTGCAAAGACTGGCTAACAACCCGGGTGTTTTCAAGAGTAATTGCAGGCCCTGAGAAGTACTTTTCAACTACTTTGTTCTGAAAGTAGAATAAAGATTGGTGAATGATTAAAATATATGGAGGGGGGGGAAACCCCATTGCTGTACTATCAACACCTTTCTGTAACACTCACATCATCTTCAGCAAAGACAGAGAGGCTGAAGAAGGCTCCAAGATAGGAAAGTCTTTGCAGCTCTCTTCCCGCACCTGGGCTTAAAGATTTAGGCAACCACAAGGGCAAAGAGACAACCTAGAAAATAGGAGAAATAGCAAGTTGCTCAAAGCTGCCGTGTCAGCCGCACTGTTTTATCTACACCGTCACCTTTCAGTGTTTGCCACAGGCCCTCGACTCTTCAACACGGAAGTCATGCTGTTAGCTAAATGGAAACATCTCAGTATTTTAGCAATCTGAGCAGGTCCTGTTTGTCCCAATTTTCCGAAGTTCTCATGGAAACAGACTCCCTTTACCACTTCACATTTTAGCATGAGATACTAGCGTTGCCCCGTTTAGAGTTCTGGGAAGCATTATCAATGTGGAACACAGGATAAAACAACAAAATAAGTTACGTGGTTCTTTTAACTTTAAAAAAAATAAAATCAGACTGGATGCACTTACCAAACTGCACATGGGGTGTGTTTTCCCAAACTTGATTTCACAAAGTTCACATAATGCCTATAAAGAAATCCCCAAGAAAAATTACTTTTGTGGGTAATTCCTTAGTAACCTGTCCGCAAATAACAAGCCTAATGTGGTAAGCTGCTGAAAGAACTTTTTCCCTTAATCAGTGGAAAAACTTCTATCTCCTACAACAGTGACGAGGTCCAAAAAGAGCTAGAGAACACCCTGCTCCCATTTTAGCTCTTAAATCTGTTCCAAGTTGTCTCTTAAAAGCTAACATGTCTCACAGGATAATAAATTATTGCAGTTATTACAAAAATTAGCTGTGCAAATTGTTTGTCTGTTCAGAACATAACAGTGCCTTTACTGGCCTCCTGAACTGCCACATGGAAGTCCATAACAATAATAAATAGAGCAATTGTTCCATACATACACCAAGGCCTTTGTCTTTTGAATCAGAGTGGAAAAATGTCAGATGAACACAGAAGCCAGAAACAAAGAATCCTATCCAAGATCTCTAACTCAACTGCAGCACAGAAAAAAGAAAGTAGTTACAACAGACGATTCTGCAAACACAAATACTGTAGGCTTTCACATCTCCTGCTTCTCCTGTGTTCTCATTCTGCTGTTACACTAGCAACTATTCCATCCTTTTGGTGCACATTGTGCCAGAGATGATCAAAATGGAATATAATTTTCAAGTAGCCCTTACTGGTAGCCAACAGAGTTCACAATTTAGACTGGGAAGAGCAATAGAAGAGACACAGAACCAGCAAAACCTGTTATTTTTGCCAAAGTACCACAGTTGTTTGGTTGATTTACAGCATCCCAGTCCCACAAATTTCCCGAAGTACAAATTAAACCTGAGATGGAACAGCCTTTTTTTTTGACACCACACACTGAGGATTGTAAAATCTCAATGCACTAGCTGACAATGCTCTCAGTTCAGCCAAGAATCTAACTTGCTCTTTCGTGGCCAAGCATGCTCTTTAAGAGACTTTTTTGTTTTGTCAATAAAAGCAGTAGGTGGGAAACAGATCTAGGGACTAAAATAAGCACTTGAATAAACCTAAACTTCTCAGCCAGGGAATATTGTGATTTTTTCCTACAGTAAAGAGTCACCAATTCAAATAATTTTGTGTTTAAAGCAAATTATTTTAGTTTCCCACATAGAAAAAAAGTGACACCGACAGACACTAGTATGGATATTGGGCCTTATTTCCCAGGCTCAAATTGGGAGAAGCTTAGCAGGATTTTATAACCACCCACAGTATTATAACTAGTACATGTGATGAAATCCATACATCTGATTAATCTTATGCGAACACATATAAACATTAGAATAGCCCACTACACAAACTCCGTAAGTTAAGCTTAAGATACCACTGCCCTCAGACTCCACTGGATTTTTAACAGTCTTTTATACACCTCATACCACAATAAGCTTCCAACATACAGTTTAATAGTAATCCCCTAAAAGAAAGCCCCAAAATGCTGAAGTGTATTCATTATCTTGTACAGAATCAGCTTAAGTTATCAGTAATAATAAAATTGCTTCTAGTAATGAACAGTCCTTACCATAAGGGGGTATTTAAAATTATCACTATCAAGGGAGCACTCTTTGGAAGCTACAGCCAGGCCTTGTAAGATGGGAATAAAGATCTGTAAAAACAGAAGAAGATTACTTTAGTTAAGAACAAGAAGTAATCAAATGACAGCGCTTGAAGTACCTGTTCATTCTTCAAATACTGCAAGTTACACAAAAGAAAAACTAAGATCTTCCTTTTTAATTTATATCAGTTAAGTCTGAATGCTTAAGAGAGTATTCAAAGCTATAAACCAAATTCCTTGGTAGAGTGTAAGCAACGCAGTGACTTGAGACCAAAGCATAACTTACCCATAAAAACCTATTTCCAAGCACTTGTATGTATTTTTTCCTGGTCACAATCCGACCTGTTTCCAAACACTGACTTTGCAAACTAAACAACCCCAGAGACACCTACAGTTGGGTTTAGACCCAGTACTAACAGACACAAGCTGAAGGTGACAAACAGCAACATCAGCACTGCCAGATATCAGGTGTTGTCCCATCCAGTAGCAACTGCACAGGGAAGCACAAACCCAGTCGTACAGCATCGCTATAGATGCCGTCGCACAGCAGCAACTGCATATATCACATACGCAAATGAAAACATGAGTTCGGTAGAGGTCTCCAACAACTCGACTGCCCAAATGGGTAATAATTTATTTGCCTATATGCCTGGGGTAGAAACACAGCTTTAATTTCACATCTCATATGAGCAAGTTGGTTTTGTGCTGGCAGGCTGTAACTGTAGCAAGAGTAAAGCTAATAAACAGCAGTCAAGGATTGTTATGAAAGAGGAAATGACATGACAGGAACCTATTAATCAAAAGTAATTGTACCCAATTAGTACGTCCCAATTGCACGGCTCTGACAACTATACCCTCACAAAATAAACTCTTACAGTAATTTTGCAACAACAACGAGAGGTCACACTGAATTTGAAGCTTAAGGATATTGTGTTGCTTCTATGAATAGACAAAAAAAACCATTATTAAATCATATTAGAGAAAAGGGCTATAAGGAGGTCATTGTCTGCTCCAGCCAGAGGAACAGTTCTCTTCTCCAGGACAGGTGACGTCTAACACTTTCCATAACCACTTTTGGATAGTCTTGTATGACTTGTCAATTGCACGAAGCTGCACTAAGAGGTGTCCAGACAGAGATATACATTATTAAAAGGTACTTGCACTACACAGAGATTAGCTAATCTAAGTTGTTTTGCAATCGGAAGGATCAAATGCCATTCTGAAGGCTCCTCTACAGCAAAGTCACATAATACTACAGGAGCACTAATTAGAGACAAATACAACCTCACTGATCCGCTTTCATATTATACGAGACAGAAGTTGCTTGTTAGCTTTTTGTCTTAATTACTAGGCTCAGCAGTTCCAATTTTTTTACCATCTCCGTGAACTACTCTGACACACAGAATAACCCATCTAATCTTTCTCAGTCGTCTCCTGTGTAAAATATGAAGACTTAATGGACTGAGATTTGTAAAATGCTCTTAGCACATTAGTTGCAAACTATTAAACTTGCAAAGAAAGGTAAATATCGCATAATGAAAATCTTTGAGTATGATTATAGAAGATTGCCGTCTTAAACATTCATTTCTAGGATATTCTCTGTACAGAAGCACTGAAGGGTAAAAACCCAACATCAATCCCATAATATATACCTGCATATTCTCAATAGTTCACTTCAACATGAAATAAATGTGTGCTGCTTATTAACAAATGCATTTTTAATACTTAAAACCAGCAAATATTGAAAGTCAGCCTTTTTCATGAAATGCTAAATGAGTTAAAAACGAACAAAACCAAACTCCAGCGGCTTAACAGGTTTCCAGCTCCTGAAGTAGTAGGCACAGAACTGTGAGATGCACAATAAGCCTCTGGAAATCCACTCTCTTGGATATTGCAAACAGTAGAATCATAAGATATAACTTTACCTATGCCTTACCTGCTTGAACACCTCTTCATCCTGATAAGTTGTTCTCACCAATTCCTGGATGAAGCCAAATGGGAGATTCCTACACAGCATATATGGTACCAGCAAAGACTGCTGCTGCAATGACCTTTATTTGTATAAAAAAAATATATCCCAAACTACCGATTACTTGCAGTAGTATTTGCAAATATGTCATCACATCTAAGGATCTGCCAAAAAGCAGATTATCAACATGTAGACACACCTATGCCTTGCAGAAGTAACTAACCTTGACTTCAAGTTACTTGTGGGAAGCTTATTCTGAAACAGATGATGCTGCCAACATCCCACAACATCACACTTTAGTTTAATTGGACTTGAAGAAAATAACAGCTTCTGTGGAGGAATTGGTTTCCCCTTCTTCTCTCTAATGAAAAGGCCCTTTAAGCCCAACTAGTGAAGGAATAACAACTTTACATGTTATGTTTTTTCCTTACTGTGGAAAACAAACATCAGCCTTTTTGGAATTAATAGTCATTGTAACTGCTCCCTAGGACATTTTAAGTATTATCTTTTCTCCTTATTACATATATAAAGCTTATTCTAATGTCAACATCAGTTCGCATAAAGACAAAACTATCAACTAACAGTGGATAATTGGTGCGACTTTAAAGATTCTAGAAGTATTGTTTGGAAACACAAATACAAAATTACGCAGATTTTACTAAAAGTCACATTCTATTTTAAAAACCTTCTTACTGTTCCACCTGAACAGGCTGTTAGTCAAACAACTAGTGCTGAAACAACTGCACTTGAAATCTCAGTCCTGAGTCAGTGTAGAAGGTCTACACGCAGGTTAACATTACCAAATCTGTTGTGGTAAACTCTGAAGCAAACAAGTGCTATGCCACTTTTTTTGCTACACGTTTGATCAGACTGTTTCTCAGATGCAGCTCTGCTGGTAACGGACTCTCACACGAGTAGTGCCCCAACAGTCTGCAAGTGAAACAGTTTATGCATGAGATAAGGCAGAAAACAGCTTGGTTAACTCAGATCCTGCATTTAAACAGCTCAAATCGACCTGATTTTACCCAAATACAACTAGAAATTGCTTCAACTGCTCTCCACCAACGTATCAGTGGGAGCAAGAGCCTCCAGTGGCAAAGCAATGAACTGTTCCTTTGGCACATAAACACATCCTGCTCCAATAAGTGATCTTAGTTTTTTTTAACTAATCCTCAGAAGAAAAAAAAAGATCCCAGAGCAGTCAAAGTTCCACGATTAACATCAGCTGTATTTACCTTGGTTGTGTTAAGGATCCCTGTAGCACCAAAGCAGCATGTGAAATGCACTGTGATCGGATGTTGCTCAGTAACTGACTGACTGTTGGCTGGCTACACATCTGATAAAAATAACTTAGTTTTAATACAAGATAAAAGTACCCAGAGACATAACAGACAGGAAATATGATAAATTTCTTTATTCATTCACTATGAATGCAATAAGAAAACTAAGATTAGTACTACTCCAGCTAAAAACCTTTCTGATTATATATAGAAAAGTATTGGTTGTTTTTCTTCCCAGAAACAAAACCTTAAAGCAGAACACAGAATGCTGACAGAGAGCTGGTCTCACAAAAGTATGTTTTACTTGGAATAAACTTGGATAAAATGCAGCAGATAAAAAGAGGAAAGACAGTTTCTAACACAGTGCTTATTTTAGATACATAAAACACATGTGATTCAAATGAGAAACTAATAAGAGTCAAAGGGACCTTATAAATTGTATAAATCTATTTCCACAACAAAGTGATCAAGAAAGGACTTCCAGTTTCCACCAGCCTTCCCCACCAAACAGTAAGGGGAGTGTCTGTAGCAGCACCAAGACAACTTTACTCATCTGAAATGTACCTTTGGTGCTTTTCTCTCCTCTATTCCAACTCTGTCAAAACACTCAATGAGGTAGTTCAGCATCTCTGTCTCCTTACAATTCTCAATGGTGAAGTGGTCACTGCAGGTATCGGAAACACTTGAGCTGCCAGAGCCTCCCATACTTTAAAACACACAAAAAAGAAGAAACAAAGCATTAGGCAAAGCTCTTCACTTGTGCACAATCAAATAATTCATGAACTCTTGACTTCCTCTGTCAATTTTCTGAAGTCTCCACCCCATCATGCACATGGTTCAACAATAAAGTGATTTCTGCCATCTATGAAGAGTCCGTCATTTAACAGCTGGTCCAATCCTGAAAGTTGAGCTGTGCTTAACATGATTGAAGTATCAACTATCTTATTAAATGAATATGGAGCTGACAGCAATAAGATGCATGACTTCAATGAGAATCGATAAATCTTGTTCTCGCATGGCAACGCTAAATATTAACAGCCCTTTAGTTGTACCTGACATCAAAACTGTTACAAAGCTCAGGCCATCAGCGACTCTGTTAACACCAGCCAACCCCTGCTCCCCCTGCACAGACAGGACCTTTGCTGGTGGACAATCCCTTTAAGTCTTCTAAGGAAGGAGAATAAGCGTAACAGGAGGCAATACAGCAAAGCAACTGCTCCTTCTAACATTTCCACAATAAAGATAATTTCATTTCAATTCCATTACAGTAAAATACGTTCACTAAGTAGCACAGCCTGGGGATTGGGGGTGAACACTGGTATTGTAAACATGAAAACCAAATCCACAAAACCAAACCCATGTTTGAGATGACAGAGAAATAAAGGACAGAACTGAGAGCAGATCCCATGACTCTCAATCTCAGTCTTATCTCAACAGACTTCTCTACATAACAGCTTGGCAGAGCAAATTAAAAGCAAAATTCTCATTTTACAGAAGGGCATAATGACAAAATATATTCACTTTATGTAAATGTATTTTAAAAAATAGTTACATGGATGGTCTACTGCTATTCCTCAAAGAAAAGTCTGTGTACAGTCAGGGAGGAATTAAATGAAGACCAATTTATAAGCCTTAGATCTCAAACTGGAAAATAGGAGTATTTGTTTCCTCCAATGCAGCTTTTTACAAACGTGTTTAAAACTGAGTGTCAAAACTAGAATTTCCTTTAAGCTGTAAAATAATTTACATTTTAATAACTGAGCTGCGCAAATCTACTGTGCAAGCTTTACAGCCCAACCAATACATCAGGGAAAAGTTATTACTGCTAAGCACCTGGTAGCTCAACACCTTAAGAAACGTAACTTCTGATAGCAGCAATCTCTTTTTGTAGAGAAAATTTATTGCCGGTTATTCAGTTAAAACTAGTCCATGTGAAACGTAGCTCTCTTAAGAGCGCGTAGTAACCTCAAAATCATAGCTGCGTTTTGTTGGAAAAGACCTTTTAGATGATCAAGTCCAACCATACCTATCCACTACTAACCCATCTCCCTCAGCATACATTTTCTTTTCTGTAGACTCTCTTTTAAACCACTTGACTTCTCAATTTCAGCTTAAAAATTCCCTTTTAAGAACATTGATTTATATAAAATAACTACTGCTTCTGTAGTCAGTAATTCTGTCAATGATTTCACTGCAGCAGTAACTGGAAATCTTCTAATGCAAAGCTTCACACACATCTTGAACGCCTTGGTACTTTTGGAATGCAAGTTGCTGCATAACTGCACAGTCACCACATTTATAATTTAACTAACATCTCCCTGCTGTCTGCAGAATGCCAGGACACAATATACAAACTAATGCTCCAGAAGCATAGCAGCCACAGAAATCCTTCTTTCCAAAGGAATACACAATTCCAACATAATCCAACATTTGGATTAAATTGCCAACAGGATAAGAATTGAATAAAACAGTGGCAGGGAAATAATTCTGAATTCCACATACATAAAAAAACCTACAAATCCTAAACCTGTGCTAATCAGTCGTTCTCCTGAAATTACACTGGAAAGGGAAAGAAGAGATGCTATTTGGAAGGTCGTCTTGTTAACAGTCTGACTTCAACAGTGGTGTCCCGACATACCAGAGGAACAATCATAGAAAAGCTGGTGGCAGGGAGAAGATCATCTCATATCAACTCTTTTTGGCATTCCCTGACATCACTGCCTTCCTCCATTCTCAGCTGTTCCCCACTACATCAGCCTCTGCCACCTCAAAGGACCAATTTAAACTTTCAGGTCTATTTTCTTCACAGGTAGAAGAGTGATCCTCAGCTCTCAAGTGGCTACACATCTTCAATAAAGCCCCACTGTTGGCACCAGCTGGCTATCTGCCACTGCATCTTTTTTTCTATGTGTTAATTTTTGTCTTTGTTTTCCCTTTCTTGATAGGAAAACACAGACATGATGTGCCACTGGTTTTAAAACTACAACCGTGGGTGAATAATATTCTTTCTACTCATACAGTCAATGAGGACTTCCACTCAAGCATTATTTCAGAAACTAAGCTCATTAAACCTAAAAAGCAGCATGATTAACATTGATTTCATCTCAGTCATCTCTTCAAAAGAGCTGACTAACTAGCATTCATGACACATGTTTATACGCCATCTTAAAAACCCAACCAAGTCATCTCCTTGGCTTTAGTCATTTCCCAAGTTACTTTGAGGAAGTACTGGCTGTTAGTTCCTACACAACCAAACATGCAGGTTACATTCTCTTTCTCCAATACCTGGACCCAAACTGGACACAAGAAAAATCATCATCTTCATGTTCTTCATCACTACTGTCCTCAGACACATCAGAAACGGCAAGAAGGAGGAGGGAGAAAGGGTTGTCGTATATACTACCACAACGAGAATGAAAAACGCCATCAGATTTTTTTTAAGCCAAAAGAAAAAGCAAATGGTAGCTTTTCAAGTCTGCCAAAAACTATCTTCTCTAAACATGCAGACATTGAGTAACTCCATGTTAGTAAAACCAAGACTATGCTAACATGCGCTGTTACACTGCTACAAGTTATTCACGGATCAAAGTACCACACGTTCACAAACAGAATATTTACAAGAATTTTTGAGATGTAATAAAAATTATGGCTGAAGTGGGAACGTTCAGACATGACTGAATAGCAAGTATTACAATTCTAAGCTACTGAACTTTAAACCAGTGGTCTTAAAACATTGCGTGTTTGTTTCTCCCTCCTGCAGGGACTGTGGATTCCAGGAGCAGCCAACAGAGAAAACGCAACAGTACCTGGCATAGTGAAATAGGCTCATCTGTAATTTAGATCTATGCGCCGGGGAATCAAATCTAACACAGTCCAACAGCTTTCAACGAACCAACTAAAGCCCTACCGAGAAAACTGATTTCAAAGCAGGAGGTCTGGTTTACAGCAGCAACTGAACAGAGAGCTAAATAGTTTAAGGGGAACAGATGTTAAGAAGAGGAGGAAATTAAAACAATATTACTACTCTTAAAGTAACTACATCACACCTCATGCTCACAGAAGCAGTTTTGACATTTTGGCAGAGACAGTTTGTTAGCAAGTCAACATATTAGCACATCCCGAAAGGCAGAAATCAACTCGGGATAAGTAGGGTGAGCTCAGCACAAACATAAGTGTTTCCAAATTGCACGATTATGCCACACCCTGCGCATCACACATGAAACACACTTTTGTTCTTGTGAAATACCTAGAAGGAATCCTGTTCAGTAAAGGAGAACGCCTGCGCAAGGTACTGGGTGAAGCAGTAAACAAAGGCGGACCCATCGTTGTGGGTCTCTGTCTGGATGTGATGACTGGCATGGCTGGTGGGCTAGCAGCCACGGCCGGAGGACTTGGTGAACTAGATGGGATGGAAATATTCGAGGAACGTGGTATGGAAGAAGCTGAAAAGCCTCCAGAATGGGCAACAGTGTATGGCCGGTACCTCGGAGAGGAAGGCTGCATCCAAGGGCTTGTTGCTGTCAGGTGAGAGCTGACAGAAATGGAAGGCACAGATGTGGTGGCAACTGAACTGGCTGGTGGGGTAAGAGATGAACCAGTCATTGGTACATAGCTTGTGAAATTGGCAGTAGGAGCTGGACTAGTCCCATAGAGACTAAACCAGTTACAGGGGAAAAAGAAAAAAAAAAAAAAAAGCAACGATTTAGGATATGCAGAAAAAGGGTGAAAAAGATAAAATGAGCAAGAAAAGCCTTTGCCCTTCTGATGACTCTTCAGCAATAATTTTGCAGCTCGTGCATTATTCCTTTTTACTGATTTTGACTAAAACTATGTCACAATCTACACATTTTTAAGTTAAGAGTGATAGCCTCCACTGATGCGTTAGGGATACTTCTCAGAAGGAATCTGCTATGAGGCTTTAACCCATCAAATACACTTCTAGCCAAAGCAATGTAATCAAAAATGGTGAAATGGAGGGGTTTTCACATGAAAAACAGTAATGAACTTTAAAAAACTATTCTATTTATTGTTCTTGGGACATTTCTATGCCCCCCCTCTCTCTTCTAGTCTACTAATAAATACTGAACTGAAATCAGTATTCAGTTATAATCAGAAATCACCTGGATAATGAACTGGAACCAAAGGAGCCCACATTACAGAACATAGGGCTGCTTCCTGGGTTAGAACCCATGTTTAAAATCAGGCTTCTGTCAGGAGAGCGGGCAGCCGCAGCAATTGGTTGTGATGTAGCTGTCAAGCTAGCAAACGGGTTTTCATCCCTTGACTGGGTAGACATCATCAGCACTTCCATCAAAATCTGCCCGATCAAGTCCTTAAAATCCGAAAACACTGTTAAGAATAAAAGAAGAGAGTCAGTATCCTCACCTGCTGTCTTCACCTACACATTAGTCAGAAGTGTAAACGTTACTAGAGATTTCAACTAGTACAGTAATTTACTGCAGTGAAATAAGTGCAGCTTTCAGCAAAGACATTATACTGATAGTTAACTTTCTAACTATCACTCAGTCTGTATTAAGTAGGTTAAGAAATTACAGATACA
Organism: Phaenicophaeus curvirostris; assembly: GCF_032191515.1. Lineage (NCBI taxonomy): Eukaryota > Metazoa > Chordata > Aves > Cuculiformes > Cuculidae > Phaenicophaeus > Phaenicophaeus curvirostris. Next base: position 4,333,130 of record NC_091413.1, on the reverse strand, counting down.
TCAAAATACAAGTGAAGACCACAAGCTAGTGGCTCTGGCATTGTAGCAAAGAGAGAAAATGCTAAGAGCAGGGAACACACGACCCAAATTAAACATCTCAAACCATGGCAACAGTTCAGATTCCTACCTTCCTTTGGGTTCTGCTTAAACTGGGCAGAGAGTGAATTCAGGAAGATAACATCTCTGTCTCGGTCCTTCCAAGAGACTCTGAAGATCTTACAGACCAGCTGTAAAGCTTGTTCCTCAGATACTTCAGACCCAGACAGAGGCTCCTTGGTTAGGGAGGGTAAAAAGAAACACATTAACTTCTTTGCACTTGTATTATTCAAGTCACAGTTATGTCAGATGCCAATCTCCTTTAAATGACTTCAGACTAACCCTCAGTGGCAAACTTCATACAGTTAAAAAAGAATATAGACATATTTGTCAAAATTTATTTGGAAGAAAAACCTGAAGAAATATAAGAGATCTGGAAAAGATGTACCAGAAATACCCTTTTCAAAAGCTTTCTCTCAAACTATTTAATAAATCAAAAATTTCAACATGTCAATATATTTTATTGACTTAATCACTCTGCAAGTACTCTACTGTTTTCTGCACTTCTACTTCTCTTGCCTATTTCTGCAAAGAAGGCTTCATTATTGACACCATCTGTAGGCAGATAACCAAGCAAGAACAGTTTTGCTCATAAATGAGGACTACGATGCGCCCCATCCATTTAACTTTTGGTGTCTCCAAATAAGTAAGAGGAATTGAACCAAGTTTGCAAAGCTTTACTTTCCACTGCTCTCCCCATCCCCTTCAAGACTGTCCTTGATTCCAAGCTATTTATTTCACAGTAGCACAATGCAAGCTGTCCAACTGCCTGATCTGAAGCTCGGAATGGACTGGAAAGGACTCTGCAGCAGGGTTATTGCTACGTGGCTTTAAGCCAGGCTTTTACCCACTGACCTTATTACTGACAGTGCAGGAATAAACAAAAGCACCTAATGAGCACTGCAAGAATTGTTGTAGAAACTTCACTACATTGCTGTCCCATTTCTTTATGGTTTTATTTCACATGGGCCTTAAAAATCAAATGACAACGAGGACAATTCTAGCAGTGATTTAAAGCTTTGTACTTGCTTGCTTTTTCTACTTTAAAGGGCTCTGCCAGCTGTCCAAACCTCAACAGCTAAATATTCTTTTCTACATTCTTAAAGTATCATTAAGAAGAAAAATCTTATTACTTAGCGTTACTTCAGCACATATAACATGGGAAGCATTGCTACACAAACAGCTGCAGCAATCTTCAGAAGTGTCTTAGAAATATTCCTTGAGGCTCATTGTGTATTATAAAAGATAGATTTGGGCATTAATAGGTCACTTTGCCGTAGGATACATAATAAAAACATTTTCTTCAGAGCTCACATCTTAAGTATTTTGTTCATGTTTCCATTCCGTTATTTGGAACACTTATCACACATAGTTCTAGTATAAAAACTTCTCCAAAACCCAAAAGTCATCCCTTCGTGCATTGCCCTGAAAACAAAAATGCAGAGCACTTAACTCCAAACTGCGTAATCTGAAGAGGTTCTGCCACGAAATCCTGAATGCAATATCATGAACACACATATGTAGTCTGGAAGAGAACAGCCCACATAAACCAGACCAACCTTATCTGTCAGACTCCTTTTCTCTCTGCGATCATTCTCATCGACCTCCATGTTTTCAATTCCTGAATCCACATCTACTTGGGATATGCTGTAAGGGGAAGTAAGGGAAGAAGCCCATTAACTCACAGAAAGCAACAGACACAGCTCTAAGATGCTAACTGAAGGAGTGTCACCTTAAGTAGAGGCAGCAGAGAAGAAAAACAACACAACAGGCACAGTCAGATGCACAAACAGGAATGAAAACCCCTAGGTGATGCATGCCTCTTATATCACATTTGTTTAGAATTCAAGGAAAAATATTCAATTTCTTCAGCAGGCAATAGAAATTACACAGCTATCACATCCCACAACCTTTTCTTTTGTAAATAGAGTAGCTGAATTATCCCCACCAGACACGGTCATCACTTAATGTCCAAGATAATGCCTCGTCTTTTATCACTTTAGGTCAGGAATTCCCATTAAAACCAGACTAGAAGTAGTATTACAACAGTCTAAACAGTGTGTCAGTTTTAAGCATTTAATCCTAATGCATTAACACAGCTGGAAGTGAGAAATGGCAGATTTTCCCCTCTAAGTGGTTTTGACGATTAGCATTGTGCAACATTTGCTGGCTTATACAAGCTGCATGTTTTACCTTTTCTCACAGGAGACACTATCAATATCCATGCTCTGAGACCGAGAGAGAGACTGAGATTGTGTTTCAAGGCTGTTAGATGGAGAACTGCTGAGTGAACTCACTCCTTCGCTGCTCTGGCTTCGGTGGGCTACTCCTAGAGAAAAGGCACCACCAGGATTACTACTTGGAGACGAGAAGGCACCACACAATTAATTGGATGGAAAGGGAAAGGAAATACTGTTTTTCAATTCAGCTCTTAGGTATTCTTAGTAATGGATTAGGAAAGAAAGGTTAATAATATTCACATTTAGCTACAGATTATCACGTTTTCTACCTCCTCTTGCAGAAGCAACATAGGAATGCTGACCTGCATTACAACATAGAGAACAAACTAAAGTTGCATCCATGAATTGCTTAGAGATTCACTCCCATAAAAAAAAAGCAGTAGAAAACTGATCTCTTGTAAGATCACTCCACTTAAGACTATCATAGCCCCTCTAAAGTTGGTCCTTTCAGAACAAGACTTCCCACTGGCTCATTACATCAGAGTTAACTTGGGTGAGGATCGGACATAACTAATCCGAGTTGGGACAGTGATCCCACAAAACCTCCCAGAATTTACTGGGAAATTATTAGTATTTTTCTTTCTCCACAAGAATAAAATAAGCATCCAAGTAGTCCTAACAACATGCACCAAGTGCAACACCAGCAAATGGAGAGCAACAGAATGACTTTGGAGCACGGCTGAGGAGCATCAGGACATGAACAGATGGATTCACTTCTCAATGAAGGTTTCTTCAGAGAAGTGTTAGACACCAGCACAGTAGAAGGAAAGTCATATGCATAATTCTAAATAATGCAGACGAAGCTTTGCTTTCAATAACTATGCAAATCGAATGAGTTCTACATACATATAAATGGAAAGGGTGCTAAAGTGCAGTCTATTCCTAAAATTTGTACCTAGTCACAGTTTGAAATAATGATTTATATTAAGGTAGGATTAATGGCAAGCTGTAACTGCAGTTTTAGCAACATCAGGTATTTGCATGCCAGTAAACAGACTTCTTGAAGAGAAGAAAAAACGTACTATTCATCTGTGTTTAAAAAGAAAGCAGCAGTGAATTTCACTCCTTTGGGTTCTTTCCCCTGCCGTTCACAAGGTATTCCCCAGACAGTACCAGGTTTCAGGTGAGAAGTGTAAAACCAGATTGACAACCTATTTTTAAATTCCAGCGCTGGCTGCGTTTCAGCGTTACTATTGAGAAGTGCAAGCTTGTCCCGCGTTTATGGCAGCAACACATTCGGGAGTTAACAGTGGGGGCAGCAGAACAGAACAAACCAGGATTATGCTCTTTGACACAAGCTGTTTGGTTTTGAACACCTTCCCAAAGCTTTTCTAGGTCTTGAAATAATTAATTTTACAGGAACAAAACTGCAGAAGGCAGAAAAACTCCATTTAGAAGACAGTTTGCTGATGAACAACTAGATATTCAGCATAAGAGGTAAGAGAAGTTGCATCATTCTAGTGCTTTGAAACTCCTGTTTTACTTCCCTTACCTTATTTAATCATATTTCTTTTCTGTGGAAAAGGCTGGCATTATTAAATTGCTGCAATGAATGGCACTGCAAGAAGCAAACACTCTACTGCCAAGGTAACCTCTGCGTCTGGTCATCAAATAACTGGGTACTGTCCACTGCAGACATGAATTCTTAAAACAGAAGTCTCTAAGGTCTTGTCTATCGAACCACCACGATAAACCTGTTTGCTAATACAGAAATGTTTCTACCGTCAGGTGCGTGTTTCCCTGTTTAAATTATCTTTTACACAGTTGTGCAGTACAATGGATCAGGCCCTCATTGACCTGAACACTAATCATTTCTTTTTCCTGGCTTAATTTTCATCTGGATTAACTCCATGATCCACCTTACCGCAAAGCTGCAGAGGGAGAGGCAGTGAGAAATACCCCTTCCAGCAAGAGTCAGACCTAAGATGGGTTAAAATAGCCAAGTAACCACAGGCTGAGTGAACATAGCAAGTGACCTCTGCACTGCTCTTAAAAAAAAAAAAACTTCACCTTCGCTTCAGGGTTGCTGTCTAAGCATGAGGACAATACACAGTGTTAAACTCCATCTGCAATGAGCTTTTCACAGGAAATGCTTTTGATAGCTTTTCTCTGTCCTGCTTTGGATACCAGTCAACAAAATAAGCAGGAAGGAGTCACTGTCAGGTATTTCAGAACAGCACTGTAATTAAACTACAAGATTTAAGCTTGTAAATTACTGTACTTGCCAAAGGGATAACCACAGAATTTCAGAAAGCAAATAAGTAAATAAAGAATTCTGCACGCTTACTAAGGAGCACTGAAAAAAGTATTATTTCTATCAAATTATTAGGCATCACCTTGAATGGTGTGTGCACTTTTGGGCACCTCAATACTAGGACATCAAAAGGTTGGACTCTATGATCTTAGCAGCCCTTTCCAACCTAAACAACTCTATGAAAAACTGTTCAAAACAATCTTGACATTTGAGATTGGTTTTGTAACCCTCTCAGCTTAGTCACACAACACGCAAAACCATTTATGTTTTCAGATAAAGATCATAATACTGGAAAACATGCCAATTTGTTTACATTTCCAAGTTATCCAAATTGAAATAAAAATCATAATTTTTTTTTATGTCAAAAGTGATACTATATATAAGAATATATAGATACTCCTGTGCTCTCTAAAAGCAACCCTCGCAACTGCCTATGCTTTCTGCATTTGACTGATTTGAAGAGATCAGGCTTTATTCATACATTCTGAAATAAATACCATTTCTAAACATCCTATTTGTATTCACTCCAGTAAACAGCAAGATTGGCAAAGTAATACAAAGGAGAACGCAAATACTTTATTCTTACACTAACAATGCAGAGTCACAGCTTACTATTTTTAACTGCGCCAAATGCTAGTAATTAAAGATCAAAAATGAACTTGGGACTGATTGCTAAAGTGCACCTAGAAGCCAATCAATAAAAACTGTGTTGTAAGACTGAAAAGGGTTTTTCCTGTCTCCTTGACAAACTGCCTTTCTTTTCTGTAATACTCTGTAATATTAAACAGTGTTACAAACTTCAAGCTCTGTAACCCATATTTTCCATGCCATTAGTTTACTGACACCTGGAAAACAACTGTATGCAACCGTTTATTAGTTGGAAAATGAAAAATATGTTCATTCGTTCAGCATTTTAGACTGTTTCTTTCTGAAAATTATTTTTAGTAACAGAAGAAATAATGTCAGTGCCAGTGCTCATGTTCTAAAGATAAGGAGTTGCATAGTAACTTCCAGTAGAAACACAACAGTAATTTTTGTCTCCAGAACCTACCTGATGCTCCAATCGGCGAGGTAGCTGGGGTCATGCTATGAACATTTAGGCCGAAGCTCTGGGATGGCCCCGGGGCTGGTGCTACTACCGGTGGTCCTGGCGGAGTCTCACGCTGCGGGGAGGTTAGCGGCGTCGCCGGCTGGGAAGATGGCCCACCTGCCAACCGAGCAAGGCGCCTCCGACGAATCTGCACAAAGCAAACATCATAACAGCAAATAAACCAGTTTGTTTGCAGGTACACGTGCACACGCGCTCCACTGCTGCCCCTTGGCCAGGCTATTGGCCAGGGTATTCACTCCCGTGGAACTGCAAATAGCAAAGCTTTCCTTGCTAACCTGCTAAATGGAGTCTGACTGCCAGAACCGATAGGAACAGTTGGACTCGATGATCTAAGAGGGCTTTTCCAACCTAGTGATTCTATGATTCTACGTAACTCTGTTCTGTGTGACAGCACTAAGGCACACTTGATATTTAGACTTCAAGTACACATTTGCTGCCTTGAAACCCATTTGCACTGGAGAACACTGTCCCTCAAATGGTTGTGTAAGACAAGTTTAACAGTCATTGCTCTGCAATTTCAAAATCTTTAATGCTCCTCCACATCTATTTTGGCATTTGATGAAATGAGCTGCATTGATCTAATAAACGGGACAATAGGAACACGACCTCTGCCTTAATTTCACACCACATGATGCTAATGAAAACACTCATGCTAAAGAAGATCAAGTTTAAAGTTCTTAATGATCACTGCTGTCCAAATTAACCTCAAACAGACCCACAATACTGAAACGCACAACTCATCTGTGGGACAGAAGCATCAGGAGAAGTAAAGACAGACAATGAGTAACATCCTCTCACCACCTAGAGACATTCCACCATGCAATTTAAACCAGCTTTTGCACATTACTAGCAAGACAGAAGAATCTGCCTTCAAAATCCAGCTTCGGAAACTGTTACAAACCTATTTATTAAAATTAGCACATACCTGCATAACACTAATAGCATACAGGAGAAACAGACAAAATAAAATTCATAGAACTCATAATTTGTAAGTCCTTCAAGTGACACTTGAAGCAGAAATGAAAAAGAGAAAAGAAATTCTTTATCATCACTGGCTGCCTGACGGAATCTGTTACAAAATCTTATCTTCAGCACAAAATAGGCCCAGTATAAATTAAACTATCATTTTTGAGAGTGTCCATTTCCTGTAAAAATGAGCAATTCATGTTGTTCTCTTTGTATTGTGATACTCGAGCATTGCAAGCAATGTATCAGTTTTCACTCCTGCTCTTAATCCTAAAGACCTGTAAGGCAAGAGAAAGAGCAAACAAAAGATCTGCGTCAAGTCAATGTCTACTCTACATCATCACCATCATTTAATGGCCTGTGAAACCTTCCCCAGCAGGAGGAAGAACAAATCAAATTGAATCAGACTTCAAAAACTGTGGGAAAACATTGTCTGGAACTACATCTCCCTCCATGACAGGTGTCACCACATGAACATGGGAGGCAGCTAGAAAAGAAATTCCTCTTTTTTTGTTCTTGGAATGGAGGAAAGAAAAATAACAAATACACACACAAACCGCCAATCTACACAGAGGGAAAAACACAAAGATTAATTACGTAAAAAAGTAAGAAAAATAAATGCGATGTGAAACACCATTCTTGCTAGCGAGTTCCAAATCTGGTGTTAGGAGAAAACATGTGAGGAGTAAGAGGCAACAGGCATTAATCAATATATTTATCAATTTATTCTCAAAGCCAGTCAAGCCTTGATTACTCAAACAAGGTCACATCCTTCACAAGGTATGATTTGCACAAAACCTCTCTCTGTAATCTTCCAGGTCCAAGCAGAGGCCACGCGTGCCGCTCAGCGCTCCTTCACCTTCCAGCATGAGGCACAAAAGAGGCCTCAACCACAACAATATTTAGGTTAGAATTGTGGGATTCAGTGACTTGTTCTCATTTTGGACTGAATGACTCTCTGAGTTACCATGAGGAAACACATAGCTGGAGTTCTTCCCTGTTTTCTTAGGAAAATTTAAGGTTCCTCAATAATTCCCAATGTTTGATTTCAGCAATAAGTACTTGCCATAGTGACAAATGTAAAGCTGTTACGTATCATTGTATTACCCAACAGTGACAAGTTCATACAAATTACTACACAGGCCATGGAACAAACACCCATGCCCCTCACAGACCACAGCTCCATAACATACAGGTTAAAAGGGTAATTAAAAAAAAAAAAATCTAATTGGCTGAACGGAAAAGGCTCATTGATTTTTAACTAATACAGTTCCCGCTGGACACATCTGGACTGCATCTTTGAATAGCAGTTTTCAGACAGATACTTTAGATCTTACTGACCTCTTAAAAGCTTTTTGCCGGACACACTACAACAAACAATGCACAAATAGCATCCTGTCAAAGACAGTTAACTGATAATTTGATTTTGCAGCAGATCAATAAGGATCCAACTAGAAGGACTGGTCCCTCAAGCTCATACACTTCCAGTTAAAGAAAAGCTCTCTACCAACACCGGGTTTAGTGGCACATGCTTAGTGAGACTCTAAGGAAATTCTTCAATATAGCATAATTGTAGAAGAGTTCCAAACCTGTACAATAAAGGGTAATTTGAATGGATTCTTTTACTCATCAGAACATATTAAATTGGTTTAAGGAACACTTCATTTTCTGGCAACACTGGTCATGTTCTACACTCAGAAAGCACAACTCAAAAAAACATATAAATGTTCGGAGAGCCTAATTCACATGATTCCTTACCACTTTGCGCCACATTTGGCTTGATTCTGCTTTTTATCCCATGCAGTCTCTATCCTCATGCTGTGCTATCTATCACCCATGCTAAAATTCACACAGTGAAAGAATTTTCTTTACTCCTCTCCTAAAGATTCCAGAACTGTCTGCAGTGTCAACTTCTAGTGCTTTACCAAAGTAAACACTGAGAAAATTTCAGAGAGCAAAACTGCTGATAGCAGTGGAAAACATATCCTTGAAGCAAAAATATATCCTATATTCCCAAAGCCATTATCAATTATATATCTCTCTTCTTTTCCTGTTACAATCTATATGTTATACTTAATTATAGTTCTATATAAGAACATAATCTAATCAATAGGAGGCTTGTAATTAATTTCAACTTTATTTAAGTGTTTTTTCACCTGCAGTCACAGCCAGATAAGAAGTCTGATTCAGACAGAAGTCACACAACATATTCTGGAAGGCTATTTTTCCATACAATCCACCTCTGATGCAGGGTCCACTGCACCAAGTCATTGTGAAGTGGGGATGGGAGGAATATGAAAATAGACTTGGCTGTGACTTTTCAATGAGAGGTCCATTAACAATAAAAAGTGACAGCATGACTCTCTTAAAATGAAGAAATTTGCCTCAAGCAATCATCCAAAGTCCAGTCAACTTTGGTTCTAGCTGAACTGTACTAGAAAGACATGGAAAGACACGAGTCATTTGAGACAAACATTTTGGCAGAAAAGGTAGATGAGTCCCTACTGGAGAACTTATTTTCTGCAGTCTCCGTTCCACAATGCAGTGTTTTGATGATGTCAGTAATTTGCTGAAGCAGGGACACAAACACGCTCACACAGGTCAAATAATTCTGAAATTAATCATAAAACACCTCATCATCAGATGCAACTTAACCATCAGGAGAACTGCATGTAAACAAAGTACTCATGAAATACACCTATAAAATTTGTGATCTCTTTTCAAAGCAGAAATTACAACACCAGCATCCTAGCCCAAGATGGGAATTGTACTCCTTTTCTCAACACTTCCATGTAGTACAAGGAGTTAAGTAAACAGCATGAAGTATTTCCTCCTAGTCCTGCTGTGGCACAGTCAGACTGCTAAATCATGCCGTACCGTGCAATCACAAACACCTTGACTTTTTGGGATACAAATCCAAGTGACATCCGCAGCCACCTTGCTCTCCAACGCTGCCACAAGGTTTGGCACAGAACAAAAACATTTTCTTTCCATCCACCCTGGCGTGCAGCAATGAGCCTACACTGCAGCTGGTCCACTACAACACATGACTTGCTGTGCATTTGAACACAAAAACGTTATTTTAAGAAAATAAAGGAATAGCTGAAGTTGTACATGATTTGGGCGTTAATCTGGGAAACTCCATGTATCTTATACATGACAGAATCCATTTGAGTCCTCCGAAGAAAGAGCAACCAGTTTGCATTATTCCATGTCAGATGCTTGTCAATCACAGGATGACACCTATGACTCATGTCAAAGAACAAGAGGTTGAATTTAAAGTAGATCAGAGGAGTCAAAGGAAAACTGGCAAGCCTGTTTGAAATCACTGCAAGAAGAAGCTACATTAAGCATAAGACCACACACCTCCCTCTTCTCATCAAGGAAGAAAGATTTTAAGTGTCTTCCTATGTTAAAAAGTAGGGTTTGTTTTAAATCTTGCACAGAAAACGTACAGAACACCTCGTGTTGAACACAGAGAGGGAAGATTCAGAATTGCAGAATCACAGAATGGTTTGGGTTGGAAGGGACCATGAAGGTCATCCAGTCCAATCCCCCCGCAGGGAAGCAGAGACATCTTCAACTAGATCAGGTTGCTCAGAGCCCTGTCCAACCTGACCTGCAATGTTTCCAAGGATGGGGCAGCCACCACCTCTCTGGGCAACTTCTGCCAGTGCCTCACCACCCTCAGCAGAAAAAGTTTCTTCGTAATACCTAGTCTAAACCTCTCCTCTTTTAATTTACAACCATAACTCCTTGTTGTATCACTAAAGACCCTACTAAAAACGTTTTCTTCATCTTTCTTACAAGCCCCCTTAGGTATCCTCAGAGTCTTCTCCGAGCTGAGCAAGCCCAACCCTCTCTTCACAGATGAAGTGTTCCAGCCTTTTGACCATTTTTGTGGCCTCCTCTGGACCTGCTCCTGGCAGACACGAGCAAAGAGCAAACAGAGAGAGGCAAACCTGCCCCACAGAGCGAATGTGGGTGCAGGGCTGGGCAGTGTGGAGAAGGAAGGCACATGGGGAGCAAGCAGGGCACCTCAGGAACCCCCCTCCCACCTGCCAGCTTCACCTTGGAGTTGGGAAAGGGCTGGGGGCGAGGAGGGAAAAGGGGGACGGGGGCGAGGAGGGAAAAGGGGGACGGGGGCGAGGAAGGAAAAGGGGGACGGGGGCGAGGAAGGAAAAGGGGGACGGGGGCGAGGAGGGAAAAGGGGGACGGGGGCGAGGAGGGAAAAGGGGGACGGGGGCGAGGAGGGAAAAGGGGGACGGGGGCGAGGAGGGAAAAGGGGGACGGGGGCGAGGAAGGAAAAGGGGGACGGGGGCGAGGAGGGAAAAGGGGGACGGGGGCGAGGAGGGAAAAGGGGGACGGGGGCGAGGAGGGAAAAGGGGACGGGGGCGAGGAGGGAAAGGACCGGTGAGGGTCCAGCCCCGCTGCCCCCAGCCCCCCCACTCGCCTCATCCGCGCTCAGCTCCTCCATCGCCTTCCTCTTAATGGTGAAGGGCGGGCGGGCGCTCCCCTCCGCCCCGCAGACGCCGTGCGGTCGCCTCCGCGCCCCGGGGCGCCTCAGAGGGGCATCCCCGCGCCGGTGTGACCCGCGGCCGCCGCTGCGCCCCGGCCCTGCCCCGCGCTGAGATTATTCATCAAAACAAGAGGGCGGCGGCCGCCATCTTGGGGCGGGGTCACGTGAGCCCGCGCGCCGCCGCGCCGCGAGCACGGCACGCGCCGCGCCGGCCAATGGGAGCGCGGAGGGGAGGGGCGGGCTGCGCGCGCGAGAGGGAGGGAGCCATGGCAACGGGGGCGGGGCTAGAGGGGGCGGGGCCGGGGAGAGGGAGAGGGAGAGGGAGAGGAGAGGAGAGGAGAGGAGAGGAGAGGAGAGGAGAGGAGAGGAGAGGAGAGGAGAGGAGAGGAGAGGAGAGGAGAGGAGAGGAGAGGAGAGGAGAGGAGAGGAGAGGAGAGGAGAGGAGAGGAGAGGAGAGGAGAGGAGAGGAGAGGAGAGGAGAAGGAGGGGAAAGGAGGGAGAAGGAGGGGAAAGGGGAGAAAGAGAGAAGGGAGAAGAGAGAGAAGGAGAGAAGGAAGAGGAGGAAGAGGAGGGAGGGGGGTAGAAGAGGGGAAATTGAGAGGGAGAGTAGGGAGAAGGGGAAGAGGGAGAGGGAGGGGGAGAAGAGGGAGAGGTGGGAGAGGGGAGGAAGGAGAGGAGAGAGGGGGAGAAGAAGAGGAGAGGAAGAGGGAGAAGAGGGGAGAGGAAGATGGAGAGGAGAGGAAGATGAGAGGGGAGAGGAGAGGAAGAGGGAGAGGAAGAGGGAGAAGAGGGGAGAGGAAGATGGAGAGGAGAGGAAGAGGGAAAAGAGAGGAGAGGAAGAGGGAGAGGGAGGGGGAGAAGAGGGAGAGGAGAGGAAGAGGGAGAGGAAGATGGAGAGGAGAGGAAGATGGAGGGGAGAGGAAGATGGAGGGGAGAGGAGGGAGGGAAGAGGAGAGGAGGAGGGAGAGGAAGAGGGAGAGGAGAGGAAGAGGGAGAGGAGAGGAAGATGGAGAGGAGAGAGAGGGATGGGAGGGAGAGGAAGGAGAAGAGGGGAAAGGCAAAGGGAGTTGGAGAGAAGGGGAGAGGGAGAGGAGGGCGAAGGGGAAGAGGGAGAGGGAGGGGAAGAAGAGGGAGAAAGGAGGGAGAGGTGGGAGAGGGAAGAAGGAGAGGAGAGGGGGAGAGGAAGATGGAGAGGAGGGGAAGATGGAGAGGAGGGGAAGATGGAGAGGAGAGGAAGAGGGAGAGGAGAGGAAAAAGGAGAGTAGAGGAGGAGAGAGAGGGAGGGGAGGGAGAGGAAGGAGAAGAGGGGAAAGGCAAAGGGAGTTGGAGAGAAGGGAGAGGGAGAGGAGGGAGAAGAGACGAAGGAGATGGAAAAGGGAGAGGGAGAGGAAGGGAGAGGAGAGAGTGGGAGAGAGGAGGTAGAGGGAGAAGGAGAGGTAGAGGGACAAGGAGACGAAGAGGGGAAACGAAGAGGGAGGGAGAGAGAGGGGAAAGAGAGGAGGGAGACAGAGGAAGAAGAGGGAGAGAGACCCTCGCCCGCAGGTGCGAGCAGCCCCCAGGTCCGGACATTGGTGTCTGGGCTGGGGTTAGGCTGCTGCAGTCTGGTCTGTGCCCGCTGCACAAATCTATCACACAGACCCACTTTTATTGCTTCTTATGCATATCATATTGGCGTGCATGGTTTAAAAGCGGTGGGGCTTGAGAGTACCTGAAATATTTAACACCTAAAATCCCGCTGTTAGGAACGGCTACAGTTTAAACTAGGATGCAAACGTTCCAGAGGTGCCATCTAGTGGAGCAGCGAGGTCTGGGTGGCTGTTGCTGATGTGACAGAGCAGGTTTGCCGCATGAGTTTTTATGTTGGAATAACACAGTAACAGGGTGGGGTTTGTTTTTTCAAATAAATGAAAACTCTCAGCTCCAGAAGGAAGACACTGTCAGCAACCATACAACAAAACCCAGGCATTTTACTTCTGGTCCTCCAAATTTCATAGAATCGTAGAATAACCAGGTTGGAAGAGACCCACTGGATCACCGAGTCCAACCATTCCTATCAAACACTAAACCATTGTGTTCACTCTATGTGCTTAAAGGATTCAATTATTTTGCAGACTGGAACCTACGTGGATAACTCAGAGCTATCTTCATCCTTCTGGGATTTGATCACTGGCTGGTTTCCTCTGCTAAGCTGAAGGTAATTATTCCGAGAACAACACAACTATGGCACAATGTAGGACTTTACATTACACAAAGATACAAGCAAGTGGATTTAATTACTAGTCTACATCTTAAAGAGGAGTGTTTTGACTAATAAATCTGTATCCTATGCTATTTGCTTCCGTTGTTACCTTCACTTCTCTACCACTCTTCTCCCTGTTTGGTTTGATGTTGGCGTGCTCCTTTAAAATTGGCAGGTTTTGTTGATTTGAGTTAGACTGTACAGACCGAAGCCATATCACTTACACTTTGCATTTGTTCCCCTTCTCCCCTTCCAAAAACACATTCAGAAGTCAAGAGCTTAAGACCTGTTTGGGTTTGGGCATTTATTAGCAAAAATCAGATCTTTAACACTGGCAACAGCAGATTTATTTCCTGAGCCAGAAACACCAGACCATTTAGGTGAACAGGTAGAAGGAATCAGTTCTTGTCTCTACAGCCATGGGGATGCAGAGTCTCTCCATGTATACAGCTGTCTCTCCATGGAGGAACCAGTGCACGTTCAAGCTCTCTTGAAGACCTGCTTACATATTTGATTCTCACAGCGAAGCTCCTACCAAAAAAAAAAAGACTATATATTAAATGCTGCTTCTAAAAATGAACATACATCCTTTGCTATGACTACTGACCACCACTGAGCTACCATGCTGATAAGTTATACTTAATATTCTGAGTTTAACTATAAAATATAGTAAAACAATTAAGTTGTTCCAGCTAAACTGAAATCAAAGCAGAATGTGCCCCCTTTATGCCATCCATTACAAACACTGCAGAGCTAGATTACTTATGTCCACCACAATATAGATCTTATTTTTGACACAGATAGAATTACTAGAAATCTGAAGTAAATACCAGGTGGAGGTCATCTCCTTCAAGCCAGTGAGTCCAGCCCCTGTTCTTCTTCTCTCCAGTCTGGACACAGACAAGTTTGTCATTGTCCCAGGTGACTAGGCTCTGTGGCAGAAGAAACAAAGAAAGCATTTCTGTAGCTCTTTGTCTCAGTTTACAATATACTCATCGGCAATGTCCTTTTTTCCTGGATAAAAGTGGACCTAAATACTAATCCCGAGGCGAAGTGAAACTCATCTGTAACTCAGGCTCCTCTCTCTGTGTTGCACTACAAATACTATTTGGCATCTTAACTTTGTCATGGCCTCTTCATTTTATATATTCAGTCTTACCTTGCATTTTCTGTTATCCAGGCCTTTATTATCTTCTTCAAACTCTTCTCCAATTTTGAACTGAAGTGAATAATCTCTGAATGTGCTGGTGGTGTGGATAGAAAATGAGTCACCATCTTGTTTGATCACTTTCTGAGGCTTCAGCATTTTCGCTATCTTGCGTGTTGCAAAGTCAATACCTTGGACAGGAGGTAAAAAAAGAGTCAGAATTGTATTTATCACCAACCATTGTGACGGCCAGGACTTATCTTTATTACTACCAGAAGCATTTCTTAGGTAGTTTGACCTTACTGCTATGCAAGATCATTGTTGGATTGGGGGGGGTGGGGTGGATAAATGTTTGTTACACAGATCAGGTCACGTTCTTGCACACTTTCCTCTTTCCACACCAGTTTACTCAATTGTTGCACAATTCCCTGTGCAAGATTTTTAAGACTTTGAGCCTGAAGAGTAGTTTGGGGAGTAGGGAAAGTGTCCGTTCCCCCCCTACATATAAGCTTGGTCTCAGACTTATCAGCTGATTACCTAGAGAGAATAGTTAATGCCTGTCTCATTCTTTGTCGGAGGAAAAGCATTACATGACTTAAGAAAGCTTTGTACCCTATACTCTAAGTAGGATAAGATGAAGGGCACACCTAAAATGTATTTCTCAGGCTTGTTTACACAAATCAAAAAGGGAGAAAGGGGTGGGAGAGGCAGGGGGAAGAGAGAACAGCACACAAGGCTACATGCTGTCAGTACATAATAGCTTTGTGCAAGAAAGCTAATGAAGTACTGAGAACTTCCTTAGTTCCCCATTAAAGCATCCTGAATCTCTATAAAAGATCTTAGCAAGGTAAGATATTCACTTCAAGCACTCCAGAAAAGGGGCAGAGAGATTTATCAACAAGTCACAGTAATAAGAGAAATAGTTTGTCATCTGCTGAAAGGTAAATCACACTAAACCCAACAGGTACCTGGGAGTGGCATGTACCTAAGCTCTTTTTTTTACTTAAAATTTAGTTCACCCTAGACAATGGGTTCTGTAAGTTTGTGCTCAAAAGCAAGAGAGATTGAGTGGTCAGGGCAAACTCTTCCTTGTCTCTGATGCAAGTGACACAAAAAAATCTAGAAATTCCTGAACGCTGCAAAGACACTTGGGTGACAGGCTAAAGTGTAGTTAGTGCTGTCTGATTATCAGTAAACAAAGATCATTCCATTCTTTTTCAGGGAAAAAATCTTCAGCGATATCTAGGGTTTAGAAGAACGCAGACCGATAAAATTCAGGAGGACCCTTACGGAGGAAGAGAAGAATAGAATCAGGTATTTTCACCTACCTAAGGCCACCATATAACCTTCAAAGTTGTCACTGCTGATAAGGTTCCAGGTTCCACTGAAATCCACAGGCATTGCCAAACTGTGGAAAGAGGATAAAGCCAACCCCTGACCAAAAATGAGAAATAAAGAAGCAGTTCCCCAGACAGGCCTTATATAAGGAAGCCTGGGGGTGGGATTCCATCCTAGAGCCTCTCTGATGGAGGGGAAGGGTACAATTGTAGAGCCAATAGGCGAGAGGTTATTTGTGGATCAGCTTCAGCTGCATTGGAGGGAAAAGTTCACAGTTTCTGAAATCTTTGTGTGGAGCAAATGTTAATAGCCCAAGAGGGGAAACCAATCATTTGCAAAGTAATAGAATCATAGAATGCTTTGGGTTGAAAGGCATCTTTATAGGTCAAAGTCACGTGTATGTTTTGAGCATTAGCTTAATCCAACATTGTAAGTGGTTATAAGGAGCAGCACAGTAGAGGCTACATTAAAAGAGTAACACAAAAGTGATGGGCAAGGGAAATCTGAACTGTGTAGCCCCCATAATAAAAAAGGAATTTGGCATTCTGCATGCTAAATAGGAATCTCACCTATAGCTACTCAATTGATCTGCTACTGACTTGGGTTAGGTGGAATAAAAAGATAATATTTTGCAGAGAAAATTGAGTTTCCCTGAACTTTGGCTACATTTTTCGAGCTGACAGTTTGACCTATATGACTCACAGACTCATGCAAGTAGGAAATTAGGACGTCAAAGCTTATTTCCTGTTTGCAGATGGGTATTGTTCTCTAACCTATACTGATCTAGGAATGGCCCAGAGAAATGCAAATTAATGTTTCCCTTGGACTCAAATAGTAACATTTCACCCATAATTTGTTCTTACAAAGTTATGGTAGTAAAGCACTGTTGCAATACTGCTGACCCTTCCAAGAGAAGTCAGTACTTGGATAAGTCCTGTGTGAAAGCCTGGATATAACTTTTAAATTGAAATATAAGATTACACAGATTGTCTGGGGTGTGGTGCTTCTGTCTGTAAATCAGTACTTAATCTCAAACCAAGATCTATAAAGGGTACTCGGGTTACTATTTCAGCCAAAGAATTGCCTGTGGAACTTCTTGTAAGAGCTGCTGAGCGCCCTGGTCACGTCCTATGATGGTTCATTTCTTTCTCCCTTACAGACTCCGGATTTTCTTTTTGTGGAATGATTTTTTTTTCCATTTTCATCTCAATTGCTGTATGGCACTGAGCATCTAACACATTTCATTAAGAGTGCGGCCTTATTACAGAAACAGAGAAGTGGTCCCTGCTGCTGTTGCAGTATTTATAAAATATGTTGAATCTGAATTACATGTGTGGCATAAGCACCCTCTGTTCTCTTGATAGAGCAAAACCAAATGCAGGGATGTCAAGAAAAAGCCTCACTTTCCTTTGTAGAGCATCTGTGAATGCATTTTAACTCTTTTATAATGAAGTTCCATGAGCTGCATTAGTCACAAACCTTACATTTTCAACTATATAGATTCTCTTTCACATCTAGTCCGCTCTTGAAAGTTACACCTGTGTAATATTTTTGACTATACCACATCACTGGTTGTGATGCTGACATTTATACTTGATTGAAACAGTAGATTGTCAGTGTGTGGTTACTCCTAGTGTTGTAACTGGCAGGTTTCTGGATCCCACTGGTAAAACAAAAAAATCCATATTCAGCAGTCAGTGTAATTTGTGCACAATATTCTATTTTTGAATAGACAAAAATGTACTGACATCATTCTACCTACTTAAAAATCATGCAGTCATCAGACATCAGATTTGGTTAATAACAGGATGACTAAAATCAGCATATTACATGCAATTTGTTTTATTGAAAGGCCCATCACACATGCCTACATTAAAACCCAGTGAAATGTAAATGTTTGAAGACCAAAGCTTTATAAAACCACCCCGCTGAATTTGCAGTTTCTCTAGAATTACACAAAGTGCACCAATACACACCAGCATCATTATTTATAACAAACCTAGGCTTAAACTAGAGTTTTACTCTGAAACGTGACCACAGAAATAGGGTGCTTTCTCACTAGAAGGATCTGCTCTGTTTATTCAGAAGCACACTGGTTGACTTGAGTGCTGAAAATCAATCTTTCTTGCTTTCTATTCTTGTCAATCTTAAAGACAGACAGCAAGAGAAGCAAAAAGTAGAACTTGCCCATTCCTACGACCATCAATAGCAGCTATGCCCAAGCAGTAACAGCAGTTTGATTGCTAAGGTGGCACAGAGGCATAAATTATCTTTGTACCTGCATCAGTGTTAATGATAAATGAACCCAACCTCATTATCAAAGGGCAGTGTAAGCTCGCTTGCGTTCTAGGGCAAAAATATGGCAGACTGAGCATATTTCATGCAGGAATTGCCAAGGAAAAACTCTCTGAATCCTTGATGCTTCTTTTTGTCGCAGAGCAGTTACAGATGCACATTTAAGTTGTGACTTGATTTGATTACACTCATCTCCTTGCAGATTCTCTGTAGACAGCTGCCGTTACAGGCTGGAGCTAGCAGAACACAGATGTTCCAGCGTATGGCGATTGTAGAATTTCACGTGGGCCTCCAAGTTTGCATGCCTGATGCCAGTTCCCCTGCAGGTTACAGGTTTTCCTGCTAGTATCTCAACTCCCTGCTATGTTTTATGTGAGCCTTGCAGGCCCATGGGCCACCCATGATGTTCTGTGTTTGGCTTCTGGCTTCCAGATTCCCCCTAGGCTCGTGGGAAATCTCCATCTCAGCTCTTTGGGGATCCCCTGCCCAGGGAAGGAGGATGACAGGTTGTCACCATTATGATCCATAGTTCTAGACTTGCCCAACAGCATCCAGGCTTCCTGCCCTGAAAGTCTCAGGTTCTGCTGGATTTGTTGAACTAGAAAATGTGATCAGAGTCATCTTAGAGAGATCGTATGAAAAAGCTGCTGACTTATTAGGCATTGTCTTGGAAATGTTGACATTTTTAATAAGGCACATAATCCAAACAAAAACGGGATAACAGCAAATAAAGGGAGGTAGAATTCTATGACCACGACATTCACAGTGCCTCTATTGTTTATATTCCTGTAATACTGACAATATACTGTTAGATTCAAAACTGGATTTCTAGCAAAGAAAAACATTTCACTTATGTACAGTTGTAATATCCTACCATTTCTTCTCAACTCCAGTTCCAGAAAGCAATTCTGGCTACATGCATTTGGCTCAAAAGTAGAGGCTCATTTATTATTTGAAATAAAGGGAAAATTGTCTTGAGAATCAATGCTATGATAATATTATTAGTTTCTATTTATTAAATGAATGACTGTAAACCAGTTTCTGAAGCAGGTCTGTCCTTCCATGAGAAACAGCACTGAGCTTAACGTACAGCTCTGGAAATACGAATGGAAAAGGAAAGCACAAAGCATTTCTGGGAGCAAATTGCACAACACCAGATAAACACACTGCGTATTTGAAAGGCAGGCAGCTCAAAGCATGGTATATCTAGCACCACTTCAGCCAGGAGTAAATTTTTCCCTCCCAGGATAAAGCTAAATAATTTCTTCGAGGTGCACCTCATGATAGCATGTTTTTTAAAAATGAGTTATATAAATTTATTATGACTAAGTGATACATTTTGAAATGAATGGTTTGGTCTGTTAAGACCCAGAAAGTTCTTAAAAATATGTGTGTTAGTATTTTATAAATAACAGTCAGAGCAGTGTGAGAGAAACCTAATCAAACATGTTCATTTGTTTTCTGTTAATTTGTAATTCTCCTATTCAAGTGTGAATTCTAGTTCACCGTGCTGCGTTTTTAAAATGTTTCAAGGTGAAAATCTTATTATTGGATTTAAAAAAGATTGTGCAGGTCCAATTACTGAGTGCACAACAACCTCAACTACATCTATACTGAAGCCACAGTATTTAATTAAAACAAACCCAAACAAAAACTCCAACCCCTCAAAACCGTGTTTTCCTGTACCGATCTGTTCCTTTTTTCACAGCAGAGAGTATGTTAGTTGTGTAGTGCCTGTTAGTTCTTGGAATCGCTTGCATTTTTCTGTAAGGGAGCCAGGACAACCCCAGCATTCCTATCTTCACTCTCTGGACTATACAGATTATGTTTTTCTATGTATGCTCGAACGACATCAGGCACGAGGTAACGAATGCTCTGGCCCCTCCGCAGTGCTCTCCTGATCTTAGTGGAGGAAATGTCATTTGTGATCCATTCTTCCACAAGGTGAATGTTATTCTTATGTCTCCACAAAACATCAGATTCATAGATGAATTTCTGAACGCTGTTTCCAACCCTGCTGATGCATACAAGGCCATGGTTTTCCACAATTTCAGCAATGTCCTCTGACTTCCACAGATTGGGGATCCCAAAAGATTCTAGGATGTCACTTCCACAAAGCAGTTTAACCTGTGGGACACCTTAAAAAGAAAAATTAAGTGAGAAATTTGGCTTGGTTTAGGCCACCAGATTTTAGCTAACTTGATGGTGACATTTAATTTCTGTATTTTTCAATACAGGATTTTTCAGAGAAAAAAAAAGTTTATGGGAGTCCTTTCATTCAAAACGACTGGAAAATAAATTCTAAGCTTATTTAGCCTTGGGGTAACAGGGTGCAGAGAAGATTATGTGAAAGGAAGAGAAAATATGACCTAAAATAACCACAGACTGTCTGACCTGTCTTCAGGGGACTTTCTTCCACACGATATTTTACAGGGAAGCTAGAGAAGCAGGCAGACAGAAAACACCTTAAAGTAATGGAAGCAAAACTGAGTGGCCTACAGATTTGCAGCTTCCAGTAACATCATAGGCTGGTAGGAATGTAAAACATCTGTCAATACAACACGAAAAAAAGTCTTCCTGATGCTGTTGGTCTTTTCTTTGAATACATGTACTTGAAAACACTATCAGTAACACAGTAGAATTTGGAAAGGTTCAAGGGAAGAAGTCAGGCAGAAATCAAGATTTGCTAATATAAACAATTAAGATGGTTATTGTGCAAGGCCACTCAAATTCTTTGTGAATACACATCTTGTGCATGTCAAGCTAAAGAACTAAAATTAAGATCTAAAACCAATAAGCAAAATAAATGCTACCTAAAACTACAAAGCCAAGCTGCATCTGTTGTATGAAGTTTTAAATTACAGCTTAAAATGGTCTTGTACGTGGATACATTCTGAATTTCAGGACTCGAGACTGTCCCTTCTCCAGCAACTTATAATATGATCCAAAATTCTCAGCTTAACTACAGTTTGGCAGAGTTCTGCAGGTAACGTGTGTAGCTCAAACCTGTTTCAGTTCAGATTTCTATTACCTTGAGTATTTTTCACGTTCTATGTTTTCACCCTTCCAGTCATCTTGTAACAAAGCCTAGTGCTTCATGCTCTACGACCTAAGGGAATTAACTTAGTGAAATCACAACAAAGAACTAGTATCCAGAAAAGTTACTCAGCAGTGGAATTCCCTCAGAATAGCAAGTATTGTTAAGCATTTAATTTGCAAACAGACTTAACTTTTTATATCTGGACTCTGATTTTTCTTTTTAACGGGGTCGTGCCTGTTTGGTTCCTGTTTCCTCTTCCGTCCTGGCTTTGTTAAAGGTAAAGCATTCTGCAGACTATTAGTGGGAGCAGGAGATAAAAGCTTTTGATGATGGTACCTGCAAAACAGATGTATTTTAGCTATTTTAAAGATGCAGGAGAATACAGAGAAGAGTGTGACCTACTAAATTATCTTTTCGCCCCTTCTTCCTGCAGTACTTTCAGAGACAATCCGTCCAAGAACAGATCTGCTGGGACAGGGACTTGTGAGAGCTGGCTCCTAAGACAGTCAAAGTGCAAAGATTTCAAAGCAACAACTACAAGGTTGGTTTGTTTCCTTTTTAATAAGAATTCATTTTAAAAAGAACCTCAGGGAAGTAGCTCTGAAAAAACAGTCAAACTTAAGAAAAAGATACCCCTTCAGACAATACTCATGCCAGCCCTTAATACACAAATGGGCAGCAGAGCACAATCAGAATTGAATGGGAGAAGCTTCTGTAGCACAGGTCTGTGCTATTCTAGTCTCTTCTCCTTCCTCAAGAATTGAGTAAAGCCTGAGGAGCAGTATATCTTAAAAACTGCTTACAGACCCATTATTGGTATGTTTCAGACTAATGGTGCAATTATTAATTTACAATGCTCATATAAATACTACTTCTGACTTCATTAAGTCTGTCCATATGATTTGGGGTCACCCTATTATTCTAACTGGTTAGAACTAACACCAATGGGTATAAACTGGAGAGGGGCAGATTTAGACTAGACATAAGGAGAAATTTCTTCACGATGAGAGTGGTGAGGACCTGACTCAGATTGCCCAGAGCAGTGGTGGCTGCCCCATCCCTGAAGGTGTTTAAGGCCAGGTTGGATGGGCCTTGGGCAGCCTGATCCAGTGGGAGGTGTCCCTGCCCATCACATGGGTTGGAACCAGATCATCTTTAAAGTCCCTTCCAACCCAAAATATTCTATGATTCTATGATTCCTTATCCCTTTATAGGTTCTTGAGACTTTTTAGGGTTTGGCTGAAGAATACCTTAAAACTTTTAGTGTTTCCAACCACTCACTCTGGCTGCTTTCCCAATCATCAACTTCCACCCAATCTGAGTCTTTTGTAGCTAGTTTGGCCATAGTTACTCGGTGATTTGCACTGATCAGACCTTTCTTCTTATACGCATCACCTACTGGTGAAATTATTCCTTTGATTACTTTGTATTTTCCTGTAGAAAAAACACATGACACAAGAACATGGAAAGCGGTTAAGCAGATGTTACTTCCACTGTACTGTATTTAGAACCATTATTTGCTGCAATCCCTAAGAACACCAATGCCAACTCTGATGGAAAAGTACGGTATACTTATGCTATTGTGCTGGGCTGCACCATGAAAGATATATTTGAAAGATCTATTTCTATAAAGAAAAACTATAAAACTCATGCTTTAGCTCATTAAAATTGCATGTATTGTATTATATCTCTTGTATGTGGCCTACATGATTTTGCATGATACATACACACATACTAGCTTCAATATCTAATCGGTATTTCCATAAATACTTGCCACTGTCAAACAGGCATTCGTACGCACTAAATATTCACCTTAGCACTGAAGTGTCTTAGTTATCAGAGCTGTTCTGAATGACATAAATTACCACCCTACCTGTTTCGTGAAGGTAATCTTTAGCCAGCTCAAACAGCCTTAGATGCATGTTGGTGATGGGATTGAAGGACCCACAGGCCAGCAGGACTACTTCAGTCTTGTCAGGACCCTCCACAGCCATTCCTTGCAGCTACAGAGCCAAGCAGAGAATGCTGGTGCTGGTTAGCAGCCACTACAGGAAAAGATAAGACTAAGAAATAGTTATTCCTGCTTATTTGTGCTCCAACTCTCTCAGCCTGTCCTTGTATGGGAGATGCTCCAGCCCTCAGATCATCTTTGTAGCCTCCTCTGAACCCATTCCAACAGCTCCATCTCCTTCTTATGTTGAGGATTCCAGAATGGGCAGGAGGATGGGCCATTCTCCTGCTGTTGCTGTTTGTGAGATGTCTGAGACACCTATGTTAATCACTGAACAGTCTACCATTGTTTCTACAGCAACATTATTGTCTCCAAAAAATCCCACAAGGTCAACCTCACATTCTGACTCCTTTACAAAAGAAGCTGAGTGATGTTTGAAGCTGCCACAGTGGTGAGATATCATCACAGTTAAACCCTGTAACATCTACTATGTACCATCATCAAACAGCCCTTGAACAAAAGGAAGTCTTGCAATACATTTTGCAAGTATTCATTCTTTGTTGTGCTTTCAAGAGTTTCACAAACTTCTAAAATATTCTTTGTGACTGCAGAGTAGTTCAGCAGTTGAAGGGTCTGGTGTTACTTGGAATGCAGGGACACCAACCTGAAGAGTTACTATGGGAACAGGCAAGGAAAGGAGTTGGATTTGCTTTTGTAACGCATAAAGCCCTGCTTTCTAAAGAAAATGATTCATGCTGCAAATTTGAAAAGGGTTGATTTTCACCTGTTTTTTTAAAAAAAGCAAGGGCAAAAATAACATAAAATTTTAAGGTGAAAATATATTGTGCCTTTTCTGGAGTTATACAAATGTCCTTTTTCAGGCTGCTAGCTAATTTTAGTCTTCAGAAAACAGGCAACTGTTGCATCATAAGCTCACCTTGTAGCACATCTGCGGAGAAATTGAGAGTATATATATAATTTAACAGCTTGCACATACTCTTGGTCTCCTAATTTACATCAAGATCCTCTGTCTAGTGCTGTTTTCATAAAAAAACCCTGCATGGCTGACAGGGAGAGTGGAAGAAATGACAAAAAGAGATCATCACATGATTGTCTTTGCTGTTATGTGGTCCTTACAACCCATTCAGAGCTGGGATGGAACGATTGTATGGAGTGATTTTCCTACAACCCTAACTTTGTGCAAAGCTGGGGCATGTCCCATATGAGGACAGGCTGAGAGAGTTGGGGCTGTTCAGCCTGGAGAAGAAAAGGCTCCGAGGAGACCTTAGAGTGACCTTCCAGTAGCTGAAGGGGCTCTAGGTAACCTGGGGAGGGACTGTTCACAAAGGCTTGTGGTGACAGGAGTGGGGGTAAGGGGTATGAACTGGAGAGGGGCAGATTTAGACTGGACATAAGGAGGAATTTCTTCACAATGAGGGTGGGGAGGCCCTGGCCCAGGTTGCCCAGAGCAGGGGTGGCTGCCCCATCCCTGGAGGTGTCCAAGGCCAGGCTGGATGGGGCTTGCAGTGACCTGATGCAGTGGGAGGTGTCCCTGCCCATGGCAGGGGGGGAACTGGATGGGCTTTGAGTTCCCTTCCAACCCAACCCAACCCAACCCAACCCATCCCATAGCTCCAGGGCTCCGCGGTCACCCCCCGCCCCGCTCTCCCCCCGCTCTCTCCCCTCTCTCACCGCTGTCCGGTTGCGGGCGGGGCCGGAAGCGGCGCGGGGGGCGGATCCGGCTGCGGCCCCGGCCCCGCTCCGCCCGCCGCGCCGGCACCGGGTGAGCCTGCGGGGGCGGGGACAGGCCTGGGCGCCGCGCCGGACCCCCGGAGCGCCCCCTTGGCCCGCCCCCAGGCCCCCTTTCCCCGCTTCTCCTAGTCCCCCTTGTCCTCCCTTCTCACCCCCTTGTCCCCCTCTTCTCGCTCCCCCTTGTCCCCCTCTTCTCGCTCCCCCTTGTCCCCCTCTTCTCGCCCCCTTGTCCCCTCTTCTCACTCCCCCTCGTTCCCCTCATCTCGTGCCCCTTGTCCCTCCTTCTCTCCCCCCGGCCCCTCTTCTGGCCCCCCTATTCCCCCCTTTTCACCCCTTGTCCCTCCCTATCATCCCCTTCTGGCCTCCTCCCCCCTTCTTGCCCCCCCTAGCTCCCCATTTTCACCCCTTCTCATCCCCCCTTGTCCCCCTCTTCTTGCCCCTCCTTGTCCCCCTCTTCTTGCCCCTCCTTGTCTCCCTCTTCTTGCCCCTCCTTGTCTCCCTCTTCTTGCCCCTCCTTGTCCCCCTATTCTTGCTCCCCCTTGCCCCTCTCTACTTGCCCTCCATTCCCCCCTTCTCAGAGTTATGGAATCTTAGAATCACAGAATGGTTTGGGTTGGAAGGGACCTCAAAGCCCATCCAGTCCCACCCCTGCCATGGGCAGGGACACCTCCCACTGCATCAGGTTGCTCAAAGCCCCATCCACCCTGGCCTTGGACACCTCCAGGGATGGGGCAGCCACCACTGCTCTGGGCAGCCTGCGTCAGGGCCTCCCTTCACTCATACTGGATCCCTGCATGTCCCCTGCAGGCACCTCCACAGGTTCCCATTAGGCATCCCATGATCGCTGCATGATCTTACTGACACTTGGAGGCTTTTAAAATAAGTTGTTGATGCATAACAATGCAGTGTTCTTTCTTCTAGGAGTGTCATGTAACAACTTAAACGTTTTGTGTGAAGACAGAAAATGGCTTCAAGAGGAACAACAGAGACTGGTAAACTAAAGCAAAACCTTGAGGAGCAGCTAGACAGGTTAATGCAGCAGCTTCAGGATCTGGAGGAATGCAGGTAATAAAATCAGATGCTTTCTTCTTGAACAGGAGTATTTTTCTTAGGTGGCTGGCAGAAGGAAGTGCTACCTTTAAAAAATCTTAGGGGCTTTTATTTTGTGTTTCGGTGTGTTTTGTATTTTTTAAATTAGGTAGGATGTTTGTGTTAGGTAGTAAAAATTATTTTTTAAAAAACTGCTGCTCTGGATGCAGCCCAGGACACGGTTGGTTTCTGAGCTGTGAGCACACATTGCCAGCTCAATCACATCACCCCCACGCTGTACTGAAACTGGGGATTGACCCAACCCAGGTGTAGGACCTTGCACTTTGCCTTGTTGAACCTCACGAGGTTCTCACAGCCCCACTTCTCCAGCCTTTCCAGGTCCCTCTGGATGACATCCCATCCTTCTGGTGTGATTTGTTTGATATGATTTTGTGTGAGTTTTTTAGTGGTCTAATAAATTTTGGGATAGACACAATTACCAAAGAAAAGGTGGATTTTTTTTCCTGTTTCAGTACTTGCACCTGAACACCCAGTGTGGTTTTAGATGCTTTCTCTGAGTATAGTTCTGTCCAAGCAGGGCATATTTTTTTCATGAACGATTGTAGGGTTTGTAGATCTGTTCTTTTAATTGTGCAAGGTTTAGGCAGCAGGTTCATTCATTCCTGAATAACTTGATGGGGTTTGGGTGAGGAGATGGGTTTCTCAAGTTTAATCCCATGAATTAATGTATCCTGTTGGATCCTCTTTAGAGAGGAGCTGGATGCAGATGAGTATGAAGAAACCAAAAAAGAAACTCTAGAACAGCTGAGTGAGATCAATGACTCCCTGAAGAAGATTATGTCTGGAGATATGACTTTGGTGGATGAGCTCAGTGGGATGCAACTGGTAAGGGTGATGTGTTACTAAATTAGCTCATGTTCTGCTTGGACTCAATGAAGTGCAAAATAGATACAAGTGGTTAAATACAATTTTTAAACAGGCACGTGTGAAAGCTACATCTATGTAGCTAATGCTACAGATTTCCTGTGCTTTTATTGGTTTGTATTTCAGATTAATACCAGTCCAAAGGAAAGGGCTGTAGGAGTGACTGCATAACTTCTTTTATTGAATTGATCATATTTTATGCTGACTTCAAACTTTGGATCTATTTTCCCTCTTTTCAAATGTTTAATTAGAGCGTGTTTTTGTTTCTTCTGAGCCCTACATTGTAGGGTTTTGTTTCCAGAGGGATCGTGATTTGTCCAAAAATAACTGTGATGAGATGTAATCATACTAGTTTTGGTACTCTGTAGAGGATTTTGAATAACAGTAGGAGATTTATCTCATTATTTACGTTCTGCTTACTCTTAGAAGAGCTATAACCATCAGTGTGGGCATAGGATATTAGCACATCCACTTGTGCTGTGCTAATATCAGGAAGATGTTGGAAATTACTAGAAACTAAGACCTGGACTGTAATGAAAACTTTCAGAGCTATTTCTCAGTGTAGCTGCGTGATGCAGTAGGTTTGTCAAGCCCTGCATAAAGGTCATATGTTTTTTTTCATCTCACTTTGATGGTTATGGAAAAGAAAATAAATATTTTTTTATCAAATGATGCTGAGGATACTGGTGATTCTTTCCAGCCTTCATTAATCTTGTCATGCAGCTATAGCTTGTGACTGATAATGCTTCTGGTCATTTCTGCTCTTTTCCTTGCAGGCAATACAAGCAGCCATCAGCCAAGCATTTAAAACTCCAGAAGTAATTAGAATGTTTGCAAAGAAACAACCGAGGCAATTGAGGACGAGGCTGGCAGAGGTAAAGGGTTCTCTTTTACTGTAAAAACTGTTTTTTTCAGCTAGCCTGATTTAAAGCTGTGACGACTGCAAGGAGAGCACCAAATGTATTAGAAACTTTGGCAGCAGCATCATAAAGAGATCAAGAAGTTCTCTTTCAAAGTTTCTTCAGTTGTAAATGTTCATCGAGGTAATTAGGACAATAATGTGTATTTCTTGAGTTATCTTCTATCTTGCTGCTTCAAAAAAATGTGATTAACAGATAGTGAACCGAGTATAATTGCAAACAGAAAATTGGAAGAATATGCATCTGTAACGGTTTTGAGGGCCTGGAGGGTGCACTCGATGTTTCAGAGATCTAGACTGAACTTGAGATTCAGATAAAGTGAAATTAAATGTGTTTTGTCCGTGTATCAGTGGTATATGTGAATCCCTAATTTTGAATTAATAGCAGTCTTTGATTGAAAGAGATTCAAATTTGGAGCTACCAAGAACGCCAAGGTTAGGTGCACAGAGTATTTGCAGAATAGTCAGAAGAACCTCACAGCTGTTATTGTAAATTGTGTTTAGCTCGATCCCATACTTCCACGAGTACCGTGCTCACTGATGAGAGTTTTAGGCTGGCACATGCTGTTGTGTTGAGAGCAGCTAATGGGAAGTTTATCTATTTTGATTTATTTCCCCTTGGTATACAGATGGACCGAGACTTAATGGTCGGGAAGTTGGGACGAGACCTCTACACGCAGCAGAAGCTGGAAATCCTGACTGCCCTCAGAAAACTTGGTGAGAAGGTAAGGAGTTGGTACAATAGATAGGTGAACACAAATTTCTGTTTCTGTATTGAAGAGAAATTTGAAATCATTAAACTAAGAAATTCCAACTTCAGTTTATGAGCAAATGGTAACATGTAGCTTTTGTAGTACAAAAATACCCTCCTGTTTTAATGCTTAGCTTTCTGAAGCAGTCGCTACTGAACGTATAACAGCAGTACTGTGCGTTTATATAAGGCTGTTTCTACTTCAAAATGCTTTCTTTGGTGGGTTGTATGAATAAATCACATATAAGCTGGTACAAGTTGATGATGTTCATAAAAGCTACAAAACAAGTAATTTACTGGCTAACTAGCACCTATCCACCTGGCAGGAACCATCCAAGCGTTTTGCCATGCATTGAGCTTTATTTACTTTGTTATTGGTGATCATAACCTGCCTTGGTGTAAGATAAATTGGAGAACTGGATAATAAACAGATTATTTCCCCACTGAGTGCGTCAGCAGCCGAGCAGTCCCTGTTTTGTGCCAGCAGAGGGAGGAAGAGAAGCTGTGCTTTTGTTTTGTTGATGGTGTATGAAGAAAACATGTTGCTGTGTAACTCTGTACTTAAACATGAGGGAACGTGAAGGAAAAGATTAAGTGCAGTGCTTAACGGAGCTGAATTCTAAGTAGATGGTATTAGCAGATGCTTTCCCTCGAAAGATTTTGATTGCTTGACTATCAGGAAAAGAAGTTATGGAAATAAGTTAAAAGGCTGCTTGAGATTGTGAACCAAATGCATAAAAAAGTCTAATCCTCCTGATGTGACTTCCTTGAATCGCTTCAGACAAGCCATGCTTTGACATAGCCTCTTTTTCCTTTAACGTGATCGGTAACCTACTTAACAGAGGAGCTTGTGGGATAGTAGTTTCACATCTGTTCTGAATGTGAAAAATGATGCTATTACTATTACATATTTTCTGCACAATACAGCAAAACATGAAGTAGTTAGGATCTTGCTTACAAAGCACAGCAAAGGCAGGTAACTAATACTTTTTCCCTCATTCCAACATAATTCTGAATGCCTATCCTTGATTTTTATATTTTTAATAAGCAAACTGACATACACACCGGACAGTTTGACGCACTCGTCCTTTAATAAGGATAAGTATCTGAGGCTACTTACATGAGCAAGTCTTAACCCAGAATATCTGGACCTTGCAATTGTAGGTTACTACTTCATTATTGTAAATATTTTATGGGCATCTGTCACGAGGCATCAGAGCACATAAATAAAGCAAAATGTATGCAGGCAAATGTCGCTTTAAAGGAAGAGAACTACTTCTAGGTCATTGACTCTTAATATGGTCAAAGCTGGTAGTGATTGCCTATTGTTTGCTCAGTAGACGA
Source organism: Phaenicophaeus curvirostris (assembly GCF_032191515.1). Taxonomy (NCBI): domain Eukaryota; kingdom Metazoa; phylum Chordata; class Aves; order Cuculiformes; family Cuculidae; genus Phaenicophaeus; species Phaenicophaeus curvirostris. The sequence goes on along the minus strand of NC_091413.1, from coordinate 4,303,194 downwards.
CATGAAGTGAGCTTAGATCTGAGCTCGTTAATGTAATGACCACACAGTGAAGTAGTTCACATCCTTTGCATCATTTTGGTACAGAGGTACGGCATGACCTTTTCATCACAAATGATCATTGGAGGTCAGCTTGGAAACTAGTGGTGCCGGCCGAGATGTCTGAGGTTGCATACTATGTCCTTCCTGGGCTGATGCCACTGAGAAGAAAAACAGTGATAGGAGGAGTAGCTTGCATTTTAACTTTGGCTTTTAATATGTTAGATAACTCTGCCTCTTCAAAGCTGCAAATTTGACAGTCACTGTAAGCTGTTGTAGTTCATGTATGCCCGTGTAGATGATGCGGTGGTGGGAATATGCATAGTTAATGTACCGAGTTCACAGTTACGGCCTCTTTCTGATGTAGCTCACTCCAGATGACGAGCTGTTCTTGTCAGCAAATGCTGGCACAGCCCTGAGCCAGTTTGAGAAAGTATCCACCGACCTGGGTAAGTTTTCATTCTCATAACTTCCGATATCTTTGCCTCATTGAGCACTGATAAATAGAAATACTTGTGATTCCCCTATGAAAAACAAAATACGGACAGAAGGTTCATGCCATTACATTTTGATGCACGTTTTTCTGTTTTATTAACAATAAAACTCTGAAACAAATCTAGTGCTAAATGTCCATAAAATGCCGGGTGTTGCCCATAATGCTTGAATGGTCTGTCTCCATCAGAGGTACCACTCTACAGTTAAACACAGATATTTTTGCACTAATTACTCTCTTCAGGAGAGCCTTTTCCTCTGCTTAGTGCAGACAATTCAGCAAATATTAGCACATTGTCAAAATACAGCTTTAAAGTGCTCTTCTTGCCATGACTGTCATAACTGATCATATTGACAAGACCAAAAGTTCAGTTATAATAGGTGTTAAATAAGCACAGTGGTTCATCCTAGCGTTAGTTATGACTGCGATGAAAGAACTACAAATGGAAGGAATAAGCCAGCATATGTTGGGCTCCAAATAAACTGAGATCTACCTTTCAGTATTCTGCTTCCTGAAAGTGTAAGGGTACTTTGATAGAAGTAGTGCTGGAGCACCTCCCATATGAGGACAGGCTGAGGGAATTGACGTTGTTCAGCCTGGAGAAGGCTTCGAGGAGACCTTAGAGCGACCTTCTAGTACTTGAAGAGGCTACAAGAAAGCTGGGGAGGGACTGCTCACAAAGGCTTGTAGGGATAGGAGTGAGGGCAATGGGTATAAACTGGAGAGGGACAAATTTAGACTGGACATAAGGAGGAATTTCTTCACTGTGAGGGTGGGGAGACCCTGGAACAGGTTGCCCAGGGAGGTGGTGGCTGCCCCATCCCTGGAGGTGTTCGAGGCCGGGTTGGATGGGGCTTGGGCAGCCTGATCCAGTGGGAGGCGTCCCTGCCCATCGCAGGGATTGGAACTGGATGGTCTTTAAGGTCCTTCCAACCCAAACTATTCTATGATCCCGGCCAGACCCACTACAGCTTGGCTGGTTTCGGGGCTGCCAAGCCCGTATGTCTCCTTTTTTTTTTTTAAATTAGCTCAAGTGTTCTAGTTTTCAAGATGTCAGTTTGATTTCTTTTGATCTCAAATATTTTTCTTGATTTACATAGTATATAAGAAAACTTACAATTTCTGCTACTGCTTACTGGAAATATTTTTTTTCTCTTGTAGGGTCAGGAGACAAAGTCTTTGCTTTAGCAAGTTTCGAAGTAGAAAAGGCAAAACAATGAAGAGGTGCGTGAGGCTTGTGGCTCTCCAGTTATCAGCAGCATTGGACTTCTGTCATATTGCATTTGGTTTTTCTCTTTTTAACGTGTTGGAAAAAAACAAAGCAAAACAGAAAACCCAAACCTTAAACCTCTTGGGTTCTTAACCAGAAGATATGAAGCAAAACAGCCTTAAGTGCACTTTGGAACCTTGATATCTGTACCCCTCAGGAATACAAACTCTGAGGCTGAATGCTAAGTGGTACTCTAAAAACAAAAGCATGGTAGACTGTCTTTGGAAAGAATTGTTGACTTTAAACTTTTCTGATTGTGTATTTCTCTAACTATTAAAACGTAAGCTTTTTGCATGTGGTCGTAGCAAGCAGATCTTTTTCAGGAGTGAGTGGGTTTGGGGTAATTCTTCACCTTGCTCTCAAATTGTCTTAATATTTGTGTGGATTCCTGCCTAAGTTTATACTAGGCATGCATTGAAGCTTTGAAAAACTGACACAGTTTATTTAAAATGCCAACTTTCTACAAACTGTTTGCAGAAGAACCAAAATGAGACTGTGTGCTGATGGCTGCTTGTTCACTGCGCACATGAATGAGTTGCCATTGTGTCCTAACCTTGACTGACAAACAATGGAAGCCCTGTAGGGAGCCTTCTCGAGTAATTTAACCTCCTGTATTGAAATGACAGGGGATTGCTAGGAAATGGCAATAAGAAGCCCTTTCCGTGACCTCTTACTTTAGCCCTGGATATATAACTACGTGCTACCATTTCTTCCCATTATTTCTGAGACAGCATGGAATAGCTTGCAAGTAGGAACAAGTTTTAAAAGGAGTGGGAATAGCTCCCATTCTTTATCGGTGCCTGTGTGGCTTAATCTGTTTATCAGATGGTGGTGCTGGTCTGTGCCTCCATGGAGAAGTTACAATCCTGAATATTCTCAGGGTATAGGAGGATTTCAGATCTCATGGTGTTGAATTTTTAGCTCTGAGCATGGAAGAACTAGGACTCTAGATACAAGTTTAACTTCCTGATAAACGGTTTTGTGTCAGGAAAATATTAGGGATCTTGTTCCTAAAGTAATGGCTGCTCCACATTTTAATTCAGTCCTCGTTAGCATTTTGTCTGAGCTGGTTGCAAGCTGTTTATTTAAGTGATTTTCTTTCCATGAGTGTAGGAACGGAATACCAGAGTGGTTTATGCAAGCTTACCAGCAAAAGGCATTAAAAAGAGGTTAAACGGAGCTCTCTTCCTGTTTTGCTTCCCTGGGAGAGTGAGGAGGCCCTGGCCCAGGTTGCCCAGGGAAGTTGTGGCTACCCCATCCCTGGAGGTGTTCAAGGCCAGGTTGGATGGGGCTTGGAGCCCCTGATGCAGTGGGAGGTGTCCCTGCCCATAGCAGGGATTGGAACTGGATGAGCTTTGAGGTCCCTTCCAACCCAAACTATTCTATGGTTCTATGTACTAAAATGATGATACTGAATTATTTTAGAATTACTAATGGTTTTAAACCCAATTTTAACCCCAAATGTTGGGTAGATTCAATTGCAGTTCGTGGTAGCGTGGCTGGTTTTGGCAATAGTGGGGCTGGAACTGTGTTGGGCAGCAGTGCAGGTGACCCACTGCTTTGCGGAATCCTGTGTTTAATGGAGTAGAACACCTGTGTTTACCTGTTGTAGATGTATCTTAGGCTTTTATAGCTAGACGTGATCTTCTGTGAGAACTGCCTTTAATTTCACTGAGTGGAGTGGAAATAGTCTTACATTTAGGTAGCCTATTGCGATGTTAATCTTGGTGTCACTTAGAGACTATGTGGTTAGCATGGAATATAAATAGAAAATCAATATGATCAGTCATGATTTAGATTGCACTTATAGGGCATAAATACCCTATAAATAAGCAAGTTCATCTAATTGTAAAGTAGGGCTGGAGTAGAGTAAACAAGAAAATGTATGGTTTAAAATGTTTTGCTTTAATAGGCATCTTTTTGAAATCTAGTATTTTAGAAACAAAAGGATACAAACAACAATTTGTCTTTCACTGATGGAACGTTTTTCTCCTTTCTCTCTTTTTAAGAAGCTTTTATTTAGATGGGTTTTTTTGTCCATTATATTAGAAATATTTACTGTCTGGGGCACTATTATGTTCTCTGACAAAGGCTGATTGCAGCTTTATGGCTGAGAGCAGCTTATTAAAAGGCACTGTTAAACAGTCTAAAATTATTGGAAACAAAACAGTCCCTGGGGGCTGTCATTGCCTTCTTTTCCTATCTGCTTGTTACTGGTGCTAAGTAACTCTTCTCCCCCTTGCAGCCCCAACCTGCCTGCAGCATTTGTACGTAAATTAAATCTCTCAGCAACTCTTTTTCCTTGTAGTTTGAGAGGTGTACGTTTCCAGAAGAAACATTTTTTATTGATTTGTAAATATTTCAGGGTTTTTAAAATTTTTTTTGTACTGTAGGCAGTTAAACAACCTCTTAAATTCATCCTGAACTAAATATCTTTTTATCGTAATGTTCCTTCTGCTCTTGGAAAGATCTCTTGTCATTTAGATGGGCAAGGATGCAATTGAGGTCAAGGACCTCCCTTCCCCAAAGCTGTGAAAGGTTGGAAAGCAAAGCCCAAACCCAGAGGCTCGATGTGTTCTGCAGAATGCCCCGGCTGTACGTGTAGTTTATCAAGGAAGCTGTTGCTGATATGAAGCTATTCATACGTTAACCCTAGAAGACAGTTATTTAAGTAACCTACTTGGAGTGGATAGATTAATTTTAGAGGCAGAGTAAATTAATTCGTCAGCTGCGCTAGAGATTTTGTCTAAAATGGGACGTACCTCCAGCAGTATCTCAATTGTTTCTACAGGGAGCTGGGAAAAAGTCTATAATCTATTTATTATTATAACCCCTTTTCTCAAATAAAGACTGATAAAAAAACCCAACTCCTAAATGAAAGCATGGTTTTGTCATTTAACATCCAAGCTTGTGATGTTTGAGTTCCATCCTTGGTTCAGTGTGAGACCCAGGCAGATCACTTGTTCTCTCCACACTCCTGGAGTAAAATACAGATTATAATACTTGAATATCGAGTCCTGTGAAGTTGTTATTGATCAGAGATGGCTTTGAAGATTAAAAGTGCTTTGCTTTTTGTTTATCATTTTACTTCTGAATAAGAATTGTCAAGTACAGTAGCTCTAAATGCATCGGCAAAGTTGCCCAAAGTTCTTTTTTGGCCAGATATAACCTCCCTTTTTTTAATGTTCTTTCTCTATAGGGTGAATCTAGTGATTGTACTGACCTGAAAGAAAAGCTGTTAGAGAGAAAATTGAAGCTTCAAATGCTCTGTCTCTTTCTTCTGTCTTTGTCTCCTTGGATTATTTCCCTTCTTTGATCTTCAATGGGAAAATAGCAAGATGTCTTTGTCTGAACAGGAAAAATACAAGATTTCTTAAGAGATCTTTTAGTTCATCGTGTTACCTTGCCTGTTACAATCAAATTCATTTTGATAGAGAACTCTGTACTAATGATACCCTGACCGGGCATGGAAGGCTGGTCATTAGTGGCTGAAATGGCAGGCAAATGAAAATATAACCATTTGGTTTCATTCCCAGTATGGCCATTCCCTTCCTGTGGAAGGACAAATAGAATTTTTACATTGTCAAGCAATGCCTGCAGGCATCTTTTAGTTTCTCGTTTCCATGATTTTTAAATTATCCTCACTGAGTTCTGGAGACATCTTTTCTAGTAGGGAAGTCAGCTCTTATTTCAATTCTGTCTGCTTCGCTACCCAGGAGAGAGGAACCTGATATTGGATTTTTTCTTCAAGAGTCATGGAAAATGTGACACTTCATCTTGCTGCAAGGTTGTAGGGTTTTTTAACTTCACCTTAATAAGGTTTTATGCCTGTGAGGGAGAGGGGAGAATTACTGGAGTTCATTTTGCCCAAGATTTCTCTCCCATAACTTTTTAACATCTGAGCTTCCCACCTCAGTTGAGCAGGAGCTGTTGATGCTCAGAGGCCTAAAGGATCTGACAGGATAAATAAAACGTTTCAGCATAAGTAGTCTCTAAAATTAGGTGTTAATGAGGAAATACAGGCATAAGGTTAGTCAATATAACTGCATGTAAGGCTTTGCCTTATCACGGACTGAAATATCTACTGTAATTTAACACACTAATGTGTTAATGATATATTTAATAGCAAATTCATTTTAAAAAACATTTTTAAAACAAGTTCTAATCCTAGGTATCTCTTTTTATTGAGGATCGTCATGTTGTCAGCATGGCTCCAGAAATGGGCTGGTAATAATTGCAAATATACTGAAAATGACCAGGCAGAACCCTCTGCAAATCCTGTGGACAGAAGTTTTAATGTCCGGGTAAATAGCTTTTCTTTTCATTGTCCAGTTAATATCCGCGTTAGGTAGAGATTGAATTTAAGTTCTGTGCTATCATACAAGTGTGTGCTTCGCATCTTTGTAAATACCAATTGAATCTGGGACCACTTCAGGTTTTGAATAAAATACACAGCTGAGAGGGTTTCTTACCATGTAAAAAAAAAAGATTGTCATAGCCTGTTTTACACTAAAGGGCTTTTTTTGTCCATCCCTTTAACACATCATAGAATCATAGAATAGTTTGAGTTGGAATGGACCTTAAAGATCATCTGGTTCCAACCCCCGGCCATGGGCAGGGACACCTCCCACTGGATCAGGGGCTCCAAGCCAACCTGGCCTTGAACACCTCCAGGGATGGGGTAGCCACAGCTTCCCTGGGCAACCTGGGCCAGGGCCTCAACGCTCTCATCGTGAAGAAATTCATCCTTATGTCCAGTCTAAATCTGCCCCTCTCCAGTTTATACCCATTGCCCCAGTCCTATCACCACAAGCCTTTGTGAACAGTCCCTCCCCAGCTTTCTTGTAGCCCCTTCAGCTACTGGAAGGTCACCATAAGTTCTCTTTGAAGCCTTCTCTTCTCCAGTCTGAGTAACCCCAGCTCTCTCAGCCTGTCCTCGTATGGGAGGTGCTCCAGCCCTCAGATCATCCTTGTAGCCTCCTCTGGACTCGTTCCAACAGCTCCATCTCCTTCTTGTGTCCAGAACTGGACACAACACTCCAGATGAGGTCCCACAAGAGAGAAGCAGAGGGGCAGAATCCCCTCCCTCACCCTGCTGGCCACGCTGCTTTGGATGCAGCCCAGGACGCGGTTGGTTTCTGGGCTGTGAGCTCACATTGCCAGCTCATGTCGAGCTTCTCATCAAGCAGCACCCCAAGTCCATCTCTGCAGGCGTCCTCGCTGCACAGCCTCTACAACCATTAAATGTGGCAGCTGAACTCTTTCTTTAATTTTCTCTCATCTATGCAAGCTGTGCTTGCCACTGCTGATGGAAATGTCAACTGACTGTTGTGACCCTGCATTGTTTGTTGTAGTGTCCCAAGTATTCAAAGAGCTGATTGGTTGAACTGCATTTAATTTTCGGGAAACGCTGCACAGTTTCTTCGTCAAAGAATGATTTTGATGGATTGGAAGTGTCAGGCTAAGTCTACAATATAAAAGATGACCAAAAGACTAAAGTTTCCTAACTAAAGACAGTTCCCTCTTTGGGTACCGTACGCATCTTCAGAAGAAACAGTTGTTATTGTTGTTGCATGTGGTTAAATGGGATGGATAATGAAAGCAGGGCTTGTGTTTACAGATGCTGCTGGAAGCCCTTAATGAGAGGGAAATGCCAACAAATACGGAGGGACTTGGAGTGTGGAAGCAGCTGTACTGTGAAGGAATCCTAAATTAATTTTGGAGCTGATTAGGGAAAAATTGGATATAAGAGGGGGACAGAGTGAGATGAGAGAAATTTTATCCGTTTGTGAGAAGGTTTTATGGAGTTTTTGTTTGTAGAACAAGCAGCAGCCTCGTTAAACAGAGGAGATTAGAAGCTATTGAAAAGAAAAAAATCCATTTAATGTTAGATTTTTATAAAATAATATCCAATCTTTATGCAATACTTGTAAAAATATTAAAAAGACTTAACTTGTAGATAATTAAACTTCCTAACTTTCCCTGGCTGATGAAAACCTGTATTATCCCCATTTTGTGCTTGGGGCAAGCAGAATAACAATTGGTGAGGTGATAGATTTGATCAGGTGCAGTGAGCTTGTATCTTCTGTTTACTTTCTGGAGGGCTGTGCGTTCCCATAAGACATGAACAATATTCTACTAAATCTGTTGCGGAGCTAGGATTTAAGAGGTGTCTTGAGCATCTATCATGTCCTAAAATGATAAAAGTGACTGCTACAACGGCAAGACATCATCTTGCTTGACAGCTAAACATCTCAGCGTGGTGGTAATAAACTGTGCTGGAGCAGAAGCCAATTTAGGGTCTATGTGTTAAGAAAGTACATCTAAAGTTCTTCATGGGTAAAGGAAGCCTTGTAGTATCTCTTTCTCTGCTAAAACCGTTTATAAATAAATCCAGGATGTACTAGTGATGCTATAGAAGATCGCATTGCACTGCTGTACAGTCACCCAGCTAAATTAGAATAGGAAAGCTAGACAATACTCCATCATAAAATGGTATTTTGCCTATGATGTTATCAGTAAGAAAATTCATCTTAGTGCAGAGATGCAAATGATGGCTTAATTATATGCTGCAACCAGCATAAGATGCTTTTAGATCTTTCCCTCAGACTCGTGTACTGTGCTAATTAACAGTAATCCAACTGGAGGATCCCAGAGCAATGCTGCTGCCTATTTTTTTCAGCTTCTGATGGAGCTCTTATGTTCTTTTCTTAAATAATTAATAATCATTACTGCCTGCTGTGCTGTGGGTATTTGCTAGTGATCTCGGATCCCAGCATATTTGCACCATTCCTGTTCCTGTCAGCGGCTTGGCTTTGCTCTTTGCATAGGCTTTCATGTTAAGACCTTCATTAACTGGCAGCAGGGTATGGATTTCAGTGCCAGTGGGCTTTGATGTCATTAAGTAGCAAGCTGTTAAGGGAAGTGCCACCTATTTCATTACTGTGACTATTTTTATGCAATTAAGTTAAATACCAAGTAGAAACAGATGCATTTGACTAGCACTGAGTACACAAAGCATTTGTCTCTTCAGGAGTTCTGTACTTGCCTACTTGTGTTTTCAATACAGGCCGGGGGATGGTGGTTTAGTATCTGATAGGAATGGTTGGATTCGATGATCTGATGGGCCTTTTCCAACCTGGTGATTCTATGATTCTATGAGTGAGAGCAGCCCTGAGGAGAAGGACTTGGGGTGCTGGGGGATGAAAAGCTCAACATGAGCCGGCAACGTGCGTTCGCAGCCCGGAAACCAACCATGTCCTGGGCTGCATCCAAAGCAGCGTGGGCAGCAGGGCCAGGGAGGGGATTCTGCCCCTCTGTTCCTCTCTTGGGAGACCTCATCTGGAGTGTTGTGTCCAGGTCTGGAATCCTCAGCATAAGAAGGAGATGGAGCCGTTGGAATGGGTCCAGAGGAGGTTGCAAGGCTGATACGAGGGCTGGAGAACCTACTGTACGAGGACAGGCTGAGAGAGTTGGGGTTGTTCAGCCTGGAGAGGAGAAGGCTCCGAGGAGATCTTAGAGTGACCTTCCAGTAGCTGAAGGGGCTACAAGAAAGCTGAGGAGAGACTGTTCACAAAGGTTTGTGGTGATAGGAGTGGGGGCAATGGGGATCAACTGGAGAGGGGAGGATTTAGACTGACATAAGGAGGAATTTCTTCACCATGAGGCCCTGGCCCAGGTTGCCCCGAGCAGTGGTGGCTGCCCCATCCCTGGAGGGGTTCAAAGCCAGGCTGGATGGGGCTTGGAGCCCCTGATGCAGTGGGAGGTGTCCCTGCCCTTGTCAGGGGTGGAACTGGATGGGCTTTGAGGTCCCACGGGCGGGCGCAGGGACCCGGGGGCTCGCGGTGGGCGTGGCCTCAGGCGGAACCACGCCCCTTCCCTACGTCACCCGCCCGCTCAGCACATGGACACCGCCCCTTCTCCGCTATGGCCACGCCCACTTTCCCACACCGTTCACTAGACCCGTTCTCCCACTTGGCCACACCCCTTCACGAGTTAACCACGCCCCCCTTGCGCTCTGACCACGCCCCATTGCTCCCTCCCAGCAGACAGACCCCGCCCACTCCCCTCCTCCCCCGCCTCCCCATCGTTGGCCCCGCCCCCTCGCGTAGCCCCGCCCCTTCCTGCCGGCCGGCGCTCGGCGCTGCCCGGGGGCCGCTGCCGCCCTGGGCGCCGGGAGCCGCGGGTCCCTCCCCCGGAGCCGCCCAGGCGCCTCCCTCCTTCCCGCCCGCCCCGGGGCCGCCGCCGTGACTCGCGACCGAGAAAGAGGAGGAGGAGGAGGAGGCGGCCGCTCGGCTCCGCTCGCCCGCGCCGCAGCTCCGCAGGTGAGCGCGGGTCCCTTTTGTGCTCCCCGGCCCCCGGCGAGGCGCCCCCCGCGCCGCTGCCGCCGCCCCTCAGGCCCCGCCGGGCCCCGGCCCCGCCGCTCCGGGCCGGGGGGTGCCTTCTCGGTGCTCTGGCATCGGCCCTGAGCTCCTGCGGCTCCCTCGGGAACGGGGGCCCTCCCTGGGGCAGCGCCCTCGGCAGGGCCGGGCACCGGGGTCCTGCCCTGCCTCACAGCGGGGCTTCCAGGGTCCCTCTGGAGGGAGCCCTGCCTGGAAACTGGGCTTCCGGATGCACCTGGAGGCTAGTTCTGCCCTGCCTCAAAGCTGGGCTTCCAGAGCATTCAGGATCCACCTGGAAGTGAGTCATGCTCTGCCTCAGAACTGGGCATCCAGGATCCACCTGGAGGTGAGACCTGCTCTGCCTCAGAACTGGGCATCCAGGGTGTCCAAGATGCACCTGGAGGCAGGTCCTGCCCTGCCTTAGAACAGAACTTCCAGAGCATCCGGGATGCACCTGGAGGCAAGTTCTGCTCTGCCTCAAAGCTGGGCTTCCAGAGCATCTAGGATCCACCTGGAGGTGAGTTCTGCCCTGACTTAAAACTGGGCTTCCAGGGTGTCCAAGATGCATCTGGAGGCAGGACCTGCCCTGTGTCAGAACAGAGCTTCCAGAGCATCCATGATTTGCTTGAAGGCGAGTCCTGCCCTGCCTCAACACTGGGCTTCCTGAGCATCCAGGATGCACCTGGAGGTGTGTCCTGTCTTTCCTCAGAGTGGGGTACTGGGATCCACCTGGAGTGAGTCCTGTCCTGCCTTAAAACTGGGCTTCTAGAGCATCCAGGATGCACCTGGAGTGAGTCCTATCCTGCCTCAGAACAGGGCTTCCAGAGCATCCAGGATGCACCTGGAGGCAAGTCCTGCCCTGCCTCAAAACTGGGCTTCCAGGGCACCCAGGGTCCACCTGGAGGTGAGTCCTGCTCTGCCTCAAAAAGGCGCTTCCAGAGCATCCAAGGCAGCGCTCTGTAAGTTTTGCGGAAAGATTGCATGTATTGGCACACAACAGTTCTGTGTTTCCTGAATGGGAGAGAGAAACAGTATCATGTTCCTCACGTTGAGGATGGTGAGGATCTGGCACAGCTTGCTCAGAGAAGTTGTGGCTGCCCCATCCCTAGAGGTGTTCAAGGCCAGGTTGGATGGGGCTTGGAGCCCCTGATCCAGTGGGAGGTGTCCCTGCCCATGGCAGAGGGGTTGCAACTGGATGGGCTTTAAAGTCCCTTCCAAACCAATCCATTCTATGATTTTGTGTTCTGGATCAGAACACCCTGTTGCTCCATAAAGCAGAGGAAAGTTGATTCAATGTCCAGCTGTGTCTCATCAGGGCACATTTTATTGTTAGACCTACCTTTCAATATTGCATAAAGATTGTGTGTATTGGTGCACAGCAGCTCTGTCTCTCTTGTATGTGTGAGAAGAACAGCATCATGTTTCCAGTGGGAGTATGCTAACACTCCAGAAGGCTGAGGAGAGGTGATCCATCATCCATCCAGCTGTGCATCCAGGCCATATTTGACTTCTTGACCTGCATTTCAATGTAGCATCAAGGTTGTGTGTATTGACACATGAGTTCTGTGTCTCTTGGACACTAGAGAGGAACAGCATCATGTTCCGAATTGGAATACACTGGGACTCCAGAAAGCTGAGGTGGGATGATCCGTCATCTGGCTGTACCTCGTCAGGACACGTTTGACTGTCAGACCTTTGTTTCCTTTCTCCCTGAGATAAGGATGTTTTGCTCTGTTGTGTATCATCTCTTTGACCGTTCCTCCTCTTGGCACATGGGACAAAATCAGCTTTGATGCTCTGTGAGATGAGAGCAAGACGTTCTGCAGATGCGGTAGCTTCAAAAAACCACACCAAACTCTCCATAGAACAACAAATATTGGAGGCAGGTTAGGTCTGCCTGTTCCGTGTGCCAGTCAAAATTGGCTTCCATATAGCAAGAGGCACATATTTGGAGTATTTTAAGAATGTAACTTTAAAATACATTTGCAGAATCAAAATTTTATATTTAGTTTTCGTTGGCCACTGAGCTTGCAAGCTGTCAGCTCCTTTGCTTTTGGTATTTTTGGAGCTCCAGTATGATGTGGAATAGCTTGCTAAAGGCAAAACATGTATAAATAGTGAAAAATGAGGTTAAACTATGTACTGTCAGGGGTTGATTTTGAAAGTATGGGTATTCGTGATGAGGGAGCACGCAGAAGGCTGTATACTGCCACTTCTTCTGAAACATAAAAGCATTCGGTATTGGGGCTGCGTGGAAAGCAGGTCCTGACTCCTGATCTGATCAAGTCCATAGCTGTATCTATTTCTGCTCTGTCCCATCCTCGTCCTTTTCCCTCCTTCCGCAGCCTGGGTTTCAGCAAACTTAGCTTTACAAAAGGAGAGAGAAGTTTCCAAAACAATTTGTGTTATTTTCTAAAGGAAAACCCCAAAGTGAACTGAAACAAAACCTAAATTTAGTGGCATAAAGACTGTCTGAGACATACATCTGCTGCTGAAAATTAAAAGTCATCCTGCAGTTGCAGACAGGCAGAGAAAGCCAATGCCTGAATGCATTCGATATGGTGCAACTAATGGTAAAGGTCAATTCTTTGCCTGGAAAACAACTTGTATGAAATCAATCCCTTTCTATTAGTTTAATGTGAGTTTTTTCCTCTCCAGAATGCTTGTCATCTGTAACCAGCAGAAACATTTATGATTTTTAGTAAGTATTTCAATTCCTAAGTTTGCTGTTGACTACCAAGCAGCCCTCCTGAGCATCTGACCTAGTTTTAAAAATCAAGAACGCACCCAAGTGCTGTGCGTACAGAGGAACAAGAGGCTTTTGGAGGCTGCTGTTGAATGGGCTTGGAGGAACTTCCAGCAGAGATGCTTCCAAGGAAGGATTTGGGTGTCTCCATAAATATTTCTGTATGTATGGATGCAAAACTGTGTTTCTTTGTGTTGCGAGCTGTCATCGGATTAGATTTCCTGGTGCAATAGAACCAGGAGAGTAGCAGCAGTTACAGCAGTGCCGCGCCGCTGTGTGCGTGATGCAGAAGCGATTGAACCTGATGGTCGTGTTTTTAATCAGAAAACTTGTAATCCTAACCGATATACCAAATGTTCCTGTTCTGAGAGTTGGTGTAAATGTTACAGGTAGGAAGGTGGTTATAATTCAGTTTTCAGACAGAGTAAATGCCTTTTTCTGCTCTTTCCAAGTATGTTAATAGTTGGGATGGTAGAGCTGGCTGACTTTCTGGAAGTGAGATATTCAGCCAAAAGTCAGCCTTGACTTGTAATAAGGAAGATGTCCAAGTATCATAGTGTTTAGCAGTTCTAAAAAAGCACTTAGTCCTGTACATTTTTCCGATAGACCAGCTGAAATCCATGATAACTTATAAAATTCTCTTTGAAAGTATAAATTTATAAGTATTTTTAATTGCTTTGCCTCCTACGTTAAATCATATAAGCAAGAACTGTACATTCTTCATATTCATAATGCCTTTAAAAATGTCTTTTAAAATAACTCTGCATCAAAGAAACTAGAGAGGGAGTTGGGTTTTGTTCGGTTTGAAAGTTCTGATTTGCTGGAAAAGTAATAGCATCTATTAATTTAATTCCACTAAGCTTTTGCACATATACAGGTATGTGAATAATCCCAGAAGGTGTTTGTTTTGATGCTGATGTACAAAAAAATCTGTAAATTATTGGAATGACAACATTTTATCCTTACTCCCCCGTCCTAAGAAACGTTGGTTTTGCTTTGAGGTACCTGTGAGAAATGATACGTAAACAGATTTTAAACGAACTGAAAGCTTTTTACCAACAAACTTTATTTCATTTAGGGGAAAAAACCCCACCCTACGATGTTATTTGCTGATGTCCTTGTATCTCTGAGACTGACAGTTCTTTTTCTGTTTCAAGAGCCGTGGCCTGTCCGTGAGCTTCAGTTGGTGCGAGGAAACAGCTAGCCCAGAATGAGCCAAACTACGGAGTGTTAATAGGTGAGAGAAACCAAAGATCAGAAAAACAACTGAAAAATGTTGATAATTAAATAAGGAGAACACTTGTCTGACTCTGGGATTTATTTTCAGACTTTATGTTGGGCTGATTTGGCAGAATGTTACAGGGCTTCATGTAGTGTCAATGTCTTTGAAATTGGGAAGTGTGATCATCCTTTTTGCTTTTCAATAAGTATTTTTGAGCTTTTACAGAATATCCAATCTGCCAAGGCCATTTCTTTTGAAAAAGTACTATAGATATACATCATAATTAATAATGGTGTTTTTTAAACAAACCCCACAGCCTAAAAATCTCACCTGGAGATAAACTGCAACAAAAAAAATCCTAAATTTTCAATTTCTGGTGTTATTGGGAGTCCTGAGATGGACTGATTTAGCTAGAGATTGGGGAACAGAGGTGGAGCCAGTAGATTTCTACAAACACTGCATTTGCCTCGGTATGTTCAGTTCTCTTTCCTGCAGATACGTACACCCAGAATTTAGTTGATGTTTCAGGAAAGTCCATTTTCTCTGTTATGAGGGAAGCTATCAAATCTGGAAGCAACTTAAGTAATCAACACAATTTATGGCCGTGACCAAGCTCTGAAACTTTCTGACTCAGTTCATCCTTCTTTAAAATGAGTTGACTGCTTCACAACAATGTGAAGATGTTTAATTAAAAAGTGTAATTGTTTCGCCTCTGAACTCATCCAGGTCCTGATTCAGTGCGCATTGAAGTCAGTGAGGAGCTTTTAATTAATTTCATTGAGCTTTAAGTAAGTGTTCGTGGATACACGCCCCTGTGCTCTGAAAGGAAATGTGACCTACATTTTTACAGCAGGGGTTCCGTGAAGAGGCAACGTGAAATACTGAGACAGTTTAAGGTAAAATATAACTGGAAGGTGTTTGTAGATGTGAGAGGGGGATAGCGCAGCTGCAGTGATCTCTGCTGCCTGTTGCCATACTCATGGAATATTAATAGAGGTTCCTAACTCGTGTTAGTGTGCTGAATCTTGTAAGGAAAACTGAATATTTCATTGTGTTCTGTCAGCTCTCTGAGTTGGTTGGGGGAGGCAATATCAGACTTCAAGATAAACACGGAAGCTGAATGTTTATGCAAAACCCATCAGCAATAACGCACTTAATATAATTAGCTTTAAGAGTCGATGCCAAATGGAGAAAAATAGGAGCATTCACATCTGTGTAGCTGCCTTTTTTTTTCCAGGAATGTCTGTAGATGCCAAATAATACTCACTGGTTTATGTGGAATTCGTGAAAGGTTTTGCTTAACTTCAGAAGTCAGAAACATACTTTTTTTTAAACAGGACTTTTATCGCTGAAAACTTGATCAGCAGCTACAGAGGCCTCTGCAAAATAAACCATTTATAGTTCACGTAGAATCGTAGAATAGTTTGGGTTGGAAGGGGCCTCAAAGCCCATCCAGTTCCAACCCCTGTGCCGTGGACAGGGACACCTCCCAGTGGCAGATTTAGGCTGGATGTAAGGAGGAATTTCTTCAAAATGAAGGTGGGGAGGCCCTGGCCCAGGTTGCCCAGGGAAGTTGTGGCTGCCCCATCCCTGGAGGTGTCCAAGGCCAGGTTGGATGGGGCTTGGAGCCCCTGGTCCAGTGGGAGGTGTCCCTGCCCATGGCAGAGGGGGAGAACTATATGATCCTTAAGGTCCCTTCCAACCCAAGCTAATCTATGATCTACAGTTTTCCATGCAGCTGAGCGTGGTTGCCTTTAACATGTGTGCATTCTCTCTTTTGCTTACAGTCCTTTTTTTTTCATTGCACTCTGAAATCAGTCAGTCCCAGCACTGGTTTGGACTTAGTAACAACCTTTCGAAACCCCTGTAGTTTCCTTCCTTCCAGCCCATCTGTGGGTGTTAGTGATGCTAAAGAGAGATTTCTACTGAGCACTAATAGCCTCATACAGATTGATTTCACAGTTCAGGGCTAATAGAATTCTGGTGACATTCAAAATGGTGCTTGGGGAGGAAGGAAATTGCATCCCTTTTCCTGAGAAAAGGGAACTCTCTTCAAGGCAAGATTTCCTTCCTTGCGATCCCGCTTTACCAAAGACTGTAGAAAGCAAAATGTCTGTGGTAAAATTGGTGTGTAATTAGGAATTTGTTTTCAAGTCATGAAGTTTAGGAGTCCTCTATTAAAGCTGACAGGATTTTTTTTTCCTTCCTCTTCTCTCCATCAGATATCTTTGCAGCGTGGTCTTGTTTGATCACCTAAAGAAGGTAACAAAACCCCTTTCCTTGTGTTTTTTGTTTTTACTAAGTCCTTCAGAGGAGAGAGGAGCCAACATACCTCTGCTTGTGGGATTAAACCAGCTGTTTAGACCAGTTGATGAAACACCACTGAGGAAAGGTCTCAAGGAGTATTATTTTATCAAGATCCCAAGCGTAGAGGTCTCTTGGCCATATTATCAAATAATACTAATGACAGTTTAAAATTATAAACTGTACATTGAATAAAGCTGAAGCCGCTTCTTTGGGGAAAGCAGCACAGAAAATTCTTTTTTGTGGCTTTTTAAAAAATTTTTTTACTCTAAAGAGGCAAGAAGAAGGTGTCATAAGAGGTGCATTTATCACATTTTACAGCAAGTTTTATTGATGTGTGAGTCCAGACCAATATTTCACGTTGTGGTCCAATGATTGGGCAATTTTGGTAGGCAGAACTATTAATCTAAGACTCTTCACTAACACTGTACTTTGATACAGCATTGTGAAATATTAAAATGCTAAGTAGTCACCAACCTAATAACAGCTCATGTTTTAATTGCTTTAAAAACTCTAGTTAGCCATAATCTCTACTGTAAAAGATCTGTAGGCATATTCGGTGTAAGGTGGCTGTGATCTGGTGTTAATGATGGTCAGATGGCAGCATGAATTACAGGGCAGCACAGGTCACGTTTTAAATTGAAAGCCATCTCTTATATGCCAGGCATCTGCTGAAAGATACCATGTTGATGAGTGCTGATGAATAGAATGGTGCTTCGGAGAGCTGGATAGTGGAGAGAAATCCTTTCAGTAAGCATAACTCGCACTGGCTGCCGTTCCTGGTTAAATATAACCATGTGGTGTGGCCAAGCCGCTGAGAAGTTGGTCAGGAGACCACAGGCAATTTGACTCCAAATATGGTACTTCTGGTTTTTGGGGGCTTTTCTTGCATGCTTGTAAATTGAAATTAAATGTTATTTTAACTGCTTACAGATACTTAAGGGAGTTTTGCCTGTTCTGATTTCATTCTGTTCCATGGTTGGTTAGGATTTGCCAACCGTGTCACTTGCCTCATTGTTAAAGTTGACTGAAACATCACATTTTTGCACTGGTTCAAGTTAAGAAACAGTTTCATGTCAAAAATCTTATTACAGATACCGTATTAATGACGCTATTCGGTTGGAAACATACCAAATACTGAAGTGCTGCTCCATTAGCACTGCTGATAATCCTTATCGTGGGCTCGTTGGTGCCTATTTGTTTCCTGTTCTGTTTCAAGCCAGTTAGGAATTACTGCAGAAGTGAGAAAAAACATCCTGCACCTTGGACAAATACACATGCACGCATCAGTTTTGACTTTCTATGCCGTTGTGTCAGCTTGTTTTAGGTTTGTTGTGAAGACTGAACCAATTTCTTGCTTCTGAAGTCAACTAATTCTTTATTGGTGTTCATGCTTCATGAGTGTAGGGTGTTGATGTCCCATATGGTGCTGGTTTTAGCCTGTTAAGGTTAGATTCTGTGATATAAATGGCAGTCTTCAGTAAAACCCGATTTTAATGCTAATGATCTATTAAGTTTTCAAAGGGTTTAGAGTCCACTGTTAGCACTTCTTGCAGGGCTTCTTTCGAAACGTGACTTGGGTCATAATGCTGATGGATGGCAGAAGAAGCGGAAGCGACCACAATTAATGGTCTCAATCTTTGTTGTGCATGTTGGTGGATTGGCCTTGGTTCAGTTTCTGCAATGATCATAGCGTAGACGTGCTGCAGGAGGCTCTGTCATTGCTGTTGATAATTAATAGTTCAAATATATGATCCTTCCTAGGTGGAGGTGTTATTTGGGTACATATTTGTACAATGTGTGTAACGCCTGCCGTGTAAAATGGAGTAGGTACACTGAGAAGAACTTGTTCTTGAGCTTTTGATAAAAGGTTTTCCTGTTATTGGTGCTCAGTTTTTTTCACTGGTTTACGATTCAAGTTAAAATGGCCTCAAGTTGCACCAGGCGAGGTTTAGATTGGATGTTAGGAAAAATTTCTTTACTGACAGTGTTTAATCTGGAGAAGAGGAGGCTGAAGGGAAACCTTGTCACTCTCTGCATCTCCTTGAAAGGAGGTTGTAGCAAGGTGGGTGCTGGTCTCTTCTCCCAAGTGACAAGTGATAAGACCAGAGGGAATGGCCTCAAGTTGTGCCAGGGGAGGTTTAGGTTGGATATTAGGAAAAATTTCTTTACTGAGCGTTGAAGCTTTGGAAGAGGCTGTCCAGGGCAGTGGTGGAGTCTCCGTCCCTGGAGGAGTTTATACAATGTGTAGTGATGCTTTGGGGCATGGTTTAGTAGGCATTCTGATGCTGGGCTGATGGTTGGATTGGACCATCTTAGAGGTCTTTTCCAACCTTAATGATTCCATGGAAATCTATGAAAATAAAGCTAACTTATTCGGAACAACAAAAGACATCTCAGGTTTCTGTGTACGTGCTGGGAAGGTCGTTCTCTGTTTCTGAATAGAGAATATTTACAAAGAGATCCATAGAAAGCATTGCTGTACAGTTTTGTTTTGATGATGGACGTGTAACACGTTTTTTATAGCAGTAATTCTTTAGCGTGGGCTACCTGGTAGTTAGAATCATTGGCTGGCTGTCATTAGTGCCTAATTTCCCATCTAGAAGATTTACAGCTTTATTATAAATAGGGGAGGAGGTGCAGGAGCCACTGTACAAGATGCTGATGGTTGAGACGAGAGCAGCGCTCATCAGCCCCTCCGTTGGAGACCTCTTGAGTCAAGTATAACATTGATTAGAATTGTTTATTTGATGGGGATAGAATTTGTGTGTAATTGCTGTAGCTGAGTGTTGTCACTTTTCAAAGGATTTTTGACAAATTCATCTTTGAAATGTGAACGTCTTTGTGAAACGAAAGCCTTTTTCTAAGGTTTTGTTGCTGTTACTACATTTAATTTCAGAGGCTTCAAGTTGACTGATGTGAACTACCTAGAAACCGGTGCTGCCTCTTTTAACTGTACGAGACACGATAGATGTCTTCTCTTTGGGAGACTGCTGCTGTGGAACAGCAAAAATAATCTGATTTTTGTGTGCCTGAAGGTCAGGAGGCAAGCATTAATTTCATAAAAACAGTGATTATAATGGTAGGATATCGTTCTTTTTTACAGGAACCTTGAGTGTTGATGTAAGAACTGATTTAGTACATTAGGAAGCTTTTATTAAATGCACTTTATTACTACTTTTGAAGTCCTTTTTGAAGCTCTGAAAGGTGATCCAGCACTGGAAAAAAACCAGCTCTATGTGTTTTGATGGATTTTTTCATGTCTAACCAGCCACACTTTGGGATGTTTGCTGTTCTTCAGGAGGGAGGGCTGTGCTGTTTTGTTAAAAATTTAAATCTAACATTTAGGAGATGTGAACCCACACAGAGACTCCAGCTATAAATTGACCCAAATCTGACACTGGGGTTCAAATTCTGAAGTCGCTAAAAGGTAATACTGAACACAGAAACGAAGGGAAAAAAGCCGTATTGAATATTTCAGCTCATTCTCTCACCTATAAATAGGTAGCTGTTATGAATTCTTCATTGCTGTATGCCTCCTGAGATGGGAATTAATCCAGTCTCCAGCTGCCTGTGACTGAAGGTCGTGAGTCAGACTGAATTAGAGGGAAATCTGCAGCAGGGGTTTTGCAGACTCTGATTCCCGACTTCAGGTTTCAGGTTGCAGCTTGGAAGGTTTGTGGGACTCGAGCTGCTCGCTGTAAAATGTCATTTGAAAATTAACAAGGCTGAATCCTTTTGCACTTAGAAGCTTCCCAGTGTGACCGTGTTTTAACTGCAGAAGGGTGGCTGTGGGGGCTAATAGCTTAACCTCAGCTAATGATAGCGTAGAGTTAAGGGGACCTCGTCTTGCTTGCTGTTAACTCAATTTGTGTAGCGCAAAGGAAACCTGCAGCGGTTGGTTTTATTCACCATAACTCCTCATCTGAGCTTTTATAATCCTGTTAATTGATGTTTTCAGCTGCCTTGAACAGAACCGGCCAGGTTCAAGAAAGAAAAAGACTAAAATTGTAGCTGAAGTAACTCCTGTTGGATTTCTTTAGGCTCTAACTCAAAATGATACAAGATATTAAAGAGGTAGTTAGCTGTGACTTCCATTTGAAAGAGCTTTGCTGTGAGTACCCTAAATTATTAAGACTAAATATGTAAAATATTATATTTAGTGACATCTTGATGCCTTTTTTTTTTTTAATTAATTTAGGCTTTGCAAATCCCTCTGTTTCATTTTATTTTTTCCCTTAGTTGTAAAATGTGTATATTAGGAATTTCAGCATTGGAGGACTGTGGGGTTGGGGAAATGCTTAATTTGAAGGAACAACAACTTACATTGCTTTCCCATTGCATTAAAGAAGCATGTCTAAAATGAAATGAGATACTTAAGTAGTTTGCCTTAAGCAAAATTCACAAACATAGCATTTTTTTTCTTTCTCTCCAGGGATGCGAAGTTCTTTTGGCTTTTCCCTTTTCTAAAAAGGGAGTGATGGGACGGGAGTCCGAGTAGTTTAAAAGTTCTTTATTATGAACCCCTCTGTGGTGTTGTCCAGCAGAGGAGCCCTTCCAGGTTTTGAATTCAGAAGAGTAGAGGCAGAAATGAGGGAAATAGAGTTAAAAATCTATAATTCTCAGTTGCTGTGTGTTGGAATCGTTTCCTCTACTGGAAGCATCCTGTCAAAGCAGTTCTTGCTGGTGAGCTTGAGTTTCCTGAGGAGCTGTTTCCATCTGTTCGTTAAACGGGCTGGTTAAACTGAATCGGAGTACGTATTTCTCCTGTCTGCGTTTATTTAAAATGAAAATATGAATCTGATGTTCTAAATGTAGTTGGAGGCAGAGTGGGCTAACTGCAAAGGTGTCATTCTGTATTGTACCCTATTGTACCGTTGTGTCCAGGTTCAGTTGTTGAATCATAGAATAGTTTGGGTTGGAAGGGACCTTAAAGATCATCTAGTTCCAGCCCTGCCATGGGCAGGGACATGCCACCAGCTCAGGGTGCCTGAGGCCCCATCCACCCTGGCCTTGTTGAAGAGAAAGCCCCGATGGTCTTTTAGTTTGGTTTTGAGAAAGATTATATTTTATTTTCATTATAAGCTTTTCAGGCCAAGTGACAATGTGGGGAAGATAGGGAAGCATCACTTAATGCTAGTGGAGAAGTTAAAAATACTTAATCCCTGGTAACAGTAGCCCAACTGCTTTGTGTTGTAGACATAGCTACAGGCCTTACGAGGAGCGGCTGAGAGAGCTGGGGGTGTTTAGCCTGGAGAAGAGGAGGCTGAGGGGAGACCTCATTGCTCTCTCCAACTCCCTCAGAGGAGGTTGTGGAGAGGAGGGAGCTGGGCTCTTCTCCCAAGGGACAGGGGACAGGATGAGAGGGAATGGCCTCAAGCTCCACCAGGGGAGGTTTAGGCTGAACATTAGGAAAAAATTCTTCACAGAAAGGGTCATTGGGCACTGTCAGAGGCTGCCCAGGGAGGGGGTTGAGTCACCTTCCCTGGAGGGGTTTAAGGGACGGGTGGACGAGGTGCTGAGGGACATGGTTTAGTGATTGATGGGAATGGTTGGACTCGATGATCCGGTGGGTCTCTTCCAACCTGGTGATTCTATGATTCTATGATCTTCTGGTTCCAAAACCATGTCCATTTTGCTCTCATCTCTAACTTACCTGCCTTGCTGGAAAGTATAACCTCAGCCTCTCAGGTTTGGTGTGAAGGGGATATTTACCCTCCCTTTTGCTGAGCGGACAGGGCTGCGCGTGCTCTTTTTGCACCCGGAGAGGTCGGTTGGGTCGGCAGGCAGGGATCGGAACGGGGATGTCGGGCGTGCTTGACTCTGCCCAGCACACATGTTGGGCCGTGCGGAGCAGCAGGCATTCCTGTGGTCCTCACCCAGCCCTTCTCCAGGCACACGCGGAATGAGGGGCTCAAGAGCAGGACAGCTTTGCTGTTGGTGTGCTGATCGGCCTTGTTTGCTGCTTGGGAAAGGGAGGGAATGTTTTTAAAGTCAAATTTATTGCTTTGGCAAAGCTGGGCTGGCAGGTTTGGCTGTAATATACAGATCTTTCGCATTTATTATTCTGTCATGTGAATCATATTAAAAATAAATGAACTAAATTTCATTCCCTGTGCCTGCCAAACAACGGAAAATTAGGTGACCCAATTATGTCCATTTGCAGCGTGTTGGGTGCAGCAGGACGAGCTCTAGGATTTTGTCTTTTAATACAGTTTAGTGAAGAATTTAATCGTTTTGGACTAAAACTACAGCTGTTGAAATGCACAGGTTAGTCTTTTTCATGAGAAAGGAATTGAGTCATGACACTGGAGAGCAGAACTGTGCTTGGCTGCAAAATAGATAAGGTATTGGCAGCTCAAACTTCCCCGTTGGCTTTGCACATCTGCCTCACCCTTACCTGGAGAGACCAGTTCCAGACTGGATGGAGCAGTGCATTCTGGATGGCTTCATCAGCCTTTGGCATCTCTCCACACCCTGAACGACTGGCACTGAACCCCAGGATTTCTTCCCTTAGACCAGGAGTATTGGTTACTGGGCTCCTGGATATCTCTGGCTATCCAGCCTTTGTGAACAGTCCCTCCCCAGCTTTCTTGTAGCCTCTTCAGGTACTGGAAGGTCGCTGTAAGGTCTCCTCAGAGCCTTCTCTTCTCCAGGCTGTGGAGATTCCTTCAGTCCAGTACGTGGCAGTTCATGTTCTTCCGTCTCCCTGTCTGTGCAGAAAATACAGATGGAAATGTTACCTTTCAGGCAGTGATTCTTAATAGAATACAAGATATCTGACAGGAATAGGTAAATAATTCTGTGGTTTTAACTATAAACACTAGGATTCATCAGTGCTGTCGATACTAGCTTGTTTATGATGTACAGGTTGAGCAAAATCTGTTTTTATCTTTGCTGATCAGCTGAAATGGAACTGCCAGCGTCCTGCCTTTGGCATGTTGCATCCTGATGCTGGTTCAGTTTCCTTGTGCTGTTGTAATTCAGTGTCATATGCTTTAAAACCATGTTATTTTTCAATTACCATGCCTTACATTTTAGCTTAGAAACTCATTAACCTGTGATGTTTGGGGAAGCAGTGTGATCTCTAAGCGACAGAACCTAAAGCTAGAACTCTGGCCTTGTTCTGTCTCTCATCTGGACATCCAGAGGGACCTGGACAGGCTGGAGAAGTGGGGCTGTGAGAACCTCATGGGTTCAACAGGGCCAGGTGCAAGGTCCTACACCTGGGTCTGGGCAATCCCTGGTTTCAGTAGAGGATGGGGATGATGTGATTAAGAGCAGCCCTGAGGAGAAGGACTTGGGGTGCTGGGGGATGAGAAACTCGACATGGATACAGGTGTGGAAGGAAACAGAACTCGGAGCTGGTGGGTACAACTGAGGCAAAGAATTACCTGACATGAGAAAAGCTTCAGGGATGGATCGTCGTGTAGCACATGGGCCTATTGCGACTCTTAAGATTATGAGCAGAACTTGTGCGAGTAATGATTCAGCTGTTCCTCAGCTGTCTTGCTAAACTCTCTCTTATATTTTGCACTTCTTCCCTCCCACCCCAAAAATACACAGTGGCAAAATATTTTTAGATCTTATTTCTTAGGGTTCATTAGAGATGAATGTGGAAACGTTGATGTGCAGTCGATGACGTTGGGAGTGTGAGCTGCTGTTGGGAATAGGTGAGACCTATTTGTAGGAGAACCTGCTTGTGGCTTTGGGCTTCTTACCAGGCCTTGTATTATTATTTTGTTCTCTTATTTTTAACAATAAGTAATGAAACCCGATTTACTTCATTTGTGCCAGTAATTTTGGAGCTGTTAGCAGTAACGGTGCCATTGTTAGAGGATGCGCCCTGTGGTTTAGCAGAGAAGTCCTCACGTTCTGGTGAGCAAGCTTCATGTTCCACCTGTGTATTTGCTGTGCCAGTGGTGAGGTGAGTTCAGTGGGAGGAAGCCCTGGGGATTGGACCAAGGCAGCGTGTTTTGAGTGCTGCTGATGGCAGAGAGACTCAACTTTATTATGACAGTGAGACTGTCTGTGAAATCAGCCTTTGGCTGGTCATGGCAGTGGCCCGAGGAGGTTGTTTCAGGTCTTGACTGAATCCTCTGAGTTTATTGGGTTAGGAAATCATTTAATCTTTCTGCTTTCATTTGTATTTGGTGTTAAATATAACAAATGCATAGATTATTACTTGCAGTTTGGGATGGGGTGTGGAATTTTAATAGTAATATCCTAGAATCGTAGAATAATTTGGGTTGGAAGGGACCTTGAAGATCATCTAGTTCCAACGCCAAGTATGAATATGCTGTTACTGCCACTAGGACAGAAACGTGTCTCAGAAGTGGTCGCTCCTCATGCTCTAATCCTTTCCTTTAGGAAGGAGTTCATGCAGTTGTGCGGTGAGTGTTTGTGCAGTGGTGAGAGCCTGTCTTTGAAATCCATGGAAATGAGAACAGCAATTAGTTACTGCAAACGGTCCTGTTGTCAGCGCTGTGGATAATCTTTCTTGGGACTGCCCTGCCTATTTAGGGGGCAAGAACAGTGGGAACTAATTAGCGAGGTAGGGCTTAAATAATCCTTTCAGAACAGGCAATTTCTGTCCTCTGGAGAGATGAAATGACTCTTTTAAGCCATTGATAAAGCTCAGCTGCTTCCAACACTTGTTAGTAACAGATGCTGTAGACAACCTATGGGTGAAGCTAACAGGTATTTTGGACTCTGTTTTTCTGTTTAAACTCCGTGTACAGAGCAGATGAGTCGCTCTGGTTACTCCTCTCTTGGTTCCCTGCTAGTAATGACATCTGCACAGGGTGGTGAAGAGCCATGACTGAATTCATTAGTTTGGATCTGCCTTCACTTGTTGTCCATGAAGAAAAGGGGAGAGAGTGTATTTGGTCAGTTTAAGCTGGACTTTATCAACAAATAGTGCAGGTATACATATCTTCCCTAATCAGAAACTCTTAATTAATAAAGATTCTAGCTGTGCTGGTGTCCTGTGTAGCAGGCACTTACTATTTCATTGCACATTACAGAGAGCTTGAATTATCACCTCGTTTGTGAGACGGAGCTGCTTGTGATGGATGGGAAGAGTTACGAATTGTTACCATGTCCCAGTACCCAGTGTCAGTTGTAAAATATTCAGTAATATGTCTGGAGTCTGAAAAAAAAGAAGTCTCTAACTGTTAGCTGTTGGTAATCGAGCAGTGAGGTTGGTCTGAAAAACTCTGCACAAAGGGTTTTCCAGCCCAGCTTTCAAGTGCTGGTCTCAAAATTGCTATATTCAGATAACATACACATAGTTGAAAACGATAATTTAGGTCAAAATTAGCATGCTTTACATTTCTCCCTAGTTTTCTTTAAATCTGTGGTAAGCTACGCCTGTTTTTGTTGGTTTCTTACAAGAAAAATTGTATGTCACACCATTTATTGCTTTTTTTCCAGGGAGTTGGGTTTTATGCTGAAAGCTTCTTAGAGAATGCAAAGCTTGAATGCATTTCATTCCCAAGTGATTGGGAATGGCATTGGTATGGGCAGGGTGTAAATCTTGCAGATGAAGAATGTCTTGACCTTTGAAAAAATTTTGTTCTTTAAGAATAAAAAAGGGTCTACAAACTCCAGACAAGCCAACAGTTCTGTGGATTTTGGCTAGACCAAGTTTGTGATTCAAAGCGTATTAAGTGAAGGGTCTTTCTGGTTTTCAGCTTTGAATATTTCTGTAATGTTTTGCTTATTTGTTTCCACAGGGCAGTTTCCTCGTTTGTTTTTCCTGCTACATTCATTAACTGGGACTGAACACGTGGATTGTCTGCTCTGCTGTGGTTTTTAGAAGCAGGTATGTTGGCAGGGAAGTCTGTGATGTAGTGTTTGAGTAGGGGGATGACAACTTCATCTTTGTTCCAGAAAGAATTGTAGGGTTAGGGAAATTCTACTGAAGTAACATTTTGTTATGAGTAGCATATTAATGTAGCTTTCTTGAGAAAGCAAAGTTGATGAGTGCTTTGATAAGAGTTTTCAGTCCTTCATTTATAAAGCTGCTCTTGTCTTGGCATAGATTCGTTTTGGAAGCTGTTGTGGAAATGTACTGATTTCGTGTGTGCTGGGTGTGTCGTCATCCTAAACAGTGTCTTAGAACAGCTTTGTGCAATAGGACCAGAGATCCGTTCCAGTTCTTCATGCTGGGGTCTCACTCTTAAGATTTTTGTCTTTCTGCTTTGTCAAAAACCTGTGGTGGCTGAGGCTGTCACACAAAATAACTGTGCAGTGTATGAAGAGCAAAGCAGTGTTGCTTTGTAATCCTAATTGGACCTCTTTGTCCAAAAATTTTGATAGCTTTCAAGCCATACTGAGTGCTTTTTCGCCCCTGTTGCTTACCAGCTTTGTGAAGCATTTGCTTAATGAGCAGACTTTAGTATTTTTACCCTTCCTGTTAAATAAGTGGCTTCACAAAAAAATCCATCTTGGCTGGAGTTTATTTTAGAAGAACCAGGTTTAGACAGATTTCCATCACCTCTTTTTAAAGTTGGAGAAATTAATATACAACTGGAAGACTTTTATGATAGAAAACAATGAATAATGACATGCGTAAACCACAAATCTCTTGCAATATCTCATCTGTAGAGGAATGTGGTCTTTCCAGCTGCCATGGGGGCAGCCCTGGCATTTTCTCGGTGCTTGTGCCTGGTGCCACCTATGGGGAGAGGACCCATATAATTTGTGCTGGTTTTAAACTCTAGGTGTGTTACCATGTTTTGGGCTTTTGCTGTTGTGCTTTTCTTTTCTCTCATTTGATTTCTTTGGCTACCAGTACAGCATTTTCCCTGTTCAAGTAGCAATATTCTGAAAAAAAAGAAGACGTATATATTAGTAGACTGTTAAGAACCGGTCACAAACTTTCAGACTTACTTGGTATCTTGATAAATGCTTGTTGTCCTATCAGTCTCTGGATATGTGTATCTCGATGTGTCTTCCTCACTGTCTTGTTTTGTTCACTGTCTTGCTTTTGCCATCACTTGTTAGCGCTCAAATTGCCCAGTGGACCATGTGCTTGTTCGAGTTGACACAACAAAACTGTGGGCTTGTTTGAGTCCCCCTTCAGAAAGCAGTTTGCTGAATATCACAAAAAACGCAATCACCTTGCACGTTTACAGGCTGCAAGTTTCCAAGCAGAACAAAAAAGGGAGAGGAGAGAGACTTAAGAGTGTAGATTCCATCCAGCTTTTGCTGAGCTTGACGGCTGTGCCTTCTGCATCTTATTTTCATACTGGTCGTGCTTATTTATGGGAGAAACCCCAAACTGCGAGCTCTTCTGTCAGAGTGATTCTTTCATCTAGCTGTTAGAATTCTCTTTTTCTACTCATGCGGTAATGTAACAACAGCTAATGAGCTGGGAGGGATGTGAACATCAGCCTCTTTGAATATTGGAGCTGCACATGTAAAGCCCAATTTAGCTGTTCAGATTTGTAAGGATTTCTCTGATGAAGCATGTGATTAATTATTCTCTCAGGCTATTAAGTGGTCTGCCCACTGGTGAAAAACAAGTCGTTTGGAAATTAAGCTTTCTTATTATTCCTATTATGCACCATTACCTATTTTAGTCTGTCTTTTTTTCTGATCTTCTATCTTCAGGAAATCCAGGAGCTGGCAGGAGGGGAATGAACCGTGAGGGCGTCCCCGGAAAGAGTCCGGAGGAGATGTATATTCAGCAGAAAGTGAGAGTCCTACTCATGCTGAGGAAGATGGGATCAAATGTAAGATGTGCTGTTATAGTCTGTATTTTAGAATCATAGAATCATAGAATGACCAGGTTGGAAGAGACCCACCGGATCATCGAGTCCAACCATTCCTATCAAAATTTTGTGGCTTTCCAGATGTAATGTTGTAGTAACTGGGATAGTGCTTACTGAGATGGGCAGGAAATGGTTTGGTTTTAATACTGGGTTGTTTTAATTTGCATTGATATAACAGTTATCTGCAGCTAAATGTGATTTATTTTTGCTTAACTATTATGAGGCTTGTGATGCCTGAAACTAAATCCGAACATCTGATAGCTTCTCAATATACAGTCAGGTTTTTCATGATTGGAAAACCAGCGAAATTAAGCAGCTGGTTTAGGGTGATTTTTGAATCTCTCCAGGAGTGTATCATGTACTAGTTTGTTGCTGGCATCATTCGCACAAATAACAGAGATTAAACTGTTAAAGAGTGGAGTAGAGGCAAGTGTGATGTTACTTATTGAGAAGTCAGAGATAATCTCTTCAGTCTCTCTTCATTTACCTTTTTGCTGATGGTCTTTCTGTATGTTCCCAGCTGACTGCCAGCGAAGAGGAGTTCTTGCGCACGTATGCAGGTGTAGTGAATAGCCAACTTAGCCAACTTCCTCAACACTCAATCGATCAGGGTGAGTACTGCGCTTGCTTGCCTTGTGTTTATTTCATCTACAAGAAGAATCTTGGAGAATATCAAATCTGGGTTCCTGTATTTCTGTAACGATGGGCCACCTACCTAAACGCAGCCTCCAGTCTGGGACATGCAGTGATCTTTAGAAGAGAACTAGACTGCATTGTTCAACAGGTTGTTTGATTTTAACAGGTGAAGTCAGTCTTGGATGTACCTAAGCTTGGTTAGGTTATTTAATGGTTAGAGTTATTTAATAGCTTATTCTCCATGTTGGAACGGGTCCAGAGGAGGCTACAAGGATGATCCAAGGGCTGGAGCACCTCCCATACGAGGACAGGCTGAGAGACTTGGGGTTGTTCAGCCTGGAGAAGAGAAGGGTCCAAGGAGACCTTATAGCGACCTTCCAGTACCTGAAGGGGCTACAAGAAAGCTGGGGAGGGAGTGTTCACAAAGACTTGTGGTGATAGGACTGGGGGCAATGGGGATAAACTGGAGAGGGGCAGGTTTAGACTGGACCTAAGGAGGAATTTCTTCACCATGAGATTGGTGAGACGCTGGCCCAGGTTGCCCAGGGAAGCTGTGGCTGCCCCATCCCTGGAGGTGTTCATGGCCAGGTTGGATGGGGCTTGGAGCCCCTGATCCAGTGGGAGGTGTCCCTGCCCATGGCAGGGGGAGTGGAACTGGATGGGCTTTAAGGTCCTTTGCAACCCAAACTATTCTATGATTCTGTAACTCAGACGTTGATGACCAATGTCCTATGAACTGTGTACACATTTATAGCTTCCTAGTCTATGTAATGCGTTAAATAAATAGAACTTGATTGTTTTTTGCTGTAGGTGAAGTTAGATTCAGATATGCATAGGTCCATCTAGTTCTGTGTAAGCCTTACTGTATTCAGCACGGATCCTCTGCGTAAGATGGCTTTCATATAAATTTTTATGTCTATTCTTAAACAAGGCATCTGTGCCTGTAAAGGAACAAGACTGGGGGTAGCAAGGAGTTTTTGTATATGTCAAACCGGGAGCTTCATAACGAAATAAAATATAAAGTAGGTATAGATGTCTAAGGTACAAAAGCAATTTTTTGTACTTATGGTAACTTAGCCTATGACTCCTGTTGCTTGATAACCCTTGATAACCCTTTACTCCCAAACCAAAATGGAATCAGCTGACAATCTCTTCGGATTTTTGCATTTCCATCAATGTGGAAGTTAAGTGCAACATAATTATTTCAGAAGAGTAAGAGAGAAAGCTTAGCAATAGGAAGATTTGTTTTCTGTTTTGTTTCTTCAATTTGCACAGTGTAATTAATTTCCAGACAGGGGTAATAGACATGAAATAAGTTCACAAATCTGCTTTGGCTTGTTTAGATTCCCATGAAGGGGATGAAGTACGTACTGCTTTTGTGAGTTCTTAGCAGAAGTCTTGGTAAACAATTGTGTGGTGCTACTCTCAATCTACTGATTTCTTCTGAACCTAAATGTTTCTTTCTGAATTCTTTTTTTCTCCCCTTCACAGGCCTCGTGCCAGATCATTTTCATAATATAAGAATTGGTATTGAAGGAAAATTCTGAGCCTTGTATGCCAGAAAGATCTGACTGGAGCAGAAATTTAATATAGATATAAGACATTTAGGAAACCATTAGAAACACAACCTGCACCAACTTGCTCTTCAGTTTTAAGCCTGTGTTCATTCCCTACATAGCTGAGGATTGATGGAGATAGATATACTTGTGGATTTTGGCTCAGAATTCATAAACTGTTCTGCCAGTTGAAAGTGAAAATTTGCCAGTTTCTCATCAAAAGCTGAGGAAAACACATTCAGTTGAGAGAGACTTCAGTGTTACCCCTAAGTAGTTACATTTCTCACAATGAGGATGTATGCTGAGTTACCTGCGCTTTGGCGAAGAAGAGAGAATAAAACCAGGAGCCCAGCCAGGGAACGCAGATGCTTTGTACAGCTGTGCTCTTACCTGGGCTGTTCTAACTTTGTCTGAACTGTCTGGTTTTATTATCTGTAAAATTATGTTTTCTCACTTTACAGAGGGCTTTTTTGTAACTCAAAAAATTGGATTTTGACCTAACTTCTAAATGTAATCAAAAGAGAGACCGGCAGTTACTTGGTCTCTGCTTCTAGGCTCACTAATCGTGCAATCCAGGAAATGGAATGGCTTCATAGAATCACCAGGTTGGAAAAGACCTCTTAGATCATCGAGTCCAACCTTTCCTACCTGCCACTAAACCGTATCTCTGAGCACCTCGTCTACCTGTCTTTTAAATAGTTCCAGGGATGGGGACTCCACCACCTCCCTGGGCAGCCTGTTCGTACGCTGTTCAAAAAGTTCTCTTTGCACCATCTTTGTACGGATGCTGATTTATCTGTCGTTATTTTCTTAAGTCCTCCAAGAATCATAAAACTTTGTGGATAGGGAAGCGAAGTCTCGCTGTTGATGCTTGCTTTGATCCGATCCGAAACACTGCTGTCTTCCTTGGGAGTTCTGGCCCCACGATCTAACTTCAGTCCAGAATGATAATGAAGCTGGTGGTCTGATAATTAAGCTTTTTCTTGGTTGGGGGTAAGACAACAAAGAAGGGAAATGGTTAAAGATGTGGAAAAGGATGTTGGTTCTTTTCATATTCAGATAGGCCATCTCTCCAAATTAAGTGGTGAATGGCATGAAGAGCAAATGAACACGAGCAAACCTAGCCAACTAGTTTTCCCCTTGGAGAAAGATGAAGCTGGACTGTGCTGTACACATAGAAGTGATTTTAATTCATTGCTCAGTACTTTTATTTCCTTAGAAATCTCTCCGCATTTCCAGCAGTCAGGGATGGTAGTGATGCTCTTTGCCCTGTGGCTCACGACGCAGGGATTGTTGCCATCTGTCTGTACCTTTTTCTGTATCCTGCTGTTGATGAAACAGGATTATGAAAGCGTTGGAAACAGAGAATACAAATTGCCTTGGTGTCCTGTTTGGCATCCTAAGGGAGATTCCGTCTCCACTAGATGGCATTCTCTTGCGCTGAAAAACCCCATCCCAAGTCCATACACTGAGGTACTTCAATATTTTGTGTCCTTCGAGGTTGCTTAAAGGAATTTTCTTCCCTACTTTTCTGCTGTTTTCATTGAATCTCCTCTGGGGGTTTTTCTTTTTGCCTTTATGCAACTTCCCTTATGCAACAGCTAAAAGAGCTGTTACTTATGGAGTAGCTTACAAAGAGTTCCTATGTCTGTGGAGTTCGCATTCTTTTCTTCCCGTAGTAGGACAGATCGCTCTCAGCTGAACTTGTCCCAGACCTATCTTTAGACTCGTTTTCCTCCACCAGGCACACAAAAGACAGAAAGCTGATTTCATACCCCCGTTTCATTCCAAAAAAGGGAATGACCTCCTTGGCCTTAGCACTCTAAAAGCTTTGTTATAGACCAGCAGTATTTTGTGTGTCACTAAAAAACGCTGTAGTCCTGCTCCAGCGTTCCAGGAAGGTCAGTTTTTCTGTTGTTTTTGAGATGAGTCTAGAGGATGGATGCTCTAGAAATTTGTATGTGTGTCACAGTCTCTATTACAATTTTTATGTTTTCCTTTGTTGTACGTCCATAAAATACTGCCTTGGAACAGCTGGCAGGTAATTCTTTGTGTGAATCAGGTAATAATAACAACACACATCCAGGGCTGCCTGATGTGCTGTAGCAGAGAGCAAATGAGAATTAGAGTGGATCTTCCTAGTGTGTGTTCTCAACTCTTTACATTCATAGCCACAACTTATATTAAAGCAACAGATCTATGCAGGGAACTTGAATGACCAGGACGTGTTCTCCAGTCTCATTTTTTTTCTTTAGTTCCATCTCAATTTTCCTTTTCTTTTCAGCGTATTCCAGAATCTCAGGGGATGCGTTGTCCCTCAGTGTGTTGACTTTGATATGCTTCTCTAGAGGTGCTGTTTCCCTAACACAAGCTACAATCCACCAAGGGATGTTGAGGCGATTCAGATGTCCAGATTCTGTTCATAGTTTAATATTTTAGCTGTTCTTATTAATACTATGGCTTGTTCACCCCTTCTCTTTCGCTGATCCAGACAGTTGTGTTGCATCCAGGACAGTTACAAGGCTCATCTGATGTATTAGAAATACTTTATTATTCATTGAAAGGTGAACTTTCCAGTAACCCAGGAAAGCCTGAACAACAGTTACAAAACTCTAAACTGAAGTATTTAATACTTAAATTTAGTATGAATTGAGATACTAAGCATTAATATCATGCTCACCATTTTTAATAACCCTTTTTATTTTGAGGTCATTGCCACAATGTATTTAACACCTGTCCTGGGCTGCATCCAAAGCAGCGTGGGCAGCAGGGCAAGGGAGGGGATTCTGCCCCTCTGTTCCTCTCTGGTGAGACCTCACCTGGAGTGTTGTGTCCAGTTCTGGAATCCTCAGCATAAAAAGGAGATGGAGCTGTTGGAATGAGTCCAGAGGAGCCTACAGAGATGATCCGAGGGCTGCAGGCCAGGCTGGATGGGGCTCGGAGCCCTTGATCCACTGGGAGGTGTCCCTGCCCATGGCAGGGGTTGGAGCTGGGTGGGTTTTAAGACCCCTTCCAACTTAAACTATTCTGTGAGATTCTATATTGAAGTGCAGAATATAGGGCATTTTTCTTTACTCAAGGATCTTTTTCACTGACATCTGTGGGTTGTTTGTTGTTTTGGTTTTATGGCTCCAAGAATAACTGAAGAACCCAAAGTTATCTCTGCTCAGCCAGGGAGCCGATGTCATCGTGAGCTGGTTTGAGCTTTAAACATATTGGTTGCCTTCCCTGCACTGCAGCAAGAACTAAGGCAGCTCAGACTCATTAGGTTGCTTTAGCTTGAAATGATGAAATTAAGGCTTTCTCACGTGTGTTTAATACTAGCCAAATGCCTTTAAGGAAGTTATGTGCACAGAACCATCTCCTGCATAAAAAACCCCTATTTCTTGTTTCCCAGCTACTTGCATTTTGAAATGGTGAGCTAGCACTGGGCTTTCTTAAGTCGCTGCTCTGACAGATCTGTAAATGGAAGCTGTGCAGCTAGTAAGCATGATATGTGAATTATACTAAGACCTTGGTGATTACAGCTCTGATGTTCCTATAGCAACAGGAGTGTCGTGCTGGTTCTTGAAGGAAGCTGGTCCCTTGGGGAGGGCAGAGCTGAGATGCAAACACATGCCTCAGCTAGGTTGGATGTGGATGGAAGGGCATTTAAAATGAACCCAGGCTGCTTATGGAGTTAGGAGGGGGGACCAGGCTCATGAAATATCAGATAGTGCTAGAGAAATGGAGATGGAGCTCTTCTCAGTGTGGTTTTCTTTTGAGCAGGATGCTTGTTTTAATGTGCTCCTCCTCTCAGCAGTTCGTGTTGTATTTTTAGAATGCCAGGCTAGGATACCAGTACTGGGAATTTCAGACGAAAGGTAACGTTTAGAAGACAGTTGCTGGAAGGTGATGGAAGAAATGTGTCTATACCGAGCTCTTGAGGGGAGTAAAGAGTATTTTTTAATTTGGCAGCCTTCAAAGATTTATGGCAGGCTTAACCTGATTTCTAAAGGGTTTTTGGATTTAATTAATTTTGCAGGTGACTACAAACAAGTCAGGTGTATGTGTCTATTCATCATTCAGAGAACACTCAAATAGCAGGGGTTACATGTGTCATGTGTACGATCTTTACTGCTGTGCAGTACAGTTGTTTGACCTTCAGATCATCTTGGCTCACTAAGACTGAAGTCTGAGTGCTGTTAAAGAACTGCGAAATTCAGCAATCCAAACAACTGCAATTCAAAGCTGTTGCAGCAGGAATTTTAGGAAAGTTAGTGGGGTAAAACTATCACTGTTGCTTTTTAAGGTAGGATGTAGGCCCATCAGTTAATTGTTGTTACTCCTACAAAGGATGAAGGGGAGAAATAAGGCAGAAATGGGAGAAGTATTTGTGTGTATGAAAGTTTGTAGTGATTAAAGCTTTGCTCGTGAAAGAAAATGGGGAATATTTGGTTGCGTATATCCGAGTCTCTGTTTCAGTGTAGAAATGTGTGCCCAGAAGTGGGAAGGCTGTGCAGAGAGACGTGGTGTGTAGAGAATGTAGAAGGTCGGGTAAAAATGTGCCTTTTTCATTGTTCTGTGCATTAATTACTGGAAGTGCAAAAGTCTCTGAAGGATGTGCTAAAAGTAAACCTGGTTCACCATCCTATTGTCTTAGTCACGGCTGTTGGCAATGTGCAGCTTCACTTTATAACCTGTGCTCTGCTTTTTAAATTTTCTTACTTGATTGGAAAGAAAACATCCATCATGGGAGCCAAGTGGGACCACGGCAGAAATCCTATTCACCGGTTCTTTAATCCTTCCTTTCCTTTCACCACATAGAAACCCCTGCTCTATTCTCTAGACGTGTTTACAGCTGTGCATGAGCTGTGGAATTGCTTAATGAGCAGTCTTGTTAGAACGGTTTCGTTTAGCTCCGGATGGTTTGGGTTGTAGGACTGGACTTGAACAAAACTTGCTTTTGTGCTGAGAAATGTGGATGACTTTCTTCTGGACAGGTGTCACCCAGGCTTTATGTTACAGGATATCTTCAGAAATAGTCGTGCTCCGTAAGCGGCTTCTGGAAGGTTGAGGGCACTGATGAGAGTGAACCTTTCGTTTGCAGGTGCTCTTACCCTCAGTCGTGTTCAAAAGAGAAGTTTTCCATTCTGTTTTCAGATCATTGAAATGCTCAGCTGAAACCAGCAGGACTTCCTGCCCTTGGAGAGGTTGTGGCATTGTTGTAACTATAACTACTCGGCTTACAGACACGAAATTCTCTTCCCTTTGTACAAGTTCTCTCAACAAACCGGTTGCGGATCTGGGAAATACTATTGCTTTTTCTTTCCCAGTCAAGAGTTGCTGTGCTTGTGAAGAATGGACAAGTCCTGAATAACGAACGGTCTTGTTTATTAGTGAATATAAAATGAGTCCACAAGGTCTGATACGCAGAGGGCAGCGATAGATGTGTTGGAAGTGCCCGGGTTGATGTTGTCTTGGAACCACTGGATTGTGGTGTGAAGTAAGATGGTTCTGTACTCATAACTTCAAGTGAGCGTCAGATTCTGTAGCCTGCGAGAATGTTCTGTGTGGCTGCTGCTGTTTGGACAAAGGATATAATAATATATCATCTCACGAGGTATAAAATTGGATCTTTAATGTGGGAATAAAAGAAATTGGCATAGACTTGAGTCTTTACTGCAAGATGTTCTGTTGGGTGTTGTGCCCTCGGGTTACCCACCCACTTACCTGTCTGCCTTGAAGGTACTATTATCTTTTATTTGATAGATCAAATTGGCTTTTTAAAGGTAATTGCCTGAGGCTGTGGCAAATGCTGACTTGCCTGTGATTCCTGCAAATGAAAACATTGGTGGTTCTACTGAATAACAAAAGGAACCGAGGAGGGAGCAGGAAATAAAACTGTTCAGGATTGTGTGTAAAATTCATTCTCCATCCACTGTTCTATTTCTTCCTTTAGGATGCACATAATAATTCAGTAATACTATAGATATTCAAGGGTTTTCAACAGGGATGCTGGTCGATGAGAAGCTCGACGTGAGCTGGCAGTGTGCGCTTGCAGCCCAGAAACCAACCGCGTCCTGGGCTGCATCCAAAGCAGCGTGGGCAGCAGGGCCAGGGAGGGGGTCCTGCCCCTCTGTTCCTCTCTGGAGAGACCTCATCTGGAGTGTTGTGTCCGGTTCTGGAACCCTCAACATAAGAAGGAGATGGAGCTCTTGGAACAGGTCGAGAGGAGGGCTAGAAGGATGATCTGAGGACTGGAGCACCTCCTGTACGAGGACAGGCTGAGAGAGTTGGGGTTGTTCAGCCTGGAGAAGAGAAGGCTTCGAGGAGACTTTCTAGTGACCTTCCAGTATCTGAAGGGGCTACAGGAAAGCTCGGGAGGACTGTTTACAAAGGAATTTCTTCACCATGAGAGTGGGGAGGCCCTGGCAAAGGCTGCCCAGGGAAGCTGTGGCTGCCCCATCCCTGGAGGAGTTCAAGGCCAGGTTGGATGGGGTTTGGAGCCCCTGATGCAGTGGGAGGTGTCCCTGCCCGTGGCAGGGGGTTGGAACTGGATGATCTTTAAGGCTCCTTCCAACCCAAACTATTCTATGATTCTGTGATTTTCACCCTACATTCTCTATTGTACTCTTGCTTTTTCTTCCAAATAGAGTATAGCTTTAAAATTAGGTTTTTTTCTGTTTTCCTGTTGCATCAACAAACTGTTTCTTGTCCTCCCTCCTCTTATTCCAAGTCCAGGCAAATGTCAAGTTATCAGACGTTCATATTGACGGTGATGCTAGTGTTGGAGCTGTGCCAGGCGGGCCGAGAAAATCCTGACAGGAGCTTGCTGAGTGGGAACGGGCTCTTCGGTGATAGCTGCTTGGATTCTCACAGCCAAAATGAGCTGCAGAATTCCCAGCATCCTTTTGTGCCTAAAGCTATTTCTGCTCATCATGTGCTTTAGCCGGCTGCGTACTATGCGACTGCGCATAGAAGGCTGCCGAGAGCCGGAATAACCGAGACAGGCAGAACTACCCACCTGTGCCTTTATGGGGTTGCATGATTATCTGGAATGAAGTTTCTTTTTCAGCGTGAAACTTGTAAGGATGCTTGTAAGGATTTTTTTTATCATATTTAGACTGGAGAAAGGGGAGACCCCAGGGAAACAAGCTGCTAATCCAGCCCATCTCTGGTGCTAGCGTGATGTCATCTGTGATTCTGTGGTTGCTAAGCTACTCCAGCTGCTCTGGAATTGCAGAGCAAAGCCTCCTCGACTTTAAAGGGGGAGGCGAGTGAAATGCAGTGGCATGGGTTGTGCCTTATGTGCCCTTGCTTTGTTAATGCTTCTAAGTGTCATTACTCCCCTCTCTTTATAGCATAGACTTATGGGTGTGAACTGGAGAGGGGCAGATTTAGACTAGACATGAGGAGGAATTTCTTCACGATGAGAGTGATGAGGCCCTGGCCCAGGTTGCCCAGGGAGGTTGTGGCTGCCCCATCCCTGGAGGGGTTCAAGGCCAGGTTGGATGGGGCTTGGAGCCCCTGATCCAGTGGGAGGTGTCCCTGCCCATCGCAGGGGTTGGAACTGGATGATCTATAAGGTCCTTTCCAACCCAAACTATTCCATGATTCTATATCTTTTCAGAAGCCGTGCAAATAAAGTCTTTCTTTCTATAGAGGCTGATATTTTTTATGCGTTAAAAGAAAAATCAACACAGCAACTTGTTAATTCAGAGCTGGATCCTAGTGCTATATATCATTTATGTTTTGATCAAGGAAAAAAACAGTTTGTGGAGGAGATGAAAAGGGAGATGACTGCAGGGCTTCGGAGTGTTGGCAAGAGGGAGCATCAGAGCAGTTTTTGATGTAGTTCTATAAGAAATGGGAACTACATATGAAAAACTAACTGCTTCTTGGTCCTTAATGTTTCCTTCTTTGAGTGCGTATAGCAAATAAATTCTTAAGTGTATAAAAATAAATATGGCTACATTTTGTAAGCATTGATTTAGTTTTAAGGATATTACCAAGGGGAAGTTACAACCTTTTCTTTTCCCCCTTTTCTTGACCACATTTCCTTCTATACTGCAACTAAAGACCCAGTTAGATAACTGAAAAATGGATTTCATGTAATGGTAACAGATAAGGAATTTTTCTCTTCATTTTACCTCGTGTGCTATTCTATTTCTTGATATACTCCAAATAAGACGAGAATTTTTATATGCAAATGCTCCCTCCAACTTGGATTTGACCTTAAAACCCAGTAAGAGAGTTCTGTGGAGCTGATCGTTTCCTTGAATGGGTCAGACAGTCGATGTCGCTCTGGGCATTTCCTACTTTGTTGTCTAATCCTTTAATAGAAGCTTTGGAGAAAAACTCATTAAGCAAAATTAACCCAAGCAGACCAAATCAATTAATGAAGGCCAAAACTGTCACTGGGTCATCTGTTGCAGTTAAACACTTGGGATGAGTTGAACGGAGGAGATAATTTTTAGAAGTCATGTAGATAATGACTGGAGGATTCATTGTATTCCTGAACAGTTAGAGAAATGCTGATTTACAGATGAAAGGAAGTATTTACTATTATCCTGCTGAGGTTCAGCAGGGCCAAGGGTCCTGTCCCTGGGCAGTCCCGGGTTTCAATAGGTGATGGAGGTGATATGAACTTAGTGTTCTTTACAAGCCTTCATCAGAGGTGATTCTAAATTTATTCTACTATAAATGCCCACTTGAAAGATGACACAAGTTTGTAAGGACTTGGGGATGGTTATAGGAAAGTAATAATATCTTGCTGTGCTTCGGGGGCATGGTTTTGATGGTAATTATACACAGTTGATAGCCTCAATTGAAAACAAAAAGCCCAATAACTGACAAAGTCCACACGCTGAATTCTTCTGGAAGAGATTTCTTCAGGCTAGGGATAAAAGCATCACTTAGCAAAGCTGCATCCTTTCTCTAGGCAAATGGGGGCCTTCATTTTGAAAGAGAATACTGCGCTTCCGCTAGAGAATGGAACATTTTCAAGTGTTGTTAGTTTATAAAGGGTGTTTAAGTGACTGGTTCAGGGCAGAAACCTTTCAACGGGCCTATTAAAGCAATTTTTATTCTTCAAAGCAAAGCGTAATGAATATCTAGATGTAAAGATAAAGTGAAGAGTATCTAAATGTCATTTTGAAAGGACAGCGTGATACATGGGACAGTGCAGTTTTATTGAACAGGTTCTCCTCGTATTTCAGAGAAGCTCAATAAGTCTCTTATGCAGTGCCAGAATTTACAAGGCAGTGAAACCAGAGGAAAAGTTTCTCTCTATGAGCCTGTAAGGACAATCCTATGAATCTTTTTTTTTTAAGTCTTGCTTCTTAGAAATGCATTAAAGCACGGAATTCTTGATTTTCTTT
Organism: Phaenicophaeus curvirostris; assembly: GCF_032191515.1. NCBI lineage: Eukaryota > Metazoa > Chordata > Aves > Cuculiformes > Cuculidae > Phaenicophaeus > Phaenicophaeus curvirostris. Next base: position 4,263,408 of record NC_091413.1, on the reverse strand, counting down.
AAAAACAAACTGATTTCCTTTGGCTTGCAAAGGAACATTTTAAATCCACTGTTGAAATGTTTACACCTCTTCAGGTTCCAGCCCCAGAAAAATAAGAAAACAGAGCTTTCTCCTTGTTGTCTTTTTCCTTTCTTCTTGATTTTATGGATGTGTGTAATGATGCTTTGGGTACTGCATCTCTCCACTGTTCTTTAAAGGAAGTAATTGTGGCACACATTTTCCTGTGTCTGTTGTTATTCCAGGTGCTGAGGATGTTGTGATGGCATTTTCCAGATCAGAGACAGAAGACAGAAGGCAGTAACTCCAGGAGACCTGAACAACAGAGAACTGGAGAGGACAGTGAGAATCCCGAAGATAGAGGAGGATGGCTGAGCATTAATAAGTTCCTTTGCCCACCCTAATTGTTCCTTGGTATTCCGTCTCCTTTGTAATTTTGTTTCCCTTTGCCCAACCCTCAGAATGCATCTCACAACCACCTATTCCTGTAAGTTTTTGCTTCTCCACCGGGCTGTGTTAATTAAGGACAAACCTAACGGTGTATTTTTGATTGGCTCAAAGGGACAGACCGTGATTGGCTAAAGGAAGACGATTTTTCAAACTTGACCAATGAAAACCGTTTATCTTGTGTTTTATTTTATATTTTAAGGAAGTCTCTTGACATCCTACTTCTAAGGAAGCTTTTCATGCTGTGGTGCTTATTTAGGTCAAACTTGTGAATTCGAAGAGGGTTTGATTTGGCTGCGTAGAACTGGAAGCGACGTGTGCTTGGTTGGCAGTGCGAATGCTTTCTCTTCAGTTGGCTTGCAGGTGTTCGCTGACTTCGACATTGTCAAGGCAGAAAGCTGATGTTTTGGTGCATTGGTTATTTCTTTATATTTGGAGGGAAAAGACAAATGTGCTTTGCAATATTTATTACATCTATGCGCATTTAAACGCTTGCTTTTGGGGGGGAGGGGGGTCGTTTTGTTTTTTTGATTGGCTTCAAAATGATGCTTTTGGTTTCCTATTGGCTGCAACGTTTCCAATGCAATCAGTTTTTCCATACTCATCTGCTCCGTGGCCTCGGGCTCTTTTGGGAGCGTGTGTCGAAAGCATATTGAGTTCGATAAGCCTACCTGTTGGAGCTGGAACACGGAGATCACCAGCCGTTGTGGGCTGGGAGGTGAACTCCTGGTGGACCTGGCCGTTCGGGTGCTTCTCTCTTTGCTTCTGACAGAGGAGCTGTAGATATTTTGCAGGAATTGCAAGAATGAGATCTATGGCTTCGACATGAACTTGCCAAATTTCTATAGAGAATATGTGAACTTCTTTAAAAAGACTACATATAGTTCCACTTCATCCTTCAATTGCTGCACAAGACTAGCTCTCACATGAGGAAAAAATAATGATCGTTAACTTAAATCCAGCTTGCACTGGGCTTTAATAAAGATTAGTTTCTAGTCACTTGAAAAATTATATGTAGTTTGGCTCCTTGCAACTGTTCCAAGATAGGGAAATTATCTGGATCCTAATTTAGATTAAGACTGAGTATATGAGAGAAGTTTGCAGTGAGGGTGGCACAAAGGAGGCAGTGGAGGCCCCATCCCAGGAAACATTCAGGGTCAGGTTGGACGGCGCTCTGAGCAACCTGATCTGCTTGGAGATGTCTCTGTTTCTCCAGGGGGGTTGGACTGGATGGCCTGTAAAGGGTCCTTCCAACCCAAAGCCTTCTCCGATTCTAATACCATTTTCTTTAGGCACTGTTCCAAGAGGCAGTAGCGCTGCTTTAAGCTCTCCACCAGCGAGTGTACGGGTGACGCTCTCAGGTTCGCTCCCTTAGGTTACAGGGCCTGAAAACACACGCGCATTTACTGAAAACCCTGCAGTGAAATTCCTGAAGTGCACTGACGTTCAGGATTCTGCACATAAAATCTCTCACTGCTGCATGAAACCCGGCACTTGGTTCTCTCTCATGTGTGCAGGTCATTTTTACAATACTTCTGGATTTTCCTGTGGGTTGCACTGACTTTCAGATGTTTCACGATCTATTAAAGCAGAACTCTGTTCACCTGTTCTTGGTTCCTTTCATGTGGTTGTTAATTATTTGAACTAACGATTCCAGAATCTGACTGTGACAACATGACTGTTTTCACGGCAAGAAATTATGATGACGGGATGCTGTTATGGACTCAAAATGGGAAAAGAGCTTGGGAGAAGCCGTGGAACGCGTGCAAAAAGGAAGAATGAACTTGTGGGCACAAGGAGGGAAGTTATCTCGAGCAAATAAATATTGTGTAATGAGAACAACTGTATATCTCTTTATGAAAAAGTTCCTTTTGATTCAGTTGCAGCTCTGTAAAGTTGAATGTGTAAGTATTTTACCCCTGTTTCTTGGGGCCGAGTAAGAAATTTATTAAAATAAACCAATAATAAGCCCAAAATATTCTTTCAATTTTGACCTGATTGCCTGACAGGCACTTTAATTTTAATTGTGGTGCAGAGCTGGGGGGAAGGGCAGTTCTTAAAGGATTAATTTAAGGGGAGACACGTGTTTCTGGCTGCTGGGCTGGACTGAGTGGGCTGGATTGTGGTGGCCTGTCATTGTCAAGCGAACATGAATCCTCCGTGTGTATCTATGGCATTTCTGAGCTGTTAAATCTTTTCAAGGAGAAAAAATGAAGTGTTTACGTGGTTTAATCTTTTCACTAAAAATGTAACTGTTGGGGGGGGGAAATACAGTTTTTAATAGCTGCTCTTGTTTCTTATTGATTTATTATCTTGTTAAACGGTCAAATAGTTGCTTTGCCTTTGGAAGACTCCTCTGTAGACTCCAAATGTGGAGTCTCAAGTAGCATATCGAGAAGTTTATACTGAGGAAAGGCAATGTGTTGCATAACAATGCGGTTTGGGATTCAGAAATTGGTGGAGATGTCATCTCTTCGAGAATATTTGTGTTTGCTTTGTTACCTTTGTGTTCTCCTCCTCCCCACTGGTGATTTCTTAACTTTAAAACAGGGCTGGAAGATTTATAATAAAGAATTCGTACATAAACTGGGAAGGAAGTAGTGGAAAAGAGGGCTTTGCAATATTCCTGTTGAATTATAGTTCTAACTAATTATTTTCTTGCTATGAAAACTAAATTCTTGTTACCACTCTGGAGCCTGGATTAATTAGGAGATAGAGAAACCTATCAGAGCATATCAGCATGGCTGACTTTATTGTAGGTACAAAATTCTTGGCTTTACCTTCTCAGGCAAATCTTTACTGATTAAAAATAAGAAATCCAGTGGTTTAGAGGTCAGAGAAAGAATTAGAGAGGACACAGACACAATGACATTCCTGTTTTGATCTAAGGTAAGTATTAACAGTTCCTCTAAGTTGTCTCCTTGTCTTGGCTGTTCAGTGGCCTGTGTGAAAGTTGGTAATGCTTTATCATTCAATCTGTTTCAGTTTCATAAAGTCTGTATTTCTAACTCACCAGTGGCCTAAATAGTTCTCGTGAAGGCCAAAGATGAAATGGCCCAGGAAATTCGAAGACCCCTGTCACCCCTAGGAAAGATCGTCCTAAATAAGACTTCAGGGCTGTATGTGGGATGATTTTCTAGAGATACCGAGAATCTGAAGATCCAAGTGTTTTATAATGTGAGAGGAAAAGAAAAGAAAGACCAAAGGTGGAAAGCTGTGAATAAAATATATAATGTCTGCTAGAAATTATTTGATGAAGGGCACACTGGGTGATGAGGAGCACGTGTAGTTGGGATTACTTTAAGCTCAGCTTTCTTTTTGGTCTCTTGCCTCCTAAAGGGCTGAGTGGCAGAGCTGACAGAAACACTGGGACCAGCAGAGACCAACAGTGCAGGAAGAACCATTTGTGGAGGTTTAAGAAATCTTCAGTCCTTTGCAGTCTCTACACAAGAAAGAGTCCTTAGTGAGTAAGCATCTCTCCCTCACTGTTATTAATCAATAAGGCAGTGTTCCAAAGCTTAGTTATTAATAATGAGAAGAGGTTTTTTAGGTGTAAGAGTAACAGGAGCATGAAAGTGCTGCACAGATGCTGCCTTGGTGGGGTATTTGCTGAATGCAGTTGATTTTTTAAACCAGTGGACAGCAATATGGTTTGCATCTACCCTCAGCATCGATCTGCTCCAACACTCAAATAACACTGGACGTGTTCATTACTCAGCACTGCAGTCAAAGTCTGTGTTGCACGCAGGGCAAATCCTTCCCTGTTCACAGCATCAATAGGAAATATATTTTATTTCTAGATTTCTTTTAGGTGAAACATTTCATTTGTTTTGACCTCACCTTCTGCCACAGAGTGATGTTAAGGATCCCGTCAGATAAGTTTGGATGAATTATTTTAATAAACTTAGGCAACGTGAAAGAGAGAAATAGAGCAAATTTTAGATCCCAGATATCTGTGACTTCTTTAGAGATGCGGTACCTCAGATCCTGGATTGCTGTGGTTCTTTTCAGCTGTGCAAATACAAATAGAAAGTCTATACAGACACTTTGTTCTACAATTTCCTTTAAGCCTCCTCTTGTTACTGGCACGTTTACAGTTTTACAAATATAAAGGTGCTGAATACAGGGTGCAGCGTTGCTGTTCCTTATCAGGGTAAGAGAGGAGCTCAGATTATTCCCTGTCAGGCTGTAGTAGATTCCCATACAAAGACAGAAAAGAAATCACCTACCATCTTCTAAGCTTCTTTTCTTTGCAGCTGATTTGCCCTGAGCAGAATTCCTGCACTACATTATAAACAACCTGGCGAGCTGCCTTTGTAGCTTGAAGCACTTAAATTTTGGGGATTGTTTATTTTGGAAAAGAGAAAGAAAAATTTTTTTAAGCTTTATAACCTGGCTTGCTTCCAAGCTGCCTCGTGTATCAGCATGGAATAGTTACATGCACAGAGCTTTGGGCTGTCTCAACATTTCCCAGGTTAACTCTCCTTGCTGTTCTGTGCCCAGTAGCCTGTTAACCTCAGAAAATGAACTTCCAGCCTTTGTTTAACAATGACAGTACTAAGAGGTGGACTGATGTATCTATACTTTGCTTGAGTTTCTCACCTTAGGTGGTTGTTGATGCCCTTTTCTGACGCAGTTTCCAATACAGCCAGGTCTGATCCTGCCTCTACCTGTGCTGGCAGCAGCTGGAGACACTCTATGCACAGCAGGAATGCTCTCCCCACGTGTTGTGTGTCTCCCAGCACCTGAGCTTGTTGGATCCCTCAGAGAAGAAGGCTCTTTACCCACGCTGTGAGGAACACAGGTGGTTTGTAAGCATTTCTTTTTCCCCCAAGGTTGTTAAATACTTCTGATTAACCTTCTTGAATCAATCATAGAATAATCATAGAATAACCAGGTTGGAAGAGACCCACCGGATCATTGAGTCCAACCATGAATCAAGTCAATAGAGCTGAATCCTAGGGTTATTCTGAGTTGAAATTCATCCAGTGTTAGGCACCCATTTAGATTTATGTTTGAATTTGTGTTTAATGGTCTTCTTGGCTTAACTGGTAGGGTCTTGGCCCCAAGCGAAGAGTCGGTTGCCTGTGTTTTACTTGCTCTGCAAATCACTGTTGTATAGCTAATTATAAAATTCAGAAGACAAATCATAATTAAGTTATTCAAGCACGCAGAGTTTGCTGTTTACACCATAGTCCACAGGTTGACCCATAAAACATATTCCTATTTTGCACTGAGGTGAAAGTAATTTTACTGCTCCTTTCAGATAAAGCCTGTGGTTGTAACTCAGCAATCTCCTGATGCTTGCGATATTCCAAGTGAAATAAGAAACGAGATTGTTTGTTCTGAAATATCTTCCCCAGATGAGGGGAATTTTGTGAGATGAACATGGAGAATTTCAGTTCAGATCAAGGCTTAATGTAGAGATGGACCAGAATAAGAATGTGTCTCCAAACCTTGCTCTCTGGCACTTCTACCTGTGGGCCAGTTTTGTTTTAAGCTGCCACAAGACCTCAAATGTTACTTTTGTTTCCTGCCCTTAGTCTGTTCCTTCAGGGGAGCTAAATGCACGATTGTCATCCAGGGCCGTGGAACAACTTGTGGCTGGCACTGAAACAGTTTAATGACGTTTAGGGTGCAAACGGCACCCCTGGGTTTGACTACAGTAGGAGGGGAGCCCAGCACTGGAAGCAGTTGTTGTCTTTAAGGTGTAGGGTAAGACTAGGATGATCCTTACTGCTTTGTACTGGTATTTGGGTTTTTTTTAAACTACGTGAAGGGATGGAATGCTTCCTTCATTTCAGAGGAAGGATGCTGCTTTGGAAGAGAGTGGCTTTTATTGCATACCTGCATTTCTCCCGTGAAGCAGGAGAATGCATCGAGTTACTCGATCATAGAATGATAGAGACACTCGTGTTGCTGCTGACGAAGCACTGTGATCCTTTCTCAGCTTTGCTTGTGATCCCCTAATCAGAGGGCACAGGGTAAATTGCATTGAACGTGATTGGAATGGACAGCAGTAGCCAGACATGTTCCTTCAGCCTTTTGTCATCTGTCTCGAGTGCCTGGAGCAGACAGACCTTCACGATGTGTCTCCTGATCGGTGTCTGCTCTTAGTGCCTCGAGTGTTGCGCCTGATGCCCGGTCGCAGCGAGGCCTGGAGTGTTCTCCTGCAAGTAGAACAGTTCACAGCGCTGTCTGCACTCTGCTTTGTTTTTTAATGATGAGATTCTGCTAAATCTCTGGAGGGGGTGAGGACGAAGACAGGAGCAGGTCAGGAGTGGGTGCATTTCTGGAGGTGGAAGCATAAGAGGAGGATTCTGCCTCACTGTTGTAGTCTCATAAGCTTCTTTGAGCCTGGACAAAGATGGTAATTAAACTAGACAGAATCTTAAGCTTTTGACTTGCCTCGCCAGCAGCACCAGACTTCACAGTCTTCCTCTAAAAGGAACTGGGCCGCATGCTGGTTCTGTAGCACGACTGGCTGCTCGTACCTTACGGGTGTGCAGGAGAGACTTTTGTTTTAGTCTGGCCTTGACCCTTGAGGTCACAATCTTCTGAAATAAAATGGGACATTTGGACTTACCCTGGCTACTGTAGCTACCTGATCCTTTGTACTTGATTTTTTTTTCCTCCTCTCTCTAAACGTAGCACAGTCTAGATGTCAGAGGATTGGAGCAGGGCAGGGAATGAAATGAAATCTTTCCACTTTCAGTGCCATTGTCAAAAGGAGGAGGCAAGACTTGGATAACTAAGAAGTGTTTAGATTAACTATATATCAGTAACAAAGAGGAAAGGCTTTCTAAGGGTCTTGCAGACACCAAAGCCAGCAGAGCTCACATATGTACCTGCTCTAGTAAAAAGAAGACTAGCATGACATCACTGATACGTATGGAAGGTTTCACAGCTCATATCCTATAGAGAACATCCTTTCCTCTGTCCTTAGAGGTTTAAATAGAGAATCTGTCAGAACGAGCACCATGGCTTAAGTACTGCGAGGTGGATCACAGAGAATGACGTCTTTGATATAGTGCAATTGTAGACCTGGTGGTGCTTAGAGCTTCAAGACAACAGCCTGACATCAGCTCAGGCAGAAAGGATATTAAATTCAACTGTGTCAGGTTGCTGTTGAGCTAAAGCCACAAAACTATCTCTGAAACACAAGTGCTATCAGATAGAGAACACTTGAGGAGCATGAGCAACATTCAGTCTGCAGGATTGGGTGGTGCCTAAGTTGAGCTTTAGCTGTAATTCAGTTGGTTTTGTAATTCTGAAAGGACACACGGTGATATCTTTGCAGGAGAGGCCACCCTGCTTTTGTGATCTGATGTTCTGCCACCTGAGTAGAAAGGAGAGGTCATATGTGTTGTTCTTTTGGTCTCCTGTCTTGACAGAGTGCAGAGAGTTGGTTCCTGTCTGGACCTGAATAAATCGTTGTGAAGGTTGTTAGCACTCTTCTTGCTTAGAGCTACTAAAAAGAGAGCAGTAAGGGAGGGGGGAGAGAGATTAAAGGGGGAAAGCTGATAGGTTATAAATGCTTTTTCTTCTGTGCTGGAGGTTAAAATAATATTTTATGCATGTGACAAAGATACTGTGATTAAGGAGCTGTGGGGCAGAATGAGAGCTGGGCAGGAAAGGGAGCAGAGATACTTGAGGGAAAAGGATATGAAGATGTTATAATGCTGCACTCTTGTGCACATCTAGTGTATGGTGTGTGGCTTTGTGTGCCTTTCACTGGGAAAAAGAAAAGACAGTTCCACAGTTTTGGGTTTTTTCCCTTCATTGCTCAAGTATCTTTTCTGTCTGAGATCTCGCTGGTAGCTAGTGATGTTACTTAGAAAATGATTGAAAACTCTAATTTACATTGGTACCTCAAGGTGTAGGATTAAGGCTGTAGAATGGCGTGTGATAGTCTTGAGCATGGCTGTACCAACTAGAAAAGACGAGCTCTACTGCATCTTGCTCAGTTTGAAGGCACCTCCGTTATTGCAGAGCTTCTGGAATTGCAGCTGTCATCGTATACCTCCTGTTCAAACTGGTGAAAGCTGGGCACTCAGACTCATTTTTAGGTTGGGTCAATAAACACTTGACCTATCCTGTGTTGTGTTTTAATGTAACGTTACACAGACACCAGTCGTTCCCAGAGGCTCTTCCTAGGGCTGCACGAAGCTGCTCGTGTAAGCTGCGCTTCAGACAGGATGATATGCCTGTCTCATCTCATAAGCTTTTTATTTACACTCAATGGGCAATGCAGCATTGAAGCAGCAGTAAACACAGAGAAACGTGCTGTTAGGATGCAGTGCAAAGCGCTGCGCTTCAGTCATTTAACACAACACAGGATTTACAGCCCTTCCAGCTTTCTTTGCAGAAGACGGTGTCTCATTCCACATATCCAGCCGGTCCGCTTGTGACTGACAGAGGAACAGTGCATAGACCAGGAGGAGGAAAGGTAAGAAGTCTTATGTCAGAGGCTCCTTGTCCATACTGAAAATAAGAGAAAACCTGCAGTGTTAAAAGTTAGAGGTGGAATGGAAGTTCACGGCCACTGAATGTTGGTCTAGGCAGTAGGATGGTCCTTGAGCTCGTTTTGGGTCCAGCAGAAGTTGATCCTGTGGAAGAAGTGGGCACATGACCTTTATGAAAGAACTCACTAGGAATGTTTTATCTTCCCTCGCTGGTTAGAGGAAGACATGGAGTTAACAATCTGAAGGATACATGGAAGCAGGGCATGTTGGGATAGGGTAATGATTGTAAATCACTCAGTTTTACTCACATATATTAAGTCAGTTGGGTGTGGGGACATCCTTACCTGCATGCTGAGCACAAACCATGGCAACGTTGGCTCTGCTGGGTACATGAGTTTGGCTCTGGTGGTTTATTTGTTTCCTGCTTGGTTAAAACAGTATGTGCAGCTCTTTGCAGGCTCTCTTTTAAAGTTAATATATTCATAACACTTATTCAGCCTGTACAAAAAAACTACTGAATAGAATTCTAGTGGTAGGTCAGTGGCTGAGTCAGTGATAGAAACAAACCCTGTGTGTGTTCCCAGAAGACACCTGCCTTGGAGCTCCCCACGGGGAGGCAATCGGCCCCTGCTGCTGGCAAGGAGCTTGCGCTCACCCGGGAGCATTAATCAGGGCTGACTGTTCCTCTTAATCCTCTGATCCTTTCCATACGGACGAGAACACAAGCGTTGCATTTGCGTGTTATGCTCCTCTTCACTGAAAATAGGGCCGGCGCCGCGGCTTGCAGCAGGCGGCGATTAGATGGGCGGGCGATCAAAACATGATTAGCAAATCTGCAATTAGAGTGAAGGCCAGGAGGGCAGTGGCTTACCGCAAGGAGAGGTCACAACTGGTAGCAGTCGGAATAGGAACAAGTATGTGAAATAGCAAAGGATTTATCTGCCCTCGTCTGATGAGACGGTGACTTAAATAGGCGAGGCACTGCTAGGAAGAAGCTGGGAGCTCTGGAATTTTAGAGGAAGGGGGGAAAAAAGGAGTCTTTCCTCCTGGATCAGATCATTTTGAAAGGGCCTTTTAAAAGCAGTAGAGGTTGTTGATGTTTATCGCAGGGGGGTTGGAACTAGATCGTCTTCCAGATCCCTTCCAACCCAAACTATTCTATGATTCTGCGATTCTAAGTAGCTAAAACACAGCCCCAGAAGCTGGGACGTCTGCATCAATTCTAAGTTCTATCCTGAAGCATTTTTGTGACCAATACAGGGATGTCATCACTTTCTTCAGCAGCTCAACAGTCCAGGCATGGCCTGAGCTTTGCAGAGGTCTGAGAAGCTTTGAACATACCAATGTGTGAAATGCTTTGAGACCATTTGGGGAATGTCTAGTGAAGCTGCAGCCGCCTATTGCCAACTGTGATGAATTCGAAGCAGCCAGCAGAGGAGTTCATGTCAGATACCACAAGGAGAGGATGAAAACCGGTTTGCTCAAAGCCTCTTGCAAGACAAACGGTGGTGTGGCTTTAGCTCATTTTTGTTGCCTCTGCAAAACCTATGAGATGTGGAATATATGGCAAGTGGGACTCTTGTCTCAGAAAAACTCTTCAGAAAACTTGATGCCTTTTTTCCATGTCTAAATAAGCGTTCCCATCAGCTTCCAAGACAGCAAGATTGGTCCCATTCAGAGCATGATGCAGTTAACTTTTCTCAAGAGTAGGAGGCACTTGCATGTGATGCTGTGAAATCTAATATTGCATGATGAAAATTCCAATTACATGTGGGATCTGGGGAGATCTGGGAAATGTATAATCCACGGTTTAGAGCCTGGAAATCAAATCACTGATACCAACTGGTTAAAGTGGGGTCTGTGCAAGCACTGTACAGGAAAGGGGAAGGAGTGAACAGTTTGACCAGGGAGCATCATCCACGCTAATTAAGAAGAACATGGACAGTCATAACTACCAGGGCTTCAGGAGTTAAAGCATAAAGCTGGGTGACCTATGAATTAAGCTCGGTGCTCTGATATTTGTATGTTAGAGGAGGATAAACAAGAGAGTTAAGCTTGTGAAAATCCAAAACTGTTTCCAGTGGGCTGGGAATTTGAACCTATGTTCTCATGCTGTTAAATGAGTCCCTTTTCCATGAGAATCTGACCCAACAAACCAGCCTCACCTGGATATAATGTGATTCCTTTACAGGCATGTTGCATGAAGTGCATGGACAATAAAAAGGCTTTACGCTAAATGCTTACTGTATAGAGTTGATGAACATAGTGACTTTTTTTTTTTATCAGACCATTATTAAAAGAAATAGGTGGGCAAATGTTTGAAAATGCCCTGGTTTTAAAAAGCTGAGTTCTCCAATAGAGAACGCTTCCCTTTTCGCTGAAGAACGCTGCTGGAACTTCTCTGTATAAGCTCGTTTTAAAACCCGTTGCTTGAATTTATTAATATGTAATAATTTGGCTCCTTTTACCTACGAAAAATTACTTATCTGGATTAAAGGCAAGAATATTGCCTAACGAAGGAGGGGGAAAAAAAGAGTATAATTGTGTTAATTATCAGAATACCAGACATGTTATTAATATGCCACAGGAACAAAGAGCAAATGTAGTAATAGCACATAATTGGACTTAAACTACACCCTTGGTAGACGTCTCTGCAATGGAACTGTTGTGTTTGTGCTCCTTTTCAAATTAGCAATAAGGAATAAATTAACATCCATTTTGTTGCCTGTACAAAGACAGAATCATATTGTGGGGCAGGGTAATGAATTCAGAGAATGCCTTTACATTCCCATATGGCTCTTAGGGAGGGGAATACTCATGCACATGGCTCTTCTCTTCTTCCTTGCAGGAAGGCAGGCAGAGAGAAGAGGAAAACCTCATTGTATGACCAGATGTTCGCTGAATACCGTGATCCTAAAGAATACAAAATAATCTGTAAGCTGAGTAATCTAAACATTGTCACCAGTACCTGCTGAAAATTGTTCAGACTGGAGAAGAGAAGGCTCTGACGAGACCTTCTAGTGACCTTCCAGTACCTGAAGGGGCTCCAGGAAAGCTGGGGAGGGGCTGTTCACAAAGGCTTGTGGTGATAGGACTGGGGCAATGGGGATAAGCTGGAGAGGGGCAGATTTAGGCTGGAGATGAGGAGGAGTTTCTTCACTATGAGGGTGGGGAGGCCCTGGCCCAGGTTGCCCAGGGAAGTGGTGGCTGCCCCATCCCTGGGGGTGTTCAAGGCCAGGTTGGATGGGGCTTGGAGCTCCTGATGCAGTGGGAGTTGTCCCTGCCCATGGCAGGGGGGTTGGAACTCAATGGGCTTTAAGGTCCCTTCCAACCCAAACTATTTTATGATCTATGATCGAACTGGAAAGAAATCTGCTCTTTTTATTTTGCTTCCTAACCCAACTTCCCCTACATAAATCACTCCTTCAGTTTTCTAAATAAATCAGAGAGTTAAAGTGGTTGTTACTGTGGGCACGGCCCTTTTGCTGCTCTTCAGAACAGGTTAGTGCAGCACATGAAGGAGCAATGGAGAATCACCAGAGGCCTCCAGGGTTTTTTTACGGGCACACATTGTAGAAAGGCTCATCCGGAGCACTTTACTGTAATTCTCATTTTATTGAGTTAGAGTATGATCAGTAAAATAACTTATTCCTAATGCTGTTTCACTTTCTCTGCTCTCTCCCTCTTTGCCTTTAGTCGTGTCTTACTGAGCTTGACAAATAATGCTCTTCTGACCACAGTGGTTTTGGGGACTTCGGAGACCTTCAAGTAAGGAAATAAATTTTTAAGAAATGGGTCCAATTTCTTTCAGATTCTGCTTTTATTTATGTGTCACAGCTTAAAATAGCCCTCATGGTATTAGATGCAAAGTCTTCCTTTAATAAAGCCTAAATTTTCCTGAGGTTGGGAAGTATTGCTTTTTAGTGAAGCGCTTGAAAGCCGGTCTGCTCAAGGTATTTCAAGGTATTGCAGCATTTATACATTTTGCCTACTTTCTTTGTGCCCTGCTTTCCTAAATATGCAAATGCAAAGCCTAGAAATTCTGTCTTATTCAATTGTAATGCTCCTGTCATCACAACATGCAGACACCTGCCTTTCTACTTCAGAGAAGTATTGTGAGAGGGCGTTAATTAACGCTTGTAAAATGCTTGGAGATCCTAGGATGGAAGGCTCTAATGAGTTGTAAAATATTATAATCATGTTGCAGAATATTCAGTCTCTCTTTGCAAAGAAAGACTTGCATCTTTCCTTCATTGCTTTCATGTTTCTAGATAAGTATTTTGCAATAGAAGGGAATTCTAAACAGGAGAAAAAGGATTAAACAAGGTAGGAAGATTGCTAATGCTGCTAGTTTTCTTGTGAGGAAGCTAGTTGTCTTTATGTACTTCTTTGCTTATTGGATTTTCTTTTTGTCTCTCTGGTAACCCCTACTTCAATGGGTTGTAGAGAATCCTCTGAACGTTTGGAAATGTCAGGGGAGAAGATTTTCTTCTTCAGATTGCCAAGGCCTTCATTTGCATCCCCTAAATCAATTCTCGCACATGATCAAAGCAGTTCTGGAAATGTTCAAGTGTGGGGAAAACCAGTCCTCTAATTCTTTCTCCCATAATACAGTCAGGTTCCAAAGCATTAAAAAAATTATAAATCTTCATCTACAGAATCAATAAATACAGGAATTTTCTGCCTGTCTCCGTTCAGAGGATTGCAACTGTGTGTGTCAGGGACAGTAAGGCTAGAAAAGATCTAACAGGAATGACCCCAAAGATGCCACTCCTGCCTGTTGCCTCACAAGAGTCTCTGTGGTTTCACAGACCTTAGCGTGAATAAGTAATGTTTTATATTCACCTTGAATTATGTTTTCTTTAATGTCATTATTGTTCATTCTTCCTGCTTGGCTTATCAGAAGCCGTATCAGAGCAGAAAACTGTTAGAATTCAAATTCCCAAAATACTTCGGGCTTCTCCTCTTGCCGTCTCTAGGGGGGACAGGAGGAGCTGGAGTGGAGCTGTAATAGGGCTTCTCAGAAACTGGTCTGTTGTTGCTTTCATCTAATATTTTGCTTGGCTGTGCATGCAAGTCTCTCATGAGCTTAATTACTGTGTAGTCCCTATGGCAACTGGTCCCCTTTCAGAAGTGGTTTCAGGGCAGCTGTGATAAACCAAGCGCTCATAGAGGAGATAAAGCTAGGTTCCAAGTTCTAACTTACCGTTAAAAGCAATCATAATCTGGAAATAAACAAGTATGCAGACAGGAATTGAAGTACTGAGATGAAAATAAGCCCACACTCAGTTCTAGTCTCATTATTAAAGACTGGATCATTTTCTCAACCCAGTTATAGACTATTTGAAGTTTGGACACTCCCCCTACTTTTGGACAAGGGTCCAAGTCTAAGATCTAGAAGTGACGGTACATATTCCGTGTGTATTCAAAATCATTTATGAGCCCAAGCTGCAACAATCAGACCTAGATCTGCTGTTGAACTGAGCATGTCTGGCCTCTCTCTGTATTTATAGTAGGTGCTGGCTTCCTTTAAGCAGCAAGCCAAGGCATTCATTTTTACCTATCACCTTATCTTTTCATTTCTGGCTGCTCAGCTCCATTCTGACAAGTGCAATAAATGTGTCCTCCTGGGTCCTTGCAAGCTGGGCATTAGTCACACTGTGCATTTCAAGGACATCGGTCCGATAGTTTTTCAGCTTAACGGAAAACATGTTCTGCCAGGAGCCATTTGTTCCAGTTTTGTTGCTTACTAATAAAATAAAAATCAATGGGGTTTGGGGTTTTTTTTGAGCCTGGGAAGCAGGTCAGAGAGTAGGAGGGGGATAGGTGGTAAAAAAGAAGGTGCTGAAGTGAGTTCTCTGGGTTTCTCTGAAATAATGGCATGTGGCATTTTGGAGAAAGTGAGAATCTCTGTCGGCTTGTGAAATGCAGTTACTGCTGGCAAACAGTGGGACGATCATTTAACAGCAAATAGGTCTGCAGGTGCACAGCAGGTCTCACACTGAGCAGTTTAAATCAAATTTAGTTTTGTGGAACAAAAGGTATTTGAGAGGATGTTAGATTTGCCATACTTTTAGCCCAAGTGCCAACAGAACATGGGTAGTGATATGGATCAGAGCTTCATTTTACTGTCTCCACCACAGGTGGAGTGCACGTAGTGTCTGAATGTTCAGCCACTAAACTGCCAGCTCAACCCTCTTAGTCATCTAACTAAACAAAATCATCTAGCTGATCTTAAAATACAGACTGAAGAATTATTGGCTTTACTGAATCAGTGCCTTAGTCACAACTGACTCGGAGGAGTTTTGCTTAGAGAGTGAAATGCAATTGATGCCTTCTCCTTCCTTGAAAATTTCCCAGTTTCATCATGACTGATCCAGCTGATTAATTAATCTGAGCTGGTAGTGTTGTTGTGCAATAAATAAGGTTTAGCTGGATATAGCATTTCTTCCCTTGAAAATTACTCTCCCTTCAAATTCTGCAGAATCAGACTCATTTAAATGAGTCCTGATGGTAACACTCAAGTCCTCTTCTTACTTTGCTTGATGGCAGAGCGCTTTCCCCCACTAGAACGTGTGCTGTAGTCCAAGCAGACTCTGCAGAGCAGATTTGGCTCTTTCAAGTGTCTTTCCTGCCACACCTAATGAATCTAGGTTGCGATGAACTAGGTTTTGCAGAGAATGGTCTAGGTTACGAGTATATATTTGTATGCCAGCTGGCCTCTGACTTACAAGCCTTCTTCAGATATTTTTATATTGACATTCAAGCTCTGTACATAGTTATATTCCTAATCAAAATCCAATATTTGACCAAATAGATTTGTGTTACATCAGGCATTCATCGATGAGCAATCACCGTTTAACTGATGACATCTTTCCTTGTAAATCTTTACTAACAGGGTGGTTTTTACTTATGCATTAAGTTACTAAGACCAGTTTGGGAGTTCTACTGAGCTGGGCAGCCCTTCGACTCTCTGTGCAAAAGAAAAATACGTAATGTAGCACACTGTCAGCTGAAGCTGCGTTGGCAGAATGTGAAGACTCAGCTATCTGGCAACAGATGGGCTACAGGCTTCTTCTGACATGATCTGCCATCCAGCATATGTTAGACAGGATGAGAAATCAAGGGGTTTTAGACTGCGACTTGAGCTTTATTTAAAGAAAGAACAATGTCTTCGCTCTTGATAGAGCAGGTGGCCTACAGCACAGTCAATGAAATAAATGTGGACTAACTAGGTTGCTTGGTTAAGGGATAGCTCCATAGCACGGGGTAGTAATTAGGGTATTGCTCATTGTATCAGACCCCAGACCATTTCTCTTCAAATCCTTTTTCCGCCCTGCACACACTGATGTTAGCAAATGCGTTTAAGATGCAGCAAGTCAAGATGGTTGGTTTTGAGGATGGAAGGAGCCATTGGGTGGGCAGAACGGCTTCCTGCAGACCTGATTCTGTCAGCTCGCTGAGACCTCTGCGAGCGATCAAGGGCAGCGAGTCGGTTGGGTTCTCCCCTTCGGTCGGCTGGTCCCCCCATCCCCAGCGTGGAAAAAACAGAGTCAACAGGGAAGGTAACAGTATCGGGGTTGCCTTAGGAGGGAGGTTTTTCCAGAACAGATCAATCTTGATATTTAAATTGCATAGCATTTTAAAATAAAGAAATGCAACATCTCTAGGATCTTGAACGTTCTGGACTTTATTTTTATTTCACTGTGGGAGTGAAATGGCTAATAGGTACGAAGCATGAGTACTCCTATCTAATTATAAATCAAGTTGGTTGCATTTTAGTTGTCAAAACTCTGATTGTGGTAAGGTATTTTTTGTCTTCTGTTGAAGCATTTTCCAACTGAAATTTTTGACCAAAGAGCAAATAACTTTTCTATTACAGGACAGGTTCCCTGCGGTGTAATCTAGAAGTTTCATGGGAACAATTTAGGTAGTACTTGTGAATTTTTCCAGACAGAAGTAGCAGACTCTTGCCTTGATAAAAGCCAGTAAAACTATACTAAAAAAAAGAAGGGGAGGTCACTGTGCAGAGTATTTGTCTGCCCTGTGAGTGCTGCCCTGCCTCCCTTTAGGCAGGATTAATGCTTTTCACAGGGCATTCATCCCCCCAGCCTGGAGACGCGCACCGAGGAAACTCCTGGATCTACAAGCATTGACTTGGAGAAGCATGACGGTGCCTAAGGTGTGTTTGTGTTTCAAGCAGACACGTTTCCGCAGGACTGCAGCTTCAGAGTTATGAAAACATCGCCAGAAGGCACATAAGAGTTTGATGGTGCTTGTTGCAGGCAGGTGTTGGCAGTTTCTTCCTTCCTGGGGTGGTTCCCAGCCCAGTTTGTGCATCTTGCTCCCGCTGCCTCCTTGCTTGTTGGGTTGGTTAAAAAACAGTTTTGTGGCTTTTTCCTGCGAAGATATGTGAATGTTGAGGCGAAGGTATTGAAATGGCATTATACTGGGTTATGTCATGCTTTAGTGGCGCATCAGCTGAGCCCTGATTTCCCCCTGTGCATGTCATCCAAGGGAATAAGAGGAACGTATTTTCTACCTCTTTTACTTTCTACAAATATCCTAATATCAGCCCAGAGGTGCAGACACTTAATATCTTCTATAAACATCCTGGCCTCTGCTCAGGGATTTAGACACTTAGTCTAAAGAAAATGAACTCAGTAGTACATTGACTAAAGGTTGAAAACACGTGTTGAAACAAGGAAAGGGATATCAGATAAGGAGAATTTGTGATTGTTCAAGGATTACCTGAAGAATACCCTTATCCTAACTAAGGATGTGGAAAAAAGAAATAAGCAATTTTGTGTTAAAGTAGAATTGTGTAACCTAATGAATAGATGCATTAGGTGTGACAACAGTACTGAAAGGGGCTCCAGGGAAGCTGGGGAGGGGCTCTTGATCAGGGAGTGCAGGGAGAGGATGAGGGGGAATGGCTTTACGTGGAAAGAGGGGAGATTGAGATGAGATATTGGGAAGAAATGTTTTCCAGTGAGGATAGTGAGGACCTGGCACAAGTTGCTCAGAGAAGTCGTGGCTGCCCCATCCCTGGAGATGTTCAAGGCCAGGTTGGATGGGGCTTGGAGCAACCTGATCAAACACAGGACTGTGTCCCTGCTCATGGCAGGGGCTGGAACTGCGTGGGCTTTAAGGTCCCTTCCAACCCAAATCATTCAGTGATTCTATGAACTGTATCAGCCAGGTGGGATTCTGAGCATCAGTTTTGTATCAACAGGGCTGGTTCTGTGGAAGATCTTCCAGCTCACATCCTGTGCAGAATAAAAGCCATGTCTCCCCTCTAAACAAAATACTTCTGTTTCAGGAGGCGGGTTTTTTTGTTGTTTAATTGACTTCAGGTAACAACCACAGCTGCGGCAACTGGTGAAGGGGGGTGGAGAAGGAGATGAAGGGGTTGGAAACAAGTCTTACAAGAGGCAGCTGAGGGAACTGGGCTGTTTAGCCTGGAGAAAAGGAGGTTGAGGGTAGACCTTATTACTGCCTACAACTGAAAGGAGGTTGTGGTGAGGTGAGTGCTGGTCTCTTCTCTCAAGTGACAGGCAATAGTATGAGGGGGAATGGGCTCAAGTTGCACCAGGGTAGCTTTAGATTGGACGTCAGGAAAAGTTTCTTTACTGAAAGGGTTGTTGGGCACTGGCGCAGCTGCCACAGGCAGTGTCTGAGTCCTCATCTGTGGAAGGGTTTAAAAGCTGGGTAGATGTAGTGCTTGGGACCTGTGCTGTTTAGTATCTTCATCAATGATATAGACAGTGAGGTCGAGTGTGCCCTCACTGAGTTTGCAGATGGCACACCAGAAGGATGGGATGTCATCCAGAGGGACCCGGACAGGCTGGAGATGTGGGGCTGTGAGACCCTCAGGAGGCTCAACAAGGCAAGGTCCTACACCTGGGTCGGGGCAATCCCTGGTTTCAATAGAGAATGGGGATGATGTGATTGAGAGCAGCCCTGAGGAGAAGGACTTGGGGTGCTGGGGGAGGAGAAGCTCAACATGAGCTGGCAACGTGCGCTCACAGCCCAGAAACCAACCGTGTCCTGGGCTGCATCCAAAGCAGCGCGGCCAGCAGGGCCAGGGAGGGGGTTCTGCCCCTCTGTTCCTCTCTGGAGAGACCTCATCTGGAGTGTTGTGTCCAGTTCTGGAATCCTCGGCATAAGGAGGAGATGGAGCTGTTGGGACGGGCCCAGAGGAGGCTACAAGGATGATCCGAGGATTGTTCAGCCTGGAGTAGAGAAGGCTCCGAGGAGACCTTCTAATGACCTTCCAATACCTGAAAGGGGCTACAAGAAAGCTGGGGAGCGACTGTTCACGAAGGCTGGGAGTGACAGGACTGGGGGCAATGGGGATAAACTGGAGAGGGGCAGATTTAGACTGGACATCGTGAAGAATTTCTTCACCATGAGGGAGGGGAGGCCCTGGCGCAGGTTGCCCAGGGAAGCTGTGGCTGCCCCATGGCTGGAGGTGTTCAAGGCCAGGCTGGAAGGGCCTTGGAGCCCCTGATCCAGCGGGAGCGCAGGGGCTGGATCTGGGTGGGCTTTGAGCGCACACACCCGCTGGGGCGAGCCGCTCCCCCCTTCGCCGCACAGATGGTCTCTCCCGTTTCCCCCCCTCACTCCCCCCGTTTCCCGCGCTGTTGGTTCGCTCCATGGTAACGGGCTCGGGGTGGGGGGAGGCCGCGCGCGCCGCCGCCATTTTAGGTGCCGGGGGAGGGAGGGGAGGAGGAGAGAAAAGGCGAGCGGGGCAGCGCGGCGCTTCTCCTCCCTCCTCCTCCTCCTCCTTCTCCTCCTCCTCCTCCGCGGGGCAGAGCCCTCCTCCCGGCGCAGAGCAAAGCCCGGGCCAGCGGGGGCGCCACAAGGCGGGGCCCCGCTCTCTCGGTGCAGCCGCCCGGGCATGGCGCGGTCGCTGCCGGCCTCCTGCGCGCTGCGGCTGCTGCTGCTGCTCTGCGGAGGAGCCGCGGCCGCCAGAGGTACGGGGGACCGTGGGGGGGAGAGCTGACAGACGCGGTGGGATCGAGGACGGCGCCCTTGGATCCCTGGAGGGGGAGGTGGGGTGGGAGCTCACCTGCACCCCCACAGCCCCACATCCCATCCCTCAGGGCCCGAGCTCTGCGGGGGGCTTAGCCTTAGGTCTTACCTGCACCCCTAGGTCACCCCCTATCTTGAAGGGCCACAGTTTGGGGGGGGGGGGGAGGGCTCAGTCTCGGGGCTCACCTGCACCCTCAGGGCTCCCCCCCGCATTCCATCTTATCCCATCCTATCCTGCAGGGCCTGAGCTGTGGGGGTGGGGGCTTACCTGCACCCCCAGGCCTCTCCATCCCGTCTTTACGGCCTGAGCTGTGCGGGGGAGGTCAGTCTCGGCGCTCGCCTGCACCCCTAGACCTGACCTCCCCCCAGCCCCCACCCCGTCTCATCCTGCAGGGCCTGGGCTGTGTGTGAGAGCTCAGTCTTGGGGCTCACCTGTACCCCCAGACTCACCTCGTTCCATCCCATCCTGTAGGGCCTGGGCTGGGAGTGGGGTGGAGAGGCTCAGTCTTGCGGCTCACCTGCACCCCCACAGCTCCGCGTCCCATCCTGCAGGGCCTGGGTTGTGGGTGAGGGCTCAGTTTTGGGGCTCTCCTGCATCCCCAGAATCCCCATCTCATTCCATCTCATCCAGTAGGTCCTGAGCTGTGTGAGGGGGCTCAGACTTGGGGCTCATCTGGACCTCCAGGTCCTCCCATCCAGTCCCATCCTATCCCGCATGTCCTGGGTTGTGTGTGGGTGCTGAGTCTTGGGGTCACCTGCCCCCCCCAGACCCTCCTATTCTGTCGCGCTGGGCCTGGGCTGTGCGGGGTTGGAGTGGCTCACTTGCACCCCCCCCGAGCCCCAACCCTGCTGGGCCTGGATTGTGCAGGGGGATCTCAGCCTCGGGGCTCACCTGCACCCCCAGATCCTCTCCATCCTCTATTCAGGTCCTACCCCATGGGGGGGCTCAGCCTCTGTGCTTTCCTGCACCCCCACTCGCAGGGCCGAGTTATGCGGTGGATTGGGAGGTTGGCTCTGCGCTTGCCTGTGCCCCCAGACCTTCTGCCACCCTATGAAGGCCCCATGTGCCGGGGGGGAGGCTCGGTTTCCACGCTCACCTGCACCTCCAGACCCTTTTCCTTCTCCTTGCAGGTTGTCCCCACCTCCCCATGTGCAGCAGGAGGGGGGAGACATTAGCAGGGGCTTGACTCTCACCTGTACCCCCAGACCCTCTTCCTTCTCCCTTCTGGTCTTCTCCCTCCCCCGTGTGCTGCAGGAGAAGGGGGAGCCCGTGGTGGGGCTCAGCCTCGGCGCTCACCTGCATCCCTCGACTCTTTTCCCCCCCTCCAGACCTTCTTCCTTCTCCCTGCAGGTTGCTCGCACCCTCCCGTGTGCAGCAGGAGAGGGGGGTACCTCTGGGGAGGCTCAGCCTTGGTGCTCACCTGCACCCCCAGACTCTTTTCTTCCCCCCAAACCCTCTCCCTTCTCCCTGCAGGTTGCCCCCCTCCCCGTGTGCGGCGGGGGGGACGCGCAGCTGCCTGCCCGTTACATAACCGAGGCCCTGCCGCTGTGCCCGGGGCTTGCAGGGCAGGGTAACGGTGGAGAAATGCAGCAAGAGCCCGTCTGCCCGCTGCGTGTTGTGGGGTTTGGGCTCCTGAGAGATCCCCTGTGGCTGGTGGAATAAAATCATAGAATCATAGATTCACTTGGTTGGAAAAGAGCTTTGAGATCATCAAGTTCAACTGTACCTGTCTGCTACTAAACTAGATGTCTGAGCACCTCGTCTGCCCATCATTTAAACATCTCCAGGGATAGGGACTGAACCAGTTCCCTTGGCAGCTATTCCAGTGGTCACTGCTATGACTGATAACCCTAATGGGAAGGGGAATTTATTCTCTCACCTGAGAGTGCCCTGGGGAGCTTGTTTGTCATTGCTCCCCATAGAACAGCCCCCTGGTAGCCCCCGAGAACAGGTAATTTAGCTAAAACTGCCAGGGATCCGGCGTTCTGAAACGTTGGTCTTGTGGCTATTGATTGATCTTGTCGAGTAAAAGCATACGCATTGCAGGGCTGCTCCTGAGCAGATCTCAGTAAGAGGCTTGCAAACGCCTCCTTACCTGAAGGTTACCCCGGGAATTGAGAATGCTGCTTCTGCACGATTCAGCTGATGGGGTGGTGAGGTTTGAGATCTTGCATTTAATTTGAATGTGGATTAGAAGCGTGTCTTTAAAACGGTTTGCAGATACGTGGGAGGGAAGATGTTGATTTTAAACAAAAACAACTCATTAAGGGACACGTCTTCCTGCAGTTTCCCTACATAGGGTCAGGAAGCTGCTGCTGGAGTGAGGAAGTCTGCCAGCTGTTTGGAGTAGTGGCTGTAGTTTACCTGTACAAGATTTCTTAGGTACGACATATTCATTGGAACCATTAAACTTAATGCTTACTACAC
This sequence comes from Phaenicophaeus curvirostris, assembly GCF_032191515.1. Taxonomy (NCBI): domain Eukaryota; kingdom Metazoa; phylum Chordata; class Aves; order Cuculiformes; family Cuculidae; genus Phaenicophaeus; species Phaenicophaeus curvirostris. The sequence goes on along the minus strand of NC_091413.1, from coordinate 4,241,034 downwards.
CAGTCCAGAAGCACAATTTCATTGAATTGCTAGGCTTTTCCATCATGTGAAATTAGGAATAAAAACAAAGATTAAAGCCCCTTTTTCAAAGAACGCAAATATTTACTTGGAAATAAGTGATAGATTTGCATAGCATTGTCCTGGGCAGCTCTGTTTAGTCGGTGCTGCTGCTGTTCATGAGAGGCTGTGCATGTTTTCAGTGTGATCCACAGAGCTGCTGGACTCCAGGTCCTGATCTCATAAACTTCATCCCACGTAACTGAGCTAGTGTGAGGTCTGGTTTGGCTTAGCGTGTGCCTTAGTCCTCACCACATTTTGGCTGCCTCAGGTAGGCGTCTTAATAGGAGGATGCATCTAATACCAGGGGGGCTCTGGAGAACACCTGGAAAACTGCTGGGGCAACTCACTTTCATTTCCCTGTTAGGACAGACATTTGTTGGGAAGCATTTGCGGTAAACTTTCAGGTTTTTGCTGTATTGTCAGTTCTGTTTGTGTTTTTTTTTTAAGTACAGTTTAATTTTTTTCATTTGTTACTTTAAAAGTCTTTGTTACCGAGATATCTAGGATTTATTTATTTTTTGGTGTGAGCTAGCTGACCTACCTTCGTCCCTGTACTTCTTTCAAGGGGTGCAAAGTGTGGTTTCAGGTTCTAAAGAGGAGTATTCCTGTCCAGCTGATGCAAAATTCTTATTAAACTGAATTTATCTCATGATTGGTCCAGGTTGACCCACATATTTCTAAGCTTGTTGAAATAATGTCAGTGGAAGAGCAGTAGTTAGCAGAGCATTCAAGTAGTGTTTGCGAAAGTGAAGTGGTTGGATCTTTATCAACAGAGTGGAATGGAGTGACTTTTCAGAGGAGAAGGCTGAGCATCTGATGGCTGCTGCTTCCGTAGTTACTAACCAGGTAGAGCAGAATATCTTTGTTGCCTTGGGCCCTTCCAGCTTATTGTCATTTAGGAAGGGTATTGATCAAAATAATACTGTCTTGAGGAAGCTTTGCTGCTCTGTGATTATTTCAGGAAGTTATATGGTGCTATCAATGTCTTGCATCCAAACCACAAACCGCTTCTCACTGCCACAGTCTCACTGCAGATGTTTCTTTCACATAGTGACAGCCTTTATAGTACAGGGCTGGTGGTTAGGCTGTCTCCTTCTTAGAGGGCAGGAAATTTAAGACAACCCTACAGGATTATGAAGAGGCAATTTGGCTGTTTATGGGGGCTGTTGGTTTTTTTTCCTCTAAGGATTTATGAAAGTTGGAGATTACTGACAAGAGAGAGAATTAACCAGTGCTAGCCCTTTCTGTGGTGCATAATGCTTGGGGAAGCATAATATACAGCCATCTGTTCAGATGCAAACAATTTTCATATATATGTTCCATAAAATAATTCACTGCTATTAAAATTGAAATGGAGGAGGGGTGATCTGGGCAAGTATAGTTTACTTGGTGTGTTTGAAATACTGTTGTGCCGGTTGCCTTCCCCTGTATCCTTAGAAGGTTGTGCTGTCTGTGCCAAATTATGAGGAAAATTTATCAATAGAAACTCCTCTAGACTCTAAATGCCTTTGGTTTGAGGTCGTCATGTTTTTATAGTCTTGATCACCAGTTCCAAAAGGGTTTTTTTTAGGAGGACAGAAGCTGGGCTCACAGACTCCAGTTTCTTATGGAGGTAAGAAGACTTGAAGTTAAACCTAGCTCAGGCCACAGGACAGCACTGTGTGAACATCTCTCAAACAGATCAAATTAGAATTGTGGTGTTCTGGCTAACAGGGCATTTTCTGCCATGAAAAACAAAGTATCTGATACCTTAGTAGCTCATGGCTGTGAAACTGTTCTGCATTAGAGAATAAACTTCTGTACTCATCGACGCTTTCTGAACAAAACCGCTTTACCATTTTTGTGAGCCTTCTCTCTTGTTCTGTGTGGTTGTATTCAGAGAAGTGTCTCTGAGATTTTCTTTATGATATTAAGGGGCATACGTCTTCTATCATTATCTTTATTGTCAAAGACAGAAGCGATACCTCAAAACATGGGGGAGTTCAGTGAGTTTGAAGCCTTGGTCTTAAATAAATCTTGTTTTGCGCTCTAATTTATTTGATTTGTACTGATAGACTCGCATTGGATTCAGTAGGAACTAAACCTCCTTAGGAGACTTTAGAAAGGATTATGGAAACCTCAGTGCCTTTGAAGAACTGTCTGTCCTTTGTCTGTGGTATTAGGTCGCATCTAGCTTGCTTTGTATTCAGATTGAAAACAAGTTGCTGCTGCTGCTCCCTGTTTGTTTCCCTGTTTTTAAACTGAGTCAGTAAGTAGAGCCAGAAGTGCTGGCTGTACTAAGGTTATGTTTTCTGTGTTTTTTAATAAGATCCCATTGTAAGGAGTGGGGCCTATGAATGAAATAACAGCTAGAAAGTAAGTGATTTCCCCTCTTGTACTGTAATTAGCAACATTTAAGAGAACATTAATAAATGTTGTGTTTGAATGTTTACAGTTAGAAGCTTATGTTTTCTGTTTATCTTAAAACATTGGAAATTTCACTTCAAAAATTAAGGCTTTGTTGCCTTAATCCTATTTAGACTGTTTTGTGATGAGATGTTTTTGTTTGCTGTTTTCCCTGCTGGGCTTTTACCCAAATTGAAATTTGGTCAGTATATCCTCTGCCAAAGGTCTCTGGTGCTCTGACCATTTCTCATGCAGTTGTGGGTAATGAAAATTGCAGCTAGTTGTAATTAGTTATTTGCATGTACTTCAGTTTTGGGCTTGTAGCAAAACTTCCACGTATCTTTGTACAAATAAAATCAGATCTAGGCAACCAGTTCAGTGTAGGACAGGAGAGTTTGTATAAGTGGTGATAAAATGGAGTTGTTTCCCTAGGTAAAATATAATTGATAAAACCTGCTGAATTCCTGCAGCCATTAGTTTGAATACGGTGTTTGGAGAATTTGTTAATTGTACAGGTTCAAACTGTAGGCACCTGAAACTCTCTAAACACTAAGTTGTGCTCCAGCTGAACTTCCAGAGCACAAATTACAAGGGCTCGTTAACTGTGGCGAAGCATCTAATGGCTCAAACTGTAGGTACCTGAAGCTTTATAAACCTAACCTTGTGCTCAGTATGATTGAAGCGACTGCTGAGCTTCCAGAGTACGGATTACAAGGGCTCGTTAACTGTGGCAAAGAATCCAAAATAGACATGTGAAATTGCAGGATGAATTTCAACCAACTGTTTTTTCTTCATCTGGGAGCTGTAGAGGTTAACGTTGGTGGATACTCATGCCCTTAGCCATCCCTCTCCTAGTGCAGACTCACCCCCTGTATTTTATTACTGCCTACAGTTTTCATGTCCCAGTAATGGAGACTGTAGTTTGTCCTGAAAACCCATACTGTAGATAAGGAAAGTTCCAAGCCATCAAAAAACTTAGCATTTGAGCAAGATTTGGGTTAATTTTATCCATTGTTTGTACCTGGTTGTAAGACAATGATTTTTCATAGAATTGTAGGTATGAGAAGACCTAATTAAGCAAATAAAATAACTATTTTCATTACCACTGATGTATTGCAAGCTGTTAGTGTACAAGGGTAACCCTCACCCTTTCCTAACTGAGAATAGAGGCATCGCTCTGAACTGCAGGCTGGTTAGTCTAGAGCAGGAGTGGACCACACGTTATCATCAGGCCATGCTACACCCTTTTTTATTAAACTTTACTTTCAGGGTGGGGAAGATCCTTACTCCTTTGCAGAACTATATTTTTCTGTGGCTGTGTGCTACACAAACTTGTTCTTTTAATGATATTGTTTGAAATTTCATCGGAACAGTAGTAAATTATGAATATCCAAGGTAAGGCATGTTTTATGGAGTTTTTATTGTCTCATTGAAAGTCATGCTTTTGTATTTTCTTACATCAAGAGGAAGACGAACAATGTATACAGTAATGAAAATTTTTGTCAGACCTTTGGGACAGGAGTAAAGGACTGTTTTCTCCGTTCATTGAATGCAGTTCATTTAAATTGACAGAGAATATAATTATCTTTTCATGCAATCTCTGGATTTTTCATGACATCTCAAAGGTTGATTTTAAAGAATATTTTGTTTACTGTCACTAGTTTGGACATCTAAACTTTCAAACTCTAGAACTTTGGGTTCGTCCAATGGGTTTTACCATTTAATTCTTAAGACTTTGTTTTGAAATAAATCAACTTGACCTAGTTCTAAAGATGTGTAGCATGGCTAAACAACACTGTGTATCAGAAGCACTTATCCAGAAGAAAAAAATACTTTCAGCTGCAGTCCTTTCTGGGTGAGGTATGTCTAAGTCTTCAGTTATGTGGGAAACCGATCCCATTTAAGTCACTTGTATGGATAATGGAAGTCTTTAGAAAGGACTTTTATAAGTACATTTAATTTTAATGTGTTCGTATCCAGATAATAGTGCTAATCTTAGGTTATAACTTTTGTTTAAAGTTCCCCTGTCAACCCTCGACCCCACTGCCTTGCTTACCTATTAATTTATGGTCATTAATTCTCCCAGACAGCAAAAAAAAGTTGCTGCTGGTTGATTAGATGCCACGTTTGCATCATCAGCCGTTGCTCTGGGTGAAGCATCCTTCCTTTGATGTACAGTTCTTTCTCTGCAGAACAGTCCATAGCAGTTCCAGTGCATAATAGTAAAAGCTGGTCTGTTGACTTTCGTGGGAAACTGAGTGCATTTACCTAGAACAAATGATATTTTAAAAACCGGTGTTCAAGGCACACATCACATCAGGTACCAATTACCTTTCCCTCCTATAGCTTAGTAGCGATTATCTTCAGATAAACCGGGTTAGACAGGTGCCTTGTGCTCGACTTGTAGGTGCATGTTCAGTCATTGCTTGGCATCAGTACAGACTCTAGCGCAAGCCTCACAGTCCAGTTTGCTACCTGGAAAAAGAGGTACGCTTAGCTGTCTTTTAAAATTCCTTGGCTGCTAAAAACTAAACCGGAGGCCAGCTTGCTGTGTTGTGCCAGGGTGGCTTCCCCGACTTGGCTGGGTTAAGTGCTGGTTGGGATTTACAACAGATTCCAGTTGAGGCGCTTACAAATAGTGTGAATATTGTATTTCAAGGAAACCAGTGTAGTTTATCCCAGTTAAATGGCAAGAGATTAACAGCTCAGGGCACTTTGTTAGTGTCAGGCTTGGAATAGGCCGAGTGTTTTGGTTTGAAATTAGCAGTCTGGCTTTGTACAACTTTCTCTGCAGAAAAAAAGAAATCCTTCTCAGATTTCATGTGTTTTGTGACAATTAAAGGGAAAAAAATGTGAAAGGATAGTTTTCAGTCCAACATTTAATAATATTTAAGCCAAGTGAGATCAGAATAATGCCTGGTTCAATTTAGCAGCTGGTTCAGGGGAAGTGGTGATGTATTGCTTATGAGCTGTGCCTCATATTTCAAATGCTGGCTTGAGAATTTCTTACAGTGTGTGGTTATGCTAGAGTCAGTAGATCACAAATACGGATAACAGGCCTTTCCTGGATATTCAGCAGTAAGTTTGGTGAGTGTTTTAAAACCCAGTGATGGTTAGCCTTCATAAACACAAAGGGATTTAAGCTTGATGTTTTAAAATCTGGTGATGTTTTAGCCTTCCTCAACACAAAGGGGTTTAAGCTTTATGATTTTATTGTCTACAGCACAATAAAAGGACATGACTTTGCTTTTAACTGGGCCTGTTGTTTGAAGGTTCGCTAGGCTCTGCAGATGCTTAGCATACTCATAATTCTGTTCATATGTGCTTACAGTACTTCAGGCTTTCATAAAGCTCCCTGCCCTGCCACAGTGGGATTTATTGTTGGTTGCTAAATTAGGAGAAGGTTTCTCGATGCTTTAAAAAAAAATCGTGATGTATGTTCAGAAGCTTTAGAATGGAGATTGAGGTCTTTTTTCTGGCAGAGATATGTTCTTGTGTTTTGTAGTCCTTGCAAAGACTGAATGAACGGATGAGAGGGCTCTGATGTGTTCAGTTCAGGTGTAACTGCCCCAGATGCACTGACAGAAGAATATACAACCACATCCTTTTTGCATTCCCAAGAACCATGGCCGTGCTAGCGAAACACTTCAGACCAGGCTTGAATTGAGAGACGTGTTTCAGTTGGAGTCTCACACTTAGCAGTTATTGGCACCTTCCCTCTGCAGGAGGAATGATGTGTCGGTCCCTTTGAGCGTGAGGAGGTTTGGTTTAAAACGCCAAGTTCCTTGGAGGGTGCTGCAGGAGTGTACTTCTGTGGGCAAACACAGCAATGTGGTTGACATTTAGCTGGCTATCTGGTATGCTGAATATTGAAAACGTGCCCGTGTGAGTGTATTGAGGCAATAAAGATCGTGTCGCCATATTGAGTAAAACAACACGGCGCTAATTACACACAGTTTGCATCAAAGTAGTTTGTTGTGAGTTCTCCCTTTCTGCATTATTATGTATGAAGACGCTATATCCTGTCTAGCAGTTTGTGGCTACTAACCAGTAGAAGATGGCAGATGAAAGCATACTGGGAGAGTGTTATGGTTTCCTGTGTGAGTTTTCTACCTCTAGGTTTAACCATTTGTCTAAATGTCCTTTTACCACTGTTTTTTAAATTCCCTTGGGTAAGCATATGACAGACATCATTAATCCATTTTGGGTCGTTGGAGAGGCAGGGTTCAGAAGTCTAGGTTAGCCTTGCATTTCTGCCTCCTTTGACAGTCTGCTTATATAATTCTAGACAAAGGTGAACTAGCAGGCCTCAACTGTGTGATAGAGCTCTAGCTGCAGTATATAATTTGCTGTGATTGTACTAGCACAGGGATTTATTTCAGAAGTTGTACGCACCTGATCTCATGAAGACATCACTGAATACTGTTCGGTATGTTTGTTATAACCTCCAGTAGAGCATTTCATATGTTTTGACTGTACATCTTTTGCTGAAGATGACTTGGCTTCATATAGTAAAGACCAGTATTCAGGCCCTCTAGGTGAAGATTACATCTACAATAACGATACTAATTTAAGAAGCAGGAGTATGTGGTAGTTTAAAAGGGTTTTTTTTGAAGTAGCAGATATACGTTGACCAAAACAGTTTTAAGCAAAACTGATGCCTGTAGAGCCTCAGCATGAAGAGAGCTAGACCAAGAGAAACGATATATTCAGCTGTCAAGCAGAATTAGTCTTTACGCCACATATACTGGTTCTGTAGACTACAAGCTGTGTTTATCTTTGGAAAGCATAACATAATGATAAATATTTAATAATCAAGGCGCTTTCACATGGGATTGTCATGTAGTAGATGATAAGCTAGTAGATAACATATGATTTTGTCTTGCATCTTTTGTGAGGCACTACAAAAAACTGTTTTTGAAAGCTGACAGGGAAAGATACTGCAATTTTTTTGCAGCAGAGGAAGACCATCAGTCATCTTAAACGTGGTCAGGTGATTGATATGTACAGATTCTTCTATGCAGAGTTGAAAAATGCTCTTAAAACAACTACTGAATGAACAAGCAATATATACAAAGTATTCAGTATCTTTGCCAGATTTCTAGGCGTTCTGTTAGATGAGAGAAAAGGCCTGAGATTTTGGGCCCTTCTTCCAGTAGAGTTTGAAAGCTGCGCTAGGCATATGTTGAATTAAATGGCCCAAAGTGAACCCAGAAGGGCCTGGAATGCTTGTGTTGCTTCTCTGCAGCCAGGGTGTGGGAGAGCATAGCTGGTGACCTACCCTTTTTGATTGCCTCTCCTCTCTTTCTCCCTTTCTTGCATTTTGCATTGTTCCGCACCTTCAGCAGAACACGCGGAGTCCTCCTTTGCCTGTGATGCCGTTTAAAAGACTGGTATAACTGATACGAAATGTTCCAGGTAGAGCTCTTTGACCAGGACAGAAATATGTGTCACTCCCTGATTGGCTTCTTGGCAAGTGCAGAAATTAGTTAAGTTTGATATTTTTCCACTCATTCTTTTAATGATAATACCCACCTTGGACAAGACAAAATGCTGAAACTAGAAAAAGCCTTCACATTCTGAAGAGTATTCACCAGCTGGATCCCAGGTTTTCCACATTAGAGAGAAGTAGAAGAAACAGACCTGCTAGTCTCTTGTGCTGATTATAGATACTTCAAGTGCCATGCTTGGTACTGATGGCCATGGCTCCCTACCTCTCTTAGAAGGCTTTTGAATTGTACTTCAGGGGCATCTTAAATCCCAGTGTAGTTAAGAGACTAATTTAGATTCTTTGAGTTACTTCTGCAGAGCCTGCAGGGACACAGAACTCTTCCAAACGTACTTAGCCTGGATTTTGTCTCAATTTTTTTAATTTAGTAAAATGCTGGCTCAGATTTAGGAAGACGAGAGGAAAATATTGAAATGCTTAAAGCTTTATTTAAAAGAAGTTGTCAGTTTCAAATGTTTTGATGTTGTACTTTGTTTTCCTTTCAGTTAACAAGCATAAGCCATGGATTGAAACCACCTATCATGGAATTGTCACGGAAAATGACAACACGGTGCTTTTGGACCCCCCTTTAATAGCCCTGGACAAAGATGCACCTCTGCGTTTTGCAGGTAAAGAATTTATCTCATTTCTTGATGACAACCGCTGTGTGTTACTTAGCGTGTTTTTTGCCTAACAGTAGCATGATATTTTGAAGCTTTTAAACGTAGGAAATGTTTGTGCGTGGACCAGTTTTATGTCATATTTACAGCCGTAAATATACACCTGTATCCAGAGCAGAGTGTACTCTGTATTGCAGATATGCTGTGCTTCTTTCCATTTCGTGGGTATATGTTATTTTTCCAGATGGCTTAATTTTTTTTCCTTTCTCCATAGTGTCTTACCAGTTCCTCAATCCTCAGTATTCCCCATTTCACAGTATTCAGTCTGGGAGTTCTGAAACAATTATTTCCCTATCATTCTGAGGAGAGTTTTTTATTTTCATGGTGTGTTTTTGGTTTGTGTCCTTGTAGACTGAAAACAGTAATAAGGAGCCTTAAGATTGCATTTCTTCTATGCAGTATTTGGACTGAGAATTCCTCTAGAACTCTGGACTTAGCGATAAGCTTGCTTAGCAGTTTGGGGTATTGTAAAAAATGGGCAGCCTCTTCTTCCTGAAGAAAAGGCTTTTTCTCCTCTAACAAAGAATATAGAGAATGAAACCCAAGCCATTTGGAAAGCATAGGCTAATTCTTCACTTTCAACATAGGACTGATAGATGAGTGTTCCCTTACAAACTTCCACAGTTTTTTTCAGGAAACTGCTGTTTACGAATCCTGTGTTCATTAATTGGGTGCAGTTTTATGGAAAGTACTTCTTGGGTTTGACCAAATATTAGAAAACTGTGTTTGAAGAATGCCATCGGGCATCTGCAGGTATTTATATTAGTTGTAGTGGATAACACAGGCTTGAATTGGATACTTGCAGAAGCTTATGTTGTTAAATACAATTTTAGGGTGAAGAATCATAGTAAAATACCTAGTGGATGTGACATGAGCCATTTTTGCGAACATTATTTAGCCTGATACTTAAACAGTTTTGTTGCCTTGTGAGAAGGCTGTAGTTACCTCCAAGGCTGCCCTTACATACTCAGGAAGTTCAGAGGTAGTTTGAATTTCAGAGGCTTATCCTTTTCTCCTGTACTGGATACACGTAGGAGAGGCTTGTGAGGGATCTTGACTGGAAATAAAGCTTCTGTCAATCAACGTAAAAACCCATTTCCAATTGAAGATGCTTGTGTTCAGATACACAAAATCTGTTAGGTGAAAAGAGGTATAGGAAGGCTGACCTGCATACTTGGTGATTAGGAGAATAGGAATCATCTCTTGCAGTTCTTTAGTGCTTTAAATGTAGGTGCTGGTAGTTTGATGGCATGGAACAGATATTGAAAATGGCAGTTTTGTGCCTCTTAGCGGATAGTAAAGTTTTCTTGATGGATATCATGAAGCTTTAAGAAAGTACTGGCGGAGTTATCTTCAAATGTATCGTCAAATTTGCAGAAGAAAACACAATGTCAAAGCATCATTTCAAATTGTCAGTTGTTGACCTCAATTCTATGAACCTGCTTTTGTTTAATGAACATTTTCACCAGCTTGAAGTTGCTTTTATTAAATGTTTGTATAAACATTCTGTATTTTGGCATTCAAAAGCGAACAATTGTTAAGCAGCACAATCAGTGGATTTTAACCTAGTTATCCTGAATTCTGAGTGTAGCATGCTGATGATGTGAAGAAATTTTCTCACTAGGACTCTGTTGGATTTGGATTGCATCAGTTTTGAATGACTGTGCTCTGGGAATCTATAAATTATTTGTTTGCCATTGAATGGAACACTACTTGAATCTGTCTTTGAGAGACCAAATGTGGGAGACGTGTTGAATCAGCGTTATCGGGTCTTGTTGGTGGTGCTGCAGTTGTGTCCTAGGACAGAGAATAGCGTTGTTGTTGTCCAGCAGCATCTATGTGGGTGTTTAAGTGTGAGAAACACATTAGATCAGTGACGTGTTTTCACAGCAAAGCAAAGGTTTTCAGGATTAAATGACTGATTCAGCCCTAACTGGTAATTCCTACTTAAAATCAAATTTATTCATACTTCAAAAGGTTGGATTTTTTAATTAACTGTGCCCCCTGGCTGAGCTATGAAACTTCTGAACTGTCTGCAGGTGTAAAGTATTTTAAATAGAGCCATTTGCTTTATTTCAGTTTTGAGCATGTCGAAACATATTGAAACTAGTTCATTTAAATGCTTTGTATAACATATTTTGTTGCTTTGCTCACTCTGTGCTGTGGCTAAAATCCTAAAATTCAGGTGTGCAAAACTAAATAGGGTTTTATGGACATTTACTTCTAGGGTAATTTGTATGGTTTTACACCTGAAATAACACACTCTTAAAAACTTTGGATATAGTCATACCAGGTTACCTTGTCATACTGCCTGACCCGATGGAATCAGTCTTTTGTTACAGGTCTGCTTGAGAAGACAATAACCATTCTTGTTCCTCAGTGAAATTTTTCTACATTGCAAATGGAGTCATGTTGGAATTTGATCTTAAATGGTTTTGCTGAAAAAATGAAGGACAGCTGTGTTTTCTGTTGTACACTCAGTAATTCGTGTCTAAAGTCTGCTTAATGTCTGAAGCTCTCAGTATAGATTTCTCCTTTACTATGCAAAAAGGAATTGAATTTTTATTGCATTTGAGACTAACAATATTGTATCTGAATGCCTTCCCATCACTGAATGGGTGTTGCTATGAGAGTGTAAGGCAGGGTCGTGCTAGCAAAATGTTTGAAATGCATCCCTTGTGGAAGAAAATATTTCCTCATTTTTTTGGTGTGCCTGTAATGGGGTTTTAAACCCTCTTCCCCCGCCCCACTCGTAGAGAAAACCACTCTTAGCCACAATACTTTATTTTCCCCTTGCTAATCTAGAATGCAAGAATTATTTTTGTGGGGGTTAGGAATTTTTTGGCTTAGAGCACGAATATGCACAGAGCTTTGAAAACCATCTTGCACTATCTGCATTTGTACTTAAAAAAAAACCCCCGAAACAACCAAAAACCCAAAAGAAACAAACAAGAAACCCAGCCCAAAAAGCTACCAATCCTTCTGTCAGGCTCTCCCCAGGGGTGTGCGGGGTTCCAATGTTTGGTGGGTGAGTGCTGATGCCGTGTTTCTAGCGGTTGCTCCGGGCAGGGAGCGGTGCTGACGCCCTGTCTGCAGCAGGGCTGTATCTGCAGCGCTCAGCTGCGCGATACTCAGAAAGGGATTGACGTGTGGGGAAGATGAATGACGCTGTGGAATCAGACAACTAAAGATTTTGATTGTGTCACATCCAGTGAGTGATTTGATTGCCCCGATGGTTTGCAAACCTAAGAGGAAATGTTGTTGTAATTGTATTTCAGCCATTTTTTGCATCAGATTTAAGGCATACGTGAAGTGACTTCTGTGCCTGTCATGAATACAAATACAAACTGAAATGGAGTTATTGCTAGTTGTGAAATTTAGAATTGGTTTGCTTTTTGATAGGTTTGTATGATGCTGAGAAATACTTGTTTAGGAGATGTTCTAAACGTATTGAAATGGGACCCTTTCCATGATGCTGGCGTGGACTGCTGCCTGGTTAGAGCTGGGAGAATAAATGTCCTCTCCTTTTGTGGAATGAAAACGTAGGGGTTTAGCTGACTCTGAAGTTGGAAGAGTGTCTAGTCAAATACCATATGCTCAGTTTAAATATCTTGTGAACCTTTTTTATGGCTATTTAAGTATCTGGCATTATTGCAGCATACAGAAAGAGATAAAACAGTAAAAATCAACAAAACCTTAAAATTCTGCCAGATCCTCACTGTCATTTCATTGTGCTGCACCAGAAATGAGAAGTACAGAATATCTTTAAGATACAGGTTTGCTTTGTGTTTTCTTCCACAAACGTATTATGAAATGTTTCTTCAACTGTAATTACAGCTGAGTGAAACACTGTAAAGTGTTATCCTAGTTATAGTTTATTTAGCTGAACAGTTTCCAGTATATCAAATATAAACTAATTTACAAATTGAATGTTACTCAGTTCTAAGATGAGAGAGGTAGAAATTCATTTCAGTAATCTATCTCAACTTCAGAATGAAATGAGAAAATGCATTAAGCACGTGTGACGTAGCACAAAGCCTTGGGGAGCGTGATGTGCGAGTAGGCTGACTTAATGGCACTAAAAAAAATTTCATGCCAAGAATTCTGTAAGAGCAGAAGAGCCTTTCCTGTGCTATGTAAATACACGCATTTGGTAACTGAGATGAAAATGAAAACCATCTCTGCATGGGAATATTAATCTGGAAATTGTCTTAGTTGTCTTGAAATAGGTCTGTTACAGTCTTAATTTTTGAGAAATGAGGGGGAGGCTTTAATTTTTGAAATATTTTGTACTTCAGAGAGTTACTCCTTTTTGCTTCTTTTCGTTGCAGAGACACTTTGAAGAAGAGAGCTTAAAAAGCCTGCTAGTTTGGGAGCTCTGCATTTGCTTATTTAGAGTACTTGCGTCATCACTAACACTATAGTTCTTATGCATTTTAACTTTTTCAGTCACTAGAGCCTTGTTGCTGTAGTAACAAAAGGGCTTTTTGTTAATCTTACTAGCGCGTGAAGTGGAATATAGGATTGTATCAGGTCAGTTATTGTTCTGAGAAACATCTGGCAGGAATCGAGCTATTGTACACCTCAAACTGAAGCTTTGCTCCTTAAAAAGCATCTGGAGACACATGAATATTTGCCTCTCTTATGCTCAGGAGCTAAAAGTATAATGCTTGAAATTCCTAGCAGCCAAATTGGGGTTGGTGCCAGAGTCACAGGTCACTTCAGCTGATAAAGAACTGACCAGTTTTTAAGCAACCTCTCCCAAATAAGTGATGGCTGTGTTGATACCCTTCTCCCTCTTCTCTCCATTATCAGGTTTTCTGCTTTAATCATCCCTTCCGTATATTTTTTTTCCTCTAATTGTCTTCTCACACAGTGCTTAATTCTCCAGGTTAGAGTAACTGGAAGAAGGCAGGGAGGAGGCAGTACAGGAGTAAGCGATGGGGAATATTTAAAAGGTTGTGGTTGGAATGTCACTTCTGGCTAAACCTTGGTGTCAGCCACCAGTTTAAGAAGTGTAAATTTTTCTTGAATGATCCTGTTGCCAAAACACATTAAAATCTAGGATTAAATTTATATCCTGTGTAAGAATATACTGAAATCAATTAGGTGGGTGCCAGAAGAGACAGCATACTGGGTGCATTAAAATAAAGAGCTCGTAATAAATCCAGGGCTTACCTGAAGTGAATGGCAGGGAGAGCCTAGTGAGAGCTATTTCAGAAACTGACTCCTTTTAAAATGAAGGACTAGAAATCATGGTAATTTCCCTTAATTATATTTCTGCTTCAGTATTAGACTGTAAATTTGCATTTAAGAAGAATATTTCTCTAACTATAATGCCTCATCTCTTTTTAAGGCCACTCTAGAATGGAGACTGGAATAACTGTGTGACTAAGAGTTGTTTGAAATGTGTGAGAATTGACAGGAGATCTGCCAGAAGTGATTTTAAGGGTACAGGTCTGCTTTGTGGTACTGGAATTCAGGTCAAGGTGATGGTAATCAGGGATAAGTAATTGTTAGGCTGAGTGATACGTAAAAAGTTATGGTTCAGGGGCTTAACAGATTCTGATTTCCAGGGGAGTGAGGGGAGAGGGTTAATTGTGTTTTCATTAAAACTATGACACCATTCTGGTGCCTACCAGAGTCATCTAATCCCATTGTAAAATGCAGTTATAGCCAAGATCTCCTGGTAAGCGTGGAAGATCTAGAACCCTGTGGAAGCCTGTACTTCTCTGGAGTGGCTGGAGGGGCAAGGCAGGCTGCTCTGCAACATCCACAGCACTGGTGGAGGAGTATGATTGAGTGCCCGAGTCTTTTCTATCCAACATTACAGGACCTCAGCAGCAGAACAGTGTGATAGAAGCTGTTGGCTGGCTGTTTAACCTGGAGAAGCAATATGCCGCTAGGAAAATATATATAGCTCCCCTCCATTTCTTACATTAAAGCTTTTACGTTCATTAGGATCACAATTTAACATGTTTATGTATCAGTCATGAGTTATGGCAACGCTGTCAAGTTGTGTTTGATGTAGAATTTAAATTTTGCAAATGGTAGGTGTTAAAAAACCTAGGCAGATAAAAATATACATGGAAACACAAAATTTGTTTGTCTTTTTTCTTGGAACTCAAAAGGGAAGTATGAAGTTTTTTAATTGTAGGAACATGGTGGTTTCAGTATAATAGACAAAACGTGTTTAAATTATTTAGCATGTCTTCTTCAAATAGAGTAGTATAAACAAATTCTCATAAATTCTTCTTTATGGTTAGTTCTTCATCAAGATGGAATTCTGAAAATATCTTTTGTTTAGCAGTTGGTATTACAGAGAAAAAAAGGGGGGGAAAGCACCTTTTGATAAATATATTAAATAATTAAAATTTCTACAAATGTCAACCTGGAGTTAAAATATTAAATCATATTTAACATAACTGAAACTCTAAAATTGTAACAGTTGCATCAAATCACCACTGGAATTTTAAAATACAGTTCCTCCAAAGCTTTTCTGTGTAATGTGTGCATCTTTGCCTTTTCCTTATTTGCTCCCTTCAACCTTTCCTGTTACTGACTTGGGTTTATCTTTTCTCCCTTTAGAGAGTTTTGAGGTGACAGTCACCAAAGAAGGTGATAAAGGGTTCTTTCTATCCCTTATATGAATATTAACCTACTAACTTTGGTTATGAAATGGGGAATCAGCACTTAAACAGAAGATCCTGTCATGCTCTTTTTTCCCATTTATTCTCCCAGTTTTTTTCTCTTTTAAAATATATTGATAAAAACTGTTCTGTAACCAACCCCTTGGTTAGAAATATCTGTAAATCAGACATCCATTTGAACCATTTGGGATTAATGTACCTTGTATGGACACTGAAGAAGCTGCTTTTGGGGAAATTAGCATTTTCTGATATTTCACTGATAGCTTACTAATGTGGGACATCATAAGTTTTTTTCATATGCTTTGTAAAGTAATGTTTAAGTGCCAAAGCATTATAGCACCTGCCCTTCAGTATGTACTTCAGTAGTTTAAAATCTGAGTGAAATACTTTCTTTTTAATACCTCCAGACATGTTTACAGGAGTGCGTTCTCGATACCATGATACCACTGCAACTATAACAGCAAAATAGTGGTTTATGTTGGTGTAAGAAAATCGCTTTCTATAGATAATGAGTTATACAGGTTAAAACACAGTGTAGAGGATCAAACTGTTACTGAGTGGCTTTTGCAAGCACAGCAGGGTGGGCTGGGTTCACGCTGCATGATGCTGTGCCGGCGTGAGGTCTGGTAGTGTGATCCTAGGTGTATGAGGGACTTCTCTTGCAAGTCTGTTAGGATTAAGAGTTTGAATAGAAAGGAAAGCCTGCTAAATCGTTCCATGCGAGAGCTTCCTTGGCTAACCTATTTGGTCCGTGTTAGTAGGTAGCTGTTGAAATGGATGCCTGAGAAGTTGGTATTTCTACCTTTCTCATTCGGTAGTTTATTTTGATTCCCTAATTTTAGCCAGGTACATTGCACAGGAAGACTTTGTTTTTTGATCTGTTGACAGAATTTCTGTATTTATGGTGCTGAACCTGTACCTGAAGCTTTTTCATCCCTTGACTCGTAACTGTGCATTTTAACCTTTTGCTCTGGTCAAAACAAACCAGCTGCCCAGCTATTCCCAGTAGCTTGGCATAGAAGATATTACCAGTGACCTTGGCTGTATGCTCTCATGAGATCTACTTTAACCCTAGAGCTATCTCAAGTACTCCTGTGAAATGCCTGTCTACATTTCTCTTTCTCTTTTGTATTCCTGCATGAATGGATGCAAAGTAAACAAGTTGCTTGGAAGGCAGACGTATGCTTCTTTTTACTAAAGTTCCCAGAAATCACCCATTTTAAAGCACAGTGCTCTTGCTTTGTCCACAGACCCTCACAAACCCTTGGCTGCAAACTCTTTGGTCATTTATTTTAAAATTGCCTAATAATTTTGACCAGTTCTAACCTCTCGTACTTTGCATCTGTAGGTGAGATTTGTGGATTTAAAATTCATGGGCAAAATGTTCCCTTTGAAGCAGTGGTAGTGGATAAATCCACTGGTGAGGGAATAATACGCTCTAAAGAAAAGCTTGACTGTGAGCTGCAGAAGGACTACACGTTCACCATACAGGCCTATGACTGCGGAAAGGGACCGGATGGAGCGAATGCCAAAAAATCCCACAAGTGAGTAAATGTCTGATGGGCTGAGGGCAAGTTTGGTTTCAAGTGGTCTCCTGCTTGTTGTGATTTATGATCTGTGTCTTTAGAGTAAATGTAAACCAAGTGTTAATACTGGAAGACTTTCCTATACTATAAATGCAACAAAATGGAAATGAACTGTTTTGATATCTCTCTGGCTGTATTAAAGATGATACTGCTTTATCCCTTGATGTGTCTGATTTGATATTATAAAATAGTATGGGTTTAGAAGCAGGAGAACTGTTGATACGGTTAAAATCTGGCTTGGTTTGATAGAAAGAGTCTGCATGAGGCACCAAGCCTCGACATTGTTTCAGAATTCAGTTTCTAAAACAGAAAACCTGGTTCAAGATATCAGTCCGTATTAAACTTGACAAAATGGAAAAGAATACACATTTCTGTTGTTTCCAGACAGCCTCACCAAAAAAAGCAAGATGGTTAGCATAAGGTTCATCTCTGCCTGTATTAAAGAGTAGAAACAAAGCAATCTTTAGCTAATCTTTATCTAAAGTAAAAACCACAAAGTTAAAACGCTCTCTAGCAAATCCATTTAAGAATAACTCTTTAACACCCCAGTGTAAACATGTGCAGAGCATGTGGAAGATTTGTGTGAGGCAAAGAAGGGTATAAATAAGATGAAGAATAGACTAGCAGCAGTCATCTTGATGACAAGTACAGCCTTGTTACTCTATAGCTGTGTGCTTCAAATAGGACACAGAAAAGATCTCCTTAAGAATTACACATATGGAAAATAGCTGTGCCCCTAAACTCCATCAGATATTCAACCTGATTTTTGAGGAAAGATTTCAAAGAGAAGGATGGCAACGTGTTTTGTTGGGCCAGCTGGGTTTATATTCTTTGTTCACTTCGATAGCGTACACTTCCTTCTGCACACTGAACCTTTTTCTATGATTTTTTTCTACCTGTTTCAGCTAATTGAGATGTAAACTTTCTTCTGATAGATCCAGTAAAAGTTGCAGTTATCCATATACCTATCCAGTGTGGATAGTGGCGTGCTCTGCAACTCTTTCCCACAGCACAATGATGGGTTTCCAAGCCCTGCTCCTTCAAACTGCTGTTGAAATTCCCCTGCCCCATGGCTGCCTGTGTTATGTTTGGGGTTTTTTTTTCTGGCTTTTAACCCTCTTGTTAGGGTTTAGCTTTTATGGACAGGAATATAATGCATATTTGATACAGGAAGCCAGTTTTTGTGGCATTTATTTAGTACATAGGATAAAATAAACCCTTTTTGTTTTACCTTAAGCATTAGAAATCTGCTGCTGTTATGGGACGACTGGAGTGATTGATTTCTTTATTAGTTTACATTCCACATACCTTTCCTTATTCACCTTTTCTCCTTGGTCATTGACAGAAAATGCATTCATTATTTTCCTATTTTGTGTGTACCAGCAATCAGTGACAAGCATGAAAGGACGGAGTTCAAGATCCAATCTGTTTAGGATTATCTGGCTTAGCTATATGATGTGTTAAAGTGTATCTTCCACTTCTGTAATTCTTCCATTTAAATTGCCTGATAGATCCAAGAAATAAGCCACTTTTCGCTGACTTACACAGCTCAGTATTTTATTACCCGGAGAAAGCTAATCACATGCACTTGACTGAGTTCTTAGTCTAAGATCAGTCTTAACTGTCATTCTTGTTCACATAAAATAAAAATTGGGTGTTTATATCAAATACTCTGACAGCAGGAAGGAACTATAAGGATTGTACTGTTTTAACAGAAGAAAAGCCTACTTTGTCACAGCTGTATTTTGTAGTAGTTCTGCAAAATGGCAGTGATTTGATAGCTGCAATACAAGGATTTGAATTTTATGTGCAAATAAACAATGATAATGTAAACGTACAGTATTTACATAGCAATACAGTGGAAAAGTATCCACTGCTTTCCTAGTCAGGGTAGTTGAGATTGCTAGTCTTATTAATCATTGGTCACTTCTTCCAGGGAGTGTAAATTCTAAAGGATTGTTTTGTCTGTAACAGTGGGAGCTGTTTCATCAGATTCCTTGCATGAATGGGAGTTCTGCAGTACATAGGAACTGACCGTTCTGTTTTATTTCCAGAGCAACAGTACATATTCAGGTGAATGATGTTAATGAGTACGCGCCTGTGTTCAAAGAGAAGTCGTACAAGGCAACAGTTATTGAAGGGAAGAGGTACGACAGCATCCTGAAAGTGGAAGCAGTGGATGCAGACTGTTCACCCCAGTTCAGCCAGATTTGCAGTTACGAAATTGTAACTCCGGATGTACCTTTTGCTATTGACAAAGATGGTAAGGAGACCATGCAAAATGGAGTGGGAATCACTATCATTTGCTAAGAATAGCACTTCAGACTGGTCAGCACACAACTACAGCAACCCTGCTTTAACCCTTTCCTAGAACATAGTGGATGTGTTCACCTTAGCAGTTTGAATTGCTAATGACAAGTGAGATGCCTTTCAATGCCACTGTCATGTGCTGTCTACTGATGTAAGGAGCAGATGGTCTGTTGAGTGTTGTTTCTTATAAAATGCTTTTCATAATACGGGTACCTTTATTTTATTTTAAACCAGCTCATACTAAGCTTTTTTTTTTCTTTTTTTTCCTGTAATTTTTTGTTCTGTATTAGAGTAGCTTTTGCTAATTAGCTTTAAAAAATGGGATTCCATGTGCATACTTTCAATATTTGAGATACTCATTTGTGTCTCTGGAGATTACAGTATTGTGGTTACTGGTTTTGAATTGTAGTGATTTAAATAATTTCCTTTTCGCTGGTGATCTGCAGACCCTTCAAAATCTATAGACTACTACCAGGGGTTCAAGCAAGCTGATGAAGCCAAGTAAGACAGTTTTAATGGGCTTTAGTTTGAGTTTAAGGGAGCCACATTGCCAGAGGATAATATTCATGAGTGTGCAAATTTAAAATTGAAAACGTTAGAGAATCTTGGCACCTGCCAGTTTATGTAGCAGTTACCACCTAGGAACAGTTTCATTTGAGTGATGTAATACTCTATCAAGAGCCCAATAAGTATGTACCTGCTGTTCTGTGTATGTGTGCTCATCTCTGGATTTATGTCATTTTTATTGATCTAGGCCTGCTGTCTGGCATTGAAAACTCAGGTAGTGAAGGCTCATTTGCTTGCAGGTGTATTTATTGAAGTTCTGGTACCTGTATGAAGTACATAGATGGTGCCTGGATGCATTTCATCTGGCATTGACCCTGAGAAATGAGTAGATATTGACGTCTGGTTATTGCTTTTTTGTGTCAGGTTATATAAAAAACACAGAAAAATTAAACTACGGTAAAGAACACCAGTATAAACTGACAGTAACAGCGTATGACTGTGGGAAGAAGAGAGCTGCTGAGGATGTCTTGGTTAAAATTAGCATTAAGCCCACATGCAAGTCTGGCTGGCAAGGTTAGTTTGATCTCCTTCCATTCTGCTTTTTGCATTTGCCAGTACTTTCAGTTAAACGTGAGACATTTTTAATATTGTTTCTTTGGTTAAAATTACAGGTTGGAGCAAAAGAATAGAATATGAGCCTGGTACTGGTTCTTTAGCTCTCTTCCCCGGTATGCGTTTGGAGACATGCGATGAGCCAATAACCTCGATTCAAGCAACAGTTGAACTAGAAACAGACCATATTGGTAAAGGCTGCGATAGAGACACCTACTCCGAGAAGTCCCTTCACAGGCTCTGTGGTAAGAATGCTTTTGTTAATATAAAGTGGTCTTTCTTATTAGTGTTTCTTTGAATATTATGTTAGACTGTAAGTCAGTGAGTGGATATGGGCTTCATTTGCATCTAGTTTCCTCCAACGTCTTGCTTAGAGGGCAATGAAAAGCATGGCATTGGCTGAAGGTGACTTCTAAAATAATTCTCAGATGCAGTAAAGAGTCCCCTTCTTCCTCTCCACTAGCTGGCATGGATAAGTAATTTCCCTCACATGAGATTCAAGTTAAGAGCTGAAAGGATGTTAGATAATGTGGAAGGGTATAGCCATTAAAACCTCTCTTTTTTTCTGAGGCGTGATGGATGAGGGATGCAAGGTAAGACGTACATGGTGAAAAAGCGGATTTGAAAACCAAGAAAGTGTGGTTTGGAAAACAGTTTGCTTCCATCAGTTGATTTTATACTGTGCTTGCCCTAGGAATAAAGGGCACATTAGCATCTGCATATGCTGCAGTTAAAGGTCTTATGAAAAGTTTATGAATCCTTTGTGCCAATATGGAAGAATTGAGATTACAGGACACATTATCACTGACTATTTATATCTTCAGCCTGAGTTGGAGTTAGTTGAAAGTGTGAATGCAGAGTAACCCTAGAGACCCAGGCAATTCCTAAGCTATTCCCTTATTAGGTCACTGTGACATTAATGATTTAGCCTTGAAGTGGGGAAAAAACAGTGAACCAGGTACCTGCTGGGTGTCATTGCTCCTTGACTGTATTATCAGACAGCGATCTGGGAGGGGATGTTTCTGCAGCCGTCTTCAATTAGATGGATATTAGTCTTGCAGCTAGTGTAGTGTCAGGGGAAAAATGTCATGTTCATGGGCCTGAGGGGCAGGTGGTATCAACATGATGGTTCCTGAGATAGAAGCAAAATAAGGTTCCACAGCTGTCTACCCTGAAGTTTAACTTACGTAGGTCATTGCGATATGGGACATCTATTGCTGGTACCACGATACCAAAATGTCGCTTGATGTGTGATGGTAGTTTATAATCCTGATGGTGCTGAAAAATTAGTGCTCAGAACAACAGTTTGGTTTGAAACTCGTGGTGATCTTAGTATCTATGGTTTTTATTGGAATGTTTTTATTGTAGGTGCATCTTCTGGCACAGCTGAGCTACTTCCGCCTCCAAGTAGTGCTGCTAACTGGACAATAGGACTTCCTACTGATAATGGTCATGACAGTGACCAAGTCTTTGAATTTAATGGCACACAAGCTGTGAAGATTCCAGATGGTGTTGTCACAATCAATCTAAAAGAGCCTTTCATGATTTCAGTATGGATGAGGCATGGGCCTGGAACCAAAGAGAAAGAGACAATTCTGTGCAATTCAGACAAGACAGGTTTGTCAGTACCTCAAATATAAATAGATTGTTGGGGTTGGTTTGTTTGTTTTTATACACCTTCACTTTTTTCTCTAGGTTAGGTTTTTCTTGGAAGTGAAATGAAGTAGGCTATAAACGTCCCTCTTCTTTGTGCTTGCCTGTAGATGCGTGGCCTTAGATTATCTAGCGTCGAATGAAGCAGACTTGGTCTTCTAATTCTATTTCAATTTATAGTATGCATTTCTTTATGGCGTGGTAGAAGTCTTATCCTGGCAATGCAGTCTCAATTCTGCATCTCCAAAGCCTTATTCTTCATGCTGCCTAAAATCATCAATACATAAATCAAGTTTCATGACAGCATTTACTACTATATCTTTTTTTTTTTTGAAAAGGAGGTATTTTCTCTTTCTCTAGTGCTGAAGCTGTTGGGTTTTTTTCACCCTGTGCATAATTTCAGTCTTTGTTAATGCTGCAGACACCAACATTTTGAAGATGCTATTAATAAAAAGGAAACCTGATAACCCTGTTTCCATAACTGCTGTCTAATGGGGGTAAAAGAATTCTTATCTTTGTTAGCTGGAGCAGTGGGTTTGTTCAGTGTATTAGATACTTTATTTAAAATGCTGCTAGGTTTTTTGAAGGAAACTATGCTGAATATAGAGCAAATGCAGCAGCCCCCACCCTTAATGAAATATTATGTGAAAATAAGAAAGGTTTAACAGTATTTGTAGTTTCCTAAAAGCATTTCTTTGAAAAGGAGAGAAATGACAGTCATTCAGAACCAGGTACAAATATCTCTTTTCCCTATGTTCACTCATTCCTGTTATTCAAAACCCCAACTTTATATTCATGGAAATAACTGAACTGGAGGAAAAAGCCAAATTTAAATACAGTTTTAAAGTCCATGGGAAGCAGACCTTCAAACGAGTTTTCCATTTTTATTCCTTGGTTTGACCTAACTCTACCATTTTTGTGACATAGTTTCTGGTAGTATAAATAGTGTTTGCATTCATTTTGATATTGAAAGACTAGAACTAGATTTGTTGGAGAGAGGCAATTTAGAATACTCTGCACTGGAGCAATATACACAATACAGTCAGATTTAATACTGTCAGCCTGAAAGATTGACATGATTTTAGTGGTTTTTTCATTCCTTCCTTTCTTGACTCATCCATGCTGTGGAATGGATGATGTAGCTAAAATGTTTCTTTTCCTTATTCTTACTGTTTCTGTAGCATCTCACCTTTGTATTTATTTTACATGTTAAATCCCCTAGAGCTACAACTATATAGTTCTCTTAGGAAAACATGGACACGTGCCATGTTCTGGAGCGGTAATAAGAAGCTACTCATTTGTAACAAAAGAGCTCTTCTATTTGCAAATAGAGCTTTTTTTCTTGTGCTGACAGGTTTATCTCTTAGTCTTCAGTCCTGTGCCTTGCTTTAGATTGGAGTTGGAGACAGACGCGTTTGTTTATTGTACAATGTATTACTCAGGGGTTGTTAAGAATGTTTGCCCTACCTACTATTACGAATGTTTCTCGTTCCTCTTAACATGCCCAATTTACTTCTACGTTTGTTTCTTTGTATCAGTTACTTGGAGGTTTATATACAAAACGACAGAACAGGTGAATTTTGTGGTGTTTTTAAGGTTTACAGAAAATAACAATGCTAAAACTCTCGTGCAGATATGAACCGGCACCACTACACGCTCTATGTACACAACTGCAGGCTTGTTTTCCTCTTCCGCCAAGATCCTTCAGAGGGAAAAACATACAAACCTGCTGAGTTTCACTGGAAATTAAATCAAGTAAGTTTGGAAGGACAGTTGGTAGGATGCTAGAATGCAGTGAAAACCATTAGAGACTAAACTCCCTGCCAGCACTCTGAATCTGAGTGATAAAATAATCCTGTATATTTGTAAATTTATAAAGGTTCTTTATAGATACATTTATTTATAAATTGAATTGTGATGAAAAAATAATAAAGTAGAATTTTTAAACTTTATTTTCTCAGGTGTGCGACAAAGACTGGCATCATTATGTCCTCAATGTTGAATTTCCTGCAGTAACTCTTTATGTAGATGGTGTTTCATATGATCCTTTCCCAGTGACTGAGGATTACCCACTTCATCCTTCGAAGATAGAAACACAGCTGGTAGTTGGAGCATGTTGGCAAGGTAACTATTTACCATTGTTAATACTTTTAATTATCCTTTCTTTCAATGAAATCTTTGTGGTTAGGCTAGAAGTACATAGCACGTCTTTTTAGCACATGAAAGAGAACTTGTTTTGTCTTTCACAGGTTGTTTTTGCTCCTAGCTAGTGTCCCATATTTCCTTTTAGTAATTTTTTCCATTAATGTGTTTTTGCTCTTTGGCCACAGGTGCGTGTGAAATACTCACCGAGCAGCATTCCATCAAAGTGATTTTTGTAGCTACCATGGGAATGTAAACAGCTCGTTATTAATAACAGTTGTAAGAGTGCATCATACAATTCAGATTACTAAGCAGAACACTTAATTTCAAGTAGGTTGAAAAGCGTATTGTAGGAAAAAGTGTTCTCATAAATGGAAGCATGACCAGCAGACAATTCAGCTAAGCAACACAACGATGCTGTCTCTTGGATATCTTACCATTTCTGCTTATAAAAATGAACAAAGAAAGTGTCTACTTCATTGTGTGCAGGCTACGGTTTAAACCACAGTATTCTGCAAGCTGTAAAATGCTGGTTCATGTGCTGTAATACTTGTGAAACCTCCTCTACAAAGCTTGAGAAAAAGGAGTAGAGTGTACCTGAACGTGGAGGCTGATTGCCAGAGATCTCTGTAACAATAGCCTTGCTTTACAGTCCAGAACTGAAACGCTGGCTTGCTCGTTAAATTACACCGTAGCTGGTAGAAAGCTGATCTTTTTGGTCAGAGAGAAAACAGTGTTAAATGATTCATGTCTTATTGTAGTTCAGGGTACAGACTGTAGTTGCAATCTGCAGTAATGCACAGAACTAGCTTGTGAATGAGTGACAACTGGAAAGCTTTGAGATACTTTAATCAAATTAAGTTTTCTGTCTTACGCTGTCTCTTTTTGAGTTTTAATGCTTCAAATTGTGAATGGAGATTAAATTATCAAAACATCTTCTCCATCAAATTTACTGTTTTGTGAC
Source organism: Phaenicophaeus curvirostris (assembly GCF_032191515.1). NCBI lineage: Eukaryota > Metazoa > Chordata > Aves > Cuculiformes > Cuculidae > Phaenicophaeus > Phaenicophaeus curvirostris. Next base: position 4,215,997 of record NC_091413.1, on the reverse strand, counting down.
AAGTTCACTATGTTTCAGTATTAATGTGATTTCAGTGCCGAATTCCTTCTGCTGTCCCTTCCTTTGAGTCAATTCTCTCCATAATTCATCTCATTCTGTTTGTCACTTCCCAACTTTCTCTTCTAGCTCAAAGGGAAGCTATAGTGGCTCGTTTTCAAGACACTAGAGCTTGGCAACTCTTATTCCAGCTAAGTGTATGGATTGTATGATGGCTTCCATGAATGTTCTACATCCTAACAAACGCATGTTCATTTAGATTAAAAAATCCTGTGCTTTCCTATTGGCATCCTTATGATTCCTCAGTTTCTTCTGGCATGAATTTCCTTTTTGTTGACAGCAGACTGAAAAAGGAGCATTAAAAGTCTGGAATACAAGAACATGAGAAAAAATTCCACTAAAAGCCTGATTTTTAGGGGATTAGAACTATGGGTCGGGAAAGTAAGTCAGTGGAGTGAATTTAGTGCTTAAGGCCATCCTCTTGGTGTTACCAAGATTTTAAAAGAAATTAGACTGCTCCAAGTTATATATAGAACTCTCCTCTGAGGAGAGAGATGTTATGGTTTGGAAAAAGTTGTTTTAACATTTTTTTAAAAAATTAAAAGTGCTGCTTTTGGGTTTTTTTTTTGGTGCTTCTTCTCCCCCCCACCCAGTGCTTCCATCTGATAAATTATCTGCTTAATACATATGATGATATTGTTATGATATAAAAGCTGTGTCAGTAATGATTCCTTTGGATCCACATGTAACACCTTTTAGTGAATTGCTGATACACTGGATCTCACCTTAATTTTCCCTTTTAGTAGTTGGGAGAGGAGGAAATAAATTAAGACAGTTGATAGACCTGCATCTCATCACTAATAGTGGTTTGTGTGAGATTGGGTATCTGTGGTTAAAGCTTTCCAGTGTGACTGTTTTACTGACTTGTGTATGGGGCTCTTCAGGTTGTCTTATCGTGAATGGTATGTTCTTGTGTCAACATAGTAGTGCTTCTTCCCTGCATTGCAGATATTGGTGTTTCAGGGAGCTCATAATCGTTGAGAAGCTGAGTCAAGCATAAGCAGGCATTTTGGGGGATTGCTGCTATGTATTTTCTGTGATAAGAGAGTTTGCCAAATTGTAACTGCTTGGTCCTTTCCCTGTTGTCCTATTCTTTGTCTTGCTTTTCTACAGAATATACAGGAAATGAAAATGACAATGAAACTGTGCCCGAGACCTCTGCAGGTTGCTGGAGTTTTTTCCCTACTGTTTTATTTCATTTTTATGCCAAGACATTGCTTCATCTCACACGCAGCATGAAATGCAGGCATTGCGTTCAGGCCATTGACCTTCACATAATCCTTTCCTAGGCTTGTTTCTTCATTGTGCTTCTATTTCCAGAGCTTCATCAGCTGATTTCTTTTTTTTTTTTCCTTTTTTTTTTGGTTGCACATCCATGTGCAAATCTGCAGCTGTTGTGATTGCAGTGAAGTAGTGTAAATTAAGTTGCTGATGTAAAGTGTCAGCTATGATTTCTCTTATGCTGTTTTGTTAAAATATCAATGCACCTCATCCTGCATAAATAGGTGTATGCATGGCAGGGGCTGTAAGTCAGAATTATTCAGTAGGTTGGGAAGGATCTCTGGGAGTCGGGAAGTTCTGCTTCCCCCTCAAAGCAAGACCGATTTCATATTTAGACCAGGTTGCCATCATAACTCAAGACAAACCTATAATTTGTAGTGGATACTCACTGGATAAGAAATTGATGTAAAGTTCTAATTACAGTGAATGGGCATAAAAGCTTTGGCTGCCAGGTATTCCAGGTTGACTACGGGGTTTGATTTTCTTAGAAATTTTTAGTGATAGTTTGGTTGATTTTGTGTCTTGAGTTGAAATACTTGAATAGACTTTTAGATTTGTACTCTTTCTGTAAACTTCGTGAATTCCTGGAATGGTCTCAGTATAAGAGGTTTCTAGCTGCATGTTGCATTTTAATTTGGCAAGGAGGCAGCAGAATCGAGAGAGGAGAAGCTGGAGCTGTGCAAAACCGAAGTGGAATTTATATAATTTGTAACAGGACGATTCACTCGTCAAAATTTTATCCAGTTATGCCAGGGATCTCTTATCACTCCATATCTTTAAAAAAAGCTTAGATGTGTTTCTGAAAATCTGGTAGCTTAGTAAGTGATGACCTTGAAATACGTATTTCCAGGTGGTGTTCTGTGGTTTCCTTTATTTAGCAAGATATGAACAGGGTGATCATTGTGATGTCTTCAAAAAAACTAACCGGTAAAGGGACTTACTGGGTTGCAATTCCTCTGACTTAACTCAGATATCTTAAGATGAGCTGCCTGAGTCTGCACTGCTCACTTGAGTCCATGCAGAGAAGGTGGCACCTTTAGAGGGGAGACATTAACTCTTAGCCAGCTTTTTCAGAATGAGCCGAATCACTTTGTGAAGGTTCTTTCTATCCTTTGAATGTAACCTGTAGTGGTCGGTTTAGCTGTAGGTGACTAACATCTAGAGGAATTATGCTGTTGTCTTCCATCCTGATGGGCTTCGCTCATTTTATAGGGAACCAACTAATAGAAGGTGTTACCCCAACATGAAGATTCGGGTTTCATAGTCCATCTCATTAGTTCTGTCTTTCATTTCTGAAGAACACGACTTTGCTGTATGGGCAATTTGTTTTGAAATGTCTGTAACTGAAATATTAGCCTTGGTTTCTCAGTTCAAGATGGCCACAGCTGTTTTGAAGGCCATATGCATGATGAACTGTTTAATTCTTTCTTTATGCTTGAACATAATCACAAGGTTAACACCCAGAATGGATAAAAACTAACCTGCATGTATGTAATGCTTTGTGGTACCAGGTGGCATATTTGTTACTTTACAAAAGAAATCAAAATATTCAAAGAATCACAACATAAAAAGATTTTTGCTTCCTCCCTTTATGAAGGTGGTGAACTCCGCATGGCTCAGTTTTTCCGAGGCAATCTGGCAGGTTTGATGATTCGTTCTGGTAAACTGGAAAACAAGAAAGTGATAGATTGCCTGTATACGTGCAAGGAGGGGCTGGATTTGCAGATGGCTGATGGCGTTGGCAAAGGCGTGAAGGTAAAAGTCACATGTGAACGAAGGGGAGCACGTCTTCACAGATTTCGCTGGCAGAGTTAGTCAGAGTGTCCCAAATAAAACAGACTAATCTGTTGTGATGTTTTGCGTTAAAATTACATGAAATCTAGGGAATCTTTCTTGCTTTTGTATAGATTTGGTTTTTGTGGAGTTTTAAGAATGAAAATTAGTGTATTCCTTTTAAGTTTTGAAGAGAAATTCCATGTTTATAAGCCTCTCCTGTTTTACCAGCTACACCGGGTTGTCTAATGAAAGATAGGGATTCTTAAGAAGCAGATTAGTGAAATAGAGACTAGCTTGCAGGCCTTTTTTAATAGCAAGGTTGTGTGAACTGAGCTAAATTTCTTCTTTGTTACCTGTCTGTCTTCCATGTTATTTGAATCTTCATATGAGAACTATGGTGTGTAGATTTTTTTTCTTAATAAGGAATTTTCCTGTAAGAAGGAAGTGGATAGGAAAGTTAAACCATGTAGTACAAGGCCGGTAATTATCCTAGTATTTACCAGGCTAAGCGGTGCTGAACTTGTGCTTTGGAAGTAACCTGATCACATTGCTGTTTTGAGTAATCTCTTCTTATTTTTTTCTGCTGTTTCAGATCCACATGAACCCAAGTCAGTCAACACTGACCTTAGAAGGGGATGATATTGACAGAGTTGATAAGGCCATGCAGCACGTTTCCTATCTGAATTCCCGCCAGTTCCCAACACCTGGGATTCGGAGGCTTAAAATCACCACTGTTGTCAAGTATGTCCTAGTGCTGAAATAATGCTTCTCTGTACAGTGATATTGAAGCCTGGAGTGATGTTCATGTACCTCAGTTGCAATAAACAAAGGAGTCTTGCCACACGTTTGAATACAGCAAATATTTTCTACATTAGTGCTCTATTTTCTTCCTTAGAATGTGGTAAGGGGTGTGTAAGATAGGGAGGAGCTTGCTGCAGGGGTATGCTGTGAGTATGTCTCCAGTGTCACAGCCTTCATTAAAGGTGTTATCTGTGGCTGACAGTTAGAGCATAGAAAATGGGGCCAAATGTTAACTGTAAGTAAAATTAATTGTAAGATTGCTCCCCCGATGGGGAATTCTTACTTTCTGACACAGTTGATGAATTTATCCAAGACTCTTGGGTCCGAGAGAGAGCTTTTTAAAAATTTATAAAGCAATTACTCTGCATAATTGTTCCTCCCTCTCCAGTAGCCTCCTTGACTGTGCCAAACTCCTTCTGTATCTCCTAGATGTTTCAATGAAGAGGCTTGCGTCTCCGTTCCTTCTGTGGAGGGATATGTAATGGTCTTGCAGCCAGAGGAACCGAAAATCAGCCTTAGTGGCATCAACCATTTTGCCCGCTCTGCTTCAGAGTTTGAGAGTTCTGAGGGTGTTGCCCTCTTCCCTGAGCTTCGCATAATAAGCACCATTACACGGGAGGTGGAGCAGGAGGGAGATGGAGGTGAAGATCCTACAGGTAACATCTTGTTCTGCTTAAGACTGTTGCCTACCCTCACCCCTTTCAGTGATCATGTTGGAGGATCTTCCTTTTGCAAAGAGGCGTGGATTTCCCTTTATACAAAATCTAGGGGGAAAAGAAGGTGTGTGTCTCTCTTGCGAGAAGATTCAGATGCTCTGTCCTGGCTAACAAAAGTTTGAGGCCATTATCTTTCTGTAAATATCCTTGTTAGTATTCTGCATTTTATTTTTAATCATTGTTTCATGAATACTTGCTCTGTCTGTGTCAGGCCCAGATCTTAATACTTGTTCTGGAAGAAGAGTTGAGTTTTTGTGTGATGTTATATAGCTCCTGGACTCTTATCTACTTCACCTCTGTTTCTGCTTAACTCATTGCTTTTTCTCTGCTTCTCAGTACAAGAGTCTTTGGTATCTGAAGAGATCATGCATAACCTGGATACGTGTGAGGTGACAGTGCTAGGAGAAGAACTAAATCAGGAACAAGAAAGCCTGGAGATTGACATGACACGATTACAGCAGAAAGGCATTGAGATGAGTAGTTCCAACCTGGGCATGATAATCACAGGTAAGGGTCACCACTTCTGGCTGCCTTGTAGGAAGACACGGGTAATGGGAACATTGTGTGCTGGAGAGATGCTGTGCGGCACCTTACTCCAAATACTTAGTTTCTGACTGGAATTCTGAGTTCAGAGGTGTTACAATTATTCTGTGGAAAGCTCTGGTTCTAGAAAATAAGTTATTCTAGAACCTTCTTTCTATTCCTCTTTCAAGTCCCAAATTACAAGTTTCCTATGGACCGTGGAAATGAAGTTCACTTTGCCCCAGGAAAGGCTTGTTCCTTGCACAGATAATCCAGTGCCTAGGAACATGCATCATTCCTTTCCACTTTATATTCAGAATATGTTACTTACTCAAAAGTAAGGCTCCCAAAATCCCTTTAAAGTCTAACTGGCTCTAGGATTTTGTCACAAAATCAATCCACAGTATTTCAGAGGAGCCACGTGTGTCTTGTGTGTCTGTCTTTATGGCATTACCTGTTTTCTGCCAACAGAAAATCTGTCAACCTAAAAAGGGGTTGTATTTGTTGAGTATATGGTGTTGCACTGGTCTTCTACCAAGTGATAGTTTGACTTGTTTGTTTCTCTCCACAGGGGTTGATACTATGGCTAGTTATGAAGAAGTTTTGCACTTGATACGTTACAGGAACTGGCACACTGTTTCTCTCTTTGACAGAAAGTTCAAATTAGTCTGTTCTGAGCTTAACGGACGCTATGTCAGCAATGAGTTTAAAGTGGAGGTAAAGTTACTTATATTGAGAAGAACTGTTATGTTTGTCTGTATCTTTCAGCTGTGATCTTGAATTCTGTTTTTTAAAGCTGACCAAAGGGATGGCAGTGAAGTTAATTGTGTTTGCCACTGTTTGGGTGGTTATTGCGGGCTGGGGAGCCACTCGTGTTGGGGGTGAGGATAGAATTTTTTTTAGTGAGTAATGTGGGTTTGTTTCCTGAGGAAATTCTGTGAGCTTGAGTCGGGATCTTACCAAACTGTTGAACTGCAAATGCTTTCCTTGTTCTGTGGTAAATGTGCTCTCTTCCTGTTGTGCAGCTGGTCAGGTACCCTGTATCACAGTGTTCCACTGCAGGGGAGCTATATTTAGCTCTGCTTGTTTGGCAAGGAAATGTGAAATACGCTGTGCAAATGATGAGCTTGCAGTTGTACCGAAAAGCCAGCAATGCCAAATGTGGGTTAAACTTCAAAGAAAACCTTTTTCTTAACCCTCTGACTGTGGGTCTTTTTCTTTGCTCTTAGCTGAAAATATACAGCAGAACAAGAAAAGATGGGAATGAAGAAAACGTAATTAATGTGTTACATGTCTTTGTATATACTGTTATTTCAGGATTAAAATGGCTGGCTAGCAAATTTGATATTCAGCTGGCTGTATCTGTTTTATTCTGAAATACTGGTGTCTGTACACAGCTTGCCAGACAACTGAAACAGATTGGAGAGCCCTGAAACTGCAGGGGTTTTTGACAAGGAAATATAACATATGAGGAGCTACTGGTTGGTATGATTGTCCCCTGAGACAAGCCAGTGCTGCTTTGAAGGAGAATTGAATGCCTGCTCTGGGAAATAGAATTCTCTTTTTTGCCTTTATCTCTTCAGAAGTAAATGGTTGCATTTCTGGAGTTTAATATTTTCTTTTTTGTTCCTAGGTGAACGTTATCCACACGGCTAACCCAGTCGAACATGCTAATCACATAGCAGCACAACCACAATTTGTTCACCCCGTGCACCATACATTTGTTGATCTCTCTGGTCACAACTTGGCTAACCCTCATCCATTTTCAGGTAAGATTTCTCCACCAGTGAAGTTCAGCTGTTTTTTTTTCTGGTGTTAAATTGTCCCAGAGACTTCTTGCTGCAGAGAGTTTCTTTCCCAGAGTTTAAACCACTGTGTTGGACTAATAATCTGAGCAGCTACTTGATCTGTTCTGGTGTTGCCCAAACAGGGAGGAGTGGATTCTTAGAGATCTATGAAATACACTCCTGCAAGCAGGAGATCGTTCTGTTGGTGTACACTGGAAAATGGGAGACCTACTAGTCCTGAGGGGATTGAAGTGAGACCTAGATAAAAGACTGTGAGGAGGAACTGGGACAGTATTTCTTCTGAATGGCATGAGGAAAGAACTGCAGCGTTATTCCCTTGATGAGTTGTGGTGGCTGTCATTTCTGTTTTAATTATATTAATTTAGCGTGGGTGTAGGATGTGAGAGGAAGAAGACTTTAGAGAGGAGTCTCTGTGTGGTGGAATCTGCTTCCCATGTGTTGTCAGTCCTTCAGATTGATGTAATTAAGGATCAAAGTTGTAGTTTTTACTCTCCAAGCGACTTTTTAAGTGGCCGTAGACAAACTGCCTCTGTGTAGCTACATGGAATATTTGTGTAATGCCGTTTCCCTCTTGCAGGTGATGAGAACAGACGACTGGCTGTTAGCCTTTTGTAAGAGCCATCAGTATCATCCTAAGAAACTCCTTTTCTTTTCTCCTTGCAGTTGTTCCAAGCACAGCCACTGTTGTGATTGTCGTTTGTGTTAGTTTCCTTGTTTTTATGATTATTCTGGGCGTGTTCCGAATCAGAGCTGCACATCAGAGAACAATGCGTGACCAGGACACTGGAAAGGAAAATGAGATGGACTGGGATGACTCTGCTTTGACCATCACTGTGAACCCCATGGAGGTAAAGTTGGTGTCTCAGCACTTAAGAAAAAAATGCCCTTTCCAGCTGTAATGGCTGTGATTGTACATGGTTGGGCTGTAAGGTCCCTTCCAACCCAAACCATTCTATGATTTTGTGATCTGTAATAGCTGTTTCTCTGCGTAGTGCCTTGTGCCTGAATTCAAAAGAGTAACACGAATTTTGCCCCGTGTGATGCTAGCAGTTAATTTCTGTTCTAACAGACTTACGAGGATCAACACAGCAGTGAGGAAGAAGAGGAGGAAGAGGAAGAAGAAAGTGAAGATGGGGAAGAAGATGACATCACTAGCGCAGAGTCTGAAAGCAGCGAGGAGGAAGAGGGTGAGCAGGAGGAGGACCAACAGAATGTGAATAGACAGCAACAGCTGGAATGGGATGACTCTACCCTCAGTTATTGATTCTAGCTGTTCCCTTTGTCTTTGTTTCTGCTCTAGAAGACTCCACTGTCATACACTCCATTGTTACCGAGGATTCATGGGGGGTAAAAACATACATTCTGGCCAGTAGATCCAACCCACACGCATCCCAGTGTTTGTATCATGTCAGCTAGTTCCTGATGCTGTTTCTAGAGTTGTAGTTAGCGCCTCGTTTTCCTTCAGCCATGCCTCAGTGACTGGATTTTTATTTTTTACGCTATGTGAGGAACCACCTTGCACTTTTTTCTTCATGTCATCTCAGCTAAGTGACTCTACAGATCTGTAGCCATTGCACATGAATTTCTGAACTGTCTTTTTTTTGCTCAGTGAAACAAACTTGGCTTTGTTCCTTTTTCTCTTCTTAAAAGATGCAAAGAGTGCTTGCTGACAAAGGGTAAAGCTGCTCATTTCAGCCTGTTGATTTACTTTAATTTTTTCCCCAAAGTAGTGCATGTGTAAAGTGGCAGAATGAGGTTAATATGTAGGAGATTAACAGACTTTTTAATATTTTGTAAATATATTGGAATTATGTAATTATGTCATTTGTGGTAGTGAAAACAGGGATTGGGGTTTAAAACATGCTAAAGTCAAAAAATCATGAAGCATGAAACACTACAAGTCTCATACTACTGCAGCAGGAGCACGGGCACAGCTCTCTAGTGTAGATGTTTGACTAATACGGTGTCGTTGGCCTTGACTGCCATGTTCGCTCATGCCTCGCTCTGTTTTTTATTCTTTATTTTTCCTTTCCTTTTCTTTAATCTCCTTTATTTTTGCAGAGGGAACAGAGAAGCTTGTGCAAAGTTGTAAAGGCTTTAGGAACCTCTGCAGAGGTTGAGCTGCCCTGTGCAATACAGTTTGTGGGTTTTTTCTTTTTTTTTTTTTCTCTCCAATTAAATCTTGGCATAAGGGCTTTTAAGTTATTGGGAGCAAAACACTACTTGGATGGTGGGCAAATTAGTGTGCTGCTGCTGTGGGGTTTTGCCACAGCTCCTCTGAATGAGAGAGAGGCTGCCTGTAGCACAATGATGGTCTGTTCATGCTGCTGACAGGGTGGATTGTTCATTTGATTGACTGTTACATTGGTAACTGAAGCTGGAAAGCCTGAGACCCGTGTACCTGTGCACCTTGGCTACCCATCTACAGAGTATTTTGGGTTTTTTTGGCTGCTGGGTTTTTCTGATTTGGTAGCGGGAGGGTTTGGGGCATAGCTGATGTCATTTCTATTAAACACACTCCTGCTCATTCCCTGTAGCCCTTGTACAGTAACTCGGACTGTTGGTGTATTAAGCCTTTGTTTACACTTAGTAATTGTGTTTTCCTGCTGGTGAAAAAAACTATAGCATAAATTATCCAACCAGAACACCTTGGGAACATTGTTAATATTATTCCAAGTCCAGGTGATATTGGTTGTTTCTGACCAAAGTTCCAACTTGGAATCGCAAAGGACTTTTCTAAAGAAATAGCTGAAAGGTACGAAAAGTTAAGTTCTGACCCCGTGGTGGAGAGTGCTAGGTTTTTTGTAAGGCAGGTCTTGTTTATTTAACTTTATTTGGTCTTATGCAGAGCATCAAGTAATGAATATCTGCTTACTTGATTTTTTTTACATTTGGAGGTGGATTAAAAAGAGTAACTTGTTTTGCTTGTAACAGGAGACTAGGACTCCATTCATTCCTCGGCATGGTAAGCAAAGCTCCGGTTTTTGATCTTTGATGTAGTCTGCCTTTGTTCTAGGTGCACAGCCCACACATCTCCTAGCAGGTGAGTTAGTGGCTGACCCTACGCAGCAGGGAAACCTTGCACTGGGTAAGCGTGACAGGAACGACAAGCAAGCCAAAGGGTGGGGCACAAAGGGTCCTGATTGAAAGAGAGAAAAGATAAGGATTGATCCAAATGTTTCTATAGTTTTGATTTTTAGAGCAGACCTATTCTCACCTAGTGACATGTGTAATGGGATCTAATGGTGGGTTTTATCTGGGGTAACGCTTGACTGCGGAGTGCCTTTTCCAATAGTAGATGGGCCTGGAAGCAGGGAAGAGAACCCACACGACTCTAGCTTACCGTCTTTTGGGGTTGTTTTTTTATGTAAAATTTTAGATTTCTAAAATGGGGAAATGGTTTTGACTACTTATGTGGTAATATAACTGCTAGTTTTAAGTAAACTGGGAAACTTTTAACTTATGTCTGACAGTTGTCCTGTGTTAATGTGTAGAAGACTTATCCTTCCATATACTGTTGCTGTAGCTGCTGTATTTTAGACCAAAACTGATCATGACTTAATGGTAATACTGAAAGGTTGTAAACGTGCCGATGCAGCTGGTAGCTGCTGTGGGTATAACTTTTCAGATGTGTATATTGGTAACAGGTCAGTTTGGAAAGTCTATAAGCTACAATAAATTTCTGGTTCTAAAGGTTGTTTGCATTTATTTCTTACCGAATGGACCAACGTTGACTCAAGTTGTATTAACTGTGTGTTGTTATTTGCCTTTGCTGGTGGCAGTCGAAGAGTTTTATTTTCGCTGCTGTCTCAAGCACAGAAAGATTTTGGCAGCTTGTGTTTACAATTTATCCATAATTTCTTTTATTTTTTAATTTACAAAACATGTACCTAAAGCAACTGAAGAGTTAAACATGTAAACATTCTCTTCTTACAGAACCACGGTTTTGGCTTAAAAAAATACTTCTTTTTTTTCAAAGGCAACAGAATAAGCACAATCAGTTTGTACAGAGTTAAAAAAAATAATCACAGAAACGTCTCTAAATAAATAGAAATAGAAAGGGGTGTCATTCTGAGCATATTTATAAAATCGGAAGGTATTTATTTATAGTGAAATGTACTGGTTTTGAAAGTATTTAAGTTTCCATATTCAATACAATTCAGCTTGCTGAAAACTATCAGGTGAGCTGCTGCTTTGTAGATTTGGAGTCAACTTTGCTGACCTGATGTAGCCATCAGAGGTTCATTCAAGATGTTCTAGTGGTGTACAAGGAAGGTCCCCTCGATGAGTCATTGCTATTCTCACTCCTTGTCGGTAAGTCATTCTAGGCTAAGTAACCTCTCTGTAAAGCTGGGCTGGCATGAGAAACACTGAAATTGTTCAGTTCTTGCTATTTTACACTGCTACAGCTTTGTTTTATTGCACTTCTAAAACTGAGGGACAGATGACACTGCTGCTTCTGTAAAACTAGATTAGGGCTTGAGTTTTCTGGACACGGTGGCCGCTGGTGTGAAGCGTGAGCCTGTGCACCAAGCACCTCGGCAGCTCAGGGAACCCCTGGGTGAGATGCCTTCCTGCAGTGTGCAGGCAAAAGCTTGGGTTACCCTTTTGTGGCAGTGTACAAATTGCTTTTACATTTGCGGAATTGAGTATGTCTTTTCCCTTGCATAAAAATACACAGACTACTGACGTTGTGACTTCAGTGCGTCTCGGCTTGCGCGTGGCCAGATATTTTTGCGTATTTTTTGCTCTGTAATTTAGTTTAATAAGGAAGGAAATAGCAATATTTGCTCCGGTTTAGAGACGAGATAAAGTTGTGTGTCCACGGGGACCTCTGCAAGCAAACAGTGAATGGGAATGCCACCCCAGGGGAGGGAACGCAGATGAGTGATCAATGTCTGTGATTTAGATGCAGGCACTACTGCGTTCTCACTGTCTGAGGAGCATGCAAAGAGCTCTACATCCTGCAGTATCAAAACAACTGTTAGAGCTTGAGTGCTGGCCTTACGGTTTCCTTTTTGCATTTCCCACTCAGTATTTCAGGAGGATCCCTGCCAACCTTATTTATTCCATGATAGCGGCAAACTTTGTGTATTCCAGTAAGCCTGGGAGAAAAATGCTTGGTCTCCACAAATCTGGCTCTTAAATTGGAAGAATTACACTAGATGGCATTGAATTGTAAGAGGACAACAGTGGAACCTTGTAAAAGCATCATCCAAGAGGGTGGGTGCCACAGGTTTGATGTACAAGCAAGGTGCTTACCAGACATTCAATGTGTGCATTAATCCCGCACGCTAAATTGGGAAGAAGCATCAGGTGACCTGGTTTTTGTAGAGGGGGAAAAAAATAGGAATGACCAGAGCTGTGAGATGGTGTAGAGCACAGAGTGGCCGCCACAGGGTAACTTCTGCACTTGTCCAAGTCCTTCCCATAATGGAGGCATTTTTACTTAGATGTAAGAGGCAGAAACATCTTCCCATTCCTCATTTAGATCGTGACACCCAGCAGCCTCCTAGCCTGTGAAGCACGAGGCTTTAGAATCTGGCACAGGAAAGGAAAATTATAATACTTAGCAGAGCTAAGTATATACATGAGAATAAACCATCAGATAGTAATTAATTTGTTGGACAGTTCAGTTTCCTACTACTGTACTTCCAACTGCAAATATGGAGTCACTGTTTTAAGATTTAGTTTGAAACCTGAGGCCCCTGGCCGTGGTTCAGTTCAAGAAAACCGTGAGTAATACTCCAGCCACGGGAGCACCTTCCAGGATACCGCAGAGAGCTCATCCTTCACCGAGGACAATGCGCTCAGACTACAGGAGGTTTCTTTTAGTCTCATCTCTAGAAGCAGCAGCGGTTCTAGAGTGTTTTGTTTCCTGCAGGTTAGTTTGTGCGCATTTATCCACGGGTGTTTTCCTAGTGTTATGGTCAAATGCATAGTCGGAGGCGGCAGGCATGAAGCTCGCTTTCTGTTCTAGCTTAAGGGGGGTGTAACAGAGAAAGCAACAGCAAGAACCACTGCTTGCTGCAGACACGACTTGTAACCATTCTAAAGCATAGAACAATGTGCTAAGAAACTTGGATCGTTTGGAAGGGTACATGCCATTCGATCTGTCATCAAATGTTCTGGCCATTTCTCAGTCACGAGCTGAGAGTCCTTTGAAAGAAACTGGCATCTCCAATGGTTTTATAAAGTTAAAATGAGTTGTCTCCTCTATCACGGCCTAGTGTAGGCTTCATAGCATAACATCCTTTAGGATAAGAAACATCTTCAAATCTAAATTTAAATACTTTAAATTGAAGTACTTTAAATCAGAATTTAAATTAGCAACCACCTACGAGTAAATCATAATCTGCTGGTATCTGTGTAGAAAGGTAACCGGGGAGGGATTTATTAAAGGTGTCTCATATTCCATTCACTGACCATATCTGTATTACCTACCGCTATTAATTTCTACTTAGGATATAATCATAGAATAACTAGGTTGGAAGAGACCCACCGGACCATCGAGTCCAACCATAAGTTACCTTTTAAGGCAGTGTTAACTCAGCTGATGAAGAACAAATGTTGAACTTGTCCTCTTTTTAAAAAAATAAATAAATAAACGTGGAGGAGACTTTAAAAGAAATGCTGCCCTATAGAGGCTGGTAAAGTACAGGGGTACCTGGTTTTAATGTCCTGAAAGAGCTGAAGGTCAGGGATGACGTGTGCTGGATGCAAAAGTCCCATCAAAGCAAATTCATCCCAGGACAGGGAAGAGTTATTTAAGAATAAACAGGCCCAGTCAGTCACTGTCCTAAACTTGCTGGTTTTGTGGGAATTCTAAACCAGGCATGACTGCTGAATTTACATGAGAAAGGAGTCCATCCTTTCACAACACCTGCGTCTCTTTGTCGCCTGAGAAACAGGATCTGAAATGCATTTTTTTTTTACCTTCATAAGAGTAAGTAAAATGTTAAAAAACAGTTCTGTGAGTAAAAGGAAATCACTCAGCCTGGTTACAAATCAAATATAGGATTCAGCTTTAGGGGCAGCCTAAATCCAAGACCTATTCTGTAAAAGGCAGGAATGGTAGCACCTCCCTAGGAACATGATGTGGGGAAATGGAAGGCAAGCACCCCGGGAACTGCTAAAGGACGCAGGTACTGACCCTGCTGCTCCACTTCTCTCCCTTCACCCCCAGAGCCTGCTGGGTGCACCTTGCTGGGTGCACAGAGGGGCCGAGGGGCTCCTGTTCCTTGTCCCCAGAACGGCTCCCCAGGGGGACGCTAACTGGGGACAAAACTATGAACCACGAGGGGAAATAACGTAATCGATTACAGCACCTTGTGGGAGACGGGGCAGATCCTGCTTGGGAAGGAGGCCGAGGCAGCAGGAGGAAGAGGAAGAGGCTGGAGTAGACGGTTTGTTCAGATTTAGGTACCAGCACAGGCGACTGTGACTTGCTCTGTCGCTGACCCTGCACACACACGGCTTTGCACACCAGCTCTACCAACAGCCCAGGAGTCACGCACCGCGGTTGAAAGGAGAGTGCAGAAAGGAACAGGGAGTTAAGATGATGAGATGCAATTTCTGTAACTGTGTTTCAGTGTTAAACTCGTCTGTCCTTGCGCGGGAAGGGAGATCTGCCCGAGGGCCCGGGCACAGAAGGGTCTGGCTGCCACGGGAGTTGCAGGGCTGTATCCCTGTGGTTACGTAGCTGTAGGCAGGTACCTTGCACACGCAAATTGCAGGTGCCAAACTCCCTCTGAGGTTCCCCAGGAGGAGGGAAATGCAGCAACCGACACTGCATGCCAGGCTGAAGATGCATTCAGGCTTAAAAATGGAATAAACATAGAAACCCAGGAATTGCTTGAGGTTCAGCTAAAGTCTGACTTAAGAAAACAAAAATACCTAAACCCACTGGCCCATCCAAGCCGCCTCGTGGACGGGTTCCAGTTCAGTTTCAGAACACTTTGGCCTCTCTAGCAGACAGACAGTAAGATGACAGTGTGAGTATTTCTACCCTGTCACAATGCAGAGTAAAGCAATTAGTCCAGGTCAGCTTCAGTGGTGATTTACGCTGACCTACCTTAGCGTACACCGAAACGGGGGGTAGGATCACACGGTGAAGTTAATGCCTCTGAGCTGCAAGGGTGGAGGCCTGGCTGGGCTGTATTACAAGAGCTACAGGGATAGCAGGTTCTCTGTGTTCAGCTAGATTTACAAGAAAATAGAAATATACACATTAACACACTGAAAGGGAGGTACAACCGCCTGAACTCTGCCACTAGATGGATTTGAAGCTCAACGAGCTCTCGAGGGTACAGTCCATCTACCTACCTTTCACTGTCTGCCACTGTATTTTATTGCCTCGCGTCTCCCTTGTCCCCCAGAGTCCTACAGCAGACACCAGTATGCGGCCAATGGCAGTCCAACCTTTTTTTTTGGTCATGCAGCAACGTGTGATCTCTGGGAACGCAGGTGGGGGATCTTCCATTCCTCAGTCTTTAAGACCCCGTTGGCAATTGCCGGCCTCAGTGCCGGTATTACATTCTCTTGGAGCAACCGCGCAGGCTGCTGTTGCTCTACTGTCTGTTGTCTTTGGATACGTTGTGTGCCAGCCAGTTCACTTTGGTTTTCCAGCTCTCTCGCAGGGCTTCATTAAACTTTAGTCTGAAGTGCTTCAGTGCCTCCTCGTCTGTTTTCCCAAGCGCCAGGGAATCCTGAAGGAAGGAGGCAGAAATCGGCATAACCTCACTGAAAACACAACTGAACAATTAAGTGCTCAACTACTAAGAAAGATGTTTGCTCGCTAAGAAATTACTCCATTAAAAGGAGCACCGAGTAGGAAATGAGTAGCTATTAATTGTTTTTAATAGCTAGTGTAGTTGCAGAACGTCTTTTCGTTCTGATAAATACATCCATCCTATGCTTACATTGGGAGTACGGAAACAGCAGGTATTTCAGTGCTTTTGTACAAAGTACTGTCTTCATTTGGCCAGGGCTGGGTTGTTCTAAGAGGCGAGCTCGGAACTGAGAATGATAAATAAACGAAGAGCTCGCTCTCCTTTCCTTGCAAGCTGGTTCTACAAGGTCCAACTGCCTTTGCCCTGAAAATCTGAAGTTAGTTATTTCCTAAGCACCGGTATCTGGCATTTCTGATGTCCTGCACGTAAATGCTGCGTGTCTGCTCGTGATTCCCAGAGCTCTGAATTCCTTTTCACCGAGCCACAGGATCAGCTATTGCATTTTCATAGTATCTGAGCTCTGCTTCGCTTACCTTTAGATACTGAATGTCTTTAGAGCAGCTGAGTTCTGGCAGGCCGGCAGCTTTCATCAGTGCAAACAAGTGCAGGAAGAGAAGACCGTGGCGCCTCAGGATCATATAGGCCTTTTCACAGTAACCCCTGAACCTGCTCAGAAAGGAAGATGAGACAAAGGAATGAAGATTGTGAGCTCTGCTCTACCATTTTATAAAGCCAGGCTACGTATCAGTCTGAACGCTGCTCTCTGCACTGATAATGAAGCTCTGTCTTGCTTCCGTGCACATGGACAGCAATAGGCTACAAATCATTGGTGGAAATAAACTGAAAATCAAGAGCTTGAAGCCAAGTATAAGTGCCAACACTTACCTTTCAAACTTCTCGTTGTTGTTAGTTTTTCCTTGCTGGATGACATGCACAAAGTCATAGGTTAAGATGAAAGGAACTCGTTCCCTGTTAATACCAAATTTAGTCTTGAAGTTCCCCAAAAAGTGACCAAAATCAATGTGGAACAGCTGAAAATAAGGAAGAGAAAAATGGTTTTCACAACAGTTGTGTTCTCTTCCCAGTGACTGTATTCCAAAGATACTGAGAGGGAGAAAGACGACCTCTCCCCTTTGGGAAAAGAGGCAATATTTACTCGCCAAGATAATCTCCAGCAAATTGGATGTCGGATAGGACAGAAAAGGTTCTTACCTCTGCAGCACTTGTTATATCTGAAAAAATGTCTCGTTTTTAGTGTGTCGCTACTAAAAGCAGAAGGAGAACTCGAAGGGGCTCCCTGCTAGGGCAGGTGCAGTCCCAGGCAGAGGGAAGGTGGTGTCCTGTTTTGAAGTGGCTACACAATCTGACCTGCCCTGGTGAGGATTTTTTTCCTCCCCCTTTCTTTTTTCCTTTAAATACCAAGTGCGGTGAAGTTGTCCCATCCCTGCTGCCGTGGTGGGAAGGAGGGAGAGGAGGATCCTGTGCAGACCCTTGCACGCTATGACTATTCTGTAAAGCTGGTGCAAAGCCCAGACAGATAAAGCCCAAGGCTCTATCTCACAGGGCATCAGCTCCCTCAAGTGGGCAAATAACCGAGTGGCCCCTGCTGCACAGGAGGGTTGCAGGCAGGGAGGTGAGTCTCAAACCATCAGCAGCCAGTTTCTCACTTGGAAATAGCAACTAACTAGCTGACTTTGCTGGACCTGCAGGAGACTTACCGTAGTACAGGGTTGATTTAGGCTTTATAGAATTCACAAATAAAAAAGAAAGATAGTTTAGACTCTCCCCTTTACAAAAATATTACTGATCAGCTTAGAATATGTCCTGTCAACAAAGGGATTCTTTTTCCTGGTTTTTCCCCTTCGTCTTCCAGTGTATAAGAAGATATAAACTCTGGTAGCTATTCTTGTAGAACACAGAGTTAAAGCAATCAGTACCCCTACTGATGTGAAATTAAAACCATCCTAATCACTTGCTTTCATTTTAAAAAAACAACACAACATTTTTTCTAGGAGGAAGGCTATAAATATATCACCTTGGGTAAGTCACTGAGGATCTTACCCAACAACTACAAGCTAGTTGTGACTCTGCTGAAGCCGATAAGGGTGCAGACGGATCAGTCAGTGCTCGAGTTTGCGTCTGCAGTTAGTTTTAGGTCTGAGAGTTAAGGATTGGTCCATTGGTCCCCCGTACCTGTCCAGTTTCCCGGATCATGATGTTATCGCTGTGCCGGTCGCCGATCCCCAGCACGTATGTTGCCACGCAGTACCCAGCACAGGAGAGAGTGAACTCCTCTATAGCTTGTTCTAATGCATCGCTGAAGAGGGTAAGAAAAAGATCAAAAGAGAATTTTACTTTGAACACCAGTACTTCAGCACTGGGAAAGTCCTTTTTATAGCTTCCCCGCCACAAACCTGCAGGAGAGGTAAGGGAACCGCATCTAAATTTGTGTAGTGCTCTCTGAGGCCACCCAGGCTTCACAAAAACTGGCTGCAATAACAACTGTCTGTATGTATTCTATGATTCTATGACCAATGGGAAGATCAAGGTTTAGATCCAGCCCGTGGGCACTACCTTAAGCTATCAAAGATCAAAAATCCTTGCAAACAATAACTCAGATGCCTCCATTTCTGCTCGACTCGTACAACTCAACGTGATGCCTTCTGGTGTGCCAGAGGTCGTGTGGGAAAACTTGGAAATATGTGTAACTGAAGGGAAAAACCTGAGCAAAGCAGAAGAAATGTCTAGACAGAAGGAAGCAGAAGCAGCCCTGAGTAAGAGGTCCCCCTTACCCCGGGTTCTTGGATTTCAGCCAGTTCAGCAGCGCGTCCTTGTTGAAGGCTGCAGTGGCTGCCATGTTGCTCTTGTTCAGCTGGATGTTGGCGATGGTGTCGGAGTGCATGACAACTTCTATCAGCCCCGTCTTGTCTCCTGTGGAGAGGCAGCCATAAGGGGTCATCCTGCAGAGATGAAAGAAACCCTTCCACTGAAATCTTGCTCAGAATTGGGTTCTGTTGACTTTTAAGCTTTCCCCTCACCTGTCCTCCCTACTCCCTCTCTACTATGAATTTCTACTCCTCAGCACCACACACCTGACTAACCGCTCACAGAATAGCAGGCAGACCTATCAGGGACTAAATAAGCTTGTGGACTTGTGGCATGTCACTCACCTCAAGTCCAGGCCCTCCTGCTTCCACAGGATGTCCATCAGCTGGATCATCTGCAGAGTGAGCATGTCCTGACGAAGATCTGTGCAGCATTACAAAGGGAAAACATTCAGAAAACATCCCATCCCAACAGTGAGCAGCACCCACTCCCACCCTCCCCAGCTCGGGCTGCTCTAGCTCTTTCAGACCTTACATCACGTTTCTTTTTACTGTGCTAAAATATTATCAAAGAGAAATATTATCAAGTGAAAGAGAGAGGAGAGTTTATTATACCCATCTCCAGATTACTGTCAAAAAACTCAAACCACCTTGGTGGTTCTCATTTACACGTCTTAGTGGTCCATATTTAGGCCCACTCACCACAATTAATATTTGAGACTAACGTGTATGAAATGTGTCTTTTGAAGACTCACCATCTCCATTTTTAAAGATAATGCCCACTCCACCTCTGCCTGTCTCTTCGTTATTAAACACAATCCACAAAGGTTTCATTTTGGAGTCCATAAAGGTGCATTGATCCACACTAGAGGAAACAAAAATACTACTATCAGAGTTTCCACCTACTAAAATGCAGCCATCTAAGCTGAAAATTCAACAGCATCCACGAATGCTGATGGACTGGTGACTTCCATGAGAAGAGAGGACTCTGGGGTAACCAGAAGTCTGGCTCTACAGAGAACAGATAAAGAGATCTTCCTTACCAAACTTCAGCGAGGATAACGTTGGGGTTCAGGGGGGACTGGAGGCGTGAAAGCGCTTCCCGGTAAGTTTCCTGCTTCATGCATACATGCATCATCTCCTTGGTTTGAGGCTTGGTGGTCTTCTGAGAACTTGATTTAACAAAGTCATTCAGAGATTTCATCTTGTTGAGTGCTTCTCCCTGAAAAGGGGGAGAGATCGAAGAGGGTTAACAAATAGGAAATTCCTACAGATTATAAAGAAGTTTTAGAGAGCGGGGCAGTAGCAGGATTACATCCACGCAGCAACTGAAGGAAAGAGTGCTCAGCTCTTACTAAATGGAACTCATATATGAACCTCACCCAATAACAGCAGAACTCTGAACATTTCAAACCATTCTAGACACATTGTGTAGTTTGGGAAACGTGCGGGTGAGTAAGGGATGAGCTAAAGCACATGTGATGGGGAACTCCAGGCTCTGAC
Organism: Phaenicophaeus curvirostris; assembly: GCF_032191515.1. NCBI lineage: Eukaryota > Metazoa > Chordata > Aves > Cuculiformes > Cuculidae > Phaenicophaeus > Phaenicophaeus curvirostris. The sequence goes on along the minus strand of NC_091413.1, from coordinate 4,195,976 downwards.
TCGGATATGCCAAAACCAACACAGCAGTTAGAAGGCTTCTTTTTGTATTACTGGTAGTGTTAAGTCAGGAAAGCGAACAGCTGAGGAGCAGCTCTAAGTGAGAGGAAAGGGAATCTTGTGGCTCAAAGCAATTTTTACCTGTTTCATCAAGACTTTCATGTGGTGGGTGCTGCCCCTGCAGTATGCTTCCAGGATCAGGCCAAACCTCAAGGCAACTGCAGGAACATGCATCTCTGACCTAAAGGAAGAAGAGAGGTTAAAGCAAGTCTGAGTCACTGCAGCGAGTGACTAATTCTCAAGGACAGGGAAGAGGAGGGTGCAGAACATTAGCTGCTATTCAGATTCTTTCTGTGTACTGGGGAGGGGCAAAAATGAACCCACCCCAGGTGGTGATACAATAAAATCATTTGAACCAGATCATAGAATAGTTTGGGTTGGGAGGGATCTTAAAGCAAATCCAGTCCCATCCCTGCCGTGGGCAGGGACACCTCCCACTGGATCAGGGGCTCCAAGCCCCATCCAACCTGGCCTGGAACACCTCCAGGGATGGGGCAGCCACAATCTCCCTGGGCAACCTGGGCCAGGGCCTCAGCACTCTCATCGTTAAGAAATTCTTCCTTATGTCTAGGCTAAACCTGCCCCTCTCCAGTTTATGCTCATTGTCCCCAGTCCTATCACTACAAGCCTTTGTAAACAGTAGAACCTACATCTTTAAATTCGGAAACCAGAACCTAATCCAAACCTCACCACAACAAACCAAAAAAAACCCCAAACAAACAAAAAGCTATTTGGTGCCCTCCTGGAATAATCTGTATTCAGTGTCCCAAGTAAAAAGCTGCAGTTTTGGTAATCACAGCAAGGGAATTCCACCCATCCTTTGATGAAAGTTAAAGGAGAGGCAATAGGCTTTAAATAACAATCCTGGCATTGATACATACAGACATACTTTCTGTCTCACTTCACAGAGCAATGAGGAAACCAGTAAATGCTGGTTTCACTTGATTACTGAGAAAAAGGCTAAAATAGTTGCTCTTTACCTCAGATGCCAGAAGAGGAAGTGGCCGATCTTGCGGTTGGATAACGCCCTGTCCAGCAGGAACTTGGTTAATTCACAGTCTAAGTAGGATTCATACTTAAGAACCTGGACGAGCTGTAGCAGGTATTGGAGCAATTCATGATCTCTGTGGACAGAAAGGAAAAAGAAAAGATAACCTTATCTTTACTGCAACAAAAGTACTTGTAAAGATGAGGCTGTCAGCCTTGTTCACAGCCCGCCTCGGCAGCCCTAAACATAAATAGAAAGGGGCTCTGCATATCCCTTGCGGATAATACTTACGTCAGCTTCTTTAATGAGTTGATAGCAAAGGAACCAACATAACGGTCAGGAAAGCTAAAATCCAGCAGCTCCAAGGCATTCAGGACAGGCAATTCTGGCCAGGTCTGAAGAAGTGAAATCATCTGTAAGGGGTAAAAAACAAGAGGCAAAATAAAAGGAACAAAATGTTTATGACGATGGATATAAATCTAAAATTCTACTATTGGAAAAGCAGCTCCTTTGTGGGGTTTAAACCCACTAACTTAGTCATGGTTTATCTCAGAGCAAGTTTGAAGACATTAGGTCAAAAAGCATCAGCCTACACTGTCTAGCGAGGCTGACAGGAGGAGCCATCCAAGTCCATGGCAGGTGACAGATGTGCTGTACCACTGTTAGAGGAATAAGCTCTGCGGGAAAAGCAGGAAAGGCGCTTTTCTGCAGCACAATAATGTAGACTAGAGAGGGACTTTTAAAAGATCCTGTCAGAGTTCTTGAAGTAAGGAGGGATGAGCAGCACAGAGACCGTCCCTAACTGACGTCCAACATTCTCAGTGGAAGAGATTCACTGTCCCCCTGAGACAGCTTGTGCTGATCTCTCACTACCGGCTAAGAATATTCAATCCAGATCCTATTTCTGCTGTGAATTAAACAGGTATTTTTCTTGCCTCCAGTTTCAAGAGGGAATAAGCAAGACCTTGTTGGTCTGTAACAAGGCTGGAACGGCACAGAGCCAAAGAGGGCCCAGGAGAGCCAAACCTCGACTCAGCTGGGTGTTCCTCATCATACATTCCTCTCCATTAAGTCTTCCTCAGCCTAAGTGATGCCAAACCTACCTGCGCAAGGGCATTATGAAACATCCCCTGCTAAGTTGGCCTCCCATATGCATCACAGGAATGCAGACACTGAAAAACAGATCAAAAAGGGAGCCCCAGCGTCCTCACCTGGGCAACGTCTTCATGCTTGTTCCACTTGGTGATGATAAGGAGCTTTGCCAAAGCTTGAGGGTACTGGTCCCGGATATCATATCTCATCTTCCACACCAGGTCTTTCTCATGCTCATATAGTTCAGTGTAGCTCCTCCGCTCCAGAATCTCCTTCAGTTGCAGCTTCTGCTCATGGGAATCACAGGAAAGAGCATATACAGGGCTCAGGGTCAACCCAGAAGAACTGCTCAGCCCAGATTGACCTTGTAGGACTGAGGCACGACCCAGTTTGGTGAAAAAAGCTGGTTGAGGTAGGGTGGAAACATACAACTCGATCTGTGAAACCAGTTTGCACATAGCCTGCAAATAGCTGAAAAACTGATGCCAGAAGACTCACCTCCTCAGGGTCTTCCAGTGCAGCACGGGGTTGTTCTCCATTCCTCCCCACCTCCAGCAGCTGGGACACAAATAAAGAATCTGAGAGAAGTTTCTCATTTCCCCTGTACTTCAGTTCACCATCGCTTCAGGCTTTTACACTGCATTCGAGGTCAGTCACTCGCCCCTCTGGGGAAGGGAATCGCACCTCCCACAGCCCAAGCGTAGGTAACGTACTCAGCAGGACTCGTCTGCTCAGAGCTGTAACCAAACTACCCATCGAGCCCCTTCCCTGGTGGTAACAGGAATGAAGGGATGAGTCCTTTCCCCGCAAAGGGCACCTCTATGCACCCCATACACTTTGTGAACGAGGGCTCTGGGTCACCGAGCTCCAGGCTAACAGGAGCCACTCCAGATTCCCAGAGTGGGTGTGCGTTTGCCAAGCAGACAGCGCTGCCCAAGCCTCCTAAGCACTGGCACGATCCGTTAAAGCTTCTGAGCCAGAACATGCATCATGGGGAAGCTCACGTGTATGGCCCTGGCAGAGCAGATTTCTGTTCTTTCCTGTAACGGGCACATTTCTTCTTCTACTTTAAGCGTCTGGCCAGTTACAGTGACAGATGGAAAATCCCAACACCACACGGCACGTTATCACTTCGGGCTGAAAGGGAGGGAGCTGCCTACTTTCACTCATTTCCGCATTTATTCCTCTTCCTTACTATAGAGCCTACAGCCACCTGCAGTTTAAAGGTGGCTCAGTTAAACCCATTTCTTTAAACAAACTCATCTATGAGAGCAGCTTCATATCAGGAATTCACAGCTCGGAGAAGTATCCACTCAACGGTCCATTAGTCACAAGAAAAAGTCAAATTTTCAATTAACAGTATCCATTCATTAAGTTTGTCTCTATCCAGGCCCTGTCAACAGCTGACCGAGAGACACGGACACTGGATGTTCCTGCACCAGCAAAACTAGGGGATTTCTGTGCCTCCCCAAAAAGTTTCCATGTCCCCTACCTGCTCAAACGATGGGTAGTACACAGGGTGTGACGCAACACTAGGGAAGCAGATGACCAAGGCTGCTGCGCTGTCTGTGTTGGGGTTGCACTGTACTGTGCCCATGGGGTTCAGAAGTTCCCCTTTCTCATCTGAAAAGCAAAGTACATAAATCCATGAATCCGAATCTGCTGAAACTTCGGTCCAGAGAGCAGAGCATAGGCTGCTTCCAGCTCCGTCACGGGACATTGCCTGGCCCTGAGCGACTCACTTCATTTTCCTGACCTCTCACAAGCAAAGCATACATAGAATCATAGAATCATGATCTTTAAGGTCCCTTCCAACTCAAACTATTCTACGATTGGACAGCAATACAGAGTGCAGGGTGTCTCCTGTCTTTGTGGTACAGCCTGAAGATGTGAAACGATGGAGTAGCTCTGTCTCCAGACATACCTGGAAAGGACGACCACATGTGCAAGCAGCACTCCCCCGTTTTCAGCTGGTCCTTATAGTCAAAGAGCATGACGTTCACCCAGGCGATGGGGCAGTCCTGCAAAGCAAAGAAGGAAGATCACCTGGGTGCTGTAACTGCAAAAGCTGGATGAAAAGAAGAGCTAACAAGAAAGTGAGATAACCCCTTGCAAAGCAAAGCCTTCACATGGCCAGGAATAAGAAGTTATATAGAAACATAGAATGAAAAAATGGTTTGGGTTGGAAGGAACCTCAAAAATTATCCAGTTCCAACCTCCCTGCCATGGACAGGGACACCTCCCACTGGATCAGGTTGCTTGAGGCCTCATCCAGCCTGGCCTTGAACACCTCCAACATATCCACGTCCTCCCTGGGCTGAGGACTCCAGAACTGAACACAGGACTTCCCACATAGTCTTGATCTTCCCCAAGTCTGCAAATTGCTACACAGAATTGCTACAGGCAGGTATTTTCCTATTTAAGAGTAAACAGGCACCCCCTTACCAAAGAGACATTGCCTGTCTGCTTGCCTTTTAAATTCTCGTAAAATCAGAGTACCAGATGGCATCAAATTCAGGTATTTGCTAAAACCTGGGGTCTTTTGTGTAGCACTGAATGGCATCAAACACTCATCACAAATACGCCTAAAACTTCATCACCCAAGATTTCGCTTGTTTCGTAGCTTTAAAGAGTTGAAGAATCTCATAAGTTTCTGGTGAAGCCTTGTAAGTCTACACTCAATGATATTTGGGAGAGCTATGATGTACACACTTCATATATTTCAGTTCGAGCGGAAGGAGAATAATTTTAATTTAGAAATTTATAAACAGGGAACACTGAGTTAGCATTACTTCAGAAAATGAGGCAAAGAATGCTAGATAGAACTGATAAGGGGAAGAAAAGTCTTGGCTCCTTTGTAGAACAACAAACACAAGCTATAGAAATAAAACTTTATACCAGCAACCCCAACCACACCCCCCAAAATGAAACACATCTGTAAGTCCAACCCAGTCACACGAGTCAGTCTCATTTTGGAGGTGGGAGACTCCAGCAAGTAAAGTGACTAGGACATGGCCGAGAAGCCATCTCCCTGCTCCGAGTTCCCCGTCACCAGAGCAGACAGACACATTCCACAAGTGACCTAAGATTTCCTGCAGTCGGGTTCCCCAAATGGAACAGTTTACTTCATAGAACAGTTTCAGCGATGCCATCATTTCGCTCGGCTGCTCAGAAAACATCAAGGCTTAAGCAGACACCAGCAGAGAAACCAAACTGCAAAGAGGTTGTGAGGCAAGATTCTAGTGAGATGCACTCACAAACAGTGCAATATTTGAAGGGAACCACAGCGAGACAACTCCTTGTTCCACTGAGACCTTCTAGAGAAGGCACCAGTCTTACCCCGACGGCACAACAAAGGACTTGCTGGAGGTAGCAAAGCCAGCATTTTCCTCTAATGCAACAAAATTAATCACTTCCAAGTGGCCTCTCACAAATGTCTGAGCTGATGTGATTGGGCTAAGTGTCTCCAGTAAAATCCCATTTGAGACATCAGCCTCTAGACCGTAGGGAAAAGCTAAAGAAAACATCACCAGCAGTAACCTTTTCTAACAGAGTAAATGACATTAAACCGCAGCGCAGAGCCTGCCAAAACACAAGGCAAGATGTTTGGTGGATAAGGTCCAGCAAAGCAACGATTCAGCATAGTAAGGACAGAAATATCTCCTGCATGACTTACAGAAACACTGAAAGCCAGCCCTCAGGGTGACATTAAACCTTCTGACTCACCCCAGTCAGTCTGCAAGCATGCCTGTTTTTGTGGTAGTAAATGATTTAGTCCCACCTATCTGCTCTGGACAGTATGAACAGACAAACAACATGCATGTAATTAACCTCCGAGTACGGTAAGCAAAGCAATGAAAAAGATTATTAATCAAAACTGAAAATCAGAGTGCGCTCTGACTGTAACCTCCTCTAACCGATCATTTTCAATCACATCTGGACACCTTCATCAGAGCTGCAGCTGGCCATGTGGAAAAATCCATTTCTGCAGAGCTCAGCTCCAGCAAATTTTGTGATTTTATATTAATAGCTCCTCAGAACGCATCCACCTTCCCCCAGTAGCTATGAAGGAGAGCCTCTTAACTCAGCTAACCAGCCTGGTCTTGTTTTGTCCATCAGAATAGCAAGGTTCCCTTCCGACTGCTCAAAACTGAAAACCGTCCCAGCGTGACCACAAAAATGCAGCCTGTGCATGAATCAGATATTCTGTTCGACACAAGCCTCCAGCAGAGTTTGAGTTCTGCTGTTCTTAAGTAAAAAAAACAACAATAAAAAGGTTGATCCTAGTCCTGGCCTCAAACTGTTTCCAGTTTGCAGTCCTCAAACCAGAAGCTGGTCCACACAAGCAGGACTCATGAGTTGCCTGTTGCTCCCCAGATATTAATGCGCTGTAACCCCAAGAACTCTATTGATATCAACACAACAAAGCTCGGTGAACCTCTCAGCAATGAAAAGGAGCTGGCAGGACTGAGACTAAAGTCTAATCACATTTATCAGCCTCTCATTTCTCTGCACTCTAGTAAAAACGGTATGACTAATCGTCTCTTTAAAGCACAATAACAATGTTGTTTCGGCTGCAGGAACCATAATTTGCAGAGGAACAAATGTATTTGTTGCTCATTAAGAAAACTTCACATGCAAAGAGCTAGAGGCACCATGTTTAAGTTACAGCATCAGGAAACCAGCAATTCAATTACAGGCTGCACTTGGATCCATGTTTAATTACTGAATTATTAATGGACTAGAAGTTCTGGAACAGAGGTAAGGAAAGTGAGAAATAGCACAATATCCTCGATTCAGAAGCTTCCGGAGCGATTTAACACTACTCATCCTCAGTTTTTGCAGTAACCTTCAAGATTCTTCACTTTTACTTCACTTAAAGCTTTGCTGTAACCAGCGTTTATATTTCTCATCTTTTTCCTCCTTCTTAACTGTTAATTGCTCCACAGGGGATTTGTATGAAAGACCTTACTCGAAAGAAAATGCAACAGAGAAGGTGGTTTAACCTCAACTATGAAACAAGGAAGCTGTGGATCAGCAAAACAGACACTAACACAAACGATTCCTCTTTATGTGCATTCAGACACAGGGTATGTTTCTTAATGGTCTTTCTGGAGAAGAAATTACATTTAAACAACCTTTCCTACAGGCAGCCACTCCTCAGTTTCCTGTTCTTGCTGAAGAAATTACTGGCCATCATTCTGTAAGCTCTTTTATTAATAAAGCCTCCTTCTGAAAGCAAAGGGCATATGGTTTGGAGTGGTGTCCTGTGCCCTCCAGCACTGGCAAGGCTGACTCAGTTCCACACTGGCTTTACTTACAGCTTTCTTGGACTTCTTTTTGGTAGAACGCGCCTTCTTTGCTTTCTCGACAACGGCATAGAGGGCAAAGCAGAGCCGTGCCATACGGGGCAGATCACAGATGTTAATATCAAAATCCAGCCTCTGCTTCCACACTGGCTCTGAGCACACATTCACTTCAGAGCTCGAAACTGTCTTGCACAGCATCTCATTGCCATGAAAGAGTCCTGCTTGCACCACCAGCTGAGGGAAGGAGAAATGAAAGAACACCGTGAATCTACATAGGACTTGACCTGTTTGCTGGAGATAAATAATTAAGAAGAGGAATAGGACAGGGCATCCACTCCTCTGAACAGGAGGCCCTACTTCTATCTCTTTCCCGATTCATCTGGATGTCGAGTTCCTTAATCTTCCTATTTACTCAACTTCAGTAAGGGCATTGTTATCTTTTACTTTGTGCAGACTTGCAAGAGCTGCTTAATCATTGCAAAATGCTTGAGCAATCCACTGGTAAGAGCACTACAGTTTTCATCCTGTAAGGCCAGGCAGTATAAATACACACCAAACGTTGCTACCAAGAGGCTGCAAAAGCTCAGGAACCTGTCACGCTGAAAAAGCAGGGCAGGAACCAAGAGCTGCACAAGTGCTTATGCCAAAAAAAGGACCTGCTGAGCCGCACTGCAGTCTGCCAGATCGCAAGCTCATCCCCACCTTTATCTCTTATTACAGTGCTGCTGCCTGGGCTGAATCACAGGAACCCTCCCCAGGACAAGCTCCCTGGAAATGATGGGGCACTGGGCAGCAGAAATAACTATTTCATTGCCTGTTTCTTTATAAAGTCCTGTGCTGCAGAACACCCGTACATTCTTGTCCTGTTTCCTTCATTTCCCACAGTGCAGGCATTCTCCTTCTCCTGATTCACCTGCTCTGCCCTTCATGGCAAACACCTTGCAAATCCCAAGGCTTTGCTGCATCATGTTTTCTGTCTTAACTTTACCAGTCACCACGTCTCCCATTATTCTCTCTTCTCAGAGCTGAATTTCCCCTCCTCTGCTTTTTGCAGACTTCCCAGCCCCTCCCCACCACTGCCAAGCGCTATCACCACAGGGCAGCAGCTCTATTTGCTACTCAGAAACTTTTGCAGGGAAGTGTATCTAAGAAAGCATTGCTGGGCTGTTGACTAGTGAGTTCCCCTCCCCTTCCTGTTGTGCTGTAGTTTAGAAACTGCCCAAAGCCTGAATGAAGCATAACAGGGGATCACGTGAGATCAAGCTGTCAGCCCCTGCTTTCCTCACCGCACAAATAAGGCAGATGCAACTGTGAAAGCCAAAACACAAAACCAAAACCCCAGACTGAGTCAGTACCTACCTTCATCCGCTCATCTGCATTGACCTTGCTGCCTTGCACCAGCTCAACGTAGAAAGGCTGCTCTAAGGACCAGAGGGAACCGTAGTTCGGCTAGAAAGAGAAAAGGGTTCCGATCAGAAATAGACACAACAGAGTCTTCTCAAGCCAGTGCTAGACCTCATCTCTCATCACTGGATTTTTTTCTCCAATAAGAAAAGAGCGTTGCACTGCAGGTGGACAGAATCATAGAATCACAGAACCATAGAATCACCAGGTTGGAAGAGACCCACTGGATCATCGAGTCCAACCATTCCTATCAAACACTAAACCATGTCCCTCAGCACCTCGCCCACCCGTGCCTTAAACCCCTCCAGGGAAGGTGACTCAACCCCCTCCCTGGGCAGCCTCTGACAGTGCCCAATGACCCTTTCTGTGAAAATTTTTTCCTAACGTTCAGCCTAAACCTCCCCTGGTGGAGCTTGAGGTCATTCCCTCTCATCCTGTCCCCTGTCACTTGTTAGAAGAGGCCAGCATCCTCCTCTCCACAACCTCCTTTCAGGTAGTTGTAGAGAGCAATGAGGTCTCCCCTCAGCCTCCTCTTCTCCAGGCTAAAAGTCCGTGACAACCAGAGAAGTTTTGAAGGGAGCTGGAAGTTCCCAGTTCTTGACCCTAGCTAGGAACCTGCCCTGAGAGAGGCAGGGAGAACCAGCTGCTATTCCCAGACAAGATCAATGGATGATCTGAGGGTGACCCTGCTGGGTCACTGTCCCCTCTTACCCTTTTCTTCGGGAGCGGGGGAGGCTTGGCACTCATCTTTGGAGGGCTGGCGATACAGTTGGTTTGCTCATCTCTCATAGCAATGATAGTGGAGCAGTGGACCATGGTCAGGTGGGGTGTCAGGCCCTGGTGCAGGCAGCTGCGAATGTACTGCAAAGAGAGGGTCGAGCCAGCATGGGTAAAACGGAGCCAGGCAGGCAAGAACAGTCAAGCAAATCATAGAATCATAGAATAAACAGGTTGGAAGAGACCCACCGGATCATCGAGTCCAACCATTCCTATCAAACACTAACCCATGTCCCTCAGCACCTCGTCCACCCGTGCCTTAAACCCCTCCAGGGAAGGCGACTCAACCCCCTCCCTGGGCAGCCTTCAGAACCGGCTGAAGCAGAAATAGGTGGAAGGAGTAAGGAAAGGACACAGCAGCAATCCAAATTCAGTTTAAATTTATCTCCTCTTGCTTTATAAACCTGCAACTCACTGGACTCACGTTGCCAGAACTGAGAATACAAAATGCCTTTTATAGCTGGCATTTCATCAACGGACTCAAGTAGCTGCGTTAAGGGAAAGCACTGAGAAGGATTCAGCAATCCAAACAGCAGCCTGTCCTGCCAGGGGAATGCAGGATACAGGATTATTTGCCCACCTTTCAGGAAGGGAACTCTGAGGCCACCGTGCAAGCAATTAGACGTGTCCAGAACCATAGTCTATAACTGCATTTACATAACACTTGGTACCCAGGGGTGGGCTTAGATCACCAGCCCCCAAAAATATATAGATCTGTTAGGTTGCTAGAAGCATCCCATGCCCTAAGTAGCACCTGGGTCCTGACACTGACGTGTTGCATTCCTGTAAACAGCACTGCCTCCTTGGTGGAGAATAACACATCCCAGCCCAGCAAGAGGAGGCTATATGGGAGCAGACACGTTCATAAAGCAGATACAAGGCTCACCTGGAACTGGTAGAGGGGGTAGTTCCCATAAAGATATTCACATTTCCCATTCACTTGCAGGGTGTAGTCCTCCGGGTTCTCCACTGTCTCATGGCGGAAGACAGTCGCCTGCTTCTTGATGGCGTAGCTCATTAACGTGATGGGGAACTCCTTTGGGGAGATCTGGAAAGTGAAGCTCTCCTGCAATCCCAACAACACAGCAGACACTGTCAAATACCAGCAAAGGGCTTCAATGAGCATAAGGAGCAGCAGTAGCTCAGTGGATAGGTAACAACATTCCTGTTGCTGACAACAAAGAGAGGGACAGGAGGACAGTAGGGGTGTTTGCCAAACTGGACAGGAGCACGCTTCAGCAGCACAAGTGCAAGGCTGGAAATTTGCAACTTCAAGTCTATTTTAAGCAGAATCACCATTTTGTGTGTTTGCAAATCATTAAAAATCTTCCCACTGTCATTCTACCAGCAAGGCAGAGTGGGGCCTAGGGTCATCATGCTCAAACATATTGCTCTGGAAGTCCCTTCTCCCATTTGGGTGGCTCCTGCTTCATGCCCAGGCACAACATATACAAATCACGTTAACCAGGGGTCGCAGGTGAGAACAGGGACCTATGAGCAACACAGACCAACACCTGCACACAGCGCATGCTGAGCATGAGCTGAGCAGACTCTTGAGCTTCAAAAGAAATGCCACGTATTGGATTCTGTGCCCCTCTCCTACCCAAAACCAAAAACCTTTCCATCACCACATGTGCATGCAGCAACCTTAGCTATGAGCTAGCTGGCACATTCAGCACATGCTCAGGATGGGGAACAGCTCCCTTTTGGTTGAAGGTGCAGAATCTCCCTCCCAACCATCTTCACAAAGGAAGAATGAAGATGAACGCTGAATACATGGAAACACTTTCCAGGCACACGTTATTCTGTCTCCAAATGCCCAAAGGGAAACCACAAACCAATCAAACAGCATCACAAAAAAGTTTGTGCTTTACCCCGCCAGACTGAAACTTAACGTTGACGAAAATGTTCTTGGTGGGGTTATGTAGAGGGCCAGCCCCAAAGCCTTTGGTCATGGGCTCCAGCTGCAAGGGAAAGCTGTATTCCATCCAAGCTGCCCAGCTGAGCTGCTGCCGCTTTGCTGCCCTCTCCTCACAGAACTGGCACATTTTGGTGCGGAAATCGTTCACCTCTGGATCCTGCACAGAGTCGAACTCATGCAAACCTACATGGAGAGTAAGAGAGAAAAGCAAAATAAGCATCTGCACCCAGTGGGGAAAATGAGCCTTTGATAAGCAAGTGTCTGTGAAACAGTCTCCCTAAAAAGATGCTTAACATTTGGCCAAAAGGAGAAGGGTCAGTCAGGCTACCAGCAATCACTTATTACCTCCCAGTTCTGAAAGGGGGCCTACAGGAAAGCTGGGGAGGGGCTCTTTATCAGCAAGTGCAGGGATAGGACGGGGTGGTGGTGGTGGGGAACTTTTTAAGCTGAAAGAAGGGAGATTTAGATTAGATATCAGAAGGAAATGTTTCACAGTGAGGGTAGGAAAGCACTGGCCCAGGCTGCCCAGAGAAGTCGTGGCTGCCCCACCCCTGGAGGTGTTCAAGGCCAGGCTGGATGGGGCTTTGAGTGACCCGATCCAGTGGGAGGTGTCCCTGCCCATGGCAGGGGGGTTGGAACCAGACGATCTTTGAAGTCTCTTCCAACCCAAAATATTCTATGATTTACTACATGCAATTGCACTGACTCAACAACCATAGCTCACTGTCAGCAGGAAAGATCATCCTCCCTGGGTCTGCACATGCACTGTTCCCTTACCAGATCCACCAGAGACAAAACATGCTAATTTAGTTGCCTGCATAAGCAGGGCTCCATCATTATTCCACACGTAGGCAGGCAGTCTGGGACAAAACCACGTTTCACTTACAGCCAACACCCCTGCCACAGTCCTGGCGAGAGCAGTGATGGGGGAACTGACCTTTCCCAATGAGCAGGCTGATCTGGGAGTTAATAAGTTTCTTGACTCTGTCTCCTTCTCGAGCCACGAGCCGCAGTACTGGTAGAAAGGGCTGGATGTCACAAAGCCGCCGTTGCTCATCCTCCAGCTCCTGCTGTTCCGCTGTCTGGTTGATGCACGTGAAGACGTAAGCCTCAGGATCACTGAGCATATGGAACAGTGGCTCATTCTGGGCATGCTTCCACACCACCTGGGACAGATCAACAGCAAGGTGAAACTCTACTGCTAGAGCCTTGTCATCCTCTCGCTGTCACCCCACAACCTCACTCTCCTGAGGTACTCTGGTCAGCAAAGGGAACGCACAGCCAAACCTTCTCACAGCACTCCTACACCTGCAATTGCAGGCTGCTTTTCAGCCAAGTCTGGTGGCTCCAACTCACCCTGGATAGACTTCTTGGCAAGAAACTTTAACTGACTTTCAGTTCTTAGTTCTTGCCATTTGTTTCAGGCAAAGTAAATCTCTCAGCCTGAGTATTTAAATAATCTCCACCCAAACACCTCACAGTAAGCACCTACTGACTGCTAGCCTTGTAAAACAGAAGTATTACTCCCACTGGAAGCAAATTTGGGATAAGTAACTCGTCCCCAGTAGCATAAGATCCGTGACAAAAGCCAAGAACCCCTCTGAAGTCTTCTCAACACTGTCCAGTTCCCAGAGATCCTCTGCTCCCAGTGGATGGCAATTCCACATGATTAACTGTATCCCATTCCATCACTCTCATCCCAAGTTACCTGCTTGATGGTGCCCAGGCTAGCATTGCAGGACACAGAGAGGTTTAAGTATATGCCTGTGGGCAGCAGAAAGTCCACCTGGATGTTTTGGTTTTCCCCCTTGGACCAGAATTCCACAGGGCAGTAAATGCCTGGGGGCATCCTGCTCACTTCTTAGCTACCACCTGCAAGAAAAGAGGAAAAAAAAGTCTGTGGCTGTTGACTACGTAACATCTCCTCAGGGCTGTGTTGGGCTAAGCAGAAAGTTAACCTGCAAAGAGGACCTAAAGAAAGGAAGGTCAGTACATTCTCATAGCTTAGGAGAACGGGCACCTCAGTCAAATTTCCAGCCCAGTGCCTTTTAAGCCACTGAGGTGTTCTTGCTATAGAGTTTGCTTCTATTTCAATGCACCTTCTTCTAGACTGGGATTAATGTCTACATCTGTATTTGACAAAGAAATTGAAGAATTTTCTTCACTTGAGAATGAAGGCATGTCTTTGGATAGCTCATCTACAACTCAGCGGCCAAGAGAAACAGCGAGTCCCTACCCCTGGCTTTGTAAGGCAATCCTCAGACCACATGCTCCAGGCTCCACTTGGTTTTTCCAGAGCTCAGTTCCAGCCTGCAAGAGGGAGAAAGAGGTGTTGTTGGTTCTGAGTATGCATGTACTTTAAAAACATAACAAATAATACAAACAATAATGTATATTCCTCCTCTACAAGCATAGAAAAAAAGAAATCTAGGGCTGAGGCAATCAAAATATGTTTGTTGATGCAATCTGCCTCCTTTCACTTGGCAGGGCTCTACAATATATTCTCAGTACATCCAAAGAATGCAAATAAGAGAAAAAGAATTTGACTGCTATCAGGTACAAACTGTTGTTTTCAAACAGAGCGTAAATGCACATGAGAACAGCTGAAACAAAAAGCATTCAGCAAAAGCCTGTCGTACAGTTTCTTTCTTAAAGACATGTAATGCCAAAGTCAGAGAAGCCCTCATGCTCCATCTGTGTGCCCACAAACAGAGCATTGCAGCACTATAAAACTCCAGTTTCCTCCACAGAGTGTGATGTCCCCACATGCAGGAAGAGCTCAGAGCTGTCAGCATTAGCTCCTAGTAAGAGACAGGTAAGTGACTGTAACTCCCTTCAACCACCTCAGCAGAGAAAGCAGCTCACACAAAATCCCTCTCACTCACCAGAGAGTTTTTCCACCAGGTCAGCAGAGAAATGCGCCAGTAGTACAGCCCGGAGGGTTCTCACATAGCCATGGTTCGTAGCTGCTATGGAAACCAAAGCTTCTGCCTCCTCACTGGTTTTAAGTTCAGCCCAGCAGGTGCCCTGAGCAATTCTAACAGCGTCGCTAATCCTCACTTCATAAAACCAGTCCGGAACTGCCTCATCCACAACTTAAAATATGGTTTGACAGCTGTCAGACAGTGCACAAACTTAGAAAGAAACGGAGCGATGCACTGCTGAAGATTTGAGTCTCCCAAATCATGAAGTCCTGCTGGCAGCTCCTCGGGAGCCAGCCCTGTGCTTCAGTATGACAAGAAGCCCAGCATCTTATCTGCCAGTGCCTGGGGGCACGACGCTTGCCCATCCGCCGTGAGGTAAGGATTCCCAGAAATATGAGCTATGTTTTATCTGTCCTGCTTCCTCAGCGCACACGCCGTATCACACAGAGACCGGATACAGAGACCACAAAGCCACCCATGTGCCTTCAGAGGGAGGGAAGTAAAAGGGGGAGGAGGCAAGGTTTACAAGTTTGAATAAAGCAAAACAAGCTTGCCTTGTCTTCTGCTCATTAACAACAAAACCAGCAAGCTTCTGGAATATCTGCTACCTCAGCCTTTCCCAACGGCAACAAAAGCAGTGAACTACCAACCACTGACCAGCAGAGACAGAAAACACAGGAGTGGATGAGCTGCTTCCTTCTGCTGAGGATTTCTACCTGATGCCACATCCCATCAGATATGAATTACCTTATCTAAGCTACTAGGACTACAATGTCAAGTTCAAGTTGCCCAATACTTGTCTTTCCAAAGTCCCCGATTATCTCACTACATAGAGGGATTTTTTCAAAAAAACCGAGAGGATATTCCAAAGGAAGAATTACTCTAGACCTGCACTGCCTTCAACAATTTGTTTAAGAAGCCTCCCCCTTCTCATTGCTACATTCAGAATGCTTTACTAGCTAGACCTTAGCTCTGATTCAGTGTGATGTTTTGTACATGAAGCAAGCTCTGCATAGTTGAATATTCCTGCACTCCTCCCCCTTTCATCTTCCCTTTTGCCTTGGGAAACTTGAACAGAGTTCTCCAGGCTGTAACCTTGTTTACAGTGTCTTGACCTCATGAGTAAAAGTAATTTTGATTCCTTTTCCTCTGGGTCACTTTGCCATGTGTGGGTAGCCAAATACAGCATCACTTCTTTTTGTCAGGGTTTATGCTACTGGGGTTGTTTGGGTTATACTCTTTATCTTTCACTGTAGCAGGCTTTAAAAAAAAAGATTCTCCATTGAAGCTGGTAATTTTTTAAAAGCCCCAGAGCTGTTTGAGACTTTCAATCCAGTGAACAGATGGATTACAGTTAAAAAGTCTGTGTTGTGGTGGATTCTGACCTGCAGGTCTGGCAGCTGAGGGTTCAAATTAATCAACTCACACTTGACAGCAATTAGTTTACTGCACAACTTGCATCTTTCAAAGTCAGAGCAAGCATGGGCGAGATAGAAGTTTGTGTTTTAGTGGGATGCAAACCCACAGAACCAACCTCAAGCAGGTACACAGGCTATCAAAGAGCCCCGCTTGCCAACACCGGGCTGTAGCCACCCGCTTTCTACCATAAGACACCACCAATTCTCACTCTTCCAACTGCAATATACCCCAAAATATCTTCTTGTTAGAATACTTCCACATTCCTTCACCAACATCTTACTGTAATACTTCTTCCTCCCCCACCAGCCACATCTCACACAATCCTCAGATACTCCTTTCAAGAGAAAGGCAAGTACACTGCTCACTTCTGATTCCAAGAACGCCAGACAGCTTAGCAGGACAGGATGCACATGGTGCTTGGCACCCCAGGGGCTCAGAAGCAGAACAGAGAGCCAGAAAAAGCCACAAAGCTCTTGGTCTGCATCTGGTGCATACACACATTCCATCCAAGAGAGAGATATCTCCAGCCTGGCCAGCCAGCTGATCTCTTTGGGTGGCCAAATCACTCACAACAACATGTACACTCAAGCTAAAGAGTGGGCCAAGAGTATTGCTCTGCAAACTCCATGTACCCCTGAACTGGAGGTATGCACAGATCATTAAGGAAACCACAGAGCCTCAAAACATCCCTGGAGGTGTTCAAGGCCAGGTTGGATGAGCCTTGAGCAGCCTGATCTAGTGGGAGGTGTCCCTGCCCACAGCAGAGGGTTGGAACTGGATGATCTGTAAGGTCCCTTCCAACCCAAACTATTCTATGATTCTAAACACCTCCTCATTCATACCAGGCAGCAATTTTCCTCTGGGCCTGTTTGTACACAAGTCTGACCTAAAAACTGCCCCGTGGTAGGTTCCTTTTGGGCAGGACACCTGAGATCACGGGCTGTAAAGGCCTTCTACAAGCTATGTGATTGTAGTGACTCCAGGGAAGGGTACAGCACAGGCAGGAGGTGCAGGAGCAGTGCCTTGTTGGCAGCACCGCTGGCACAGCTGAGCACACAAAAACAAGATGCTGTTTGCTCAAAACATTATTCTATCGTTTCCTGAGATGGGCAGGGCCCCAGCTGCCCTAAAGAAAGAGCTGCTCTTCCTATCAAATGGAGACAGTAATAGAAGCTCTTCTCCCAAAACAATCAAACACGCTTGGTGGGAATCTCAGATCTTGCTAAGAAGTGCGGAGTGAGCGGCCACAACCCAATAGTGGGACAAACTGAAGTGTGTGAACTGGCTGATGTGCAGCTTGGGCTGTGACCACCATCTGTGTGAGGCCATCACAGCTGCTTCTTTCGGTCGGCAGATAAACAAGCTCTCAAACTGCAGGGCACAGTATTGTTTTGGACTTCTCAGAGCATGTAAAAGGAAGAGAAATGCCTGCTGTCACACAACACGGGTGACAAAGCATCAAGAATGCACCCAGTAATAGGTTTCCATGGGTTCAACACAAAGCTGTTCCCCACAATTCCCAGCAAATCTAAGTGTACTCTCCTTTTCACACACAGTTCTGCTCTGTAGAATACTTTTGTAAGGGGAAAGTAAAAATTGGTGCAAGACAGACTTTGTCAGGAATGAAATGCACGTGGACCTATTCCACATTGACCTCCGTCTCTGGTTCAGACCAGCCCAACAAGCAGCAAGAACTCCCAGTAATGGACAACTGCTCCATAATCCTTCGGTAATTTTGAGATGTAGAGTCATTTCCGAGTGAACCATCGGAGAGATGCATCTACTGGTACTAATAATTCTCTTGCTGCAAGTCATATGGGCAATGAACCCATCTTACAACGCTCAGACCTCCTCATCACTTGGCAGAAAAAGAGGTGGAAGAAAATAACCATGAGACAAAATTCCAGGCTTCAGATGAAAGCAAGACCTCAACTTCCTCTCCCCACGTTGCCTCAAGTCACCCTGCAGGAAAAGCACAGACTGCTTTGCCCTCCTTAAGGTAAGGCTAGTCCCAAGTAACAAGTGACAGGATGAGAAGAAATGGCCTCAAGTTACACCACAGGAGGTTTATATTTGATATTAGGAAAAATTTCTTTACTGAAAGAGTGGTGAAGTATCGGAACTGGCTGCTAAGGGAAGTGGTGGAGTTTCCATCCCTGGAGGTGTTCAAGACCAGGTTGGATGGGGCTTGGAGTCCCTGATCCAGTGGGAGGTGTCCCTGCCCACGGCAGGGGTGGGACTGGATGGGCTTTAAGGTCCCTTCCAACCCAAACTATTCTATGATTCTAAGACAGAAGTTGTTACTGGATGCCATATCACAAATCTAGGCACAACATCAGTAATAGGAGGCAACATATGTTTTGAGTTCACACACCCTGAGGAATACACAGTTGCACGTAAAGCAAATTTATGCAGAGTGTAACAGACACATTTGAAATTACCCAGTTGGTATTTAACAAGCCAGCAGCAGTAAACAGAAAACACGCTAACAGAAATTTCCTCTTATGCAGTTTATCATCAACCACACCTCTGCTGTTTACAACATACAACTGCTAATGAGAAGAAAAAAGAAAGACAAGAAAAAAAAGCAGCAAGCTAGCAAGATCACACATGGAGCAGCTTTCCACAACCCTCCATGAGGCTGCAGCCTTAGACAGACACGGAAGCTCTACCGCCCACGAGCACATTACAAAATTACTAAACCCCAGGACTACAAAAATATCTTTCAAGTTTATAAGAAACGAGTGGCACAGAGCTCACAGGTGATGTGTGTCGCGTGGGAGACAGCAGGAAGTTGCTTTTATTGCAGGCATCAGCCTGGCTGGGCGAGGAGACCACGTGAATTTTTATGTACACATGTGCTTGGCATCTTTACCACACAGTCAATACCCTCAGCAGGTTTCAAGCAACCTGAAGCTTTCACAGGCACAGACCCATTTAAGTGAGTGTTCTGAGGGTGTTTTAAGCTTGGACTTGCTTTCTTGGTGGGGCCCATGGGGTAAAATAGGTCCAACTGCACACTGCAAGCAAGTCATTTGAGCATTGACAGACTGTGAAATTAACCCACAACTGCCACTGGTTGCCCAGAGAAGTCATGGATGTCTCGTCCCTGGAGGTGTTCAGGGCCAGGTTGGATGGGGCTTTGAGCACAATAATCCTGTGAAAGATGTCCCTGCCCATGGCAGGAGGGTCGGAACTGGATGATCTTTAAGGCTTCTTCCAATCCAAACCATTTTATGCTCCTGTGATTCTACGAAGAGATGGGGAAAAGTCCCGTAGCAGGCAAGTATGTCAAATTGTGACTGGGGGGAGTTTTGTAGGGTACTCCCCCCTTGCAGGACTAGCTGGATACTCATATGCCAGCCCCTTAACTTCATCACACAGAAAAAAACATGCTATATCTGCTTCCTTTGTGGCATAAGGTAAAAAAATCCTGATTCAGGCCCCAATCTCTTTACATAGATGCAACCAACAGAAGCTCAGAGTAAGACCCTGCCCTCAAGAGCAACTCTGAGCCTCAACATTCAGTCAGCAGCAGCTTTTTATACCAGAATGGCTTTGCTTCTCGAATACCTGCTAACGTCATTCATTTTAGAGATTGCATTGATAGGATGGATCTTGCTCTCATATCAACAAAAGTGTTTGCTTTACAGGTTCCTGTAAAACATGGATCCGTGTCCCAATTGTGCTGTTAGGCCATCACTGCTCTCTTTCAGTTTCCCTGACTGTGTTGCACCTTCAGTACAGACCCGAGTTGCACCAGAGCTCTAATTGTCTCTGGTTCCTCTTTCAAGTGCAAGACTTGGCCCGCGAACTAGGTATAAAAGAATTAGGACCCCTTGCAAAGGCACAGAGAAGCATTCAAGTACGGAACAACCCCATACGTCAATGCTTTTGTATCCTCTGCTTTTGTATCCTCAGGGTTCATTTCCTCATAGCCTAGTTGAGAATATTCTAATCTCCTACATTTACCATAATGAGACTTCTACCTACCACCAAATAGAAAGGGTTTTGCATTTTATCAGCCTCTGGTTTGTACATTGATCTCTTCTATCCTGCCACACAATTCCCAGCCTCAGATTCATTCTTTCAAAAGCAGTTTAATGTTCATCCAGCTCTATATAGCAGACACATAATTACATTGGTTCGATAATGCCTTTTGTGAGAGATTTATAAGCCTCTGATTAATCATTTTTACTCCCTGTTTTGCTTACACAGACAAAAAGACTGAGTAGATGTACAACAGAATTTGCCCAGGATAACTAAGCAAGGGATGAAAATACACACACCTAACTCTTCAGGCCTCTAAAACACTAGAGAGCATCCCCTTCCCTACCAGAGGGGCTGATATAAACAAGCACTTACATAACAAAATCAGCATCTTCTCTGCCATCAGCAGAGAAGAATGTATTTTTCCACCTTCCAAGGAATTGTTCTTGCTGTTTGGAGACTGCAAGGATCAGGTTTGAAAAGCCACCGGACCTAAAGCATCCCTTGACTTGTGTCCTTCCCTTCTTGAAATAAAGGTTCCTTTACTTTGAGCATTTGTGTTGCTCAACGCCTGCCTTATACATGCACATCCCCATAAACAAGGCTCACAGAGAAAAGTAATGGGAAGCAGAACTACACTAATGTAATCTGAACTGGAGATAACCTTGTTTGTGTGCAGGGTGGATGATGAAAGGGGGTGTCAGCAAGGATAGAGATAGGAAAGCAGAATGTACACGTGGTGATAAAAGCAGGCTGCAGTTCCATGGGGCTCCCAGCTCCAGAGCAGCAAAAGGGAGAGCATCAGAGTGATAATCCATCATTCAACCTCAGCAGGACCTTAGATCCAACCACAAGTAATAGCCAGAGGGAGGGAAACAGCACAGGAAAAGTGACTTAAAAGAATTCGAAATGTAAAGCCATACCTCATTCTGGACGTTAAATAGTATTGCTAGAGAGAGGCAGAGGAACATCAGCGAGTAAGAAAAGCGTCTGGTGGGAGGACTTGAGAGCCTTGCTCTGGTGGAAACTTTCAAGCAGCCTTTTAGGCAAGTTCACAACCAATCAACTACACGTTCAGTGTTGTCTGAGGAAGCATCTAGTAGGAAAAAGTATATTTAGTGGTTAAAGCAAAAGCTTGAAAACTGACAGCTTGCAAAGTTCCATTCCCAATTGTTTGATGCGTGACTTCAAACAGCTAACTCCTCCGTGTTTCAGCTCTCTCGTAGGCACATGTACATCTCTCTAAGGGTGTTGCAATTCCTAAATGCTGGCAAAGTGGTTTGGGATCATAATACTCTATTACTGCTAACACAGGCACAGCCTGGGAGCTGGAGGAAGTTGTGATAAATGAAAGCTTCTGGCTGAAGACATTGCTGAAATTAGCCCTTTTCAGCTGCTCCCGCAAGTGGACGATACCAGAAACCCAAGTGTGTCTTGCTGATGAAAATGAAAAATAAGCCATACGCTCCTAATGAGCCCCCACCACTACATTCAGCTTTCTTTGCACCTGGAGCAC